>NC_060142.1:695266137-696516137 GCF_021461385.2 Schistocerca piceifrons
GTGTGGGCGGCCGTTTTGCGCGACCTTGTTACCACGATAAAAGACGACTCGCTCAACAATTTGGGATGATCGAGTTTCCGTCTAAATAAATTCAATGAGAGGTCTCTGGAAACATTAAACATGGAAACAGAAAAGATTGTAACAACTACAGAGGTATCTCTTTAATCAGCGTTGTGGGTAAAATCTTCTCAGGTATTGTTGAAGGGAAAGTGCGAGTATTAGTTGAGGACAAATTGGATGAAAATCAGTGTGGGTTTAGGCCTCTCGGAGGTTGTCAGGACCAGATCTTTAGCTTACTGCAAATAATGGAGAAGTGTTGTGATGGAACAGGGAATTGTATCTATGCTTTATAGATCTAGAAAAGGCATATGACCGGGTTCCTAGGAGAAAGTTAGTGGCTGTTCTAGCTTTTGCAAGCAATTAAAGGTCTTTACATAGATAGTCAGGCAGCAGTTAGAGTTGACGGTAAATTGCGTACATGGTTCAGAGTAGTTTCAGGGGTAAGACAAGGCTGCAACCTGTCTCCACTGTTGTTCATATTATTTATGGATCATATTTTGAAAACAATAGACTGGCTGGGTGAGATTAAGATATGTGAACACAAAATAAGCAGTATCGCATTTGCGGATCGCTTAATTGTGATGGCAGATTCGATTGAAAGTTTGCACAGTAATATTTAAGAGCTAGATCCGAAATGTAAGGACTATGGTACGAAGATTAGCATCTCCGAAACGAAAGTAATGTCAGTGGGAAAGAGATATAAACGTCCGCAGCTCGTGGTCGTGCGGTAGCGTTCTCGCTTCCCGCGCCCGGGTTCCTGGGTTCGATTCCAGGCGGGGTCAGGGATTTTCTCTGCCTCGTGATGACTGAGTGTTGTGTGACGTCCTTAGGTTAGTTACGTTTAAGTAGTTCTAAGTTCTAGGGGACTGATGACTATAGATGTTAAGTCCCATAGTGCTCAGAGCCATTTGAAGAGATATAAACGGATTGAGTGCCAAATAGGAGGAACAAAGTTAGAACAGGTGGACGATTTCAAGTACTTAGGATGCATATTCTCACAGGATGGCAACATAGTGAAAGAACTGGAAGCGAGGTGTAGCAAAGCTAACGCAGTGAGCGCTCAGCTACGATCTACTCTCTTCTGCAAGAAGGAAGTCAGTACCAATACTAAGTTATCTGTGGACCGTTCAATCTTTCGACCAACTTTGCTGTATGGGAGCGAAAGCTGGGCGGATTCAGGTTACCTTGTCAATAAGGTTGAGGTTACGGGTATGAAAGTAGCTAGGATGATTGCAGGTACTATTCGATGGGAACAATGGCAGGAGGGTGTCCACAATGAGGAAATCAAAGAAAAACTGGGAATGAACTCTATAGATGTAGCAGTCAGGGCGAAGAGGCTCAGATGGTGGGGTCATGTTACACGCATGGGAGAAGCAAGGTTACCCAAGAGACTCAAGGGTTCAGCAGTAGAGGGTAGGAAGAGTCGGGGTAGACCAAGGAGAAGGTACCTGGATTCTGTTAAGATTGATTTTGAAGTAATAGGCTTAACATCAGAAGAGGCACCAATGTTAGCACTGAATAGAGGATTATCAAGGAATTTTATCAGGGGGACTATGCTCCAGACTGAACGCTGAAAGGCATAATCAGTCTTAAATGATGATGATGATGATGATGATGATACGTCTCTGCTTAGAACGCACCTGCGTTTCCGACACCATTTTGAAGCAACGTATAGCGCAGTCTCCGATCGGAACTTCATGAAACTACAGAGGACGAGGCGGGAATAATGTCTTGTGCTACTTAGTGAACGCCTGTCGTATTAACAGGGACGGTAAAACACGAAGAATAACCAGTAGTCCAGGGGTGGCTCGAGTGCCGCCCTGGCCTGCAAAAAAATGTTCAAATGTGTGTGAAATCTTATGGGACTTAACTGCTAAGGTCATCAGTCCCCAAGCTTACACACTACTTGACCTAAATTATCCTAAGGACAAACACACACACACACACACCCATGCCGGAGGGAGGACTCGAACCTCCGCCGGAACCAGCCGCCCTGGCCTGCAGTGACTGCTACCGACGTGCAGCAGAGCTACTCAGCCGCTGCTGCAGTACTGCTAATTCTTCGGGTTTTACTGTCCCTGTTAATACATATCGATAAAACAAATATCGGACTACACCAATTTAGGATCGCTCTGTCGAATGAGCACGTAAGATTCAGCTTAATTTTTTTTTTTTTTTTTTTTTTTTTTTTTTTTTTTTTTTTTTACCGAGAAACAAACCCACCCTTTACACTTTTCTTCGACATTGGGAGTCTCGTGAAAGACGCAGTGGGCAGTATTTGTTTGGGCTGACCCGAGCGACACAAAACAAAAAAACGAAATTGCCGATATCTGCCGAATCACCAGAGAAAATGCGCCTGACGACTCTTAGGAGGCAAACAGTTGCGTCGGCGCGGTTCCTTCCGTCCCTTTACGACGGACCGGCACCTACCTGTGAACATTCTCTCAGCAGATCAGTAGCAAAGCCGAGTGAAACCTACTGTATATCGACGTGAACCAGGCTGCAATTTAAGTCACTAGTCTACGTTTCGGAAGAAAGTTTTCACACAAATGAAAGGTTGGAAATTTTATCTTCAATTACTATATTCTGAAACTTAGGTGAACAAGTATCACTGCCGTGCCCGTGCTAGTCTTAACACACTCACTCATAATCCCTTTGACTCACTTTAGTAAGTTTATGGTGCTGCATTTCCCTAAAACGTAATAGCTACAAAAATACTGATTGTTTTTGATTGATAATGCTCGCCAAATATTAAGTCTGTCGGTACCAAATGCAGTCACAGTTTTTAGCCACCGACCTGCTCAATACGCCACGCGGAATATACAGGGTGTTACAAAAAGGTACGGCCAAACTTTCAGGAAACATTCCTCACACACAAAGAAAGAAAATATGTTATGTGGACATGTGTCCGGAAACGCTTACTTTCCATGTTAGAGCTCATTTTATTGCTTCTCTTCAAATCACATTAATCATGGAATGGAAATACACAGCAACAGAACGTACCAGCGTGACTTCAAACACTTTGTTACAAGAAATGTTCAAAATGTCCTCCGTTAGCGAGGATACATGCATACACCCTCCGTCGCATGGAATCCCTGATGCGCTGATGCAGCCCTGGAGAATGGCGTATTGTATCACAGCGGTCCACAATACGAGCACGAAGAGTCTCTACATTTGGTACCGGGGTTGCGTAGACAAGAGCTTTCAAATGCTCCCATAAATGAAAGTCAAGAGGGTTGAGGTCAGGAGAGTGTGGAGGCCATGGAATTGGTCCGCCTCTACCAATCCATCGGTCACCGAATCTATTGTTGAGAAGCGTACGAACACTTCGACTGAAATGTGCAGGAGCTCCATCGTGCATGAACTACATGTGTTGTACGTGTAAAGGCACATGTTCTAGCAGCACAGGTAGAGTATCCCGCATGAAATCATGGCGGTGAATCGAGGAAGTACAGTACGTACTGACGAAACTAAAATGAGCTCTAACATGGAAATTAAGCGTTTCCGAACACATGTCCACATAACATCTTTTCTTTATTTCTGTGTGAGGAATGTTTCCTCAAAGTTTGGCCGTATCTTTTCGTAACACTCTGTATGTCTTTTCTCGTCACAAAATTTACTTAAAATTTCCGGAATTTCTACACGCCCATCGGACTAATTATGCCGTCACTTTACCACACTTTTGATGTATGAAACACTGATAGATTCGGCAACTTATCGTTTCCATCACAACTAGTACTACACACGTCCGAACTCTTTCATGGCTAAGCTCCCACTCTTCTTTAGAGTCTTCTCTATCAGCAGAGAAAGGCACGCGAAGAATATTGCTTTACCATTGGTCAGTTTGCTCAACAGCCAATAGCAAAACAACGTTCTCCCGCGTCAGTCCGCGCTTTTCATCCATAACCAATTGCAAAATAGTAAACCTCACGGCTTCACTTTTTACCGACGTAATTATCTAATATGCTGAAGTTTTGCTTATGCATAAAGTTATTTACTATTATTATTTATACCTGAATTAATTTTCCCTTTGCCATAAATTTACTTTACAAAATTCTTCTACAAAAATCCACTTTGTCCATATACATACTTCTTCGAAACGTTCCCACACTGAATCCTACTACACAACTCGTAAAACAATTATCTCCATATTAACCTTAAACCACACTCACGCATCATTGATACTGCTAAAACACATTTATAAAATTTTACATACACAAAAAGACATAATAACTGAAACGTCCCCTTAGAAAAATTAATGAATTACTATGCTGATAAACCTCTTACATTATTTGATTTTCAAACAGCTGAGCAGAACTGAACGTACTCAGACATTTTGCTCTTCACCTATTCTGATCAACACTAAACTGACACACAATATTTTTAGCGCAACGCAATCTGACTTTTAATAATCCCTACAAAAGAATAGCCCTGACTAACAATAACCTATACCTTTGTCAAATTGCTTACCTCACAAAAATCTTCGTTACTCAAACTACTGCAACACATCGAGCGCCAATACTGCCAGCTAAATAAAAGATTCTAACTACTGAAGGCACTAACAACTGATAGGCATAGTTAGCAAATGAAAGATTTTGATAGAGAACAATGTATTTACCTTAATAGTGTTCAAAAGTCATTATATATATAGCAGTTCGTGACATCCAGCCTTACAAATTTACTGTCTCTGATGGACACACGACCAGATCATCCGCTCTCAAAACTCCGCCATTTCTCTCCCCACATCCACCACTGCTAGCGGCTCGCCTCCAACTGCGCAAAGCTACACGCTGTTAACATCCAACTGCCCAACACTACAATAGCAAACAACAATGCAAACCAGCCACAGACTGCACACAGCACAGCCAGTGATTTTCATACAGAGCGCTACGTGGCATTACCAATATAAAAACCTAAACAACCTACTTACATAACACTTTATGAAAATACTAGAACAGTTTATGAAAAACATTCTATTACTTTAGTGCACTCTAGAGGGCACAATCGAAACTAAAATCACAGTCTCCCTATCCAATATTGTCCTCTATCGGCTGATACATAAACTACGTGCACGTCCAGTCTCGCATCACCGTCTGTCACTACCCAGCTCTGAGACACATCTCCCACTTAACCGCCTCGAAGGCAGGATCGTTATAAGGCGCTACTCCTCACAGTGTACTAGATAACGTATGTTTTTGGATAGGGTCCGCCTTTAGCAGAAAGCAGAATGGTTGAAACAAAAGAACCTCCAAGCACCCACACCGAAAAGCCTACTAAAGCTCCAAAAAGATGGGAATCCGATACGCTCTGTAGTGCCAAAGGCGGTCCCTATCCAAAAACATACGTATTGTTAAAGCAAACACGGAAGAAAAGTGTTTCAACCCCAAGATGAGTACTAGATAACGTTTCTTAATGGAGAAAATAAAGGAGAGGGACAGCATTAATTTCGGTTGGGCCTCGCACTGACGACACTAGTGGCTGCCACACAACCCTAACAGGCTGCGAAGGGAAGTGGAGTTGACGGGGCGAGCACCTGTCGCCGTGAAGGCCGGCAGTTGGGGGCGCACCATTTCCGTAGCAAACGGCCGCCCCTGCGCTCTGGGGCTAGAGAGTACGGCGCCCCACACCACACCAAGCCATGCCACGCCACCTGCGAGACCATTACCTCCTGGTCGATGGGCGCTCGCGGCAATTTACGGCCCGGGAAGGACACTCTCCCACTGTAAATCGTCCAGACAAATTGTTTATGATCGGCCCGGGCCAATTACGCTACACGTGATCAACATTCCCCGGCTATGAAACAAGTCCGGCAGACCGTTACCCGGGGCGACCGCCGTACGCACCGCGTCCCGACAGCGACGCCGGTCGCTGATGGGATCCCGGCGGCGGGGCCGTTTCCCTCGTCCCGGCGGCACCCGGTCGCTGCGAGCACACGAGCGTCGCCAGTACACGACAGAGGACGAGGGAAACGCTGTCCGCACCCGCCCCTCATCCGCTAATCTCCGATCCGCGTCGGTGGATATTAAAGTTCCGTGAAGAGAATTAAACCCTTCGGTAGGCCACAGCTCTGCGACGGGGCCTGAATTTCGTCTGCCGAAGTCCTCATTCGACTTTGAAGCTTTCCTGCGAATCAACTGCTCGACACGTTTCAATGTACACATCAGATGAATTCGCAACAGCGAATACTGTGTAACGCATTGGGGCGTAGCGCCATATAACGATCCTGCCTTGGAGACGGTTAAGTGGAAGATGTGTCTCAGAGCTGGATAGTGACAGATGGTGACGCGAGACTGGACGCGCAAGTAGTTTATGTATCAGCCGATAGAGGACAGTAGTGGATAGGGGACTGATTTAGTTTCGATTGTGCCCACTAGAGTGCACTAAAGTAATAGAATGTTTTTCATAAATTGTTCTAGTATTTTCATAAAGTGTTATTATGTCTTTTTGTGTATGTAAAATGTTATAAATGTGTTTTAGTAGTATGAATGATGCGTGAGTGTGGATTAATGTTAATATGAAGATCATTATTAAACGAGTTATGTAGTAGGATTTAGTATGGGAACATTTCGAAGAAGTATGGATATAAACAAAGGGGATTTTTATGGAATAGATTTGTAAAGTAAGTTTATGGTAAAGGGGAAGTTAATTCAGGTATAAATAACAATAGTAAATAACTTTATGCAGAAACAAAACTTCAGCATATCAGATAATTACGTCGGTAAAAAGTGCAGTCGTTAGGTTTATTATTTTGCGATTGGTTATGAATGAAAAGCGCGGACTGTTGTTTTGCTATTGGCTGTTGAATGAACTGACCAATGGTAAAACAATATTCTTCGCGCTGGTAGAAAAGACATAAGAGTATTCTAGAGAGGAGTCGAAGCCTAGCCATGAAAGAGATCGGACGTGTGCAGTAGAAGTTCCGATGGAAATGATAAGTTGCCGGATCTAGCAGTGTTTCATAGATCAAAAGCGTGGTAAAGTGACGGCATAATTATTCCGATGGGCGTGTACAAATTTCGGAAATTTTAAGTGAATTTTGTGACGAGAAAAGACATACATTCCGCGTGACGTATTGAGCAGGTAGGTGGCTAAAAACTGTGACTGCATTTGATACCGACAGACTTAATATTTGGCGAGCGTTCTCAATCAAAAACAATTTCGGGAAATACAACACCATAAACTTGCTAACGTGAGTGGAAGGGATTACGAGTGACTGTGTTAAGACTAGCACGGGCTTGGCAGTGATACTTGTTCACCTAAGTTTCAGAATGTATTAATTGAGGACAAAATTTCCAAACTTTCATTTCGTGTTTCTCCTGAAACGTAGATTAGTGACTTAAATTGCAGACTGGTTCACGTCGAAGTACAGTAGGTTTCACTCGGCTTTCCTACTGATGATCTGCTGAGACATTGTTCACAGGTAGGTGCAAGTTCGTCGTAAAGGGACGGAAAGAACCGCGCCGCCGCAGTATCACTATCTTTACGACGTTTCTCATCGAGCCATATACGTTATCTCGCATTTCTAGCTGCTTCTCTCACACAAATAATGATAAGAATTCAGAAATTCAGGGTCGCCACCAGCCAAAGCCCTTCCTAATCATTTAGAAAAAAAACAGAGCTGGAAAATTATTAGTTTAATTACTTTAATAGCGCCGGCCGTAGTGGCCGTGCGGTTCTAGGCGCTGCAGTCTGGAGCCGAACGACCGCTACGGTCACAGGTTCGAATCCTGCCTCGAGCATGGATGTGTGTGATGTCCTTAGGTTAGTTAGGTTTAATTAGTTCTAAGTTCTAGGCGACTGATGACCTCAGAAGTTAAGTCGCATAGTGCTCAGAGCCATTTGAACCATTTTTGAACCTGTGCGAGCCTCATCATCTCCGATTAGCTATTGAAACCTGTGTCCTTCTGCATCTGCTTACTGTCTTCATCTCTTGATCTCTCTCCACGATTTGTAACCCCCCCCCCCCCCACACACACACACACATAGACACACGCATGTCCCTCTAATTCAAAATTGATGATCGCTTGATGTCTCGCAATACGTTATTTAGGGCGTATGTGATACATAAACATGAAGCGAAGTGTCCAGAGAACGGCTTGTCCTAGAGCATTCTTCGTATCCATTTCTTGTCGTTTCAGTAGCTACATAATTGACGTCCGTTACTACAGTCTCTGCGCTAATCAGTATTGTGTAGTGTTCTTGTCATTAACCAAACAGGATGTGGTGTGGTTTTATACGCGTACCACATGAAAATGAACACTGCTCGAGCCCAGTAGCACAGAAAAAAATAAACAAATGAACAAAGAACAAATTGCAGCTTCGGTGGAATGCAAATACTAAAAAAATGTATTTCATTAGAAATTCTTTCTCGAATTCCACTAGCATCGTCTGTGATCAGGAGCCTTCTACTCCCTGCCGAAGTTGCATATGCGCCTGAAATGTGTTGAATTCTCTCTGAAGACATCTCTTGGGGCACAGAGGAAAAAACTCTCTGGAGCACGGCAATATACATCAGAAAAACCATTTGGTACCTATGTCTTCCGTGACCATCGGTCTGCAATTTAGGATCAGATGTAGGCGCTGCATCATCATCAAACATCACCAATAAGAAACGATAAATCGCCGTTGGCATATATGTGGGCTATCCCCAATTCAATCCATATTAGTGACTGTATATCTAAATTAACAATAAAATGTTCTTCGGTATGTCCTGCGAGAATTGTTTCAAAAGCTGCGGGTAGGGAATCTCATATTTATACAGGTCTAAAAGTACCATCTAGACAGAGCAGGAGAACAGTTTTCAAGATCTAGGTTCGAGTATTGCAGACATACGTATGGTGACACAACTATTCAGACACATTCTTATAGCAGATGCACAATGGCGAGTGGTGTGTTCGAAATGTATTACACGTTTCTCCTCTGACAACGATGCCTGCAGACAGAACATTGTCTTGGATTCGGTAAGGAACGGGGATAGTCTCTTGAAAGAATTACTGCGATATTCGCTTGACGTGATATTAATGGAAACCCAAACCGTGATGGTCAGCCGGATGCAAGTACTCGTCTATTGCTTCATTTCTCTCCACTGTCGTCTCAAGGCTGAATTGCATGTCGTCCAAGGCCTAACGACTGTCGTATCATTTACATCGCGTTGCCAAGGTTAGAAATTTTTTGGTTTGTTCACCTTCCAAGCTCAAATAAAAATTAGTCTATAACTCAGTTTTCACTCTACAAACAAATGCTCAACGAGACGCGCTTCAGTATTTACATAAGCGACTTCGACAAAAGACACATTTCTCTTCAGTGTGCACTGCGGTAACCATCTGTATTCTGTATTCACTCATTTTCTCTTTCAAAAAACTTTTAATGCGGTACGGCACTGACCCTTCTTACACAATACACTCGCAACTCAGTCTAGAATAACCATTTATTTAGGGAGAGGTAGTCATATACGAATTATCGGATGTGATTCAGTATTAATACTTTTCACATAATGCGCTAATGTTTTCGCGAATACCTGTAGTTATAAACAAACTTAATGATTTATAACGCATGTATCTTTGAAAATTAACTATCCACAAGAAAGTTGTACTAATATCCAGGTACTGACAAAATCTCGCATTAGAGCAAAGAGTGGAATTAGCTCTTAATGTAGAGGGTAAAGTTGCGTACTTGTAAGACAAGAGAATAAAAAACGTAGAGTACATAAGCGAGTCTCTGAAAACTGGATTAATGTATCTCCACTTGAATCAGTTCTGTCACACAATCACTTTGGTAACACTGTTTGGAGATATGAAGTAAACGATTGTATAGTAGTCTGGCAAATCAAATTTATTAGTAAGGTAGTGGGAAAATGCAGTTTGCGTCCGAAATAAATTGCTTACCCAACAATGGCACACTAGAACCTAGAATGCAAGATCGCTCACACATTTGTAAACAATCATTTCTCCAATGCCAAACCTTGACTGGAATTGCAAGAAATCTCAGTGTATGGTCCAGTGAGAAAGAAATACGTACCCTTGTGCTAACACAGTATTTGCTTTTTCCAGACTATAGGTGAGTATGGTTCATCGTGTTATGTCGTCGAAGGTCTCTACGTCATGTTTCCCACCTTTTGCATGCACTTTGTAAATTTTTTTCAGGCTATAGATGAATACGGTTCTTTCAGATACGTCGTGGCAGATCTCTACGGCATGTCTCTCAAGGCTAAATAGTTTAGTCATATTTCACGATCTTTTATCGACGAGACTCACGACGTAGATTACTGTAATATTCTTGACTATCATTACCTTAGAATCTTATTTAGGTATTCCAGGATGGTCTATAAAAGCTGCACTAAGACTATAAGACATCTCTGAGCCTAATTTATGAAACTGCAGCTCCGACGGCTGGTTACATCACGGCCGCCCATCATCGTATATTCTGCAACTTAGTCCCACTGCTTGCATTTAAATGTCATTTCGTACATCGGTACTAAGATTGCTGTTTTTCCGCATGTCAACTTCATATTTGCATTTTGCATATTTGCTCTTTCATTGCAATATTTTCTACCTGTGGCATGGAAGTTGGCCTTTGTAAATACGTTAAAGCACAAAGCAACTGCTTATAACTGCTCACCTGTAACTATCTTAGTTTGTGATATGGTTGTGTAGTTTAAGTAGTTAGGTAACTACAGACCGAAAGTGGGAGACGAATCATCTTTAAAAAAATTTAGTAGGCAATGGTTGGAGACTCGCGTCAGTTCACATTGACATAAAGCTTTTAAATACATCCAATAAAATTTTTTAGTTTCTTCAAGTCATCACTTTACTGAAATGACGGTGTCGTTCCGAGAATTATTACGCGTGTCCTTACGGGCAATTATCTACTCATTCCTGATACCAGTAGCTTTTAGCGTTGTAAATGTCTGCGCATTTCTCTTACGCGCCGTGGAAAGGCAAATAACAAACAAACGAAGAACATTTATTTTCTAGGTTTATCCATCGTATTTGCAAGCGTTTATAAAAGAAAACTAACAGTTATACATTCTGGAAGGCCGCTGCAAGTGAGTAGTATCATGCTATTTTGTCCCTCTTATATCGCAAACGATTAGAGTTTCCGTGGGAAACAGGCAACCTCCAACGAATAATGCCGTGTAATTACAGCTTCCGTAATGATGTGTCATTACTTTCCTCGTACAGCGGCACATGATGCTGAAACGAAGAGCCGTGGGTAGCAATTAAAGCCGAAACGCCTAAGCAACGCAGCAACTTCTTCGTATCTCGCGGGGAAAGCTGCAAAACAAGACGCGGAAAAGTAATACATCAGAGAAATAAACAGGCATTATGTACTCTGATTCTCTTTAGTTCTAGGTGGTTGTCGTCTCACATTCTGAAAGCTGTTTCGTATACGCGGAGATCCATTGATAGTGACCGGGGCAAATATCTCACGAAATAAGCATCAAACGAAAAAACTACAAAGAACGAAACTCATCTGGCTTGAAGGGGGGAAACCAGATGGCGCTATGGTCGGCCCGCTAGATGGCGCTGCCGTAGGTCAAACGGATATCAACTGCGTTTTTTAAAATAGCAACCCCCATTTTTTATTACACATTCGTGTAGTACGTAAATATATATGAATGTTTTAGTTCGACCACTCTTTTCGCTTTGTGATAGATGGCACTGTAATAGTCACAAACGTATAAGTACGTGGTATCACGTAACATTCCGCCAGTGCGGATGGTATTTGCTTCGTGATACATTACCCATGTTAAAATGTACCGTTTAGCAATTGCGGAAAATTTCGATATCGTGTTTATGTGTGGCTATTGGCGGGATAATGTATGGTGCGGCATTATGGGCCCCCATTTTATAGATGGAAATCTAAATGGTGCAATGTATGCTGATTTCCTACGTAATGTTCTACCGATTTTACTACAAGATTTTTCAGTGCATGACAGAATGGCGATGTACTTCCAACATGATGGATGTCCGGCACATAGCTCGCGTGCGGTTGAAGCGGTATTGAATAGCATATTTCATGACAGGTGGATCGGTCGTCGAAGCACCATACCATGGCCCGCACGTTCACCGATCTGACGTCCCCGTATTTTTTTCTGTGGGGAACGTTGAAGGATATTTGCTATCGTGATCCACCGACAACGCCTGACAACATGCGTCAGCGCATTGTCAATGCATGTACGAACATTGCGGAAGGCGAACTACTCGCTGTTGAGAGGAATGTCGTTACACTTCTTGACAAATGCATTGAGGTTGTTGTACATCATTTTGAGTATTTATTGCATTAATGTGGTATTTACAGGTAATCACGCTGGAACAGCATGCGTTCTCAGAAATGATAAGTTCACAAAGGTACATGTATCACATTGGAACAACCGAAATAAAATGTTCAAACGTACCTACGTCCTATATTTTAATTTAGAAAACCTACCTGTTACCAACTGTTCATCTAAAATTGTGAGCCATATGTTTGTGACTATTACAGCGCCATCTATCACAAACCGAAAAAAGTGGTCCAACTAAAACATTCATATTTCTTTACGTACTACACGAATATGTAATAATAAATGGGGTTTCCTACTTTTAAAAAAACGCAGTTGATATCCGTTTGACCTATGGCAGCGCCATCTAGCGGGTCAACCATAGCGCCATCTGGTTTCCCCCTTCAAGCTAGACAAGATTCGTTCTTTGTAGTTTTTTTGTTTGACGCTTATTTCGTGAGATATTTGGCCCGGTCACGATCAATGGACCACCCTGTACACTACCTCATCGGAAGTATCCGGACATTCCCATGTAATACGAAATTATCGACTAGGAGTCACGACAGGCAGGACCTTCCGCTACAAAAGGAGGCAAGGAGTACTGTGTTGTCAGTAGGTATGCAGTAACAGCAGAATGTGTAGGACAGCAGAATTTATGTCACATGAGTAACAAAGCCATCAGGGACACTTCAACATTTCTAAAGCTGCCCAAGTCGATTGTTGGTAGCGTGACTGAAGTGGAAACGCAAAGGAACAGCAACAGCTCAACCGAGACCAGGCAGACTTGATGTAGTGGCGGGCAGGGACCGTTGAACTTTGCCGAACTCCTCCCGAACAGGCCTTGAAGGCCCAAAGGTACCGACCGGCCGCCGTGTCATTCTCAGCCACAGGCGTCACTGCATGCGGATGTGGAGGGGCATGTGGTCAGCACACCGCTCTCCCGGCCGTATGTCAGTTTACGATACCAGAGCCGCTACTTGTCAATCAAGTAGCTCCTCAGTTTGCCTCACAAGGGCTGAGTGCACCCCGCTTGCCAACAGTGCTCGGCAGATCGGATGGTCACCCATCCAAGAGCTAGCCCAGCCCGACAGCGCTTAACTTCGGTGATCTGACGGGAACCGGTGTTACCACTGCGGCAAGACTGTTGGCTCTGAACATTGCAGAGGGTGGTTGTAAAAGATCGTACGAAATCTGTGGTGACACCGCCAGGTGGTAGCCTTTAAATCGGCCGCGGTCCATTAGTATACGTCGGACCCGCGTGTCGCCACTGTCAGTGATAGCAGACCGAGCGCCACCACACGGCAGGTCTAGAGAGACATACTGGCACTCGCCTTAGTTGTACAGCCGACTTTGCAAGGAAAGGTTCACTGACAACTACGCTCTCATTTGCCGAGACGATAGTTAGCATAGCCTTCAGCTACATTTGCTACGACCTAGCAAGGCGCCGTATTCAATTGATATTTATTATGTAAAGCATGTATCATCAAGAGAGATGTTCTACAATTGTGGATTAAAGTTAAGTATTACATCATCTACGTACTTTATTTGCAATTCTCAAGATATTGTCCTGTTCCAGACCTCACGCCAGTCAGCGTGTAATTAAACGCGTGTATTTCGGCCTCCTCTAGACATACAGTGTTGGCTCTTCTGCCAACACTACAAAATCAGCGGAATAAATCAGTCGAGAGTTCCAAAGTGCTGACAACAGTGCAGCTAACACAGTGACTGAGCTTAGGGAGGGGCATGGGGTACCACGATAGAGCAGCCCCTCTTAAGTCTCACATTTGTGTAGGCAGTGCTAAGCGACGGTTGCAGTGGCGTAAAGAGCGACATCACTGAAGAGTGTACTGGAAACCAGTGACTTGGAATGATGAATCACGCTTTACACTGTGGCAATCTATGGGAGGGTATCGGTTTGGCGAATGACTGGAGAAGATTACCTGCCATCAAGTGTAGTGGTTCAAAGTGCTTCAAATGGCTCTCAGCACTATGGGACTTATCATCTGAGGTCATCAGCCCCCTACACTTAAAACTACTTAAACCTAACCAACCTAAGGACATCACACACATCCATGCCCGAGGCAGGATTCGTACCTGCGACCGTAGCAGCAGCGCAGTTCCGGACTTAAGTGCCCAGAACCGCTCGGCCACAGCAGCCGGCCAAGTGTAGTGGCAGCAGTGGTGTTACTGCATAGGACTGTTTTTCGTGGTTAGTGTGTAGTCTTTTTATTGGGCTTAAGAAAACCCTAAATGAGGATGGATATGAAAACATTCCGCAGCTCTTCGTAACGCACACGGTATGGGAACAGTTCGCAGACGATGACTGTGTCGCCATGACAATGCACATTGTCACATAGGAGTATCTGTGAGGCAATGGTTTGTAAATAGTAACAGTGTTGAAATGGACCGGCGTGTCCAGACTCCCAACCTGAACCCTATGGAACGCATTTGGGATGAATTAGAATGTTGGCGTCGCTCCAGTCCCCAGAGTTCTCTTGTTTCGGCTGGTAAGGAAGAAATGGCTTCCTTCTGTTCACAGAAGTTCAGACACCTAACTCAAAGTGTTCCTAGCAGACCCAGCCATCACAAATGCGAAGGGTGGAGGCACCAGCATAATGAATTTCGCTAATAAGTGTCCGCATTCATTGGATTTGTGTGTTGCGGGTGTTGACAGAAGTGAAAATTACCGAAATATCAGTTTAATAAACCACGGCTGCAAAATACTAACATGAATTCTTTACAGACGAATGGAAAAACTGGAAGAAGCCGACCTCGGGGAAGATCAGTTTGGATTCCATAGAAATGTTAGAACACTTGAGGCAATACTGACCCTACGACTTATCTTGGAAAACAGATTAAGGAAAGGCAAACCTACGTTTCTAGCATTTGTAGACTTAGAGAAAGCTTTTGACAATGTTGACTGGAATACTCTCTTTCAAATTCTGAAGGTGGCAGGAGTAAAATACAGGGAACGAAAGGCTATTTACAATTTGTACAGAAACCAGATAGCAGTTTTCTAGTCGAGGGACGTGAAAGGGAAGCAGTGGTTGGGAAGGGAGTGAGACAGGATTGTAGCCTCGCCCCGATGTTATTCAATCTGTAGATTGAGCAAGCAGTAAAGGAAACAAAAGAAAAATTCGGAGTAGGTATTAAAATTAATGGAGAAGAAATAAAAACTTTGAGGTTCGCCGATGACATTGTAATTCTGTCAGAGACAGCAAAGGACCTGGAAGAGCAGTTGGACGGAATGGACAGTGTCTTGAAAGGAGGATATAAGATGAACATCAACAAAAGCAAAACGAGGATAATGTAATGTAGTCGAATTAAGTCGGGTGACGCTGAGGGTATTAGATTAGGAAATGAGACGCTTAAAGTAGTAAATGAATTTTGCTATTTGGGGAGCAAAATAACTGATGGTGGTCGAAGTAGAGAGGACATAAAATGTAGACTGGCAATGGCGAGGAAAGCGTTTCTGAAGAAGAGAAATTTGTTAACATCGAGTATAGATTTAAGTGTCACGAAGTCATTTCTGAAAGTATTTGGAGTGTAGCCATGTATGGAAGTGAAACATGGACGATAAATAGTTTGGACAAGAAGAGAATAGAAGCTTTCGAAATGTGGTGCTACAGAAGACTGCTGAAGATTAAATGGGTAGATCATATAAGTAATGAGGAGGTATTGAATAGAATTGGTGAGAAGAGGAGTTTGTGGCACAAGTTGACTAGAAGAAGGGATCGGTTGGTAGTACATGTTCTGAGGCATCAAGGGATCACCAGGTTAGTATTGGAGGGCAGTTTGGAGGATCAAAATCGTAGAGGGAGACAAGGAGATGAATACACTAAGCAGATTCAGAAGGATGTAGATTGCGGTAGGTACTGGGAGATGAAGAAACTTGCACAGGATAGAGTGGCACGGAGAGCTGCATCAAACCAGTCTCAGGACTGAAGACCAAAACAACTACAACAACAGCAGCAGCAGCAGCAGCAGCAGGAATGCAGAATGGCTTTCGTATCCGTTTCTTCGTCCTTTTTTTAGTCAGCATTTCTGTGACACTTGTGAAATTGCATCGATGAAAACTTCATACGCTTTTTCTGCTACACAGCGTGATCAGTTTCCTGGCCGCAACTCTTAGATAAGCAGGCGGACTCTCCGGCAGATTAAAAATGTTTTAGTCGACCTGCAAGTTTCAAAACGGCGCACATGCCGTTGGAGAGTGAAACACTCATTCTGCAAGGATCGATCATTCAAAAAAAAAATACGTCGCTATCTCTCTTGGATTAATAACGCCAACGAAGTAGTGTCCCGTTGTCGTGTGTTGTGTGCCTGCGAGCCAGCGCCCAGCCAGAGCGCGGCTAAGGACAATCGCCTCGGGCGCTTCGGCCGCGTCTGCTCATCCTGGTCACACCTCTGGCTGGCTTCATACCACGCGGCGCCGCATCCCACGATATTTTCACAATAATTTAGTGCTTGTTTGTAATCAGCGCTCGAGTTCGCCCGCGGGCCGACGGAATTCCTCCGGTGTGCCAGGCCATTAGCATAATGCATGCAGCGAGTATAAAGACCAGCTACAGCGGCCACGAAAAAGGGGTGCGCCAGCCTCCTTGATATATAGTGGCCGCCGGGCTTTTCGTTCTAAATGAAGATCTAATTAGTTACAGTAATACCGGACCAATACGGCCGCGGCGTCCCCGTAGAAATATGTGGCTCCTCACCCATAAGTCATCGGCCAGTGTCGTTCTCGTTTTTCCTCCGATAGCGGAGTAACACGTTACTCCGTGTGGCTCGGGTCAGCTCGCGCTGTTATTCGATTTGCCGGCCGTACCCGAGCGATGCGCCCAATGTTTCATCGTACAGTCTTGCGCCCCGAAAGGGTCGTCATCGACGTGTGTTATCTCTGGGGAAGATCGCACTGGCGAGTGTGTCCCGGCGTACACTTGCCACTTCGCCCGCGGAGGTCGCTGCTCGAGGAGAGGATCACCCTTCGGGGCTCGTGGCCGCGGCTGCGCCTGTAATTTATGTTAGTCCAATTAGGAGGGACCGGCATCTCTCGTTTCGTTGTGTTCGCGGTCGGCCGGCCGCCGAGGAAAAATAAGAACTCCCTTATTTATGGCTGGCCAGCAAGACCGGATTCTTTTGTATGAAACATATGCTGCGTGTTACATTTGGAGATATTACCTTTCTCCGACACTCCCTGATACAGTCGCCGCGCGGAAGTGGGCTCGGCCGTGCTGGACACAGCTGCGGAAAGCGGACGAAATAATGGAAACACTGTGCCACAGAGGCGAGAGCACTTTCCCTGTCGCTCCTTCTGAACCACGGTGCTTTGCAATTTTTTGTTTCTTCTTAAGATGTTTTCCTGCGCTATTAAACGTCAGAAATGTTTGTTTAGAACTCGTTTGTCGCACTCTTGCTGTGGATAAGGTACCGCTCTGCCGTACAGGAACCGTAAACAGTAGTGGCTTTGGACTATACGTTTAAGTTGGTTGGTTGGTTAGTAGAGATGGGGGATGCGCTCTTGAACTAATTCATAGAGTTGAATCTTTCAAAGGAGTGAACAATCAGTGATTCAGAAAAAAAGAACGGTAGCTCCAAACGTTTCTCACAGCAGAGAGAGAGAGAGAGAGAGAGAGAGAGAGAGAGAGAGAGAGAGAGACGGAGCATATCAGCGGGGCCTTTGCTGGTCAGAGCACACTGAACGCCACACAACACAGCCAGCGCCGGCCTCTGCCCTGCTTCTACCTTGGCTGCCTGCATTGTGCAGTGCCCCATTGGATTTTGTGTTTCACATATGCCGTGCCGTCCATGTGCGTCGTCTGCCGCGCGCAGTGTCTGGCGCAGCTTAACTTCGCATCGCACTCTGTCGGCGATCGTTTCAGTCGCACGTCCTGTCCTCTGGGCAGTTGATGCGAGCAACAGGACAGAGAGCCACCTAGCGGATAACATAGGAACTACTTGCAACAACCTGCTCGCAAGAGAACAGACGATTTGTTTCGGAGCGGGTGAGTTCACCGCTCCCCCCACCCTCGGAACTCGCCCGCTCAACGCTCAACCCACCGTCTCGACTCTAGCCAGAGCGTTGAGCAAAGCGACTCAGGTGTCACTCTGCTCTCTGCGGTCTTAGCTCACGCAGTAATACAGCTCGCGGCTCGACCCGCTCGACTCAGCGCCTCTGCATCGGAGTTCGTCCCTACTGGATATTGTTCTTCGTAGTAATACCGCTATGTATGTTACATTATTATGTTATGTATACATCAATTGTTTTTATTTTATTTTTATTTGTTTAAACTGATTAGATTAGGTTCCTGATGACTCCTCTTACTATAGGATTTTTATTATGGACACTCGAATTTACGCTTTAATTACGAGCGAACCGATAAACGTATCGCAAAATGTGATACACCAATATTTTCCTTGTTTTATTCTGCGTAAGGCTATATGCAGCACTTTCGTTTTACAGTCAAATTTATATATATTTTTTTTCTTATTCTGGTACGGATTTTGCGATTTTAGGCGTCTTCGGAAGGAAACGTTCACTTTAAAAATATATGGCTTGCGATGAATTTGTATGAGGTTAATGAAATTTTAATACATTATAGCCAAATATATTGTTAATGTAAATCTCAAGTTACAACATTTTCCGATCACCCAAAAAACCACGATAGTGCAAAATAAATCAATAATCAAAAACTTTGTCATATCGTGGACATTTCAATAAACAATACAAAATTCTTACTCATTATCTGTGTTACTTAAAAATAGGATCAAATAAGATCAAAATACAGGTGTAGTACTGGAATAAACCAAGTTTAAAGGACAATGTGCCTTCCATTTATTTTCTATTGTAAATGAGTGGTGAGTCATGAAAAAGAGCTAATTCATTTCAGGGAGTGAACAGTTCTGATCCAATCTCTGAAAAGAACAGTTTTGCCCATCTCTATTCGTTAGTTGATTTAGGGGGGGGGGGGGGGGGGAGGGGACCAAACGGCGAGATCATCGGTCCCACCGGATAAAGGAAGGATGGGGAATAAAGTCGGGCGTGCCCTTTCAAAGGAACCATCTCGGCATTTGTCTGAAGCCATTTAGGGAAATCAAGGAAAACGTAAATCAGAATGGCCGGACGCTGGTTTGAACCGTCGTCCTCCCGAATGCGAGTTCAGTGTACTAACCACCACGCCATCTCGCTCGGTTTTAATTAAGCACTATTAGAATCATTCATTTCATCGTTATACGAAGTGCGAAAAGGCGTTAATAACGAGCATCAAAACCGATTCAGGGATTAATGAACACAAGGTTGTCGTAGCGAGATTGAACACTGTAATCCCCAAATCCTCGAAAAATATACGAAAAATATACCTATTCAAAAAAGCAGAAAAAAATTCACTTGACGCATTCCTGAGAGACAATCTCCACTCATTCCAAATTAATAATATAAATGTAGACAAGATGTGGTTTAAATTGAAAGAAATAGTATCGGCAGCAATTGAGAGATTTATACCAAATAAATTAACAAACGACGGAGCTTGATCCTCCTTGGTACACAAAACGGGTTAGAACACTGTTGCAGAAACAACGAAACAGGCATGCCAAATTTAAACAGACGCAAAATCCCCAAGATTGGCGATCTTTTACTGAAGCTCGGAATTTAGCGCCGAGTTCAGTGTGAGATGCCTATAACAGTATCCCAGCGAAACTTTGTCTCAAAACCTGGCAGAAAATCCAAAGAGATTCTGGTCGTATGTGAAGTATGTTAGCGGCAAGAAACAATCAATGCCTTCTCTGCACGATATCAATGGAGATACTATCGAAGACAGTGCTACCAAAGCATAGTTACGAAAGAAAACCTTCCGAAACGCCTTCACAAAAGAAGACGAAGTAAATATTCCAGAATTCAAAGCGAGAATAGCTGCCAACATGAGTAACGTAGAAGTAAATATCCTTCGAGTAGTGAAGCAACTTGAATCACTTAATAAATGCAAGCTTTCTGGTCCAGACTGTATACCAATTAGATTCCTTTAGGAGTATGCTGATGCATTAGCTCCATACTTAACAATCATATACAACCGTTCGCTCGACGAAAGATCCGTACCCAAAGACTGGAAAGTTGCGCAGGTCACACCAATATTCAAGAAAGGTAGTAGGAGTAATCCACTAAATTACAGGCCCATATCGTTAACGTCGACATGCAGCAGGATTTTAGAACATACATTGTGTTCGAACATTATGAATTACCTCGGAGAAAACGGTCTGTTGACACACAGTCAACATGGGTTTAGAAAACATCGTTCCTGTGAAACACAACTATGTCTTTATTCACATGAAGTGTTGAGTGCTGTTGACAAGGGATTTCAGATCGATTCCGTATTTCTGGATTTCCGGACGGCTTTTGACACTGTACCACACAAGCGGCTCGTAGTGAAATTGCGTACTTATGGAATATCGTCTCAGTTATGTGACTGGATTTGCGATTTCCTGTCAGACAGGTCACAGTTCGTAGTAACTGACGGAAAGTCATAGAGTAAAACAAAAGTGATTTCTGGCATGCCCCAAGGTAGTGTTATAGGCCCTTTGCTGTTCCTTATCTATATAAACGATTTTGGACACAATCTGAGCAGCCGTCTTCGGTTGTTTGCAGATGACACTGTCGTTTATCGACTAATAAAGTCATCAGAAGACCAAAACAAACTGCAAAACGATTTACAAAAGATATATGAATGGTGCGAAAAGTGGCAGTTGACCCTAAACAACGAGAAGTCTGAGATCATCCACATGAGTGCTAAAAGGATCTCGTTAAACTTCGGTTACACGATAAATCAGCCTAATCTAAAAGCCGTAAATTCAACTAAATAGCCGGCCGTGGTGGCCGTGCGGTTCTAGGCGCTCCAGTGCGGAGCCGCGCTGCTGCTACGGTCGTAGGTTCGAATCCTGCCTCGGGCATGGGTGTGTGTGTGATGTCCTTTGGTTAGTTAGGTTTAAGTAGTTCTAAGTTCCAGGGGACTGATGACCACAGCAGTTGAGACCCATAGTACTCAAAGCCATTTGAACCACTTTTTCAACTAAATACGTGGGTATTACAATAACAAACAACTTAAATTGGAAGGTACCGGAAGACATAGAAAATATTGTGGGGAAAGCTAACCAAAGACTGCGTTTTATTGGCAGGACACTTAGAAAAATGTAACAGATCTACTAAGAAGACTGCCTACACTACGCTTGTTCGTCCTCTTTTAGAATACTGCTGCTCGGTGTGGGATCCTTACCGGATAGGACTGACGGAGTACATCGAAAAAGTTCAAAGAAAGGCAGGACGTTTTGTATTATCGCGAAATAGGGAGAGAGTGTCACAGAAATGATACAGGATATGGGCTAGACATCATTAAAAGAAAGGCGTTTTTCGTTGCGACGGAGTCTTCTCACGAAATTCCAATCACCAACTTTCTCCTCCGAATGCGAAAATATTTTGTTGACACCTACTTACATAGGGAGGAATGATCACCAAGATAAAATAAGGGAAATCAGAGCTCGTACGGAAAGATACAGGTGTTCATTCTTTCCGCGCGCTATACGAGATTGGAATAATGGAGAATTGTGAAGGTGGTTCGATGAACCCTCTGTCAGGCACTTAAATGTGATTTGCAGAGTATCCCTGTAGAGGTGGATATAGATGTAGATCGTTGTAGCTAAACCAAATGGTAACTTTAGTTCCTTGGTAGATACACCTTAAATTTGCGGTTTCTGTACCATTCTCGATAAACTTCGGGTTTCTTTCTATCAGGAACAGTGTGCTCCACGACCGTATTAATGAGATGCAGGATAGGAAGAGGGGTGGCATCGATCGTAAAAATATACGTTGCAATAAACAGATTAAAAATTCACGACCGACGCTGTCCTTCCTCCTGTCTTGGCTTCTCGATAAACAATAAATCTCGAACTTAAAATGCAACTCGAAAAATAGGCTGACAAAATAAGCTGTTATTAGGCTGAAAGCAGCTGCAGTATTCAAGTTACTGTCAAAGAATGCTGTTTATGTTGTTGCGCTTTAAGCGGATAAGCTGCGTCGTCGTCGTCAGTATCCGACTGACACCGAAATCGTTATAAATAGGTAATTGCATGAAATGAATTTGTGCTTGGGTAATGTCCGCACCTTGAGCTGGTAAAATAGAGTCAAAAAACGTGGTTAGTTGTGCATTTCGTAATCTGCAGCTACACATAATGTCAGCATGAACGTTAAGGAAAGAGTTTCGCCCGGAGGAAAGATTAAAGAAAATGGTGAAAACTCTCAGCAGGTGGACGTTCAGAAAAAAATGTTGGTCTTCTGCGCCACTCTACTGGTAAAATTTCACTAAGCTAGATCTACGAATATTCTTCACGCCAGTAAATACTGCTTCCTTACTGGCTGAAGAGTAAGATTAAATATCTAACAGCTCGCGTAGCATCATTTAAAAAAAAAAAATTCTACCCTTGTGGACCGAACTGGAAAAACCTTAAAATGGTTCAAATGGCTCTGAGCACTATGGGACTTAACATCTTAGGTCATCAGTCCCCTAGAACTTAGAACTACTTAAACCTAACTAACCTAAGGACAGCACACAACACCCAGCCATCACGAGGCAGAGAAAATCCCTGACCCCGCCGGGAATCGAACCCGGGAACCCGGGCGTGGGAAGCGAGAACGCTACCGCACGACCACGAGATGCGGGCGAAAAACCTTAAATATTTGGTTAAACAGTAAGTTATCCAGCCTCATATCTTACATTTATTGCTGTGTAAGCATGTAGGGCTACACGAAAACAAGTGAACCAGAGAGGTACGGAATTTACGCGTACTGCGTTTTCGTATTTATTTCAAGAAAATGTCGAGTTTTTGCCATCTCATTCGTTACATTACAGTACTCAACATAGCCAAACAAGCTACCATGAATGAAGACAGACAATCAGACCTAAGTGACATTTCTCGTCGAAAACTGACGATGGTTCTAGCTAAGCGCTGTTGAATTGCCGAGTTCAGTGAACACGTTGAACAACAAGAGCAGTCCAACAACGCGTTCATAAAGTCAACATCTGGGCTCGAGCTGTAGTGCCCAAACCCTTTATTACCGAAGACAGCGCACTGCGGTGGTAAAGATACTACATGGAGTATAAAACGTGCACCACCAGTTAACACAAAAACTCGTCTCAATCATCAGGCAAATGTAAATCCTGCTACACCCGCGCCAATAGAATTAATAATTGCTGGTGGTGCGTCTGCTCGCAAGAAAAGGTCTGATGTTTATGACTCAAACCTGTTTCTGCACTGCTGTGCCATTACGAGTAGAGGGGGGTGACTTGTACTCAAAAATAAAATAAATAAAATAAAGGATGACTTGCCTATCTCGGGGAGAGTAAAAGTCAACTTCAAGACATCTTATGTATGGATTTTCATCATTTCACTGGCAAATGTTGAGTAACGATAGGACCATTTTTGTCAGGAGATATATTCTCTTAATAAGAAAGGAGATAAACTCACTAACAATAACAGTAATAATAATAATGTACGCACTGAAGTAAATATAATAAATGCACTGAAATATAATGTTTTAATCCATGCGAATGATATCAACGATTATACAATTACTTGAAATTATATCTGTGTCAACCGATGGGTACGCTGAACCTGCAGTGTGATGAGTGGGCAGTGACAGTTAAAATCTATGCCAGACTGGAACTCGAATACAAATTTCCTGCATATCGCGAGTCGTCACCTCAATCATTAAGCTGTCGCAGCACACTACCAGCCGTCACTCAAATTCTTATTGTCACTGATATTTCCATCTATACATTCCGAACGCTGCAACCAGAGGTTTTCTATCCAATGTTCAGGTACAATAGCCTGTGTAATTCAAGATGAGATTTCTCCCCTGATAGTGTACTTTGGTGCAGGCACGCGAAATCACTTTCACTGTATCACATACCGAATAGTCACGTAACCTGGACTCGCCTAAGATACCTTAAACTTACGAAGATATTCATCACGGATATCCACAAATAATACTGAAGCAGAGAGTACTCTTCTGTATGGTTTGGTCATAATTCTTTTCCCACCGATTTTCCAAAATCTGTATTTTTTTAACTGCCTCCAGCTCTTTGGAAGCTTGGAGAGATTTCATAAAATACTCTTCAGATGAGATCTGCTTGTGTTGCTAAAATGTTCTCAATGTTTATACTGAAAAATTACAAAAATATACAGACATAAAAAAAGTTTTGCGTTACCCCGGTTCCCAGAACTTCTGAAGATAGACGTTGACTGTGGATATTGTATCAGACACAGACCCTTTGACTGTTCCGGCCCAAAGACGTAAACAACCATGCATAGGCAGCGCCTTTTAGGCTGAGGGGGTCCGACAGCCGATCAGTTCCAGTCATTCCACCAGGAAGCAGGTACACGGCTCGTGTTATCTGTAGTTCAACCATGCCTAGATAGTCAATACCACGGTTCGATCGCGTCCACATTGTGCCAGGAAGGGCTCTCAACAGGGGAAGTGTCCAGGCGTCTCGAAGTGAACCAAAGCGATGATGTTCGGACATGGAGGGCTACTACTTCAGTGGATGACCACCACCTACGGATTATAGCTAGGAGGAACCGTGACAGCAATGCCACCATGTTCAATAATGCTTTCTGTGCAGCCACAGGACGTCGTGTTACGACTCGAAGTGTGCGCAATAGGATGCATGATGCGCAACATCACTCCCGACGTCCGTGGCGAGGTCCATCTTTGCAACCACGACACCATGCAGCGCGGTACAGATGTGCCCAACAACATGCCGAAAGGACTGCTATGGATTGGCATCACGTTCTCTTCACCGATGAGTGGTGCATATGCCTTCAACCGGACAATCGTCGGAAACGTGTTTGGAGGTAACATGGTCAGGCTGAACGCCTTAGACACACTGTCCAGCGAGTGCAGCAAGGTGGAAGTTCCCTGCTGTTTTCGAGTGGCATTATTTGGGGCCGACGTACGCCGCTAGTCGTCATGGAAGGCACCGTAACGGCTGTAGGATACGCGAATGCCATCCTCCGACCGATAATGCAACCATATCGGCAGCATATTGGCGACGTCTTCATGGACGACAATTCGCGCACCCCATCGTGCACATCTTTTGAATGACTTCCTTTTTGATAACGACATCGCTCGAATAGAGTGGCCAGCATGTTCTCCACACATGAGCCGTATCGAACATGCCTGGGATAGACTGAAAAGAGCTGTTTACGGACGACGTGACCCACCACCCACTCTGAGGGATCTACGCCGAATCGCCGTTGAAGAGTGGGAAATTGTGGACCAACAGTGCCTTGATGAACTTGTGGATAGTATGCACGACGAATACAGGCATGCATCAATGCAAGAGGGGCGTGCTACTGGGTATTAGAGGTACCGGTGTGTACAGCAATTTGGATCACCACCTCTGAAGGTCTCGGCTGTATGGTGGTACAACATGCAATGTGTGGTTTTCATGAGCAATAAAAAGGGCATAAATGATGTTTATGTTGACCCCTCGTCCAATTTTCTGTACAGGTTCCGTAAGTCTCAGAACCGAGGTGATGTAAGACTTTTTTCATGTGTGTCTTTTTATTGATAATTCAGTGAGTTTGTGCGTAGCTTTGTTTAGGATTGAGACAGTTTTTGCAAGGTCCTTACAGCGTTTTTGTTTCTCTTCATGTATTCTGATGACATCCAGTAACTTTTTCGCTGTCGACAGAGGAAGGAGTCGAGCTTCCAGTACACATTCACCAGACTTTAATAGTTCATTCTTTCGTGAATTGCGTGGAGAGCACGTTGGACCACTTACGCCTAATCCAATCTGTGAAGCATGGAAGGGATAAATTACAATTTGGGAGGTGCTGTCATGGGGTTTCGGAGTTTCTATCTATAACTTAGGGGGAAATCACTGCATAGGTCTATTAATGAATCATGCCTTTCCTTATATACAACTATTGCCTATTTAAGAGCATGCATTGCTTCAGAATGATAATGCATAAATATAGCATTAGCTCCTCCATTAACAGTAATTTGAAGAAATAAAAAATTTATGAATTTCGATATCGTCCTCCTGAGATAAAGGAAACAACCAAATGTTCTCTCTTTGATTCACCTCAATTACTGCCCGGTATAGTTCACTGTGAATCATAAAAGGTTACGGTGCTCACTACCCAAGTTATGTACGACACTGGTGAGATAAAAGCGAGATGAAATAAAGCAACAGAGTCCTCCATGCCTTTTTAATGAACAGTGTATTTATGTTGTTGTGGTATTATGTCCACTCAGCATATGTCAGCATCTACATCTACGTGACTACTCTGCAGTTCACACTTAGGTGCTTGGCAGAGTGTTCATCGAGCCACCTTCAGAACACTTCTGTGCCGTCCCACACTCTAACAGCGAGTGGGAAAATTTGAAGACTTAGCTCTTCCCATCCGAGCTCTGATTTCTCTTATTACGATGATAATTTCTCCCTATGTAGGTTGGCTTCAATTAATTATTTTCGGATTAATAGGCGGGAGTTGATGATTGAAATTTCATGAAAGGATCTCGCTGAAACGAAAAACGCCACTGTTTTAATTTGTTGCCACCCCAACTCACTTAATCAATTCGTCATACTCTCTCGCCTATTTCACGAGAATACAAAATCAGCTGCACTTCTTTAGACTTATTTTACGTCCGCTGTCAATCCATTCTGGTAAGGCTCCCACACCGCACAGCAATATTCTTGCAAAGAACGGACAAGCGTCCTGTATGCAGTCTCTTTAGCAATCCTGTTGCATCTTCTGAATGTTCTTTCAGTAAAATATAGTCTTTCGTTTGCCTTCCCCACAACATTATCTGTGTGAATGTTTCAATTTCAGTTGTTCGTAATTGTACTTCCTAGGTACTGAGCTGAAGTGACAGCCTTTATATTTGCGTGATTTATCGTGTAAACGATACTTAATGGATTGCTTTTAGTACTCAGTTGAATGAGCTACACTTTTTCGTACTCAAAGTTATCTCACATTTTTCGTACCACACAGATATATCGTTTAAATTATTTTCCAGTTGGTTTTGATCGTTTTATGACTTTACTACACGGAAAATGACAGTTTCATTTTCCAAACAATCCAAGAGGGCAGCTCCAATTGTCTCCAAAATCGTTTATAGAGATTAAGAGCAGTAGAGGGTCTGTAAAACGTCTTTGGGGAACGCCATATCACTTCTGTTTTACTACATAACTTTGCGTCGACTTCCACGTACTGTGACCTATCTGAGAGGAAATCACGAATTCAGTTGCACAACTGAGACAATACTCCAGAGGCACGTTATGTGATTAGAAGTCTGTTGTGAGGAACGGTGTCAAAATCTAGAAATATGGATCAGTTTGACATTACCTATCGATACCACTCATTAATTCGCACGAACAAAGACCAAAGTCCGTTTCACAAGAACTGACAAAATTTTATTTCACGGTTGTTGAGATGGCGTTCTTCAGAAAACATACCCAGCAACGAGGGAGTTCAAAAATGGTTCAGATGGGTGTAAGCACTATGGGACTTAACATCTGAGGTCATCAGTCCCCTAAACTTAGAACTACTTAAACCTAACTAACCTAAGGACGTCACACACATCCATGCCCGAGGCAGGATTCGAACCTGCGACCCTAGCAGCAGCGCGGTTCCAGACTGAAGCGCCTATAACCACTCGGCCACAGCGGCCGGCGAAGGAGTTCATCTTTCACGATAACACAGCAACACACAGTGTGCAAGCTTCTTTGACGAGCATAACATTGAAATAACATTTCTTCCTTGAGCTCCACAACCCTGAAGTAGATCTTATTGGAATGAAATAATTAAGGATCTTTTACAATCCTTTAGCGGCCCTCAATTTACTAGAACAGTTTGTCCTCGCATAATTATAAACACTCCTATTGACCACCATGCATGATTTGTGTGTTTAGATTCCCAGGAATATTCGATCAGTTTGGATGTCGCAGACAGATCTAAACCGTATTAGATTGGTTTTTAACAATACACGTCCACTAAATGTGGATGGTCAGCAAGGTTCTTTAACCGTCATCCTGCCGAATGAGTTTGTTCTCCTGTAGCCAAAATAGAGCAAACTTCCAAAGAATCATCTTCGAGCTGTTCTCTCAGTTCCACAACCAATAAATATAAGAATAGGGAACTTGGGAGAAATACAGTATCTTCTAATGTGCAACTGAATTCTACTTCCCGTATCCAAGACAAGCGAGTACAAGAGAAATCAATTTTAAGCTGGGAATACTAACCTGAAACTAGTTTTAGGGATATAAAACGGAAAGGTGGACTACAAAATCTTGTCGAAATCGATGTGATGGGCTACGTATACCTACCATCGGTTGACAAGGAATGTGTAGGTGTTTGTTGTTAACCTTACCAAATATCTTATGATGCGATTTACGGAAATGACAAGAACCTACATTGTAGATGGCTGGTGAAGGAGTTTAGCCTCGTTGTTGCGTGATTCGCATTCAGTGTCTTAGCCAACCTGTCACCTCGCTCCGTATGTTGTAAAGCATCCACGCTTCTCACACCTTCCGATGGCAGTAGATACGGATGGCAATGAAGCTCGTGACGACACTTCCTGGATATAAAAGCAGACTAGCGTAAAAATAATATTCTGTCGGATCAGAAGGCCAGTAGCCGGCAGTTTACGACGAGTCCAGTTTCAGTCTCTCTTCCCCCGTCTTCAGACGTCGAGAAAGAACCCAGGGTTTATTAAAGTTTTGTCGGCTGCTACTGATCATCACACTCGCTACTGCGTGTAACACACGTTTCTGATTTGTGGAACCAGTCCGGTAAATGCAAATGTATTCATGACTCGGGAGGATTCGAAGACGCCGCGATAGAGTAATACAGACGCTGTCGCCTTCCCTGGCTAGACGATGGCGCCACACCTCGTAATTTACGCGACCCTCCTCGAGTCTGCAGCGCGGCAAATGCGGCAGGCGATGTGGCAAGTCGAGGGAGCAACCTGAGACTGCCTCCCAAATAAATTAAGCGGCGAGGAATGCGCTAAGCGGAGCCGGTCTGCTCGCCTCTACGTGTCGAGTGCTTTGGATTCCACGTGTCCGCTGATGGAGACGCCACGCTCCAGCTAATACCAGCAGGACGCAACAGGCAGCCGGCGACTCGGGCAGTGCCGTTTTGTCGAAGCAGTTATGTGGCGCTGGACAGCTTTTTGCTTCATTGCTGCAAACTTGTTAGACTGTGCTTCCCGTCAAACATGTAAAGCAGTTCTCTCTCCTTCCCTATCCACCCTCCCCCCCCCCCCCCCTCTCTCTCTCTCTCTCTCTCTCTCTCTCTCTCTCTCTCTCTCTCTCTCTCTCTCTCTCTTGCTCTCTCCAGCTGAAAAATCACCGTTTATTCAATGTTTTTGATCCGGTACATCGTATGAGCTCTATATTTGACATCTGAATACGAGCAGCTCTTTCCCAAGCATTTGCAGAAATATTCGTGTCATTTGCATCTCGTGCTCCCTATCTTTCTACCCCAATAGGAAGTTGCTGGTTCTTACCTCAACAGTATTTCTTTCCAGACAGTAAATTACACATGTACCAAGTTTGGGGGAAATCGACCCAGTGATTTAGGAGGAGATGTGGAAAACACACACACACACACACACACACACACACACACACACTTTGGTTATATGTATGGGTATACAACTCTTTTACCAAATTATACAGACGAAATATCCTAAACTACGTACTTTGACATAAGGTATTGGTGGTGACAATAGAACAGGTAGTTTTTATTGACATGAACTACGTAGCAATAATTGGTGAATTCTTCTCGGGTTATCAGCCGACTTCGCCTGAAGATGACGAATAGGAAATTCGTCCAAACGTTGCGACAACACGACTCGACTGATAACTCGAGGCCGCTCGCTGTGGCCGAGCGGTTCTAGGCGCTTCAGCCTGGAACCGCGCTGCTGCTACGATCGCAGGTTCTAATCCCGCCTCGGGCGTGGATGTGTGTGATGTCCTTAGGTTAGTTAGGTTTAAGTAGTTCTAAGTCTAGGGGACTGATTATCTCAGATGTTAAGTCCCATAGTGCTTAGAGCCATTTGAACCCTTTTTGATAACTCGAGAAGATTTCATCAGTAATAAACATCGAGAAAGCCCGCCTTCCAGTATACATATCGATAAAAAAAAAGTGACATAGCAACTGTTCAGAGAAACGATCGATGTTCGGCATTGCATTTCAGCGATGGATAATCCACTGACAAAATTGAACTCTTGAATTCAAAATTATTTGACAGCATTGCTTGTACACGTCGTTTATTATTGATGGGTATATATTCTTTCAGTTGTGCGTTTCACGGATAATTTGACTGGCGATTATCGACGAATATTACCCTGCACCATCCAACACCATCTCATCAAGTCATCGCTCTGCAAACAGTTCTTTGGTGGGAACTTCGTGTAACTCTGTGTGCTTTCAACGACCCACTTTCTCGTAAGTTTCTACCCACAGCGGAAAATTTCCGCCATTTAGGATGTCGCCTGTTGCCGTTTTTTTTTTCCTCTGTTTACGTCCGTTCAGCTTTACAGACACTTCATCGTGCTGCACCGTACATTAAATTCGTGTATGTAAGTCCTTGTAACGAGTAATACTCCTACGTATATAACCAGTCACAGGCCGTAAACAGTGGAAAAGTCCACCGCCGACATATCACAGACGTTACTGTACTATTTTTCAACATAGCGTCGCCTACGTTTATTCTGTGTCAGCTGTTTTTTTTATGAATCTTAATTATTATAAGGATACGGTCGAGAGTATGGGAAAGGGTCTTAATGATTGATATAACATTTATTTTCCAGACGCGAGTTTATAAAATGATATGATCGCTTTCGATTTTGCTAGCAGTCATCTTCAGATAATAAAATTCTGGTGTGATCGTCTAGCGGTGAATTGCGTGCGTAGAAACAGAGAGCTCTTGGGATCGAATCCCGGTCGGACCATTGAAATTTGCAGTCTGCCTTTAATTCAGCCTTCAGTTCTCAACGATGCGAGGAGTCACCACGAACAACATGTGATCGGATTCCACATTAAACTGTAGGTCCCTTTCCCTCAGTTGGATAACTGGTGTACCTTACACGTGAATAGCCGAAGAAGCGTCCAATCGAAACACTTGCACCAGGCCATTGAGCCATACGAAGTTATTATAGTACAAATTTGGCTATAAGTGTTTGAGAAACTTTGCACAGAAGCAGCTATGTTGTATTTATTATTTATATTAAACGCCGTATTTTAACGACATTTGGTGACTTATAAAAAAGAGGAATACAGTAATATTGCGGATGTCAATGTTTGACACGTTTGCAAAAACGAAAGGAAGGTGAGGTATAGATGTGAATGAAGTGTACAGGCATAGCACAGGTGCATTTCTATTAGGACATGTTCGCAAGTGTAATTAAAACACTACTGTGCTACAGTATTGTACCGGAAGAATGAGGGGGGATGTTGTAGCAGGAGAGAGATAAGGAGTGCACCACGTGACACGAGAACCAGTAACTTCGTCCTGTCGTGTCTTTCTGTACTGCGCACTTCGAGGTGCTTGTTGAATGTTTAACGTTGATTTTCCTGTTCGCACGCTGTCTTCATGACAGACGTAAGGAAATCAGTAGCCGCAGTCTTCGGAACAGAGTTGAAAGCTGGGCGAATTCTTGGGAGACAAGCAACTCCAGCGTGTAGTCTGTTTCAGAGTAAAAAACGGCGAAGTAGTACACGCGAACGACCTTATTTCACATGGATGGCTCTGAGCACTATGGGACTTAACATCTATGGTATTTGGCCCCTAGAACTTAGAACTACTTAAACCTAACTAACCTAAGGACAGCACACAACACCCAGTCATCACGAGGCAGAGAAAATCCCTGACCCCGCCGGGAATCGAACCCGGGAACCCGGGCGCGGCAAGCGAGGACACTACCGCACGACCACGAGCCGCGGACAGGATTTTAAAGTCTGACATGTATTGAAGCAAAATCTTTTGCAGTATAACTTGAAAATAGGCCAAAGGCCGAAATTGCAATATTAAAATAAATAATTTCTACAGTCAACGGCGAATATAAGGTCCTTTAAAAGAAAATATTCTGTACTAGTGACATGCCCTGGCTTCGCAGCACTAAGTATCTGCAGGCAATCCATAGAGCCCTTCTACCATTTCAAAAAAATCTCGGGGTTGAAACTATTAGAGACAGAGCATCGTCGTTTGTTGTGAAGTCTCTAGCAGCTCTCACAGTTCATTTGTTCTGTTGTGCCAGGCTTACATTGGTGCTCCACACGTCGCTCGTAGAACAGAAAATTGACATTCGATTTCTACCAGTGCAGGATCATCAATGGAGCGTCAATATTTCTAATTAGCTCATTGATTCCTGCATGAGGGGGCAATATCATTGACTACCGGTGTGTACATGTAGTTCTAGTAGTAACATCACAAAAATAATTCTAAACGTTGGGAGAGCACCAAGGCCTTCACGATCTATCCATTTTATCAACAGTTCATCTTGCTTCTTGCAATTCGCGTGACGCACAGCGAATTGACCTCATGGGGGCTGAATTAAAATGCAACTCGCTGTCTCTTAACACATGCTTGGAGACGTAGGTGGAAGAAAGGTCCTTGACACTGCATGTCTCTTTAACGTTTTTGAATTACCTTATTATGCTTCTTTTTGCCGGTTGTGCCCTCCCGTATGGCGTTGATAATATCGTAGTACTGACGTCACAGATTGGGATTCTACATACCAGAAGACACATTGCGCCTTTTCCTGGTCTGTCGCCATTCACATCTACCACAAAGGACAAAGGAAAAAAAAAAAAGACTTTGAGACCCGCGAAATGTTTTATGACATACCGCTATACTCTGCCTCTAATAGTGTCCCAGCCAGGATTTTTTGAAATGTTAGCGGGGTTATGGAGACCTTGTACAGACGGACGATATATCTGGCCTAATGGTAATAAATTATGTAAAAAACTGTGCACGTGAGTCAGTGTACCTACTAGTGAAAACTCTATCAAAATCGCTGCAGTAGTTAATGAGATTAGCCTTCACATACAGGGAGGAAAAAAACGCAGCAGGGGCCTCATTTTATAAATATGCATAAATTTCTCATTCTTTGCGCAGAACTCCTCACACACCCACCGTCTTAGCTGTCAAGTAGATTTCGACCTTAACATTTTGCACATTTTCTGCTAAACTTTTTTGTATGAAAAGATCACAGTGAGATTATTCCTATTGTCACAAACCATAGAATTCTGTTACAAAAAAATTGTTCACAAGAAAAATATTGCAGTTTTTTCTGTATCCCACCGTAGTACACATACGTTACATCGGGAGGCTGTTAGCGTCATTAGAGTTTGTAGAGAATGGGGGGGGGGGGGCGGGAGAGAGAGAGAGAGAGAGAGAGAGAGAGAGAGGAGAAGAAGAAGAAGAAGGAAGGGAACTTAGAATTTAAAGCCCCATTGACAACGAAGTCATTAGAATGCGAAGGTTGTCATATTTTTACTGAATGATTTGGTTTAACCGATAGAATTCACAGAATTCCAATTTTCAGTTACCGAGCTTATAATCAGGCAGTCAAGATTTCCTATATAATTATTCTGCTTTATTAAAAATATGACCGCGAATGCCTCGGACCACCCAACGCCGCGTTATAACAAAATTTCAAGTACACTAGGGAAAAATGCTTCACTTTGAGGAGCGCGTACTGATAATTTGAAATTCGGAAGAAAGAAAACATTTACGATATTCGAAGGTTGACGTGGGCTCACTAATGATGTAACATGCTGTAGCACTGAATCGCATAGCTACATAGAGTCGTAATAAATATGGTAACCACTGACACAATCGCACATGCAAACTAAATTACATTCGCAAAGGAACGTTGTACTTTAGTGCCATAAATGTTTTATGATGATGGATCGTAAAAGCAGCTAATAAAACGAACAGGTTGTCTGCTCCGTATTTCATTCTTGAACTGCAGAACATAAACAAAAAAAGTTATCGAGAAACTACACTTTACGAACAAGTGCGACTTCGCTCCGTTGTTGCTGTAGACTTCGTGCTTCATTGGCAGATAAACAATTTTCATATTGTCCATCACTCTTTCCGTTGCAGTGTTATGTTAATTACTTCATAGTGGCCAACGTCTTGTTCTGGCTTCTCCGTATATATAGCCACATCATAGGTGCCTTTCGTTGATCATCACAAACGCACACAGCTGCACTCAGAGCACACATCACAAAGACGATAGACTGTTACAGACTACTACTCTCGATGCTGTTGCGATGAATAAAGTCTCTGCCTAACTAGTGCGTAATAAAATTATTTATATTCTTTGTTTCGCTTCATTACATATTCCAATTTTCTGTGTGGTTCAACTTTTGAAGGAATTGAAGATGAACGAATTAATCCCTACACTAATTTACAAGATGTGTTTAACTCGAATGTATAGGCATGTGGCTGTCGTAATTTATGTTGTTGCATAGCTTAGTGGATGATTTGGTAATGAGCTTGGGCACGAAAATAGTTATCAAGTAATAAAGAAAAAAAATGGCTCTGAGCACTATGGGACTCAACTGCTGAGGTCATCAGTCCCCTAGAACTTAGAACTAGTTAAACCTAACTAACCTAAGGACATCACAAACATCCATGCCCGAGGCAGGATTCGAACCTGCGACCGTAGCGGTCTTGCGGTTCCAGACTGCAGCGCCTTTAACCGCACGGCCACTTCGGCCGGCAGTAATAAAGAACCCTAACATTGCCACTTGTATGGTTTTTTGCAATTTATTTCGTAATTTGATAAACCATAGAGTTGTTGACGTCATGCCTTCCAGAATCCTAGAAATCAGTAGATCACAAAAATAATACCTGCAAATATTGAGCAGCCGAGTCATAAATTGACAAATTTATGCAAATAACTATAAATAGTTATTTACCCTGCCAACATATGGTATTACTTGTTATATTTACAGAAAATTGACGCATATGCCTGAAACTATAGATTGTTATTTGAAATTAACGAGTACACGAATGAAAATTATGCTCTGCCTTTATGTTTCAAAAGTGAGTGTCTTTTAATGTGTGGTACTGCCTTGACTTAACTGTGTCGTTACAAGCTCTAAAGTCCCGTTATAATATCAGTCCTGGTGCTTTACCTCAGGTGAACAGACCGTATTAGCAATCTAAAAAAAAAAAAAAAAAAAATCCCCTTATATTTTCACTATTAGTGATCTGACTGAGTTTCAATATGATTCCACCTTTCCAAATGTGAAACAGTCGGAAGAGTAGTCCGCCATAGTCAATGAATAAATAACTCTTCTCACTCTGCGCAACATTCATTAAATAAAAAGGAAACTGCACTGCATTGCAACTAATAGTACTTACGTCATCACACTGTGACTCACACGGAATGAGAGAACTGCCGCTAGCTGTAGATTTTATGCAACCCGCAATACCTTCAGATACCACGGGGATAATTTGTCTTATTCTGTCGCTCGATAGATGAAAACTATTAGGCCTACAAAAAAAATGAACAAGACCTTTTGTAGGAAATTTAATGTAGTTAAGTTTCGTACTGGAATGCGTTTTCGCTAGAGACTATAGTTTTCGGATTGTTCAAGAAAAATATACAAAACTGACCTTCAAACAAGTTTCTCTTCAATAACTCGAAAACCGTGGCCTCCAGCGAAAACATATCACACAGTACAAAATTTAACTACATTATATTTCCTATAAAAAAAAGTCCTGTTCATTTTTGTTCTGTATGAGCAATAGCTTGCGCATAGTGAGCGAGAAAATATGAGAATCTCGCACGTTGCAGGATGCATAAAACCGGTAGATATGGGCTGCTGAACCACCTTGCATACTCTCACCGTGCGAAAGAAAACCGAAGGACTGCTGAACAGTGATGTACCAATACATTCTTCCGTTGATAGTACTGTCGATGCATCCTGTCGCAGTAGCTATGTTTTAATGAAAATCAAGCAATATTAAGTTCAGTTAATCTGGCCTAACGCAATAAAATATATACGTCAGTTAGGAATGAATACAGAACCAATAGTGGCGTTGTACAAGGCTGAACAGAATTTCTTCCGGAACAGCAACAGCATCTGTAGGCTCCGTGCTGTCAGTTCGTTGTTACTCCGTCTCCACTCCGCCGTACAGGTACAAAGTCCAGCTGAGTGGCGCCTCGGAATCTCTTATTCATCAAGAATATGTAACAATTTTTCCAAAAACAATCGGCAACAATACCGTCCTCCACTTGCAGTCCTTATTCCATCACTCAGCAAACATTTTTGACATATCACGTCAACACTAAGTTTTGAGCTAAGAATTTCCCTGGGAATAAAAAAGCGATGTATGGCGAATGTAATTGGGCCGTTACTAGAGATGGAGCACAAGGTCAGATTACGGTGTACGTTCATGAAATGGACCGAAAATGTCGATTTCCACTTTATTTCTTGCTTATTAGTAGAACTCATGGACAATAAGTTCCAACAAGTTTCAATGATAAAATCGCATCCGAAAAGCCTCAGAAATAATTAAATGTGTGATGTGACGTTAGTTTAAGTTAGATTAAGTAGTGTGTAGGTCTAGGGACCGATGACCTCAGCAGTTTGGTCCCATAAGACATTACCACAAATTTTTACTAACTCGGTGAACAACGATTCCGCGGATTACTTTCGAGAAAACTTGCACGGGATACTTCTAGAAGGCTATGATATATACTCTTTGGTTTTAGAGATCACATCTACGTTCCTTGTGTTAGAAACAATTACAAACTAGGTGATTTGTTCGTAAAGAAGCAGTTCTTGTTTTGCCTTATGCTACTAACGGAGATTTACGCAAGCGTTCGATTCTTTCATCATTCAATAACGCCACGGTCAGAAAGTGCAGCATGGACTACATATTACCATGTGGTGTCAACAGGTGAACATCCCATTGTCACCTGTGCCGCAAGAGCTGACGTTAATATCTATGGGCTCAGAGGGATAACAACCTCTACATTCACAACCAGAGGCTTCCAAACTGTATCCAGGACGTTTCTGACGATCCTGAAGCTGTAAAAATGTGTGTTCGTGGTAAAACCCAGAATCCAAATGAGTTTCTAAATTGATTCATATGGAAACGAGGCCCTAAAACAGCATTTTCATCTGCTACAGTAGTCAGATTTCCAACTCTTGATGCAGTTCTTGTGTTCAATTATGGGAACGTAGAGAGGACGAAGATGTTAGAGAGAATGGGTTCTTCACTCTGGACGTCTTGAGAACAATAGATTCACAGCGCCTCTCTGCAGCTGAAAACTCAGTTAAAGATCTGGTAAAGGAAAGAAGGCAGAAAACAAGAAACCAGAAATAAATGTAAATGTCGTGTGACTAGGGCCTCCCGTCGGGTAGACCGTTCGCCGGGTGCAAGTCTTTCGATTTGACGCCACTACGGCGACTTGTGCGTCGATTGGGATGAAATGATGAAGATTAGGACTACACAACACCCAGTCCCTGAGCGGAGAAAATCTCCGACCTAGCCAGGAATCGAACCCGAGCCTTTTTTCTATGATATAGTTCTTTGTGTTTGGTCTGGGCGGACGTCACAAGACATCCGTTCAAGTTCATCGATTCCTTGACTCAGGTTTTTTTTTTCCTGAAAATTACGTTTTTTTAAATTTTATGTACCCTTTTCCCAGAATCGATGAAGGCCAGAATTGCGAAACTTTGAACACTTATTTCTATAAACCCAATGAATTTTGCTTCAAGAGTAAATTTTGAAATGCTGAGTGTAAGCTGAGATATCTGGCAAAGAGCTTGGAATTTTTCATGATTTTTATATTATACTTACAGAATTATAAATAAAAAACGTTAAAATTCTCCAATTCGATATATTCAGAAAACCTCGTGTGAAAAACATACTATTTGCAAATAGATTAAACAGAGGAAATTGAGGAAATCTCTGGAATACTTTCTCTGGAAAAGATACATATATTTTTGAATATAAAATTTTTAGTCCGCAGCTCGTGGTCGTGCGGTAGCGTTCTCGCATCCCACCCGGGTTCCCGGGTTCGATTGCCGGCGGGGTCAGGGATTTTCTCTGCCTCGTGATGACTGGGTGTTGTGTGATGTCCTTAGGTTAGTTAGGTTTAAGTAGTTCTAAGTTCTAGGGGACTGATGACCATAGATGTTAAGTCCCATAGTGCTCAGAGCCTTTTGAACCATTTTTTGAACATAAAATTTTTAAATTCCATAAAAATGTTAAAGGCCTATAATCCAAGGAAGTTAAAAGTGAACGTTTTAACATAAAGCATTGTTCAAATTTTATTTCATGAAAAATACTTTACATCTTCAAATTGTGGATTTGGTGCATCTTTAAATAGTTTTTCATAAACGTCCCCTTTTAAATGAATTAGGAAAATCGCGGAAAATCAAAATCTAGAAGACCAGGCGGGGATTTGAACCGTCTTCCTCCCGAAAGCGAGTCTAAATAGCGAAGAAGGGGAATGCTTGCTGCGGGCGTTGACAGAGGATTTCGATGAAAAGCAACAAGTTATATTGCGCGTTCGGGGAAACATTTTACAAGTGCGAAGTTCTAAAAACAACGCGCCGACGGGTTCTCCGATCCATTGCCCCGAATACGGGCTGCAGAAATTGTTCGCTGCAGCCAGAAGCACGACCGGCATGTGAAAGGGACCCAAGCGTCGGCGGCTAGCGGTCTAGTGATTAGGTTAGTTGCCTCTAGATAGCAGAGTCTACGCGTTTAATTCCCAGACGGGTCGAAGATTACCTTCGCTCGGAGACTGGATGTTTTGTTTTGTCCCAATCACTTCATTTCATCTTCATTACGAAGACGCACTGAAAGACCTAAGTCGAAACAAGGCCCCGGGAGTAGACAACATTCCATTAGACAGCCTTGGGAGAGCCAGTCCTGACAAAACTCTACCATCTGGTGAGCAAGATGTATGAGACAGGCGAAATACCCTCAGACTTCAAGAATAATATAATAATTCCAATCCCAAAGAAATCAGTTGTTGACAGATGTGAAAATTACTGAACTATCAGTTAAATAAGTCACAGCTGCAAAATACTAACGCAAATTCTTTACAGACGAGTGAATCAACTGGTAGAAGCCGACTTTGGGGAAAATCAATTTGGATTCCGTAGAAATATTGGAACACGTGAGTTAATACTGACCCTACGACTTATCTTAGAAAATAGATTAAGGAAAGGCAAACCTACGTTTCAAGCATTTGTAGACATAGAGAAAGCTTTTGACAATTTTCAAATTCTGAAGGTGGCAGGGGTAAAATACAGGGAGCGTAAGGCTATTTACAATTTGTACAGAAACCAGATGGCAGTTACAAGAGTCGAGGGACATGAGAGGGAAGCAGTGGTTGGGAAGGGAGTGAGACAGGGTTGTAGCCTATCCCCGATGTTATTCAATCTGTATATTGAGCAAGTAGTAAAGGAAACAAAAGAAAAATTTGGGGTAGGTATTAAAATCCATGGAGAAGAAATAAAAACTTTGAGGTTCGCCGATGACATTGTAATTCTGTCAGAGACAGCAAAGGACTTGGAAGAGAAGTTGAACGGAATGGACAGTGTCTTGAAAGGAGGATATAAGATGAACATCAACAAAAGCAAAACGAGGATAATGGAGTGTAGTCGAATTAAGTCGGGAATTAGATTAGGAAATGAGACACTTAAAGTAGTAAAGGAGTTTTGCTATTTGGGGAGCAAAATAACTGATGATGGTCGAAGTAGAGAGGATATAAAACGTAGACTGGCAATGGCAAGGAAAGCGTTTCTGAAGAAGAGAAATTTGTTAACATCGAGTGTCAGGAAGTCGTTTCTGAAAGTATTAGTATGGAGTGTAGCCATGTATGGTAGTGAAACATGGACGATAAATAGTTTAGACGAGAAGAGAATAGAAGCTTTCTAAATGTGATGCTACAGAAGAATGCTGAAGATTAGATGGGTAGATCACATAACTAATGAGGAGGTATTGAATAGAATTGGGGAGGAGAGGAGTTTGTGGCACAACTTGACCAGAAGGGATCGGTACATGTTCTGAGGCATCAAGGGATCACAAATTTAGTATTGGAGGGCAGCGTCGAGGGTAAAAATCGTAAAGGGAGACCAAGAGATGAGTTCACTAAACAGATTCAGAAGGATGTAGGTTGCACTAGGTACTGGGAGGTGAAGAAGCTTGCACAGGATAGAGTAGCATGGAGAGCTGCATCAAACCAGTCTCAGGACTGAAGACCACAACAACAACAACAACAACACGAAGACGCACAAGACGCCGTACTGCAGTAGATTTGCACCAGACAGTCGAACAACACCGGCCGGGCTCTCCCGCGCACTAATGTCGTACCGTCTGCTCAGAGGCCAGTGGCACACCGGCCTCGCGGCACTGCCCTGAAGTGGATCCGTGCGATGCAGTGCGGCTGGCCCCTGACCCAGAGCGGCCGCGTCATGGAGCCTGTTCGGCGCCGATGGAGAGCGGCCTGCTGCAGGGGGCGGGGCAACCGCGGGGACAGAGTCCGGTGGTGGCCGACTGTGTCCATAAGTCTGGGTAATTTATGGGTGTGCCGAGCGTGCGGCGGAATACATCGCGGCCGTGCGCTAACAAGGCGGCCGGCCGGGCCGGCTACCAGCGCCGTGTTAACAAGTGCCGCCGGCGCAAACAACGCGGGGGCGCGAGCACTACCTGCCGACAGCCAGCGCTACGCTACGCACTTGTTTCTTCCTTCCGTCAACGCAGCCGCGGCACAACCTCGCGACGATTATCCTCGTGGCGTGCACCAAGCTCGGCGCGTGCGCGTGTTGACGTACAGCAGTCTTCTGTAAGATCCCTGCTCCAGTAAAACCTCTATTACACTACTGGTCATTAAAATTGCTACACCACGAAGATGGCCTGCTACAGAACCGAAATTTAACCGACAGGAAGAAGATGCTGTGATATGCAAGTGATTAGTTTTTCAGAGCATTCACACATGGTTGGCGCCGGAGGCGACACCTACAATGTGCTGACACGAGGAAAGTTTCCAACCGATTTCTCGTACACAAACAGCAGTTGACCGGCGTTGCCTGGTGAAACGTTGCTGCGATGCCGCGTGTAAGGAGGAGAAGTGCGTACCATCACGTTTCCGACTTTGATAAAGGTCGGATTGTAGCCTATCGCGATTGCGGTTTATCGTATCGAGACATTGCTGTTCGCGTTGGTCGAGATCCAATGACTGTTAGCAGAATATGGAATCGGCGGGTTCAGGAGGGTAATACGGATCGGCGTGCTTAATCCCAATGGTCTCGTATCACGTTTGCAGCAGCACGGACTATCAGCTCGGAGACCGTGGCTGCGGTTACCCTTGATGCTGCATCACAGACAGGAGCGCCTGCGATGGTGTACTCAACGACGAACCTGGGTGCACGAATGGAAAAACGTCATTTTTTCGGATGAATGCTAGTTCTGTTTACAGCATCATGATGGTCGCATCCGTGTTCGGTGGCATCGCGGGGAACGCACATTGGAAGCGTGTATTCGTCATCGCCGTACTGGCGTACCACCCTGCGTGATGGTATGGGTTACATGTCTTGGTCACCTCTTGTTCACAATGACGAAATTTAAACAGTGGACGTTACATTTCAGATGTGTTAGGACCAGTGGCTCTACCCTTTATTCGATTCCTGAGAAACTCTACATTCCAGCAGGATAATGCACGACCGCATGTTGCAGGTCCTGCACGGACCTTTCTGGATACAGAAAATGTTCGACTGCTGCCCTGGCCAGCACATTCTCCAGATCTCTCACCAATTGAAAACGTCTGGTCGATGGTGGCCGAGCAACTGGCTCGTCACAATACGCCAGTCACTACTCTTGATGAACTGTGGTATCGTGTTGAAGCTGCATGGGCAACTGTACTTGTACGCGCCATCCAAGCTCTGTTTGACTCAATGCCCAGGCGTATCAAGGCCGTTATCACGGGCAGAGGTGGTTGTTCTGGGTACTGATCCCTCAGGATCTATGCACCCAAATTGCGTGAACATGTAATCACATGTCAGTTCTAGTATAATATATTTGTCCAATGAAGACCCATTTATCATCTGCATTTCTTCTTGGTGTAGCAATTTTAATGTCCAGTAGTGTAAATGTATTGAGCATGATTAGGCGGATAGACTCATTATTGTCTCATTAGTCGATGAGCGATAAATCATTGTACACATTAATAACGGTAGTATACCAAGGAATTTGTGTCCGGTCAGACCTTAAGTACGAGAATCGTATAAAAATAATTGTGGAAAGTGGGTGCCAGTAGAATGATGCTAGGAAATGTAATTCTGTAGTTAAGAAAATTCTAGTTGCGCCGATTCTTGGTTGTTATCCGTCAGACTGGGATCCTTACCACGCAGACATAGAGAAGAATAGCAGAAGAGAAATGCAGTTAGTCATGTGATCGCTTAGTAAGTGCGAAGCGTTAAGCTGCCGCGGCAGATGCTGCAAGAGGGGCGTTGTGCTCCTCGGAGGGGTTTACTGTTAAAAGTCCGAGAGCGTACGTTCCAGGAAGAGGCGGACAACATATTACTTCCTTTCACTTACATCTCGCTGCGTGATCGCGACTGGAGAATCAGATGATTCCGAGCTCATGCGGTGGCTTATCGTCAATTGCCTTCATCGCGCACCGTTCGCGATGTGAACAGCGAAGGGTACGTATCATAACTGTATCAGAAAAAGTGAAGCAGCCAGAAGACAAGGTCGAATATCAATGTAACTTCGTACACTCAAACACCATCGGCTTGTATGTAAATGACTGAAGTTGCAGTTCTCTCTGACTTGTAGAACGGCCATCATAGTACATTATTGTTGTTCGTGTTTATTGCTATTACAAGGCCTGGCAGGGTATACAATGGGCGTGAAGGACTTCAGGCACTGAGTGATCATTGTGAAAGATACGCAGATGTGGGGTACCTGTGCGAGAGAGCGCTGTGAGGACCTGACAGTGTTTGAAAGGGGCCTCATTGTCGGTGTCCATTTGGCTGGCGAGTCGAATAGTGCAATGCCTGCGTGTTGTTGAGGGACTACAGAGTGAGGTAGCACAGTGGTTAGCACACTGGACCCGCATTCGGAAGGATATGGGTTCAAATCCGCATCCGGCCATCCTGATTTAGGTTTTCCGTGATTTCCCACAATCGCTAATTCTCTAAATAGCTTGAAATAGGCACGGTACATTTCCTTTCCCATCCTTGAACGGATGCGAGATTGTTCCCCGTCTCTAACGACCCCGATGTCGACGGGACCTTAAACCTTAATCTTCTGTCCTTCCTATTGTTCACGTGGCCAGCTAGATCCCCACATCTGTCCCCGACAGAACAACTGTGGAACCAGGTCGGACGTCAGCTCGGTCCCTCTGTCAGTATCCAGAAAATCAAGGACCAGTTACAGAGGCAAGGCATACTGCCTAGATCTTTCCAATTTTGATCAATTTTTGCTATAACATCACATACCCTCTCATCCTGTGAAGTTTCATTTCGTTTCCTCCAGCTCTTTTGGATGCTTCACCTTTTTTGTCAGGCAGTGTATTTCCCTGCACCCACCGACAGTGTGTAGATGTAGATACTTTTCGTTTACCGAAGTTCCCTAGATAGTGCTGATTTTTAGTATTTTCGTCATTTATGCAATCCATTGAAGAAGCCGGCCGCGGTGGTCTAGCGGTTCTAGGCGCTCAGTCCGGAACCGCGCGACTGCTACGGTCGCAGGTTCGAATCCTGCCTCGGGCATGGACGTGTGTGATGTTCTTAGGTTAGTTAGGATTAAGTAGTTCTAAGTTCTAGGGGACTGATGACCTCAGATGTTAAGTCCAATAATGCTCAGAGCCATTTTGACAAAGAGGCCGAATGAAAGGAAGCAAGTTGGAGCAGGTGAGGTAAAGCACCTCGGTACTGCAACCAAAGTAAAAGAGGTTTTACTACAGTATAAACATACGCAAACATATTACATAACTATTGGTGATGATCACGTAGGTGTGCAGCCAAAGTGCAGATAAGAAAGTCTCAATAGCAAGCTAAGCTAAAGCGATGGTTCTCGGCCGTCTGCTCTTCATGAACCGGTCGAAAGTGGAGCGGCGCTCGTAGAGATGCAGAGCGTCGGCTAGAGGGCTCTGTGGTCGGCGAAACTCTTCCGCTCTCGTAGTGCCAACCTACACTGTGGAATCGGAACTATCGATACCACACGGGGAAACTGTTTTTCTTTTTTGTCTGAGCTGTTTTGTGATACTACGTCCGTTTGAAATATATCTTATTTAATATACAGTTTCGTAGTTCTCATACGCAATCCACTTCGCTATAATGAAAGCGACACTCAGAATTCTAATTACTCAGAAAACTGTTTTCATGCTTTGAAGTCACATATACAGGACGAGTTGGAAGTATGAGGAGAAGCTATGTAGAGCGAATGTCTCCTGTACTCCTGCACACTTCGGGCTTTTTAGTTAGTACGACATTGCATCTGAAGTAGTTTCTTGCTTCATATGCTGATCCACGGGTATATTTTATATTTATTTTAAAGTATGCTTCGTCAAGTAGAAGAGCAACGATATTTAAATTCTCCGTTTGTTATTTGTTTTTTTATATTTTCCATTTTAGTTTATGAAGTTCTAGTCATAAGCAAGAACTTTGTAATTGCGTCCAACAGAAAATAAATAAGTTATAATCACTTCCGATAGTAAAAATTTTGGCATTAGAGTTCTTGTTCGTGAATCTTCAGTCCTCTTCTTCACGTAAGAAGCCGCGGCTCTTTTACCTAGGCATAGAAACAGGCGTCCGAGGCATAGGGAAGCAACTGAAATAGTTGAAAGAGGAGTAAGCCGCCACGCCCAGATGGAATCGCAATTCGGTTTTACAAAGGGTACACTACAGTATTGGGCACTCACTTAGCTTGCATTTACCGCGCATCTCTCCCCCAGCGCAAAGCCCGATGCGACTGGGGAAAAAAAGCAGGCGACCCTGTATAAAAAAAGTGAAAAGAATGGACCTCCGTAATTATAAACCAATATCCTTAACATTGGTTTGCGGTCGAGACAGAAAAACGTTTGTCCAGAAATCAGCACAGATTTAGATAGCATGTGCGAAACTCAGATCGCCCTTTTCTCACGTGATATCCTACAAACCATGGATGGAGGGCAACAGGTAGATTCCATACTCCTAGCTTTCCGGAAAAAGTTTGACACGGTGCCCCACATCAGACTGTTGACGAAAGTCCCAGTATACTGACTAGGTTCCAAGGCATCTGAGTGGCTGGAAGATTTTCTAAGTAATAGAACCCAGTAGGTTTTCCTCGGCGGAGAATGTCCATCAGAGACAAGGATATCATCAGGAGCGCTCTAGGGAAGTGTGACAGCTCCACTCTTATTCTCTGTATACATAAATGATGTGACGGACTGGGCGAAGAGCAATTTACCCAAGTTTGCTGATGACGATGTGATGTACAGGAAGGGGTTGTCATTAACTGACTGTAGGAGGATACAAAATGACTTGGGCAGAATTTCTAGTTAGTGTGCAGCTTGCTCTAAATGTGGAAAAATATAAGTTAAGGCAGATGAGTAGGAAAAGCAATCCGCTAACGTTAGAGAACAGCGTTAGTAGTGTGCTGATTCACACAGTCACATCAATCAAATATTTACGCAGACGTTGGAAAGTGATATGAAATGGAATGGGTAGTAGTTTTCTTGGGATAATTTCGGGAAAGTGTACCTCATCTATAATTGAGACGGCGTGTCAAACGCTAGTGCGATCTATTCCTGAGTACTGCTCTATTGACTGCCACCAGGTCAGATTAAAGAAAGACATTGAAGTAATGTAGAAGCTAGATGTGTTACTGGTAGGTTCGATCAGCACGCAAGTACTACGGAAATGCTTCTTTAACTCAGCTGGAAATGCCTAGACGGAAGAGGACGCTCTTTTCGCGAGGTACTATTGCGGACATTTAAGGAACCGGCATTTGAGGCCGACTGCAGATCGATTCCGCTGCCGCCAACGTACATTTAGCTTAAAAACCACGAAGATAAAATGAGAGAAATTAGGGATCGTACGCTGGCTCCTGGACAGTAGTTTTTCCTTCGCTGTATTTTACAGTGTACGCGAAGGATCATGCCTCCCTTCTTGCAGCGGTGTACCGTAGGTCTCTAGAGGAGCGTAGCGTTCCAAAGGATTGGAAAAGGGCAGAGGTCGTCCCCGTTTTCGAGAAGGGATGTCGAACAGATGTGCAGAACTATAGACCTATATCTCTAACGTCGATCAGTTGTAGAATTTTGGAACACGTATTATGTTCTAGTATAATGACTTTTCTGGAGGCTAGAAATCTACTCTGTAGGAAACAGCATGGGTTTCGAAAAAGACGATCGTGTGAAACACAGCTCGCACTATTCCTCCACGAGACTCAGAGGGCCATAGACACGGGTTCCCAGGTAGATGTGGTGTTTCTTGACTTCCGCTAGGCGTTTAATACAGTTCCCCACAGACGTTTAATGGACAAAGTAGGAGCATATGGACTATCAGACCAATTGTGTGATTGGATTGAAGAGTTCCTGGATAGCAGAACGCAGCATATCATTCTCAATGGAGAGAAATATTCCGAATAAATGACGTTGTGGATAACATCGGAAAGTCACTGAGGCATTTTGCGGATGATGCTGTAGTATATCGAGAGGTTGTAACAATAGAAAATTGTACTGTAATGCAGGAGGACCTGCAACGAATTGACGCATGGCGCAGGGAATGGCAATTGAATCTCGATGTAGACAAGTATAATGTGCTACGAACACATAGAAAGATAGATCCTTTATCATTTAGCTACGATATAGCAGGTCAGAAAGTGGAAGCAGTTAATTCCATAAATTATCTGGGAGTAGGCATTAGGAGTGATTTAAAATGGAATGATCATATAAAATTAAACGTCGGTAAAGCAGATGCCAGACTGAGATTCATTGGAAGAATCGTAAGGAAATGCAGTCCGAAAACAAAGGAAGTAGGTTACAGTACACTTTTTCGCCCACTGCTGAATACTCCTCACCAGTGTGGGATCTGTACCAGATAGGGTTGATAGAAGAGATAGAGAAGATCCAACGGAGAGCAGCGCGCTTCGTTACAGGATCATTTAGTAATCGCGAAAGCGTTACGGAGATGATAGATAAACTCCAGTGGAAGACTCTGCAGGAGAGACGCTCAGTAGCTCGGTACCGGCTTTTGTCGAAGTTTCGAGAACATACCTTCACCGAGGAGTCGAGCAGTATATTGCTCCCTCCTACGTATATCTCGCGAAGAGGCCATGAGGATAAAATCAGAGATATTGGAGCCCACAAAGAGGCATAGCGACAATCCTTCTTTCCACGAACAGTACGAGACTGAAATAGAAGGGAGAACCGATAGAGGTACTCAAGGTACCCTCCACCACACACCGTCAGGTGGCTTGCGGAGTATGGATGTAGATGTACTGCTCTGTTGATTGGGATCCCCACCAGGTCGGATTAAAGACAGACATTGAAGAAATGTAGACGCTAGATTTGTTACCGGTAGGTTCGATCAGCACGCAAGTACTGCGAAAATGATTCCAGAAATCAGTTGGAAATGCCTAAACGGAAGACGACGCTCTTTTCGGACGAGGTACTATTGTGGAAATTTAAGGAACCGGCATTTGAGGCCTTCGTACGTTTAGCATAAAGACTACGAAGATAAACTGAGAGAAATTAGGGATCGTACTCTGGCTTGTAGACAGTACTTTTTCCCTCGCTGTACTTTCGAGTTCAACCGGAAAGGAAATGCCTATAGTAGTGGTGCGTGGTACCCTCCGCCATGCAACGTGTGGCGGGCTTGCGGAGTATGTATGCAGATGTAGATGCCTGACAAGATGAGTAGATCAAGCGAGGGGATTAGTGAGCCTTTCCTCGACCTTTCCCGGGCCCAAACTTCACTGTGCACAGTTTGCTTGACGCTGGCTGCCGTGCTCCAGTTACGCCTCTACTGTGTGCAGGAGTGCAGGCAGGCAGCTGCAGCCTGTTGCAGACGCCCACGGGCTGCTTACCTGCGCTAACAAGCCTGGCAAGGACGCCTGGAGCCTATGGCTACGCGTGTGCGTGCAGGCCGCTTGTGTACTCTCGCGTGGCACACACTTGCGTTCTGTGCGTCCAGTCTAATTACTATGCCGAGTCACCTAGTAAGCAATGGTGCTTGACTCACTTAGGCCAGGAATAACGCACTGCATTAAGGGCTCTGATATATGGGACGCGGTGCACTTTTCATTATTTCGCCTAGAGCTCAATAGGTCGTAAACGGCAGAACTGTATACTCATGAAGCATATATTGTAACAGTCTCCGACGTAAACCGTCTCAGATGTTGTTCTTCGTGCAGACTGCATGCACTGAGTCGCAACAAGTAATGGCAGCTGATATCCTCATCGAACATTGTTATGGTAATGTTTTCTGCGAGTGTGTAGCTGATGCAGCACTCACATCTAGTTTGTGCAGTTTCGAGCTCTCATTTACTTAATATCAACCGCTCGGGATTACCCGAGCGGTCCGAGGCGCTGCAGTCATGGACTGTGCCGCTGGTCCTGGCGGAGGTTCGAGTCCTCCCTCGGGCATGGGTGTGTGTGTTTGTCCTTAGGATAATTTAGGTTAAGTAGTGTGTAAGCTTAGGGACTGATGACCTTAGCAGTTAAGTCCCATAAGATTTCACACACACACACACACACACACACACACACACACACACACACTTAATATCATTCAGAAATCATAGATCGTGCACATGCTATAAGAAGAAGTGGTTACTAGAAGGAAGGAGCTGGAGATATCGTCGGAGGCGTAGTTTTTAATGAGACGAGTACAATAGCTCGTTAGGTCAACTTTTTGAAAACATTGTCAGTGATCTTAAAATTTGTTGAAATTGAAGTTTAAAACAGTCTTCATCGCAATTCTTTTATTGGAGTAAGTGACCGGTTTCGACTCTTTAATAGTCATCCTCAGACTCCAGAGCGGTGGATGGACACTGCCAGACGAGTTACACGAGTCTGAAGATGACTCTATGAAAGAGTCGAAACCGGCCACTCACTCCAATAAAAAAATTGCGCTCAAGACTGTTTTAAACTTGGTGCGGCTAAACGTGCTCTACCACGACTAACACGATTTTGTTAACGTTTCTATGGTAACTCGTCAGTGTTTCTTCAGTCCTAGGCATCTACGGTTTGCAGTGAGTGTTGCAACGGTTATAGAAATGTCGTGCAGAAAAACAGAAGTAACTCGGAAGAAAAACCGAAAACACATCATTAATCAATAACTTAAAATAATGAACGGTCGAGATCGCAATAATATTTCTTTATTAACCGGTTTCGGCTTATGTACAAGCCATCTTCAGAACTGTTTCACCCCCTATGACTGGTGCTCGCGGCTCCTCCGATTTTTCGTGATACGACGCCATACCACGTGATACCACGACCGTACGATCGTAGTATCACGAAAAATCGGAGGAGCCGCCAACACCAGCCATAGGGGGCGAAAAAATTCTGAAGATGGCTTGTAAAAAGAAATGTTACTGTGATCTCGTCTGTTCATTTATTAATATAGAATCAGATTGCTTCTCTCCGTGGACTGTGTTATCAAAATTTACGATTAGTCAATAACGCCTAGAAAATCATAGAGAGCACATGATCTTCTTATTCGAGCCTGCCGGCCTCAGTGGCCGAATCGTTCTAGGCACTTCAGTCTGGAACCGCGCGACCGCTACGGTCATAGGTTCCAATCCTCCATCGGGCATGGATGTGTGTGATGTCCTTAGGTTAGTTACGTTTAAGTAGTTCTAAGTTCTGATGACCTCAGATGTTAAGTCCCATAGTGCTCAGAGCCATGTGAACCATTTTTCTTATTGGAGCCATCAGTTTCCTTATTGTTACTAATTTCACCAGTTCTTCCACTATTGTGTATAGCAGATGACATTTCCACGTGTGCTCTTTACGCTGCAATGACAAGTAGTTCCAGACAATTTTAATCGAATTGCAATTATTGGAACTGATCTCGCAATTAAGGTCTCCAGCTTTCTTTTCTCTCGAGGGAAATCTAAAAGGACCGTCGTTCGGATAGACCAAACAACACTGCAGCGATCACAAAGGTATCGTCAGTTCGTGGTACTTCTAGAGCTCCATACCAAAATCCCGTGTCACAAGGAGCAAGTTTCGCTGTATGTTTGCTTGAAGACACGCATAGTTGTTAGGCTTCTCAGAAAGCTGCCCCCCCCCCCCCCCCCCCCAAGCATTCCCACGGCCAGTTTTTGTGTGGCAAAATGTCTGTTTCAAGGCTTGACGTTCGGATGACATTAACTTTATTAGCTATTTTAGTGCCGAGTGACTCAGACTAATACATAAAAAGACGAAAGCGTGGTCAGGAGCTTACATGAAAAGGAGAAACCGAGGAGAGGCGTGCTCCCTGTTTCATGGCAGGTACAGCAATAAAAAAAATTTCAAAGAAAGCTGTAAATTTATTAAATAAGAACATGATTTTTTGCATTTGACAGTGTGGACTGTAGCATCGAACTTTCTGTAGACTCAATCTTCCTCTTAATAGGAAACGAGTAGACAAGTAGGAAGCGACCGAACGCAACGCCATCGCTCTCAAACTCGCCATACTCCCGGAACTACAGCGTGGAGGAAGGAAGACGTATACGGGGCTGCGAGATACACGTGAGATCACCACACTAGCCGGCTTGTCTGCCACACTTGGCGAACGCTCGGCTCTGTGCAGGGCCCCCAGGAAAACAGAAATACCAAATTAAGATAACCTGAAGATGCCCAAAATAAGGCGAAACGCGGAGCTGAAAAATAAAAAAATAAAATTGCAACCAAGACTGTTTTTAACCAATACTGTTAAGCACTGGTTTGCTGTATGCCACATAGAGATATGGATTGGAAGAAATCAGTATGTAATTGGAAAGGTACCCACGAAAGGTCTTAATTTTGTCGTGTGCTATCGAGAACTTGCATGCATTCTGAAATAGTCACTCGCTTCCCGTCGGAGACGGGTGCTGGCACTGCAGAGAACTGTAGTGTTACTCGCTGTGACGCACGCGCCAGGACCTTTCTTTCTGTGGACCTGCACTGATGTCACAGTGGTGCCTTTATTTTTAACGTATAAAACCCTCAACATAGGACTCATACTCAATGCGTTTATGATTGGTTGGTTAGTTGGTTGATATGGAGGGAGGAGACCAAACAGCGAGGTCATCGTTCCCACCGGATCAGAGAAGGATGGGGAAGGAAGTTGGCAATGCCCTGTCAAAGGAACCATCTCGGCATTCGCCTGAAGTGCTTTAGGGAAATCACAGAAAAGCTAAATCAGGATGGCCGGACGCGGGTTTAAAGCGTCGTCCGTCCGAATGCCAATCCAGTGTGGTAACCACTGCGCCACTTCGTTCGTTCCGTTTTTGATCTCTTGTTGGGAGCCATCGCGCAAACCACCAATTAAATACAGGATGGCGCACGAAATGTGTTACCATTTTGTTTTTGAATATAAAATTTATTGTCAATGCAATCTGAAAGAAACATATACTACAACGAAGAGCCGTCCATGGAGATTTGTTCTAACTCAGCACATGCTCAATATGTCCACCATTTCGTTTCCTACCTTCCTTCAAACGAACACTGAAGTTAGTGATTACCCTACGGCACAAGTCTTCCGTAATTTCACTGCAAGCTTGAAGAATAAGTCTTCTGAGCTCCATTAAATCACGTGGGCGTTTCGGGAAAATTTTTTCCTTTAGGTACCCCCAAAGAAAAAAGTCACATGGATTGAGGTCTGGACTATGCGGGAGCCAATTTAGTCCGTCATTGAAACGACCTGGAAACCTGAGCGAAACGATCCGCATGTCGAAATGCTCGTGTAAAAACTCCAACACAGTGTTTGCAGTATGTGGCCTTGCTCCATCTTGCATGAACCACTGCGTGTTGAAGGGCAAAGCAGTAGCAAGAAGCTGTGGAATGAAGTTATTGCGAATCATGCTCAAATAACGATCGCTGTTCACTGTTTCTTCAAAGAAAAAGGGTCCAATAAGTCCGTGGATGCATATTCCTGCCCACACTGTAATCCTCGGAGCATAATGTTGTCGTTCATGAAGCAATTGTGGGTTTTCAATGGCCGAAAAGCGTACATTTTGTTTGTTAACCACACCGTCTAAATGAAAATGCGCCTCGTCTGAAAACCAAACGTTGCTGAGAGTTACTTCCCTATCCTCCGCCCACTGAGCAAACAGTAGTCTCTGTGCACGGGTCATCTTGTATGGTTGCATATGGAGATCACTTTTAAGAATGCGCGGAACGGAGCGTCTGTATATTCCCAGTTGCACTGCTGCCTTTCTACACGATTTCCCGGGACTTCTCTGTACAGCAACTCGTACCGCTTCAATATTCTCCGGTGAACTAACAGACGTAGGCCGAAGTCGCTTCGCTTCCAGTACTGTTCCTTCCTGTACAAATTTATCGTACAACCTGTGGATGGTCTTCTATCAAGGGATCCATCGTGTGTTAAACTGTTGTCGAAAACGCCTCCGAGTCACAACAAGGCTTTTCGTTTCATGAAAAAGTAACACAATTGCCGATCATTGCTGTGTCGTCAGTCTTCCATTGTCAGCCCTTGCTGCTTACTGTTCTCCTAGCGGCAGTATCGTGAATTACACGTCATTTCGTAACAAATTTGTTTTTCCAAGCTTTGCTGATACTGCTGTAGAGACCCCAGCGAGATATCTAATGTGCGTCGTAAATTGTGAAAGAAACATTTGGTAACACATTTCGTGCGCTAAACTTACATTACAACTTCTGACGGCGTTGGGAGAGCCAGTACTGACAAAACTCTACCAACTGGTGAGCAAGATGTACGAGACAGGCGAATTACCCTCAGACTTCAAGAAGAATATAATAATTCCAATCCCAAAGAAAGCAAGTCTTGACAGATGCGTAAATTACCGAACTATCAGTTTAATAAGTCACGGCTTCAAAATACTAACGCGAATTCTTTACAGACGAATGGAAAAACTGGTAGAAGCCGACCTCGGGGAAGATCAGTTTGGATTCCGTAGAAATACTGGAACACGTGAGGCAATACTGACCTTACGACTTATCTTAGAAGAAAGATTAAGGAAAGGCAAACCTACGTTTCTAGCATTTGTGGACTTAGAGAAAGCTTTTGACAATGTTGACTGGAATACTCTCTCTCAAATTCTAAAGGTGGCAGGGGTAAAATACAGGGAGCGAAAGGCTATTTACAGTTTGTACAGAAACCAGATGGCAGTTATAAGAGTCGAGGGGCACGGGGCACGAAAGGGAAGCAGTGGTTGGGAAGGGAGTGAGACAGGGTTGCAGCCTTTCCCCGATGTTATTTAATCTGTATATTGAGCAAGCAGTAAAGGAAACAAAAGAAAAGTTCGGAGTAGGCATTAAAATCCATGGAGAAGAAATAAAAACTTTGAGGTTCGCCGATGACGTTGTAATTCTGTCAGAGACAGCAAATGATTGGAAGAGCTGTTGAACGGAATGGACAGTGTCTTGAAAGGAGGGTATTAGATGAACATCAACAAAAGCAAAACGAGGATAATGGAATGTAGTCGTATTAAATCGGGTGATGCTGAGGGAATTAGATTAGGAAATGAGTTTTGCTATTTGGGGAGCAAAATAACTGATGATGGTCGAAGTAGAGAGGATATAAAATGTAGACTGGCAATGGCAAGGAAAGCGTTTCTGAAGAAGAGAAATTTGTTAACATCGAGTATAGATTTAAGTATCAGGAGGTCGTTTCTGAAAGTATTTGTATGGAGTGTAGCCATGTATGGAAGTGAAACATGGACGATAAATAGTTTGGACAAGAAGAGAATAGAAGCTTTCGAAATGTGGTGCTACAGAAGAATGCTGAAGATAAGGTGGGTAGATCACGTAACTAATGAGGAGGTATTGAATAGGATTGGGGAGGAGAGAAGTTTGTGGCACAACTTGACCAGAAGAAGGGATCGGTTGGTAAGACATGTTCTGAGGCATCAACGGATCACAAATTTAGCATTGGAGGGCATCGTGGAGGGTAAAAATCGTAGAGGGAGACCAAGAGATGAATACACTAAGCAGATTCAGAAGGATGTAGGTTTCAGTAGGTACATGGAGATGAAGAAGCTTGCACAGGATAGAGTAGCATGGAGAGCTGCATCAAACCAGTCTCAGGACTGAAGACCACAACAACATCAACCCTGTATTATCCGGGCTTAAGACGTCACTGCCTTAGAGATAAGCTAAGAAACAGTCTGTAGAAATCCTTATGTCGGGTGTTCGTATCGCATTGTGGAGTCGCTTAAGAAAGGTCGGTGGACGCCGAGTAGTGCAGCTGTGGAGCCGGCGTGTCTCGGACACGACCCCTGGACAGCTGGGTGTGCGCCTGCGCGCCGCACCGCACCGCATTCCTGCCGCTAAAGAGCATACATACGTCACGGAGGACGCAGCCCGCCGGCCCGCAGCGGTAGCGGCTATAGTATGAGGCACGCCGCGTATGCGTCGTTCCCGCGTTCATCACGCTGACGTATGTACTCCGTATCGGGCGGTACAGAACTCCGTCGCTAAATGTCAATCGCATCGATTTGCAAGAGGTCATCTCTCAAGCCGACATCCCGTATTTATCTCCGTGAAGTTGACAAGTTTGAGTGCGTTGTCATCGCCAGCGTCCGTAGCCGAGGTAGCTGACGCACGAGTGTCGATGGTCGACCAGACGATAGCAACAAGTGGAGCTGTCAGGGAGTACAGTTCCTCATCACCGGACTGCGAGTCCAAGTCGCCGGGGAAAATTACAGTCGTTTTCACAGCGTCACATGAAGCGACATCTGGACTGTGGTTTATTTTCAAAGAATATTCTTAAGAATTTATTTTATTTGCTAGCGATTCATCAAGAACATTAACACATTTAATTATACTATGTAAGCACAAATGGGAATTTTATTCACTTTAATAGTGCCTAAAAGTATTTTTTTAAAAGAAACAGATTTAAAATTATAATCAGCAACCACCCTCCAAACATCAAAGTTAACATTTATTCAGAGGCAGAAAGGAACAAGTTTTGACTGTATGAGCTTTCGGGCAGAGAAGCTTGCCGCTCCCTTTAGACACGGCCGTAGTTACGACCGCTCACAACAGCCTCTGAAAGACTGCACTGGTGCAAATCCGCGACACACCAGATAGCTTTAAACTAAGAGCGTTAACAATTTACACAAGCACACAAAGTATGCAACCCCCCCCCCCCCCTGTAGCAGGGATGGAAATGGTACAAAACACTAACAGTTGCCACCGAAGGTGCAACTTTTTTAACTTCTAAAGAAAAGTCTTATACCAAAATGATCAAAACATATTTCAGGTATTAGGCCATTACACTCCAAGCAATAAATTCCTTAACACACCAAACCTGACAAACATGACAGGGGCAGCTACTAAAGTACGGTAGATTGATAGGGAGATTACCGAACAATCCGAACCGCAGGTTGCTCTAACCCGCCCCTACTCCACAAGCGAAAAGCGGACTACTCAATTTATAAGCAACCACCTTCCCGCGGGTGGGCAAACGGAGAAGAATGGTGGCACGACCACAAAGCAAAGCGGCTGGTGACCTCACCAAGAAAACAAGTACAATTTAACAAGAGTAAATCAAACAACATACCACCAATCACTTAACTTCTAATAGACTGCGATTTCTTGAGAAGAACTGGCGCAGCACCCCCAAATCGCTCTCCCGAACCGTCCGCTGCCAGCCGCTTCAACGGACGCAGGTAGGCACGCCAATCTCCCGTCTCACGGCGTCGCAGCTCGCACCGGCCAGACTGATGTCGTGGGTTGACTCCTGTTGCTCTCGTGTCGACTGCGAAGTCACTACCCCTCGCTATACGCCGCGGCCCACTGGACTCACGTGGCGACCTCACATGCGCCGTCGCTCAAGACGGACAAGTCATCTTGTGTCTCGGTGCGCGACCGACCAACCGATCGATCCAACCGCCAATGACCATTGCCTGAGCAAACTCGAGCAGACTGGCGGCCTAACGCGCAGACCCAGATGCAGGAACTAAGCCCCGACCGGGCGACCACTAGCTGAGTTCAGTTACTGGCGGAGTGGAAAGACTCCTATTTTGCCGGGCTTTAAAGATTGATCCGAACGACAGACATACTAGCACTCCGAACAACAGACAGACACTAACAGCCGCGCAAATGCGGACGAGAGACAGGGTAGCAAGTTGGGGACGAGAGACTGACCCAGACTGACAGACTGGCGAGCTCATAGCGCCCCTTAAATGCACGTGAACAGGCAACCTTTCCCCTTTCTCAATGGTTCTAGCCCTTCTCTACATACTCATTCGTCAACGCAACAAATTTTTCAGCAAGGGGGTGGCGGGGGGGGGTGGGGGGGGGGGGGGGGAAGGAGGAGGAAGAGGAAGAGGAAGAGGAAGAGGAAGAGGAAGAGGAAGAGGAAGGTAACATGCCCCAAAGAAGCAGAATATGTGAGTGTGTCTTTTGCAGAAAGATCTGGGACATGGTAGTGGAGCAAAAACACCCCCGTTGACAGCTTCCTGCAACGCTCCGTCTTAACAGTCTTCCGTAACCTCGTCAAGAAATTTAAGCAGTATACCCCTTAACAGTATTCCCCTTACGACCTTAATCTGCTAACAGCAACTATGACAGGCCTAATAACATTCAGTTTCACCTTGCACCGACGATGTTTTAATGTTGACCTCCTTCGTCGGTGATCAAGTCTCATTTCGACTGCTTGCTTTGCTCGTTTGTCCCGCGCTCGTAGTGGAGCACCCAGCTAGCGTCCATAGTGATTAACAACCAAGAACTCGCGTCTTTAAGAGTTACGCGAACGTCACCTGTCGAGCATTTTGCTCACGCTCAACAGGCAGTCTGAAATGTACCCAGTATGGGTAAATTAGTATACTTTTGTTTGTTTTTATAATAACACGCTCATATGTGACTATTTAAAATATTTATTTGCAATACAAAACAGTCAATGTATCTGTATTGTTGATGATAATCTTAGAACAATTAAAGTCACCGGTCTTCTAAGATCAGGCTATCATGGTTTAGCTTTCCGTCGTGTCCCGAAATCACTTCAGATGATTGCTGAAGTGGTGTGCTCAGACGACTGGTCTAGTTTTCATTGAATAATGGCATCGATTCCAACGAGACGGCCGGCCGGAATGGCCGAACGGTTCTAGGCGCTTCACTTTGGAACCGCGCGACTGCTGCGGTCGCAGGTTCGAATCCTGCCTCGGGCATGGATGTGTGTGATGTTCTTAGGTTAGTTAGGTTTAAGTAGTTCTAGGTCTAGGAGACTGATGACCTCAGATGTTAAGTCCCATAGCGCTCAGAGCCATTTGAACCAACGAGACATGAAACACAAATATCCCCACTCCTCTTCCCCCTCTTCTCCTTTCTCTTTTATTTCTCGTATAAAAATCGGCCAAGAAATTTGAGTATCATAAAACAAATTTATTTTCGTGTTTAATGGCCTTCTACAGTGCTTCTGACTCCAACAAGGAAACCATAAATGACATAAACATAGACTAGTGTCCGCTGTTCATTTCCAGGTGCATGTTAACAAATTTCATGGACCACCACGTAATTGGCGTCTCTGTTGCCAAACAAGAAGAGAAAAAAATTGCGATTAAACTGGAATTTCTATCCAGGAACATAGCGTGTTTAACGGGGAAGACTAATATTATTACGGAAATGAGCGCTGCCCAATTTTCGTAATTATCAGTTTATTACTAGTGGATAAAAGGCTACGCAGAGCAAACTTAACAACTCTCGTTCCATCTCTCGAGATTTTCGACAGTGCATAATGAGCTACAGAGCAATCAGTTTCATTCTCTCTCTCTCTCTCTCTCTCTCTCTCTCTCTCTCTCTCTCTCTCTCTCTCACACACACACACACACACACACACACACACACACACACACACACAGAGAGAGAGAGAGAGAGAGAGAGAGAGAGAGAGAGAGATAGAGAGAGAAAGAGAATACTTTGCGCTATCCGCAGTTCCCTCTCTGTTTCCATCCCAAACCCTAAAATCCTGTAGTTCTCTCACCTTACATACCGTAGCTGGCCCATGTGAAACACTTCAGCATTGTTACTTCGTCTCTCACTCTTCTAAAGAGTTGATGTACACGTAACATTATGACTTTCTTTACTTAAAGACAATAATCGCACATTACTGGGTCTAAATACGACATAAATGTAGCGACGTCTATATTCGTCTGAGACATACCTATTTCGTTTTACATTAACAGAGGTCACTTACGTAATTCCCAAACACTGCCAAAAACGAATTGTAGGTTGTTCTAGGATTCTTAGTCTGTTGCCATTTTCACTGCATGGCTTTAATCCTGTTTGTGTATCACGTACAATATAAATAATGTTAGGCAGTGATGATATCAGCGTTACTCTTAAAAAAACCTTTACAAGGACGCAGTGCAATGCCTGTTACACTGAGAAGTGTAATTCGTATAATGATTTAATATTATGGTGAATTAACATACATTTCATAGATTATACGGTTAAAAGTTTAACGACATGCAAGATGTGGTGATAAAATGTAACGTGACTTCACTTGTCTTCCCAATGTTAAAGAAATATACTACATTCTCAAAATCTATTTCAGTAATTACGACAGGAAGTTTTAACATAAGAACGTACCAATAATATGAGACAGTATGTTATATCAAACTGTGGTCGTAATCGGTCTCTGATTTCTTAGAAAACGGGATATGAGTTATGAGGTCCGACTTCAGCAGACGGAATTTCAGGCCATCAGAATTCCAGTGTACCGAACGGATTAAAGTGGTTTACAATATTTCAGCGACTGCTGCTGCAGAAACCATTTTTCTCATCCGCGCATAACTATTTGGGACAGTGGTCGGAATGCGCGTTGTTTAACAGATACGTATGAGAGCTATTCGGAAAGTAAGGCCCGGTAGGTCGTGAAATGGAAACAACAGTGAAAAACACGAAGTTTTGCATAGATGTGTTGAACAGTATCTCTAGTTCACCTGTCGCTCGCGTTACGTCGCTCTTTTCAGTTCTGAGCACACGATGACCACGTAAAGATGGCCTAGAACAATAGCGCCTCCCGCCAAGGACGGGTTTCCGCTGCGTTGTTTCGCCAGATTTCATGCAACTCCACATAACGTACCTGCCATGTGTCTCTTCTTTGACGACAAATAATGGCCGCTGGCCGTTGTGACCGGCCGGTTCTAGGCGCTTCAGTCCGGAACCGCGTTGCTGCACGGTCGCTGGTTCAAATCCTGACTCGGGCATGGATGTGTTTGATGTCGTTATGTTAGTTAGGTTTACGTAGTTCTAAGTCTAGGGGACTGATGACCTCAGATGTTAAGTCTCATAGTGCTCAGAGCCATTTGAACCATTTTTTGAAATCACGCCCGCAGGTGAAGGGGAAATGGGGACGCCTCTGCAGCGTTTTCGATGGAAGTGTTTGATGACCCACTATACAGCCTGGACAGGCTCCCTATAATATTCATCTCTGCTCATATGGACCACTGGCTATAAAGACAACGTTCTGGTATAGAAAACGAACTAAAGATTAGCGTAAATAAGTGGCGGAAAACACAGGTGGTTGCCTTCTGTGACTCGTGCCCTGGAACTTTATCGACTTTAGATCCACGGACGAGGACTACGGTTACCCATCCGTTACCATGCTGCAGGGTATCATTGTTGCTAAGGGTAAAGTTCAGAACTCTTCCACAGAATACTGATGGACCATGAAGGACGACTTGTGCACCCACATAGTTCTCGGTATTCATAGCAATGTTGTCTATTGCTTTATATACTGTAAGGCGGGTACGCGTTTTTTTCCTATAATATCGTGGCATCTTCTGTGTGAGCGGTTCAGTGCTGTTGCTTACGAGGCTGGACGAAGACTGACACCTTCTTACCAGATTCATTACTTATACAGACAACGGACAATATTGCTGTTCATACCGAGAACTATATGGGTGGACAGGTCATCCTTCATGGTCCATCATTATTCAGTGATGGAGTTCTGAACTTTACCCTTAGCAACAATGATACCCTGCAGCACGGTAACGGATGGGTAACCGTAGCCCTCGTCCGTGGACGTAAAGTCGATTAAAGTTCCAGGGCTTGAAAGTTTTAACAGCCGTGACGTATTCGCTTATCGGACATTTCACGTCGCAGAGGTCTACAACGGAGATATGGGTAAAGCATATTACCTGTCGACCATACCTTTCGTCCTCGGGAGCAGGAATCATCGTAAAATATATGAATCGGAATCTGTGTCAGTGTGGGTTAAAGGTGCTGACAATTGTAAAAAAAAATAAACTCGTCGGTGACCTTACCCATTATTATACAAATTAAATAAATTCTTTCGTTTTCCATGTTGTTGTTGTTGTGGTCTTCAGTCCTGAGACTGGTTTGATGCAGCTCTCCATGCTACTCTGTCCTGTGCAAGCTTCTTCATCTCCCAGTACCTACTGCAGCCTACATCCTTCTGAATCTGCTTAGTGTATTCATCTCTTGGTCTCCCTCTACGATTTTTACCCTCCACGATGCCCTCCAATGCTAAATTTGTGATCCGTTGATGCCTCAGAACATGTCCTACCAACCGATCCCTTCTTCTAGTCAAGTTCTGCCACAAACTTCTCTTCTCCCCAATCCTGTTCAATACCTCCTAATTAGTTATGTGATCTACCCATCTAATCTTCAACAATCTTCTGTAGCACCACATTTCGAAAGCTTCTATTCTCTTCTAGTCTAAACTATTATTAATTCATGTTTCACTTCCATACATGGCTACACTCCATACAAATCCTTTCAGAAACGACTTCCTGACACTTAAATCAATACTCGATGTTAACAAATTTCTTTTCTTTAGAAAAGCTCCTTTCCCATATCCTTACCAAAATAATTATTAATTACAATATTGGACAAGCCACATGGGAGATACTCTGTGTTATTGGAAAGTTGGTACAACGATACGAAAAATGTCTTTGTCGGTCCGGCGACTATGTATAAAAGTAGCTGGAATATGGAGCAAACTGCTTCAAATAAAACATTTTTGATTTTCACTGTGGTTTCTATTCCGCGACTTGCCGGACCTTACATTCCGAACAGCCCTCGTTAGGTGCACAGTTCACAAGTTACTTCTTGCGCCATCTGGTCGATGTTAGGGCCTGCTACTTGTCGACACGATTCGTTCTTTGTCTGTCCGTCGATGTGATCAGGCGTGCAGGTGGTATCACTGTGGCAGGCCGGTAGGATGCGTGGGAGGGGGGGGGGGAAGGGGAGGGTAGGTATTCGTGGTGCGGACAGGCGCTCCATCATTGAGCCGTCAAGAGTGGTCGGCGCGCCATCGGAAGCGCAGCGAGGGTTCCAGCCGCGCAGCGTGGGGCGCCCGTGCTGGCTCCCCCCAGGTAGGCGGCCAGCCAGCCAGCCAGCCGCGGGCTGCCAGCGGCGAACTCCGCCCTGCCGCTCGGCATATACACACAACGAGAGACGGAGAGACCTTAGCACTGGGTAAAGCCGTATCAGTGTATCACACCAGCGGAACGTACGTATCTATCCAAAGAAGTCAACTACAAAAGCGGAGAAAAAATCGCAACACCATGAAGGAATTGCGCGACATAAACGAATGTTGGTAAGCGTGTTCCTACACTACTAGCCATTAAAATTGCTACACCAAGAAGAAATGCAGGTGATAAACAGGTATTCATTGGACAAATACACTAGAACTGACATGTGATTACATTTTCACGCATTTTGAGTGCATAGGTCCTGAGAAATCAGTACCCAGAACAACCACCTCTGGCCGTAACAACGGCCCTGATACGCCTGGGCACTGAGTGTTGTGTCTAGGCAAGACAGCCTAGACCCAATGAGAGGAAGCCGAAAGGCACGCGCTTAAACTCACGGAGGCTGGCGTGAGGTCTGAAACAGGATACGTAATGAATGCTATAAAGAAAAGTACGTAGCTGCTGGAATACTGAACTTTAATCCATAATTGGTGAACATTGGTCTTGTTGATACAGTATTTTCATCTCAATATAACTTGGTGATGGCGCCTTGCCAGGTCGTAGCAATTGACTTAGCTGAAGGCTATGCTAACTATCGTCTCGGCAAATGAGAGCGTATTTGTCAGTGTGGCGTCGCTAGCAAAGTCGGCTGTACAACTGGGGCGAGTGTTAGTACGTCTCTCTAGACCTGCCGTGTGGTGGCGCTCGGTCTGCGATCACTGACAGTGGCGACACGCGGGTCCGACGTATACTACCGGACAGCGGCCGATTTAAAAGGCTACCACCTAGCAAGTGTGGTGTCTGGCGGTGACACCACACTGAGTCAAACAGAGCTTGGATGGCGTGTACAGGTACAGCTGCCCGTGCAGCTTCGACACTATACCACAGTTCATCAAGAGTAGTGAATGGCGTACTGTGACGAGCCAGTTGCTCGACCACCATTGACCAGACGTTTCGAGAATGTGCTGGCCAGGGCAGCAGTCGAACATTTTCTGTATCCAGAAAGGCCCGTACAGGACCTGCAACATGCGGTCGTGCATTATCCTGCTGAAATGTAGGGTTTCGCAGGGATCGAATGAAGGGTAGAGCCACGGCTCGTAACACATCTAAAATGTAACGTCCACTGTTCAAAGTGCCTTCAATGCGAACGAGAGGTGACCGAGACGTCTAACCAATGGCACCCCATACCATCAAGCCGGGTGATACGCCAGTATGGCGATGACGAATACACGCTTCCTACGTGCGTTCACCGCGATGTCGCCAAACACGGGTCCGGCCAACATGATGCTGTAAACAGAACCTGGATTCATCCGAAAAAATGACGTTTTGCCATTCGTGCACGCAGGTTGGTCTCCGAGCGGATAGTCCATGCTGCTGCAAACGTCGTCGAACTGTTCGTGCAAATGGTTGTTGTCTTGCAAACGTCCGCATCTGTTGACTCAGGGATCCAGACGTGGCTGCAATATCCGTTACAGCCATGCGGATAAGATGTCTGTCATGTCGACTGCTTGGGATCGAGCACGGCGTTCCGTATTACCCTCCTGAATCCAGCGATTCCATATTGTGCTAAGTCATTCGATCTCGACCAACGCGAGCAGCAATGTCGCGATACGATAAACCGCAATCGCGATAGGCTACAATCCGACCTTTATCAAAGTCGGAAACGTGATGGTACGCATCTCTCCTCCTTACACGAGGCATCACAACAACGTATCTCCAGGCAACACCTGTCAACTGCTGTTTGTGTATCAGAAATCGATTGGAACCGTTCCTCATGTCAGCATGTTGCAGGTGTCACCACCGGCGCCAGCCTTGTGTGAATGCTCTGGAAAGCTAATCATTTGCATATCACAGCATCTTCTTCCTGTCGGTTAAATGTCGCGTCTGTAGCACGTCATCTTCGTGGTGTAGCAATTTTAATGCCCAGTAGTGTACATCTGAAAGATGAAGTCTGTTCAAATTACGCGCAAGTGGCATAAGCAGTGCTAGGAGCCCCACTATGAGGGTGCAAATCAGGTTTGCTTTAAATGCACGCTGTGTAACGGTCGAGACTGGACGTGGTGAGTAGATATCAGTCAATAATGCATTTATGGCGACAAAGACGCCATTGTCAGCACCTCTGTGAGCTTGAATGGGGTCGTGTAATAGGGCTACGAGAAGCTGGATGTTCTTTCTGCGCTACTGCAGAAAGACTTGGTAATAAGGATTGCTGACAGCAGTGGTCACGAGAACATACAGTCGGAAGAAACCGAGCACCAGACAGCGACATGGCACTACCGAGAAGGAAGAGAATCGTGTTAGGCGTACGGCTCTGGTGCATCGTACTGCATCTGCAGCAGCATTTGCCGCAACAGTGGCGCAACGAGCTGTTACAAACAGTCTACTTCAAGGAAAGCTCCGAGCCAGATGCCCTGTAGCGTGCATTCAAATGGTTCAAATAGCTCTGAGCACTATGACACTTAACATCTGAGGTCATCAGTCAACTAGAACTTAGAACTACTTAAACCTAACTAACCTAAGGACATCACACAAATCCATGCCCGAGGCAGGATTCGAACCTGCGACAGTAGCAGTCGCGCGGTTCGGGACTGAAGCGCCTAGAACCGCTCGGCCTCAGCGGCCGGCTGTAGCGTGCATTCCACTGACCTCTACCCACCGCCATTTGCGACTTGTTTCGGGCGAGAGGTCATTGGAAGGCGGGGTGGAGATCTGATGAAAGCTGTTTCTGCCTCGGTGCCAGTGATAGTCATGTCTTGGTTAGAAGGGGACCAGTTGAGGCTGCGCAACCAATCCTTCTACTTGTTAGACACACCGGACCTGCGCCTGGAGTTACAGTCTGCGATTTCGAATAACAGCATGAGCCCTCTCGTGGCCACCCACGCACTCTGACTTCAAATTTGTACGTCAGTCTGGTGATTCGACCTGTTGTGCTGACATATATAAACGGCACTCCAGGGGGCGTTTTCCAACGGGATCACGCTGGCTCACATACCGTTGTTGAAACCCAACATGCTCTGCAGATCGTGGACATGCCTCGACCTGCTGGATCACGTCTCCAATCGAGTACATATGGGACGACATTGGACTATAGCTTCAGCGTCAACCACAAACAGCATAAACTGTCCCTGTATTGACCGAACAAGTGCAGCAGGCGTGCCAACTGCATCCCACACCGACATCCGGCACCTGTACAACACAGTCCACGTTTGCATGCTTGCATTCAACGTTCTGGTGGTTGCACAAGTTATTAATGTACCAGCATTCTCATTTTGTGTATCTTATCTGGCGCTTACTTTAACCTGTGATCCTGCGATGTTAATCATTTAAATATGCTACCTAGACAAATGTGTTCCCGAAATTGAATTGCTCTACATTGATTGTTTTTGGTTTTGCGATTTTTTTGCCCGTCATTGTATGTAGCCCTCCTGCCTCGGGACCTGAAAGCGTTTGAGGACGAGGTGCTGGTCGAAGTATGTGACGTTACAACGCTCACCGAATTGAGACCATTATCAAGGACGGGAAACAAAAGAAAAATTTGGTGTAGGTATTAAAATCCATGGAGAAGAAATAAAAACTTTGAGGTTTGCCGATGACATTGTAATTCTGTCAGAGGCAGCAAAGGACTTGGAAGAGCAGTTGAACGGAATGGACAGTGTCTTGAAAGGAGGATATAAGATGAACATCAACAAAAGCAAAACGAGGATAATGTAATGTAGTCGAATTAAATCGGGTGATGCTGAGGGAATTAGATTAGGAAATGAGACAGTTAAAGTAGTAAACGAGTTTTCCTATTTGGGGAGCAAAAAAACTGATGATGGTCGAAGTAGAGAGGATATAAAATGTAGACTGGCAATGGCAAGGAAAGCGGTTCTGAAAAAGAGAAATTTGTTAACATCGAGTATAGATTTAAGTGTCAGGAAGTCGTTTCTGAAAGTATTTGTATGGAGTGTAGCCATTTATGAATGAAACATGGACGATAAATAGTTTGGACAAGAAGAGAATAGAAGCTTTCGAAATGTGGTGCTACAGAAGAATGCTGAGGATTAGATGGGTAGATCACATAACTAATGAGGAGGTATTGAACAGAATTGGGGAGAAGAGAAGTTTGTGGCACAACTTGAGGAGAAGAAGGGACCGGTTGGTAGGACATGTTCTGATGCATCAGGGGATCACAAATTTAGCATTGGAGGGCAATGAGGAGGGTAAAAATCGTAGAGGGAGACCAAGAGATGAATACACTAAGCAGATTCAGAAGGATGTAGGCTGCAGTAGGTACTGGGAGATGAAGAAGCTTGCATAGGATAGAGTACCATGGAGAGCTGCATCAAACCAGTCTCAGGACTGAAGACCACAACAACAACAACAACATCAAGGAAAGACGTTGTACCAGAGTGATGTCTCCCAGATGTTACTAAATTTTAGTGCGCCGTGCTTAGCAAGAGTGACTGTCTGATCTCGAGGTGATGGCGAGTCCTTCGACGTCACGGAATGGTGTTGTGACACTACATGACGTCATCGTAGTCCTCCACGTGTGGAGTCGCTAGAACTGGCGCATCGCAGAAGGGAGGAGCACGTCCGCAGACGCGGCCACAGGCCATGGCGACGTCTCTGGACGTGAGAGGGGGTGGGGAGGGGGTACAGGACAAGGGGGACAGGCGGCATGCGTCACGCGGTGGGGGTCCGCGCTCAGCGCGGCACGCACTCACGCACTGCCGGCGGTGGGCAGCGCACCTGCCCGCTTCCCGCCCCTGCTCGCGTCGCCACGGGGGGCCCCTGCGACAACTTGCACCAGACACAACCGTCTCCATACACAGAGAGGCGGCGCGCCGCACTCGTAAACAGGCGGTTGCTCGCGTTGCCTGCCTGCACTGTGCGCTGGTAGTCCCTGCACTTTGTAACTCGTGCCCCTGTACAGGCGACCGGTGGCGAAGCGGGCGGAAAAAGCGTGAAGCAATGCAAAATAGTAATAACTATTCTGGAGACGTAAGGAGGTGCACACCGTGTTACTGATGGGACAAGCGACCTGTTTTCACAACCGATTGGCCAGTCGATCGGTTTTACGATTCCGTGCCTTAATCGGTAAAAGCTGAACCCTTACAGGATCACTTTGCTGTCTGCCTGCCTTTTAAAAGCACTTTTTCTCAGGAACGGATAGGCGGATGAAGTTGAAATTTATGTCACATGTTATGGTTTACAGTCCGTTGGCGGTGTAAGAAATTGAAGCTTCTAAATGCAATCAACCGGCCGGAGTGGCCGAGCGGTTCTAGGCGCTACAGTCTGAAACCGCGCGACCGCTACGGTCGCAGGTTCGAATCCTGCCTCGGGCGTGGATGTGTCTGATGTCCTTAGGTTAGTTAGGTTGAAGTATTTGTAAGTTCTAGGGGACTGATGACCTCAGAAGTTAAGTCCCATAGTGCTCAGAGCCATTTGAACCATTTACCAAATGCAGTCATAAGATACGTCCAGTTGTAAAGAATGTCGAAGACGAGGGAAAGTGTATTGCAAAACGCGTCGTCTCTCGCCAAATTAGAACGTTGTGCTTCAAGACTATCAGTGAATTTTCCGCGAAGTGGATGCGCGTACCTTTTCCTATCTGAGGTATGAGCCTCGACTCTTATTGAAGGATGGTTGACTGGATTTTAAATTGTTGGGCTCTGTGACAGATCTCATTTTGGTCTACCTATAATGCGTATGTCATTTGATAAGTTCTGGAACACTGTACGGGGCAAAGGTGCAACACAAACATCCCCGTGCCAAAAAGAGATATATACGAAAAGAAAAAAAAATTACCATTCTTATGTTTCTCTAAGCCGATATCAAAATTTTCACTCTTCAGCTATCTATTTATTCCCGACTGTCATTCTGGATGGACGTGTTGCGTGAATGCGTTATGTATATTTGTGTAAATATTTTTTATAATATGTTCCTAAAATAGAGGCAGTTTCTTTCTTTTCTAAAATATTCCTCCTGGAAACTATGCGTGGAAGCACAACAACCTGCAGTCTTCTAGAACAACTGCGACCTCAAATTTTATTTTATTTTACTGCGTTCTTTATTACGGCGATGGACGATGTTTCCTACTCTTCAGGAAAGAAGAGGTAAAATATCATTCTGTCACAAGGGTAATCAGTACACTCGTACTAATCAATTAGATTGTTTCAGTGGTAGACGTAGCGAGAGACTTTGGGGATTTGAAGTTAGACGTATCAATTGTTGCTGGCGGAAGTATCCAACAGTCACACACCTCGAAATAATCCACATTTTTCGCACCTGTATTACGTTGGCAGTGTCTTAATAACTAATATACCTTCAAAACAGCGAGGCCGTCAGCGCATGTTCTCAGAATCGTAGTGCCGTACTACGAGTAGTTACACATGTTAATATGAACACTAAAAGTTGTATGTCTACAATTACACTTACAGAAATGTGCCACATACATTGACTTGTAGGTCTGTTCGTACTGTTGTCAGACACTAATAGCACCGAAAAACAGTTGATTGCTTAAATGTGGCTGTTCGATCGCTGAATTAGTATGATGAGCTACCACCCAGAAGCACTTCACAATCTACGTCCGTTTACTTTGGGCAGGAGCCCTGACGCTACACAAAATTTCAGCAGTTTTGCTGCTCACAGTAATGTAATGTCCGGGTTGTTCAGAATTACGATGCAATTTCTCTTTGGATTTGCACGCATGTCCGAATGAACAGCCACTGCGGCGACTACAGCAGTTCTAAATACATGAAATGTATCCTCAGTTGCGAATAAGGACGTCCATAAGCTGTATAATGGAATGACAACGAAAATTTATACCGGACCAGGACTCGAACCCCATTCCTCCCTATCGCGAGCGATCGCCAGCCATGAGTCTACAACCAGCATTCGTACATCCATTTTGTATATTCCCGTAGACTGGAAGCATTTTAATTGAAATCCGTTTGCTCGGTGACGGTGGATAAGCACGATATTGTAGTGTCTTCAGAAGTATGTTGTTCAGAAGTATAAGGCATGCATATATGTCCGAAGGAACATTCCGATTCCACTTAAAATGTCTCCCTCTGCGGGAATATACATAATGTATGTAGGAGTGCAGTTCGTAGTCTCATAGTTGACGACATATTGAAGTTTGGGACTGCCGTGAAGCGTGCTCGGATAGCCTAATGGTAAGAGACCTCTCGCGATAAGTGGGAAATTCGGGTTCGCCTCCCAGTTCCGCACAAATTTTCGTTATCCTCATTCGATTATACAGCTGATGAACGTCCTTATTCACAACTGCGAATGTGCTGTTGCCTCGTTATCGTTTAAAATTAAGGGTAAGTCCCTTAGTAGGCCAAAGCATTCCCTCTTGTTAGCAAATGAAATACACAACGTTAAATCATGATGCATAGTGAGTACTGCGCCACAAACACTGCATTCCCGTGGACCTTCGCTCCACAAAAAAGCATGTGTTACTGGGCAATGTCCGACGCGGAGTCGAGTTAGGAACAGTTCGCCCCTCCTTTGAATCTGGAAGGGAGTGTCCTATGGCCGAATAGTTTGTTTGCCCGACCTCAGCTTGTTGTTGGCCGCTTCCACCCTCTGTCTTTCGTCGCTTATCTTCAACACTATAGCCTATGGAGGGGCATTACGGAGAACTGTGGCGTTTTCCTGGCAGGCTGCTTTCTCCGCTCTATCAGCTTTCTCGTTCCAGGTAACCAGAATCTCTTTTTTTTTTCTGCCGTTATAAGAGGTGTGTAATGACCTAGACCACCCGACCTATTTTATCCGCTGATTACATTTGCTGTATAGCGTGTAGAGCAGTAAGAGTGCTGCGCAGATAGCAAACTTTCGTCCACCAGGAAATCTCCTCTGCTCCAGTCGCTTCTCGACCTACCACAGCTGTGCTTTGCACACAGAAGTGGCATGGTAGGCGGGTTTTAATGACATATTAAGGAAAGATTTACACTAAGGTGACAAAACTCGTGGGATAGCAATATGCACATATACAGATGGCGGTAGTACATCTACATCTACATCCATACTGCGCAAGCCACCTGACGGTGTGTGGCGGAGGGTACCTTGAGTACCTCTATCGGGTCTCCCTTCTATTCCAGTCTCGTATTGTTCGTGGAAAGAAAGATTGTCGGTATGCCTCTGTGTGGGCTCTAATCTCTCTGATTTTATGCACATTGTCTCTACGCGAGATATACGCAGGAGGGAGCAATATACTGCTTGACTCCTCGGTGAAGCTATGTTCTCGAAACTTCAACAAAAGCCCGTACCGAAGTACTGAGCGTCTCTCTTGCAGAGTCTTCCACTGCAGTTTATCTATCATCTCCGTAACGTTTTCGCGATTACTAAATGATCCTGTAACGAAGCGCGCTGCTCTCCGTTGGATCTTCTCTATCTCTTTATCAACCCTATCTGGTACAGATCCCACACCGGTGAGCAGTATTCAAGCAGTGGGCGAACAAGCGTACTGTAACCTACTTCCTTTGTTTTCGGACTGCATTTCCTTAGGATTCTTCCAATGAATCTCAGTCTGGCATCTGCTTCACCGACTATTAATTTTATATGGTCATTCCATTTTAAATCACTCCTAATGCCTACTCACACATAATTTATGGAATTTACTGCTTCCAGTTGCGAACCTGCAATATTGTAGCTAAACGATAAAGGATCTTTCTCTCTATGTATTCGCAGCACATTACACTTGTCTACACTGAGATTCAGTTGCCATTCCCTGCACCATGCGTCAATTCGCTGCAGATCCTCCTGCATTGCAGTACAATTTTCCATTGTTACAACCTCTCGATATACCACAGCATCATCCACAAGTAGTCTCAGTGAACTTCCGTATCGAGTACACGAGGTATAAAAGGGCAGTGCATTGGCGGAGCTGTCATTTGCACTCGGGTGATTCGTTTGAATAGGTTTCCGACGTGATTATGATCGGACGGCGGGAATTAATAGACTTCCAAGGCAAAATGGTAGTTGGAGCTAGTTGGGACGTTCTGTTTCGGAAATCGGTAGGGAATTCAATATTCCGAGATCTACAGTGCCGAGAGTGTGCTGAGAAACCAGATTTCAGGGATTATCTCCCCTCACGGACAACGCAGTGGCCGATGGCCTTCACTTAACGATCGAGAACAGCGGCGTTTTTCGTACAGTTGTCAGTGCTAACAGACAAGCAACACTGCGTGAAATAACCGCAAAAATCAATGTGGGACGTACGACGAACGTATCCGTTAGGACAGCGTAGTGAAATTTGGCATTATTGGGCTATGGCAGGAGACGACCAACATCGTCTGCAGCGCCTCTGCTGGGCTCGACCTTATCGGTTGGACCCTAGAAGACTGGCAAACCGTGGTCTGGTCAGATGAGCCCCTACTTCAGTAGGTAAGGGTTCGAATGTGGCGCAGACCCCAAGAAACCTCGAACCCTAGCTGTCAACAGGCACTGTGCAAGCTGGTGGCGACTGCATAATGCTGTTGGTTGTGTTTACATGAAGTGCTCTGGGTCTTCTAGATGTTCGGCTACTTGGAGACCATTTGTAGCCATTCGCGGACGTCATGTTCCTAAACAACGATTGCATTTTTACGGATGACAATGCGCCATTTCACCAGGTCACAGCTGTTCGCAGTTGGTTTGAAGAACAATCTGGACAGATGTGATTCTTCAGTTTCTCCCGGCGTATTTGTTGCTCGAACAGTCCACGGGTAGACTGCCGGTTCATAGTGTCCAACGGGCACAATATTTCGGCGATCAGACATGTCGCCATCGTCAGGTGCGCCGACGAACTGAGCTCCTGAGGGCAGGCGGCCCGCGGGGGGATTTAAGACGGCCGCCCGCCCTCAGGATCTCAGTTCGTCAGCGCACCTGACAATGGCGACATGTCTGATCGCCGAAATATTGTGCCCGTTGGACACTATGAACCGGCAGTCTACCCGTGGACTGTTCGAGCAACAATCTGGACAGTTCAAGCTGGCCACCCAAATCGGTCGACGTGAACCGCTTCGTACATTTATGGAACATACTCGAGAGGTCAATTGGTGCACAAATCCTGCACCGGCAGTACTTCGCAGTCGTGGACGGCTATAAATGCGGCATCCTCAGTACTTTTGCAGGTGACTTCCAATGACTTGTTGTGTCCATGGCAGGTCGAGTTGTTCCACTAGGCTGGGAAAAGGCAGTCCAGCACTATATTTGAAGTTATCCAAAGACGTTGGACACCTCATTGTATGGGCCTGTCGTCCCGCTGAGTCCTCGCGAGTCAGCTGAGCTCGGCGCAGTACTGTGCCGGAGCTCTCTAGACCGCGGAGCCGCGTTTAGGACATTCCAGGTGGCCCGGCGGCGGCGAACGCTTTGTGGCAGGCCGGCGCCTTTGTCCTGAGCCTAATGGCGGCCGGGATGGCCGTCCGCACGCCTAATGATGGAACACTCTGCTGGCCGCGCTGAGTGGCCCCTAGCTGGTTTCGGGGCTGGATTACAACTCAAAAACGCATCGTGCCCGCAGTCACGTGTGTCTCTGTTGCACATTGTGAGCCCAGCCTCCATATAATAGCAAAATTACTGCCAAATTCAGTTACTTTGAATCTAACCTTTTGTGGCTCTATCGGACGGCCGGTCTGACATCTCCGGCGTTCTACAACTTAATATAATAATATTTCCACCCACACGCGTAGTTAATCGTGGTGAAATTCTGCCTTCTGAAACAGGAAGGTGAACCAGACCAACATCGAATCTGCACGCTAGATCGACGATCGTTGATCTCGGGCATTGCAGTACCCAGTTGGGGTATGAAATTTCGATGGTTCTCCTCACTTTCTCAAAAAATTCGATTCTGTTTACCCAACTCAGAAATGATGACGATGTCCCATACTCCGTGACAGAGCGTAGGGGAACTATGCAGGAGATCCGCACCGCCGTACTAGGCAAGGTAGTACTTCCTTCCTCCGATCGTAATGGGTATCAATGATGATGATGAAGACAGCACAACAACAGACATCTCGAGGCAGGTGAAAATCCCTGACCCCGTCGGGAATGGAACCCGGGACACCGTGCTCGGGAAGCGAGAACGCTACCGCGAGACCACGAGCTGCGGACAACTCAGAAATAACGACACCTATAAACATTTAAAATATATTTTGTTGTACACCATAAACTGCACTGAAAAATAATTTATTTGCCAGACTGGTTTTCGATCACACAGCCCATCATCAGTAGTGTGGGATACAGAGCATAAACGGACAGGTGTATGTGCACCTATATCCATTACTCAAGAATACTTTGCATCAGATTTCTTACATGCTGTGCATCACTACATCAAACGAAGTGACTGCCAACTGTAAAACAGTTGTAATGATTAAAAAGGACATCGATCTAGAAAACGTAGGACCCCATCAGTATTTATAATCTAATTATAACGCTAATACGTAATCATACGCACATGGCCTCGGTAGGATGAATTACACTCCTGGAAATTGAAATAAGAACACCGTGAATTCATTGTCCCAGGAAGGGGAAACTTTATTGACACATTCCTGGGGTCAGATACATCACATGATCACACTGACAGAACCACAGGCACTTAGACACAGGCAACAGAGCATGCACAATGTCGGCACTAGTACAGTGTATATCCACCTTTCGCAGCAATGCAGGCTCCTATTCTCCCATGGAGACGATCGTAGAGATGCTGGATGTAGTCCTGTGGAACGGCTTGCCATGCCATTTCCACCTGGCGCCTCAGTAGGACCAGCGTTAGTGCTGGACGTGCAGACCGCGTGAGACGACGCTTCATCCAGTCCCAAACATGCTCAATGGGGGACAGATCCGGAGATCTTGCTGGCCAGGGTAGTTGACTTACACCTTCTAGAGCACGTTGGGTGGCACGGGATACATGCGGACGTGCATTGTCCTGTTGGAACAGCAAGTTCCCTTGCCGGTCTAGGAATGGTAGAACGATGGGTTCGTTGACGGTTTGGATGTACCGTGCACTATTCAGTGTCCCCTCGACTATCACCAGTGGTGTACGGCCAGTGTAGGAGATCGCTCCCCACACCATGATGCTGGGTGTTGGCCCTGTGTGCCTCGGTCGTATGCAGTCCTGATTGTGGCGCTCACCTGCACGGCGCCAAACACGCATACGACCATCATTGGCACCAAGGCAGAAGCGACTCTCATCGCTGAAGACGACACGTCTCCATTCGTCCCTCCATTCACGCCTGTCGCGACACCACTGGAGGCGGGCTGCACGGCGTTGGGGCGTGAGCGGAAGACGGCCTAACGGTGTGCGGGACCGTAGCCCAGCTTCATGAAGACAGTTGCGAATGGTCCTCGCCGATACCCCAGGAGCAACAGTGTCCCTAATTTGCTGGGAAGTGGCGGTGCGGTCCCCTACGGCACTGCGTAGGATCCTACGGTCTTGGCGTGCATCCGTGCGTCGCTGCGGTCCGGTCCCAGGTCGACGGGCACGTGCACCTTCCGCCGACCACTGGCGACAACATCGATGTACTGTGGAGACCTCACGCCCCACGTGTTGAGCAATTCGGGGGTACGTCCACCCGGCCTCCCGCATGCCCACTATACGGCCTCGCTCAAAGTCCGTCAACTGCACAAACGGTTCACGTCCACGCTGTCGCGGCATGCTACCAGTGTTAAAGACTGCGATGGAGCTCCGTATGCCACGGCAAACTGGCTGACACTGACGGCGGCGGTGCACAAATGCTGCGCAGCTAGCGCCATTCGACGGCTAACACCGCGGTTCCTGGTGTGTCCGCTGTGCCGTGCGTGTGATCATTGCTTGTACAGCCCTCTCGCAGTGTCCGGAGCAAGTATGGTGAGTCTGACACACCGGTGTCAATGTGTTCTTTTTCCATTTCCAGGAGTGTATATCGTGGTAAGAGCAAAATTTCTTATTTCTGCAGTACACAGATTGTCGCACTTATATGCTACAAACTGTGAAACGCTAAACGGAATAAGAATGAACCATCTCTTTAAATACATGTAAACACGATTATCTGAAAATTTCTCATATAAGTTGTGCGTGAAGTGCAATGTCACTAGTTTCAGCCAACCTTGCTGGTCGTATCGGACACACATGTCATAATAAGAAGATCTCCAACTACCAGCCACGTCAAAGATACCTCTTGTTACCTCTGAGATCGTACCTCAATAGATCACTGGCAGGCACTCGCTACGTACATTGAATAACACATTTGTTAGACGATACACTGTCGGAAAAATAATGCAACACCTTCATGGACTGTATTCAGAGACCGCAGAGCATAGTATCTGCATCCTCAGGGGTTATAGAGTAAGAGATTCGTTTGTCACGGTCTTCGGTCGTCAGATGGCGCTCAGCAAGGCTGTCTGTGCGCGCTCTCTGTTTTGACTCTGCAGGCTGAGTTTAGAGAGAGCAGTGTCTGCAACATTCATTCTAGGATACAGCCATGCCGCAAACACGAGTACATACTTTTAGCCATTTGAACGGGGTCGCATTGTGGGCCTGCGGGAAGCTGGATGTATTGACGGATTGTTGCATATTTTGGGCACAATGTATCTATAGCGTCTCGAATGAAAAACGGCGCACAGTTGAACTAAATTATGTTTATTTTAAACCTTGACCATGGTTCAAATGGCTCTGAGCACTATGGGACTCAACTTCTGAGGTCATCAGTCCCCTAGAACTTAGAACTAATTAAACCTAACTAACCTAAGGACATCACACACATCCATGCCCGAGACAGGATTCGAACCTGCGACCGTAGCGGTCACGCGGTTCCAAACTGAAGCGCTTAGAACCGCACGTTCACATCGCCCGGCTAAACCTTGACCATGGTTTCTGCTATAATAATATAGCCTTCTTCAGAAGTCATGCACACTAATAAATATAAAAAAAAATGTCTTAGCCCAGCGGCTGCGTCAAGGCCAAAAAAACCTTCAACAGACATAAACCTGTTTCAAACATAAGTAAAATTACATATGGCACCGTGTAACAGAAGTAGTGGCGGAGGACATACGGTGCCATATGTAATTTTACTTATGTTCGAAACAGGTTTATGTCTGTTGAAGTTATTTTATTGATCTTGACGCAGCCGCTGGGCTAAGGCATTTTTTTTTTTATTTATTAGTGTGCTTGACTTTTGAAGAAGGCTATATTATTATAGCAGAAACCATGATCAACGTTTAAAATAAACAAAATTTAGTGCATCTGTGGGCTGTTTTTCATTCGAGACAATTTCGTAACGGTTGCTGTTGTTGCTGGCACGATGAAAATAAAGCTATCTGTAGTAAATTGCTGCTTTAGAAAGCGGTCTGTGGTACATTCCCACACCCTAGACCAGGTTCCAGAAGTCCGTATAGTACAGGCGCAAGTCAAGATCGACGCATTGTGGGAGCAGCAGTGGTCGACCTAACGCCATCCAGTGATGAAATCTGGACACAAGTTGCATCTGCTGTGTCATCAGAGATCATTGGGGACCGTCTGCTGGCAACAGGATTAAGATGACGTGTGCCTCTAGCCGGCTATCAATGACACTACGAGACCTTGAAGTATTGCTGCAACTCTCGGGCCGTGAAGACTAGAGTGCGGACTGGCACTCTTTTGTCTTCAGTGCTGACAGTGAATTCTGTCTGTATGCCAGGGATGACGGTACACGTGTATGGCGTAGACCTTGTGAGCTGCCTGTTCCAGAGTGCATTCGCTCACGATAGGTTCCATCCCAGGCTTCACGGTGTGTGGGACCATCAGTTTCAACACAACGTCACATGTGGTGTTTCTGCAGGGTAAAGTAAGCAGTGCCCGCTACAAAGCCAGTGTCTTTTCTTCGACAGGAAGATGACGTGCTTTTTTCAACAGGGCAATGCACGTCCACCTACGGCTCCTGCGAGTCAACGTGCTCTTAGTGGGGTTCAACAGGTGCACTGAGCAGCGAAGTGACCAGATCTCTGTCCAGTTCAACGCTTATGGGACATAATGAACAGTACCTGCAAGCACCATTGCCGAACTGTAACAGAAGGCGCAAGATGCTAGGGACAGTTAATCGCAAGAAGTCATGCGACACCTTTCTGATCTTTTGTATGCGAAAATAAATGCCTGCGTTGCCACCAGTGGAGCGTACAGTGTGTACTGACGCGACTGTTTGGCCACTCTTTACTGTGACATCTGCGATTTCTTTTACACACATCAAAAAAAGTTTTGCATCACTCCGGTTCCCAGAACTCCTGAAGATGGGCGTTGACTATGGATATTGTATCACATACACAGTCATGCATGAGCAGCGCGTCTTAGACAGAGGGGGTCCGACAGCCGATCAGTTCCAGTCATTCCACCAGGAAGCAGGTACACGGCTCGTGTTGTCTGTAGTTCAACCATGCATAGACGGGCAGTACCGCGGTTCGATTGCGTCCACATTATTACTTTCTGCCACGAAGGGCTCTCGACAAGGGAAGTGTCCAGGCGTCTCGGAAAGCGATGTTGTTCGGATATCGAGGAGATACAGAGAGACAGGAACTGTCGATGACATGCCTCGCTCAGGCCGCCCAACAGCTACTACTGCAGTGGATGACCGCTACCAACGAATTATGGCTCGGAGGAACCCTGACAGCAGCGCCACCATGTTGAATAACGCTTCTCGTGCAGCCACGGGACGTCGTGTTACGGCTCAAACTGTGCGCAATAGGCTGCATGATGCGCAACTTCTCTCCCGACGTCCATGGCGAGGTCCGTCTTTGCAACCACGACACCATGTAGCGCGGTACAGATGGGCCCAATAACACGCCGAATGGACCGCTCAGAATTGGCATCACGTTCTCTTTACCGATGAGTGTCGCATATGCCTTCAACCAGACAATCGTCGGAGAAGTGTTTGGAGGTAACACGGCCAGGCTGAACGCCTTGGACACACTGTCCAGCGAGTGCAGCAAGGTGGAGCTTCCCTGCTCTTTTGGGGTGGCATTATCAGGCCCACGTACGCCGTTGGTGGTCATGTAAGGCGCCATAACGGCTTTACGATACGTGAATGCCATCCTCCGACCGATACTTCAACCGTATCTGCAGGATATTGGCGAGGCATTCGTCTTCATGGACGACAAATCGCGCCCCCATCGTGCACATCTTGTGAATGACTATCTTCAGTATAACGACATGTTCTCCACGCACGAACCGTATCGAATATGCCTGGGATAGACTGAAAAGGGCTGTTAATGGACGACGTGACCCACCAACCACTCTGAGGGATCTACGCCGAATCGCCGCTGAGGAGTGCAACAATCTGGACCTTGATGAACTTGTGGATAGTATGCCACGACGAATACAGGCATGCATCAATGGAAAAGGACGTGCTACTGGGTATTAGAGGTACCAGTGTCTACAGCAGTCTGGACCACCACCTCTGAAGGGTCTCGCTTTATCGTGGTACAACAGGCAATGTGTGGTTTTCATGAGCAATAAAAAGGGCGGAAATGATTATGTTGATATCTATTCCAGTTTGCTGTACAGGTTCCGTAACTCTCGGAAACGAGGTGATGCAAAAGTTTTTTGACGCATGTATATGAATTTATCATATACTCGTACAATGATGAACTAAAGGTCACCACATTTGACAATAAAATGACCTTGTCCTTGACGGTGTTCAATTTTTTTCTGGCAATGTAGGAAGAGGTAAAAATTCGTGCTAACTAATGTGAACAAGACAATGAGCAAGGTGGACGTAAATGTAGTAAAATATGTGTGCACCATACAACGAGGTTGCCAACCCATACGTGGACTTGGACCCATATCTAATACTACATGTTGTGAGTGGTCTTAAGTAGGGATTGTAACGTCTGCTAGAATGTACCACTGTACAGTGGCTTGTGGTGTATTTACATAGGCATAAATGTAAAATATGTACATGTTCTACTTTCTTCTATTTCTACAAGGGTCCGTTTTATGTTTACATGAATATTTCTACGAAGAAACTTTGAAAGGACACAGTCACATCCGACAGATTGTACCGTGTACGATAAAAGAAACTTCCGGCTATAAAATGGGACATACGCTATATTTATGCTCCCAATAAGAGTAGATGCCGGGAATTGGAATGGACGGAAGTAGAACACAATCCGTTAATAAGAAGCTACAACTGTGAATCGCTCAGTGTTGTTGTTCTGTACACACACTGACTTTATAACAAATGGCAATATTTGTACAAATTAGTAGGTTGCTGTTAGGGTTATGCGTTGCTGATATTGCGTCAATTAATTATTCGGCATACGCGCTTTAGAGACGAGTAAATTATAGCCCCCGCGCTAAACATCGACACATTAATCGTGCGTGCGTCACGCCTGCAACCTGTGACCACAGATACAAACACTCCGTTACAGGCAGACCGCTCCGGCCTAGGGTCGCTGATTAACGGCCGACTGCTTCGGCTGTGTACACACGGAGCGCACATCTCGTAAAACAGTTTTCTATCACCGTGGAAAGGTTGGACTTGCTGCGAACCTGTGTACAGCGTACACACGTCGCCTCTCTTTTAAGTTCTGCATGTCTGACACATGTCGAAACATCAGACATTAACAAGCCTTACAATTTTACTGCAGTACTAGCCAGATAAATATTTGTCAGCAGAAAAAAAATTATTTACATCTCTTTGCAAGTGTCTATGGCTACAGTACGAAGGAGCGTAGCGATTATACTTTTGACCCCAGACGTCTTTATACTGTTGTTAAGTCTTTAAATGAAGGATACTAGAAACAGTGTAAACTGGTAGCACAAGTTCTTACCGTAAACTGCTCACAATACGTGCTGTACTTGTCCATCGGAATGTCTTTTCCAAATTTTCTCATCCCAGTCTCGAGCAAAGACAATCTCCATTTTCCCCAGCATTAGAAATTTTCATTGCAATTGGTATAATGTTTTTGAGTTGAGTGTTCTTTCAGTTGCGAAGCTATTAGACACCTAAGACAAGAACAAACGCACGTTTACCTTTAAAATAAGGATAAGAGGTTGGCATTCGATAGGCACATTTGACATTAGCCCTAGTCTATTGGCGGAAAACATCTGTCGTCGCCTCCTGCAAGAAATCTGGAGAAAATTTTGAAAAAGGAAAGAAAAGAAATACCACCAGAGGACTGGTTTCAAAACACTGCTTTCATAAATACTAATTATGTGGGGTAACTAATATGTTAGTTCTTTCTTATTTCGTAAATACGAACGTCGTCATCCATGGTGCTGTTGTCTAATGTAGATAGCCCGATTGTGTACATCATCGCCCACTCCGGGGGCAATGGATTCAGGAAGTCTATCGTAGTCGGAGGTAATCTCCCTCCTTACCTATCAAAATTTATGAATTTGTTTCATATATCCTTTAATTTAAAATGATAATTAAATAGACACCCTAGCTGCAAGCAGGCGTTGATACACTTCATTGGGGACATGTTGAAAATGTGTGCCCCGACCGGGACCCGAACCCGGGATCTCCTGCTTACATGGCAGACGCTCTATCCATCTGAGCCACCGCGGGCACAGAGGATAGTGCGTCTGCAGGGACTTATCCCTTGCACGCTCCCCGTGAGATCCACATTCCCAACATGTCCACACCACTACATTCGTAGTGCGCCTAATAGATGTTTTGCCCATCATACTCATTACTCGTGGCAGATTAATCTACCAAGTCCCGTACGAGTTCGGGCATAGTGTGTGCGTTCGCACAAGAAGGTCAAAGGCCGGGAACCCATATTTTTAACTATATATGACGGTAGTATCTGTTCCCGAAAGAACAGTTACCGTGGATGACCATGCAGCTTTGCTAGAAATGAAATGATAATTAAATAGACACCCTAGCTGCAAAACGTTGTTTTCGTCGTCGCCGGCGAATGCTGGTTTACAAATCACTTGTCAATGTGGACGGCACTCTTGGTGCTTCGACATCTTCTGCCAAGGGTAAAAAGAACGAAGTAAGAGGAGTTGGTAAAACTACTCAATTTGTTCTTATTCATGGACCTACTTTATTTTGTGGTGCGAGGTTAAATTTTTCTTTAATGAAAGTTTCTTCCTCTTCGAGTTTGGGTAACGGATGGATAACTGTAGCTTTCGTTGCTTGTAACAATGCATATATAGTTAAAAATATGGGTTCCCGGCCTTTGACCTTCTTGTGCGAACGCACACACTATGCCCGAACTCGTACGGGACTTGGTAGATTAATCTGCCACGAGTAACGAGTATGATGGGCAAAACATCTATTAGGTGCACTACGAATGTAGTTGTGTGGACATGTTGGGAATGTGGATCTCACGGGGAGCGTGCAAGGGATAAGTCCCTGCAGACGCACTATCCTCTGTGCCCGCGGTGGCTCAGATGGATAGAGCGTCTGCCATGTAAGTAGGAGATCCCGGGTTCGGGTCCCGGTCGGGGCACACATTTTCAGCTGTCCACATCGAGGTATATCAACAACACCTGTCGGCAGCTGAGGGCTTCAGTTAGTTATCATTTAATAGGTAGTGTTGAGAACAGGCCGTCTTTTGAATCAAAGGAACTGTGGGCTGAGTGCTCCAGAACTGGATCTGGAGTTCGAAGGGCTTACAGGACGTTATGTATCGCATCATACAGTCAGGAGATGACTGTGTGATGTGTGTATCTCCATTCCCTACGTCCTCGTACGCCACAACACCATGGACTCCGCTACATGTAGGCAAGGAACCACGCAGAACGAACGCCCCAGGATGGCGTCGGTGGTTGTCAACTGACGAAACTCGGATCTGTTTCCACCTCGGTAACCGCAGACAACATGTCCCCAATGAAGTGTATCAACGCCTGCTTGCAGCTAGGGTGTCTATGTAATTATCATTTCATTTCTAGCAAAGCTGCATGGTCATCCACGGTAACTGTTCTTTCGGGAACAGATACTACCGTCATATATAGTTACTTTAATTTACACAATTCTGCAGGTAGCATGGATAAAATCAAGAAGCAAAAGGCTATTTGTAACCTGTACAGAAACCAGACGCCAGAGATAAGAATGGAGGGACACGAAAGGGGAACAGTGGTTGGGACGGGAGTCAGACCGGATTAAAAATTTGGGGTAGGAATTAAACTTCAGGGAAAAGAAATAAAAACTTTGACATTATTCTTCTGTCAGAAGCAGTAAAGGTCTTGGATGAGCAGTTGAACGGAATGGAGATTGTCTTGAAAGGAAGATATAAGATGAACATCAACAAAAGCAAAACAAAGACAATGGAATGTAGTCGAATGAAATCAGGTAATGCTGAGGGACTTAGCTTAGGAATCGAGGCACTTCAAGTAGTAAGTGAGTTTTGCTATTTGGGCAGCAAAATAACTGATGATGGCGGAAGCAGAGGGGATATAAAATGTAGACTGGCAATGGCAAGAAAAGCATGTCTGAACAAGAGAAATTTCTTAACAACGAATGTACATTTAAGTTTTACGAACTCTTTTCTGAAAGTGTTTGTCTGAAGTTCAGCCATGTATGGAAGTGAAACGTGAACGATAAACAGTTTAGACAAAATGAGACCATAAACTTTCGAAATGTTGTTGTACAGAGGAATGTTGAAGATTAGATGGGTAGATCACATACCTAATGGGAAGGTACTGAATAGATTTGAGGAGACAAGAAGTTCGTGGCACAACTTGACGAAAAGAAGGGATCGGTTGTAGGGACACACTTTGAGACTTCAAGGAATCGCCAAGTAAGTATTGGAGGGAAGTGTAGGACGTACAAAAGTTGTGAAGGTGTAAACTCCCCCTCACTTATCGACCTTAATGACAGTGAAAAATCAAACCGCGTGTACCTAATGGAAATTTGGGAAAAGCAATCGTCACCGAAGTTAATCTGTCGGTAAAGAGGGAGGAAAGGGTTACATCTAAATGAAAGGAAAAATGCAAATGAAATTGGTGGAAATTAATTTCGAAAAGGGGTAAAGTTAATGAAGAAAGTAAATGTGCGGCCGTTACGTTAACAATTAACTAGCGGTAATTAGATATTTGAGATTTGGGGGAAACTACAGTCGCCAGTCCTAAGGACAATTACTATAGTAACTGAAAAAAAAGGTAATTACACATATAATTAGCTCTAGAAGCGTGGCAACTGAAGGTTGACACGTGTAGTGTGAAAACTGAAAGTTTGTCAGAAGTAATAAATTTCGCTACACTCTGACTTAATTTAGCAAAAGAATTAATAAAACTGGAAAATCGAAAGTTAATTTAGTGACTGAAGTTAATAGTGAGCTTTCTTTCTGAAGCACATCGACATTCAGTAAAATAAGGTTAGTCTTTGACTACCTCAACAATCATTTCAAAAGCTACTTGAATCTACGCAATTTAGAAATAAGAGAATTAACTTTGAACTTGAATTAAATGATTCTGAACAATTAACAATAGTAAAATTTAGTACGTACCAAGCTGAGCTGCAGTCACAGGTAACCAAAATACGGTAACAAAACTCGCACTCTTAATTTGTGCTTGTGCAATCTAAATATTGTAGCCAGCTGAACTTTGAAATTAAAGCAGTGAAATCGAATGATGCTGGCGTTTGAATTTCAACGACCCTCGGGCTCATTTCGGAAAAGGAAGGGACCCTGCTTGGCAATGCAATTGGGACAATGAGCAACAAAGGTTCATGCTAAGTTGCTGTAATTTTGCGAGGCAAATGGAACAATTTGAAAAGCTGAGGTCTGCCATACAGTTCTGAAACTTTACGTGCTTTTAGTCTTCCTTGTTGGTTGATTGAAGGTTTGAAGCCGTCGATCGAGGAGGTGGCGACAGTCACTCATTGTCGGCCGTCGCTGTTGCAGAAGCTGGATGTTGGCGCGCCTTCTTCTCGACACGGTCACCAGGCGAAACGGGCTCTTGATGTGCGCCAGCTAATGCTTCCCGTCCGCGACACCATGTCAGAAACTATCATCGCGAGTCGAGCGCAATTACATGCTGCCAAACCCCGAAAGCGCGGCAACTCGCGGGAGCGTCACACAACACACCTGCTCCACTCGCTACTCCAGCCAGACTCCCTCTGCCCGCGCTCCACGCGGCAGAGTTAACACTACCAAAGATCCTACACACTTTTATTCTTCACTCGACCTATCGATGTAATCGTTCGATAGCAGTTTTCCCTAGGCAAGACCCAGCGTAAAAATACAAATAATCTTTACACAACAACCAATTATACATCGACATAAAAGCATAAATATATATATACAAACAGTAAAACAATTACAATATATAAAGAGACAGAAATGTCATATCTTGAGGTAACAAAACAAGGAAAAAAAATAATAGTACAATAGATGGAAATAGGAGGATATGCATTTCCGGCGTTACACGTGCCCCACATTGTCTGAGGATGTTCGTGTAACGTAAACAGACTCAGAAAATGTCCCAAAAAAGAAACAGCGGAAATGCATATGCTCAAAACATCAACAAAATTTAGCATTCGCCTAATTAACCATAAACCAATTTTTAGACGATAATAATTGAGTGGAGACACTCCTAATCTTATTCCACTCCGTCATCTTGATGAAAATAAAACAGGTTGACAACATATTAAAATTCATAGAAAATATAGAAAATGGTTTAGCTATTCGAAAGTCATTAAAATTCGTATCACTATGAGAAATGGAATACTAATTGCAAAATTAATTAGAGTGCATGGTCATAAAAACAGGTAGATCAAAATACGCAAATAAATAATTAAATAGACTACACATTTTATATAACCTTTTCATAATTAATATTCTCGTCACGAGAATCTACTTAACGCTAAACAAGAAAATAATATTCAGTAGATCGAAAAAAAACATAAATATTGACAGCAGAATTCTTTCACATCAGCTGTCCGGGAAGAAAAACTATTCCGCCTTTCGTACCCGCAAGTACAAAGAATGCCGAGAGACCGGAGAGCCTACGGCGGCACAAGAGCCGACAGCGGCTCCGCCTCGTCACTATTGTTGCGCCCGCCTGTGCGGCACGCTTGATCTCACTCGCCTGTCTAACGGCATTTCCAGAACGTCCGCTTCACTGAATTCTTTGGGAAAAACTCACTCCCGAGTAATCTCAAGGAGTCCATTAACACTATCACAGTGGATAACTCAACACTGTCCATCCTCACACGCATGTACTAGCCTGAAACTTAAAACACCGTCTAAGTACATCGGCAATGACTAGTAAAACACATATTCATGAAATCTTACAGCTAGTTACAAAATCATATTTACATTGCTTAATCTACTGTGACTCAGCTGAAAACTTAAACTAGCAGCTTGGATTTTTCAATTGATAAATAATCACTCTCTCTTAAATCATTTAGTCAAAATTAATTACTTATTAATTACAACTTCTTTAATGTCCTCTTGGTCAGGCAAAAGCATGGCAATCTAGCAAACCTTAAATCTTACACTCTATATTTACATATTGTACAAATTACCCATTGTGTGGTATTAATCGATCCTAGGTTGGTACAATTTCAAGTCTACTATATTCCGTATACCTAATCGTTTTCCAGAGCTTGGTTACTCTAAGCAATAAGCATTTGTGTGAGGTATACCAATGACTTTATATGGTCCATTATAAACAAACTTAAATTTAGAGATTTCATTGCCTATCTCGCTCGATTTCTCATGAGCTTTTACAAGTACTAAATCTCCGATTGCAAACTTAGCAAAACGCGCTTTAGCGTCATGACGACGTATGCCAGCATCGACTTTTAGCTTCATTACTTCTCGCAAACGATCTTTTTTCACACCAATACTAATGTCAATCCGTGGAGGGAATTTGATTATCTCTTCCAATTCACTTTCTACACTTTTGTCAATGCCGTGATTCCTCACGTTACGGCAGTTCAAATTCACTCCTACGTCAATGTCATCCGGCCAGTTAACAATGTGTATAGGCTGGTATTGCCTATGCACACCGTCTCCTGCCTCGTCAAAACTAACTACTATTGCTTTATCTTGTGACGTACATGTCAAAGTTTTGCTTTCGCAATTAATCACTGCACGGTACTTTAATAGCCAATCTAACCCGATAATTACTTCCGTAGTTAAGTCTGGCACGACGACAAACTCTTGCTCAAATTGTGCCCCACATATCTCGAAGTTGACAAAAATCTGTTTTGTGACCGGTTTACTGGCCTTCCCAGTAGCACCGATAATCTTCACTCCTGTTACTGGCATAACTACGATGCCAGGTCTGTCTTTCAGTAACTCAAATATTTTCCCAGATGCAGTACTCAATTCTGCACCGGTGTCAATCAATACGTTTAGTTGTAGGTCGTGCATATTAACAGACACTACTATCTGTCTACACTTGTCCTCGACTGTTTCTTTATTTTCCCACAGTAAATCCTCGTCTATATCCAGGTCATTCCAGAAAAAACCATCCGGCTTTGATCCCAAACCCGGTTTATCTGGCGGCTTTTTCAGCCTCTGTTCACATACAGTTTTAATTTCAACACGTCTGTCCTGAGGCTTAGTCTGTAGCTTCGCCTCCAATACCGAAACCTTTTCCTGTAACTCGTCAACTAGTGAGTGCTGCCTTGCTATCACTTCACTAATTGTCACCTTCGTTGATTCCTCTTTGGTCAGATTGATCTCATCTGCCAATCTACCTGGAAGAATGTGCCCAGTAGCATCTGAAATTACTTCCTCTGGATCTGCGCAACCCACACTGCTACCGTCTGACCGTATAACGTCAGCTCTAACCTCATACACGCTGTAATGTACGTGCTTTTCTACCAATCGTGTCCGGCTATCACTAAAATTTTCGTAATCTTTCTCCTTAATACTCTCGCAATGTTTAAACTGGATGTTCGCGTCGGATGGGTCGGCTACTTCTACCATTACAACTTTCGGTAAAGTCTGCCGGTTAGGGCCAGAACTTTCCGTTACTACTTCAACATTCAACTCCTGCGGGACGAAACACGACGCATCTTGCTCGTGCTCCCCCTTAACATCAACTATTTCTAGTAAAGTCTGCCGGTTAGGGCCAGAACTTTCCATCACTTCACAATCACTATCTTCCTGCGGGACGAGACGCGGCAAATCCTGCCCGCGCTCCCCATAAACACTTCTCCCGTACAGGCCCCTATAATCTCTTAGTTCGTCGTATAAGCGACCGAACTGCCTTAACCAGACCTCATCCCTCTCTGCATCCCCTCGCTCGATGACGGACGTTTTATCCGACATCTGATCTTCTTTCAACACTTGCGAATCATTCTTAAACTCAATCTCCAGTTCCGCTGTGGGTATTACAGCTGCCACTTTATAGTCGATTTCCGGAACACTACTTAAATTGTTCTCACTGACAGTGAATGTATTTTCTACTGCCGTGTCTACAGCTGATCTACTTCTTGTGGGCGCACTTCTTTCTCCTAATACTGGCACACTCTCCCGCCGTTGATTATTCCATACGGAATTTTCATAACGACGACACCTGGGTTTTCTCCTGTTATTGGGCCGCCAAAATTTCTCCACGCCTGGTCGGCCCCTCACCGGCGCGGCTAATGGTTTCCCTGTCTCGTCCCAGCAGATACGCTCCCCGGATGCTGCTGAGGCGGCTGATCACACCCTCTGGCGTTATTACTATTCTGTGAAGCCCGTATCACGTTAGTATGATACTGGTTTCCGTCATTCCTGTTATTATTTGCATTGTACCGATTGTTATTACGATCCGAACCATTATTGTTATTCCTGCCATGGTTGCGGTATGCATTATTCCCATGGTTGTCGTTGTTGTGGTTGCTGTGGTACCCGTTGTTGTTACCACGGCCTCTACCACTGTCGCGATTATTGCGCCAATTGTCCTCGTCCTCCACTCTTTCCAGGAAATCATTGATTGTCCTGTAATTGCTTCCTACGTATCGTTTTGTATCATCTGGAAGCTTCTTGTAGAGTTCCTAGACTATTTCGGATTCCGAGCGGCGGTCACGCAAATATTCCAACTTGCGGATCCAGCCCTCACAAAACTCCTTCATCGAACCGCGCGAATTCGCATCGAAAGGCCTCGATACGACAAATTCGCGCCAGACACTTTGCTGTTTTTGCTCTGACCAGTATTCAGCCAGAAACAAATTTTTAAACTCGTCAAAAGTCAGGTTCGTAATGTTGAGGTTTAAGCCCCAACGCTTGGCATCACCAGCCAACACATCAATAACCGCATTAATTTTTCTCTCATTAGTCCATGATCTGGGTAAAACTCTTTCACAATTTTTAATGAAATCCGTCGCGTGTATACCGCCTTTTTTCAAGGGGTCGAACCGCTCCTCTTTCGTCAACAATTCCGAACTATGTGCATAGATTGGCACATAGCTCTGTTTTTCGTCAAGTTTCTTTTCTAATTCCGACACCCTCGTAATCACTTGGCAAGTGGTTGTCGCAAGCGTTTCCACTTCCCTCTTTTTCTCTTCGCAGGTATTAGCCTGCTTCGTCACTTTGGTATCTACTTCGGATACTAAAGCCTTTAAAGTTTCCACCTTCTGATGATCCTCTTTTCTCACTAATTGAATTTGTTCCGTCACCTTATTCTCGATGATCGGAGCAACTGCGTCTCCTACACTTTTCTCGATTCTGCTAATTTCGGAATCAAAACGAGTATTTATGCTCGCAATTTCCGCCTGAACGCCTATCATTTCCTGTTTAAGATTACCGATTTCGGTATTAATTACAACAATATCTTCTTTGATTTTATCAACTTTTGTGTTAACAACTCCAACATTGTTGATAACAACGTTAATAGCTTTGTTCTGATTGTCTAGCATCCGTTCAAATTTTTCAGACTGAGCTTCTTGCTTGGCAGCCTGAGCTTCTTGTTTGGCAGCCTGATCTTCTTGCTTGGCCGATTGACTCTTGATTTCGTTAATCAAAACATTCAATAAATCAGTTAAATTCCCGGAAACTACCGGTTTTACTTCCGCAGCGGCTTCCTCTTTAATTGTCCCCCCGTATTCTTCATCAAGGGATTCAGATTCGATTTTCACTTCCGATTCCGAAACATTTTCTAAAGTTTGGAATTCCATTTCTGCTCTTTGTTGCGTTTCGGCGGTCGCGTCTTTCATGTTCGCCGCCTGCCCCTGAACAATGGGTACCGCGGTGCGCGTTTCCCACTGTTCGACCGATTGTTCCGTATCCAAGTCTACCAAATTTTGGTAATTGTTGCCTTCACTCATTTTAATAATTTTCAATATAAATGCCAAATCTCAAATATAATTAGGATTACTCCCACTACTTATTCTCGCTGACGTAACGGCCTGTACGTAACCAGTAGTTCGTTACGAGATTTGCAACATACAAAATTCGTGTCCAGAACAACCTCAAATCCGAAGATTGTCCTGTCACCAGGTCGCCACGTGTAACCCCCCCCTCACTTATCGACCTTAATGACAGTGAAAAATCAAACCGCGTGTACCTAATGGAAATTTGGGAAAAGCAATCGTCACCGAAGTTAATCTGTCGGTAAAGAGGGAGGAAAGGGTTACATCTAAATGAAAGGAAAAATGCAAATGAAACTGGTGGAAATTAATTTTGAAAAGGGGTAAAGTTAATGAAGAAAGTAAATGTGCGGCCGTTACGTTAACAATTAACTAGCGGTAATTAGATATTTGAGATTTGGGGGAAACTTCGGTCGCCAGTCCTAAGGACAATTACTATAGTAACTGAAAAAAAAGGTAATTACACATATAATTAGCTCTAGAAGCGTGGCAACTGAAGGTTGACACGTGTAGTGTGAAAACTGAAAGTTTGTCAGAAGTAATAAATTTCGCTACACTCTGACTTAATTTAGCAAAAGAATTAATAAAACTGGAAAATCGAAAGTTAATTTAGTGACTGAAGTTAATAGTGAGCTTTCTTTCTGAAGCACATCGACATTCAGTAAAATAAGGTTAGTCTTTGACTACCTCAACAATCATTTCAAAAGCTACTTGAATCTACGCAATTTAGAAATAAGAGAATTAACTTTGAACTTGAATTAAATGATTCTGAACAATTAACAATAGTAAAATTTAGTACGTACCAAGCTGAGCTGCAGTCACAGGTAACCAAAATACGGTAACAAAACTCGCACTCTTAATTTGTGCTTGTGCAATCTAAATATTGTAGCCAGCTGAACTTTGAAATTAAAGCAGTGAAATCGAATGATGCTGGCGTTTGAATTTCAACGACCCTCGGGCTCATTTCGGAAAAGGAAGGGACCCTGCTTGGCAATGCAATTGGGACAATGAGCAACAAAGGTTCATGCTAAGTTGCTGTAATTTTGCGAGGCAAATGGAACAATTTGAAAAGCTGAGGTCTGCCATACAGTTCTGAAACTTTACGTGCTTTTAGTCTTCCTTGTTGGTTGATTGAAGGTTTGAAGCCGTCGATCGAGGAGGTGGCGACAGTCACTCATTGTCGGCCGTCGCTGTTGCAGAAGCTGGATGTTGGCGCGCCTTCTTCTCGACACGGTCACCAGGCGAAACGGGCTCTTGATGTGCGCCAGCTAATGCTTCCCGTCCGCGACACCATGTCAGAAACTATCATCGCGAGTCGAGCGCAATTACATGCTGCCAAACCCCGAAAGCGCGGCAACTCGCGGGAGCGTCACACAACACACCTGCTCCACTCGCTACTCCAGCCAGACTCCCTCTGCCCGCGCTCCACGCGGCAGAGTTAACACTACCAAAGATCCTACACACTTTTATTCTTCACTCGACCTATCGATGTAATCGTTCGATAGCAGTTTTCCCTAGGCAAGACCCAGCGTAAAAATACAAATAATCTTTACACAACAACCAATTATACATCGACATAAAAGCATAAATATATATATACAAACAGTAAAACAATTACAATATATAAAGAGACAGAAATGTCATATCTTGAGGTAACAAAACAAGGAAAAAAATAATAGTACAATAGGTGGAAATAGGAGGATATGCATTTCCGGCGTTACAAAGGGAGACCAAGAGATGAATACAATAAACAGATACAGAAGCATGTAGGATGCAGTAGTTACTCGGAGTTGAAGAAACTCTCAGGGATAAGGTAACATGGAGAGCCGCATCAAACCAGTCTTCGACTGAAGGCCAACACTACAACAATGACGTATATGTTAAATTGAACTTAGAAGTACTGTTATGCCATGTCTAGAAATCTAGTGGATCTCCAGTAGAGTGCTTTGTGTGAATGTTTCCAGTGAGACTTAACAGTGACGCATTAGGTACCGTTCGCATGTTGGAACGGTGCCTCCCTTGTGTTTATCTGAAAAAAGAAAAACACTGTGAGGCGTAGCGCCTTCACATCGCTCCTGTCACTTGTGAGGACGATATCGTTATAGGCATGAGTCATCGACAGATGTCACCAGCTGACATGGACCTGAGTTACAGAGCTGCACGTAGTTGTACTAGTAGGCGGCAGAGGTCAGCAGTTGACGGACAGTGCTAGCAGTCGTAGTCAAAACAATGTTGTAAAGTTATGTTTGATTAATATTTAATGTATTTGCATAATTATAATTGTTTTATATGTGCAGTAATTAGCAGTGTGAGTGTTGTATGAGTGAAGAAGAACAGAAGTAAATGAAAATTGTTTTCTTTATTCACGAAGTACCAGTTAAACCATACAGGAGATTTACTATAATTAAATGTGCAGTCAGTTTATGGTACTAATAAATCGTGAGTAGAACACAAAGTAATCGGTAATTTCGGAAGGTGTAATTTTATATTTGATACTTTTCTAAATTTATTTATTTAGCAATTGCCATAGAAAGAAATGTTTTACTATGATTGGTCATTGAAGTAAAGCGCGGGTTAGCGCGGGGTAATACTGCAACCTGATTTGCTGTTTGTGATATCAGCCAATCATTTTGTGATATCAGCCAATCATAAGAACGCAGGCTCGTGTCAATCTATGCTGGGAACAAAGCCTTTGGTGTGATCTAAGTAAGTCAGGTCTGAGGGTTCGAACCAGTAAGATCTCATTGAAAGCAGCTCCGACGAAAGTGCTATAAAGTCGCGGAAAAATTGTTAATTACGAGTTCGCGAAGTGGTACAAAGTGTATTTAAGTGAACGGTATAGTGGAAGTCGTGTGGAATTTCGGACGGAATATCAAAATTATTGCTTTTGACTGTTAGTTAAAACCGCGTGGCGTGTTGTGCGATCTAAGACTGGAACAGGTATTACGTGTAGAGCAGAGTGCACATCATTTGAGCGAGCATTTTCATAACTAAACGATCCGGTGAACTCTATCAACTTCGGTAATGGGTGTAAATACCATAAACTGGCTACGTGTCTGATCGTGGTGTGCGTGGGAGCTTTACATTGTGTAGACACTTAGCACGGACTTGGCAGAATTAACTGTGATCTTTATCGTAAAAATACACCTGGAAATTTACATTGCCAAGCTAAAACTTTTATTGCAGTGCTAGCCACATGCCGTTTACCAGACAAATCTATGAATGTTGCGACCTGCAGTAGACAGTAGTGGTCTAGTATTTTCTACCACAGCTCTTAGCTAGACAAATGAACATTGCTGGACACTGGCAGGGCGGTAAAAAGAAACGTGCCGCGCTGCAACTGGTCACAAATTTAGTACAGGCTGAGAGTTTCTCGCAAAACACAAATTTCTAGCTGGCTGTGGTTACGGATAGAATTAATACTGCGGTGAATAAGTCCGTCGCTCTACTAAGAAAACTCCAGCCAGAATCAAACGTCAAACAGTGTCCAAACTCGCAGCGCAGGTGGTCAGCAAGAAGGTACCAGCGCGTATGTGTCAAGCATGCAGACTGGGTAGGATGCTGGCTTTTTGTCGTTGTGTGAGCAGCTGTATCCCTCTCTGGAGACCACGAGATCACGTGACCTGCCGTGATGCGGCGGAGGATCGCGTGTCTCTGGCCCGTTGCGGTGTGCTGGCTGGCCAGATGCTGCACGTATGTATCACCGCCGGTCGTGCGAGCGAGTAAATAGTCCCACTGCCTGAGTCGCCGGCTGCAGCACGTCAGAGGGGAAATTGGGCTGAACACCAACGGAGACCACGAGAGCGGCCACGGGGGACGATTACTCGCAGGATAGGATGGGCGTTACCCCCAGGAGGAATACCTCCAACGGAGATGAGAGAGAGAGAGAGAAATCCGGACCGCTACACGTGCGCCGCTGGAGAACGGCCCACTCGCCAGACTGCAGCAGTCGCTCTTCCTTTTGGCCTGGCGCGTGTGCGGCTACCAGTTACCCCAAGCCGGTAGTTAGGCGTTATTTAGACCCGGGGAAGTGGATACGGCGAGGTCAGGCGTGATGCGTAGCCCCCCGGAACGGCCGGTCTCCACACTGCATTGCAGACGTGCGGGGAATAGAGCATCTGCACTCAGCACTATGTGAGTTAGCGTGGCAAAGTTCGTCATCATGTCGGCCGATTTTCCTCAGAGTTATTTGTCATAGGGGGAATAAAGCAATTTTTTTGAGTCCTCAGTCTTCGGACTAGTTTTATCGGCCCACCACGAATTCCCCTCCTGTGCCAACCTCTTCATCTCAGAGTAACACCTGCAACATACGTTCTCAATTATTTTCTGGGTGTATTCCAATCTCTGTCTTCCTCTACAGTTTTAGCCCTCTGCAGCTCGCTCTAGAACCATGGACGTCATTTCCTCATGTCTTAACAGATGTGCCGGCCGCTGTGGCCGAACGGTTCTAGGCGCATCAGTCTGAAACCGCGCTGCTGCTAAAGTCGCAGGTTCGAATCCTGCCTCCGGCGGGGATGTGTGTGATGTCCTTAGTTTAGTTAGGTTTAAGTAGTTCTAAGTCTAGGGTACTGATGACCTCAGATGTTAAGTCCCATAGTGCTTAGAACCATTTGAACCATTTAACAGATGCAAGATAGTCCACACCACACATGAACCCCTATTAGATTGACCGCTTTATCCACATAAACATGCGGATCTGCCGGTGCCCATTACACACTGTTATGCCGATTCACGGTTCCATTAAGTTTAAATTGTGCCTCTTCACTCCACACTACCTTCGTCACGTCATCAGTTACCATTTGCTGATACCATTCTCAAAATTGCATTCGGCGATCGGAAACGTCCTCATTAATCGCGTGCAGTAATCGTGGAATATAAATTTTCCATTTTGCAGCTTTCACAGATCTTCCTACATATGTACTGCTAACCCCCACTTCACGTGCACATTGCGTAGCAGACTTCTGCGGAGAATTTACAAACGTTTATCGACAGCGATTGAGAGATATATACCACATAAATTAATAAGTGATGGTACTGATTCCCCATGGTACACAAAACGGGTCAGATCGCTGTTGCAGTCAAATTTAAAAGAACGCAAAATCCCCAAGATTGGCAAAGTTTTACTGAATTTCGAAATGTAGCACGTGCTTCAGTGCGAGATGCTTTTAATAATTTCCATAACAAAGCTCTATCTCGAAATCTGTTAGAAGACTCAAAGAGATTCTGGCCATACATAAAGCACACCAATGGCAAGAGACAATCAATACATTCACTGCGCGATAACAACGGTGAAGTCACTGATGACAATGCCACTAAACCAGAGTTATTAAACACGGTTTTCCGAAACTCCTTCAGTAAAGAAGACGAAGTAAATATTCCTGAATTCCAATCAAGAACAACTGCCAAGATGAAAATATTGAAGTAGATATCCTCGGTGTAACAAAGCAGCATAAATCACTTAATAAAGGCACGGCCTCCGGTCCAGATTGTATACCAGTCAGGTTCCTCTCAGAGTATGCTAATAAAATAGCTCCATATTTAGCAATTATATACAACCGCTCGCTCACAGAAAGATCCGTACCTAAAGACTGGAAAATTGCTCAAGTCACAGCAATACCCAAAAATGGAAGTAGGAGTAATCCGCTGAATTACAGGCCCATATCACTAACGTCGATTTGCAGTAGGGTTTGGAACATATACTGTATTTGAACATTATGGAGTACCTCGAAGAAAACGATTTATTGACACATAGTCAGCACGGATTCAGAAAATATCGTTCTTGCGAAACACAACTTGCTCTCTATACACATGAAAGTAATGGGTGCTATCGACAGGGGATGTCAAATTGATTCCATATTTTTAGATTTCCAGAAGGCTTTCGACACCGTTCCTCACAAGCGTCTTCAAACCAAACTGCGTGCCTATGGAATATCGCCTCAGTTGTGCGACTGGATTCGTGACTTCGTGTCAGAAAGATCACAGTTCGCAGTAATAGGCGGAAAGTCATCGAGTAAAACAGAAGTAATATCCGGCGTTCCCCAAGGAAGTCCTGTAGGCCCTCTAATGTTCCTGATTTATATTAATGATGTGGTAGAACAAACCGAAGACTGCGACACTTAGAAGGCGCAACAGGTCAACTAAAGAGACTGGTTACACCACGATTGTCCGTCCTATTCTGTAGTATTGCTGTACGGTGTGGGATCCGCGTCAGGTGGGACTGACGGATGATTTCGAAAAAGTACAAAGAAGGGCGGCTCGTTTTGTATTATCGCGAAGTAGGGGAGATAGTGTTACAGACATGATACATGAATTGGAATGGCAATTATTAAAACAGAGGCGTTTTTCGTTGCTACGGGATCTTCTCACGAAATTTCTATCACCAGTTTTCTCCTCCGATTGAGAAAACGTTCTGTTAGCACCCACCTACATAGGGAGAAATGATCATCAAGATAAAATAAGAGAAATCAGGTTTCTCACAGAAAAATTTAAGTGCTCGTTTTTCCCGCGCGCCGTCCGCAAGTGGAATGGTAGAGAGCAAACCTTAAGGTGGTTCCTGGTACCCTCTGCCAGGCACTTTATTGTGAACAGCAGAGTAATCACGTAGATGTAGATGTAGATGTTTCCAACACGAGAGGCGACGAAGCAGGACTTGCAGCTGTACGCTGTCTTCCTCATCTTGCTTTGTGAATATCACAAATCGTTCCATGCAAATCAAACCTGTCAATGATGCATTTAATTGTGAGGCGGGTTGGTGGTTCTGTTTCAAACTTCCGCCTCCACTGACGTTGCATTTCAACGGAATTATCAAACTTGAAAAACCACAATACATTTTCGTTGCTCTAATGTTAAGCGTGCTCCAGCCATCTTGTTTTCTCAATACAAAGATGAAAGTACTGACATCTGTTGAACCAAAGACCATACTACAACACACTTGTAACTCAAATCGAACGATAATATCGATCTCTCGATAGAGCCTGACAAAGTGTGTATACATTTTTCTGGCGGACTCTGTATATGTACGTAACATGAGAAAGGGAAAGTTTGTTACCAAAAATCTCTAAAAGTTCTTGGCCGACTTACTTCAAATTTCTGCACGGTCCCCCAATAAACGTTAGGGCAAGATGATCAAGTCCCATGCTTCTTGACAGAGCGTAGGGGAACGATGCGGGAGACCCGAACCGCCGTACTAGGCAAGGTCCTAATGGAGGTGGTTTTAGGGCAAGGGGTCCAAAAAAATGTATCCACTGTTTAAAAGTCCATAACTGGCAAACTAATTGACGGAGTTGTCTCAGCTTTGGTAGTGTAATAGTTTGTAGTTCCGGCAATCGCCACACAAGCGCTGTTTCGTTTTGTCAGATGACAGTCGCCAGATAGTCAGTGTTTTGTTCTTAGTTGCACCTAGTTACTCGAGTAAACATGGCTGGCGCAAGGCTTACACTCGATGAAAGGAAGTCAGTTTTGAAGTGGTATTTTAAGTACGAAAACATTAATGAGGTGCAACGGCAATGGCGAAATGAGTATCAAACAGAGCCACCGACACGTTTAACGATTCGTCGCATTCGAGACAAATTTGAAGCCGAAGGCTGTGTTAAAGATGGACACAAGTTACCGGTGAGGTGTACCTTCAGAAGCTTCAGACATCCATTTTACCTGCCATCCGGAACTTGTATGGAGACCGAAGAGTTTACTTTCAACAAGATGATGCCCCAGTCCAATAAAAATAGTTTTAGGGCGTATCTCGACGAAAATCTACCAGGAAGATGGATAGGCCGTAGAGGTGCTGCGGTGTATCCACCTCGTTCCCCAGACCTGACGCCTCTGGACTTTTACCGGTGGGGAACAGTAAAGGACGTCGTTTATCGACAAAATCCACGCACATTGGATGAACTTGGAGAATCCATCATACATTCACGTGCAAATATCCAACTGAACACGTTGCAGTCAGTAGTTCCTGCTGCACTTCGGCGACATCGTTTGTGTGTGGATGTTAATGGTGACCATTTCGAACACCTACCGTGATATCTTTAAGTTGGACTTTGAACTACACTTTCACCAAAAATGAGACAACTCCGTCAATTCGTTTGCATGCAAGTTATGGATTTTTAAACAGTATACGTTTTATTTTTTTTAAGGCCTCTCTCTCTCTCTCTCTCTCTCTCATATATATATATATATATCTCCGCAATACGGGAGAACATCATTTTTTACCAAACATCACGAAAAGTACTACACGGATTTACATCAAACTTCTTGGCAAATTTACTTCAAATTTCCACATTCAGATCAAACAATGAAGAAAATTAATGAAAAATTAAATAGTTATCAAAAGAAACATGTCGTGATAAACTGACTGTAATTCCTATCGCGAGAATAAATTACAGAAACAGAATCCGTCTTGGAGATAGTACCATCAGACATCACTAGATCGAGACATTGACAGAAAGGTGATTTTACACTCTTATTTATCGGTTAGTTGCCGTAATTACATATTACATAGCTCGTAGGAGATATTTTAGTCAGCGTTTCAGCGTTGTTTTTGTAATTAAGTAAAATCTAAAGTGCCATACAAGGCCAATCGCTGTGTGTGGCAGATATTAAACATACCGGGCAACGCCTGGGATTGCAGCAGCTGTTGTTGTTGTTGTTGTGGTGGTCTTCAGTCCTGAGACTGGTTTAATGCAGCTCTCCATGCTACTCTATCCTGTGCAAGCTTCTTCATCTCCCAGTACCTACTGCAACCCACATCCTTCTGAATCTGCTTAGTGTATTCATCTCTTGGTCTCCCTATACGATTTTTACCCTCCACGCTGCCCTCCAATACTAAATTGGTGATCCGTTGATGCCTCGGAACATGTCCTACCATTGAAGCTAGTTGTACATAAAAGTACTGTACGCTCTAAAATATTTGTTCTAAACGTCACGTCCGGGAAATCTCAAAAATCACAGTACTTCGTTCGTTTCTAGCAAAAAAAAATTGATGGTGGCTTTTTAGAAAGAAACTGACAGCATTGGATTGACACTATTCAGAGAAATCAGAATGTAAATCATAATATCTGTACGTCAGAATGAAACCTGCCTCTACTTTGGCGATGAACCTTCTCGATCTTTACGGTACAGTGTTATGAGTTACTCCTTCTAGAAGCAAGCGTATGGAAGAGTGAGGAAAGTGTAGCTACATTCCTTACAGTTATAGGCAGCACGACGGGCCGTAAACAAGAATCTTGTTTACGGCGCTTTCAACAGTAATTCGAGTCTTCCGCGCTATCGCATATAATTGCGGTATAAACGTTTCATCCGATAGCCGGGCGAGTAGTCATAAGAGCGGCAGGTTGCTATACATTGCAACTGCGAGCCGCGTTGTTTACGGTCCAGCACCTGGGAAAGCGGAACCGTTTAATTACAGCGCCCGCTGCCGGCTGCCCGGGAAGGAGCCAGCCGGCACCTGCCGTGCGCGCCGATAGCGCACCGGGCCTCGAATTAATATCTCGGCGCGCAGGCGTCACGCTAGAGTTGCGCCGCGGGCGGCGAGAGCGGCCGGGGGCGGGCGAGCAGCGAGCGGCCAGCGCGGACCAAACTGGTTTGCCAGCGATCGGTCGAGCAGTAAACAATGGCCGGCGGCGGGGCCTTCCGGGGTCGGCTCCGAGCAGCTGGAACGTATCGCGCGCGGGCCTGCTCCCTGGGCGATTCGTACTCTCCTAATTGCACTGCCCAACTGCACCCCTACCCTGCTCTCCGGCACTCGCCTTCAGGCCACTGAGCGAGTTGGTGTAGTGGTACTGGTCGCCACTGCAGTGTTACTACAAGCTTTTACAAGCCTGCATTTGCAAATATTTTTGCACAAGCATGCCCACACAGCTCGATACTGATTTTGTACAAGAGCTTATCAGTGTTCAGACCACGGCAAATCGGAATTAAAACTCGATCTTTCGAAGATTGTCACTGAACCGTGGATTTACTTTCAAAATCTTTTCTTAATAACTTACTTTATCTACCAGCGATTCATCAAGAACATTAACACATTTAATCACACTATAAGAGCGTGGAAGTAATTGCCAGTGGGTAACTGATGAAAACAAATTTCTTTCAACAAATGAAATTTTATTCCTAAAAACCCTTTCTTTAAAAAAAATTTAAATTATAATCAGAAAGCACCCTCTAAATATCAAGTTACAATTTATTCAGAGGCAGAAATAACTTTTTTTAATCAGTATGAGCTTCCGGGCTGAGAACCTTGCCGCTCCCTTTTAACACGGCCGTAGTCACGACCGCTCACAACAACCTCTGAAAGACTACACTGGCACAAATCTGCAACACGGCAGATTACTTTAAACTAAAAATTTTAACTACTCACGCAAACACATAAACCCAGTAGGAGGGATGGAAATGGTACAAAACACTCACATTAAAAAAATTAATTGCCACCGAAAGTGCAATTTGTTTTTAAACGAAAACTCTTACGGTGGAAGGGTGGCAACTTTATATACTGAAATGACCATTTAAATAAAAACCCATGAAATGCAGACTTACATAAAATGTACAACATGCTCTACATTACACATATACCGCCTCTCAAGATGATAGGCAAGATAAAAACATATTTCACGAATTCGGCCTTTAACCTTAAACAATAAATTCGTTAACACCGAATCCGACAAACATGACAGAGGCAGCTATTAACGTAGGGCAGATCGACAGACAGACACTAACTGCCTAACAAATGCGGACGAGAGACTGACCAAGAAAACAAGTAGAATTTGACGAGTAAATGAAACAACATATCACAAATCACTTAACTTCTAATAAACTGCGGTGTCTGGCGAAGACCTGGCGCAGCACCCCCAAAACGCTCTCCCGAACCGTCCTCTGCCAGCCGCTTCAACGGACGCAGGAAGGCGCGCCGATCTCCCGTCTCACGGCGTCGCAGCTCGCACCGGCCAGACTGATGTCGTGGGTTGACTCCTGTTGCTCTCGTGTCGGCCGCGAAGCCACTACCCCTCGCCATACGGCGCGGCCCACTGGACTCACGTGCGACCTCACATGCGCCGACGCTCAAGTCGGACAAGTCATCTTGTGTCTCAGTGCGCGACCGACCAACCGATCGATCGAAGCGCCAATGAGCATTGCCTGAGCAAACTGAAGCAGACTGGCGGCCTAACACATACTAGCACTCCGGACGACAGACAGACGCTGACTGCCCCACACTGACCCGGCTAACCAACTGAGCAAACTCGTCCCCTAGCGAGCTCATAGCACCCGTTAAATGCACATGAACACGCTACCTTTCCCCGTTCCCACCAGAGGGAGACACCAAAGCTGCGATAGCCACAGCGACGACACTCCTGGAAACGGAGGGCGACTGCTTTACACTACGCGCTGCGGCGCGCTCTTCAAAACAGCAAATTTTACCACAACTCAGTCACCATCTTCTTCATCAGGGGTCGAGAGTCTGCTGGAAGAGAAGTGTTCTTCCTCTACAGTGACGTTTAAGCTTGTCGTTGATCGGGTGTCGTCGCTTGTAATTGTAACTTCTAATGGCGGTGTGACGTCACTTGGAGGGCAGCATTCTCGTGCACAATACAGGAAACCGGTAATGTGGCAGTATGATCTCAGCCAACCCCTTTCCTCTCCCACCCACTCCGTCCCTAGCATCAGCTGTCCTTTAAGCGGTTAGTGCCTGTGTCATAAAAAGTTTCGATGCGATGTTCCTTTGGACGTGCGTGCATATCCAAAGGAACAGCTACTGCAGCGACTACAGCCGTCAAGGAACACAGGAAATATATTTCCAATTGCAAATACGAATCACCATCGGCTATATACCGGAATGATGGCAGTGAAAATTTTTTCCGGACCGGGACTCGAACCCGCATTTCCCGCTTTATGCGAGCGGTTGCTGTAACCGCTTCGGTTATCCGTGCACGAATTACGGCCAGAGCAAAACTTCCAATGTCGTCACCCATGTGTCACAAAGTGCACTCGTACGTTAATTATATTCCCATTGAGGAACGCCGGCCGGGGTGGCCGAGCGGTTCTAGGCGCTACACTCTGGAACCGCGCGACCACTACGGTCGCAGGTTCGAATCCTGCCTCAGGCATGGATGTGTGTGATGTCCTTAGGTTAGTTAGGTTTAAGTAGTTCTAAGTTCTAGGGCACTGATGACCTCAGATGTTAAGTCCCATAGTGCTCAGAGCCATTTGAACCATTGAGGAACGACATATTTATTGAGATTCAAGGGCCTATTGTTGGCAAATAAATACGAAACAGCAGTTTCTGTCTTATTAACAAACACGATTCAATATTCCTTCGGAAATGCATGGATGTCTGAAGTGATCATCTTCAGGCACCACTCAACTTAGAACTAACCTTGAAACGTCCCCTTTGAAGAATTATACATGACTGTGCTTAAACTGACACACAATATTTTGTTAGCGCAACGCAATCTGACTTTCAAAATTCCCTACAAAGGAATGGCCCTGACTAACATTAAACTATACCTTTCACAAATCACTTACCTCACAAAAATCTTCGCTGCTGAAGCTACTGCTATAGAGCGAGCGCCACTACTGCCAGCTAAATAAAAGATTCAAACTATGGAAGGCGCTAACTACTGATAGGGATAGTTAGCAAATGAAAGATATTAATAGAGAACAAACAATGTATTTACCTTAGTATCATCAAAGGTCATAATATATATAGCAGTTCATGACAAATTACAAAACTCCGCCATTTCTCTCCCCACATCCACCACTGCTGGCGGCTCACCTCCAACTGCGCAACGCTACGCGCTGTTCACATCCAGCTGCCGCTGCCCAACACTACAATGGCGAGTATTACAACAATGCAAAGCAGCCACAGACTGCACACAGCACAGCCAGTGATTTTCATACAGAGGTGGCGTTACCAATAAAAAAACCTAAACAGCCTACTTACAACCTGTGTGTCTATTCAAATTGTTACTACAGACGTGAATTTCTACCGCTTCTTTTATTACGAAATCCCAGTTGGGTTGATGAGTGAGAGAGGAGCTTCGTTTTCGTAAGTTGAACTTGCGCCCTCCCGTAAGCCTGCGTTATGCTCAAGATTCCTATCCTCCGTCTCTATTCAGTGCAGCACTCAACTACAGTGTGGACTGTCCTCTCAAACCCATGCTGTCTTTCACCGGCTACAGCAAATCCTTAATTCTCCATGGACGCGACAATTTTGGTCTCGTACCATATGTATGTAATATACATCCAGTTTTGTGGAGGTCGCTTCGCGGAATGGAGGGACTGCTGTAGGCGTGCCTTCTTGCATTGGCTGGATGGGTTCAAATGGCTCAGAGCACTATGGGACTTAACATCTGAGGTCATCAGCCCCCTAGAACACAGAACTACTTAAACCTAACTAACCTAGGGACATCACACACATCCATGCTCGAGGCAGGATTCGAACCTGCGACCGTAGCGGCCGCGCGGTTCCAGACTGTAGCGCCTAAAACCGCTCGGCCACACCGGCCGGCGGCTGGATGGGTTTGCGCCTAAGTTTATCAGCGAATGCAGTTCTGTATGTCATTTCTGTCAACAGGAGTTAGAATTCCGAGTGCAGTCACACGACCAGTGACAAGCTTGAACGGCATTACAAAGGAAGCAGACTTCTCTTCCAGCAGACAGTGATTTCCTGAGGAAGAAGATAGTGACACCTTCGAAAGCTCAAGTTGTAATCCCACTTTGACGTGATCTAAACACTGAGAAGACTTTATACAAAGATGCCGCAGCGAAAAACTTCCATTTCATGCTTTAGTACAGTCTCCGTAATCAATTAGTTGAGCTCAGAAGACGACGACGTCGCACTGTGACGTTTGCGCTTTTTTTTATGTGGTCCGTCACGACTTTGATTGGCGAATTTGAGACTTGCGCAAACTTTCCGCACAAGTGTAGTTGCGCAAAACGCTCGCACGTGCATGTGTTTTAAACTTCCAGTAACGTGCCTGGCCACATTAACATAATGGAATCGATGGAATCGCAACCGAAAGGTTGTTGTTGTTGTTGTGGTCTTCAGTCCTGAGACTGGTTTGATGCAGCTCTCCATGCTACTCTGTCCTGTGCAAGCTGCTTCATCTCCCAGTACTTACTGCAACATACATCCTTCTGAATCTGTTTAGTGTATTCATCTCTTGGTCTCCCTCTACGATTTTTACCCTCCACGCTGTCCTCCAATACTAAATTTGTGGTGATCCCTTGATGCCTCAGAACATGTCCTACCAACCGATCCCTTCTTCTAGTCAAGTTGGGCCACAAACTTCTCTTCTCCCCAATCCTATTCAATACTTCCTCATTAGTTATGTGATCTACCCATCTAATCTTCAGCACTCTTCTGTAGCACCACATTTCGAAAGCTTCTATTCTCTTCTTGTCTAACCTATTTATCGCCCATGTTTCACTTCCATACATGGCTACACTCTATACAAATACTTTCAGAAACGACTTCTTGACACTTAAATCTATACTCGATGTTAAAAAATTTCTCTCCTTCAGAAACGCTCTCCTTGCCATTGCCAGTCTACATTTTATATCCTCTCTACTTCGACCATCATCAGTTATTTTGCTCCCTAAATAGCAAAACTCCTTTACTACTTTAAGTGTCTCATTTCCTAATCTAATCCCCTCAGCATCACCCGATTTAATTTGACTACATTCCATTATCCTCGTTTTGCTTTTCTTGATGTTCATCTTATATCCTTCTTTCAAGACACAGAAAGGATGGCGATTTAAATCCTCTTCACGTCTTCCTGGTTAAAATTGATAACGTTTTCTCTAAATGACGGGGCGGTTGCTTTTAAAAAAGGGTACTGTCAGTTGCCTTCCCCAGTAAAACTTTCATCTATGTCACGAATGGCTTCACCAACGGGATGTTAAACCCAGGTTTTCCATTCTTTTCCTTTTTCTGACATGTGAAACGACTCTCGCAACACGAAACGGAGAGACCTGCAGGGTAGTAAAACAGTCTGAATTGCGGTGGCACTTTTCGCGTACACAGAGCATTACCGAATGGGAAAGTCTCGGAAAGTTCGAGAAGAAACAAAGGCTGTGAGCCACAAGAGGTGGAGCCTGAGGCGCTTCGGATTTATAGCCTGGCACTTACCCACGCGGCCTCCGGGCAGCAACCTGAGAACTACGGCACAGTGGAAATCTGCAGAGCAGGCGGGGGTTTCGGATGCAAAGTGTCGCGCTGGCACCGCAGCCAGAAGCCGCCGGCGCCCGAGATCTCGAGGACGCGCGGCCTCTGTTTGTGCAGCTAAAAGCTTTTTTGCGACGTCACCAAAGTACGCTCTCACTTCACACCTACACAAGTGTTGGCTCGCGGCAAGCGCAGCGCAAATAACGCTTTTTGTCGCTTCAGGTAGAAATTAGTTTGCCATCTACGAATATTTATGTTCTCTACTAAACTCTACTTTCAACTTCATTCGGCGTCCGTTATTGTTAGTGTCAGACGTTTCTTAGGATTTTGTTACAGAGACAGGTTGCTATAAAATATGATTGTGCAGGACATGACTGCAGCCGCTTCTGATTTGTAATAAGATTGCTTTACTCAGACTATTATGGAGCACAGGAATGCTCCTATGATTCGTATGAACAGTGCTCTCATTTTCAGTAATATGATGGCTCAAATGGCTCTGAGTACTATGGGACTTAACATCTATGGTCATCAGTCCCTTAGAACTTAGGTTTAAGTATTTCTAAGTTCTTAGGTTAGTTAGGTTTAAGTAGTTCTAACTAACCTAAGGACATCACACAACACACAGTCATCACGAGGCAGAGAAAATCCCTGACCCCGCCGGGAATTGAACCCGGGAACCCGGGCGTGGGAAACAGTAATTTGATGAAGCTATATAAATTACGAATACGTTCGTCCGTTGCTAACTCCTATTAGAATAAGGATGAGCGTTCTTTTAATGTCAAAATAATTTTTCCATGCGATTTGGAGGGGGGGGGGGGAGGAAACTAGTGTTTGACGTCCCGTCGACAACGAGGTCATTAGAGACGGAGCACAAGCTCGGATTAGGGAAGGATTGGGAAGGAAATCGGCAGTGCCCTTTCAAAGGAACCATCCCGGAATTGGCCTGAAATGATTTAAGGAAATCACGGAAAACCTAAATCAGGATGGCTGGAGACGGGTTTGAACCGTCGTCCTCCCGAAAGCGAGTCCAGTGTGCTAACCACTGGGCCACCCCGTTCGGTCTCCATGCGATTTGTGGCAGTAGTGAGATACTTGACTCGTTTTCGGGAGTACTACAGTTCAAATCCAAGTCTGGCCATCCAGATTTAAGTGCCCCAAAATTTTCTTAGGTGGATCCTCAGCAAGTTGTGTTTCGTTCCCCATCCTTGACTAATTAAAGCTTATGTTACGTTTCTAATGAGCTCATCACCAGTGGGACGTTAAATCACAATGTTCCTTCCTTTAGAAATAATTCTCAGGCCATTTAGTAATTGCAGTTAATAATCCTACTGGCCGCTTCACTACTAAAGCTAAATAGATACAACAATTACTGAAGTGTAGTGTCTTTTCCTTCATTTCAGGATTAGCCTTGGTACGCGAACAGGAATCCCACAATACGCGGGAGAGCTACACATTTCTCATAACTGAGAAATAACGGTTGTTTTCTTACTACCAATGTTAATTACATTGGATTCTAGAATGTAAGTTACACCTGTCGTCCTACACTAAGACCATAGCGCAAAAGGACTGGCGCATTGTCATAAGAGAATGCATGTTCTGGGTTTTATGCAGAGACAGTTCTGCTGCGGACGGACAACAGGTACATCACACTGTGGGAGTGAAACGGCGACCCAACTGGAAACGCATTCCAAAGTTGACATACGCGGGTCACTGCGAATGTTGTGAGAAAACGTCCAATTGCACACAATTTCACTGGAAATGCTGGCGGTATAAGAACCAAATGTAATGTCGCGCTAAGCCGTTCTGAATAATGTCAAATGTGACCAAGTCCGCACAGACGTCGGTTATGCTGATCGGGTGGTCCGGATCTTGCACCATGCCATTTCCATTTTTTTACGGCAAGCTGAAAGGACATGTGAAAGCAAAGATATTTTCCAACGATAAGGACGTTCATCGCACAGAGATCCTCGATTGGCTCCGTGACCGAGAAGCGAATTTCTCTGTTCAAGAAACTGAACACCTGGTAGACCATTACGTCCGTTGTCTCCGTAGGCATGCTGACTAGGATGAAAACTGGTGTCATGTATCTGTGTGACTTTGAAGAATAGTGCAGCATCCAATAAAAGTTATCAAGGCCGCCATAATAATGCGTAACTCAGTTTTTGAAACCCACCGTAGAAACTTCGTGGATGATTTTTCCATATTATTTATTTTAGCCACTTGTATGATTACATCTGGACACACCCAACCACTTCGACTTCTATTATCAGTTGATTCTAGGTATTATGACTGCCTCCCGGTGCCTGAAGAAAGTAGCTAGAGTGCCAGATTTATAACGATATGTAATCTCTGCATGCTACCGAAGTGCTTGCAAGTGATAGAAAAACAACAGACCAGAACTATTAGCGTAGAAATCCGAGAAATACAACTACAAATGGACCACTACCAATGCTATTTTATTGTAATGAAGCGAATTGCTTATGCTGCAAGCAAACGAAATTTGTATGTTTTTTTGTCTACGCCATAAAGCTGATCTGTGTGATCAGCTTTATGGCGTAGACAAAAAAACATGTTGTTGTGGTCTCCAGTCCAGAGACTGGTTTGATGCAGCTCTCCATGCTACTCTATCCCGTGCCAAGGTTCTTCGTCTCCCAGTACCTACTGCAACCTACCCTACATCCTTCTGAATCTGTTTAGTGTATTCATCTCTTGGTCTCCCTCTATGATTTTTACCCTCCACGCTGCCCTTTAATACTAAATTGGTGATCCCTTGATGCCTCAGAATATGCCCTACCAACCAATCCCTCCTTCTAGTCAAATTGTGCCACAAATCTCTCTCCAATTCTATTCAATACCTCCTCATTAGTTATGTGATCTACCCATGTAATCTTCAGCATTCTTCTGTAGCACCACATTTCGAAAGCTTCTATTCTCTTCTTGTCTAAACCATTTATCGTCCACGTTTCACTTCCATGTTACTTAAAAATTGCTGAACAAATAATTTGCTTGATAAACATAACAAAAAAGGAATCGTCGAACGTAGTAGATCCAGCATCTTTTAACAGGTTAATGTCATGTCTATCGGTTCTTTAGATAATTTAATAAGTTTCTAAATTATTGGGAAAACAGGTCTTTGCGGAACATTAATCAGGTACACGGTGCTCTTCTCAGTCAGATAAGTAGGACAGATTGTCTGAAGTTTGGAAAGTTGGGGGGAGGTACTGGCAGAGATGTGGATTGATGGCAGTCTTTGCTTGTTCGTGGGAGGATTTTAGATTATAACAACTTGGTGCAAGGATCGGCAATGGACTATGAGTAAAAGCAAATGGATTGCAATGCGAGTGGACTGACGAGAAGTATTGTATTGTTACTAATCAAATGATTGGAGTCAGTCACAACAGGCAAATATTTATATTTATTTATATTATCGTCCGCGGCGAATGAAAATGAGACAATCAAATTAATTTCGCTATCGGAAAAGTGTGTTCCAGACTAAATTTTTTTCGAGGAACACCGACTCATATACAAAAGAGGCTGCTCGTGCAATTTCTTTTTTTTAACTTGGGATACTTTTCTAAGCAGGATGAACGCAAGAAATAGAAAAGATTGAAAGCCCAATGCACTATTCGTCATGAGTTTCTGTAGCTGGAAGAGCACGCCACAAACCCGGTAAGCTATATAAAAAAAGGCCTTATCACAAAAAAAGAAAATTGGTCTCATATAGAAAAAATATTACAGTTTCCCAGGCACACATACTTAAATGTGAGGAGAGTAGAATTAGACAAGTCTGGGCTTGTATGGGGCGTACAGGTATTAATTCAAAAAACAGTTCAAATGGCTCTGAGCACTATGGGACTTACCTTCTAAGGTCATTAGTCCGCTATAACTTAAACCTAACTAACCTAAGGACATCACACACATCCATGACCGAGGCAGGATTCGAACCTGTGACCGTAGCGGTCGCACGGTTCCAGACTATATCGCCTAGAACCGCTTGGCCACCCCGGCCGGCGGTATTAATTCTCCCCACACACTATTCCCGAGTGCAGTAGGAGATTACGAGTGTATTGGAGCACTGGATACGCTCTGTAAGGAAGCACGATCAGGACAAATGTAGACATCCTTATTTCATCACATTTTCACTGAAACGAACTAGCATTAAAACAAAATGCGAGAAACGACGAAAGTGTTTGCCCATCGTGTAGCGTAGGCAGCGAGGCTGAGCGAAGAATATTAAGTGGCTGTTGACACAGCATCCGACCAGAACATGGAAGAGCTAATGGGCCATTGTGCACAATGAGCGGCTATTAGTTAACGTCGGGGCGAGGTCGTCGCATGCATTACTGTCCCCACACACGAGGTGTTACGCCATCTCTCTGTTGAGACGCTCGTAGATACGTATAAACAATGTGAACTCACATTCGTTCAGTTGGTAGAAGTCGAAACATCGAAAATCAATTTCTCTCGCCCTGTATTTTCTTCTCCCACTTCAAAAATGTTCAAATGTGTGTGAATTCCTAAGGGACCAAATTGCTGAGGTCTTCGGTCCCTAGACTGACAGTCTACTTAAACTAATTTAATTTAACTTATGCTAAGAACAACACACACACCCACGCACTAGGGAGGACTCGAACCTCCGAAGGGAGATGCCGCGCAATCCGTTACATGACGCCTCAAACCGCGCGGCCACTCCGCGCGGCTCTTCCACTTCGCAGATTCATGTCAAGATGTGACCTGGGTGCATCGTTACCGTATCTTAAGCCACAGAATTTGAATACCGCAGCGCTTTACTCCGGGATCATGCGACCGGTGCAGCTTGATGCTATCCGTTCACACGAAGGTTTTCTTGACGTAAAAATTACAAGCAGCAGAAAAAATTCTAGAGGACTTTGCTGAAGCAATTCCAACCATTATATTTGTAAACTCACGTCCATAAGTTGACAGATTTCCGAAATCCGCGGACAACATGAGATACCATCATTATGTGTGCAATACAACCTACCATCGCCACGCCGTGGCACGCGACACAGCGATATTAACACACGATATATTCGACGGGTCGTAGATGGTGCTTTCCGTGCGTGATACCCCTTTGCTATGACACACGAAACGGCAGTAGAAGGTTCGATGGCATCGCATGCCAGTAAGGGATACACGACGACTCCCCTACTGTTAGTAGCTCAGCCTGAGCGCTATGGCCTGCAATCCTTCGGAACAGAGCGCCCCAAATACACTCCTGGAAATTGAAATAAGAACACCGTGAATTCATTGTCCCAGGAAGGGGAAACTTTATTGACACATTCCTGGGGTCAGATACATCACATGATCACACAGACAGAACCACAGGCACATAGACACAGGCAACAGAGCATGCACAATGTCGGCACTAGTACAGTGTATATCCACCTTTCGCAGCAATGCAGGCTGCTATTCTCCCATGGAGACGATCGTAGAGATGCTGGATGTAGTCCTGTGGAACGGCTTGCCATGCCATTTCCACCTGGCGCCTCAGTTGGACCAGCGTTCGTGCTGGACGTGCAGACCGCGTGAGACGACGCTTCATCCAGTCCCAAACATGCTCAATGGGGGACAGATCCGGAGATCTTGCTGGCCAGGGTAGTTGACTTACACCTTCTAGAGCACGTTGGGTGGCACGGGATACATGCGGACGTGCATTGTCCTGTTGGAACAGCAAGTTCCCTTGCCGGTCTAGGAATGGTAGAACGATGGGTTCCATGACGGTTTGGATGTACCGTGCACTATTCAGTGTCACCTCGACGATCACCAGTGGTGTACGGCCAGTGTAGGAGATCGCTCCCCACACCATGATGCCGGGTGTTGGCCCTGTGTGCCTCGGTCGTATGCAGTCCTGATAGTGGCGCTCACCTGCACGGCGCCAAACACGCATACGACCATCATTGGCACCAAGGCAGAAGCGACTCTCATCGCTGAAGACGACACGTCTCCATTCGTCCCTCCATTCACGCCTGTCGCGACACCACTGGAGGCGGGCTGCACGATGTTGGGGCGTGAGCGGAAGACGGCCTAACGGTGTGCGGGACCGTAGCCCAGCTTCATGGAGACGGTTGCGAATGGTCCTCGCCGATACCCCAGGAGCAACAGTGTCCCTAATTTGCTGGGAAGTGGCGGTGCGGTCCCCTACGGCACTGCGTAGGATCCTACGGTCTTGGCGTGCATCCGTGCGTCGCTGCGGTCCGGTCCCAGGTCGACGGGCACGTGCACCTTCCGCCGACCACTGGCGACAACATCGATGTACTGTGGAGACCTCACGCCCCACGTGTTGAGCAATTCGGCGGTACGTCCACCCGGCCTCCCGCATGCCCACTATACGCCCTCGCTCAAAGTCCGTCAACTGCACATACGGTTCACGTCCACGCTGTCGCGGCATGCTACCAGTGTTAAAGACTGCGATGGAGCTCCGTATGCCACGGCAAACTGGCTGACACTGACGGCGGCGGTGCACAAATGCTGCGCAGCTAGCGCCATTTGACGGCCAACACCGCGGTTCCTGGTGTGTCCGCTGTGCCGTGCGTGTGATCATTGGTTGTACAGCCCTCTCGCAGTGTCCGGAGCAAGTATGGTGGGTCTGACACACCGGTTTCAATGTGTTCTTTTTTCCATTTCCAGGAGTGTATATTTAGACAATTTTAATTGCGGGGAGCTATGTCGGTACTGTATATGTGTGATGTCCTCACGCTGCAAGTAGTCGTCCATTAGATTGCCTTATTTCGATATCCTGTACTACATGATTGTAAAATTTGCGTGTGTCCACGCCAAGTGGCTATTCAGGTTACTTACTGTTATCGTTTGATAGTCGTATGCTACTGCGAATTTAGGGCCGGTGCAGTAGGCAGCTGGATTCACAAACCTGAACATTGTGATGTAAAAGTACAACAATACAAAAATTGGCCCAATCAAGCCAGTGTGAGTATTTCTTCGGCTCTCCTGTCATTCCAGATAGTTGGTTGACTTCCGGAAAGCGTTTGACTCGGTGCCCCACTGCAGACTCCTAACTAAGGTACGAGCATATGGGAGTGGTTCCCAAGTATGTGAGTGGCTCGAAGACTTCTTAAGTAATAGAACCCAGTACGATGATGGTGAGTGCTCATCGGAGGTGAGGGTATCATCTGGAGTGCCTCAGGGGAGTGTGGTAGGTCCGCTGTTGTTTTCTATCTACATAAATGATCTTTTGGATAGGGTGGATAGCAATGTGCGGCTGTTTGCTGATGATGCTGTGGTGTACGGGAAGGTGTCGTCGTTGAGTGACTGTAGGAGGATACAAGATGACTTGGACAGGATTTGTGATTGGTGTAAAGAATGGCAGCTATCTCTAAATATAGATAAATGTAAATTAATGCAGATGAATAGGAAAAAGAATCCTGTAATGTTTGAATACTCTATTAGTAGTGTAGCGCTTGACACAGTCGCGTCGATTAAATATTTGGGCGTAACATTGCAGAGGGATATGAAGTGGGAAAAGCATGTAATGGCAACTGTGGGGAAGGCGGATGGTCGTCTTCGGTTCATTGGTAGAATTTTGGGAAGATGTGGCTCATCTGTAAAGGAGACCGCTTGTAGAACGCTGGTGCGACCTGTTCTTGAGTACTGCTCGAGCGTTTGGGATCCCTATCAGGTCGGATTGAGGGAGGACATGGAAGCAATTCAGAGGCGGGCTGCTAGATTTGTTACTGGTAGGTTTGGTCATCACGCGAGTGTTACGGAAGTGCTTCAGGAGCTCGGGTGCGAGCCTCTAGAGGAAAGGAGGCGTTCTTTTCGTGAATCGCTACTGAGGAAATTTAGAGAACCAGCATTTGAGGCTGACTGCAGTACAATTGTACTGCCGCCAACTTATATTTCGCGGAAAGACCACAAAGATAAGATAAAAGAGATTAGGGCTCGTACAGAGGCATATAGGCAGTCGTTTTTCCTTCGTTCTGTTTGCGAGTGGAATAGGGAGAGAAGATGCTAGTTGCGGAACGAGGTACCCTCCGCCACGCACCGTATGGTGGATTGCGGAGTATGTATGTGGATGTTGAATCTTTTGAACTCATGGTAACAATACTGATTTCTTAACTTAGCCAGCTGCAGGTCATCTTTCACCAGCGACCTGTATTCAGCGAGATACTTAATTTCCCGGAAGCGCTAGACTATAATACACTTCACGTGACACTGTGAAGTGGTCCATCGCGCCGAGCTCTTCTCACCACGCTGCTCTGGCGGAGTGGCCCAGAAGAAGTGTTACAGCTCATTAGAACACGCGGTTTCCACGCGAAAGGAAAGCGTGAGCACTTCTCTCCAGGATCAGAGTCGGCCGGCGACGGCTATTACCGCTTGATTACGACAATTATACGGCTGGCTGCGTAATGAAGCCCGCGCACGGTCATTTCTGGCCACGGACCGCGGCGTAATTAGCACACAGACCCTCCGAGGTCGCACTTCCCTCATCAGAATAACAGTACCCGCCTTGTCAACGGCGCTACTGCGTGTCTACGAGGGCAAGGTGCGAACTTCTCGGTGCGACACACAGAAGTGTTTCGTACCAATGGCATTTTATTTTTGTTGTCTTGTGCAGTACCTCAAATCACGTGTCAATTAGTACCGAAGAATGATTTTGTGGATTTTTAAAGTAGTCATAAAGAAAGGACGAAAGACAGAGAGTATGGATGTCATTATCATCTGAGAGACCCCGAGGTGCAGGTTCAACCGCGTAATGGGAAAGGGTATTTCCTTCTCTCGCGCAACACAGCCTCTCTCCTCGCAGTATGTGAAAGCTGTGACTTTAATGGTTGTGTGTGCAACGTGGTGTCCCAGCGAACCACCGAGCATGACGTCCACAATCCTACAGACCGAGTCATCATCAACATCGTCACACGTTCCATGAGATATTGCGAAGAGGTTTCGAATGTAACCCGGGGTATTGGCGAAAAGTATCATCAGGAACTTTACTATCCATTGGCAGAGTAGATTCCATTCTTTTCGCACCAGGTTCATATTTTTTTCGTTATCTGGTGAGACAGTAGTTGGGTCAGATTTCTGGATTTCAGGCAACGCTTCGAGAGATGTAAACATGAAACGTAGGAAAGGGAAGGAAAGAGAAGGAATAGGTGGGAAATCTTGACGGGTTGCCGGTCCTGCACAAATTTTCAACTTTCACCATTGCATTACCATAATGCCGTGTGCGGCTAGCAGTCAAGATTTCCCACCCAGTCCTTTCCCTGTCCTTCCCCTTCGTACATGTTTACATCATGAGTGATTCCTGCTCTGTCTGACATGTCCGACAAGCAGACACCACTTAGATATATACAGTTTGAGAGACTTTCGACGTATCTACGAGTAACCAAGGACCTACCACGTGTTCGTTAACAGTGTGATATTCAGGAGTAAATTGAAGCACAATTCAGTGAGCATCGCTTTCTCAACTCGATCCAGCGAGAGGCCGTCAACCAATGACTCTATCCACTCTTTCTTTTTTCATCTCCCATTCTCTCTCTTTTCATAAGCTACATTTGAGAGATAGCGCTGCATTTCGGAACACTCAGAAGTGAAAGTAATTTTCTTCAAATGTTGCTAATATCAAACGATATATTGAATGAAGTGTTCTAATAGGCCTACAAAAGTATGTTATGAGAGAAAGGGATGGAATTTCATTTTTTAGGTAAAACCATTTTTCTGCATAGCTTCCTTTGATGTACTTTGTTCAGTATCTTTGCAATTAGTATGGTTCAAATGGCTCTGAGCACTATGGGACTTAACATCTGAGGTCATCAGTCCCCTAGAACTTAGAACTACTTAAACCTAACTAACCTAAGGACATCACACGCATCCATGCCCGAGGCAGGATTCGAACCTGCGACCGTAGCAGTCGCGCAGTTCCGGACTGAGCTGCAATTAGTAGCTTCCACGCTTTGCGTGTTGTTGCAGAGGAGATCTAAACTATCCACGTATGATTGCCATAATATCTTCAGCGTAACGTTTCCAGGATTGGCCAAGAATAATTGAAATAATGAAAAATCAGCACTTAGATGGTATGACGGTGATTTGAATCCCTATCCTTTCGGATTAGAGCCAGTGCTTAAGCCTTTACACCGCTTCACATGGTGAACAGAGCGAAATCTGTACGAACCAAATCAGGCGAAGAGAATGGATGTTCTGAAACTTCTCTCCCCTCCTCGCCAGTCAAATACTGGCTATGAACATTTCTTTCACCACGAGGATACGAGCCGCCCGCTTCAGAGTCTAAAGCCACGGCAGACGCGTTCGTTTGTCACCTCGGAAGCGGAGAGGGGTAAGGTAGTTTCAGACTGAACCAGTTGAATGGAAAAAAAAGTACTGGCTCTTAAGAGGCTGCCTAAATTGCAAAAGAAGAACAATTGCCTTTGATCAGGACGCGGTACCTGCCCACGAAGTTCTTTTCATTGCGGTATACAAATGCGAAGTTTCAGAATATCCATCCTCTTCACCAGATATGGTACCTACAGAATTCCCTCGGTTCACCAAGTGATGTGGCGCAAAGGTGAAAGCACTGGTTTCTTATCCAAAAGGATTAGGATTCAAATCTCCGTCATACCATCGAAGTACAGATTTTGTTTCACAAAATTATTTAGGGCCAATGCTGAAACAGTCACGTTGAAGATATTGTGGCAAACGTATGTGGATGGTTTAGAGCTCCTCTTTAATAACACGTAAAGCGTCGAAGCTACTACACCACTTGCCATTAAAATTGCTACACCAAGAAGAAATGCAGATGATAAACGGGTGTTCATTGGACAAATATTATACTAGAACTGACATTACATTTTCACTCAATTTCGGTCCATAGATCCTGAGAAATCAGTACGCAGAACAACCACCTGTGGCCGTAATAACGGCCTTGATACGCCTGGGCATTGAGTCAAACAGAGCTTGGATGGCGTGTACAGGTACAGCTGCCCGTGCAGCTTCAACACGACACCACAGTTCATCAAGAGTAGTGACTGGCGTATTGTGACGAGCCAGTTGCTCGGCTGCTATTGATCAGACGTTTTCAATTGGTGAGAGATCTGGAGAATGTGCTGGCCAGGGCAGCAGTCGAACATTTTCTGTATCCAGAAAGGCCTGTACAGGATCTGCAACATGCGGTCGTGCATTATCCTGCTGAAATGTAGGGTTTCGCAGGGATCGAATGAAGGATAGAGCCAGGGGTCGTAACACATCTGAAATGTAACGTCCACTCTTCAAAGCGCCGTCAATACGAACAAGAGGTGACCGAGACGTGTAACCAATGGCACCCCATACCATCACGCCGGATGATACGCCAGTACGGCGATGACGAATACACGCTTCCAATGTGCGTTCACCGCCACGTCGCCGGACTCGCATGCGACCATCATGATGCTGTAAACAGAACCTGGATTCATCCGAAAAAATGACGTTTGGCTATTGGTGCACCAACGTTCGTCGTTTGAGTACACCATCGCAGGAGCTCCTGTCTGTGATGCAGCGACAAGGGTAACCGCAGCCATGGTCTCCGAGCTGACAGTCCATGCTGCTGCAAACGTCGTCGAACTGTTCGTGCAGATGGTTGTTGTCTTGCAAACGTCCCCATCTGTTGACTCAGGGATCGAGACGTGGCTGCACGATCTGTTAGAGCCATGCGGATAAGATGCCTGTCATCTCGAACGCTAGTGATACGAGGCCTCTGGGATCCAGCACGGCGTTCCATATTACCCTCCTGAACCCTCCGATTCCATATTCTGCTAACAGCCATTGGATCACGACCAACGCGAGCAGCAATGTCGCGATGCGATAAATCGCAATCGCGATAGGCTACAATCCGAAATTTATCAAAGTCGGAAACGTGATGGTACGCATTTCTCCTCCTTACACGAGGCATCACAACAACGTTTCACCAGGCAACGCCGGTCAACTGCTGTTTGTGTGTGAGAAATAGGTTGGAAACTTTCCTCATGTCAGCACGTTGTAGGTGTCGCCACCGGCGCCAACCTTGTGTGAATGTTCTGAAAAGCTAATCATTTGCATATGACAGCAACTTCTTCCTGTCCGTTAAATTTCGCGTCTGTAGCACGTCATTTTCGTGGTGTAACATTTTTAATGGCCAGTAGTGTGCATCTGCTGCGTCAATACTTCAATCAGAAACTTTCCAGCATTAAAATTTGGCGGCACTTCTGCTTACTGGAATGGAGACAGCGAAGGGCTGTGGAGGCTGCAATGTAAGGGTCCACTCAGCACCCCATTTGTTCTCTCCCTTCCCCTCCCTGTCCCACTATACAGTCTGGGGGTTATGAGACCGTCCAGGGTAGAGCCGACACGCATGCTAATCGCCAGCAGCCAGGGAACAGGCAGGCGCGAGTGGCCGCCGGCTGGGCGCTGTGTTTGCTCAGAACTCGACTCGAACCGTGAGTCTGCAGGCAGGAGGGAGGGCTCGGCCTGTGGACACAGCGAGCCGCGCCGCACGACACGACCGGCTCTACCTTTGACAACTTCTCTCCAAATACGCGTGCCCGTACGCACGGCAGACTACTGAGCGCCGGCAAGTACTCTGCTAGCAAATTCCATGTGCCGAGGGAGCACGGCGCCTGCCGCGTCCGAGTTGCAGATAAGCACTCACCTTGTTCGTTATTAAAGGACTCAACTTGTTCCCAAGTAATGATATTTACCTTGAGTTTGGCTCATTACTTATTTACCTGAATATAGGAATGGCAAGAAATTTTAATATCAGATTCGAAGAACATATAAGGGCATTGGCCGTCCATGGTGACCGAGCTGTTCTGGGCGCTTCAGTCTGGAACCGCGCGACCGCTACGGTCGCAGGTTCGAATCCTGCCTCGGGCATGGATGTGTGTGATGTCTTTAGGTTAGTTAGGTTTAAGTAGTTGTAAGTCTAGGGGACTGATGACCTCAGATGCTAAGTCCCATAGTGTTCAGAGCCATTTGAAGCCATTTATAAGGGCATCGAAGAGTGAATGTACCCATTCTGGGTATGCATAACGTCTGATAAGAGGAAATCACTACGACACTTTCACGACAGTGTAAATACATAAAATTCAACGAGTCACTTTTTTTTAAAAAAAAATATTTATTATTCCATGAACAGGTTTTCGCACCTTTCCAGACTCATCTTCAGATGCTTTTCTGGAACTTACATCACTATTTCTAGTGTAATGCTCGGTGCTGGCTTGCGACAGTACGCGCGGCTTTATTCTGTTAGTGTCCATCTCTCTGCTGCCATTTGGATGGCCAGTTGGCACATCATTTCACACAGTTTTACACAATCTGTGTACATGTACATTGTGACAGTGAGACTTAGCCAGGATCCAGCCTCTGCTATACGAATCTGACATACTGTGCAAAAGTGTGTTACGTAGTACCAGCTGGCTTCACAACGGAAGCAGACAGATGAGTACCAAAAAACGTCCCTACTGTCGCAAGCAAGCACTCAGTATTATGCCTGATATAGATACACTACTGGCCATTAAAATTGCTACACCACGAAGATGTCGTGCAACAGACGCGAAATTTAACCGATAGGAAGAAGATGCTGTCATATGCAGATGATTAGCATTTCAGAGCATTCACACAAGGTTGGCGCCGGTGGCGACACCTACAACGTGCTGACATGAGGAAAGTTTCCAACCGATTTCTCACACACAAACAGCAGTTGACCGGCGTTGCCTGGTGAAACGTTGTTGTGATGCCTCGTGTAAGGAGGAGAGATGCGTACCATCACGTTTCCGACCTTGATAAATTTCGGATTGTAGCCTATCACGATTGCTGTTTATCGTATCGCCACATTGCTGCTCGCGTTGGTCGAGATCCAATGACTGTTTTGGAATCGGTGGGTTAAGGAGGGTAATACGGAACGGCGTGCTGGATCCCAACGGCCTCATATCACTAGCAGTCGAGATGATAGGCATCTTATCCGCATGGCTGTAACGGATCGTGCAGCCACGTCTCGATCCCTGAGTCAACAGATGGGGACCTTTGCAAGACAACAACCATCTGCACGAACATTTCGACGACGTTTGCAGCAGCATTGACTATCAGCTCGGAGACCATGGCTGCGGTTACCCTTGACGCTGCATCACAGACAGGAGCGCCTGCGATAGTGTACTCAACGATTAACCTGGGTGCACGAATGGCAAAACGTCATTTTTTCGGATGAATCCAGGTTCTGTTTACAGCATCATGACGGTCGCATCCGTGTTTCGCAACATCGTATTCGTCAATGCCATGCTGGCGTATGACCCGGCTTGATGGTATGGGGTGCCATTGGTTACACGTCTCGGTCACCTCTTGTTCGTATTGACGGCATTTTGAACAGTGGACGTTACATTTCAGATGTGTTACGACCCGTGACTCTACCATTAATTCGATCCCTGCGAAACCCTACATTTCGGCAGGATAATGCACGACGGCATGACGGGCCTTTCTGGATATAGAAAATGTTCGACTGCTGCCCTGGCTAGCACATTCTCCAGATCTCTCACCAATTGAAAACGTCTGGTCAATGGTGGCCGAGCAACTGGCTCGTCACAATACGCCAGTCACTACTCTCGATGAACTGTGGTCTCGTGTTGAAGCTGCATGGACAGCTGTACCTGTACACGCCATCCAAGCTCTGTTTGACTCAATGCCCAGGCGTATCAACGCCGTTATTACGGCCAGAGGTGGTTGTTCTGGGTACTGATTTTTCAGGATCTATGCGCCCAAATTGAGTGAAAATGTAATCACATGTCAGTTCTAGTATATTATATTTGTTCAATGAATACCCGTTTATCATCTGCATTTCTTCTTGGTGTAGCAATTTTAATGGCCAGTAGTGTGTGTAACTTCCTGATAGCCTGAAAAGGTTCATAAATCGGTGCATGGAATAATAAATAACTATTTCAAGAAAAACCTCCCTGGTTGCAGTTTTATGTATTTACATTGAATAAACAGTCATTGTTCTAAAACATCCGTTATGGATAAGCTTAAACTGCCGTGACAGTCATACCATAACAGCAAAATAAGGGTAAGATTCATTTTATCGGAAGAATATTTCGTACAGAAGGCAACAAACAAAAATGAAAATATGCTAAATGACAGTAAAAGCATTAGCACAGCTACAGTATTCTCACTTGTGCATAAATTACCATAAGAGACAATACATACAGTGCCCTATCACATCCCCACTCCACCACCCCGCTCTACTCTCACAAAATGGTTCAAATGGCTCTGAGCACTATGGGACTTAACTTCTGTGGTCATCAGTCCCCTCGATCTTAGAACTACGTAATGCTAACTAACCTAAGGACATCACACATCCATGCCCGACGCAGGATTTGAACCTGCGACCATAGCGGTCGAGTGGTTCCAGACTGAAGCGCCTAGAACCGCTCGGCCCCAACGGCCGGCCTTCTCTCACACATGTGGAATGTGCTACAGAATAGGTTATGTACAGTAAAATGTCTGAATGTGACCTATCAATTGGAAACTTGTTTAATGTGCATCCAGTATATACAGAACAGCACATGGATACAGAAAAGGGCGTAAAAATACACGTAAGTCCACAAAACGCAACCATATATTTGTGATCAGATAATTCAAATGAGCTGCCAAGAATAACAGATTTCCTATAATATATAATTATTTTCTTTATATCGCAGACTACTGATGTTGCCTTAGCATGAATAGGCGAAACATATTTGGTAGACAAAAATAAATCATTTACTTGCGATGGCCGAAAAATATTTTCCTTATCTGTATGGTATACCGTAAACGAAGTAGCAACTGAGGAAAATGGTTACGAATATTACCAAGAGCGACTTGGTAAGTACGTTGTGCACAGTTTACAAATCACAGTTTCGAGTCCTTCCGATAAACAGATCAACCTGTCAGCAATAACTACGTTGTAACGTGCATTATTTATTCTTGACAGGCTCTGCGGACTTTGGCTGTACCATTCCCATTTTATCTGGAGTCTAGACCTACAGACGTTTACAAGGCAGCATCTGCGACGACCTAGAAAAGGTGGAAGAGACGTAGTGGCCTACTAAAGCTATCGTTTGTACCCAGAGGCCGTGAATTTGTCACAATATTTTCTCCCAGTGAAGACCACAGCTTAATAGACAGGTCCCAAATACTGCAGACAGTGTGACATGTTGCGCAACAGAGATGAACAACTTCGGCAAGAATCCGGTCGGAGGAGAAAGAAGGAAAAATTCTGACAGACGTCTGTGACACGCAAAAAGTGTTTGAATACTAGTTGCTGCTACGAGCTTTGAGAGTGGAGAACCAATTTAAAGCATGATACTTTAGAAGACTGAGATTTATGGGGAGCATCGCATGGATGGACAGCAATTTGTTATGAAACGCATCGTATTTAATAGGTAAAGATTGAATGAAACAGGCCAGGAATGATTGGAAAACATTTATACTACGTGAAAGGTCGACACTCACAAGTTCAGGATAGGCAAAGGCACAGGAAAATAGTGGAAATTGATAGATGGACATACACCAGTAGCAAAATTAAGATCACGAAAGGAGAGCGAACCATAAAAATTGGGAGAATGAAAGGTATTGGGAAGAAAGGAGAAATTTTCATTCATTGTCCTAAATGATCAGCTTGAAGTGAAGAAATAAATAACAGGAAGTGCTCCTTATGCAACTAGCGGACAGTTATGGTTTATAAAGCATTTTTTTTAAGAAAATACTTAATTTTAGTATGCACCTTAAACACGGCACTACTATTTGAAAAACACTCGAACCGTCGGTCACACAGATTTTACATTTACATAACCATTAAAAGTGATTGTTTTAGACTTTTAATATGTGGCAGTGCCGATTTTGCATTGTTCAGAAGTCGTTTTGGGCTCTCTTGCTATCCACTAAATAGATTTCAATCAATTTCTATTGAGCAAAGACTACGACCAGCTGAATATTTACGCTTCCTGGGAAGACAGGTTATTTTATCGCCGAGTCCGCGCGATAAGGTCTGAAATGACGTATAACAACGTAATTCATCTATCACGTATGCAGAGGAGCATCGATTAGAGCAGATAAGGAGCTCATCGGACAACGCGCCGTGCCGTAAAATTTAACGCAGCTGCCGGAGAAACCCAATCTCCTGTGGCTGTTTGGACAGCGCATTCCACACGGGCTGCGGGCCCCTCAAGGCTCCGTCCCGTGTCCATTCCTGAGCCCGCAGTACTTTGACAACGCCCTACGACCGACAGGCGTTTCCCATCATGTTGCTCACCTCAGCGACGTAGTTGTAAAGTTTGCTGTGTTACTGCGTGGGTAACTCAAGCACGCTTGAGTTCGCTGGTTTGGAAGAAGACACTTCTTTGAAGGGCGCTAGAAACTGGAAGTACGACAGAGGTTTATTTCTCGCCCTGGGTGATTAGTTATCGTTTGAAACAAAGCGCTAGGCCATGTCTGGGTCCATACACAGGTCAGTAAACATGTGAGCAAATAACGAGTCTTCCAGTGTCTCATCAATGCACCATGTAACCGGTATTACGATCAGAAACAGTGTAGTACTTGACAGCATTTATTCTTACATAGCGTGAACATTTCTTTATACTAATGAGAATGTATTTTTAAGTTGCTACTATAGGTAGCTAGAAAAATGCTGAACTGTCACTGTCGTGACCAAGAGTTAGATAGACATTCATTTTATCATGCTGAGCCAACAGCTCACATCTTCCTCCCTCATACGTCTCGTTAAATGATCACAGCGTGAAAAGCCTAGAAATTAGAGCTTGTACAGAAGTTTACTAAAAATAATTTTTCCCACGTGCCATTCACGAATGGAACAGGAGAAAGGGGGGGGGGGGGGGGGGGGGTTCATGTAGTGGTATCTGTGAAGTATCTCCGTCACTCACTGCCAAGCAGCCATTGGAGTGTAGCTGTAGACGTAGAGAACATCCTGCAATAATATTATTTGGTTCATTCTTAATATCAGAGATAATTTTATATTTCTGCTCAGGTTATTAAAAGGAACAAGGTTCCATATAACAAGTGCATTAGGTAACAGGAACACACTATTGACAAAGAAATGTGTCGTGAAATTTTTAGTGGTCATAAAGTTCGAAACAAGAAGTAATAAGCCGCATGTATAACAAACCCACGTGCTTGTTTTTATTGCGATTTACGGGGCCCATGGGTGCAATACAATTAAGCACATGCTTGATCAAGCTCCAGGGAAGCACAATGAGACATTTGCAAATCAAACCCTACTCAAATAACATCCATAACTCTCTACGGCAGGCCGGCAAGAGTGACCGAGCGGTTATAGGCGCTTCAGTCTGGAACCGCGCGACCGCTGCGGTCGCAGATTCGAATCCTGCCTCGGGCATGGATATGTGTGATGTCCTTAGGTTAGTTAGGTTTAAGTAGTTCTAAGTTCTAGGGGACTGATGACCTCAAATGTTAAGTCCCATAGTGCTCAGAGTCATCAGCCATCTCTACGGCTGTTAACCAGGCGTCCGTTTGTGGAAATGCGGTTGTGAGATCAAGACGCATGTGTAAAAATAACGACGTTTGAAACGCTTTTGTAGTTCAAATGGTTCAAATGGCCGGAATAATACGCCTACAACTGCACTGCTAAATCTAACGTGACTTACCAGTCTTCACGTACATGCTACAACCAACTTTCTCTTCGGTCTCAGCCTCGATCCAAATCCAGGTACTCTTCTTATACTTTCGCCGTCGTTGATTACATAAATACTATATGATCGTTAACAGGAGACCGTGCCTAAATGTAAATAAAACCATCTTTCGTAAGTCTTCCTTTTTCAAATATTCGCTGACCGAAGGCAGTATATAATCTGTAGTTTATAGTGCATAATCCATAGTCTATCAGTATCCCGTAAGTATCGATTGACAGGGAATTACTGAGATATCTTCCAGGTAAACGATTTTAGTGGATAGAGATTACACAAGGGAACATCTCGTTTTGCGCTAAAATTTGTTGAACGATCCGTGTCTGTGGCTAAAGCTAGTGTCTGTCAGAAGAACAGAACTACGCATTCGCCCATGACTATCATGCCTGACGCGGTAAATTATGTTTCCTTTGAATCTTATACAGTAATTATTAAGGTTGGTGTTGACAGAAATCGGTTCGTCGAGTGGGTGCGTTATCTTAGGTTGTCTTCTCGATGACTCTTGAGAACAAAAGCTTATCATCCCATCTTTTGTCTCAATTGATTTTATTAACTGCAAAAAAACTTAGATCAGGATGGTAGCACGTGGATTTCAGACACAGTACCTCCTGAGTCTAGTGTCTTACACGATCGATTATCTCATATAATACTGACCGGAGAAACAGAAACACATCACAAAACCCCACTATTAATCGTCTCTGTGCGGCTGGTCCCGGCGGAGGTTCGAGTCCTCCCTCGGGCATGAGTGTGTGTGTTTGTCCTAAGGATAATTTAGTAAGTAGTGTGTAAGCTTGGGGACTGATGACCTTCGCAGTTAAGTCCCATAAGATTTCAGGCGCATTTGAACATTAATCGTCTAAGAAACTATGATATTCAAAGAAAGTCGAGAATGTCAGTGGTAAACAATATTTATTGTTCGTTAGCTCTGAGAACTTCATTGCAGTCTTATTTTTTTAAAAAAAGTTTTTTCTCTACCTCTAAAAATTGAAGAGTAGATTGTTTGAGATGCAATCGGTTGTAGAGATCACCTAAAACCCAACGGCCTGGAAGAGTGGCGCAGAGGTGTTCTCCACTGGGAATGTATGTTAGTGAATGGCTTTAGTCGTATTCATGGGAGTGTGGCTATTTTTAATTTGAATTTGTTTCTAGAATAATTTGTCCCAGACAAAAACGTGAACGGCTGGTGCGTGTGTGCGTGTGTGTGTGTGTGTGTGTGTGTGTGTGTGTGCGCGACGATTAAGTCGATAGCATGTACAAAACACGCACAGACGTACTCGAGTTTGGCATCTTACAGCCACTTACCATATTCATTCGATGTGAGATGGGAAGGCACGTAGAGAACTGTTCCAACGAAAATAATTGTGTGCATTATCTGGCATTGTCAGCGTAATAACTTCCATCTGTCTGTCCATTAGCGTCCGTGAATTTTGTGCGTGTAAATTGCTCGTCATTACACGGCTCCTATTGATTCTTAATTTCGGCCTGAGTGGCATCATAGTGCAGCTAACGCAATAAAGGCTGAAAATTAAAACGGGCCAGCGGCGCATCCCGGTTGTTACAGCAGAGAACACGGGGCGAGGAGAAATTTAGAGACACTGGGACCGCGGACGACATCAACATTTAGTAACAGCAGTCCCTTATCCCCGGTGACATAAACGTTAATTTCCTCCTCGGCCGCAGTGCGTAATTAACTGCGGACAGTTAAATCTTACAAAACAATAAATTAGCAGGTCCTCCAGCCTGGACGATACGGCTGCTGCAGCCGCGGGTTTCGAAACGAGAGGCGCGCCCGTTGCACAGTGGATGCGCGCGGGTTTGGCACTCGACCAACAGCAGCGGCTGGATGCCTGGGCGCGTTTTATGCGTGCGGCGACACGGGCGCCGCTGATAGCGACTTGTTGTGTCGCCGCACCAAGAGAAGACACGGCATGGTCTCCCGAGCCGGACACGTTCTCCAGGGAGTAAGACTCGTGCATTTGGCCGCCTGCAGTCGAAGCGTTTGTCACAATCGGAAGAATTTTCTTTCGCAAGTTTCATTTCTGAAATGTAAAATTAGAATTAACCATACGCTAGACTTCCCTTACGAATCGACAGATACTTTTTTGTCGTACAGGCACATTTCTTCACAACCCTCCTTTCCATTCACTGTTACACACTGAAGCATCAAAGAAACTGGTTTACACATGGTCTTCAGTCCTGAGACTGGTTTAATGCAGCTCTCCGTGCTACTCTATCCTGTGCAAGCTTCTTCATCTCCCAGTACCTACTGCAACCTACATCCTTCTGAATCTGCTTAGTGTATTCATCTCTTGGTCTCCCTCTACGATTTTTACCCTCCACGCTGCCCTCTAATACTAAATTGGTGATCCCTTGATGCCTCAGAACATGCCCTACCAACCGATCCCTTCTTCTAGTCAAGTTGTGCCACAAACTCCACTTCTCCTCAATTCTATTCAGTACCTCCTCATTAGTAATGTGATCTACCCATCTTATCTTCTTCATTCTTCTGTAGCACCACATTTCGAAAGCTTCTGTTCTCTTCTTGTCCAAACTATTTATCGTGCATGTTTCACTTCCATACATGGCTACACTCCATACAAATGCTTTCAGAAACGACTTCCTGACACTTAAATCTATACTAGATGTTAACAAATTTATCTTCTTCAGAAAGGCTTTCCTTCCCATAGCCAGTCTACATTTTATATCCTCTCTACTTTGACCATCATCAGTTATTTTGCTCCCCAAATAGCAAAACTCCTTTACTACTTTAAGTGTCTCATTTCCTAATCTAATTCCCGCAGCATCAACCGATTTAATTCGACTACATTCCATTATCCTCGTTTTGCTTCTGTTGATGTTCATCTTATATCCTCCTTTCAAGGCACTGTCCATTCCGTTCAACTGCTCTTCCAAGTCCTTTGCTGTCTCTGACAGAATTACAATGTCATCGGCGAACCTCAACGTTTTTATTTCTTCTCCATGGATTTTAATACCTACTCCGAATTTTTCTTTTGTTTCTTTTACTGCTTGCTCGGTATACACATATATATTCAAATACAGAGACATGTAAACAGGCAGATTAGCGCTGCCATCGACAACGTCTGTATAAGACAGGTGTCTGACGCAGTTTTTAGATCGGTTACTGCTGCTACAATGGTAGGTTATCAAGGTTGGAGTGAATTTGAACGCAGTGTTATGGTCGGCGATCGAGCGATAAGACTCAGCATCTCCGTGGTAGCGATGAAGTGGGGATTTTCCCGAATGATCACATGACGTGGGCACTGTGATTATCAGGAATCCGATAAAACAACAAATCTCCGACATCGCTGCTGCCGGAAAAAAGATCCAACAAGAACTTGATGACTGAAGAGAATCGTTCAACGTGACAGAAGTGCACCCCTTCCACAAATTGCTGCAGATTTCGATGCTGCGCCATCAAGAAGCGTCAGCGTGCGAACCATTCAACGAAACACCATCCGTATGGGCTTTCGGAGCCGGACGGTGTGACCGAGCGGATCTAGGCGCTTCAGTCTGGAACCGCACGACCACTACGGTCGCAGGTTCGAATGCTGCCTCGCGCATGGATATGTGTGATGTCCTTAGGTTAGTTAGGTTGAAGTAGTTCTGAGATCTAGGGGACTGATGACCTCGGATGTAAAGTCCCATAGTTCTTAGAGCCATTTGAACCATTTCTGGGCTTTCGGAGGCGAAGGCCCACTCGAAATCTTTAAGCCTCGCCTGGGCCGATCAACACGGACATTGGACTGTTGATGACTAGAAACATGTTGCCTACTAGCACGAGTCTCGTTTCATAGTGTACCGAGCGGATGGACGTGTACGGGTATAGAGACAGCCTCATGAATCCGTGACCCTGCACATCAACAGGGGACTGTTCAAGCTGGTGGAGGCTCTCTAATGGTGTGGGACGTGTGCAGTTGGAGTCATATGGGACCCCTGATGCCTCTAGATACTAATGTGACAGGTGCGACGCTGCATACGTCCTGAATTGCTACAGAGTGGCTCCAGGAACACTCTTCTGAGTTTAAACACTTCCGCTGGCCACCAAACTCCCCAGATATGAGCATATCTGGGATGCCTTGAAAAGTGCTGTTCAGAAGAGATCTCGAACCCTTCGTACGGATTTATGGATAGCCTTGCACGATTCATGGTGTCAGTTCCCTCCAGCACCAGTTCAGACGTTAGTCGAGTCCATGCCACGTCGTGTTGCGGCATTTCTGCGTGCTCGCGGGGGCTCTGCACGATATTATGCAGGTGTACCAGTTTCTTTGGCTCTTCAGTGTGTATCTAATTAGTAAAAATGTTCAAATGTATGTGAAATCTTATGGGGCTTAACTGCTAAGGTCATCAGTCCCTAAGCTTACACACTACTTAACCTAAATTATCCTAAGGTCAAACAGACACACCCATGCCCGAGCGAGGACTCGAACCTCCGCCGTCTAATTAGTAGCAACAGTGCATACAGACTACCGATATACTTCTGTAAAGTTTGGAAGGTAGGAGATGAGATACTGACAGAAGTAAAGCTGTGAGTACCGGGCGTGAGTCGTGCATCGGTAGCTCAGATGGTAGAGCACTTGCCCGCGAAAGGCAAAGGTCCCGAGTTCGAGTCTCCGTCGGGCACACAGTTTTAATCTGCCAGGAAGTTTCATATCAGCGCACACTCCGCTGCAGAGTGAAAATCTCATTCTGGAACCGATATACTATTTGTATTGCCCTCGGCTGTCCAATAAGGTTTACTCGTTTGCGAAACACGATACTTCGACAGCGTAACTTGCCGTCATCTGCAGATGACACATGTAGAATGAGCCCTTTGTTACTTTGCACCTCCTGTGTACTATGTAGCTCCCACCCATTCCACCACTACCTGGCTGCACGTCACGTCGGGTGGAGTGGTGGGGGTATGTGATCGACGAATGCTGGGTACCAACTCTGGACCCTCTGTGCCTCTGCCGTCACCGTTCGCGTCCAGCATTCGGCTCACGACTCCACCCGACACGGCGATCGATCGGATAGAGAGGGGAGGGCTGAGGAGCGATGACAATATACAGCAGGTGCAAAGTAGCAAAGATGATCCTTCTACAGGTGTCACGGCACGGTAAGCTGTCGAAATATCGCGTTTCTTAAACGACAGCACACGTCTATACACACCAGAGCAACACAAACTGTTGATTCTCCTGGAAAGCTTAAGAACACACAACCGGTATACTAGTTTCTAAGCATATTATTCTAAGTGAACACTATCTGAGCGACACTCTAGGTTGAAATCCGAAACGAGCAAATTCGCATATGCGAACAAAAGCTGACGTTTGCCGGCAGCTGCAAGAAGTTTGCAGCGTCTGTCGACTACACGAACTGCAAACTTCGAACATCCTTTCGTGCTTGTAATAAATTTCTCATACTGATCTTTGCTGATTTCCGATATACGTCTACCTACTGTGTCTTTTCAAAGCAGAATTTCTTTTAATTCTTCTATGAAATTTGGACCCAGAACTGTTTCATTCATTCTTACTGCCGCTATAACACAAGATCTTCGCCTTTAATACCTAGTTTCTTAGCCTTAGCAGTTAAGTAATAGGAAACTCTTAAGTGCTTCTTATCGACAAATATGAGGAACTCAAATATCTCCCCTGATCCTGAAATTCGTGGGATCTGAATCCAATCGCACTTGTGTGGAAACACCGTGATCGTCGTATTCGCTGTGAATATTCTCCGCTACGCACCTTTCAACAGATGAGGAAAACACTGTAGACAGTCCTGCTCCAGATACCTTTAGGAGACATTTGAATACGTCGGTCAGTGACTTCCAGTTCATCTGGCTGCTGTTTGTGTAGGGAATGGCGGTTACTAGCATGTCGGCACAATAATGTGTTGTTGTGTACGACGAAAGTTACGGAAGGGAAACAAATAAGATCTAACCATATTGTGAACAGGTTTTTAACTTGCGACGTTTCTTTCAGGTGCAACTGTTCTATAGCAGACGATAAAGTTTTATGCCTACTGTGAAACACACATACGTTTCATTAAACTAGCCATTCGGTCCAGCGCGAAGTGAAACGTCCTGGTGTGGTAGGTCAACTTTCACGGCGGTACGATTTGTAGCTCATAAAATAACTCTCGCATTAGCACTCGAGTACTGAGGCTGCTGAAAAGTACAACTACAGGTGCAGCGTCGTGGTGGTGCCGTAATTCTGTCGCAACTGGGCTACTAAAAAAGAATCTTTCAATGTTGTCGTCGTACCAGAAGAGGCCTAGACGTCAAATTACAAAACTGCACTTTCTCACTTGCGGAGAAAATTGCTGTAAGCGTAATTTTTAAAACTCCCGCTTTATGATGAAAAACTGGTAGCCGAATTTACCGTTAACAAGTTTCATATCGTGAGATTCAGTCACTCAACATCAATAATCGGAACTGAAAATTATGTGTGTGTGTCTTTGTATTTAGAAAGTCGTTGAGGTTTTGTGCATGTCCCGGCCAAGCAACTCATTCTAAAACAGATTGATAGTGATCAATCATGATGAATAATTTTGTCGTCTACTATTGAAGATAAGCTAGCGCATATTTTTATATATAATGAATATGTCACTATTCTCTCTGTGTTTGTAGTCACTGTGAAACGCTGTGTGTAACGCTGAAATACTGCAACGACGCGTTGAATTGAAATCCTCGTTCAGCAAAAATAATTTGTTTCCATTGGTTTTCTGAAGACAGCAACACTGAATCCTTCCTCGAGCAATTAATTATTTCTCCTCATTACTATCCAATTGTTCAGTCTCTAATCACCAGCTTCACCATGATTTGACATTTTACTCGAGTAACTTCTGCACTTAAGGCATTATACGACCTTTCTGCTACTCTCGTCCTCTCGGATAGTTTCCGGGGAAACAAGTGAGCTGCACCGTGGAGTGCCTGTATATAGGGTGAAAAGTATTTAAACCGACAAACTCTGGGAGGTTGTAGGGGACATCAAAACAAATATTTTCCCTAATGTCATTTTTTCCTATGAGGAGTATTTAAACCGGTAGAGGAAGATTTCTCTGGCGACAAATTAATTAAACCAATAAAAAAGAGTCCAGAGGGGACATATCTTGGGTTCGAGCAGGCCATGGTACAGGACCACTTCTGCCAATCCACGTTTCTGGGAACCGTCGGTCCAGGAATCGACGCACACGACAAGTGAAATGTGCCGGCGCCCCGTCACGTTGGAACCACATGCATTGTCTTATAGGGAGCGGGACGTTTCCATCAATTCTGGCAATGCTCTGGCGAGGAAATTGTAATAGTGCCTGCCATTTAAAGGCCTAGGTAGCAGATACGGTCCAATTAAACAGTCCCCAAAAACACCGACCCACACATTAACGAAGAGCCGCACTTGATGAGCGCTAGTAACTGTGGCATGCGGGTTATCCTCACTCCAAAAATGCGAATTGTGCATGTTGAAGACTCCATCACACCCGAACGTTGCTTCATCGGTAAACAACACAGAGGATGGAAATGTAGCCCGCATCTCGTGGTCGTGCGGTAGCGTTCTCGCTTCCCACGCCCGGGTTCCCGGGTTCGATTCCCGGCGGGGTCAGGGATTTTCTCTGCCTCGTGATGGCTGGGTGTTGTGTGCTGTCCTTAGGTTAGTTAGGTTTAAGTAGTTCTAAGTTCTAGGGGACTGATGACCATAGCTGTTAAGTCCCATAGTGCTCAGAGCCATTTGAACCATTTTTGATGGAAATGTAGGATGCATTTCACACTGTTCCAGGTACCACAGCCGGCCGGAGTGGCAGTGTGGTTCTAGGCGCTACAGTCTGGAACCGAACGACCGCTACAGTCGCAGGTTCGAATCCTGCCTCGGGCATGGATGTGTGTGATGTCCTTAGGTTAGTTAGGTTTAATTAGTTCTAAGTTCTAGGCGATTGATGACCTCAGAAGTTAAGTCGCATAGTGCTCAGAGCCATTTGAACCATTTTAGCCAACCAGGTACCACTGCGAAAACTGTGCTCTGGGTGGATAATCAACTGGTTCCAGGTTGTGGACACGCTGTAAGTGAAATGGACGTAACAATTGCTCTCGAAGGACTGTTCTTACATTCGTCTCATTCGTCCCCATGTTACGTGCAATTGCACGACTGCTGATTGAAGGATCCCGCTCCACATTTTGCAAGACAGCTTCCTCAAATTGCAGCGTTCTTACCATGCGACGGCGTAGCTGTCCAGGCAATCTGCTAAATGACCCGGTCTCACGCAGACGTTGGTACACAGCACCAAAGGTCGCATGATGCGGGATACGGTGCTTAGGATATTGTTGTTGATAAACCCGCTGTGCAGCTCGTCCGTTGTGGTGCGCTACGTAGTACGCACCAACCATATCAGTGAACTCACTCCAGGTGTATCGCCCTCTAACAACTGAAGAGCGTAATACGGCCTCGTTGTTGTTGTTGTTGTGGTCTTCAGTCCTGAGACTGGTTTGACGCAGCTCTCCATGCTACTCTATCCTGTGCAAGCTTCATCTCCCAGTACCTACTGCAACCTACATCCTTCTGAATCTGCTTGGTGTATTCATCTCTTGGTCTCCCTCTACGATTTTTACCCTCCACGCTGCCCTCCAATACTAAATTGGTGATCCCTTGATGCCTCAGAACACGTCCTACCAACCGATCCCTTCTTCTAGTCAAGTTGTGCCACAAACTTCTCTTCTCCCCTATCCTATTCAACACCTCCTCATTAGTTATGTGATCTATTCATCTAATCTTCAGCATTCTTCTGTAGCACCACATTTCGAAAGCTTCTATTCTCTTCTTGTCTAAACTATTTATCGTCCATGTTTCACTTCCATACATGGCTACACTCCATACAAATACTTTCAGAAACGACTTCCTTACACTTAAATCAATACTCGATGTTAACAAATTTCTCTTCTTCAGAAACGCTTTCCTTCCCATTGCCATTCTACATTTTATATCCTCTCTACTTCGACCGTCATCAGTTATTTTGCTCCCCAAATAGCAAAACTCCGTTACTACTTAGTCTCATTTCCTAATCTAATACCCTCAACATCACCCGACTTCATTCGACTAGATTCCATTATCCTCGTTTTGCTTTTGTCGATGTTCATCTTATATCCTCCCTTCAAGATACCATCCATTCCGTTAAAGCTGCATGCTCTCGGGAAAAATTACGGCTGTAGTTTCCCCTTGCTTTCAACCGTTCGCAGTACCAGCACAGCAAGGCCGTTTTGGTTAGTGTTACAAGGCCAGATCAGTCAATCATCCAGACTGTTGCCCCTGCAACTACTGAAAAGGCTGCTGCCCCTCTTCAAGAACCACGCTTTTTTCTGGCCTCTCAACAGATACTACTCCGTTGTGGTTGCACCTATGGTACGTCTATCTGTATCGCTGAGGCACTCAAGCCTCCCCACCAACGGCAAGGTCCATGGTTCATGGGGGGGAATATACGCCCTCCACCGGTTTAGATAATCCTCATAGGAAAAAATGACATTAGGGAAAAATATTTGTTTTGATGTCCCCTAAAACCTCCCAGAGTTTGTCGGTTTAAATCCTTTTCACCCTGTACGTAGAATAGAGCTATTTATTTCTTTTTTTCTTAGAAAGCCTATTGCGGAACGTTCTCAATAAGACTATCTAAATATCTTTACTGAAGTAGTGTTGAGACTCATGCAACACAGTCTCTTCTTTATATTTCAAGCGAGGGAGATCGTGGAGTGGTTGAGACATTATTAGATGATAATCTTTGCCTGGAGATCGTGATTAAGGTTTGCTGTGTTTTCCCTAAATCACTTGTCACTTGTGGCGGATACCGCGATGCTCAGGCCACGCGCGCGCGCGCGCGCGCGCGCGCGCGCGCGCACACACACACACACACACACACACACACACCTCGCTCCAGCCTCTCCGTTTCTTGTCTTGAACCGAAGAAACCCGAAATCTTCATTGCGGTATCCTTCACTCACACGTCCAGTCCTTTGAGTCACTCTGGCTATCAGTCTATATCTTGTTGCTCATACTGCGTTCACGACCGTCGAGCCACGGCGACGATGCCGAGTGGGATGGCGCGGCCATCTGCGAGGCACTCTATGGTCGCCACGCCTCAGACCTAATGCACTCGGCAGGGCCACGTCTAATGGACGCTCGTCGCCGCCAACCTCCTCGTTATTACGTCCCACGTTGTCATCAGCAGCAGCACCTGCAAGGGATGTAGCAGCAGGAGGAAAGGAAGAGGACAGTCTTGTGAAGGAGAAAGAATCTGCGAGTGTAAGACAATGTAGCAGACACCATTCTAATAGGAAAACTGCTTTTTGCCACTTAGTTCAACTCCAACAATTTATATCATCAAACTCGCTCAGGTAGCACAGTGCGTTAAAGCGCCGCTACAGGGATACGGGGAGGTGAACATGCCACGAATCGAATCCGCCTCACAATGACGAGGGCTGGTAAGCGAGCGAGTCTGGATGTGGTTTTTATGTGGTTTCCCACATTCAGCTAGGTGAATAGCGGCCTGGTACCACTTTCCCAGCCGGCCGCGGTGGCCGAGTGGTTCTAGGCGCTTCAGTCCGGAACTACGCGGCTGCTGCAGTCGCAGGATCGAATCCTACCTCGGGTATGGATGTGTGTGATGCCCTTAGGTTAGTTAGGTTTAAGTAGTTCTAAGTTCTACGGGACTGATGACCTTAGATGTTAAATCCCATAGTGCTCAGAACCATTTGAACCAACCCATTTTCCTTCTTCTACACAAACATCCAGAAAACGTCCTCGCACTAAATGTACACTAGGCGTAGACAGATGGTGTGCACGAATTCCGTCCTGGCGAGGTGGGGGGGGGGGGGGGGCGGGTTGCCGTGCGTAGTGGTGGCATGAGGAAGGCCATCTGGCCAGCAACTGTCACTAACATTGTCAAATCCCGTACAATATTGACCACCCTGTAGCAGAAACGGGAAAAGTCAAGAAGAAGAAGAAGAATATTTTGTATCATTACCACAGGCTTTTATGTTTCTGTACAATATGTAGATCTTAGGCAGGTTATTTCAACGTCTCGTGCCCAACATGTCGTAAGTAGAAGTTATTTTTCCTAACATTTGCCAGTCAAAATTGTATCAAGTTAATGATCTGTTTTTCGTATTTATGGTTTTATACCTGAATCCGTGTTCAGACGGTAGCAAATTACACTGCTGCCGTATTTCTCATGCAGAGAAATCAAGTGGTATATAGAATGAGATTTTTACTCTGCAGCGGAGTGTGCGCTAATACGAAATTTCCTGGCAGATTAAAACTGTGTGCCAGACCGAGACTCGAACTCGGGACCTTTGCCTTTCGCGGGCAAGTGCTAAAGCTGTGAGGACGGGTCGTGAGTCGTGCTTGGGTAGTTCAGTTGGTAGAGCACTTGCCCGCGAAAGGCAAAGGTCCCGAGTTCGAGTCTCGGTCTGACAGACACTTTTAATCTGCCAGGAAGTTTCAAGCGGTATATAGCATGTACTGTCTGTTTCTATACAAAAAAGAGTTAGACCGTACGTAATGAACTTTGTGTTAATTTAGAGAACAGATCACCTTCTTCATGCAAAATATCACGTAATCTGCACGGTAAACGTCTGTTGCTGTGTGCAGTAGATATTGGGGAAATAAGGCACTGATTTTATGCGCTTTCACTAATTTAAATGTTTTATTTCACTATTTGATTCAGTAAACACTATAATATCCCCACAGCCGTCGCGGATAAAATATTGGCAGAACTGAAACCCTTTCCCTCTTTTCTGCACTATCAATTACATCATGAATCCCATCTTAATATGTTTCATGGTTCATACAGGGTGAATGCAAACTCCATCGACAAATTTTCGGAGTTTTTTCAGGGTTTTTCTGTGTATTTTGATATAACAGGCCCTTTGTTCCTGTGGCCCATTACAGAGTAATACTTTACCTACTATTTAGTCGGTTTGTTGCCTCAGTTAATAAAATATACTTGTAATATACCATCGCCCAAACGTACAACACACAACAGGGAGCAATGCAACAAAAGTAGTCTGTCAAAGTAGCGTGATGTGCTCGCTGTCGATGCGCGAACAGTTCAGAGTAGCATCGCTGTGAATATCGGCCGTCTCTTCATCAGTTGACCTAACTCTATTGCTGTGTAATGCTGTTAACACAGAACTGGCACTATCGGCGAGGGCTAAGAGTACATTGGCCATTACTGTCGTCAACAGTAAATACCGTGAGTGAATGGACAAGTTTGTTTCTAAATGAAATACACAGTGCATAGCGTCGACATTTGCACTGCTGCGCAGCTGTTTTCGTTGCAATGTAGGTACGAATGTGAACGTGGTTAAGAAATCAACAGAAATGCAGTTACTCTGTAATAAGGCATCAGAGACTGTTATACCAAAGTACTCGCAAAATATCCTTGAAACACCTCCTAAATATTTTTGGTGGCGTTCGAGTGCGACCAGTACGCGAAGCCTGGAAGAAAAGTAATGGGTCTGACGTTTTATATACCAAAGATTCTATTTTTTCAAAGAACGATATTGCCTCCTTCAGCGCAGTTCCCTTCGGCAGCTGTACACCGCTGGAGTCGTTGTTCCCAGTCTTCGTAGCTGCGCAGGAAGGCTTTAACTCTTCTTTGAATGTTCTCCGGAGTCCCTAAATGACGTCCTTTCGAGACATTTTTCAATTTCGGGGAAAGAAAAAAAACTCACAAGGATTCAGATCAGATTGTGGGGGCTGTGGAGCAACAGGAATGCCTTTTGAGTTCAAAAATTCCGTGATGAAAGCGGGGTAGTTGTCATGATGCAGCAACCACTTGTCTGCAGTGTCCAGTCTCATTCGGTCCCCCCTTTTTCTGAGCCTTTGTAAAACACCTGGTTGACAGTTTGTCCTGGAGGGACAAATTCTTTATGCACGATACTCCTACTATCAAAAAACCCAGCCAGCACCGTTTTGAACTTTGATTTGATCATTCGAGCTTTTTCGGTCGAGGAGATGTCTCAGTCTGCCACTCCACACTTTGCGGCTCTGTCTCAGGATCGTACTAAAAATCCAGGACTCATCACCTGTGATCAGACGTCTGAAGCAAACGTGGTCGTTAGCATTCCTTTCAAGAATATCAACACACACGTTGAAACCTTCCCGTCTCCTCTATACCTCTTTTGTTCCCTTCTACAGTAACCTATGAAACCTTCCCTTAGGATTTCTATCTCTTGCTTAATACGAGGTGTGGCTAGAAAAAAAACCGGACTAGTACTGGTGAAACAATAAAACGAATGCAATAAGGCTGAAAGTCGCGTGGCCTGTCACGTGACTCTCGCTCCGCCTACTGCTCGAGTTTCATCTGCCTCCTGCACTCAGTCTGCCCGTGGCGTCTGTTTTAAGTAGTTGACGTTTTGTCTGTGCGTCGGAAAATGTTGAGTGTACAGAAAGAACAGCGTGTTAACATCAAATTTTGTTTCAAACGAGGAAAATCTGCGAGTGAAATGTTTGTAATGTTACAACAAGTGTACGGCGATGATTGTTTATCGCGAACACATGTGTTTGAGTGGTTTAAACGATTTAAAGATGGCCGCGAAGACACCAGTGATGACACTCGCACTGGCAGAACATTGTCAGCAAAAACTGATGCAAACATTGAAAAAATCGGTAAACTTGTTCGACAAGATCGCCGTTTAACAATCAGAGCAGTGTCTGAGTTAACAGGAGTTGACAAGGAAAGTGCTAGGCAGATTCTTCATGAAAGTTTCAACATGAACAAAGTGTGTTCAAAAATGGTTCCAAAGTGTCTCACAATTGAACAGAAGGAACGCCGAAGAATGATTTGTTCTGACATCCTGGAAAACATTGAAAGTGATCCCACCTTCTTACAAAATGTTATTACTTGCGATGAATCGTGGTTTTTTACTTACGATCCCGAAACTAAACGCCAATCGATGCACTGGAAAACTCATGGTTCTCCACGACAAAAAAAAGCACGAATGTCAAAATCGAAATTCAAGGCAATGATGATTGTTTTTTTTTTTTTTTTTTTGACATCAAAGGGATTGTGCACATTGATTGGGTACCAAAGGGACAAACAGTGAATCAGCATTACTACATTAGCGTCCTGGCTACCCTACGTGAGCGAGTACGGAGAAAACGGAACGATTTGTGGAGAAAAAAGTCATGGATCCTTCACCAAGACAATGCCCCAGCTCACAGTGCGTTGTCAGTGAAGACATTTTTGGCAAAACGCAACATTCCCATCTTAGATCATCCACCCTACTCACCTGATTTGGCCCCCTGTGACTTTTTTCTTTTCCCTAAAGTCAAGTCAGCTTTGAAAGGAACTAGATTTGAGACTGTTGAAGCAGTAAAAGAAAAAGCGACGGAAGTAATGTATGGACTTACCGAAAATGATCTGCAGCATTGCTATGAACAGTGGAAAATTCGTATGGAGCGGTGTAGAGACCGAGGAGGAGAGTACATTGAAGGAGATAACATGAAATTGTAAATAATTGTAAATAAATGTTTTTTCCAGCATCAGTCCGGTTTTTTTCTAGCCGCACCTCGTACTAACAGATGAAATCTTCCCTTTGAAATTTATTCTCTTTCTCAATCTTCGGATACAAATTTAATTGCTGCTTTTTAAAAGTGATTTTCTGATTATTTTGACGAAACATAGAATCTGTCGTCGTCGTGGCCCTCAGTCGTTACCTGCAATAACCCAAAACTGTCCCTTACCTGTTATTCTGTTACTGGATCGCCATCTGACTGCTTCATCGAACTGCGACATGAATATACTTACTCTGTTTTACTATACTCTATTAGCTGCTGGTGGGCTTTCATAATAAGTGGCTGTATTTATTACCAAAGCTGACGCTATTCTTTAATTAATTTGACTGAAGTTACGTAATTCATAGTTGAACTTTTTCTTGACAACAATAAAATTTTGCAAAGTTTTACGTTGATGGTTTTTGGGATGGATTATAATTAGAAATGCAATATTGGTGGCAAAAGCTACTTATATTCTGAATGAAATGATTTTACAAACGTTCAAATGGGTCTTACTTTTTACAATAATCTTACAACTAGCATTGCGCAAACATACCTTCAGTAGTCTTGAGTTTCTCAAAAAAATAATTCAATAATATTAGTTCCTCTTATGATAATAGTTAGCTGATGTCTCTGCACATCCGTTTATAATCTCTCGTAAATCATAGCTGGTGGCTGGCAGGCACACCGCTCCTCTCAACCTCTCGCTTCAGACCTGCTACCGACTCGCTTCACATCTCGCTTGCTACTGACTCCTACGAACGCTTAAGTGCGGTCTCTCCTGCCAACAATGCTTTCTGGTGCAGACAATCCCTGCTACCATTACAAAATGTATCAATGCGCGGTCTTTCCCGCTCTTTTCTTAAAATGTATCCATACGCGGTCTCTCCCGCCCTTTTTAAAATTATATCAATTTGCGCTCTCTCTTGCCAACAATACTTTGGTGCAGACATTCCCTGCTACCACAATTATTTCCAACATGACAAATATTAATTATTCCTACTTAATCCTATTAATAAATTATAAACATCTTTCATAAATTGTGGGTTGACAATAGACGATAGAAATATACACGTCTCACAACGTTTCTTCGATTGTGCTTGTGCTCTGTTGTGAGACTTTGGCACAAACGTTTCGCATGTGCAAAATTTGATGAACGGTGAAAGTTTAACAAGTCATTCATCTTCCTTATTGGTAAACGTCGGCCTGATCTCACAAGAGCAAGCACGCGTTCGACGTTGTCGTCGTTCTTTGAAGTTGGAGATCTCGCAGAGCGAGGTTCATCTCCAACGTGTTCTCGGCCTTCCAAAAATGACTTGAGCAAGCATAAAACCTGTGTTCTTGATAAGTAACGTTCCCCATAGCCCTGATTCAACTTTTCACAGGTCACGCTTTGGGATTCTCCAAGTTTAACACAAAACTTAAAAACATAACACTTCTCTAAATTCCGGTGTTTCGCTCTCGTAACAGACAACAAAAACACAGCTTCACTGATGGCGCTCTCAAAAATCACTTGATGGCTTTACAGAGCTGAAACTCTGATTGAGCATCTGGAAGGCATTAACACACCGGTTTACACGAGCAGAACAACAAAGTGTTGCCAGATCGCTCGCAGTAATATCAGTCTCATTACTTCTCTCACACACCTCGTAAATGTCTGGCTGTACTAATTTACGGTGAGGTAGGAGGAAGTAGCATTCCGGTGTCCTGTTAATTAGGAACTGTAGAGCTGTGGAAGTTGTTGGGAGATGTCCGTTACGTTCAGAGATACGAACGTCAGCGGCAGCTAGATTCCTGCTCTGCGCTCGGGCGGAACAGCCACGCGCCGCTTCCGCTTCTGCCTGCCTGCCTCTGACGCTTAATCCGCTCGTTCGCGACTCCCGATTGACGTCCGCTGTCAGGATAACTGCAGCCGCTGCCTCCATCAGTTACGCCGCTGACGGATCGCAATGCATCGGCCCGGACGCGCTCAGCGGAGATAAACATTCTCGTGTGAGCTCTCGCGGCAGGCAATGTTCATCTCCGTGGAGGACGAATTCAAATGGTTCAAATGGCTCTGAGCACTATGGGACTTAACATCTGCGGTCATCAGTCCCCTAGAACTTAGAACTACTTAAACCTAACTAACCTAAGGACATCACACACATCCATGCCCGAGGCAGGATTCGAACCTGCGACCGTAGCGGTCGCGCGGTTCCAGACTGAAGCGCCTAGAACCGCTCGGCCACACCGGCCGGCGGAGGACGAATTACGCGGCCTTTATGAGAGTAGTGTACGGGCCGCAGAACTTGCCGCCGTTTTTGTCTACGACTGAGATGGACGTCATTATCTCTCGCCATTGTCTTCAGATGCAGAACGGGTACTGCGGTAGATATTCAAGACTATGCTGATTTTAGTTATCTTTTGAATGCTGGAACTCACATCCTCTCTCTCTCTCTCTCTCTCTCTCTCTCTCTCTCCCTCACACACACACACACACACACACACACACACACACACACACACACACACACGCTTACGCGCTAAACATCTCAAACATCAACAACGCTTTGAAACTGCTCGCCGCTCGCTGAACGAACACGAAGGAAAAAATGTGAACATTACTTACCTATAACAACACACGAACTGGCAGCCGAAATCTTGTGCTCTGTCAATAAATTACATAAAATGCGTGTACAGAAGCAATAAATAAGAACAGTAAAAGAAATGAGCGCTTTAATACGTCTTAAACAAGGGAAGCAAGACCACAACATCAATAAACCGTGAGTGGTGGAACACACACACACACACACACACACACACACACATATATATATATATATATATATATATATATATATATATATATATATATATATATGCTCGAGGTAGGACTCGAATCTCCGACGGGAGGAGCCGCGCGAACCGTGGCAAAGCGCCCTAGGCCGCGCGGCTACCCCGCGCGGCAAAACCGTAAGTAACATTATAAATAACGCCATATATAGCGATTCTTAATCTGAAATTTAAACAACCCCTTAGAAAAATTTATGAATGACAGTGCTGGTAAACCGCTACGTCATTTGATTTTCAAACAGCTGAGCAAAACTGAACGTACTCAGACATTTCTCTCTCTACTTATTCTGATCAACACTAAACTGAAACACTTTTTTTTCTTTTTTTTTTTGCAACGCAATCTGACTTTGAATAATCCCTACAAAAGAATAGCCGTGACTAACAATAACCTTCACCTTACATGAATCACTTACCTCACAAAAATCTTCTTTACTCAAACTACTGCAATACAGCGAGCGCCAATATTACCAGCTAAATAAAAGATTCTAACTACTGAAGGCACTAACTACTGATAGGCATAGTTAACAAATGAAAGATTTTGATAGAGAACAAACAATGTATTTACCTTAATGGTGATCAAAAGACATATATATATCCAGTCTTACAAATTTCCTTTTTCTGACGGACACACGTCCAGATCGACCGCTCTCAAAACTCCGCCATCTCTCTCCTCACATCCACCACTGCTCGCGGCTCACCTCCAACTGCGCAACGCTACGCGCTGTTCACGGCCAACTGCCCAACACTACAACAGCAAATATTCCAACAATGCAAACCAGCCACAGACTGCACACAGCACAGTCAGTGGTTTTCATACAGAGCGCTACCTGGCGTTACCAACATAAAAACCTAAACAGCCTACTTACAAAATGAATGAAAAACTGAAAAACAGAAAACATTTCGTTGTTTGCACGTGACAATCTGTAGGCTGTGTGGTAGATATAAAACTACTAGTACACACAACTAATAGCATCACGTGAGGTACATGAAGTAACGTATAATATTGTTGTTTCCAAATTTGTTTGCTATCGTAGACTTAATTCTTTCAGTGTAGCGCAGTCAGAAATATGTAATGCCTCAACTTAGTCATGTCTTCAACTGCACACAGTCTGTAAACTACAACGGGCGATGTAAAGGTTTCCGTTCGAAGACCGTATAATCCAGAATCGGTATACCAATCAGACAAAACCACCGCGAACATTGAGGCGATCATTCCACCGATTAAGGATTCCCATTTGGTAAAAGGCCGTGTCCTGCTACGTGAAGAAGTCCGTAACTGCCTTCTGCACATCCTCCTCTGACTGGAATCGTCGACCGTTCAAGGACTTTTTTTAGGGGATCGAATGCATAGGGATATATCAGGACTATAGGGCGGGTGCTCCATTGTCTCCCAGTTGAGTTGGCGTAACTTCTACGTTACGATATTTGCGATATGGGGAAGTGCGTTATCAAGAAGCGGCAGCGCACTTTGGCGCACCATTCCACAGCGGTGGCTTTCGGCAGACATGCCGCCCCATACACATTCTTCATTCTTCACTGGATGTCTACCAGTGAGTGTCCTTCGGCAACCAAGAGTTTAAAGAAATGGTGCGAAATATTACAAAGCGTGAATGTCTCACAAAAAAAATGGTTCAAATGGCTCTGAACACTATGGGACTTAACATCGGAGGTCATCAGTCCCCTAGAACTTAGAACTACTTAAACCTAACTAACCTAAGGACATCACACACATCCACGCCCGAGGCAGGATTCGAACCTGCGACCGTAGCAATCGCACGGTTCCCTACTGAAGCGCCTAGAGCCTCTCGGCCAACAAGGCCGACGTGAATGTCTCAGATTGTTCTGTTTGACAATGAAATAAACAAGTGATTTCAGCATGATACTTCGTCGCCAGGTGCCTCAGTTAATAGGTTTGTACGAATTAGACACTGTAGTGACAGCCGCTTGTGCAACACAGATTCTCTAGCAAACAGACTCACGTCTCAAGAATGATGATCTGTTGATTTCATGCGGTACAATACAGGAAATAATTTATATCAGTCAATGCTAAAAATGCGTTTCAGTAGGACTGAGCACAAATAAAATTATACGGTGCCTTATTTGTTTTCGTTAAGAAATAACACTGTTTGTCGACGACACGGCACAGTATTTCAAAAGCGTTACCATTTGTAACTTTTAATTTATGCGGTAGTTGAAAAACAATATTTCAGGGAAAAGTTAATTTATTTGTAGAATGCAATCATAACATCTAATATAAATGGAAATTTGTGTTTCCAGTTTTAAATTCTAAAGTTGACCTGTGCCACCCCAATAAGAGGTTCGGAGGATAAGCCAGTCCTTGCGGAAGTGAATACAATCTTCGAGTTATTAGTGCCTTGGCAGTATTCCTTTAGATTTGATACATTATAATTTTTACCGTGGTAAATGCCTGCTTGGATACTATGATTAATATTAGAATACATTTTACTCGTTTTACTAGCACAAGGCTTACTATTCCTCTCGCACCGATATTTCTCATGAAGTGAGTGGAATGTCTCTCGTTACAGTTTCATTTATGTTACCTTAGTACTACTTCGGGGAAACACCAGAAAACTAACGTGTCTCCTTTTCTCCATTATAGTGTCGTTTATATGATTTGATTCTTGCTCCATACACTTCTTTTAGCTTCTTGTGACCATAAAACAAGATTGCTTTGGAACCGAAATTCACGGCACTTTGATGTTTCAATTAGTTTCTTTAATTCTTGTGCCCAAATTAACATAATTTTCAGTAGGATTTGTAACTGACAAATTAATCGTGACAAATTGCAGGATTTCAAAACTACAAATTCTTACTTTTTTTATTAATTTTTTGTCAATTTATGGCAAAGATCGTTGAAAAAATACAATTTTGCTCATCAAAGTTAAGGCACTTCTTTGTTTAGTATTTCCACGCGTTTCTTTGAGTATTCTTCTTTTTTCAGTTGAGCCATTCTGGCATGTAAATCGGAATGTGTATGATTGTCAAGTGACTTCAGTGTCTCTCTGGGCGAATAACAGCCTACAGTCTCCAGCGCTACGTCGAATCGCTAGCCATACAGCATTTTTTTTTTTCAGATCACGGTCCGTCCAGGCAGATTTTCATGTTTTTCTAAAGCACATTGTTCCAGTCTTGGACTGGTTGCTTTCAAGAACGTGGCAGATTTCCTCCTCTGTCCATCCGTAATCAGAGTCTGGGCTCCGCCTCTAATGACTTAGTCGTCGACAGGACATTAAATTCGTATCTCCCTTCATTCCTAAAGCAGCAGTACCAAGCAGAGTGGACCAGTGGTTGAGATACCCGACGCGTATTCGCAAGGGGCGGGGTCCAAGTCTCCCTCCAACTGTCCTGTGTTAAGTAATTTAGTGAAATCATGGATAACCCATTGTGAGCGCTGGGATAGCTATTTTAAAGGGGCCATGTTTGTTTCTAATTCCTTCGGCTATGGAGGAAGGTGGTGCAGGTAAACAATTTCCTGATAATGCAAAAATTAGTGAAAAACGAGAACAGATGCCCATAATATATTTGAAATGCAAATATCAAATCCTAATACTCAAAAAACATTGGAGAATTTACGTATATTGCTTTACATATTCATAAAAACAAAACAAGACTTCGTTCAAGGATTCAAACCGAAACTCAAACTAACTACGAATTCATTTTTAACTATGTAACACTTGACCATCTCAAACGTCCATCAAAGTTAGATGGCCAGGCACTCAAGAGAGAGACGACCAGTGGCAAAACACTCTAAATCGTATTAAAAGAGTGTCCAATATTCTTAACATATTTTTATTGAGCTATTTGTTACAGGTAAGTCTTGTAGAGAAAATGATTGGAAGTGACACAAGTCGTTCCTCATTGGCCAAGAGGGAAGCAGAATTCACTGCAGTTCTTGACACACAATCGGTTTATATATTTAGCTATAGGGTGTTCCTGGGAACATTAAACTCTATAGAACCTTTTCTGAATGAATAACTATCATTCTTTACTTATTAATAACAATTTGAGGTCTTCTTCTCTCCATCTGCAAAGAGTAGAAGCAATCTCGCGAACGTACGTAGTTGTCACCTATACAACACAAAAAAAATGGATTCCTGTCAAAACTGAAAGATAAACGAAGTTTTACGAAGTGGCTAACTATCCCAAAGATGATACGAGTATCTCTCCCAATCGGCAGCGAGAGATGGTCCTCAAACATGGTGGACGAGAACGCAGGGAGAAGCTACGTGGTGGCATGCAACTAGACCTATACAGCAGCAGTTGAGAGAAAACAGCTACGAGTGTCGTCTTCAGAATTTAAATCAAAGAATGGTCTATAGACACACCTAGCAGTGTTGAAACCCGGTTAATTCGTTAAAAATAGTGACCGAGGGCTGTTTTCTTTCAATTGTAACTATTCACGGTCTCTGAACGTGCAGCCATGTACAAAATGTTTGGACCTATACAGCCACGATATGTAAGTTTCGATAACTACTTTCTGTCTAACTTACGGAAAAATGAAAAAGTATTGACATGCTGTATAATATTAAGGTCTATTAAAAACTAAAATCATGAAAAATACACGGTTTTTGTTGAAATAGTGAGTCAAGGGAAGCATCGAAGTTTCACTCTCGACAGAGAATCACCATCAACTGACTGGTAACGTTGTAAAGCGGATAGTTGCAGAACCACAGCCATTGGCCATCTCTTCCCTACGGGTATCTATTCCCGTTTTACCCTAAGCCAATGGACCGCATACACTACACATCAAGCGTAAATTTTTTGCGGTTGCTTACTACTATTGGAGTGTTATGACACGTTATGCGACATCAAAATATTTTCGTAAAATTCAGATTGGAAACATAATTTTTTGTGTCACATTGAAACAGTGACAAAATATCATCTGCCGTCTCTGATTTCAAAAATAAAGCGGTAGATTTGTATTACTACCAACGACAGCAAATGAGAAATTTGTAACAGGCGGTAGTGTTAATTTACACAATAGTGTAGATATATGCGTATTTTAAGAGTTATGGCATACGCCCATGTCCTACGACAGTAACAGAGAGTGCCCGCACAGTAGACGGGTGGGGCAACGACGGCCGCTGTCGAGTTAGGTCCCACCGTCTCGGTGTGGACCGTTGGGAGAGCCAGCCATTTGTCGAGGTAAACACAGACATTTTTGTCAGAAACCCGTCCCGTGCGTGCCGTGGGTAAACAGGACTGTCGCGCCACTCCCTGACCAACACAGCTGGGGATGCGTCAGGCGAGGACCGGGGTAAACACATCCACGGCTTTCGTTTACTAATGGCTATAGCATTACTACCTCGCTGCCCTTATAAACAATTCATATGCTCCTGTTAATTTGCTGTCCCCTTCAGGATTCTGTAGTTGTCGTGATAAAGGACATTTCGAAAAGGAACAAAGGCGTTCTGCTTCTTTGTATTAGGGTCATTCAAATACGAACGAGCCGGAGGCTGTAAAATGAAACCGCTAGAAGGATCGTAACGCCATTGCCAACGGAAGAAGGTGTGGTCCCTATAATGGCACTGAGGCCTCAAGGCCGGCCGGCCGATGTGGCCGAGCGGTTCTAGGCGCACAGTCCGGAACCGCGCGACTGCTACGGTCGCAGGTTCGAATGCTGCCTCGGGCATGGATGTGTGTGATGTCCTTAGGTTAGTTAGGTTTAAGTAGTTCGACGTTCTAGGGGACTGATGACCACAGCTGTTAAGTCCCATAGTGCTCAGAGCCATTTTGAACCTTCCGCTAGACGAAACAAGCTAGGAAAAAAAAACCAAAAAATTATCTCTGTTCTTCTTCATCTGCATTTCACAAATACTATAAACAAAAGGCAATTTGTTAAAGGCATCGCTGTTTGCGATAATAAACCTTCTTTAGGTGGCATATCTGCCCCATGCTGGCTCTGTTTCTGCCAGAATCAGTAGGATCCTCCGTAAACACAATATCAAGTGTGTTTTCTGTCCATACAACAAGATCGGGGGACTGCTGGGGAGTGTCAAAGACGACCTGGGGTTACGAAAACCAGGGATTTACAATATACCTTGTCAATGTGGCATGTCCTACACTGGCCAGACGACAGGAACTGTGGAGATCAGGTGCAAAGAACGTCAGAGGCACACTAGATTAAGACAGGTGACTACGTCAGCCATTGCTGAACACTGTCTAGAACTAGATCATGCCATGAAGTATGAGGATACCAAGATTCTAGCACAAACACCCAGATTTTGGGACAGTGTTATAAGAGAATCGATAGAAATTAAAATGGCTGACGATCTCATGAACCGTGACACAGGGTACCAGCTAAGCAGAGCCTGGGAACCGGCTCTGGAATTGTTAAAGGAGCAACGGGGCCAGCTGCAACACTACACAAACAGAAGAACCAGAGACATGGAGATGGAAAGCGAGCCCCTGACGGACTGCCAGGCGCACCAGACCGAAGATGGAACACCCAGGTGGTGGGCGCGGACCGCAGAGGGAACATCCAGAGCCGCAGCGGACGAAAAACGGAGCGGCAACGCTCCAACAGGTCGTGGTGAGCGGGCGCGGACCGCAGGGGGAACGCTTGGTACCCCAGACCGTAGATGAAACCCCCAGGAGCGGGTTTGGTGGGCGCGGACCGCAGAGGGAACACCTAGAACCGCAGCGGACGGAAAACCGAGCAGCAACGCTCCAGCAGGTCGCAGGGAATGGGCGCGGACCACAGAGGAAGCGCCTGCAACCGTTGGTGGAGGGGGAAGGCCATAGGCATAAATACTGGACCAGGTCCACTCAGCCAAAAATGAGAGCCAGATACGGAAATCATATCCTAAACAAAAGATCGGACATGGAGGACCTAATCACAGTCAACCACAGAACAAAAAGGAAACCCAAATACAAATACACAACACCCACCCACACAATCGCCCACAACACAGCTAAGATGTACCCCGATCTCGCCCCAATCCTAGCACCACTAACAGCAAACACCACCATCCCCCCACACCTAGACGAAAGGACTCAAGCATAAAACACAAACACCACCAAACACACAAGAACATGGTCCACAAAGAACCACCAAAATACACCTAACCCAACTCCCTCTACTCCCCCTCCCTCGCTCTGTACACTAAATAAGAAATACAAAACAAATGCATATGTATAGTAGAATAAGCAGTTGCCCATATTATAAGATATCTGTAATTATAAACTATTAACGACTAAGAATAAATGAATTGTAAAATAAACTGATGAAAAACGAAACTGTAATGTAATATTAACCAATACCACTGAAATTGCTAAAATATTATTGTAGTTGTCCAAATCTCATTGTATTTGTTAAAATATCACTAAAACTGCTAAAATATCATTGAAATTGTTAAAATCCCACAGTAAATGTTAAAATATCTAAAGATCTTTGTAATTGTTAAAGACCAAAAGGAAACTTGCACTATGTAGCAAGACAAATGTAAAAATTGTTTAAAAATAAAATGTACAAACCCATGGCTGAAAAGGGCAAATAGCAAGCCCTAAAACAGGCCGCTCTGTCCCCTCTCTCTGGGCAGAGAATGAAAAGTGCAAAAAAAAAAAAAAAAAAAAAACACTCGAGGAGCAGTCTCAGGTCGCACCTGATGAAGGTTACGAGCTACGTGACCGAAATATTTGTGCAAGTACGACGCTGATATCCGGCAGAACACCCGACAACCCACGATGTCATTAGATCGCCGGGAAAGCCTGAAGAGTTACAAATCTGAAAATGTTAAGACATGAAAAAAATACGACAAATGTAAAAAGAAAACACAAATTCATCACGAGATTAAAAGACAATTATAATTCCAAGGCTATACGTTTAGAGTATATTTATCTGGAAAATATTTATTAAACATCCCAACATGACACTTGGCACTGAAACGGAAGATATCAGGCACGCGTACAGCGATGCGGAGATATTTCTAGCTGATGTCTGATAAATGCGTCTTTGGAATACCATTTCATTATATACGACTGAATTTCACATTAACAATGCTATGCCTTTTGCTATTTGTCAAATGTCGAAATGAGAAACAATATTGTTTGGAGGGGGGGGGGGGGGAAATCTCGAAAAATAATGGCTGTTTCGACAAATCTGGGTGCACCAATATAACGTACAATAAAAACCATGGAACTTTTATTTGAAGTTTTTTTTCATATCTCTTGTCATTTCAATGATAAATATTCAAAAATGGTTCAAATGGCTCTGAGCACTATGGGACTTAACATCTGTGGTCATCAGTCCCCTAGAACTTAGAACTACTTAAACCTAACTAACCTAAGGACATCACGCACATCCATGCCCGAGGCAGGATTCGAACCTGCGACCTTAGCGGTCACGCGGTTCCAGCCTAGAACCGCACGGCTACTAGAAATATTAAATTAATTTGTTTTCAAGGGGGTAGTATCAGCCTCTTAAGACGCGTAAGAGAAGGTAAAAATGTATTTGTCTCTTATCTTGTTCTACATTACAACACATTCAAAGCCAATCAAAATCGAAATGTATCCTTTGGGTAGGTTTACTTGTCAGTAGTGCTGAAAACAGAGACATTTAGGCTTCGAAAGAAGACAAAAGGGGTGTAGTGCGTTTCATAACAATGCAAGATGTGCGGGGAACGGAAATTCGTCAAAGAATGGCACATGTATACGGTGAACACTGCGTGTCCGTTGCAATTCCGATGCTCAGTCCGACCTCTGGGGTGGTGGTGCCCCCGCCATCCGACCGTCTTCAGTTCTGAGGGCATTCACCTGCTGGGTGTCCTCCCCCGGTAGCTGAGTGGTCAGCGCGACAGAATGTCAATCCTAAGGACGCGGGTTCGATTTCCGGCTGGGTCGGAGATTTTCTCCGCTCAGGGACTGGGTGTTGTGTTGTCCTAATCATCATCACCATTTCATCCCCATCGACGCGGAAGTCCCCGAAGTGGCGCCAAATCGAAAGACTTGTACCCGGCGAACGGTCTACCCGACGGGAGGCCCTAGTCACAAGACATTTACATTTTTACCTGCTGGGTAATGACATCGGTAACGAGGCCCATCATCGACCAATGACATCCGTCCTTCCTGCAGTCGCTTGTGCCACACCTTGAGCTTGCAGTGCTCCTCGCACACTTGTGCCATTCTTTTGCACTCCTTCCGCTGTCACGAAGCGGCCCTCTGCTCTTCTTTTGAAGCCTCCGTGTCTCTGCAGCCCAACTGAGTGTAGTGGTCGGTCGTGGCGTGCACGCGCTCTCTCTTTCGCCACGTGGGTGTGTGCGAGTTCGAAGCCTCTGCGCTCTTTTAGGTACCACACCTTCTTCCGTAGGCGGTGGCGTTACGACCCTTCAGTGGTTTGCATTTTACAACCTCTGGCTTGTTTCTTTTTGAATAACCTTAATATGTTAACTAAGACCCAGAGGATGTACAGTGTGTAGACGTCGTAACTAGTACTACAATCTCTGGCGACGTATTTCACGCAAGAGTGGCTAGAAACCATAAAAAATATGACGAGAATCTGTGGACACCATGCCTAACCATTGCTGCATCTACATGAGGTACGTAGGTTCTCACGTACAAGGTGCGGCGTTTAAATCCCGACCAATTTCAATTTGAATGTCCCGCCATATCGTAGTTTCACCGGAGGTCTCGACTGGCGTTCTTGAAAGCCATAGACATCTAGTAAACAGTCAGAACCTCAAAGTGACCGAAATGTTACTGACAAGTGCTGAATACAACCGAAGAGCCGCGATTATCGAAAGACTTCACGCTGGGCTTTCTCCCAACAAAATAGTCTCTTCACGGATAACTGTTTTCGATATTTTGGCCAATTATAATGCCTTGGAGAAGTCTGGGGAAGGTTTCGCTAACCCGGCGAGGAAACTTCGTTCGGAGAAACGCATGTCACGAACTACGGCAGCCGCGTGGTTTGAGGCGCCATGTCACGGATTGCACGGCCCCTCCCACTAGAGGTTTGAGTTCTCCCTTGAGCATGGGTGTTCTTAGCATAAGCTAGATTTAGTTATTAATTGGCAACCAATGCTGTACAATCGCAATAAAGTCATGAGATGTTCAATTGACTCTTTTATTAGAACATGTTACGCGTTTCGGGATTACATCCATCTTCAGACATCACAAACTTCAACTTCTTCCTAACCAACCAGGCGTACAGCCTTGACAACTCAAAGGAAGTGTCGAATAACATATAACTGCGACACAAGCAGTCTTGAAGCAGAAAAAATGATCGCAGGTCGCAGACGGGATTTTATGTCCTGTATATCACACCTAGATTTAGTTTAAGAAGTGTCAGTCTAGGAACCGATGAACTCAGCAGTTTGGTCCCTTAGGAAGTCACACACATTTCAACATTTTTGAACTACGGCAGTCATCGAAATGGCTCAGGCGCTGATTTCGGAGGACTCGGGGCAGTCGCTGAGGAAACTGGCGTCAGTATCGAATTTAAGCGAGTGAACAATGCATCGTTTAGCAGAGCCGGCTTCACAAGAGCATTTAGTCTAAAACTGGCTCTCGGATAACTTTTACATGTTCTGGTCATACGAGTTCTGGCCCCCTAATAGCTCGGATTTGAATCCCTCGACTACTATGTTTGAAGCACAGGTTCAAATGGCTCTGAGCACTATGCGACTTAACTTCTGAGGTCATCAGTCGCCTAGAACTTAGAACTACTTAAACCTAACTAACCTAAGGACATCTCACACATCCATGCCCGAGGCCGGATTCGAACCTGCGACCGTAGCGGTCGCTCGGCTCCAGACTGTAGCGCCTAGAACTTGAAGCACAGTCGAAAGAGTTACCAATAAGAAGAGGAACGCTACTGTCGCATTTCTAAGCACAGTATCTAAGCAACAGCTGTGAATATGTTTTAAAGAGTGTGTGCGATCGCTTCAGGGCAAGACTGGAGGCGGTCATTGTGGCAGAAGGGGGGTTACATCGAGTAATGTTACGTTTGATAGATCCCACTACTTACACGTAAAAGGATTTTTATTTTCATTTGTATTTAGTTGTAATAAATTTACTTTTAAAAAAGAAGGTTTCATTTGTCCGGATTTAAGCGCCGCACCCCGTATGGAGGACTGCTATTGCGTTTATCGTTTCTGTTATATATTGTAACACTAGTCTCTTGTGATCAAAATCACGTAAGGTTTGCTTTTCTTCTGTTCCTATTATTACCACCTAGATCACTGCGATGCATCTTAGATTCGGATATGAGTCGTAGGAACTCTTATTGCAGTTTTTCGTGGATGAACAGAATTCCATTTCTATCCAAGATTTTAACTATATCCTTAGCTTTCGACTACTGTGGACCCCGCTTGTTTGTTTAATGTTATTCATATTTTTGTATAGTTTGTTCGCTCAGTGGTTTTTCTTCTTGTTCAGTATTTCTTAATTCATCATTGGGATTTTTGTGTTTGTCTTTTGTTCGTGAACTCTTGAACTTTGTATACAATTTCCTGAAACTTAGTGCGTTAATTATCCTTTTCCAGAACACATATCCATCCCTGATCATTTTCAAATTGATCTCGATTCGTTCCATTTTCTGATCATCTGTATCTTGATGATTAATTTGAAGCTGCTGTTCTTCCAGTTATTCCAGTTCATATGTACAGCGTGACTATAAAACTTTTTCTCTTGCCGATTGTGACTGTTCTGTACTCCATTTTTCCATTCTTTAATTCCTCTTCCTTACACTAGGTGTTCTATTTTCCGGTCCTACACATTCCCTTAATATTTTTCTTTTTTCCTTCTCTAGGTCTTCCTTTCTAACTTTGTTGTTCAATAATGGACATTCTCAACTACTAAATGTTTTTGTTCAACAATTTTGTTCTCCCGTATTCGCTCTGTGGGAGGTCACACTCCTGTCTTACCTATTCTGACGTTATAGATTCTGTTCTAGTGATAAAAAGCCCGTTGCATGTGAATCCAATTAACGACGTTAAATTTTTCCTTGCATTTTTATTTATTAGTCTGCCATTATCATCCCTTGGTTCCGCGTAATATTTTTACGAAGACAGTTCAGTATTTTTCCTGTGTAATGCGTTGTTGCTTTGCGAGCCTTTTGGAGTTCCTCGTTTATTTTCTGATCCCAATGTTGGATGATATGCAAAAGCTGATTCCATGAAATTTTATCTGCCTGTTTACTCTGAATTCTCACAACACTTTTACTAACGTCAGTGTCGCTGTGGTCACACGAGAAGTGGAGTTCAAGTCCCTGTGTTCTTCCACCATGGTTTGGGTTTCAGTGGATTCCCTAAATCTCTTGTGGAGAACTTTGACTGTATCCTTCAGAAAGGCCATGGCTCTCTTTTTTTCCGAACATTTGTGCAGCTGATCTACAAGTTCATCTGTTGAATGTTGTGTCTTAGTATGTCGGGCTTCCTAGTCTAGGGCTTCAATTACACCACTTGTAGTACAGAAAGACTTCTGTTGTAGTTGCTCTCTGTAATACTGGGCGATCGTAATTAAATTTTCAAAATTGTAATATTATCGCCGTGATCTGCTGGTAAAACACGGGGGGTGTTCGGAAAGTAAGTTACGGTCCGTCGCGAATGAAAACCACTGTGAAAATCCAATGAAGCTATGCACAGTTGTGTTGGACAGTGTTTCTGATAAGCCTGTTGATCCCATCACATCGCTCTTCTCAGTTCTGAGCACACAGTGAGCGCGTAAGGATGCCTGGAACATTGCGTATCCCGCCAAATACGAGGACCTGTTCAGAAATTTCGCCTGAAGCTAAGCAGTCCACACAACATAACTTCCATGCGATTCCTTCTTCAAGACAATTCTCAGCCGCAATTTGCAGGGGAAATGAAGATGCTCCTGCAGGGTTTGCGATGGGAAGTGTTTGATCAGCCACCACATAGCCTCGACATCGCTCCATCCGATGTTCATCTCTGCTCACATGAACCACTGGCTATAAAGACACCATTTTGGCAGAGACAACGAGCTATAGACCAACGTAGGGAATTGGCGGAGCGCACAGGCGGCTGCCTTGTATGGCAAGGATATTGGAAAGTTGGTAGAACGCTACGACAAGTGTCCAAGTCGGTGCGGTGACTACATAGATAAGTATATGTAAGTTGTAGCTAACTGTTGCAAATAAGACATTTTTTATTTTCACTGTGGTTTCCATTTCGCGACCGATCGAAACTTACTTTCCGAATGCGCCTTGCATGTATACAACCAGTTTCAGTCGTGTGTCATGAGGTTCATAAAAGTATATATATATATATATATATATATATATATATATATATATATATATATGTATGCTGAAGATTAGATAGGTAGATCACATAACTAACGAGGAGGTTTTGAATAGAATTGGGGAGAAGAGGAGCTTGTGGCACAACTTGACTAGAAGAAGGGATCGGTTGGTAGCACATGTTCTGGTTCTGAGACATTGAGGGATCACCAATATACTATTGGAGGCCAGCGTGGAGGGTAAAAATCGCAGAGGGAGACCAAGAGATGAATACACTATGCAGATTCAGAAGGATGTAGGCTGCAGTAGGTACTGGGAGATGAAGAAGATTGCGCAGGATAGAGTAGCATGGAGAGCTGCATCAAACCAGTCTCAGGACTGAAGACCACAACAATATATATATGGTATCTGATCGTTTTATATATATATATATATATATATATATATATATATATATATATATATATATATATATAGTTAAGGCTCACCGGCCATTTGACCATCTTCTTCTGTGCGGATGCACGAACAGTGCCCAAACTCTTACGGGAATCGGCAGTAAAGCCGCAAGTAATGAGTTTGATGGGCAGGGGCATTATGAATATAGTGCGGGACAACTAGTTGCGAATGTAGATCTCACGGGAGGCGTGCCATAGATAAGTCCCTGCAGTCGCACTATCTTCTATGCCCTCGGTGGCTCAGATGTACGCCGGCGCCGTAGCTCAGCGTGCCCGCTCGGAGGGTTAGCTGCCCTCTGCAATAAAAAAACTGAGTGAATGTATCAATGGAGAACTTAAATGGACGTCATAGGACGTCTGCCCCGAACAAATAGAATAAACTACAACGAACAAAATGAGATCAACTAAAAAAATGAAAAAACGATAGAGCGTCTGCCATGTAAGCAGGAGATCCTGGGTTCTAGTCCCGGTCGGGGCACACATTTTCAACTGTCCCCGTTGACTTATATGAGCGCCTGTATACTGCTAAGGGTATTCATTTCATTCAGTTCATAAAACTATTCACAGCGTCATGTTAAGGGAAATATAAAGTCGTTATCTTCAGGTGATAAAACTGTGGATAATACCCTGTTATCATTTCGTTATATAAATTACGTCGTCAATCTATAATTAAAGTGCAGCTACTTACAGAGGTCCAGTGTGGGCTGTAATTATCGTATGGCAGTAAAACTTGATAAATATTCTAATGCGTTACTGCAGAATCAGATTACGTTGGAAAAAAAAAATAGTTCTAAGTGTGGTCACCAAGTGCAGATGTGGCGCTGTGAAAGCACGGGGAGGCGTATTGAAATGTTTCCCTACGTGGGTAGGGAGGGTCAAACAGATGAAAAAATGCATAACGTTCATTTTATTATAAGCCGCCACCTGCACAGTTTGTTCAATATGAGCACGGGGGACATTGACGAGATGCTATACAGCGCCAAATTTGCCCCGGGTGGCCAAAATTGGAACTAAATTTTTCCAGCTTAAACCAGTTCTATACTGACGCATTAACATATCTACCAAGTTTCGCTGCCATAAGATAATTGAAGCCCACAGTGCACCTCCATGAACAGCTACACTTCAATTATAACCACCAGGCAGTTATGCCAGATGACATTTCTGAAACGATGTCCATTGAAGCCACCGAGAGATCAGTGATTCCCTTTTGTTTAAAACAGAAGTGAGTTTTAAGTCTCATAATTGTTTCCTATCTATCTTCTTTTTATTCGTCGAAATAGATCTACGAGTTACTACCACTAAACTCTTTTACGCCTCTGAGTTTCGTGAGGTTTTATCCTTTAACACGGACGTCGGAGGACAGCTGTTCCAGGAAGACCAGCAGGTGGACGACCTCAGCAGGAGCCGCTCTCGCAGCGCCGGTTCCGCCGCCCCCGCAACCTTATGCGGCCGCACGCAGTCGCGTCGGCTGTGTAACCCCATAATTAAGCCAGCTCGTTAACTCGTCGGCGGGGGCAGCCGGCAACGAAACTGGAGCCCCGCTTATCGTCCCTCGAGGGTCGTTGCGGCCGGCCTTGTTGCCTAACATGCCGACCTTACCCGACTGGAGAACACTCCGCCTACTATCAGCCGAACAGGCCTACTGCGCCGTTCCCAGACTCCAATAGGTGGCGCACTTGCCTCCTTTAGCTTCCTGACCAAAATTCTTTCATTTTCAATTTGTTGAATCATCCACCGCTCCTGCAGTTAAACTAGTCAACCATGTAATACAGCCTGTGGCCATCTTCAGTTGCCGGCCAGTGTGGCAAAGCGGATCTAGGCGCTTCAGTCTGGAACCGTGCAACCGTTACGGTCGCAGGTTCGAATCCTGCCTCGGGCATGGATGTGTGTGATGTCCTTAGGTTAGTTAGGTTTAAGTAGTTCTAAGTTCTAGGAGACTGATGACCTCAGATATTAAGTCCCATAGTGCTCAGAACCATTAGAACCATTTTTTTTCATCTTCAGTTCATCCTAAAAGAGTTCTTCCTTTCTTAACTCTTTAATAGGATGGATTAGGTCACTCGGCACAGGTCATCGTGCAACGCAGCTGAGTGACCCAGCGTACACATAGCAACTGATTGGACAAACACGAAACTGGAGATTCGGCCAAAGATCGTCAACTGACGGTTGCAAAGTAATACCTAACCAAAGTACGACAGGCCGGCCGGGGTGTCAGAGCGGTTCTAGGCGCTTCAGTCTGGAACCGCGCGACCGCTATAGTCGCAGGTTCGAATCCTGCCTAGGCCATGAATGTGTGTGGTGTCCTTAGGTTAGTTAGGTTTAAGTACACTACTGGCCGTTAAAATTGCTATACCAAGAAGAAATGCAAATGATAAACAGGTATTCATTGGACAAATATATTATACTAGAACTGACATGTGATTACATTTTCACGCAATTTGGGTGCATAGATCCTGAGAAATCAGTACGCAGAACAACCACCTCTGGCCGTAATAACGGCCTTGATACGCCTGGGCATTGAGTCAAACAGAACTTGGATGGCGTGTACAGGTACAGCTGCCCATGCAGCTTCAACACGATAGCACAGTTCATCAAGAGTAGTGACTGGTGTATTGTGACGAGCCAGCTGCTCGGCCACCATTGACCAGACGTTCTCAATTGGTGAGAGATCTGGAGAATGTGCTGGTCAGGGCAGCAGTAGAACATTTTCTGTATCCAGAAACACCGGTACAGGACCTGCAACATGCGCGTGTATTATCCTGCTGAAATGTAGGGTTTCGCAGGGATCGAATGAAGGGTAGAGCCACGGGTCGTAACACATCTGAAATGTAGCGTCCACTGTTCAAAGTGCCGTCAATGCGAACAAGAGGTGACCAAGAGGTGTAACCGATGGTACCCCAGACCATCACGCCGGGTGATACGCCAGTATGGCGATGACGAATACACGCTTCCAATGTGCGTTCACCGCGATGTCGGCAAACACGGATGCGACCATGATGATGCCGTAAACAGAACCTGGATTCATCCGAAAAAATGACGTTCTGCCATTCGTTCACCCAGGTTCGTCGTTGAGTACACCATCGTAGGCGCTTCTGTCTGTGATGCAGTGTCAAGGTCTCCGAGCTGATAGTCCATGCTGCTGCAAACGTCGTCCAACTGTTCTTGCAGATGGTTGTTGTCTTGAAAACGTCCGCATCTGTTGACTCAGGGATCGAGACGTGGCTGCGCGATCCGTTACAGCCATGCAGATAAGATGGCTGTCATCTCGAGTGGTAGTAATAGGAGGCCGTTGGGATCCAGCACGGCGTTCCGTATTACCCTTCTGAACCCACCGATTCCATATTCTGCTAACAGTCATTCGATCTCGACCAACGCGAGCAGCAATGTCGAGATACGATAAACCGCAATCGCTGTAGGCTACAATCCGACCTTTATCAAAGTCGGAAACGTGATGGTACGCATTTCTCGTCCTTACACGAGGCATCACAACAACGTTTCACCAGGCAACGCCGATCAACTGCTGTTTGTGTATGAGAAATCGGTTGGAAACTTTCCTCATTTCAGCACGTTGTAAGTGTCGCTACCGGTGCCAACCTTGTGTGAATGCTCTGAAAAGCTAATCATTTGCATATCACAGCATCTTATTCCTGTCGGTTAAATTTCGCGTCTGTAGCATGTCATCTTCGCGGTGTAGCAATTTCTTTGGCCAGTAGTGTAGTTCTAAGTTCTAGGGGACTGATGACCTTAGATGTTGAGTCCCATATTGCTCAGAGCTATTTGAACCATTTGAACGAAAGTACGATATTGCAGTGCCTATGTTACTCTGACTACGATGCAAGGATCTTTTGGACATGCATGCATGTCCACAGGAACTTAGAATGGTAACCAGAATAACAGAGGCACTGCAATACCATATTTATCTGCCGATACTGGGGAGGCAACTTTCAAGTACAACGTCTACCTGCAAGGAAGTATACACAATGGATGTATGTGTACAGGTTGTAGATGCATGGTTGACGACGTAAGGAAGTCTGGGTCTGGCCGTCGTTCACAGATGTCCGAATGGTAAGGCGACCGCTCGCGATAAGCGGTAAATCCGGGTTCGAGTCTCGGTCCGGGACAAATTCTCATTGTCGTCATTCTATTCTGCACCTGATGGTTGCCCTTATTCGCAATTGCGAATTCATTTAATATGTAACCAAAGTATGTCACTATTCCCCATGGACGTTTGATTTCTACCCAATAGGAATTAATTTTGTACTTTTTTTATGTACCGCTTTTATTGGTTCACATGGTTCAAAGGGCTCTGAGCACTATGGGACTTAACTTGTGAGGTCATCAGTCCCCCATAACTTAGAACTACTTAAACCTAACTAACCTAAGGACATCACACACATCCATGCGCGAGGCAGGATTCGAACCTGCGACCGTAGCGGTCGCACGGTTCTAGACTGTAGCGTCTAGAGCCGCTCGGCCACTCCGCCCGGCCGCTTTTATTGCATCGACACTTCCTTCATTTAAATATTCATGATCCGATCGTTGTTTTATATTGGTATAAACTGTATATAATCATAAAATGTATACTTGGCCGATTTTGCTTTTAATTTTTTGTTACAGGAGGGACTATTGCGTTACGTATTTTCTTATTTTCAAATTTCCTGGTATTTTTAGATATCTTTTACTTTGTGACTTTTTAAAGAGGTACATAATAATAATAACAATAATAATAATAATAGTAATAATAGTAAATATAATAAACTCTGTGCACAGGGCCACTCTTATCACTGCTCGCTGTAATTTACATCTATTTAAAGCTCAACATTGACTTTTTCTTTTAGTTTTTGACGCTCCTACTTGGGTAGCAAGCGTGGCGACTGCTTGTCGAGGATAAGAGGCGACCTATACATTTTATGGTACGCTATATACTTAGCGTTTGCTGTCATAAAAGATATTTCTTTTTAAATTGATCTTGCACTACTGCTCTATGTAATTGTATTTTTTGACAATAGAGCGGCTTGAGGATGGTGCTGTGAACCGAAACCAGTATCCAGTGGGCAAGATAAGTAAACTGCGACTGTAAACAGATTTCTTCATACTTTGCTACACTCTGAATGCATTTTAATTACAAAAATAGCCAAATAGAATGGAAAAGATATTGTTTATTTTATCGTCACAAAGCACGTAAATGCCGCGTAAACATATTTTCATTACACTCCATTTACATTTAGTTAGGTAGTTGCACGATACCACACTAATAAGGCAACAGGATTCCAAGCAAAGGCTTGCTGTATTTCCTCTGTTTAACGAAGTTGAATGGAGAAGGAACGAGCAAAAAGATCGTTAAAACCGTTATGTTGTAACTCCCAAGCTATTGATCTACGTATGCGAAAGACAGCCCGCCATAATGAGCTGGTAGCACGTGAAAGCTCAGGAAGACTCCATCAGTGTCTTGCCGTCTGGGTGTCGTGCGCATGACGGCATCGTTGGGCGATGCACCTGAGTGACTAGGCGTGTAAAGTGAGAGAAACGGATCGTTCCGGACGGGGATATTCGTTAATTAGTTTCGCTGAAACACCTGTCAGCGCGAGGATGATGGATATTCGCGTCGCGTGCATCTCCTTTGGGCAACTGGACTGGTCGGCATCTTATCCTGTCTCTGAAAGCTTTCTGTGCGGAAAGCTTGTCCAGGTTCCACCTTAGCGGTGTAGCTATCAGTAATCAACTTTTTTTCCTCCTCCTAGAACAGAAATGAAATATTTTGAATGTTTAGCGATCAACGTAATAAATCAGCCAACTCGTCTCCCGCCGGCCGAAGTGGCCGTGCGGTTAAAGGCGCTGCAGTCTGGAACCGCAAGACCGCTACGGTCGCAGGTTCGAATCCTGCCTCGGGCATGGATGTTTGTGATGTCCTTAGGTTAGTTAGGTTTAACTAGTTCTAAGTTCTAGGGGACTAATGACCTCAGCAGTTGAGTCCCATAGTGCTCAGAGCCAGCCAACTCGTCTCCCGTGGAAACGGAAATGTGTCACGGAGTGCTTCATCCATATATTCATTTGTGGACACAAAACTGACTGTGGAGTGTACCAACTCGATTAGCATTGCAGTACATACATGCCCTCATGCCCTCTTTTGTACCAACACTGGATTGACGATGCGAGCTAAATATTAATTGTTTTATATGTTTTACACTCCTTGGTAGAGTTTAAGACGGCTTAAGTAGGGCTATATGGACATCAGAGAGTAATTTCGTATACCACAACATTCGAGTGACAGAAAATTAATGGTCACCAGCGACTTAATCATGAGATTTCCCATTGAAGTGAAAACCGGCTGGTTCGATAGAACAAGTCACAAAAGATGTAGATCAGAAATGTATTTTGAGTTGTACACAATTATGCTATCTTTTCAACATAATTACAATTATTCCGCAAGGACTATTCATACCGAAATCAATTGTTGAGTTCGCCACTGTATAGCGTGCACTTCACATGGCAACAAGGAACGTAGAAGTGAACAGTATGCTAAAATTACTCATTTGTACAAATGCACTTTACTGTTGACATCAGTGACGCAGGATAGCGTTTTGTAGTTCAGTTTTTACTACTGTCGCCCCAATAGGATTGAAGTTGCCTGATGACCAATTGTAAATTGAGGTCTGTTTTGTCAGAAGCTCGTGGCGCTATGTGAGTATAACTCTTTCTAAATATTTACAAATGTCTGTAATTTCAACCACTCCTGGAAACTGTGAGACGGTAATCGTTTCGTGAGATGTAGTTAGTATAATCATAATTGCTCTGCTAGAAATTTAGTCTTTTCGGAAAGATAGTAAGAGAGAGAGAGAGAGATGGGAGGGGGTAAGTTAGAATTGTCAGAGCCAGTTTGCAGAAAATCGGGACTTAGGGACTCTTGCTTTAAAAAATAGACGGAAGAAGGACCCAAAAGAATGGACACAAAAAAGACTTAAATTTTAATTGATTAGATAAGTATTTTCATATTTAAAATATGAAGAAAATTTAGTACAGATATAATCAAAATAACTATTCTGTTCATCAAAAACACTAACTTTAGGCAGATAATAAAAAATATTTTGTGAAAATAAAGTCGGATTTTTCAGTAATCTTACATCTATGACTCATAAGCCACATACAAAAATCCTCGATACGAAAAGCGGCGCATCAAGGGGTTAAATATGTAGAAACACATATATAACGAAGAATTCTATTCTTTGCGTTTCTGAGAAATGTTAATGAAACTTTAAGCGTAAAAACGTTCGAAGTTTAAGCTTATTAGTGTATTTGTTTAATATATCTAACATGTAGGTTCATTCAAATTGTTGTATTTACTGTGATTCGAAGTAGATACAGAATCTATAAATTACTTACTATTTGTATATCCACTGACTGAATGAAATGAGAACGTCGTTGGGTGCTGTGCACACATCTGAAAGTAACTTTATATACTCCCCGTTTTGTTTATTACTACAAATGACAAAGTGAGCATGCGCGAGCTACGGTCAACGTCATGGAAAACAAGTACCAAGAGACTTTGCGGCTGAGTATTTTCGAAACGTCAGTTCCGGCTTGCACTGAGGTGTCGCATCGGCTGATTACGATCTGCTGGCGCACCGGTTGTTCATACACCCATCTTCAGATCGCTCATGGTAATGTGTTATGCCAGCGAACAGAATATGGATAGATTGCATCGTCTGTGTAAATGGTACTTGCTCATATAAGAGACAAATTCAGTGAAAAGCTGGTTATGCCAAGCGCGGTTTGGAAACAGCCATTTACCACGCTGGTACAGCCAGCATTTTATTGCAGATGTCTATTACATGAGCAATAATCCAGTTACACAGATGATGCGGTCCATCCGTATTCTATACACTGACCCAATCCAAGATGGTTGTATGTACAGCCTAAACTAGTTACCAGTTTTAAAATTGTATATTATCTGCGATCCTGACAATTTTAAAAAATTGTGTGATAAATTTAAAAAAATTAGTTTCTACTTCTTGGAAAAAAATTTTTTAATTCATATGGCATTGGACTATGAAGAATGCATGTAGAGTTTTGCGATATTGATTACGAAGAGAGTGAACGAAGACGGTAGCATACTTAGCCTAGTCTCTTAAGTACATCAAGATGGCGTTGAGTTTAATTTGGCAGCTCAGTGTTCAGACGTACGACTACGACTTCTAATCTACCCCTCCCGTCTTTGTTGTTGCTGCTGCCCACTGTCGTAAAGTCTTTGCAGAAGATTCGAGAGGAATAAGATTTACTTATCTTTTCTCGCACTGTTGGCTCCATTTCCTCATGTCTAGGGGCCTGATTCTTGAAGCTGAAATTCTCAAATTTAGGTTCTCCTGGTTCAATTGATCTAAATAATTTTGAAGAATGTCGTTGCAGAATTTCTTTACGATAATTTACTGTCTCACATTTCACTATATCACACTGTCTTACGTCGTTCGTCCAAAACACAAAAATACGCCCGATCACATCAGAGGCATGCTTACTACTGTTTCACTCTGCGGTAGTAAAAATATCCCAAACGGTTTACAGTTTTTCTTGACAAATGAATTTCTGTTAATTCGATTATGATTTCATAAAAGAATCCAGAAGTAAACATAATAAACAGTACTAGACTGCGTAATTAATAACAGAAATTTTAAGTCTGCCAAATATTTCGCAATTTCAAATGTTCCTAAAAAAAGATTTTAACTGTACATTCAGAGCTAGTTCATATCGATTGTAACAACGAAAATAAAGTAATTACTTTTCATACATTTTAGCTTGAAATATAACATATTGTGTATGGAATTATATGAAACTTCTCAGAAAAGCAGCTTAGATAATACTGACCTGTCCAAAATTTGAAAAAAAATTTCTGATATCGACTGCTACTGTTGAGAAAAAGTAACGCTAGAGGAGGATGCCCCTTTACAGACTCCATTATAATCGATCTGCACGTGGTCAAACAAATTTTTGTGCCAATACACATGACTTTCACCTCTTGCCATGCCTTTTTTTTTTTTTTATGAGCAACCGCTAACTTGTATCGACTTTGGATTCAGTTTGAAACTATAGAAAAGCTACAACCTTCTGAGTGAATCGCTTCAATAAGTGAGAGAAAGGCTAAGAGAAAGGCTAGGGCGCGTAACAGCCAATAGGACCATATTTAATAAAGGATCGTGTTGTTGAAATAAATTTTTCGTGTTGATGTCCGCTTTACTCTCCGTTATCTACATTCACATACACACTTGACAGAACTTCCTGGCCGTTTAAAGCTTCGTTCCTGACCGGGACTCGACACTGGGGCCTCTGCCTCGCGGGCACGTGCTCTAGCGACTGAACTATCCAAGTACGACTCACGACCCGGCATCACAGCTTCAAATCAGCGTACACACTACTACAGAGTGAAAAATCATTCTCAACACAGTCGTCAAAGGTCACATTATCGAGAAGTATGTGGCACTGCCATTCTCATGTGAAATGAGACTGACTGTGCAGGTATAACTGGGATGACACAGTGAGACACGGATGACACAGGCCACGGAGCTCTAGCAGAGGAGGCCAGAACATTTACTCAGAATGGCTGCAAAGGCGTTCCTCTCCGAGCGCTACAGTTCTGGATTTCAGACAATACTATCTTCCGGAGTCTGTAAAGGGTGCAACTCGAGGCGTGCTATCAGGAAGCAACCCAACGAAGGTTGATTATGCATAACAAAAGACAGGAACCATTAAAAATGAGACAGCCTCGTGAAACGCGGCGAGAGAGAATATTTCAAGTACTTAAACCGGACGCTTCGAATGAGACTGTGGACCTGGGTCCACAATGACAATTAATGATATGTTTAAACAGTAGATGTTGGTGAAATGTTGACAGCCCGTAAATAGTTTACACTTCCGTAACTAATTAATTTACACTCTGGAGACTGACACCGCCCGATGGAAAATACGAATGATGAAGTGCCTAACGAGCTGACAACACAAGGTAACTGCGCCTGTTTGGTTGGCACTACGACTTGTGTGACTCTGAAATTAGAATTACACAATAAGTATCAGTTAGCATTACGTGGCCATAAACTGCAGTATCTTGGTTGCACCCATTACCTCTCGCTAAAGACCTAAAACATTCCGTGCTAAATCGGCTTCAAAGCAAATCTTGGAATGTTGAAAAGAAATACTATTCTTACCTTGATATTTTATAACTCTTAAAAATAAAGACTGAAATTATAAGTGACGAAATTAATTCGGATCAACATTGAAATTTTTCTCTCTCTCTCTTTCTCTCTCTCTCTCTCCCCTTCTTGTAAATTCTAAGGTCAGTGATACGATACGATAGAAATAATGAATTGGTAACTGCGTCGGTGAATAAATGTTTTTTGAAAGCATAAATCACTTCCGTCGTCTAGGATTCTAACGCATGCTCCTGCCGTAGTGTTCCATTCTGTGGTATCGGTTTCACCAACAGTATTTTGACCAGCGAGGAGCTGGAGATTCCGGGGTTAACACCCTGCTCACCAGGCTTTTCGACAACGTCCTAAGTGCGACCTCAGTCAACTCTCTGGTGTTGCATGGCAAGGACTATGTCAGCGATGATCCGTTCGTCCTATATAGACTTTAAGCACGAAGTCTTCCTTAGTGCTTTATGAAAGGAGTAGGCTATGCACGGGGCACCAAGTTTCATCCTCTTCGTTCTCTAGCCTCGATAACGATCAATAACCACAAACACGACGCTACATTACAGAAGAACTCTTCATGCGTGCACGAGGGAGTAACACATCCAACAAGTTTCAGTTGGAATGGTCTGCACCAGGGCACGAGACACGTGAGTTTGAAGGTATCTGGTGGATGAAACGATGTGCCGGAAGGGGATTCGAAATTGGGCGCTCTGTTTACTCGGAAATCGAGACGAACCACTCCTCGGGTCCAGTCGCACAACTTCATCCTGTGGATTATCGTCCGGTATACGGATTCAATGAGTCACAACCTTTCATTACACTGTACACTCGGCAATAGATTGGTAAATATCTTGAGAAGGGGATGACTTTGGCGTACCAGTGTATATGAGTAGCATACAAAATAAACTACCATCAAGACGTGTGTCGAAGTGAACTTGAAAGCCAGCACTAAAAAGCCAAAAAGAGAAATATGTCGTAAACATGAGTACTTTATTGCGTCATATGAGACCAGTACTCAAATAGTTAAACTGAATTCTACGAACTGCTTAGAACACCAGCACTACTTAAGTAAGCAATGTATGTCGCTTTACAGTTGATGACAGGTAGTCTGTTATCAAAGAATGTCTTGATAAAATGGAAACTTACTGAGTTCTCGTCGACAGAAGGAGCGCTATAGGTAATTATATCCTATCCCACTTCGAAATGCTATCACTTGCGACTGTCCGCAAAGAAACACTCTACGATACGCAAATACTGATTTGGAAAATACATCAAAGTTAATAACCCTACAAATACCAGAGTGGATTGATAAGTGTGGTAAAGAAAGTAAGAAAAAATGTTACTTGTCGACAGTGTCTCCTTTGAAGGGTATACGGTTGGTCCAGCGATCCTCCAGATTTTTTATCCCATCGGAAAAATACATTCTGTCTAACTCTGCAAACGTTGACTGCTTCAGTCACTTCCTTATTTGAAGAAAATTCCTTCGCAGCGAGGAAAAGTTTCAAGTTATGGAACAGCAAGGAGTAACTAGTGAAGACGGTGGATGAGGAACCAATTCAAAGCCAAATTCATCACTTTCGGCATTGTTGTCGCTCATATGTGGGATGGTGCGTTATCCTGTTGAAAGAGCACTTTTTTGAGTTCCAACCTTGGTCTTCTATCAGTAAATGCAAGTTTCAAACGATCCAATAACAAGCGTAATAGGGTCCTGTTATGGATCTGCCTTATTCCATGAAATCTAAGAGAATTATTCCTTGGAAATCTCAAAAAACAACTGCCTTCACCTTAGCAGCCGACAAAATGGACTTTGCCTCATTTGGTGCACTTTCACCGGCCTGTGTCCATTGTTTTGATTTGGAGTGTAACGATGGATTCAGATTTCATTATCAGCCACGAATCGGTGCAAAAGGTCTTGAGGATTGATGTTAAGTACCGCTCGACATTTTGTTGAAGCGTTCTGCATAATATGCTTTTGGTCGACTGCGAGCAATCGTGTCATCCACCTCGCACACATCTTCTTCATAACCAATTCTCAGTGCAGGATATGATGCACTCGTTCACTTAGGATGCCTGCATCTGAGTAATCCCCAGATTTTTTTGTTGGGCGGTCTTGCATGAGCATATCGTGCATTTAGTCAATGGTTTCCTTTCTGATGAGCACAATTTGACGGCTGAGCGCCTTTCGTCTTCGGTGCTTCTCTGATCGCTTTGAAACTCATTAATCCAAAAGTAAATGATCTTCGATGATGGTGCGGAGTCCACGTGAACTTCCTCCAATTCTGTTTTGATTTGTGCGGCAGTGCAACTCTTCAAATGAAAATGTTTAAGAACAACTCGAACTCGGTTTTCTCCATTTTCAATTGCAGCCGACACACAGACCGATTCAGACGGCTGCCAAGAAAGAATTGCACACTGTAATTTGTTGAAATTCTTTTTACAATCATTGAAATAATCGATGTTACCAACCATGAAGGCGCAACAAAAAGTTTCCATTATTTGATGCAGACTTATCAAACCACCCTCGTAGAAGTAAAGGCAATGCATAAATTCCCGCCAGCCGGAGTGGCCGAGCGGCTCTAGGCGCTTCAGTCCGGAACCGCGCTGCTGCTACGGTCGCAGGTTCGAATCCTGCCTCGGGCATGGATGTGTGTGATATCCATAGGTTAGTTAGGTTTAAGCAGCCTAGGGGACTGATGACATCAGATGTTAAGTCCCATAGTACTTAGAGCCATTTGAACCATAAATTCCCTGTAGCATTGTTACGTTTAATAAATGTCACGCACATTAGTTTTTTTTAATAGCATCGATCAATACTTTACTGCTTCAAGTGAATTGAAGGAATTATGCATTGCAGAGTGAAAAAAATCAAATTAAACTGGGACATCTTTCTTCCTAAGACTTGTAAGAAGTCAAATCTCGTCTTAAATGAATTGTTTTCATTTAGTAGTGAAAAAAAAACATTTAGACTGCGAAAACGTAACTCATTGCAACACGTGTTGGTAGGAGAGGACTCTCGTATTTCGGCTTGTGTGCAAACAAGCTATAAATGGAGGCTCAGACATCTGATTGGGCGCCTAGTCTCGACTGATTGAATTGCCTCTGTCCCCTGCAGACTGCGTCGCAATCATTTACATACATATTGGTCTGGCAGAGGGGTCACTGCGTCTCGGTCCGCAGGAGACGTAGGATGGGTGCGTTCCTCGGCTTGTTTCGCCTGCCACTTCGCTCCCACTCGTTCTCCGCCTCTCCCCCCCCCCCCCCTCTTCCTTTTACGTTTTTATGTCGCACCTTTCTTGTCACTAGCTGAGAATAAACAACGGCCGCGGCATGTCGGAATGTTCGGCCTCGTGACATCGGCCATTATTCGAACGAAATATGCTGAGACATTTTGAGATATTAAAAAAAGAGGAAGTGCCAAAGGAGCAAACAAAAAAAAAGCTTTAATAACAGCGTATCTCGAGATCTCCATCTGTAATTGGCGTTCCAGACCGCAAACCGGCCGCCTGGTCGCGCCGGTCCGCAAACGGAGTCGGCTGCCGCGGCCTGTGGTGGTCACGAAATTACGGTATACGAGGTGCCGATGGCGGCATCTCCTTCTCCACGACAGCTTTCTTCTTCTTCTTCTTCTTCTTCTTTCCTTTTCGCAGTGTGTCTGGTCGCGTTTGGCTTGGCAACATTTTATATCTCTGCTGGCTGTACAGATACGACAGTCGCAATTTCGTTAATAAAGACGTAACGTTACGTCATGATGTGTAGGCACCGCAAAGAAACACGGCATTCTACGCAACCGTTGCCGGTAATGCAGCAATATTTCGACAAGTCTACAAGACCACTTGCGGCAACCCTCTACACAACTCACACTCTCACGATTGTTATGACACACAAATTGATCCAGAGGCAACATTTATAATTTTCCAACTCCAGCATCCTTAACGTATCTCGTCATCTGAGACGGTCGCTGAACGTTGAAGTCCATTATGGAACGATCTTGCGACTGTCAATAATCAAGAGGAGAGCTATCATCTGCGGACCTGACAGAATAAAGAGCGAAAATATTTGTATAGCACAACAACATGCGGAACTTCTCGAACGGTGCGTCTGGATCGATGCCTAACGCGAATAAAATCTCAAGAGGAATTTTCTGTCTCTCTGTGACTCACGTTACAAAGAGACGTGGAATTAATTACGTATTTCGAAAGTATTAAGCCGAGGAAAGAGGCCACGTTTTGTCAGGATTCTGTTCGGAATCAGAAAGACCTGGTCGTATTACTTCATTTGCAGCCAGCTAGCTAGAAAAAAAAAAAAGAAAAACACTCCACCCGAACATGCTATGATGGTCCATCGGTACCGACCGGCCGCCGTGTCATCCTCAGATAATAGGCGGCACTGGATGCGGAATTGGAGGGGCATGTGGTCAGTACACCACTCTCTCTGTGCCGTAAGTCAGTTTCCGAGACCGGATCCGCTACTTCTGAATCAACTAGCTGCTCAGTTTGCCTCATAAGGGCCGAGTGTACCCCGCTTGTAAACAGTCTGGAACCGCGCGACTGCTACGGTCGCAGGTTCGAGTCCTGCCTCGGGCATGGATGTGTGTGATGTCCTTAGGTTACTTAGGTTTAATTAGTTCTAAGTTCTAGGGAACTGATGACCTTAGAAGTTAAGTACCATAGTGCTCGGAGCCATTTGAACCATTTTGAACCATTTTTGAACCCCGCTTGTAAACAGCGCTCGGCAGACCGGATGGTCAGCCATCCAAGTGCTAGCCCAGCCCGACAGCGCTTAACTTCAGTGATCGGACAGGAACCGGTGTTATCACTGCGGCAAAGCCGTTGGCTGGAACGTAATAAAATATTAACTGGTCTGGTACACCGGCCAGGCACAGTGTAGTTTTGAAGCGATTTTCCCCGTTCGTTTACTCAAATTCCACGGTATAGCCCAATCTCTGCCTCAGAAATCACCATATACAAACAGTACAATAATTAACACAGTTCGCCGATGGGTGGTGTACACGGCTTTCCTCCCATTATGAATGAAACTTAACACTCTACATCGGAGTGTGCGCTGATATGAAACTTCTTGGCAGATCAGAACTGTGTGCTGGACCGAGACGAGGTACTGGCGGAAGTAAAGCTGTGAGGACGGGTCGTGTGTCGTGCTTGGGTAGCTCAGATGGTAGAGCACTTGCCCACTATAGGCAAAGGTCCCGAGTTCGAGTCTCGGACCGGCACACAGGATTGATCTGCCAGGAAGTTTCATATCAGCGCACACTCCGCTGCAGAGTGAAAATCTCATTCTGGAAGCATCCTCCAGGCTGTGGCTAAGCCACATCTCCGCAAAATCCTTTCTTCCAGGAGCGCTAGTTCTGCAGGCTTAGCAGGAGAGCTTTTGCGAAGTTTGGAAGGTTGGTGACGAGGTACTGGAGGAAGTAAAGCTGTGAGGACGGGTCGTGAGTCATGCTTGGGTAGCTCAGATGATAAAGCACTTGCCCGCGATAGGCAAAGGTCCCGAGTTCGAGTCTCGGTCCAGCACACGTTTTGATATGCCAGGAAGTTTCCTCACATTACTTAACTAACGACTGAGACTGCAGGAAATGTATCTGGCCACAAAGTTAGAGTAAAAGAATAACAAATCATGAAACAGCAGACTCCGACAGAAGCAAACCCGATGACACGGGAAAATGGCCAGTAATACATAATTCAGATGATAGAGAGCAGATCCGGTCAGTGAGAGTTAAAATCTTGCTTGCTGTAATAGATACTTAAGAATCAATTTTAGATGACACTCGCTGTTTCATTTTAGTAAATATCCTTGATCTACGTGACACGAGAAAACGTCTTAGCTTTGTAGAACAGAGGTCAAACTGCGCAAGGCGAAAAAGTAGCGAAAAGTTATACAAAAAGTTTGTCAATACCGAAATTAACATAAATATCATGCAATTTAAATCTGGGATACTATTTCATTTAACCTGGTTAAGTTGTTCTAGCCAACATCGGCTTGTGGAACTACAAATGGTTCAAATGGCTCTGAGCACTATGGGACTTAACATCTATGGTCATCAGTCCCCTAGAACTTAGAACTACTTAAACCTAACCAACCTAAGGACGGCACACAACACCCAGTCATCACGAGGCAGAGAAAGTGGAACTACAACATGATAGTGATATCTACTTGGAAACGGGGAATGTCACGTGGCTTTGTGTGCGCTCACTCAGTTCTAACGAGATATCTCGTATTTGCCGAAAAAAGGTTGGTAGTCGGGACTACCTCTAAACCTCTGAACTCTGATTTAGCGTAGGAGTAGCCGGCAGTGGAATGTTTCGCTTTCTCTTCAGGGGATTTGATAGTTTTTGTAATGTTTTTACGGCATTTGTAGTAGGCTGAGTCTGGTGAAATTAAAAAAAAAAAAGACAGAGAGAGAGAGAGGGGGGGGGGGAGGGGGAGAAAGAGAGAGAGAAATTGTGTTGAACGTGTTCCAGAAAACGAAAATAAAAAATCTTTTTTCCCTGTGTAAATTGTTTATTACAATTAGTCAAATGGGCGTTTGTGACTAATAATTTTTTGTTACAATAAAAATTTACCACTAAAGATATTTTAACGGCACTGAAACATTCAGAGGCTGCTAACAGAAAGTTAAATTTTGATTTGTTGATGGCACTAAAGGCAAACTCAACATTATCATTTACCGAGCACTGACATCAAGACGAGAACGACAAGTTACCGAGTAAGATTAATTTAATTAATTAGAGATGAATTTAGTTCATGTTAGTTTCATTCTCTTTAGTTTACATTGTATGTTGCGATAAGATTTACAGTTTAGATCTGCAGACGTTTATAAATATGCGCGCGTTTATATAATTGTAGATATCTCTTTAGTAATTATAGATACCACGCTTAGGTAATCCACTCGCGCTCATTTCAAATTGCGAACGTTTGTCTGTAGCCACAAAGTTGAATTGTTCAGATCTGAACTTTCATCTCCAACAGCTTTATTTAAGAGCCACCGGCACATAATCTGCCATAACTGTTAACTCTTTGCAGAGTGCATTGTCCGTAATGAAACTGAACAGTATCTACGAAGGCAGTTTGTAATGAATTATTAAGGTCCGTGCAATCTCTATCTTTTTTGCACATCTTAAGTGAAAAGTATACACGTAACTCAGCTTTCATATTAATTCAGTCGTAATTCTTTACACCTCCTCTTTTCCCCCTCTCCACTCCAACTCACCCACATACACGCAGACACGCTTGCAGACATCAGGTTCAACTTGTATCAGATAACTACCTTGGCGCAGCATTCCTTTTGTTCTTCATATTGCATTGAAAATGGTCTGTGCGAAACAAAATAGGCTGTCTCTTAATGTAACGCCATATTTCGTTGTTGAGATCGTATCATTGAGTTTCTGTTGGCGTGATTTACAAATGTTCTAATCGTGATAACATTGCAGCGTTGTGTAGGTTTTCATCCACAGTCACTTAAGAAAAGTCAGGCTTGCCGTTAAAGCTGTTCGTTAGACCTGCTCACAAAAACATATTGCACATACGGTGGCAAGGCGAAAAATTCCAAACCATCTACAAAAGTGGCGGAGATTTTTTTTGCAAATAACGGAAGTGAAATTTAACCTTGATCGGCGGAAAGTTTTGTTTATATGGTTGCTCTCCCTCCCCCTCCCCCTCCCCCTCCCCGTGTGTGTGTGTGTGTGTGTGTGTGTGTGTGTGTGTGTGTGAGAGAGAGGGAGAGGGAGAGGGAGAGGGAATGCCTTTATAATGTTCGAACACTAACAGAAGAATAGGACACAAGTCATCTAGACCAATTGGGTGATTCATGGCTTGAGAAGAGGTAAGGACTGCATAAGCAAAAGAAGTTATTTTTTGTCTGGGCAATGAAAGGTGCGTTGCAAATGCAGTAACGGAGAAGTATGAAGAGTGATTTGTTGGAAGAGTCACCCCGTTCTTCAGATTTAACACAATCTGACTTACACCTCTTACCACATATAAAGAATGTGTCAGGAAAGTGGTTATAACAGCTGTAAGAGCGTATTTTGCAGATATTCAGAAGTCTGATTCCCGGACAGAATCTCTTTCAAAGGGCTAAGCCTTGTATTTGCGACCACAGTCACTTCTCTTCAGCAGTCCTTTTCATCTCCTTGTACAAGAAACAACCCATCTCACTGATCACATTTTTTAAACAGGTTGTTCTCGGTCTTCCCCTCGTTTTCTTCCGTATGATTTTGCTTCAGAAAATGTTTTGTGAAAGAACATCATACCTAATTAAGGGTCCAGTGAGTTTGACTTTGCACTGACTACGGTTTTCGATAGTTCTTCAATATCTCCTATTTTTCTCACAGAACCATCTCATTCGTTTTTCAGTCACTCCAGCTAGTTCTTGTAATTCTCCTCCAGAACCACATTTCCGTAACTTTGAGACGAGTTTTCTCGTGCTTTGCTAACGACCAGCTTTCACGTCCGTATGTTTGGTCATTCCGCACAAAGATCTTTACAAATCTTTCCTTCGTGTGGAAGCTGATGTGTTCGCTCAGCGGAAGGTTTTTCTTACTTTGGAAGGCGCTCTTGTCCGGTGCTATTCTTCTATTGACTACGTTGAGACATGTTTTGTTTTGCTCCACAATGCAACAGAGGTTGTAAAATTCCTCGAGTTGCTCACTGTCTATTCTTATGTCGAACTCCACCTCCCTTCTCGTCTAAAATCATGGCTTTGCTGTCCTTGGTATTTATTTTTTGTTTTAATTTTGTTATCTCTTGAATTAACACCTTAACAATTGTATATAGAATCTACCCTATGGAAAATCTGTGAACAAATTGTGTTGACTTGAAATGAGCCAACGGGAAAAAGGAATTGCAGTTTTATTTTTTTATTTTATTTTATTTTATTTTATTTATTTATTTATTTTTTTTTTTTTTTTTGTTATTGCTAAAAATGAATTTTCACTCCTAGATTGAGAACATTCGATGTCGTTTTCGAAGGCAGCAGAAGACAGGCGGGGAGTCCGAGAACAGTAGTCAAACTATTTAACATATCATCCTTCCGAAATGGCGTCGACGAAAAGGCTTGCACCTGGTTACGATCCTCACGAAATGTAGTACGTTTGCAGTGTTATTTCGCAAAGGAACCGATGAATGAAAGGAAGAAATGTTGTTCCTAAACAGCAAGACAGCAGCGTTCTCTGTTTAACATAGTACTTAGTTCTCTCAATAAAACCGTCGTTATTTGTGCGCCTAAGACCCAGAGGAAGACGTCGTTTTATTGAGTCACAGTATTTTTTTCTTACAAGAAGACAGTTTTTCGTACTCAGAAAACGTTAATTAGTTACGATAAACTTTATCATTCCGAACGTGTCAGTAGAACAGACACAGCAAACACTCACACACAATATTTATGTGGCTACATGTTGACCATGTACAGGTTATTTTCTGTACAAATAACTAATTATTTCTATTCAAGAGTTCATCTGTGGTACAGAAGGAGTTGTTAATGAGAAATATCTTTAATCTACGTTGGAAAGCACGTTTGCTATCTGTCAGACGTTTTATTTCCACGGGTAGATTGTCAAAGAATTTTACAGCTGCATATTTCACCACACGCCTACAAGATGCACGAGTGTGAACCACCCACCTAATTATCATTACGTTCTTCTGTGCAGTGAATACTTTTGCCGAATGAGGAGTACCCCAGAATAGTATCCCACAAGACGTCAGAGAACGAAAATATTTAAAGTACGAGGGCTATTCGGGAAGCAAGTTCCGACCGGTCGCAAAATGGAGACACTGCGAAAATCAAAAATGTTTTATTTGCAACAGTAAGCTACACCTTACAGCTACTTCTCTAGAAGCCCGCCGCCTGTGAATTCCACGAAGTCTCTACGCTCGTCTGCAGCTCGTTGTCTGTGCCGAAATGCTGTCTTAATCAGCTGTTGATGTGAGCAGGGATGAAGCTCAGGGCGAGCCAGTTACGGGCTGTGTTGTGGGTGGTCAAACACTTCCCATCGAAAACGCTGCAGGAGCATCTTCATTGCCCCAGCAGAGTGCGGCCGAGCATTGTCATGAAGAACGAAACGCATGACAGTTATGTTATGTGGGATGCACGATATCAGGCGAAATCCCTCACCAGGCCCAAGTCACTGCATTGTAGGCATCTTTACGTGTTCACTGTGCACTCAGAGTCGGCCGGAGTGGCCGTGCGGTTCTAGGCGCTACAGTCTTGAGCCGAGCGACCGCTACGGTCGCAGGTTCGAATCCTGCCTCGGGCATGGATGTGTGTGATGTCCATAGGTTAGTTAGGTTTAAGTAGTTCTAAGTTCTAGAGGACTGATGACCTCAGAAGTTAAGTCGCATAGTGCTCAGAGCCATTTCAACCAATTTTGTGCACTCAGAATTGAAAAGAGCAACATGCCGCGATGGACATGCTCCTACAGACGCTGCCCATCACATCTGTGCAAAACTTCATCGAATTTTCATAGTGGTTTTAATTTAGCGAACGATCGGAACTTACTTTCCGAATACGCCTCATATTTTAACTTTCTCACTTCTATACGTCCAAAGTAGGCTATAATTCTTATTTAAAATCAGTCGGTCCTAAATCTTTTAGCAGGTGTCTATGTGTTTTTTTCTCTCTCCTTAAGTTTTCATTAATATGCCCACCCGAATTAGAACGTTCCACGCTGTTTATTATTTCTTGTTGGTATCTTATAACTGACGTGTGTCTCAGGAGATTGTGATCTCTGTTGGTAGTATGAATCAGGAACGCCTCTCGAAACAACCACACAGTAAATAATATGCTGTACATTTTCGTGTGTGTTTATACATTTCGTAAGAGTGAAATTGCAAACTTGGATCTTGTGATGATATTTGAATTACGTAACCATTACGGCACCTCACCTCAACCTCTCGAGACCAGCAATATTCTACTGTGTTTCTGCAAAATGTTTAACATATTTCTGTGACAACATTCCGATTTAATTTAATTAATGTAGAGGTACTTCGATACATCGATATGTACATATTGCAATGATATTATTCTTATGTGTATTCTTTCTTTTGTCACTATGATCTTTGACGAACTTGTAACTCTGATTTTTGGGCGCGGCACCTCACCTCAACCTCTCGAGACCAGCAATATTCTACTGTGTTTCTGCAAAATAGTTAACATATTTCTGTGACAACATTCCGATTTGATTTAATTAATGTAGAGGTACTTCGATACATCGATATATACATATTGCAATGATATTATTCTTATGTGTATTCTTTCTTTTGTCACTATGATCTTTGACGTACTTGTAACTCTGACTTTTGGGCGCGTAAGCGGTTATTAGAGAGTCAAGCTTTGGTCGTCATGTTAAAAAGACGCAAATTGTTGTCAGTTTATGAAATGTGAACTTTAACAGTGAGGAAGATATTTTCAAGTATATTTTATATCGTGAAATGATGTTTTGGAACGAGTTACGTGATATTGCAACAAAAGTAATAAAAAAGAAGTGTAACTTAAATTCTGAGTGCTGTTACTTTTTTACATCACCATTGTCATAACTAGCAAAAGTTTAATCTTCAAGAATGGTTTATGAAACACATCTATAAAACTTTTGAATATCGCAGAATAGCACCGAGGCCTCTTTGCATCCGAGCTTGGAATCATCACTACCTAGATTTTCGACGATTGAGCCATGAGTTCACAACGAGACCATCGTGGGAAACACGAAAAGATGAATGCCTAGTTTATCCATTATTTCAAGAAATGACTTTATAAACTTTGCTGTAATGACACCTGCCACATAATATAACTTTGTTGTTGCCCGAAAATGCAATATTTAGCAGCGTGAGCAACACTACAATCATAATTAATTTTTTACCTTTGTTGTGGTAGGGTTGTTAGAATCTGGAGATGATCCACTAGTCAGATCGGAACAGGCCATCATCAATCAAAAAATAATGATCCACAAAGTGTTTTTCATTGATTGTCTTGTTGCTATATTAGGTTAATAGGAGGTGCGGTATTTTTGATAGTAGCCTACAAAACTGACTCTGACCGCGCAAGTCTATGCACTTAAACTAAAAAGTAAACTAAACTCCTCCCATACAGGCCATGAGGGCCCAAAGGTAGCGACCGGCCGCCATGTCATTCTCAGCTCACAGGCGCTACTGGATGCGGAGATGGAGGGGCATGTGGTCAGCACACCGCTCTCCCGGCCGTATGTCAGTTTCCGAGACCGGAGCCGCTACTTCTAAATGAAGTAGCTCCTCAGTTTGCCTCACAAGGGCTGAGTGCACCCCGCTTGCCAACAGCGCTCGGCAGACCGGATGGTCACCCATCCAAGTGCTCGCCCAGCCTGACAGCGCTTAAATTCGGTGATCTGACGGGAACTGGTGTTACCACTGTGGCAAGGCCGTTGGCCCATGCATAAGTCTTCCTTTTATCTCAGTAAACGCTCACTGACGCAACATATCTTTTGCCGTTCTGTAGAAAGATGTCCGCAGAGTGCAACCACGAAATGATATGTATTACACGCTAAATTCGTACACGTACGTGAATGTAATACTTCTTTGTTCGTAAATTCATATCCAACGGTGGCGATGTGATGCGTAGCCAGCAACATGGGCTCGCCGTAGAGATCGATCTTCTTGTAGGTACACCGACGATTAGTATTTCAGCTGATAGTAGCGACTACTTATTATTCGAGCCTCGCTTCGGCTCCGGAAAGAATTTAGCGTTGTGGAGGGGCCGCCCGCGAGTGCTGGGAACTGCGAGAAACTCCGTTACGCCGCCGTGGGAAGCGCTACGCCGCACAATGAGACGATTATTTCATTAGCGTCTCTGTAATATCCATAGAGCGGCCCCGCACGGACTAAGTACTTGGCAGGCGGCTCGGCGGCGATGACTTGTATCTCTTTTGTCGAGGCGACTCCTATTGTGCGCGTCCTTTGATTGCAGAAGTGCTGCGAAGACCCACCGGCTGTTCGATGGCAGCCCGCCAATGGCGGAAATGCTTTTTAGTGTCTGCGTATCTCTTTCGGAGATGCCTTTCTTAAGCGCCGTGAAAAGCCGGGTGGAAGCCATCTGCCTACGTACGCGGCTGAATGGGCATTCGAGACCGGTTGTTTTCGGTGAGTGCGTCTCGATGGAAGTCGCCAGGGACGACTCGAATGAATTTAAATTCCATACATGACAATAACGATACGTGATTTTGACAAAAACAGCTGTTAACTGAGAGTTCAGTGTATAGATACTTTGCCCATCTGTCCTGTTCAGCCGGTCGTAGTGGCCGTGTGGTTCTAGGCGCTACAGTCTGGAACCGAGCGACCGCTACGGTCGCAAGTTCGAATCCTGCCTTGGGCATGGATGTGTGTGATGTCCTTAGGTTAGTTGGGTTTAATTAGTTCTAAGTTCTAGGCGACTGATGACCTTAGGAGTTAAGTCGCATAGTGCTCAGAGCCATTTGAACCGTTTTGTTCTGTTCACAAAACAAATTAACAACTGTATGTGATTCGGAAACACTTTGTTTTCAAAGTTACAGTTGTGAGCTTGTGGGTGCTATTCTGTCATTCTGCGCAACGGATTAATCTGAGATGTACCCTTTACCCTGTGGTTCCTGCAAGATGCAATTTCCACCCCCACACTACTACAGACGTCAGACAGACGCTCCTAACGTTCTAAAGAGAAATGCCTGAAAAGTTTTCAGCAATAAATATCTTCTCGAGTCGTCCGCTGTAAGGAAATGACACAAAAATTCACAAAATTTCTTACCTAACTAGTGGGATACTTGGGTACTGTGAAACGTCCCCTTAGAAAAATTATTCATGACTGTGCTTAAACTGACACACAATATTTTTTTAGTGCAACGCAATCTGACTTTCAGTAATCCCTACAAGAGAATGGCCCTGACTAAATTAACCTATACGTTTCACAAATCACTTAACTCACAAAAATCTTCGTTACTCGAACTACTGCAATACAGCGAGCGCTACTACTGCCAGCTAAATAAAAGATTCAAACTACGGAAGGCACTAACTACTGATAGGCATAGTTAGCAAATGAAAGATTTTAATAGAGAACAAACAATGTATTTACCTTAATAGTCATAATATATATAGCAGTTCATGACATCCATTCTTACAAATGTACTGTTTCTGATGGACACACCTCCAGATTATCCATTCTCAAAAATCGGCCATCTCACTTCCCCACATCCACCACTGCTGGCGGCTCGCCTCCAACTGCGCAACGCTACGCGCTGTTAACATCCAGCTGCCCAACACTACAATGGCAGACAACAATGCAAACTAGCCACAGACTGCACACAGTACAGTTAGTGATTTTCATACAGAGCGCTACGTGGCGTTACCAATGTAAAAACCTAAACAGCCTACTTACAACTGGAGTAGTGCTAGTTAGTGTAAGAAAAACATGAAACTAACGAAAATTATTATTTTATTTTGCAAAAATTCTGAGAAATCACAATGGCACTTTTAGTTATGAACTGAACAATTTATTTCCGGGTTCTTTTCGGGATGTGAAGTTACCTCTCAAGGATAGGATTCGCTAATGAAATTTCTGTACAAAGTTTAAGATTGTTATTGACTTAGCAGAATGGCTGAGAGCCGCGCCTACTCAACTTGAATAATTATCCGTTAGAATGTTGCTAGGTATGGTCGAGGCTGTCGCGTGTGAAATGCAGTGAAGTGTACTGTTGTGGAGGAAATATGGGGCTCGCAAGAGCTGTAGCGCACAATACCGGAAGCTGCGATGACTGCTGTCTGCGCCGCTCGCTGCTGACAAATACGATAACTCTCGTTCTATCTGGATTGACCTTCGCCAATCAAACTCTCCCTACACCTTGATGAAGTCAAGGATTCCTATTCGCCCCTAGTCTAACTATTGGCGTGGTACACTGGTCAGATAACCAGTCCACCCCGATGCCACTCAAAAATTCGCTCGCAGGCGTTTAACTATAACTTGGACCGTTCACTCCGCACAATAAGTGTGGTGGCCAACACAGTGAGAAACGCTTAATCGCAAGGACTCAGTATAGGTTGTATAGGTTCGCACTCTGATTCGCTCTCGACAGAGGTGCTCTCCCAGTGAAGTACTGAGGAGAGACTTGTTCCTCGCTCTTTGAGTACACATACGAGCGCGCACGCTCTCACTATGTGTTCTCGCTCCAAGAGCGACAACAGAACGGCGCCTCTCCACACCAGACGTGAAGGGGTATATCTTTCGGTCTCTTCCGTTACTCCTTCAGCTCAAGGCGTCAGGAATATCGTTTGCCAATCAGCATTGCTCTTCTAAAACGGGAGATTGACATTTCGTTTAATCCGACCAATCCGGAAATCTGTAGCATCGGCGTTTGGCGTTTGCTGTCTCCCTGTGAAAACCTCTGAAACTGCGTGCTCTCTTTGTAAAGAATGCGTAGGCTGGGTGCTCCCATACAATGTAGCGGAATTTGCTTTTAAGCCGAACACGGGGTCGTTCTTCCTTTCACTCGGGCAAATGTTGTCTGCTCTATGGGCGGTCACTGTCGACATAGATAGGCTGAGTCGTCCTCTGAAGGGACCGGGCCCCCCGGCGTGTGGTTTGCGTCTCCCGTCTCCCCTGTGACCGTCGTGTCTTGAATGTGTGTGTGTGTGTGTATGCCAGCCTCGAGTATTTCAATCTCGGTGCGCATTTGCGATTTATTAGTTATTTGCATATCATTTACATGAATTCATACAACACTGACTTTATCTTATCGAGTTTTGGTTAGAATGGAGCGTCTTGATGTGCGGAATATAATTCTGAGGGCGGAATATGTCAGCAATGAAGGTCAGGAGACCACGACGTGTTACACAGAGTTTACTAAAACGCATCCACCGACGTTCCCGCTTGTCACTTTCAAGTATTAGCAGCAAAAATGTGCGAAATGTGGGTCTTTTTATCGGCAGCAGAACAGCTAAACGTGAGTGATACCGACAAGACCAATAAAAGTTAGTTTTCAAAACTGGCGTACGTGTAGGCACTTGTATTGCCGTAACGTGAAATATGCCCTAGACCAGGGCGTCCATTTCGCGGGCCGCATGTGGGCCAAAGCAGGTATCAGAGCGGCCCAAGGAGTGAGAATCTGTCACACGCTAGGTTAAAAAAATGCCCTACAATTCCGTTTTGTAAGCTTACGATAAATTGAAAATATTCAAATTTGAAACATTTGCCATCCGATGCTGCTGTCTCTTTGGTCCATCCCGTTCGTAACATTGCCGCCCACGCTGTACTTGAACCCCTAAGACTCTCGCTCCTATAATTGGGCATTCCATCACACGCACTGTTCTGTCATCTTATGGCATCTTCAGTTGCAACCGAGAAAGTAATGATTTACAGACATAATCCTAAAACTATACTCTGCCTGAACAAGCTATGAAGGCCCAACGGTACTCACCAGCTGCCATGTCATCCTCAGCTCACAGGCGTCACTGGATGCGGATATGGAAGGGCATGTGGTCCGCACACCGCTCTCCCCACCTTATGTCAGTGTACGAGACCGACATAATCCTAAAGACGGGATGAAATATGCAACCGTGCTTTTCAACCTAATGAAGAACTTGACAATACACTTCAGGATTTTCGAAAAAATAATCATACCTCTTTTTATTTACACGACACCTTTCACAAACGATGTAGATACGTTGCCACAAGAATTTCAGATGGAATGCATGGAGTTACAGTCTGACATTCAACTAAAAGAAAAATTTTATCATGTACCTTCGTGGAGTTTTACAAATCATACCTGCCCAGAGAGAACTGCACAGTGATGTGTTATGTATGTCATTGTTGTTTGGAAGCGTATGCGCTTGTGAACAGTTCTTTTCGAGACTGAAGCACACGAGGATTAAAAATAGAAGCAAAATCTCAGAAAAACACATTGAGAACGCCCTGAGAATTGCAGTCACTTAGATCGAGCCTGATTAACACGTACACCGAAGAGCCAAAGAAACTGTTACATCTGCCTAATATCGTGTAGGGCCCCCGCGAGCACGCAGAAGTGCCACAAAACAACGTGGCATGGACTCGACTAATGTCTGAAGGAGTGCTGGAAGGAACTGACACCATGAATCCTGCAGGGCTGTCCATAAATCCGTAAGAAAGGGGAGGATGGAGATCTCTTCTGAACAGCACGTTGCAAGGCATCCCAGATATGCTTAATAATGTTCATGTCTGGAGAGTTTGCGGCCAACGGAGGTGTTTAAACTCAGAACAGTGTTCCTGGAGCCACTCTGTAGCAATTCTGGACGTGTAGAGTGTCGCATTGTCCTGCTGGAATTGCCCAAATACTTCAGAATGCACAATGGACATGAATGAATGCCGATGATCAGACAGGATGCTTACGTACGTGTCACCTGTCAGAGTCGAATCTACATATATCAGGGGTCCCATATCACTCCAACTGCACACGCCCCACACCATTACAGAACCTTCACCAGCTTGAGCAGTCCCCTGCTAACATGAAGGGTCCATGGATTCATAAGGTTGTATCCACATCCGTACACGCCCATCCGCTCGATAGAATATGAGACGAGACTCGTCCGACCAGACAGCTGTTTTCCAGTCATCAACAGTCCAATGTCGGTGTTGAAGGGCCCAGGCGAGGCGTAAAGCTTTGCGTCGTGCAGTCATCAAGGGTACACGAGTGGGCCTTCGTCTCCGAAAGCCCGTATCAATGATGTTTCGTTTTATGGTTCGCACGCTGACACGTAATGATGGCCCAGCATTGAATTCTACAGGAATTTTCGGTAGGGCTGCTCTACTGTCACGTTGAACGATTCTTTTTAGTCGTCGTTGCTCCCGTTCTTGCAGGATCTTTTTCCGGTCGCAGCGATGTCGGAGATTTGACGTTTTACCAGATTACTCACATTCACGGTACACTCGTGAAATGGTCGTACGGGAAAATCCCCACTTCATCGCTACCTCGGAGCTGTGTCCCATCGCTATGACTATGACACCGTGTTCAAATTCATTTAAATCTTGGTAACCTACCATTTTGGCAGCAATAATCGATCTAACAACTGCGCCAGGCACTTGCCATATACAGGGGTTGCCGACCGCAGCGCCGTATTCTGTCTGCTTACATATGTCTGTATTTGAATACGCAAGCCTGTACCAGTTTCTTTGGCGATTCAGTGTAAAAATAGTGGCATAGAAAATAATTGTTCCTAACTTTCATCTGTTACTAATTTAAACAATCGCTAGCGTATTGAGCAGGTGACTTGCTGTTTCATCATTACAAGGTATTCAGACAAAAGCGTCTCTGTTGAAGGAAGCAACTCCCATTTTCTGCTTCTGGGAACCACGAGTGTCGGAGTTGCAGAATATGAGATAACAGAAAAGTTACAGACAACATGAAACAAGCTGCAAATAACGACGATTGATATCTAAAATGAGATGAGGACTAAAATAACTCGGGTCTGTGTGCGTCGTCGATATTTCATTTTCATATAGCTTTTTTCAAATGCAGAAGAAAAAGACATTGATTTATAAACAATCGTTCCCTCACATCTTGCTCGCTTCACACAGATTTTACAGGACGAAATTTAGGTCCTAAGTGCCATTTGAAAGCCCAGGCTCACCGGTACGTTATTGGGAAATTACGAGTTGCTCGCAAAACATACGTCTTGTACTGGAGTACTGCGCAAGTTACGGTGATCCACATTCGTCGACAGTATAGAAAGGGCGAGAGCCCAAAGAGCCACTGGGCATTTTGCCTAGCTAGAGGGTGTGTGGTAGTGAAACATGTTGCTCGCAAAAATATCACACTTTCACATTGGCCATCCCCACCTGTACAATACTAGCAGCGCGTTGCTGAAGCCAATCTTGGCAGCCATCGTACGTACTCCATAAGGACTCCAAACGCTGCAGCAGTACTCTAGAATGGTCTGTACTTGTCTTTTACAGATGAACTGCTCATTCCCAGAACACTAACGACAAATCTATCTTCTATTCTCCTCCCTTACTACTGCTTTAAGTGTTTGTTCCATTTCATGTCTCTTCTTAGTACTACTCCAAAAATTTAAACGATGTGTCGGGCTCCGTATGTTGACCATTAATCTTGTAATAAGATAATGCCGCGTTATTTCTCTTTGTTGTGGACAGGTATCAAATTTGCAAGGAGAGCTGTAGTTTTTGACGAACATAAAATTTTGTTCGACGCTCTCTTAATTCCATTATCAACGTCGAACAACGATACTTTCCTCTAGACAACGGAATCATCAGCGAACAATGTGACAGTGCTGCTGATCGTATATTGTTCAGAATCTCTTCGAGGGAAGCGATGTACTGCCAGGCGATGAAGCGATCCTGGACGACGACAAGATCCGTGTGGCTGTCGACACTAAAGGTTCCTCACAACATCACAGAACCTTGGAAATCTGTCGATTTCGTGGACAACATTTGGCAGTTACTGCACACCGGAGGTCCCCGCACACGAACACGCCCGTCACCTTGGATCAGAGGATATCCGGACTCGTCTGTGAATAACACGTTTCGCCAGTGACGAAGTTGCCAGTTGACGTGGGAACAGCAGAACTAAAGCCGAGCTGCAAGATGTCGTCTTTAGCAGGGTACTCGAGCAGGATGTCTGGGTCGTAAGGTCCTTTCTCGTAATCTGTTCTTTACAGTATGATGTAATATAGCGGCTCTTCTGAGATCGTCCTGCAGTGTTCTGGCGGTACCCGTATGACGCTGCAATGCAGAGGCGCCAGTTACCGGTCATAGCGTGGTGTCTGTAATGCGTCGGGACTTTGTCAAACTCGCCTTGTGTACTGACCTGTCTCCTTGCAACGTGTCCACAACATATGTATGGTACATGGAGTGGTATTGATATCTGCAGCAACACATCCGAAAGTCCATCCTTTTTTGACCAAAGAGGCCTCCCCAGCAAGTTGCACTGCATTAAGAAGTCACATTGCATATGCCGGATTGATTACAGTGCCTCTGAATGACAGCTGCCATCTGTGTACCGCACTAGAAGACACCGAGACACCGTTACTCACTTCCTTATGAGTGGTCAGCCGACACTGTAATGCATAGCACAGCCAACAGATGGTAAATGATTTTAATTATTGCCTACACTGAAAAGCGAAGGTCTCTAGCCACCCAATAGGACCACAGGTACAGCCTCTGACAAAATAGATTTAAGCTGCACGTGGCCCCCTAATTCTTTTGAACACTGTATTTGCTGATTGAGATTTTCACTCTGCAGCGGAGTGTGCGCTGATATGAAACTTCCTGGCAGATTTCGCAGGAGAGCTTTTCTGTAAAGTTTGGAAGGTAGTAGACGAGATACTGGCAGAAGTAAGACTGTGAGGACTGGGCTTGGGTCGTGCTTGGGTAGCTCAGTTGGTAGAGCACTTGCCCGCGAAAGGCAAAGATCCCGAGTTCGAGTCTCGGTCCGGCACACAGTTTTAATCTGCCAGGAAGTTTCACTGTATTTCAAAAATGGTTCAAATGGCTCTGAGCACTATGGGTCTTAACATCTGTGGTCATCAGTCCCCTAGAACTTAGAACTACTTAAACCTAACTAACCTAAGGACATCACACACATCCATGCCCGCGGCAGGATTCGAACCTGCGACCGTAGCAGTCGCGCAGTTCCGGACTGAGCGCCTAGAACCGCTAGACCACCGCGGCCGGCTTCACTGTATTTGCTGTAGATAGAAGTAGACGTAAATAATTTCTGCGTTTGGATGAAAGCATTGATGATTACCTGTCAAACACCGTACGATAATAAATTTTACAGATGGGCATAATTCGGAGAAATGTGGCAGATACTCATTGCCTGTCCACTTACCATGTTTAGGCACGTATTATAGTTTTTATGATCTTGATGTTACCGAAGATTCAGCGCAACTTGCGCCGCAGTAAGTGGTGAAGACAGTTATGTGGCACTTATTAACCACTGTAGCCTGCAATCGGAGGCAGAAGCACGGCGATTAATTGCGGAATTAGCCTGCGTGCGCTTTTGCCGATTATTTTTACGCACAGATGTTGCGGCTGTCGGCTCCGGACAAGTTTCTTGCATTAATTTTTAACTGGACACGATGAGCTATTCGCTCCGTGCATGTCGGTAATTTGTTACTACCGGAGGTAACGGTGGTTTTTCTTTCTTACTAACGTCCGGCTCTCTTTACGCCACTGAATTTTTTCTTTTGATTTAGTAAAGGAGAGTAACGGCTGTAGTTGGCGATGATGTAGTGGAAAGGGAACAGTGTACTTCCACTACGCTGGTCAAAGTGCTTCTAATACGTTAACATTTCCCTATTTTTTCTTGATGATTATTGATATGTTAAACACATTGTTGAAACGCTTCGATGGTGTCTAACAGTATTTGTTCATAAAGTACACCATATATATTTACATTGGTACTGCTATTGGTCGTCAGTACAGGCGCTAACTTTCAGCATGGACAGAGTGACTCACGTTGGAACATACTATTCCAAATGACTTCTGAAGTGTACGTAATGAGAAACATTAGTTTGCCTAGCCACTGAACTTACCTGTGTCTCTTCTTCACCCGGGTAAAGCTCCGGCACGAACGAGTATTGTCATATTCTAACTGTATTACAACCTTCAACTAACCATCGGGTCGTAGGATAATCCGATCCCCTCAAATTGTAACGTTGGAAACGGAACGAATAACTTCAGTAATTGCAAGCTTCGTATGACTTAAAACGCAACGTTAATTGAAATTATTTATTTACTGCTTTACATTTCTAGTATCGCTATAGCTATTTTCTTTTATCTACAGTCCCCCATCACTCTTCAGGAATTCTTTATGTATGCACATTTCTCTGGTGTACCGTCGTTTAGTTTTGCTATTGGATGAATTCGGACTGTAAACGTCGATCAGTACTTCAGATATATCGTTTGTTGTAAGCTGTAGATAAACCATGTAGAAGACTTCTGTTAGGTCCATTCACTCTAGTGATTACGACAGCTCGTGTTCTCACAATATTAAATTGTGCCTTCACTTAAAATTGAGCCTCTTTAGTTTCTTAGTGTTTTACCAAAGTTGGGGCGATATGTACTTGCAAACATGAAAATGATCAGGAAATTGGAATGCTTAAAATTAGCCAGTTATGTATCTCGCGAGATTTTGGGGTTGTAGCCGGATGACGTCGGCATGAACTACACTCCTGGAAATGGAAAAAAGAACACATTGACACCGGTGTTTCAGACCCACCATACTTGCTCCGGACACTGCGAGAGGGCTGTACAAGCAATGATCACACGCACGGCACAACGGACACACCAGGAACCGCGGTGTTGGCCGTCGAATGGCGCTAGTTGCACAGCATTTGTGCACCGCCGCCGTCAGTGTCAGCCAGTTTGCCGTGGCATACGGAGCTCCATCGCAGTCTGTAACACTGGTAGCATGCCGCGACAGCGTGGACGTGAACCGTATGTGCAGTTGACGGACTTTGAGCGAGGGCGTATAGTGGGCATGCGGGAGGCCGGGTGGACGTACCGCCGAATTGCTCAACACGTGGGGCGCGAGGTCTCCACAGTACATCGATGTTGTCGCCAGTGGTCGGCGGAAGGTGCACGCGCTCGTCGACCTGGGACCGGACCGCAGCGACGCACGGATGCACGCCAAGACCGTAGCATCCTACGCAGTGCCGTAGGGGACCGCACCACCACTTCCCAGCAAATTAGGGACACTGTTGCTCCTGGGGTATCGGCGAGGACCATTCGCAACCGTCTCCATGAAGCTGGGCTACGGTCCCGCACACCGTTAGACCGTCTTCCGCTCACGCCCCAACATCGTGCAGCCCGCCTCCAGTGGTGTCGCGACAGGCGTGAATGGAGGGACGAATGGAGACGTGTCGTCTTCAGCGATGAGAGTCGCTTCTGCCTTGGTGCCAATGATGGTCGTATGCGTGTTTGGCGCCGTGCAGGTGAGCGCCACAATCAGGACTGCATACGACCGAGGCACACAGGGCCAACACCCGGCATCATGGTGTGGGGAGCGATCTCCTACACTGGCCGTACACCACTGGTGATCGTCGAGGGGACACTGAATAGTGCACGGTACATCCAAACCGTCATCGAACCCATCGTTCTACCATTCCTAGACCGGCAAGGGAACTTGCTGTTCCAACAGGACAATGCACGTCCCCATGTATCCCGTGCCACCCAACGTGCTCTAGAAGGTGTAAGTCAACTACCCTGGCCAGCAAGTTCTCCGGATCTGTCCCCCATTGAGCATGTTTGGGACTGGATGAAGCGTCGTCTCACGCGGTCTGCACGTCCAGCACGAACGCTGGTCCAACTGAGGCGCCAGGTGGAAATGGCATGGCAAGCCGTTCCACAGGACTACATCCAGCATCTCTACGATCGTCTCCATGGGAGAATAGCAGCCTGCATTGATGCGAAAGGTGGATATACACTGTACTAGTGCCGACATTGTGCATGCTCTGTTGCCTGTGTCTATGTGCCTGTGGTTCTGTCAGTGTGATCATGTGATGTATCTGACCCCAGGAATGTGTCAATAAAGTTTCCCCTTCCTGGGACAATGAATTCACGGTGTTCTTATTTCAATTTCCAGGAGTGTATATGCGTGATGTTGAGGTACCCCCTTGGCCGTAAGCTCAAGGGCCATCTACAACGGCTGCTGGCAATCTTGCCTGAGAGGATACAATGTCTTTTTTGACACCCACCTCCCCAAACTAATCAGCGCATGCATCCAGTCTAGAGAGCATGCAGCGTCTTACTGAGAAATGGGATCTTGCTACAAACTTCTGTATCCTGTTGACTCGCTTTTGTGATCACTGCAGCTACATGACGTCCCCTCTCAACCACTGAAGTTTCAATGCGTTTTCTCCTCCCCTCTAAGGGCTCCACTTTTTATTTTCAGGCAGTATACTGTCAGGTGTTCTGATTATGGATCTTAAAAAAATTTGCCAGGTGCGAGATAAAACCGCGCACTGACTGTTTTGTACTAACTTAATTGTGTATACCGACAATTCCTCCACGACCCCCAAGGTTTTTGTCTGTTTTCGATATTGACACTGGCAAGATGTCGGTCCCAGGGATTGCAAGACTTTCGAGAATGGTTTAATTTCAAGTTTGAAGCCCGATAACAAATGGAAAAAAGAAACATTATTTTGTGTGATAATAATATTCTAATACGTTTGTTTGCACGGCCATCTTCCGCAATAGCTGTTCAAATCCGTTGCTATTGGTTACCCGTCTTGATGATGTTGTTGATTATTTTACTTTGTGGGGTGCTCAACTGAGCGGTTATCAGCACCCGCACAAATTCCCGACCTCTGCTCAGTCCAGTCTCGCCACTTTCATGAATGATGATGAAATGATGACAGCACAAGCACCCAGTCATCTCGAGGCAGGTGAAAAATCCCTGACCTCGCCGGGAATCGAACCCAGTATCCGTCTTGAGCTTATTGCAATTTAATTAAAAAGAATGGCACCAAACGCGTTCGCTTTTATTTATAAAGCACCTTCCGTGGTTATTCCGAAAACTGGATACATACGTTTGCACATTTTTGCTTCATTTAGGCTAAAAACAGCATTTTGTTTACTGACTTTGTGTGCAAGTTCAAATTCAAAAGCTTCAAATGGCTCCAAGCACTATGGGACTTAACATCTAAGGTAATCAGTCCCCTAGACTTGGAACTTCTTAAACCTAACTAACCAAAGGACATCACACACATCCATGCCCGAGGCAGGATTCGAACCTGTGACCGTAGCAGCAGCGCGCCTAGAACCGCTCGGTCACATCGGCCGGCTGTGTGCAAGTGCGCAATGTAAATATGTAAAGAATCACCGTAAGTAACATGCACACCAATTTTCTAAAGAAAGCGCTGTTTTTAACCTGAAACCACCAAAGATGTACAAATGTATGTATCCAGTTTTGCAGAATAATCACACAAGATGCATTGTAAATAAAAGCCAAGCTCAAGACGGATAACCAGTAGTAAGTCAATAATTTTCTGATTCTTTTCCTGTACTTGGAATGTCAAACGTTTCATCATTTCAAATTTCATGATTCTGCGTTAAGGGGAGATATCCTATATGTTTCAGTGACATTTTGTGAATATCAAAATACGAGAGATATAAATGGCCGTATCTTTTGATTGCGTTGACGTCGAAGCACCATTAAAGAGCTATAGATCTGCATGTGAGACATATATTTCAACTTTATACGTCTAGCCGTTTCTGAGAAAAGGGGTGCTGACAGACCGAGAGCAGACACACGGAAAACAAATGAAAGAAAAGTTCTCTTGGGCTATAATTACAAATTAGCAACTTCGCATTCTTCTCTATACTTTTATCGTGATATTTTTCGTCTTCGTCTTATGAGTACGCCAACGGCAAGTGTCCTGTAGGTTTTGATGAGTGAGCTTGCGAATATCAAAATATGTGACACAAATGGCAGTATCTCTTGTTCCAGTGAGTTAGAAGCTTACTGTTATTACACCAACAAGTGACTATAGACCTTAGTAGGTAACTTAAATTTCGACGTGATACGCCTACGCCTTCTTGAGGAAAAATCGGGCTTAACAGAGGAACGAACAGACAGACAGTCTGATAACAAATAACAAAAAAGTTTTTTCATGTGATATAATAATAAATTAACAGTTTTCAGATTTTTTTGTTGTCTTGTGAAACCTTGCTGCTTGACAATTTTCATGGTTCTAGTCGACGGGAAGTAGCCTACAGGTTTTGATGAGCGGGTTTGTGAGTATCCAAATACTTGACAAATATGTCCATATCTTTTGATTGCACTGACTTAGAACCTTCACATTTTTTACATCGCCGAGTGACCGTAGACCGTAATACGTGGCCTAAATTTGCACTACTGGCCATTAAAATTGCTACACCAAGAACAAATCCAGATGGTAAACGGATATTCATTGGACAAATATATTATAGTAGAACTGACATGTGAATACATTTTCACGCAATTTGGGACCATAGATGCTGAGAAATCAGTATCCAGAACACCCATCTCTGGCCGTAATAACGGCCTTGATACGCCTGGGCATTGAGTCAGAGCTTGGATGGCGTGTACAGGTACAGCTGCCCATGCAGCTTCAACACGATACCACAGTTCATCGAGAGTAGTGACTGGCGTACTGTGACGAGCCAGTCGCTCGGCCACCCACGGGTCGTAACACATCTGAAATGTGACGTCCACTGTTCAAAGTGCCGTCAATGCGAACAAGAGGTGACCGAGACGTGTAACCAATGGCACCCCATACCATCACGCCGGGTGATACGCCAGTATGGCGATGACGAATACACGCTTCCAATGTGCGTTCACCGAGATGTCGGCAAACACGGATTCGACGATCATGATGCTGTAAACAGAACCTGGATTTATCCGGAAAAATGACTTTCTGCCATTCGTGCTCCCAGGTTCGTCGTTGAGTACACCGTCGCAGGCGCTCATGTCTGTGATGCAGCGTCAAGGGTAGCCGCAGCCATGGTCTCCGAGCTGATAGTCCATGCTGCTGCAAACGTCGTCGAACTGTTCGCGCAGATGGTTGTTGTCTTGCAAACGTCCCCATATCTTGACTCATGGATCGAGACGTGGCTGCACGATCCGTTACAGCCATGCATATAAGATGCCTGTCATCTCGACTGCTAGTGATACGCGGCCGTTGGGATCCAGCACGGCGTTCCGTATTACCCTCCTGAACCCACCGATTCCATATTCTGCGAACAGTCATTGGATCTCGACCAACTCGAGCAGCAATGTCGCGATACGATAAACCGCAACCGCGATAGGCTACAATCCGACCTTTATCAAAGTCGAAAACGTGATGGTACGCATTTCTCCTCCTAACACGAGGCACCACAACAACGTTTCACCAGGCAACGCCGGTCAACTGCTGTCTGTGTATGAGAAATAGGTTGGAAACGTTCCTCATGTCAGCACGTTGTAGGTGTCACCACCGGCGCCAACCTTGTGTGAATGCTCCGAAAAGCTAATCATTTGCATACCACAGCATCTTCTTCCTATCGGTTAAATTTCGCGTCTGTACCACGTCATCTTCGTGGTGTAGCAATTTTAATGGCCAGTAGTGTATCTTGACACGTCTATCCGTTCCTGAGAAATAGTGTTTTGGACAGTTGCACATACAGAGAGACAAGCGAACAACAAAGTAGGCCTATAAGGGTTCCGTTTCTTACAGACAGCTACGGAATCCTAAAAAGACATGGAAATGAGTTAGAGATAAAAGTTTAGGATACCATAAGAAGTTAAACCTCTGTGTGTCAGCTTCCCAGGCCCGTGGTTTGTTCGGCACTGAGGGTTCGCATAAGGTTGTGAGAGGAGGTCTTCCAGCACGCAGTTTCCTGCAGCAGCTGAACCGAGGCAGAAAATCCTATGAAATTTTGGTCTTATGTCAAAGCGGTAGGTGGATCAAAACAAAATGTCCAGACATTCTGTGACCAAAATGGTACTGATACAGACTAAAGGCCGAAATAACAAATGTCTTTTTCCAAAGCTGTTTCACAGAGGAAGACTGCACTGTAGTTCCTTCTCTAGATTGTCACACAGATGACAAAATGGTAGATAGATGACAGAGGGATAGAAAAACAATTAAAATCGCTCAAAAGATGAAAGGCCGCTGGACGTGATGGGATACCAGTTCGATATGACACTGAGTAAGCAAAGGAACTTGACCCTCTTCATGCAGTGTACCGTAGGTCTCTAGAAGAGCGTAGCGTTCCAAGGCATTGGAAAAGGTCACAGGTCATCCCCATTTTCAAGAAGAGATGTCGAACTGAGGTGCATAACTATAGACCTATATCTCTAACGTCGATCAGTTGTAGAATTTTGAAACACGTATTATGTTCGAGTATAATGACTTTTCTGGAGACTAGAAATCTACTGTGTAGGAATCACCATGGGTTTCGATAAAGACGATCGTGTGAAACCCAGCTCACGCTATTCGTCCACGAGACTCAGAGGGCCATAGACACGGGTTCACAGGTAGATGCCGTGTTTCTTGACTTCCGCAAGGCGTTTCATACAGTTCCCCACAGTCGTTTAATAAACAAAGTAAGAGCATATGGACTGTCAGACCAATTGTGTGATTGGATTGAAGAGTTCCTAGATAACAGAACGCAGCATGTCATTCTCAATGGAGAGAAGTCTTCCGAAGTAAGAGTGATTTCAGGTGTGCCGCAGGGGAGTGTCGTAGGACCGTTGCTATTCACGATATACATAAATGACCTTGCGGATAACATCGGAAATTCACTGAGGCTTTTTGCGGATGATGCTGTTGTATATCGAGAGGTTGTAACAATGGAAAATTGTACTGAAATGGAGGAGGATCTGCAGCGAATTAACGCATGGTGCAGGGAATGGCAATTGAATCTCAATGTAGACAAGTGTAATGTGCTGCGAATACATAGAAAGATAGATTACCTGTCATTTAGCTACAATATAGCAGGTGAGAAACTGGAAGCATTAATTCCATAAATTATCTGGGAGTACGCATTAGGAGTGATTTAAAATGGAATGATCATATAAAGTTGATCGTCGGTAAAGCAGATGCCAGACTGAGATTCATTGGAAGAATCCTAAGGAAATGCAATCCGAAAACAAAGGAAGTAGGTTACAGTATACAAGCCCACTGGTTGAGTATTGCTCACCAGTGTGGGATCCGTACCAGATAGGGTTGATGGAAGAGATAGAGAAGATCCAACGGAGAGCAGCGCGCTTCGTTACAGGATCATTTAGTAACTGCGAAAGCGTTACGGAGATGATACATAAACTCCAGTGAAAGACTCTGCAGCAGAGACGCTCAGTAGCTCGGTACGGGCTTTTGTCGAAGTTTCGAGAACATACCTTCTGTAACACCTCCGTTTTTATCCCGACCTGATCTGATCGAATAGCAGCCCAATATTTATTATTAACATGACCGTGAACCTAATGGGGTTGGTAATCGGAATTGACTGCTACGGAAGTTGTCGCTTTCCAGTTCGTCCTGTTCAAGACTATAATACTGAATGTATGGTAATAAGGAACACCAACACAGTTTTACTAATTACGAACTTCTATTCTTCTCAAAACACAAAAAGGAGACAGCCACTGCCTTCGTCATGCATATCTAATTACGGCTAATATCAGCGCAGGCTTTCTTCATTTGCCATTAGCGTCACACACTAATCCATCACTGCATTCAACACTGCAATCCAAGGTTAAGCCGGCGCGGTAGACGCGAAAGTAAATATCGGCTCTAGTAACGTCACTGATCACTTTTATAAAGATACTTCTTCACTTCCCCGGTATTTATTTATTATTTAGGGGTCTAACCACGGCGATGGTGACACCCTTCTCGGTTAAAAATCCTATATTCTAATAATGGCCTCCACACACACTCACCATTCCCGCCAACCACTCTGGCGCTCTCGCAACACGTCACAATCGATTGTTCTCCCTATCGACCTGTGCCGAGTGCAAAGTTATAGTAAGAGCCTACGGACCCCTTACACTACACCGAGGTGTCAAGCAGTATATTGCTCCCTCCTACGTATATCTCGCGAAGAGACCATGAGGATAAAATCAGAGAGATTAGAGCCCACACACAGAGGCATACCGACACGAACAGTACGTGACTGGAATAGAAGGGAGAACCGTTAGAGGTGCTCAAGGTACCCTCCGCCACACACCGTCAGGTGGCTTGCGGGGTATGGATGTAGATGTAGATGTAGACGGAGCCTTCCGGAAGCCGGGACGACCCGCCAGGCTCGCTCTCGCTACGCGACCGTGAACAACCAGCCGCGCCGCCGCCGTCCCGCTGCAAGAAAATTAAAACCGCAGGAAGGCGAGCTCGTGACGAGAGCTGCGGGCGCGCGGAAATGAGGAGACCGGCTCGGCGCGCGTATTGCTCTCTGGACGTGGCGACCGCAGACCGTCGCCATCGCAGTCGCTGACGAGCACGTGGGGGCCGCAGATTCCGTAGCCACAGACACAGCCGCGGATTCCGCCGGGCGCAGACGCTCGCGCGTTTTTATGGCCGCCCGCCGCATAACGGAATACAGTCACGCCTCATTGCCGCAGTCACGTCCACGAGCCAATCTTCGCTTCAGCTCCTCCGACGCCTCGTTAGCATTCTTCGGACTTTGTTTCCTTCGCGCTCCACACAGTTGCGCTATTCGCCATAATTGGCTGTGATTGTTTTCTTTCTGTTTTCTGACGAAGTACTTGAGGCGAAACGACTTACAAATCTTCCGCACCACCCCTTTCCATTTGCACAGCCAACAGGTGTGGCGCCTACCATTCTGTACGTCTACATACATACTCCGCAAGCCACCGTATGGTGCGTGGCGGAGGGTACACTGTACAACTTCTACTCATTTCCTTTCCTGTTCCACTCGCAAACACACTGAGGTGGCAAAAGTCATGCGATACCTCCTAATATCGTCTCGGACATCATTCTGCCAGGCGTAGTGCAGTGCCTTGTTGACAACTGGGGCCCAAGGCTTTGTGGTGTCTGCGCCAAACTCGAACCCTACTATCAGTTGCCAGCCGGGGTGGCCGAGAGGTTCTAGGCGCTTCTGTCTGGAACAGCGAGACCGCTACGGTCGCAGATTCGAATCCTGCCTCGGGCATGGGTGTGTGTGATGACCTCAGAAGTCAAGTCCCATAGTCCTCAGAGCCATTTGAACCATTTGAACCTACTATCAGCTCTTACCAATTGAAACTGAGACTCAACTGAGCAGGTCACGGTTCTACAGTCGTCTAGACTGTATTGTGACGAGCCCAAGAGATGTGCTGCAGGCGATAGCGCGCTGTTAGCAAAGGCAGTAGCGTCGGTCGCCTGGTGCCATAGCCCATTAATTCCAAATTTGCAACACGGTTCTAACAGATATATTCGTCGCACGTCCCACATTAATTTCTGTGGTTGTTTCGCGCAGTGTTCCTCGTCTGTTAGAAGTGATAACTCTATGCAAATGCCGCCGCTCTACATGTACGTCTACGTGATTACTCTGCTATTGACAATAAAGTGCCTGGCAGAGGGTTCAATGAACCACCTTCAATCTGTCTCTCTACCGTTCCACTCTCTAAAGGCACGCGGGAAAAACGAGCACTTAAATTTTTCTCTGCGAGCCCTGATTTCTCTTATTTCATCAAATGGTTCAAATGGCTCTGAGCACTATGCGACTTAACATCTGAGGTCATCAGTCCCCTAGAACTTAGAACTACTTAAACCTAACTAAGCTAAGGACATCACACACATCCATGCCCGAGGCAGGATTCGAACCTGCGACCGTAGCGGCGCGCGGTTCCAGACTGAAGCGCCTAGAACCGCTCAGCCACATCGGCCGGCGTATTTTATCGTGATGATGATTTCTCCCTATGCAGGTCGGTGTCAATAGTATGTTTTCGCAATCGGAGGAGAAAACTGGTGATTGAAAATACATGAAAATATCCCGTCGCACCGAAAAACGCCTTTGTTTTAATGATTACCACTCCAATTCATGTATCATCTCTGTGGCACTATCTCCCTCAATTCGCGATAATACAAAACGAGCTGCCCTTCTTTGTACTTTTTCGATGTCATCCGTCAGTCCCATCTGATGCGGATCCCACACCGCACAGCAATACTCCAGAATAGGGCGGACAAGCGTGGTATAAGCAGTCTCCTTAGTAGACCTGTTGCACCTTCTAAGTGTTCTCCCAATGAATCGCAGTCTTTGGTTTGCTCCATCCACAATATTATCGATGTAATCGTTCCAATTAAGGTTATTTGACAGTCCTCAGATTTGTGTGACTTATCGTGTAATCCTCAAATGTAGCTGATTTCTGTTAGTCCTCATGTGAATAACTTCATACTTTTCCTTATTCAGGGTCAATTGCCACTTTTCGCACCATACAGATATCTTATCTAAATCATTTTGCAAGTCATTTTGACATCTGATGACTTTACAAGACGGTAAATGGCAGCATCAACTGCAAACAATCTAAGACGGCTACTCAGATTGTCTCCTATGTCGTTAATATGGATCAGGAACAATAGGGGGCCTATAACACTTCCTTTGGGAACGCCGGATATGACTTACGTTTTACTCGATGACTTTCCATCTGTTACTACGAACTGCCACCTTCCTGACAGGAAATCACGAATCCAGTCGCACAACTGAGACGATACCCCGTAGGCCCGCAGCTTGCTTAGAAGTCGCTTGTGAGGAACGGTGTCAAGAGCTTTCCGGAAATACGGAATCAACTTGAGATCCCCTGTCGATAGCGGCCATTACTTCGTGCGAATAAAGAGCTAGCTGCGTTGCACAAGAACGATGTTTTCTGAAACCATGCTGATTACGTATCAATAGATCGTTCCCTTCGAGGTGATTCATAATGTTTGAATACAGTATATGCTCCAAAGCCTTAGTGCAAACCGACGTCAATGATATAGGTCTGTAGTTCGATGGATTACTCCTACTACCCTTCTTAAACACTGGTGCGACCTGCGCAATTTTCCAATCTGTAGGTACAGATCTGTCGGTGAGCGAGCGGTTGTAGATGATTGCTAACAAGGGAACCTCCCCATCGCAACCCCCTCATATTTAGTCATAAGTTGGCACAGTGCATAGGCCTTTAAAAACTGAACACAGATCATTCGAGAAAACAGGAAGAAGTTGGGTGGAACTATGAAAAAAATATACAAACTTAGTAGTCAATGCGCAAGATAGGCAACTTTAAGGATATTATCAGTCTAGGAGCGCCGTGGTCCCGTGGTAGCCGGCACGGTAGCTCAGAGTGTTCGGTCAGAGGGTTAGCTGCCCTCTGTAATAAAAAAACTGAGTTAATGGATCAACAACGAACTGAAACGGTTGTCTTTCGACGTCCGCAACGAGCAGATCAACGAACGGAAACGAACAAAATGAGATTAAAAAAAAAAGGTTAGCGTGAGCAGCTGTGGAACGAAAGGTCCTTGGTTCAAATCTTCCCTCGAGTGAAAAGTTTACTTTTTTATTTTCGCAAAGTTATGATCTGTCCGTTCGTTCATTGACATCTCTGTTCACCGTAATAAGTTTAGTGTCTGTGTTTTGCGACCGCACCGCAAAACCGTGCGATTAGTAGACGAAAGGACGTGCCTCTCCAATGGGAACTGAAAATATTTGATCGCAAGGTCGTAGGTCCACCGATTCCTCCACAGGAAAACACGTCTGATACATTCTATACGACACTGGTGACGCCATGTGCGTCACATAACAGGAATATGTTGTCGACCCACCTAACTTGTACACTTGGCGAATGGGTAAAAAGATTCTTTTACTTTGCCCGATTTAGGTTTTCTTGTGGATGTGATAATCACTCCCAAAAAAGTGATGCAAACATAAGAGTTTGTCACATAAACTACAACAAATGAATGCAACAAGTTTCACAGCCGCACAGTTTTCCCTGTGCTCTGTCAAAACATATGTTTTTAACGTTTTCAAATTTTTCCGTTTAGGTGTAGCGTCCCCATACTACGGCGCAGTTACCTCGCATCGGACGGACAGATAATAATTGTCTGAAAATAAAATATAAAACTTTTCTCCCGAGGAAAGACTTGAACCAAGGACCTCTCGTATCGCAGCTGCTCACGCTAAGCACGTGACCACGGCGCTCCTGGGCGCACAGTTGCCTTGATGTTGCCTATCTTGCGCATGGACTACTCAGTTTGTATATTTTGCTTATTTTTTTTCATAGTTCCACACAACTTCTTCCTGTTTTCTCGACTGATGTGTGTTCAGTTTTTCAAGGCCTGTCCACTGTGCCATCTTATAACTAAATCTGAGGGGGGTGCGATGGGGAGGTTCCCTTGTAAGTCGGGAGCTATTGTATCAGCGTAATCTGAAAGGAACGTAATCGGTATACAATCTGGACGTGTGCATTTGTTATGGCCAATAGTGCGCTTGTAACGTTGACCAGCGGAGTACAAATGTACATACCGACGCGAATAAGACAGCAGTCTACTGTCAGAATAAACTAGGGAGCAAAACAGCGAGCGGTGGTGTCGCCTGCGGCGGTGGCTCCCGGACGCCGGTGAGTGCTGCGGGAAGCGGAGGAGGCGGCGGAGGTTCGCGGAAGCGGCGGTGGCTGGCCTGCGTGTCCCACGCGACGGCACAGCTGGCCGGCGTTCCTGGACACTCACGCAAGTCTCCGCCAGGCGGGCTCGTGGCCTTGCGCGTCCTCGGCCGCGGCGCTCCCCACCGGCCCGGCCGCCTTTGTCTCGGCCTGCTGGCGCGCCGCGGGGCTGCGGTTATGTCCCGGCCGTTCCCCGCGAATGTCAAACACCGCGGCGAGGAAAGCCGCCGCGTTCAGGACACGCCACAAATATACTCGAGCTTGCCACTCGCCCAGCAAAACAGTGTATCCACTGTAGTGCAGACTTCCCTCGTGGCAGCGTTGACGTACGACGATGTTTCGACATGTGTCACAGTCGTTATCTTCTGGCGAATCTCTTCTCACAAGGTACTTTACACATTGGGTCGTATTAATAAAACTGGGAATCTACACACATCAAAAAAAGTTTCCATTAACCCGGTTCCCATAACTCCTGAAGATAGAAGTATAATGTGGATATTGGATCACAGACACAACTTTGACTGTTCAAAAATGTCACTAAACCCGCCCAAAGATGTGAACAACTATGCATGAGTAGCGCCTATTAGATGGCGGGTGTTCGACAGCCGATCAGTTCCTGTTATTCCACCAGGAAGAAAGTACACGGCTCGTGTTGTCTGTAGTTCAACCATGCCTACACGGTCAATACCGCCGTTCTATCGCGTCCGCATTGTTACTTTGTGCCAGGAGGGGCTGTCAACAAGAGAAGTGTCCAGCCGTCTAGGAGTGAACCACTTTGATGTAAAGCTCAGTGGGTAGCTTGTGTAGCTCAGTTGGAAGTGCACTTGCCCGCGAAAGGCAAAGGTCCCGAGTTCGAGTATCGACCCGGCACACAGTTTTAATCTTCCAGGAAGTTTCATATCAGCGCACACTCCGCTGCAGAGTGAAAATTTCATTCTGGAAACATCCCCCAGACTGTGGCTAAGCCATGTCTCCGCAATATCCTTTCTTCCAGAAGTGCTAGTTCTGCAAGGTATGCAGGAGGGCTTCTGAGAAGTTTGGAAGGTAGGAGACGAGGTACTGGCGGAATTAAAGCTGTGAGGACGGGTCGTGAGTCGTGCATGGGTAGCTCAGTTGGCAAAGCACTTGCCCGCGAAAGGCAAAGGTCCCGAATTCGAGTCTCGGTCCGGCACACAGTTTTAATCTGTATGTTTAAGTGTTGATTTATTGTTAGATATCCTGTACATCAACAAGCTAGCAGCCTGCTTATCCCCCTTAGCGCAAGGATTGAATGGAAAACGATGCACGTTCACGCTTGGCGATAACCACTTTCCTAACAATAGTAATTGCATGTAAGTGTCACAACAAAAGGTGTCCGATGCGTCCATATATGGTTTTGTCATATGCCGGATTTGTTCGGAACATTTCATGTCGACTGCCATGTTTTTCGTTTCTGTAAACACTCGAACTAGCAGTCGTAGTGTCAAAACTGCGTGCTGAAGTTAAACGCTGCAATTTCTGTTGGTAGCGCCGAGCACCGATTACGTCAGCATTTCCCCTCACGCGTGTCCACCCACCGCGAAGACCAGTCGTGTCTTTCAGATTTTTGTTCATCATTTTCAGCAACCGTTTTTCAAGAACGCCGATGTGAAGAAATAGCACACCAGTTGCGTTAAAATAGTTTTTCAATGCAACTGGTGTGCTATTCCTTCACTTCGGAAATCTTGTTATTCCATTCACACCGCCAACCCTGCAGTGCAACGGACTTCTCCTTTGTTCCATCTATACCTGTTTCACATAGCCAAAGAAAAAGACTGGACATTATGAAAGCTCAAAAAGTAGTAAGACTCCTTCACAGAGTGAAAGTAAAATTATCTTCTACAATTTGAAATATTTAGCGAAACTTGCGAAAAAAATAATATAAAATAAAAACATGAGCACTGGATATTGCCATGTCGATGTCGATATATCAGTGAAAAAATATCACCCACATACATCCATATATTTCTAATGTAGGCGTTGCTGACCGCTGCGCCGTATTCTGTCAGTTTACGTATCTCTGTATTTGAATCCGCTTGCCTGTACCAGTTTCTTTGGCTCTTCAGTTTATATCGGTGATCATCACTGTCCCTTCTTCGCAGACGACTGATGATCTCAGCAGTTAAGTCCCATAGTGCTCAGAGCCATTTCTCCGTAGACGTTTTAAGTCCCCTTACTATTCATGTTTGTTATGTCTCTCAGACACTTGAACAGAGTGTTTTTAAGCAGTCTACTTTTTAGTGTTATTGCATTTTCCCAGTACTTACTAAAGAACCGAAGTGTGTCACCTACTCTGCGTACCGTTGAGTCTGTGTGATCATCCCCTTTCATATCCATAATCTAATGTATGTTTCAGTTCCATTCAAAAGTGTGGCAATAGTTTCAGTGAATCGGGTCTTTAAATCATTGATATCGTTCACAACCAAAAACACCAGAAACCCTATGACATGAACAATTACTTTACTCTGGGGCTCCCGAGTGTTCGACATCCGTTGTTGAGAGGGCTGTACGTTGGACTGCCGCAAGGTCATACTAACACAGTCTCTGAGACCGAGAGCAACGGGCGAAGAACTATGTCCTGGCCAATGATCTACAGGGATGTCAGCTCCACCAGCCGCTTTTTCCTCCTGATTAAAAGTATTAATTCGACCACGCTTTCAATTTATTTCGTGATCCTTATAGTTTCATCAGCCTAGAAAATCACAGCCTCGTAAAACCCGTTTTATGTATAGCTGAATATACATCGTGCTACTCAAGCAGGTAGTGCCTGATTGAAATGCGGTGAACGACCCGTTGGTCGACGCGCTGTACTGAGTTACTTCGTGGAATGGAGTGACAGCGGTAACACTGTGTCTCACAGCTTACACTTGAATTACACTCACGGCGACATTCCTCTCGTCTTACTCATACAAACATATTTCCTGTTCATACGTTCACTCGATCATGTTACCAGGAAAGTATTTAGGATCGTCGTATGTCTGGAATGTTTGCACAATATCTGTATGCATATTTATAGTGTAAAGTGTGTGTGTGTGTGTGTGTGTGTGTGTGTGTGTGTGTGTGTGTGTTGTAATGTTTGGTAATTTATAACAAATAATGATAAGGATCTTGCTCAATAAAGGAAGATGTCAATTTACTTGGATTATTAATTTTCAAGCAAGAAAATGTGTCTAAGTGCTCATTCACGTCGGTATGATTCACAAATTAGTCCATTCATTCCGAAGAAACCACAGTCAGTACAAGCAAATTCTGTGCGAATCTGATTATACACTCCTGGAAATGGAAAAAAGAACACATTGACACCGGTGTGTCAGACCCACCATACTTGCTCCGGACACTGCGAGAGGGCTGTACAAGCAATGATCACACGCACGGCACAGCGGACACACCAGGAACCGCGGTGTTGGCCGTCGAATGGCGCTAGCTGCGCAGCATTTGTGCACCGCCGCCGTCAGTGTCAGCCAGTTTGCCGTGGCATACGGAGCTCCATCGCAGTCTTTAACACTGGTAGCATGCCGCGACAGCGTAGACGTGAACCGTATGTGCAGTTGACGGACTTTGAGCGAGGGCGTATAGTGGGCATGCGGGAGGCCGGGTGGACGTACCGCCGAATTGCTCAACACGTGGGGCGTGAGGTCTCCACAGTACATCGATGTTGTCGCCAGTGGTCGGCGGAAGGTGCACGTGCCCGTCGACCTTGGACCGGACCGCAACGACGCACGGATGCACGCCAAGACCGTAGGATCCTACGCAGTGCCGTAGGGGACCGCACCGCCACTTCCCAGCAAATTAGGGACACTGTTGCTCCTGGGGTATCGGCGAGGACCATTCGCAACCGTCTCCATGAAGCTGGGCTACGGTCCCGCACACTGTTAGGCCGTCTTCCGCTCACGCCCCAACATCGTGCAGCCCGCCTCCAGTGGTGTCGCGACAGGCGTGAATGGAGGGACGAATGGAGACGTGTCGTCTTCAGCGATGAGAGTCGCTTCTGCCTTGGTGCCAATGATGGTCGTATGCGTGTTTGGCGCCGTGCAGGTGAGCGCCACAATCAGGACTGCATACGACCGAGGCACACAGGGCCAACACCCGGCATCATGGTGTGGGGAGCGATCTCCTACACTGGCCGTACACCACTGGTGATCGTCGAGGGGACACTGAATAATGCACGGTACATCCAAACCGTCATCGAACCCATCGTTCTACCATTCCTAGACCGGCAAGGGACCTTGCTGTTCCAACAGGACAATGCACGTCCGCATGTATCCCGTGACACCCAACGTGCTCTAGAAGGTGAAGTCAACTACCCTGGCCAGCAAGATCTCCGGATCTGTCCCCCATTGAGCATGTTTGGGACTGGATGAAGCGTCGTCTCACGCGGTCTGCACGTCCAGCACGAACGCTGGTCCAACTGAGGCGCCAGGCGGAAATGGCATGGCAAGCCGTTCCACAGGACTACATCCAGCATCTTTACGATCGTCTCCATGGGAGAATAGCAGCGTGCATTGCTGCGAAAGGTGGATATACACTGTACTAGTGCCGACATTGTGCATGCTCTGTTGCCTGTGTCTATGCGCCTGTGGTTCTGTCAGTGTGATCATGTGATGTATCTGACCCCTGGAATGTGTCAATAAAGTTTCCCCTTCCTGGGACAATGAATTCACGGTGCTCTTATTTCAATTTCCAGGAGTGTAGGTGTATTAACCTCACCTATAAATTATTCTGCGTGCCTGTGTCCACACTGACAATGGGTATCCATGTGTGTCGTGTAAGACATTGAAAATAGGTACAACATTCTTCGTCATTCTTGTCAGTACAACATATTTTTTCTAATAATAACTCAATTTCAATTAATACAGCGAAGCCGGATACCAGTGTGGGAAAGAATGACAATTTATTTACTTAATTGATCACATGTGCACTCCCACAAAATAAATCCCTACATCCAGTTTGGTGAGATCTGTGAAATGAATGAATGTATGGTCGTCTGCTAACCGCAGATAGTGAATGTGAATATATGATCATCTTTGAGACGATCTTTTGGTCACCTTTGGTGGAACCAAAGAGATGAAATTTACCGGAGCTGTGAGCGCCTGAAATGTGGCTGACCGATGGGTAGCATGGTCTTCCCCCACCTCGACGGAGGTGCGAGAGGACCTGAAGAACGGCCATGTTTCAGCACTCTGCCGCTGGATCTAGTGTTGGTAAGACCTATCTTAGGTGTGCTCCGTAAAGACAAAAGAGTGGAGACATGGTATGCATGTGGAATACTTAAGAGTAGTTTGAAATAATAATTTCTCTATTTCAGGAACTTTTGTGGGGAGAATTAAACGTCAGGCAGGTAATATTAAGGGGATCGTAGTAATCTTCGGAAGTGACCAACAGTCACAATGAAACCACGTGTAGCAATAAGTTGAAATACTTCCGAGTGCTTAAGTCAAGCTGAATTACTAGCGCGCGTACTGTAAGTTGGAAATATTTCAGAAATGGCGTGTGCAGGACTTGAAATTAGAGACGAGTACTTCCACGTGGTGAGTACTGTGTGAGTCTCAATCTGTGTATGAGACAAAGGGTAAAGAGAAGTACTCGTCCATGGTACCAGTTGAGGACACGCGTGTGTGATGAATATGTTCTTAATATTACTTTGCGTGTTATGTTTCCGTGTGACGCTTGATTCAAACTATAATACTCTGAGAGAGAAGCATGTTGAGTCAGCCGTTTATCCAGCAACGCCACTTGGCTTGCACTGCGCAGGAAGACGTGCATATATCCTCCAGAGTTCGTAGTAGGAAAGAAAAGTTACGAAGTGGGGCAGTGTTGTGTGAAACTGGGATAAATGCTAGTGGAAGTGGGAAAGCTGAAAGTTATGTGATTGTAATGTTGCCACTATTGCTTCTGTTGTATTCCATGTTGCAGTGTGGTGTAAGTCATGTAATTTAGGTATGTGTGGTTTGCATGGGAGAGTAGCAAGGTAGTTTCAGAGGTAGTGGGTTATGCATGTTCCTTTTGTACCGCTCGGTCTGGAGGAAAGTTTCGTGATGATGGTTGTGAGAGTCGAAGTGTGAGATATAGCAAAAGATCCACCATCCCATCCAGAAAATGCACTGTAGCGTTAAATAATTACGAGACCGTAAGATAGAGAATCACCAATGTAAAGCCATGCCCTCTGGGCGGAATTTCTCATGTGTTATTGTTGTAGGTTATAGAATTTGTGTGTTTAGGTTATAGAATTTATCGGAATAAATAAGATAGTGAAAAGAAAAAGATTGGTGGCCTTTTCCTTCGAATTGTATGTTGTCATGATATCCAGAATTTATAATGTGTGCGCCAGTCATATTCAGTGCGATGGCCACGTGTTGATCAAAGCCGTTAAATAAGAAAGAAAATGTGGTATTGCCAGTGCGTAGTGAACAATCAGAGTTGTGTAAATTTTTAATAGTCAGATGTGCGTTATCCGTTTACGTTGTGTAATATTCAAACAGGAGAATAATTTGTAACTTAATTGTGAGTACGAGAGTTCATGTTATTCGATAAATAAGAATGAGTCCACTCGCTTGGCAGACCATTCATCTTGCAGGCCTGACTGCTTGATGCCACAGTATGAGCAAGGCATGTGGGTGCCTCTCACCATGTGTGTCGCGTAAGTTCGTATCTGGTTCCGAATACTTCGAATCCACACGAAATCCTTCTCGAATTCATCTCTTCTCATTAATCCTCGTATATCAACTAAATATATTCCTCGCTACAACTGCTCAATACTACTCACTTAAACTGCACTCGTTGATATCCCGCGATGCATTCCCCAGATATTCTCTCTATCGATCCGTAATAACTACTTACTCTGCGCTCTCGTTATTGCTAGCATTGCCGGGGCGGCACGACAATGCTCTGTCAGCCAGAAAAGGCTTGTAATATAGATAATACTGACAGGTATGATCCACCGTGTAGTGAAAGCCGCTGGGTAGGTCTTTATCGACAACGGTTCCCAAATAGCATCAAAGATCAGTGGCTTGTCGACAACCAAATTATTACATAGGTTGTGACAAAACTATACTGTCAGACCTCTAGAAGTGGAGAAAGGCGTGTTTAGGAACAAATTGTGAATAGTAACTAACGTCCGGAAACGTCAAAAGTCATCCAACGACATTGCACAAGGTCAAAATTACTAGCCGCCTCTTTTTATGGCAAGTTTAACGTCTCGCAACGGACCTCGCAACATGCGTGTCATTATGTGGCATCGAAAGCTCCCCATGGGCCAAAACACCACTACAGCGACCGTTAAGAATAGGCAGGGCCGCTTAAAGATTCAAGTTTGAAGGGGCGTGCTAGCGGGCGGTTTTAGCCCCTGTAACTTCGGAACCACATAGCGTCGTCTTATGATGTTTCGAAACACGTGTTCCGCTCCCCAACATGTTCAACACACCTTCCTAGAATCCGTCGCAGTTTGCATCATTTTCTTACGCCCTATAGACGCAGTAGAAGCTGCATTGGACGAGAATGATGAACGAAGCCGACTTTTGTTGTGTTTATAATAGAATCTTGGCAGTTACATGACCATGGAACTCCTGGAAAAGGAAGGTGACGTAGAAATCTCAATCTTGCACATACTGACAGTCATTTTAGCCTGGACCAGAACAAGAAAAGTACCGAGATCCTTCGCCACGTTCAGTCTCACGACTACTGTGCCACCTGCCTCGACAGAAGGGCCTCGGGATGTTGTCTTCACACTGATCTTATGGACTGTTGATTATGAAACAGCGCAGTGAACTTTTACTTGACACTGTTGCAGAGAATTTCGAGTAAAATCAACAATGTCAATCAAAAATGTACTCTTTCTCAGTAACGTGTTAGACGTAATAAAAATTGGCAGTGACACTCATTTCAAGTGATTACAGCGATTTTGTAACATTTAGATGATTCGTAGTAACGGAGGAAAGACTGAGACACGACCTTTTGACTGAGGTTAGCGAGTATGCACAAAGTGTTTTTCGAATCCTTAGGCTTTGCTCCGTCTTCGATACGTTGAAGGTAGGCGGTTTACGTACGCTAAATATTACACCAAAATACAGCGAAATAATTTTGTTAACAGAAAGTGTCCTCGGCATCTTCTGAGAGAACTCAAAGTAACTGACCACATCTATATGTGCCAGTTCGCAGTTCGGTGTTTTAGACCATTTAAAACTTGAGGTTTGACAGTTAATTTTGCAACTGTAGATGTTTTTGGAAATTCACGTAGTCACGTAGCAAGAGAAAGACACAAAGCATGACAGGGTGGACATCTGAAAAAATAAACGAAATAGTATGAATGGCCAGACGTACATCTGGTAAGCTAAAGATGGTTTTCAAACGTAAACTTTTAGTGTATCTCGCACGGTAAGTTAGCAATCAGTGCATAGTGCCAGTTTAAATTTAAAGCAGTGGAATAGTTACATTTAATGCAAAAATTAGCCGAAAACAGAGAGCCAGTCACTTAGAGATGGAGAGACGCTTTTTGTGAATTGCTAGGGGAAATCTAAAAACAAATAAATGAATCGGGGAACAGACTGAAATGAGAGACGAAATTACTGCAGTAAAAATAGATGAAGGTGTGCGGGACGTGTAGCCAGACGGATGAAGGATACATGGAACAAGCATGATCTTTACTGAAGTCCAAATGACAAAAAGGACCGAGACGGCGAACTATTGGAAAGTGGATATATGAAATTGCAAAACGTGTAGGAGCAAAATGGATTCATAAAGATGAAGACCATATTGCATGGAAATATGCTGCAGGAAGCCTTTATCCGTCACCATGTTAAATGGTGGTTGCTGTTGCCGCTGATGATAATAAGAAAAGTCTCAATGTGTACATCACTGTCAGTCACTGTTTTCCCTACGTTGTTTGGTCACTGAAAGGATAAAACGTGAAGAAAAACGAATAAGAAAAATTCCTACGTTTCTTTGCTCTATCACTATTTCTAAGGGGTGTAATAATGCTGTACCAGCAGCCGTTATTTTGACATTGCTTTATAGTAATTCATTTTTACCTAATGTCATCTTTTAAGAATACTTGTTAATGCAGATTACCGTTACTTATGGCGAAGATGCTGACGATTTACAATACTTAATTTATTTCAAAAAAATGGTTCAAATGGCTCTGAGCACTATGGGACTTAACTGCTGAGGTCATTAGTCCCCTAGAACTTAGAACTACTTAAACCTAACTAACCTAAGGACATCACACACATCCATGCCCGTGGCAGGATTCGAACCTGCGACCGTAGCAGTCGCGCGGTTCCGGACTGAGCGCCTAGAACCGCTAGGCCACCGCGGCCGGCTACACTTCCTTACTTTGATTCTATTCCCATGGTTTATGGTACTAATGCTTATTTGACTGTATTATTCATATTATGTAGTAACACAGCTTTGCTATACCACCTCGGTTGTTAACCGTATGGTTATTTTTTCAATATGGTTATTACACTGAAGCGCCAAAGAAACTGGTACAGGCATGCGTATTCAAATACAGAGAAATACAAACAGGTAGAATACAGCGCTGCAGTCGGCAACGTCTATGTAAGACAACAAGTGTCTGCCGCAGTTGTTAGATCGTTTACTGCTGCTGCAGTGGCAGATTTTCAAGATTTAAGTGAGTCTGAACGTGGTGCTATAGTCAGCGCACGAGCGATGGGATACAGTATCTCCGAGGTAGCGATGAAGTGGGCATTTTCCCGTACGACCATTTCACGAGTGTACCGTGAATGTGAGGAATCCAGTAAAACATGAAATATCCGACGTCGCTGCGGCCGGAAAAAGATCCTGCAAGAACGGCACCAACGACGACTGAAAAGAATCGTTCAATGTGACGTAGCGCAACCCTTCCGAAAATTGCTGTAGAATTCAATGCTGGGCCACCAACAAATGTCAGCGTGCGAACCATTCAACAAACCAGCATTTGAGGCTGACTGCAGTAGAATTTTATTGCCGCCAACTTACACTTCGCGGAAAGACCACAAAGATAAGATAAGAGAGATTAGGGCTCGTACAGAGGCATACAGGCAGTCATTTTTCCCTCGTTCTGTTTGGGTATGGAACAGGGAGAGAAGATGCTAGTTGTGGTACGAGGTACCCTCCACCACGCACCGTATGGTGGATTGCGGAGTATGTATGTAGATGTAGATGTAGAAAACATCATCGATATGGGCTTTCGGAGCCGAAGGCCCACTCGTGTACCCTCGATGACTGCACGACACACAGCTTTATGCCTCTCCCTAGGGGCTCAGTCCGGAACCGCGCGACCGCTACGGTCGCAGGTTCGAATCCTGCCTCGGGCATGGATGTGTGTGATGTCCTTAGGTTAGTTAGGTTTAAGTAGTTCTAAGTTCTAGGGGACTGATGACCATAGGTGTTAAGTCCCATAGTGCTCAGAGTAATTTTTTATGCCTCTCCTGGGCCCGTCAACACCGACACTGGACTGTCGACGACTGGAAACACGTTGCCTGGTCGGACGAGTCTCGTTTCAAATTGTATCGAGCGGATGGACGTCCATGGGTATGGAGACAACCTCAAGAATACATGGACCCTGCATGCCAGCAGGGGACTGTTGAAGCTGGTGGAGGCTCTGGAATGGTGTGGGGCGTGTGCAGTTGGAGTGATGTGGTTCTCCTGATACGTCTAGATACGACTCTGGCATGTGACGCGTACGTAAGCATCCTGTCTGATCACCTGCATCCATTCGTGTCCACTATGCATTCCTCCGGTCTTGGACAATTCCAGCATGACAATGCGGCACCCCACACGTCCAGAATTGTTGCAGAGTGACTCTAGGAACCCTCTTCTGAGTTTAAACACCTCCGTTGGCCACCAAACTCCCCAGACATGAACATTATTGAGAATATCTGGTATGCCTTGCAACGTCCTGTTCAGAATTGATCTCCACCCCCTCGTCTCTTACGGATTTATGGAGAGGCCTGCAGGATTCATGTTGTCGAGGCCATACTACTTCGTTTTACGGCAGTTCTGCGTGTTTGCGGGGACCCTACACGGTATTGAGCAGTTTCTTTGGCTTTTCAGTGTAATTGGTCACGTTGTTTCTACCTCGTTTATCATTTCTTAGAATTTTAAGTCAGATATCTGGCGCTATTCTTGATGATTATTCTACGCATAAAAAAATAGATCCTTGTCGCCTCTACTACCACATTTTTAAGGGCAACGAATGTATTGGACTAATAAAAATCTTCAAATGTGTGTGAAATCTTATGGGACTTAACTGGTAAGGTCACCAGTCGCAAAGCTTACACACTACTTAACCTAAATTATCCTAAGGACAAACAGACACACCCATGCCCGAGGGAGGACTCGAACCTCCGCCGGGACCAGCCGCACAGTCCATGACTGCAGCGCCTTAGACCGCTCGGTATAGGACTGATACTTGCATTACGTTGTCACCATTGTTTTACTGTTGTTTCTGTTACATGACTTATGTGCTTGTTTTAAGGATACATACCGTGTTGTATGTTCATAGTATCTTTAATTGTACCCTGAATATTTTACTTCACTATTGGTTTCTTATACTTTTATTCATTAATATGTCACATTTGTTTTTTATGTAATACTATGTGTGATATCCTGTTACGTGTTTATCTGCTGTCTTATAACTTTATTGTATAGGCCCGAAGATGACGTGATTGGCACGTCGAAACTGGTGTCCTAATAACACGATATCAGTACAGCAGCTGTTGGTACATTATTATTACATTTCATCGACAATCCGCTGTTCCACGCTCCTGAATCCAGGATGGAGCGACATTTACTTGCAATGGTAGTGGAGGCGCTTGGACAATGTCGAGTATTATATGAAAAGTCCAAATGAAATGGTTTTTTTTGCTTCATATCTAAAGACCTCTTTGTCGACGAGACGTTAGACTCTCATATTGTTTCCTTCAGAAGAAAGGGACAGCACAGAAAGCGGCAATGTTAACTGGGTTGGCACGCATAATCCCTTTGCTGCTCGGCCGCAGGCTGCTGCGAAACTGAGCGACACAATACGTCACGGCGGGCCGCTTAGCTGTGTGTGTCGCGTCATTACGGCCGCTGCGTGGCTGCCTTAACGATGATGGATCTGGGACGGGTGCGCCGCCTAATTGAGAAACAGCGCCTCCTCGCGAGCAGAGCAGAGCAGAGCAGAGCAGCTGTGTCGCGCTACAGCGGCGTAGAGCGCGACAGCAGCGGCCGCAGTTCGTTTGTCACGGAAATGCCGCCTGTCGCCGCTTGACGGCGCCATCTGTCGCGCTGCTGTTTCTCGCGATAAGCAGACTGAGTAGCGAGGCGGCGCACGTCCCCTCACTGACGAAATGCGTCACCATTAACCAACCCGTTCACAGTGATATACAGGCGAATGTAGGCAGAATATCGGCCTGGCGCAGAGTGGTGACAACCAGCTCTTACACTACTGGCCATTAATATTGCAACACCAAGAAGAAATGCTGATGATAAACGGGTGTTCATTGGACAAATATATTATACTAGAACTGACATGTGATTACATTATCACGCAATTTGGGTGCATAGATCCTGAGAAATCAGTACGCAGAACAACCACCTCTGGCCATAATATCGGCCTTGATACGCCTGGGCATTGAGTCAAACAGAGCTTGGATGGCGTGTACAGGTACAGCTGCCCATGCAGCTTCAACACGATACCACAGTTCATCAAGAGTAGTGACTGGCGTATTGTGTTGCTCGGCCACCATCGACGAGACGTTTTCAATTCGTGAAAGATCTGGAGAATGTGCTGGCCAGGGCAGCAGTCGAACATTTTCAGTATCCAGAAAGGCCCGTACAGGACCTGCAACATGCGGTCGTGCACTATCCTGCTGAAATGTTGGGTTTCGCAGAGATCGAATGAACGGGTAGAGCCACGGGTCGTAACACATCTGAAATGTAATGTCCACTGTTCAAAGTGCCGTCAATGCGAACAAGAGGTGACCGAGACGTGTAACCAATGGCACCCCATACCATCACGCTGGGTGACAAGCGAGTATGGCGATGACGCATACACGCTTCCGATGTGCGTTCACCGCGATGTCGCCAAACGCGGATGCGACCATCATGATGCAGTAAACATAACCTGGATTCATCCGAGAAAATGACGTTTTGCCATTCGTGCACCCAGGTTCGCCGTTGTATACACCATCGCACGCGCTCCTGTCTGTGATGCAGCGTCAATGGTAACCGCAGCCATGGTCTTCGAGCTGATAGTCCATGCTGCTGCAAACGTCGTCGAACTGTTCGCGCAGATGGTTGTTGTCTTGCATACGTCCCCATCTGTTGATTCGGGGATCACGATCCGTTACAGCCATGAGGATAAGATGACTGTCATCTCGACTGCTAGCGATACAAGGCCGTTCGGATCCAGCACGCCGTTCCGTATTACCCTCCTTAACCCATCGATTCCAAAACAGTCATTGGATCTCGACCGACGCGAGCAGCAATGTCGCGATACGATAAACCGCAATCGCGATAGGCTACAATCCGACCTTTATTAAAGTCGGAAACGTGATGGTACGTATTTCTCCTCCTTACACGAGGCATCACAACAACGTTTCACCAGGCAACGCCGGTCAACTGCTGTTTGTGTATGAGAAATCGGTTGGAAACTTTCCTCATGTCAGCACGTTGTATGTGTCGCCACCAGCGCCAGCCTTCTGTGAATGCTCTGAATAGCTAATTATTTGCATATCACAGTATCTTCTTCCTCTCAGTTAAATTTCGCGTCTGTAGCACGTCATCTTCGTGGCGTAGCAATTTTAATGGCCAGTAGTGTAAAAAGCAGAGAATTTTAATGCTGTGCCCCTCTCGAACATAAAGATGTAGCGGCATGACTGGAGTCAGTCGTGTGATGCAAACGGTGCAGATCTAAGGGGGAACGAGAGTGTGCATTCATGACAGTCATCATCCCCACGATATCACCACCACAAATTATTTTATTAAAAGCGTTGATATTTTTATGTGTATCGTTTTCTAAATTTCTCATTGAATTTTTGGAGAACAAATAAGAATGAAAATTAAGAGTCTCGGAAACGGCAATCAGTTATGGAGATTACAAGCTTTGTTTAACGTAGGATGATTTTCAGTTACTTACGTGAGGATCTGCCACATGAATGAGGTTGCTGGTTGAACGGCTGCAGAGAATCTTTCAGCCAGGAAAAGGCGCCCATTGACCTGCTGTCAACAGCAATTCAGTCACGATTCGTGAGTCCACTGACAGAACCGTCAAACTACAGGGAGCTGAACAGGGCAAAACAGGAAGAGACCTTCCACGAAGAAAAATAAATTGACCAGATGCGAGCAGGACTCCCATACCGTGAATCGAGAATCTCGAAGAGTTTTGCCTGTTAGCGATATTTATACTGGCAAAATATGCGTCCTGGAAAATCAAAACTTTTGAGAATGGTTTAAGTTTGAAGTCGGGTAACAAGTGACAAAAAAAAATATTTTTTGTGTGATGCACTTACAAATTAAAAATTTCCTGTTTTTTTTCATTTACTTTTGTCGTGCGAACTTACTTCTTGTCAGGTTTCGATGAGTAAGTTTGCGAGTGTCACAAATTTTGACACAAGTGGCCGTATCTTTTGACCACATTGAGTTAGAAGCTTAAGTCTTTTACATCGCCCCTGGTATGTGACATAAATTCCATCTTGATACGGTTTTTAACAGTCGGACCGATCGACAGACAGGCCACAAAGCGATCCGATAAGGGTTCCGTGTTTACCGCTCGATGTACAGAATCCTAAAAATAACAGAAAAACTAATTTTCCGGACGTAGGCCAAAGAAACAGTCTTCCCTTCCCTTACGCATTCACATAACCATTGGCTGCAGACCTGTTTTCATAATAGTAATGATGAGTGAAAACTTCGATGTTATATTGTGTATATCATGATGTTATCAGATTTGTGAGAGTTTGTTGCAGTTATAGTTCTTAAATCAGTAGCATCACACACGTTTTCAAATTTTCGGATCCATGCCTTTCAAACGATGTAGTTATCTGAATTGTTATTTGTTGAACGTTAGAGTATAGCGAAGTGTTAAGCATCAATGGAAAAAAATACTAATTATTTTTACTTTATTAAAAAGTATTATATTTTTTACTGTTGTTATTATTAAAATCATATCCATCTGTGGCATGATAAAAATGGGAGTTACGGCATGTTATATTTGAGAGGTGGGAAGGCTAGGTGGATGGAGTGTAGACAGTAACAATCTGTCTCAACTCCAGAACCGAACCATGATCTGCGGTGTACAAATGGATGTAACGATATTACAGAAGATGGTCTGAACGACTCTGTAGTATCACTTTCTTAAAGGGGATGCTAGGCTTCAGTTTATTAACAGGCTACTGGAAAACTCCAATTTGTCTACAACTCACACTGATTGCCAGCCAGTTGTACAACCTATGTTGAAATACTGAATTTCTAAATTTTGTCTTATGTGGCTATTGTACTCACACCTTCAGTCAGACAAATTTTGATACAAGTGAAGGTATCACAGGTGGCTTGGTGTCTGTACCTGCCTCTCTCTGTCAACTCTTGCTGTGTAATGGTTCTGTCCATTTTCCTCTTTTTTTCACTCCAATGTTCTCTTTTCCCTCTTCCTTCATGCAGCTATCAATCTGTCTCACCACATAACATCTGAAGTAAACACTGCCCTCCCCCTCTCCCCCCTCTTCGGCTGACTAGACCTTATGAGACAGATATAAAATACGTGACTCACTCCAGATGTTGACACTATTGCATTTTTTCTTTTTTTAACATGTCACTTTCTCATCTCTTTCTTCGTTTGGTATAAATTTTGAAATAAATTTAAACTAACTTCTAAATACATGTACATTAGAGATTTGAAAATTTAAACATAGCTGATAACTAGATGACAACGCAATATTAACTCAATTCCTTATCTGTCTGATCCAGCTAGCTCCCGTAGGGGGAAGCGCAACGTGAAAAAGAGTTTTTAATGGTGGCAAATGGGCTACCATGCAGGACCAGTGTGTTGTGTGGGTAGTATCGGAAGTCGTTTCAGGCAGTATGCCCGGAACTCAGTGACGGCTGCTAGATGGCACTGCTAGTCTTCAAGTGCTAATATCGCCTCTGCAGTGTCAGACATCGCACTGCAAGGCCACGTCCATCTTGCCAGCCAGCTAGTGCTCACAGTCACACTATAAAAGTAGCTGAGCCTCAGCTCTGCCTACAGCTGTGTACTGGCCGCATTGTCATATCGTTTTCAGTAGACACCGTCCATTTGGTCTCAGATTTCGGTAGGCGTTAAGTTTTCGCTGTTAGATTACTACCTAGATCTTCGCTATTCTACCATGTCAGCTCTGTTACGGGTTTTCCTCCTCTTGTTGCCCTCCTCTTCACACTCAACTGACTGCTGCCGATGGCCCTGACCAGGCGGCTAGTCTCTGCTGCTTCTTTGAGTCATTCTTGATCCTTGTCAGATTCCGGTCACAGTAGTTTGCAACAGTAAACCAGTGTTAAATAGCAGAAAATAATTATTTGAACAAAAATAATTTTTTCATACAACACTTTTTTTTAAATTGGACCAAAAAGAATAAAATTATTCCTCCTAGCTCCTTATAGATTCTTAACCCCATACAAACGGTCCTGAAAACCTGTGATGGTGAATTTTAAGAGGCATGAAAAGACTTGTAAGATCTATAACGAAAAACTTGGGTTGCATGCAGTAGGCAATAGAAGGTGAATTATTCACACATCAATTACCAATTGCATGTGCCCTCCTTTTTCGTTATACATTTTACACAAGTATTTTCATAGCTATTAAAAATTTCACAAGCACCAATTTTCAAAATCATCTGTACAGCGTGAAAGATCTGTGTGGGGTTGTGAGAAATTACTTTATGCTTTTGAGTCCAACTTAAAAACGTATTACATATTTTCATTTAAATATTTACTTTCTCCACATATGCTGATATACAATGAGTAGCCCAAATCCATGGGAAGGCACTGTGATACACGTCACTCGTCGGCTGCGGAAGCATACGCGCTACTTTTGTCACCGTACAGTGCTGATAGGATTAGCTTGCTGACTCTCCATATTCAAATCGGAGGCTACAGTCCCTGTGACTCACATCATGCCGTCGATCGCCCAATACGGCTCTGCGTATGAGACGTGACTAGTCCGCTAAATAACCGCTGGTTATTCCATACAGCGGTTTACGCATATGAAAACATTGTTTCTACTATACTGAAGATCCACCTTACAGAATTACATGCTGAGTATCATACCACGTTCAGAGTCAGTTAACTCGTGACGTGCTGCCATATTCACTACACACCTGCCTGTGATAGACCGCTCACATGTCGTGTGTACACTCTCGCCACACGCAGCACAACTTTGGGAAGCCGTACACGACACGACTTAAAACGGGACAATCCTTCCCGTTATTTTTGGCAACTCACTTTACATGATATAGGTGTGTCGATGACCTTACCAACGATTGTCGGTCTATGTGATAGTATCTTTAGTATCTTCCTTCTTACGTGTTCATCGTTCTTGCTTTTCACATGATCGAAACTTACCAATCCAGTTCTCTGATACCTGTGATACTTTCACTCTTTACTTTCCTCACTCATGCACATCCGAAAGAAATTCATTGTATCCTGCCACATCCTTTTCGTCAGCTCAATTCTTGCCTACGCGTTACTGGTCAGGCAACTATTTTTATTTGTGTTGGCTATTCTCTGCAAGCGACTCATTATTTGTTCTTCTGTTTCACCGCCCAGCTCAAACTATCCAAACTGCTTGGTTAGTAGCGCCCCCACTCCATCAAATATTCCCTCTACACCATATTTTTGCAAACTGATAAACACTTCATCCTTCCACATCCAAAGAATGATAACGCACCCATTATTTTATAAATGGCCCGTGATTAATTGTTAGTCGTTATACAGCAAAGCATACGTTTCACTGGTACCCAGCACACAGTTTCTTAATCTGTTCTGAAAGGGGATAATTGTCATCGTTATTTCTGTCCAAAGAGAATACCACATCTTCTCCATCCGCAAAAAATGTGAATGTAACCCAGTTCAGTGACGTCACATCTATGTATCTCTGGAGCGTGTACTTCTGTTTTAAGCGAAGCCCGCTATTAACCTGAGCTACCGTTTGCACTGGGAAGACGGTTGTGTAGTACTGTTGGAAACTTCATTACGTTCATCCAGCCATGTCTCGTTCTTCTGCAGAGTCATCGTTAATCATCAGTAACCGTGAAGCCTCTGTCCCAGTGCGCCCACTCTAGCCATTCATTAGCATGAGAACTGTAATGGGCTGACACTTTCCCGTTGAAGTAGTATTGCATTTTACCAGGAAAGTAGTCGTCGTTCGAAATTGTCATTTGATGACGTTCTTATTACATTTGAAAAAAAATCTTGTTCGTGTTTCGGCAACTCGGGTTACCAGATCTGCGCCTCCGCCTATTAATCCGGAGATTGTGGTTAGATCACCGGTCGTTCGTAGAATACTTTTCTGGCATTTAACTAGAGTTTCATTGTTGGCAATAATTTTTACTGCAAAAACTGCAGGTTGAACCATGGTTCGGGTTCTGCATTTAAATGTAGGTTCGCCCATTACTGTCTAGGTCAACTGGTTAATGGGTTTAAGAGAGTCATCATCATACCACGTACTAAACAACTATGGTAGCTAAAGCTTTGTGTAATTCAAATCTCACCTTCGAGTTGGTTGACTGCTTTACTTTACATACCCTGCAGAAAATGCACGTACTTCTTTTTTCTGGTACCAACGTATGGCTTATACGTCTGCACACTTTTCTCCGTAAGATATTTTACATCTTTGTCGTGATAAATGTGGAGAGCAGCTGTTTTTCCATTAAGATGAAATCTTTAGATGGCACGAGAACAATCACATGACGAGCATCTTACGGTGACAACCATCTATCTAGTATGTGCTTAATAAGGCGGGCCGCCTTTTACTCCTCGTTGTACTGCATCACTAGTCTCGATATTCAAGATACGAAATACTTCTTTGTGTTCAGACGAGTAACCAGTCTGACGTCATACTTGACACCTGGGAGGTGTAGGTAGACGTGTCCTTAGCGTGTGGTCTGTCTGTTGCACGTGACACGCCCCTTCAAGATACGGTTGAGTAATTTGGTTTCCTTTCCCGAGAGTCGCCTCCGTATCTGCTTCTGCCTCCATTACCGAAGGCGATTAATCTAACAAAACGTTCAGAGGCGCCGGAGCAAGCAACTGCAGCCGTCAGGTAGGAGCCGCTACATTAACGCTAACAGCCATCTCAAGCAGAGTGTGTTCTGTTTAACTACTTTGCTGGTTTATCTCCCGTCTCGCGGCGCGCCTCTCCGTCCGTATTATTCTCCTTTAACGGCGACCGCGTTGCGTCCTTTTGTCTGCTGGAACAAGACGATCGACGTGTGGGGTGATAACTCAATGAAAGGCGACCGTGGAAGCAGCGGCAACAGAAAGGCCCCCTCTGCAGCTGCCTTCCATTAGAACAGAGAAGAGTTTCGCTTTCAAATAGGTGATGGTAGATAAACCCCTGACATATTCAACTTTTGGCAAAAACGTACTTCCAATGTTGTTGTGACCCACGTTTCCGATCGTTTCTGACGAGGAGGCCATAACGGACTGCTCATCTTCGAGTTTCTTCATACTTACAGATGTTGAAGCTCAGTGTCTGGACGTGATTTTCCTCAGACAGTACGACGTTCTTCTCAAAAACAGTAGAAAAAAAAACAGACTTTGAAGATTCCGAGCGCTCCTAAGTACTAAAAATTTTAAGATTTGTTAACAGAGCTATCCTTAGTTGAGTTCATGGCCTTCTAGTCTTGTATTTGCAAAGTCCCTTTTCCGATTCTCCCTACGCACAACCACTTATTTTTACACTTATTTGAATTTAATGTTAAATACCTAATCAAAAAGTTAGATTTCTTCTTATGGGGCATCCGCAACTGTACAACTCCGTTTTGAAAGATGAAGAAACCACAGGATGGTTTCTTAGTCCGCAATCTTTTATTGTGTACACGACAGGTTTCGAAATATCATTTGATGTAAAAAATAAAATCAGTCAATCATCTGAGGTCATCCTCATTCCTATGTTGTCGAGGAACCATAGGTTCCGTGTCAAAAGGTAAATTTCCTTAAAAACCGATCCCCCGGTCGTGCAGCACTAGGGAACGGTTGTTCCACAATTTATGTCCCGTTTACCTTTTCGACCCGGGCCTTTGGTTCCACGAGAGTGAGGATGAACTCATACGATTGAGTGATTTTATTTTTTATACTACACACATCAAACAAAGTTTTGCATCAGCCCGGTTGCCAGAACTACTGAAGATAGACGTAGACTGTGGGTATTGTATCACAGACACAGTCCCTTTGACTGTTCAGGATGTCAGTAAACCCGCCCAGAGATGTAAACAACCATGCATGAGCAGCGCCTATTAGACGGAGGGGGTCCGACAACCTATCAGTTACAGTCAATCGACCAGGGAGGAGGTACACGGCTCATGTTGTCTGTAGTTCAACCATGCCTAGGCGGTCTATACCGCGGTTCGATCGCGGCCGCATTGTTACTTTGTGCCAGTAAGGGCTCTCAACAAGGGAAGTGTCCAGGTGTCTCGGAGTGAACTAAAGCGATGTTGTTCGGACATGGAGGAGATACTGAGAGACAGAAATGTCGATTACATGCCTCGCTCAGGCCGCCCAAAGGCTACTACTGCAGTGGTTGACCACTGCCTACGGATTATGGCTCGGAGGAACCATTAACGCAACGCCACCTGTTGAATAATGCCTTTCGTGCAGCCACAGGACGTCGTGTTACGACTCAAACTGAGGGGGGCTGCGTGATGCCCAGCTTCACTCCCGACGTCCATGGCGAGGTCCATCTTTGCAACCACGACACCATGCAGCGCGGTACATATGGGCTCAACAACATGCCGAATGGGCCGCTCAGGATTGGCATCACATTCTCTTCACCGATGAGTGTCACATATGCTTTCAACCAGACAATCGTCGGAGACGTGTTTAGAGGCAACGCGGTCAGGCTGAACGCCTTAGACACGCTGCCCAGTGAGTGCAGAAAGGTCGAGGTTCCCTGCTGTTTTGGGGTGGCATTATGTGGGGCCGACGTACGCCGCTGGTGGTCATGGAAGACGCCATAACGGCTGTACGATACGTGAATGCCATCCTCTGACCGGTAGTGCAACCATATCGGCACGTATTGGTGAGATATTCGTCTACATGGACGACAATTCGCGATCCCATCGTTCATGTCTTGTGAATGACTTCCTTCAGGATAACGACATCGCTCGTCTGGAGTGGTCAGCATGTTCTCCAGACAAGAATCCTATCGAACATGCCTGGGATAGATTGAAAAGAGCTGTTTATGGAGGACGTGACCCACCAACCACTCTGAGGGATCTACGCCGAATAACCGTTGAGGAGTGGGACAATTTGGACCAATAGTGCCTTAATGAACTTGTGGATAGTATGCCACGACGAATACAGGCATGCATCAATGCAAGAGGTCGTGCTACTGGGTATTACAGGTACCGGTGTGTACAGTAATGTGGACCATCAACTCTGAAGGTCTCGCTGTATGGTGGTACAACATGCAGCGTGTGGTTTTCATGTGCAATAAAAAGGGCGAAAAGATGTTTATGTTGATCTCTCTTCCAATTTTCTTTACAGGTTCCGGAACTCTCGGAACCGAGGTGATGCATTTTTTTTAAATTTGTGTAGATGACTGATCTTTAAGTGCTCTGAAACCGGTCGCGTACATAATGATACGTTATGGATAAGCAACTGTTCTGTGATTTCTTCATTTTTCAAAATTAAACAGTTAACATACAAGGCGTCTACACCGGAATTCCCTACTTTCAATTTGGTACCAACACAAAATTAAATGAAATAAATTTATTTTCTTCTCAAAAATAAGCTGTACGTCAAGCTAAGCTTTCAAAAAACAAAACAAAACACTCCAAGTGAGCTCCTGCGGTGACGCGAAGAATAGACGTCTGCATTCAATTTCCATCAGGATCCGCTACAACATATCTGGAGGGATAGCACCTGCTGTATTCTTCTTTCGTATAAGCAGGTGGACGAAGAGATAGTGTAAGAAGCTACAGACGCAGACTGGTAATAGAACACTTGATTTAACATTGAAAAATCAATCAATCTTTGTAGCTCTCCACTGCTGTGCCTGAGTTAAGCACGCGTGGAAGCACTTGTAAACATATGAATCTTGATTAAATTCAGAATTTTCCAAGTGCAGTTACTACAACACTTACCGGTTTGACATCACTAAACCCCCGAATACACTAGACTGACATACGCTCGGCATAGCGATGACGCAGCTACTCCGTACACTGGATGAGGAAAGAGAACTTCGACCCTAGACGGTACTCAAGACGGAACTCAAGACGGAACTGCGGCGCTTTCCCCGTGCGGCCGTATTTCGTAATCGCCTCGCAATTCTCGGGAGGCGTGGCTCTTGCCTGCCCGGAATGGCGTCGTCGGTGGCGCTGCGTAGAAGTGCAGCGTCTCAGAGGTGCTCGCTGCTGGTGTGACGTCATCGATGGTCGACGCCACCGCAGTATCGATGACTCCTAGATATTGAAGGTTTCGCACTGCAGTGGCGAAAATCCTGTCCTCCTCGTTGCCCACAGAGAAAAAAAAAATCCAGTGATGTGACCTCAGGAGAACGTGAAAGCCAACTCAAGGGTCTGTCGCGTCCAGTCCAGCGTCCTGGAGATGTTCGATTCAGAGTTTTCGGAACATCCAACGACCAGTGAGGATGAGCACCATCTTGTTGAAACTGAAGGTTTGGTTTTAGATCTTCGTCGGAAGAGAAAAGACACATCTACAATGTGTCTAAGTACATCGTTCCTGTGCCAGTCTCCTCAGTATATTATCTTGTTGCCCGTCTCGCACCTTTCCCCTGATACTGCCTGGTTTCTGTGAGTTCCAGATACGAAGATTATACTTGTTCACAGATCTAGAGGCATGGAATGTGCCTAACCAAAACACATTACGCTTGACAAGAAAGGAGGATTCCGGTCGGTTCGGTTAAACTTCCGCACGCAATCCCATATCGCTGTTGCTTGTGATCGCGTGTAGGATCTTCACCTTGTATGAATACAGGCGCAGCCGTTTTTTGAGGACCTTTTGAATAACTGCACGTGGCATCTAAAGTTCCTGCGACACGTGACGGATTGACTTGCGTGGACTTGGTTGGAACGCTTGGCGGACGTCCTCAACTTTTTCTTCAAGGCCACGCCGACTCGCTGCATACCGCTTTGGAATGCTCCCTGTGTCCAGACACTGCGTATGCTCCAGACACTGCGTATGCTGTCCTCTTCGCGTCGTGTGCTATTTTCTTGCTAACGGAAAGAAATTTTCTTTGCACCCTAACAATGTAGTTAAATTTGCGTAACAAAGCACAGTTTGTGTCTCCTCCTGACCTGAAGCCATTTTCATTCGGGTGGACAACAATGAAAAAATGAAAATTCGCCAAACGTTGACAAACATTAGGCAGCTACTTTAGCTCCTTCTGCACCCAGCGGACGACTCGGACCTGAAACAGAGAGAGATTTGCTATTTTTAAACCGCCTAAAAAATAAACCATTTCATTGTAGGTACTGTATGTATTTAATCGTAAGTTTCCAAAAAGTAACATCTGTTTATCTTTAATTTATATTTATTACCATACTACAATGTTAGTTAAGAATTACTGAGTCATATTCTTCAATAAAAGCAACATCTATTTATTTTTAATTACTAATCGTATGAAAATCGAGGGTCCAAGTTCATCAACAGATTTCACATCTGACATGGTAAGTATATATGTTTACTGCATTTATAAGTATCAATACTTTAACTGTGTTACGGTTCCACTGTTCTGAAAGCTGATCATAAAGTAATGATTTTCAGCAACGTCTATTCTCTCAGAACCCAAATTTCCATAAGAGTATAGAACCAGAATCCAAATTTAACAAACATTGCTTGCAAATTCTAAACAACGAGCTAAAAAAACATTGTAAATTGTAAATGATAAATTGTTTAAATAATTACATTCCACCTGAAACTATCAGGTTTACTTTACTTGCTGAAATATTGTACGAATTTTGGCCTCAGGCAAGTTTCAGATGCCTGGATATTTATATACAATACATTTTTCACAAACCAGCGATGGTACATTTTACCGCAGTAGTCTTGCTTTTTTTAATTTAGGTGTTATGTAGACATCCCTACACAACCAATATGTGTGTGTGTGTGTGTGTGCTGGGGATTGGAGAGGGGGGGGGGGGTTGCCAGCGGTCATGTGGCTGCTCTTCAGGCAGTTATTTTTTATAAAATATTGCATATTCAAATAACAAACATTTTATCAAGTTAAAAAAGACTACGATGTTTATAAAAAGAATTATGGTGATGCGATGTATATTCTAAATTGTTACGATGATATGATGGTATGTGGGCTCCTGGAAACTGTGAGTGAAGACTGGGATCTGGGAACTGTTAGGGAGGATGGATGGATGAAGAAGGAACTGATAATAGGTACGCAAGTCTTAGGATAGAGCAAGAAAAAGGTGGATTGGAAGACTTATTGGGATGGATAGAGTAGGCAATAATTGGAAGAAGGGGTAGATTTAGGAGTTACGTTTTTGACCTGGGAATACTGAAATACTAGCCTCTTGGACGTGTCATGTTTTAAGAGCGGCCACAGCCATCGCACATGTGAGTATAAATGTCATAACTGTAACAAAAAAATAAAAATCCAAAAAGGCCAGCTCCATTAATTTGGGTGCACGTCACAGATGTAAAACTTAAGTGTGTTACCAAACAGCATCACACTCGGCTTCCATGATACGATATCATTTAATGTGGGCATTGCACTATGAGAAATACTAACACTACCGGAAGATCAACATCAATTTTCTACACTCCTGTGTTTGTGAAATATTTTTTATAGGGGTCGGCGATCTCATGCTCCTGTAGTATTTTGATTGCACTCGGATGGACTCCAACCACTTTATCGTAAAATCTGTGTAACAAATTGGCTTCTTCTCATCCTCTACGTAATTTCTTTGCAGTTTCCTCGGACTCTTACCGAAAGAAAAATATCGGGATGAGTACTGGATTAAAACTGACGTACAAAATCAAATATTTCAGTATCAATTTGACAATAAAGGGCCGGCAGGTTTGGCCGAGCGGTTTAGGCGCTTCAGTCTGGAACCGCGCGATTGCTACGGTCGCCGGCCGCGGTAGTCTAGCGGTTCTAGGCGCTAAGTCTGGAACCGCGCGGCTGCTACGGTCGCAGGTTCGAATCCTGCCTCGGGCATGGATGTGTGTGATGTCGGTTTAATTAGTTCTAAGTTCTAGGGGACTGATGATCACAGATGTTAAGTCCCATAGTGCTCAGAGCCATTTTTGAACTGCTACGGTCGCAGGTTCGAATCCTGCCTCGGGCATGGATGTGTGTAATGTCCTTAGGTTAGTTAGGTTTAAGTACTTCTAAGTTCTAGGGGACTGATGACCTCAGATGTTTAGTCCCATAGTGCTCAGAGCCATTTGAACCATTTTTTTTGACAATAAAGAATTTCGTCAATTACGATTCCTTTGGCCAACATCTCCTCTAGCTAGCTGTTTGGGTTATGAGGTATCATAAAACAGCCACCGCACAATAGCCGCGGACCTACACTAAATCACAACAAAGCTGTATGAGCTGCCGGAAAAAATCTTCGCGTGAGAAAAGGGAACATAACTGCAATTCCGCGCCAACCCTCCGTCCTCGAGGATAACTTTGCGGCTCGCTCTAGATCACAACTTTCATCTCCAGAAAGCAATTAAAGCTCAGAAAATGAAGAGCTCCGGGCCGTGACCGGCGGGGCGCCGCAACCGACTTTCCCGGTTTCCCGAGTTCCAAGCAACTTCCGAAAAAGTTTAACATTCAGGACTTTCAGCCAATATGACTTTCATCTCAAAGTCGGATATTTCCACAGGTTCTTCCACTCTACTCCTGATAACGCAGGGTAGAGTGTTGAACGTAGAGGGTAGCGCACATAGGAACACGGGATGTTTTTTGGTCGGTACTTTTGTCGCCCAGTGACTAGTTCTAGAATCACGAGAAGAAAAGCGCACTATAGACCGCCGTAAGTAGTTTCCCTCATTTTCTACAGTTTCTCATGTTGTTGTTAGACTCGCATTCGCATTCTACACATTTAAGTGCTTTATAATGCGGGGAGTAAGGGGTATACTGCAGATATTTCTGTTGGTGATTTAAAACGGTATACTGAACTATATTTTATCAGTATTTACGTCATTTACAGACTAATAATTATAGCTGTTACAAGTCGCACATTTTTAGGTTGCGTAGTGCCTGCAAGCGTGCGTGGCACAAGTAAACATTTAATGTTTATTCTTACCTGGGCAGCAGGTCAGGCATTGAAGTCTGAACGCGAGGAAGCAAAACAGATATTCTGTACTACCAGGCGCCGTTTGCTTCCCGGCTCATGTATGGTTATGCAGAAAACATCAGATCGTGAAGTATGTAACGTGTTTATCGGAAGACTGTTCGACACACAATAAAAATAGCCTGAATACTAATGCGTATACATATAAGGCAACACATATAAAAATATCTGCACTTAAACCCGTTACACCCTATATATTACAGCTGTTTGGAATATAACTACAGAATTTTACGGTGACTGAAACGTTGTATATTTTAAGACCTGTTTATACGACATGTGGACAGTTAAACCACACATTGTCGGTCGTGCACCTTGGAACAGAACCAGGTCTTCTACCACGGAACGTCTGATGGGATATCATACACTACTGGCCATTAAAATTACTACACCACGAAGATGACATGCTACAGACGCGAAATTTAACCGATAGGAGGAAGATGCAGTGATATGCAAATGATTAGCTTCTCAGAGCATTCACACAAGGTTGGCGCCGGTGGCGACACCTACAACGTGCTGACATGTCCAAAGTTTCCAACCGATTTCTCATACACAAACAGCAGTTGACCGGCGTTGCCTGCTGAAACGTTGTTATGATGCCTCGTGTAAGGAGGAGAAATGCGTACCATCACGTTTCCGACTTTGGTAAAGGTCAGATTGTAGCCTATCGCGATAGCGGTTTATCGTATCGCGACATTGCTGCTCGCGTTGGTCGAGATCCAATGGCTGTTAGCAGAACATGGAATCTGTGGGTTCGGGAGGGTAATACGGGACGCCGTGATGTATTCCAACGGCCTCGTATCACTAGCAGTCGAGATGACAGGCATCTTATCCGCATGGCTGTAACGGATCGTGCAGCCACGTCTCGATCCCTGAGTCAACAGATGGGGACGTTTGCAGACAACAACCATCTGCACGAACAGTTCGACGCCGTTTGCAGCAGCATGGACTACCAGCTCGGAGACCATGGCTGCGGTTACCCTTGACGCTGCATCATAGACAGGAGCGCCTGCGATGGTGTACTCAACGACGAACCTGGGTGCACGAATGAAAAAACGTCATTTTTTCGAATGAATCCAGGTTCTGTTTACAGCATCATGATGGTCGCATCCGTGTTTGGCGACATCGCTGTGAACGCACATTGGAAACGTGTATGCGTGATCGCCAATCTGGCGTATCATCCGGCGTGATGGTATGGGGTGCCATTGGTTACACGTCTCGGTCACCTCTTGTTCGCATTGACGGCAGTTTGAACAATGGACGTTACATTTCAGATGTGTTACGACCCGTGGCTCTACCCTTCATTCGGTCCCTGCGTAACCCTACGTTTCAGCAGGATAAAGCACGACCGCATGTTGCAGGTTCTGTACGGGCCTTTCTGGATACAGAAAATGTTCGACTGCTGCCCTGCCCAGCACATTCTCCAGATCTCTCACCAATTGAAAACGCCCGGTCAATGGTGGCCGAGCTACTGGCTCGTCACAATACGCCAGTCATTACTCTTGATGAACTGTGGTATCGTGTTGAAGCTGCATGGGCAGCTGTACCTGTACACGCCATCCAAGCTCTGTTTGACTCAATGCCCAGGCGTATCAAGGCCGTTATTACGGCCAGAGGTGGTTGTTCTGGGTACTGATTTCTCGGGATCTATGCACCCAAATTGCGTGAAAATGTAATCAGATGTCAGTTCTAGTACAATATATTTGTCCAATGAATACCCGTTTATCATCTTCGTTTCTTCTTGGTGTTGCAATTTTAATGGCTGGTAGTGTATATGCCTTCGTCGTTGGAGAAGAAATAAAGCTTGAAGGGATGCACGTGGGATACTGAGGGGACAAAATTCACAGGATACTGCATAAAATGTTGTCGGGTCTCCTTTTGCCCTGCATAGTGGTGCAACTCGACAAGGCGCGGACTCAGCAACTCGTCGGAAGTCCCCTGCAGAAATACTGAGCCGCACTGTCTCTATAGCCGCCCATAATTTCGAGGACATCGTCAGTGCCGGATTTTGAGCTCGAATTGACCTTTCGACTATGTCCCATATATGTTCGATGGGCTTCGTGTCGAGCGATCTGGGTGGCCAAATCATTCGATCGAATTGCGCCGAATGTTTTTAAAAGCCAACTGCGAACTATTGTGACCCGGTGACATGGTGCACCGTCATCGGTAAAAATTCCATTGATGTTTGGGACCATGGTCTTCAGGCAGCCGAACATGACCATTCCTAGGTAATGATCGATTCGCGAGCTTGCTCAGTGCCTTGTTGAGAACTTCGGTCCATGGCTTCGTGGGGTCTGCACTACACCAGAACCTTACAATTAGCTCTCAGCAACTGAAATTGGGACTCACACGACTATGCCAAGATTTTCCAGTCGTCTATGGTCCTATCAACACGGGCACGATCCCAGGAAACGCGCTGCAGGCATTGTCTTGGGCACTCTCGTCGGACGTCTGCTACCATTGCCCATTATCGCCAAATTTCACCGTACTATCCTCAGTCATACATCTGTCGTACGTTCGACATTCTGCGCTTATCTCACGCGCTGCTAATTGTCTGTATCAGTAACACCTCTGCGCAACGGCCGCTGCTCTCGCTCGTTAAGTGAAGGCGGTCGGTCATTGCGTTGTCCGTGGTGAGAGGTGATACCTTCAATGTAGTATTCTCGGTACACTCTTGACATTATGGATCTCGGAGCACTGAATTCCCTAATTATTTCCTAAATGGACTGCCCCATGCGTCTAACTCCAACTACCATTCTCGGTCCAAAGTCTTTCAACTACGGCCGTGAGGAGACAGTCCCGTCGGAAACCTTTTCACATAAGTCACTTGAGTACAAACGACAGCACCGCCAATGCACTGTTCTTTCATACCTTGTGTACGCAATACTACCGCCATCTGCATATGTGCATGTCACAGACCCATGAATTTTGTTACCTCAGTGTAAGATTCCCTTGAGACCAATAAACGACTTATACACTGAAGCGCCAAAGGAACTAATATACGAATGGATATTCAAATACAAAAAAATGAAGTGGCTCTGAGCACTATGGGACTTAACATCTGAGGTCATCAGTCCCCTACAACTTAGAACTACTTAAACAAAACTAACCTAAAGACATCACGCACGTCCATGCCCGAGGCAGGATTCGAACCTGCGACCGTAGCGGGCCTGGGGGTTTCTTATACCGAATGACGTATTACGCAGGGTAATGTGCCGTGTTTGTGGAGTTTCTGTATTTTGGTCCAATCCTAGTACGAGTTATACGTCTACATCTACATCTACATACATACTCCGCAATTCACCATACGGTGCGTGGCGGAGGGTGCCTCGTACCACAACTAGCATCTTCTCTCCCTGTTCCACTCCGAAACAGAACGAGGGAAAAATGACTGCCTATATGCCTCTGTACAAGCCCTAATCTCTCTTATCTTGTCTTTGTGGTCTTTCCGAGATTGTAAGTTGGCGGCAGTAAAATTGTACTGCAGTCAGCCTCAAATGCTGGTTCTCTAAATTTCCTCAGTAGCGATTCACCCGAGACTCCCACCCGAGTTCCTGAAGCATTTCCGTAACACTCGCGTGATGATCAGATCTACCAGTAACAAATCTAGCAGCCCGCCTCTGAATTGCTTCTATGTCCTCTTTCAATCCGACCTGATAGGGATCCCAAACGCTCGAGCAGTACTCAAGAATAGGTCGTATTACTGTTTTAAAAGCGGTCTCCTTTACAGATGAACCACATCTACGTCTACATCCAGTCTCGTATTGTTCGTGGAAGGAAGGATTGTCGATATGCCTCTTTGTGGGCTCTAATCTCTCTGATTTTATCCTCATGGTCTCTTCGCGAGATATACGTAGGAGGGAGCAATATACTGCTTGATCCCTCGGTGAAGGTATGTTCTCGAAACTTCAGTAAAAGCCCGTACCGAGCTACTGAGCGTCTCTGCTGCAGAGTCTTCCACTGGTGTTTGTCTATCATCTTCGTAATGCTTTCGCGATTACTAAACGATCCTGTAACGAAGCGCGCTGCTCTCCGTTGGATCTTCTCTCTCTCTTCTATCAACCCTATCTGGTACGGATCCCACACTGCTGAGCAGTATTCAAGCAGTGGGCGAACAAGCGTACTGTAACCTACTTCCTTTGTTTTCGGATTGCATTTCCTTAGGATTCTTCCAATGAATCTCAGTCCGGCATCTGTTTTACCGACGATCAACTTTATATGATCATTCCCAAAAGTCTACCATTGAGCCGAAGACGACTATCCGCCTTTCCCACAACTGCCATTACATGCTTGTCCCACTTCGTATCGCTCTGCAATGTTACGCCCAAATATTTAACCGACGTGACTGTGTCAAGCGCTACGCTACTAATGGAGTATCCAAACATTACGGGATTCTTTTTCCTATTCATCTGCATTAATTTACATTTATCTATATTTAGAGTTAGCTCCTTCATTTCCATCCTTGAGACGTTAAAGCAGCGCCTGGCCAACGCTGTCGCCGCGCCTCGGCCGGCCAGCAGCTGCGGTACGGTGTGTCCTGGCAGTGGGTAACGGTGCGCCGGCGTGCCGTGTTGCAGGAAGGTGTGCCGCAACTGCCGGTGCGCGCGGCAGGAGCACTGCGTGGGCGGCGCCATGGCGGGCGCGGTCAGCCCCGAGCCGGACAAGCTGCTGCAGCTGCCGCCCCACAAGGCGGCCGCCGCCCCCGGGCCGCCGCCCGCCGCCGCCGCCGCCGACCCGCACCGCCAGTCGCAATCCGACGACGACTCGGGTTGTGCGCTCGAGGAGTACACCTGGGTGCCGCCCGGACTCCGCCCCGACCAGGTAGGCAACTCTGCGGCACGCCGTGTTACCTTGCACGACTGTAGCACGGGTGGAGCAATAAAGGGAAAAAGAACCGACAGAGAAAACGCTCTATAAGGACTGAACCTCCGATCTCCTTTCTTTCCCTATTCTCTCTTAAAGGGCCTCTCCAGTCCCGCCAAACACTCGTCGTTATCGCCCATAGGCAATAAACGTAACTAACTCCTAATCCTTCTCCAGAAATTATTCCTGTTAAGGGGGGTAGGACGTCAAACTGGCCGACTTGGAGCAGGAGGGGCACCGCAGGACATTTTAATTTCCACTGTCTGTACTTCCACAAATAAATTCGTAAGACTTTGTCAGCATCACCAGGAAGGATTCAGGATTCACATTTCAGTGGAAGGTCGAAAACATAACAAAATAATTTTTTTTACATGTGAAATTTCATCCTTTTTTCACTTACTTATGGCTGCCTTTGTTGCTATGGGTACACTTTTCTTCATAAGTTAGAGAGATTCTTCGATGAATTTTACACAGCATACACACCATACTTACAGGTGTATGAAACTCTAGAATTTATTTAATTTATGAAAAATCGAATGAGCTGTTATATTTTAAACTTCATGTTTAGAAAAAACACAAATTTTATAGTTAATTACCTCAATTTTTACCACAGTTTTTAATAGATGTGGAAAATTCTACACCTTTAAGTATGGTTTGTATGCTGTGCAAAATTCATCGAAGAATCTCTCTTACTAATGAAGAAAAGTGTATCTATAGCAACAAATGCTGCCATTAGCACGTGAAAAAAAATGATGAAATTTCACATGTAAAGAAAGTTATTTCGTTATGTTTTCGAACTTCCACTGCTGTACGTGTGAATTCTGAATACTTCCTGATCATGCTGACAAAGTTTTATGAATTTGTTTGTAAAAGTATAAACAGTGGAAATTAAAGTGTCCTGTGGTGCCTCTCCTGCTCCAAGTCGGCCCGTTTGGCGTCCTACCCCCTTTAATCGCACAAACTGATGAAATGTTTATCAGTGCATAGTTCAACGATTTGAAAAAAAATGAAGACAGTAGCGAAACCACAATATCTACACTGCTTGAGAGCTGATAAGGAACAACTGCCATTTCCTTCGAAAACCGAAAATTTCTTCGGAACACCCAGCCAACGATAGTAAAAGGAAATGTAGAGCCTGTGCAATAACGCTCTGTATGCAGTCGACAGTTCATGCAGCATCTACATCTACATCTACATCTACATCCATACCCATACTCTCCAAGCCACCTGACGGTGTGTGGCGGAGATTACTTTGAGTTCCTCTATCGGTTCTCCCTTCTATTCCAGTCTCGTATTGTTCGTGGAAAGAAAGATTGTCGGTATGCCTCTGTGTGGGCTCTAATCTCTCTGATTTTATCCTCATGGTCTCTTCGCGATGTATACGTAGGAGGAAGCAATACACTTCTTGACTCCTCGGTGAAGGTATGTTCTCGAAACTTCAACAAAAGCCCGTACCGAGCTACTAAGCGTCTCTGCTGCAGAGTCTTCCACTGGAGTTTATCGATCATCTCCGTAACGCTTTCGCGATTACTAAATGATCCTGTAACGAAGCGCGCTGCTCTCCGTTGGATCTTCTCTATCTCTTCTATCAACCCTATCTGGTACGAATCCCACACCGGTAAACAGTATTCAAGCAGTGGGCGAACAAATGTACTGTAACCTACTTCCTTTGTTTTCGTATTGCATTTGCTTAGGATTCTTCCTATGAATCTCAGTCTGGCATCTGCTTTACCGACGATTAATTTTATATCGTCATTCCATTTTAAATCACTCCTAATGTCTACTCCCAGATAATTTATGGAATTGCTTCTAGTTGCTGACCTGCTATATTGTAGCTAAATGATAAAGGATATTTCTTTCTGTGTATTCGCAGCACATTACACTTGTTTACATTGAGATTCAATTGCTATTCCCTGCACCATGCGTCAATTCGTTGCAGATCCTCCTGCATTTCACCACGGTGTTTGAAGAACTTTGTTGTGGAACCGTCTAGTATGACATTCCCTGTGGTACGGCAACATGTCTGCAAGATGTCATTTCAGTGCTTAGCATCGTGGACGAGCAGCTGGTCAAGATGTCACTACTGTGGCCACAGACACGAGTGTGTCCAAAAGTGTCATCTTGGGATCTGAGGGAAGAAAAGCTATGTGAAAGCATGCCGGTGATCGCTAACAGACCACCACAATGTACACTAGGTGGCCAACCGTGTCCGGACACCTGGCTGAAAATGACTCCGTGGCGCCCTCCATAGGTAATGGTGGCATTCGACATGGTGTTGGCCCACCCTTAGCCTTGATGACAGCTTCCACTCTTGCAGTCATACTTACAATCAGATGTTGGAACAGTTTTCGGGGAGCGGCAGCCCTTGCCTCACGGAGTGCTTCACTGAGGAGAGGTATCGATGTCGGTCGGTGAGGCCTGGCACGAAGTCGGCGTTCCAAAACATCCAAAAGGTGTTCTATAGGATTCAGGTCAGGACTCTGTGCTGGCCAGTCCATTACAGGGATGTTATTGTCGTGTAACCATTCCGCTACAGGCCGTGCATTATGGACAAGTGCTCGATCGTATTGAAAGTGGGAAGCAAGAAGGTGTTTAAAACATCAGTGTAGGCCTCTGCTGTGATAGTGCCACGCAAAACAACAAGGGGTGCAAGCCCCCTCCATGGAAAACATGACCACACCATACAACCACCACCTCCGAATTTTACTGTTGGTACTACACACGCTGGCAGATGACGTTCGCCGGGTATTCGCCATACCCACACGCCGCCATCGGATCGGATCACCTCACTGTGTACAGTGATTCCGGAAATCTAGGAATATAGAATCTGCCTGTTGCCCTTCATACACAGTTCTCAATATATCATATGAGAACTCGCACGAGCGAGGCTTTCTAAAACCTTACTGATTCGTGGACATAAGCTTCTCAGTCCCACAAAGTTTATTATATTCGAACTGAGAATATGTTCAAGCATTAAGGCTTTGGAGGAGCCAAATTCTCCTTCACTCCCTTTTCCACGGATGTACTACCCCCTCTGTCTCGTGGAAAAGCATCTGTGGATCGTAAAAGGATGGAGGGAAGTACGTGTGCAATTTCTAAACTTCTCGACGGTCCATGAGACGCGACTGAATATTATAATCTACACACAGTATCAACTTCCCGTGTGTAATAAACAAGCCGGCCGGAGTGGCCGTGCGGTTCTAGGCGCTACAGTCTGGAACCGAGCGACCGCTCCGGTCGCAGGTTCGAATCCTGCCTCGGGCATGGATGTGTGTGATGTCCTTAGGCTAGTTAGGTTTAATTAATTCAAAGTTCTAGGCGACTGATGACCTCAGAAGTTGTCGCATAGTGCTCAAAGCCATTTGAACCATTTTGTAATAAACACACCTAATACTCCCAAAATGAAAAGTCCAGTCATATACTTGTCTGTGTTCGTTACAAATACACTTCATGGCTGTAGCTCAGTACTAGGGATGAAATACAAACTCTTAAGACAGACCAGTACAAATTACATATTTTTTAAATCACAAGATGACCTCGGAATAGTTTGTTGTTACAGTACGTAAAAGCTAAGTTGTCCCGAGTTAAAACGTAACCTCTGCATGAGGTAAGTTCAGTAAATTGTCTGTGTTGACGTATAGGACGTGGAACTCGTTTTCCTTCGCAGCTGTGTTATTCAAACAGTCTCTTTAAACACGGAGACGTTGCGGTGTTGTGGTTTTCATAGTAATGAGCTCCCTTTCCACGCCTCGCAGCACACACAGGGCATACGATTTGTCTTTCTCAACGCCTCGCAGAAGCGTGGACTTTCTATTACAGGTCTCACACCTTGACAGGTGCCATTAATCTCACAGGAAATATAAATATGCAGTACGGTCATCGTGTAGTACGTTTGAAGAGAGTATTAGAGTATCCGTGAGGAACTCACATCCTCCCAGTCTGTAGCTAGGCTCACCAACCAAAAGTATTTCAACTTTATAGTTAGTGCAGTTACTGTATTTGACAGTGTCTGTATAGTTCGGCGCAAATGTCCTTCAGACATGCACGACTGAAGGAACAGACACTGGTGATGATTTACAGCCGTTTTAAATTATGAAATGTATTCACAAATTGCGAATACGATATTACATCACCTTTATGGTTTACTATGGACACATGAAAATTTGTGCCGAAGCAGGAGCGAGAGCCTTAAACGTTTCGGCTATCCGTGCACGCTTTCCTTATGTCACAGGGCCTACCTCCCATGCGGCTTGCATACCGTTCGTGTGATTCCCGCATAGGGAGAGAGAATGGTTTTCTCCTCAGTATGCCAAAGATAGATAGTAAACCATATAGATAATGTAATATACTTTAATAACTGTTTTTTTCTACTTACAAGCACAACGCTGAACATGACGATACAATTCAACATATGAAAAGTAATCTTTTCTTTGTAGCGCTGCTTATTTTTCAGTACATAATATTCAACCGAGACCGTACCGTTTCATGAAACCCACTTTCAAGGAAACTTTATGATATTGCAAGACGTGAGTACTTACGTCTTAATACAAAACGTAATGAATGCTGACAATATTTTTTCCCGGTCTATCTCGTTGCTGTCACATTTTTATTCATTTCTAGTACTTAGTTGGAAATTGTTCTCTCCTTATTCGGCGTTTTTTATATGATCAGTACAGAGGGGGATCTCCTTAATTTGTCTACATTGAGTGGTTTCTGGCGCTTCTTTTATTATCATGTTTTTTTTTATTTCACAAAAATTATGCACCCTCTTTTCTCTACAATTCACCCAATATTCTGTAACGCCATAATGCCTTGTAAACGTGGACTCTGACATGCATGCCGTAAGAGCTATGAGCACTTGTTCAGTAAAAAAGGTGGGTTTTGTTCAGTAAAAAAGGTGGGTTTCATATAGATATACACTTCAGAGTCCAAGCTAACTGGATTATTTTTATTTAATTTAATGTTACTTTTTTATTTTTTATTTATTTATTTATTTATTTTTATTTTTATTTTTATTATTATTATTTTTTTCTTACCCATACTACAAAGTCTCCACATATGGAAAGCATAAAAGCTTACAGTGGAAGAGATATATTTCACTGTATCGGAGAGGAGGAAGTGATAGCGCTTATGGTATGCATCTTCAAGGCCGTGTTTGCTAGATTCTTTTGCTTCGAATGATCTTTCCTGTCATATCCCTAAACATTGACCATCCCTCCTCGGACCCTGTATAGATTTTATGCTGCATATGCAGCATTGGCTGTGACCAAAGTTCAATGGGGTAGTAGCGCCCTACAGCAAAAACACGATCTAAGGAAAACTTCAGTGTAATTGGTCCTGCCAGTGAATTAAAACAATATGAACAACTTTCTAAGATAAGAGAAAAGTTAGGTCTGCGTCTTTAGAATCGCTTACACTGAGTTAAAAGGACGTTTGATTTTCCATGTAAGACAACAGTAGCTCAGCCCTTATCTTAGAAAGTTGTTTTAATTAATTGCTAGGCTGAATTACAGTCAGGTGGCCATGTTCTTACATCGTCTGTAAGACGTCGTGGTCTCCTGACCTTCATTGCTTACATATTCCGCCCTCACAATCATATTCCGCACATCAAGACGCTTCATTCGAACCCGAACTTGATAAGATAAAGTCAATGTTGTATGAATTCATGTAAACGATACGCAAATAACAAGTAAGCGCACCGGGGTTGAAATACTCGAGGCTGGGGTACACACATACATTCCAGACACGACGGTCACAAGAGCTTTTAGTTCAAGAGAGGCAGACCACACACCGGGAGGCCGGTCCCTTCAGAGGACGAGTCAACCTCGGCCGCCCGTGGAGCGGACAGCGTGTGCCCGAGTGAAAGGGGGAACGACCCCGTGTTCGGCTTAAAAGAAAATTCCGCTAAATAGTTAGACTAGGGGCGAATAGGAATCCTTGACTTCATGAAGGTGTAGGGAGAGTTTGATTGGCGAAGGTCAATCCAGATAGAACGAGAGTTATCTTATTTGTCAGCAGCGAGCGGCGCAGACAGCAGTCATCGCAGCTTATGGTATTGTGCGCTACAGCTATTGTGAGCCCCATATTTCCTCCACAACAGTACACTTCACTGCATTTCACACCCGACGGCCTCAACTGTACCTAGCAACATTCTAAACGATAATTATTCAAGTTGATTAGGCACGCCTCTCAGCCATTCTGCCAAGTCAATAACAATCTTAAACTTTGTACAGAAATTTCATTAACGAATCTTATCCTTGAGAGGTAACTTCACATTCCGAAAAGAACCAGGATATAACGTGTTAAGTTCATAACTAAAGTTCCATTGTGATTTCTCAGAATTTTTGCAAAATAAATAATAATTTTCGTTAGTTTCATGTTTTTCTTACACTAACTAGCACTACTCCAGTACCCAAGTATCCCACTAGTTATGTAAGAAATTTTGTGAATTTTTGTGTCATTTACTTACAGCGGACGACTCCAGAAGATATTTATTGCTGAAAGTTTTTCAGGCATTTCTCGTTAGAACGTTAGGAGCGTCTGTCTGACTTCTGTAGTAGTGTGGGGGTGGAAATCGCATCTTGCAGCAGCCACAGGGTAAAGGGTACATCTCAGATTAATCCGTTGCGCAGAATGACAGAATAGCAGATCAACCGCACGCTCACACGTTACTTTTATGTAGGGCGCCACCATTCTAAAGAACTTCCGCCACAATGAAAATTTTCCAGTACTGCATTTACAGCATAAGCTTTAATCGTGGATGGTCGTCTGATGATGAACGTGTTAGCTCCAAACCGGTAGCTGCGCTATTTTTCGTAATTAATAGCGTTATTAACAATGGCTGGTTGCTGTTATTACTTTATTGTGAGAATTATCCTGTAGAGTAACCCGCACTTTTTACACAGCCACTTGCGACTTTCCACTGTTAATTAAAGCGCGCTCAATGTACGTCATCCCCTTATGCACGGTAGAGCCTCCATCACAGAGAATGTACAGCGCCATTTCAGAGGAGGCAGCCCTGATGACCTATCTTCTTACATGCGGTGGCAGCGCAGCCCATACAGCTTTATGTGCGCAATCTGTCACTGGAACTGTTTGACGTCCACTCCCAGAACCCACCCAGCTCCGCCTTATGGAACGCGAGGCAATCTAACACCGCCTTCCTTTTTTAGCGGAACTACTCGCAACTTTGTGGTGCGGTCACGTGTTCGCCGTGGGCAGGTGCGCCAGACTGGAAGCCTTCTGAGTCTGCAATTTAGGGCTGCTAATTGCCGCGATCTGGAGTTATCTTGATGGCGAATTTAAATTTCAAAATGGTTAGCTAGTTGATGCCCACGCGGCGGGCGTCTAGTAGTGAACCGTCACAGTTATGGATTGGGCGTGGCATGAATATGCAGATTGAAAAGGCCGCAGCTCACTTATCGGGGGCACTTACACGGAGGGTAATGAGGTCCCGGCTCGCTCGTGTGGTACTGTTAGTCATTCGGCTGCCGTACCTCGCTGCCACGTGTTCCAGAGTTATGTTATGTGTGGCGGACGCTTTTGTATGCTGCTGCTTTGTTCTTTCGACTTGTTAGCATCCCAATTAACCTTCTGTCCCACGGCTCCGACACGTGGCTTAAAAATTGTTTCCAGTTTGGGCTGAGAAGAGGCCAACGTGAGACTGTAGAAAAACTTTTTCAGTAAATCACTCCTCTTATTTGTTGGTTTCCATCCTAACATCTCCTGGTATCATGTGCCAAGTTATCGTCACGAAATATCCATCATACTCACCGCTCTTGAAAAATCTGTTCGCACATTCAAACCTTTGAACATCCCTGCCACTTTTCCTGCTCTCCTTCCAGTAGCACGAAATCTGTTGCCTTGTGAGATACCCCACTAACCTAGAATTTTTTTTATTATTAGTGAACGTTTTTCTTCACCTACTCTCTACAGTTGTCCACTAAATTGTATATCTTCTTCCTGTAGCACCAAATTTTGAATTAGTCCAATTTCTTCTCGACGCTTTCCGATGAACTCTAAACATACAATTCCAGAAACATCTTTTTTTTTTTAAATTAATGACAGGTATTTGATGCCAGTGTAGAGATCCTTTAGTGATAAAAACTTCTTCTCCTGCTCTCGAGAATCCGTTGTGTTCCTTGCTTGGAACCAGTTTATTGCTCAACTTAAACAAGGACGCCAGTGATTAGCTGGATGCAGCAAGTGGAAATAGTTGTACAGAGGTTAAGGCACTCAACTCGCCTCCGGCAGGAACTCGCTTCAAATCTTGATCCGGCAATCCAGATTTAGATTTTCAGTGCATTCCCTAAATCGGCTAAAGTGGATGCCGGGAACATCCGCTTGAAAAGCATAAGGCTGATTTCCTTCCCAATTCTTGTCCAGTCCGAGCTGTATAACGTTTTCGGTAAACGAAGACCACCTCTGTGAAGAGATGGATGGATTCTGCAAACAAAGGCCTTGCGAAACTCAAATCGCTCTGTTCGTCCACGAGATCCAGGGCACCACAGACAGATGTGCTCGGGTTGATGCCTTGTTCCTTTACTTCAGGAAGACAATCGACACAGTCCCCCATTGTTTGGTGAACAAAATGCCATCTTACCGAATATCGGATTAGATATGTTATTGGATACAGAACTTCGTTGCCTATAGAAATCAACAAGTGGTCCTCAATGAAACATGTACCAGTGTAAGGTAATATCGAGAGTATCCCAGAAAAGAGCTACAGAGTCACTACTATTTACAGTTTATTTTAATTAGCTAGTGGATAATGTTGGAGGCTTGGTGATTTTATTCGGTCGAGGGTATTGTTTATAGGAAGGCTGCAAAGACAGAAGTCTGAAGCGAAATACTGGATGATCTGCAGAAGATATATTGAGACAGCGACTGGACATAAATAAATGCAACGTCTATTACACACACATGGAGGTGGACAAAAATATCGCAGCGGCAAAATACACAACACTTTGTACTGCCTAAATCGGTGTAGGAAAACCGTTGGCATTCAAAACACCTTCCAGTCGTCTCGGAGTGTCTAAAATACAGATCCTGCATGGTTTTCTATGGAATCTTATACTATTCTTCCTGCAAAATAGTGACAAGTTTAGATAACGATGGTGGAGGAGGTTATCGATTGTGCACCCTTCTCTCCAAAGTAGACCACAGAGGCTGAATAATATTGACATGTGGTGAGTATGGTGGCAAGAGAGAAGCGACAAATCGTCCTCGTTCCCACAAACCAGTCCTTGATGATGCGAGCTGTATGAATAGAGCCCTGACTTATTGGAATACGGCATCGCCGTTTGGGAACAGATACTGTACCATGGGATGTATCTGATCAGCCAAAATGGTCACTTAATCCTTGACAGTAATGCGGACCTTGCAAACCATGGGGGTCCATCTAATACCACGCTATGGCTGCCCATATCGCAACCCCCGTCGCGCTTCACTCTTGTGACGTAAATTCAGTCAGAAGTTGGAAACAGTGTGAAACAAGCCTTAACCGGACAAACGACATTTTTTAATTGCCCCTTAGTCCAGACTTTATGGGCTCGGCGCTACGATTTCCTGTTAACAGCGTTTGCATCACTGATGAGTCGTTTTGGAATTATATCTCGTCCTGCAATATCCTGCCTGTGGAGGTCCCGTCGTGTTGTTTTGGTGTTGCAGTGTTCGCGAGTGCGACTTTCAGTTCTGCAGTGCCTTGTACAGATTTCGTCCTTTTATTTTTCGTCAACGTCCTCTTCAAGGGTCTTCTCTGACTATCAGTCAAGACACAGTTTTGTCCACCTTGTGGCCTAGCGGATGACGTTTTCCCACTTTCCCTGCATACGGTATAAATCTTCAATATGGCGCCTCTTCGAATACCAAACACTTCGTCTCCTTAAGTTGCGGTAGCACCCACCACACAACCACCAACAATTTTCGAACGTTCGGATTCACTTAGCACGGACGTAATGCTCTCGAAACTACACAGAACGCTATTCTTACCACGATGACACTTGCAGTGTACGTGAGAAAACTGCACAGGTGCCAGTCGTGGTCAAATACAACAATGCAATCAAATTGCAGGCTTGAATAGCATCTACATTTATCTTCAAGCAAACATTTCTCGCGGTGTTTTCTTTCCATATTTTTGTCCAAAAAAAATCGAATGTGTGTGAAATCTTATGGGACTTAGCTGCTAATGTCATCAGTCCCTAAGCTTACACACTACTTAACCCAAATTATCCTAAGGACAAATACACACACACACACACCCATGCCTGAGGGAGGACTCGAACCTCCGCCGGCACCAGCCGCACAGTCCATAACTGCAGCACCTAAGACCGCTCGGCTAATCCCGCACGGCATTTTTGTCCACCCCCTGTAAACAGTCGAAGAAATCCACTACTGTTCGATTACACTGTTGGTTGCACATCGGTATAAACTGTAACCCTCATAGAATATCCATCCGTAGCGACCATCCGTAGTGGAACGACCCCATAAAACAAATAGTAGGAAAAGCAGACGCCAGACTGAGATTCTGTGTGTAAACCTTAAGGAAATGTAGTTCACCCACGAAAGAATTGGCTTTGAAAACACCCTTTCGATAGAGTCTTGAGAACTATTAGTCGGTCAGGGACCCTCACGAAGTTGGATAATGGAACAGACAGAGAACATCCAACGAAGAGCGGCTCGACAGGGGTTCGTTTACTCGGCACGATAGAGTTATAGAGAAGGTCGACGAACCCCAGTGGCAGACGCTGTAGGAGAAAGTTGTGTATCGCGGGGAGGTTAACTTTTGAAATTTCGAGAGCGTACGTGGCAAAGACAGTCGGGCTAACATTTTACTTTTTCCTACGTGCGTGTCGTGAAATGATCGCGACGAGGATATTGATTAAATTAGAGACCATTCGCAGCTTTACCGACATTCTTTTCAGGCACCATTCACGAATGGCACGTAACTAATAATAATAATAATAATAATAATAAAAATAAAAAGGAGAACTAAAAGAAAAATATAGACAAAGACCAACAAAAATACTGAAAACAGAATTGACAGCAAGAAACAAGACAAAAGCTATAAGTACTTATGCTATACCAATATTGACCTACTCATTTGAAGTAGAAGCACTCAATACAATTACACGATCACAATGCCACAAATATAGAATACATCACATACATTCAGCAACTGAAAGATCCACATTAAGCAGAAAGGAAGGAGGAAGGGGATTTATCGACATAAAAAACCTACATTATGGACAGGTAGACAATTTAAGAAAATTCTTTATAGAACGAGCAGAAACTAGCAAAATACACAAGGCAATCACTCATATAAATACATCGGCTACACCACTGCAATTTCGTAACCACTTCTACAACCCGTTAGATCACATAACATCAACAGATACGAAGAAAGTAAATTGGAAAAAAAAACACAACATGACAAGCACCCGTATCATCTAACACAGCCACACATCGCTCAAGACGCATCCAACACATGGCTAAGAAAAGGCAGTATATACAGGGAGACGGAAGGATTCATGATTGCAATACAGGATCAAACAATAAACACCAGATATCACAGCAAGCATATTATTAAAGATCCCAATACCACAACAGATAAATGCAGACTTTGCAAACAACAAATAGAAACAGTAGATCACATCACAAGCGGATTTACAATACTAGCAAATACAGAATACCCCAGAAGACATGACAATGTAGCAAAAATAATACATCAACAGCTTGCCTTACAACATAAACTTATAAAACAACATGTTCCCACATACAAGTATGCACCACAAAATGTACTGGAGAACGATGAATACAAATTATACTGGAACAGAACCATTATAACAGATAAAACAACACCACATAACAAACCTGACATCATACTCACCAATAAAAAGAAGAAATTAACACAACAAATCGAAATATCCATACCCAATACAACAAATATACAAAAGAAAACAGGAGAAAAAATTGAAAAATACATCCAACTGGCTGAGGAAGTCAAAGACATGTGGCATCAGGATAAAGTTGACATCATACCGATTATACTATCAACTACAGGAGTCATACCACACAATATCCACCAGTACATCAATGCAATACAGCTACATCCAAACTTATATATACAACTACAGAAATCTGTAATTATTGACACTTGTTCAATTACCCGAAAGTTCCTAAATGCAATGTAACATATACCGTACAGTTAAAAGGAAGTCACGCTTGATCAAGGTCCGCGTCACTTTCATTCCGAACCAGACCTAAGGTCTGAGAAAGGAAAAATAATAATACCGATGTCAGAAGTACCCTCCGCCACACACCGTAAGACGGATTGCAGAGTATAGATGTAGATCTCCATTTCCTACCATCTTGTCGATGAAGAGACGTTAAACTCTTACCTTATATCTTTTGTTTTTCGTCATTGTTTCGTGTATCTTTAACCCAAATTCTTCGCTGTCCATATCAGCCACGCATTCCTGCAGGGCTTACTTATCCTCACCCAGAAGTAGTATACAGTTAGAATTCATGCGTGTCCTCCATGGAGTATTGTTACTGATTCTTAATTTTTTTTAAATAAATGTGATCGGATGGCAGGCATCGCTGACTGGCGTGGAGTCATTTATGGCGCCGGGCGCTGTGGCCGAGCGGTTGTAGGCGCTTCAGTCTGGAACCGCGCGACTGCTACGGTCGCAGGTTTGAATCCTGCCTCGGGAATGGATGTTCGTGATGTCCTTAGGTTAATTAGGTTTAAGTAGTTCTAAGTCTAGGGGACTGATGACCTCAGATGTAAAGTCCCAAAGTGCTCAGAGCCATTTGAACAATTTTTTTTAGTCATTTATGTCGTTTTTCTGTGTACGCGAAATGGGGTTAATGAACAGAAGAAAGAACGAGACAGCAGACATCTAGTATCTACATAAAGCGTTGGAGAAAACGATGCCGATCTTTCTGAACAAATCAGAGACATTAGAAACCAAAACTAGAAGCATAGTAAGTAGTGATTTTAACAGTAGCTTAAGAAAGCTTTGTAGTTTCTTTAATTTCGCTTCTCCAACCGTCATTTATCAATTAGAATTTTCTATAGTGTATAAAAAGCTGTTTAACAACATTTCCTTCTTGCTCAAATGTTTTTCCAATAATCTTTCTGTTGCTTACGTATTCGTCGTTTCTGCAAGAAGTCAACATAATTGTTAAGATATAACTTCTTGTTTCCAGATAATGTATAAAGCGCTTAGCATTTGGTTTATTTTATCCACAGGAGCTGACACTAGCAAAAGTTTTACGTACGTAGCACGATATTAAATTTAGCAACTGAGCTTGTACACGATTACACAATTGGCTATTTTATAAAGATATTCGGCTAACGTGAATGTCCACATAATTAATGACAGAATACGAAAGGTACAAACAAGCCGCATAACACACGTAATTTTACGTACCATGTAACACAAAGAAGACATGTTGCCAACTACGGAATCATCTTTAGCTGCCTACTGAAAGACTTCGTTGTAGTCGCAAGTTTGATGACGACTTTGCGAATGAGGAGGCAGTGCAAAGTTTTGTTCGAAACGCATCGTCGGCAACGGAAAGCGAATATTTCCTTGTTGCGCTGTACATTAAGTGAGGCATAATTTAAGTACCACTCGAAAATCTCGATAGGCTGCGCATAACTCGAGGCGAAAAATCGAAGCTCACTTCGCTTAACGAGGTCGCCGATTCTCTAGTGTCATCGAGAGTGCCTCTCGGCACCCTCCACTTGGGGCAAATTTAGACGCTTAATGGAGCAGCGTGGCGCGGGTCTCAGTACATTCTATAATCGAAGGTTCCTTTAAACTCCCCAGCTACTGTACCGTCTAACAATACGCAGGTATCTTCGTCACTGACTTCACAATAGTGACACACACCATTGCATTTTCCGGAAATAAGATTCGTTTAATTTAACTTCTCTAAGCTTTCAGCGTCCTGAACCAGAACTGCAGCACCTACCGAAAGCTATATATTACTATCTTGTCGATTTGATCTGTGACATCTATTCTGTATGTAAATGTCACTTTTTCGTTGTTTCCTCCATACATAATCATAACCTGCAGCTCTGTTTACTTCTGGCTAATATTTGTCGTTTTTCTCGACTTTCCTCTTGTTTGTTTCTATTTGGTTTTTATGTAGTTACTCATCAACCTTACTGTACTGCGTGCAGTTGCTGAGTAGTATGGAAAGGATCATCGTTTTTACCAGCGTGACAGTTGTCCGCAGCTCGTAGTCCGGGTTCGATTCCCGCCCGGGCTGGGGATTTTCTCTGCCCGGGGACTGGGTATTTGTGCTGTCCTTATCATTCCATGATCATTCGTGAAAGTGGCTCGGTTGGACTGTGTACAGATTGGGAATTTGTACGGACGCTGATGACCGAGCAGTTGAGTGCCCCACAAACCAAACATCATCATCAGCGTGACAGTTCACGCTTTCATAAAGCAGCATCTGTGAGGCAGTGGTTTGTGGGGTTTAACACTTCTGAAATGGCTTACCCTGCCCAGAATTCCGATCTGGATGCAATGGAACAACTTTGGGATGAGTTAGACGGTCGACTTCTCTGCAGACCCCAGCGTCCATCATGACTACCTTCTCTGGTTTGGACCACTGAGGAAAAATGGACCACCAGTCCTCCTCAGTCATTCAGGCACCTCTCTGAACCTCTCCCGAGCACAGTCTATAACTTTACAAAGGTGAAGGGTGCACACACGCCGATTGATGACCGCCGATAGGTGCACGGAAGCTTTCGATCACGTAGTCTATTCGTGTTCAGTATTTATGGAAATGTTGTTGTTGTTGTGGTCTTCAGTCCTGAGACTGGTTTGATGCAGCTCTCCATGCTACTCTATTCTGTGCAAGCTTTTTCACCTCCCAGTACCTACTGCAACCTACTTCTTTCTGAATCTGCTTAGTGTATTCATCTCTTGGTCTCCCTCTACGATTTTTACCCTCCACGCTGCCCTCCAATGCTTAATTTGTGATCCCTTGATGCCTCAGAACCGCCCGGGTTCCCGGGTTCGATTCCCGGCGGGGTCAGGGATTTTCTCTGCCTCGTGATGGCTGGGTGTTGTGTGCTGTCCTTAGGTTAGTTAGGTTTAAGTAGTTCTAAGGTCTAGGGGACTGATGACCATAGATGTTAAGTCCCATAGTGCTCAGAGCCATGTGAACCATTTGCCTCAGAACATGTCCTACCAACCGGTCCCTTCTTCTTGTCAAGTTGTGCCACAAACTCCTCTTCTCCCCAATCCTATTCAATACCTTCTCATTAATTATGTGATCTACCCATCTAATCTTCAGCATTCTTCTGTAGCACCACATTTCAAAAGCTTCTATTCTCTTCTTGTCTAAACTGTTTATCGTCCATGTTTCACTTCCATAAATGGCTACACTCCATACAAATACTTTCAGAAACAACTTCCTGACACTTAAATCTATACTCGATGTTAACAAATTTCTCTTCTTCAGAAACGCTTTCCTTGCCATTGCCAGTCTACATTTTATATCCTCTCTACTTCGACCATCATCAGTTATTTTGCTCCCCAAATAGCAAAATTCATCTACTACTTTAAGTGTCTCATTTCCTAATCTAATTCCCTCAGCATCACCCGACTTAATTCGACTACATTCCATTAACCTCATTTTGCTTTTGTTGACGTTCATCTTATATCCTCCTTTGAAGACACAGTCCATTCCGTTCAACTGCTCTTCCAAGTCCTTTGCTGTGTCTAACAGAATTACAATGTCATCGGCGAACCTCAAAGTTTTTATTTCTTCTCCATGGATTTTAATGTCTACTCCAAACTTTTCTTTTGTTTCCTTTACTGCTTGCTCAACATACATATTGAATAACATCGGGGAGAGACTACAACCCCGTCTCACTCCCTTCCCAACCACTGCTTCCCTTTCATGCCCCTCCACTCTTATAACTGCCATCTGGTTTCTCTACAAATTGTAAATAGCGTTTCGCTCCTTGTATTTTACCCCTGCCACCTTCAGAATTTGAAAGAGAGCATTCCACTCAACATTATCGAAAGCTTTCTCTAAGTCTACAAATGCTAGAAACGTAGGTTTGCCTTTCCTTAATCTAGCTTCTAAGATAAGTCGAGGGTCAGTATTGCCTCACATGTTCAAACATTTCTACGGAATCCAAACTGATCTTCACCGAGGTCGGCTTCTACCAGTTTTTCCATTCGTCTGTAAAGAATTTACGTTAGTATTTTGCAGCTGTGACTTATTAAACTGATAGTTCGGTAATTTTCGTATTTTTCAACACCTGCTTTCTTTGGGATTGGAATTATTATATCTTTTTTGACGTCTATGGAAATGTGGCTATACGTAAAATAAATGACTGGTAAGCCCTCTGTTCGAATTTGTGTCCGTAAGGAGAACGTAAGTTTCAAAAACATAGCAGGTGTGACTATAGTTCAATTCATTTATCTTGGCGGTTCGCGCATGCTCGCCCAGACGCGGGAGATTGCTGCGTTGCCAGTTGTACGCGCCAAGAGAAGCAGCGCCATAGTATAGTATAGTTCGCAAACTGACGTTTAGGGGAGAGCGCGCAGTTTATGAAGTAAAGCCACCACGGCCGCATTAACCCTTTCGCTGCTACAGAGAAGTGCTGCCCGCATTCCGCGATGTGCGCCATTTTGTCATCATTGCACTGGTCGCCTGTGTAGACACATGGTGTTTCGACTGCTGTGACACACTTTATCATTCTATTTCACAAAAACTATTTGGCCCAAAAATTTGATTTTTACACGTCTTCTTGACTGGCACCTTCCCCCCATAAATGACTTAATTTTGTTTTGAAGTTCAACGCAGTTATTGTGCAGCATTAGATGTAGTAAACCATTGCACGAAATTTTGAAGAGTTTGCAGAGGTAAAAGTCCATAGCGTATACTTTCCACATAGTGATTTTAGTTGTCACTAGAAATTTCACAAAATTAAATTCAAACGAATAAAATTCATGAAGTCAGACACTTCGATATTGTTTTTAAATAAAGAAAATATTATGCACCAAACAAGACTTGAACTCAAAACCTTTCGCTTAACAACCATACACATTTTTTTTTTTTTGTAATCTCATTTTTTGTTCGTTATTGTTCTCCTGACGCCCGTTGAAGTTCATTATTGATCCATTCACTCAGTTTTTGTATTACAGAGGGCAGCTAACCCTCTAATCGAACACGCTGAGCTACTGTGCCGGCCGACACTTAAACAATTACGCTAACGCAGCTCATCATTCATTAGATCTCCTGGAGGACTTTAAAGTATCACGCAAAATACCGACAAACACTGTTGGTAAGACTATGAATTATTGACGTTTCGTCGAAATACAATAGGAAATAAACAGTTACCGCTGTTCTTTATTGCGGCAAAGCGGTTTGTGAGAATGATACAAACACCTTTCCTTGTTATCGCCTGAATTAGGAGGCTTATTGCTTGTTTGGTTTAATTAAGTAATAGAATATGAAGCAATTGGTATAAAGAATGCTTTTTCCAAACTTTCTATAAAAGAAAGTCTGCTATCAAGACACTGCTTTCGTTCAATTACTTTATTTATGACTAAAGGTTTCTAAAACTGAAGGCACTCGTCCGTGCTCTGCACTGCAATCGAGCTCTGGCAACGTCGTCCTCTTTTCATTGGCTGACTGTGTTTTGTGACGTCAGATGCGCGGAACGAACCTAAACTCGGCCGCCGTCGTAAATGACGCGCACTTTAGCACGTGAATTTTTTTTTTTAAATTCCGATTTTGGCCGTCTAAGGACCGCGTTAAACAATTATTTTTCAATGTACATTTCTCCTATTGCGCTCCTCCTCTTTTCTCTTCTGCCAATATGTCTTCATCCTCTCTCTGTGCTGCTCCCTTCGGTCTTCTGTCCACACTGTTCCTCCAGTTCTTCTCTTCTTCACTTCAAATCCTTCAAAATGTTGAATTTTGTCTCTCATTAAGTCTCTGTTGGTTACATCATCTTCTCCTATACCCATCTCCTCTAAGTCTGCTTTAACTTCTTTGAACCAGGTAATTTGGGTTCTGGGGTTCTTGTCAAAAAACATGAATATTTTCTTTGTCAGCCTTTCACGTCAGCCTTAGCACGTGAATATTATATCGATTCCACTCTAGAGGTTCCACTTTGATAAGATATGAAGATTGAGCCTCTCCCCTTCACGTCGCGGCGGATGACTGAAGTTGGGGAAGTTTTCTCGCTGAGGGACGGGCCCCGGAGCGCTGGAAGGGAGCCCAGCTGGCTGTGAAGCGCCGCGGAGAGACATCCGACGCCCGGCTGGCAGCTGAGCCCGCGGCGGCGCCGGCTGCCGCGTGTGGAGGGCTCAGTAATGCGGATGGCGTGTCGGCTCGCAGCGCCTCTGCTGACGCCCGCGGCTGTGAGCGGCCTGACAGCGGGTGGAGAGGAAAGCGGGGGGAGGGACCCGTGGCAGGTCGCGAGCGTGCGGAGGGCGTGGCCCAGCTGCGCAGGTGGCCGCCCGATATCCGAGGGGCGATTAAAACAGCTTTGACAGCCGCGATTAATGCGGGTGGCCGGGGGGGGAGGGGGGGGGGGCGAGGTATGACATCGCCGGGTGACACGCAGAGTTACGAGGCTGTCGCATTTCCACAGCAGCACGGGTCATGCACTAAATCGTTACTTTACATTTCCGTGTACGGAAGTCAGTCTTCCAACGCAAACTTGGTACAGTATCTGATCAAAAGTGTTCGGACACGTCTTCTTCTTTTTCTTGTACCTCTATCCCGCATCGGCGCTCAGTCGGCATGGTTCTCAGCGGGTTTAGCATGGTTGGTTTAGCCCGCCCCGTCGGTCGTACGGTCTAACGCACGGCTTTACGGGCGGGAAGGAGCGCCTGGTCCCAGGAACGAATCCGCCCGGCGGATTTGTGTCGAGGTCCGGTAGCGGCGGCGCGGTTCTTTCCGTCCCTTTTCGACGGACCTGCACCTACCTTTGAACATTGTCTCAGCAGATCATCAGTAGGAAAGCCGAGTGAAACCTACTGTACATCGACGTGAACCAGGCTGCAATTAAAGTCACTAATCTACATTTCGGGAGAAAGTTTTCACATGACATGAAAGGCTGGAAATGTTGTCCTCAATTAACATATTCTGAAACTTAGGTGAACAAGTATCACTGCCAAGCCCGTGCTAGTCTTAACACAGTCACTCATAATCCCTTTTACTCACGTTAGCAAGTTTATGGTGTTCCATTTCCCGAAAACGTAATGGCTAGAAAACTACTGATTGTTTTTGATCGATAATGCTCGCCAAATATTAACTCTGTCGGTATCAAATGCAGTCACAGTTTTCAGCCACCGACCTGCTCAATACGCCACGCGGACTATATGTCTTTTTTCGTCACAAAATTCACTTAAAATTTCAGAAATTTCTACACGCCCATCGGAATAGTTATGCCGTCACTTTCCAACACTTTTGATGTGTGAAACACTGCTAGATCCAGCAACTTATCGTTTCCATCGGAACTACTACTACTCACGTCCGAACTGTTTCATGGCTAGGCTCCCATCCTTCTCTAGAATACTCTAAGTCTTCTCTACCAGCAGAGAAAAGGCGCGCGAAGAATATTGCTTTACCATTGGTCAGTTTACTCAACAGCCAATAGCAAAACAACATTCTGCCGCGTCAATCCACGCTTTTCATCAATATCCAATCGCAAAATAGTAAACCGAACGACTGCACTTTTTACCGACGTATTTATCTAATATGCTGAAATTTTGTTTATGCATAAAGTTATTTACTATTGTTATTTATACCTGAATTAACTTTCCATTTAGCATAAACTTACTTTACAAATCTATTCTACAAAAATCCCCTTGTCCATATCCATACTTCTTTGAAATGTTCCCACACTAAATCCTACTACATAACCCGTTAAACAATTACCTTCATATCAACCTTAAACCACACTCACGCATCATTCATACTGCTAAAACACATTTACAACATTTTACATACACAAAAAGACATAATAGCACTTTATGAAAATACTAGAACAGTTTATGATAAACATTGTATTACTTTAGTGCACTCTAGTGGGCACAATCGAAACTAAAATCACAGTCCCCTATCCAGTACTGTCCTCTATCGGCTGATACGTAAACTACGTGCGCGTCCAGTCTCGCGTCACCATCTGTCACTATGCAGCTCTGAGACACATGCCTCACCTACACTATGTCGACGATTGCTGCGCAAACAAGTTCTCCACGTACGCGTATACCACCATTACTCTACCACGCAAACATAGGGGTTACACTCGTCTGGTGTGAGACGTTCCCTGGGGAGTCCACCGGGGGCCGAACCGCACAATGACCCTGAAAGTGTCGTTCGGTGTGGGGCGGCGTAGGGATGAAGTGGACTGCGGTAATCGTCGTGGGATTGTGGACCACTGCGGCTGCGGCGGGGACAGAGCCTCTCCGTCGTCTCTAGGTCCCCGGTTCACGTAACATAACATAACATAACACAACATAACATAGCATAACATAACATAACATAACATGGTTGGTTTAATCGGTGGCCGGATGTCATTGCTGTCACCACCCCTTTCCTCCGTCGGGACGGAATTTTTGTAACCCGCCTGTCTCCGTCTAGTGTTATCCCACGTGAAAGTAAATATTCTAAATACTTGCGAATCTTGTAACTGAAAGGGGGGGGGGACTTCGGTACCTGCTGCGGTAGCAGGTTCGAATCCTGCCTCGGGCATGGGTGTGTGTGATGTCCTTAGGTTAGTTAGGTTTAAGTAGTTCTAAGTTCTAGGGGACTGATGACCACAGATGTTAAGTCCCATAGTGCTCAGAACCATTTTTTGACTTCGGTACCAGCCCAGAATTCACCTAGTGGGATATGGGAAACCACCAAAAAACTCCGTCAGGACTGACGGACACTCTAACCCCGGTGGCCGGATTCGATCCGCGGCCAGCGTGCCTCCACATGCCTGAAGTCGCTCTTTCAACAAGCACCGCTATCCGGGCGATTAAAAAAAAAAAAAAAAAGAAAAAAAAAAGAAAAAAATTATATTTCAACCTCGAAGTATTGTTATTTTGAAAAGTATCATTCTTTGTAAATTCTGTAGATAAAACAAAAGAAAAGAAAACTGTAAAAAGATGAGAAACGAAAATTGTAAGATGTACGACCTGTTTTAAACATAAGGTAACTGGTCCATAATTTGGCAATAAATAAATAAATATAAAAAATAAATAAACTTACTACTGTAATATGGAGTGTGTCCATTCGTCGTCTTTATGACGGCTTGAAATCTCTTGGGGACACTTTCAGCGTGGTGTCTGAATGTCTGCTGACGGAGGACAATTCTTCCGCATGAATGCAGTATGCAACGTCGTACTGATACATGGGCTCATACTGTCGAAGCCTTTGTAAGTTTGACTCGATTTTGTAACCACTGATATAACATCACGTGCCATCTTCACCAGTTAAGTTTCGTTTATTTTTCTCCTCCCCTTCTGCGTACTTCTTCTTTTGTATATTTTTTATCGTAATTTATATATTTTCAACGTCCTCACTATTATTCACCGTTTCTCTCTTCTACCCGCTGAGCGATATTCCAGTGCACGTATCATAACATTCGGAGGCGTCGAACTGACGTGTCACGTTTCATACTTCACATATTCTTGTGCCACCGTTACTACGAGCGCACGAGCGCGTGGCGTGTCAGTGCACTGGCTGTGAAGTGCCCGAGTGTGCAGCTGACTTGCAACCCGACGCCCAATCAGGCGATAGCATCGCCGAGCCGAGTCTTTGCTGGCACCGCCTGTCACACGCCACGGGGCGTACTGCAGGAATTTTAATAGATAACAAACGGGGCCGTCGCGCAAAAGGAGCACCGAGACTCGGCCGGCTGTCATCTCGGCGAGCGGCCCGGTCGCTGCTCCAGTTGTCCGTGCCACTGCGGTCGCGCAGACACCGATCACTATCTGTGACCACCTTCTCAGATTGTTTCACTGCGAGTCGGAACGTTGTCGCCACTGAGGGTGACGTAAATCTTAGCTGCTGCGCGCTATGAGAGTGGTCTTTCCCATCTAGTTAAACGTGTAAACTTTTTTTGCGAAGTAAATATTGTAAGTGTGTTCACGTACGCATTAATGTAGAAGTTGAACTGTGAGACTGATTGACATTTCACACGGAAAGGTTCCTGCGTCCGTGCCTCGAAGCTTACGTGCAGTCGTGCAAAATTACACTAGCAGTGGCCGACAGAATTCATGCAGTCTAGGCGTTCGAAATGTGGTGCTACAGAAGAATGCTGAAGATTAGATGGGTAGATCACATAACTAATGAGGAGGTATTGAACAGGATTGGGGAGAAGAGGAGTTTGTGGCACAACTTGACAAGAAGAAGGGAACGGTTGGTAGGACATGTTCTGAGGCATCAAGGGATCACAAATTTAGCATTGGACGGCAGCGTGGAGCATAAAAGTCGTAGAGGGAGACCAAGAGATGAATACACTAAGCAGATTCAGAAGGATGTAAGTTGCAGTAAGTACTGGGAGATGAAGAAGCTTGCACAGGATAGAGTAGCATGGAGAGCTGCATCAAACCAGTCTCAGGACTGAAGATAACAACAACAACAACAAGACGAGACAAAAATTATACGACATACTGATCTGTAAAATCAGTCGGGAACGGTTAGTAATTCTCTTCCTAAATAAGGGTCGCCAGCCTCGCTTTCACCCATGAGAGAGGGTTAAACTTCTCCCAACTCCAAAGCCAATAATTAAAAATGCAGTACCTGTCTCTCTTTTTGGAAATGGTACCGAGATTCGATCGCTAGCAGTTCAGTACACTGTCCCGCAGGTAAACACCACGACAACAACAAAACGGGAATAGACTTGAAGCTCTATAGGGAAAGAATCACATAAGAACATAACCCTCAAATTTACACGGAAACAAATGAAATTTATTGCCATGAATTAACGTTAGCCAAGCCCGTCACTTTTATCCAGTACCACCTCCATCTAGGTAATGGCCCATGAACCATGAGAGAGGGTTAAACTTCTCCCAACTCCAAAGCCAATAATCAAAAGTCCAGTACCTGTCTCTCTTTTAAAAATGGTACCGAGATTCGATCGCTAGCAGTCTAGTACACCGTCTCGTATGTAAACATCACCACAACAACAAAACGGGAACAGAGTTGAAGCTCTATAGGGAAAGGATCACATAAGAACATAACCCTCAAATTTACACGGAAACAAATGAAATTTATTGCCTTGAATTTACGCTAGCCAAGCCCGTCACTTTTATCCACTATCACCTCCATCTAGGAAATGGCCCATGAACCATGAGAGAGGGTTAAACTACTCCCAACTCCAAAGCCAATAATTAAAAGTCCAGTACCTGTCTCCCTTTTAGAAATGGTACCGAGATTCGATCGCTAGCAGTTCAGTACACCGTCCCGCAGGTAAACACCACCACAACAACAAAACAGGAATATGGTTGAAGCTCTATAGGGAAAGGATCACATAAGGACACAACGCTCAAATTTACACGGAAACAGATTAAATTTATTGCTATGAATTAACGCTAGCCAAGCCCGTCGCTATTATCCAGTACCACTTCCAGCAATGGCCCCAAGCTGTGCTCTCAAGTCTCTCTTTTCACCGAACAGTCCACGCCTACCAATCCTCAACACACTCCCAGCACGGGGCCTGGGAAGGCGCTTAGGGTTCTCTCTGTCTTCTGTAGTGCAAGAAATAACTAGGTTGGCCGTAAAGAATCACCTTCTCCCGATTCTTCAAATACACTTCTAAAACACCACAGCTACCCTAGAGAGCACATGACTTCTCATTTGCACGGTATAAATTCAGCTATCCATCATTGTGTCCGCACTTCCATGAAATCCGACGATCAAATTAGTCGTCTTTGTGACGTATTGAGAACGATGCTACACTGTGTCTACTGGCTGGATTCCAACCAGTCATCTGGAGAACTGAGAACAACTTCAGCAGTAGTGTTTGAATACTGAGTTTGTGATGATTAAGAACGAAGGGGAACAGCAGGAGATGGATATATTAGACAAGCTAACAACCATTTTTTTTTTTTTTTTTTAGTTTCTGCTGGAAATGTCGTCCTTCTTTATTCACGCACAACCTGAATCTGCGTGGTAATGACTTTCTAACGCTCTCAGAGCAGGTGTTTCAGGGATAATGGCTGCAGCTTCAGTCCAACGAATAACAAGTTCTTCAGTGACGTGAATCAGTGTGTCCTACACCAAATGCTTTATCTTTCCCAATCCTCCCCTCCCAATCCATAGATCTGAGACATTTGTAGAACGATATTCGTCACACGGTATGCGGTGAGGCGGGTTAAAAGTCGCGTTGCGTTGCGTAATTGTTTGACCACTGTCTTTCGTCGTACTGTGCAATACAAAAAGTTCCACCTACCTCAGTACGGCGTCTGGTCACCAGCCCGATTCTCTGCATACGTAGATACTGTTCAGACGATGTTAAAAGCAGCGTTGAAGAAAAACATGGTCAATACTTACGTTTGCAAAGTCCGCCTAAACTCTGTTAGCAAGCTATCCTGTAATATCATAACGATTTTCTGGTGGAGGGCGATTGCTTCATTCTTTTAGAAAAAATGTCAAAATTCCGCAACAAGTTCCTTATTTCTTTAGGTTCAAAATTAAAGAATTAGCCATCAGTCCGTATTTATTTAAACGACTAATATCAATGTCCTCAGCTCACAGTTCATACAACCCAGTTACACGCGAGACAGCCACTTAAGTCCGACCCGAATTATTAGATGATCTACAGACGATGCTCTGCTACAATATATGAGTTTCATATTCGGTCTTTTTTTTCAGTGGATTTCTAATAAAGAAACTGTTCGCCAACCATTCCATAGATGAATATGAAACATGCCACGCGGAATTCTACAAAGACCGAAAGTTCACACACGTTTATCTTTCCAATTAAACATTCCACAAAGCTCAAATTTCCACAATGTGTCCGTAAATGCAACTGCTTTCAAGGCAATACCATCCGGATGCGAAATACCAGTAACTTCTTCATTTTACTCGTAACGTAGACGGACACGTCCAACATGACCTGTACGTCCTATAGCTACTAGCCAACGACTGACCCCCTGCCGTTCCTTCCAGGGGCTATAACTACTCGACAGAGCGCGGGAAATGCTTAACTCTGATTGGTTGTTCAAAATGACCAGCCAATCAAAACAATCTTTTGAGTTCTTTCTCACGTCAAAACTGGCCTAAGCCAATCAATATTCACAGATGTATTTTCGTCACTTCATAATGCAAACATTAATAAAATGTTTAACAAAACCAAACGAAAAGAAAACTAATCTCGAAATGACTTTAGAAGATCATTACTCCGCAAATGGCTCTTCTGGCTGCCTTCTTACAAAAGCAAGTACCCTCGGACATACGTCATCAGCAAGGTAGGGAAATTACAGCTTACATTGCAACTGTTTGCTTCACACTTTCCCATGACATAGTTACGTAGTGTTTAACATCAGACAATATTGAATCTTTTCGTACGTCCCACATACACGCCCTCACTCACTCTCATTTATTCACACAACAAAACAAATAGCTATTAAATAAATATTAGTCCTTTCTGAATTCTGTGTTGCAAAAATGAAAAATAGCGAACGTTTTTAATTTAAAAAATCTAAATAAATTGTTCTGCCATTTAGTGAACTTCAGTAATAATTCTAAATGATACTAAAAGACAAACCGCAGTGAATCCTAACTGACGTTAATCTTATAAGTATCGGTTTTTGGTATTTAAGGTAATTGTCTCTAAATCTGAAAGTATCTCAGCTAGATAGCTGAGATTTTAACACAACCTTCCTTTTAATAACAAAGGGCTGTATATTGACTTTTAACACAATTGAATAATGTCTAATACTGTTTATTTAGATTCTTAATGGCTTGAATGAATGTTCTCTCGCTCTAACACAGGCTGCGCTTCCCACGGCTAGGCTGGCGACAGGTGCGAGTGAGTCACGCTAAGACACCAGCGGCTGTATATTGCCACCGCAACGGCTCCAAAGCTACGAGCCCGTACTTCAAAGAAGCTTACTGTAATAAAATGCTATTGCGTGTTGACTCGCGACGTTACAGGTAGTTTGAACACAGTCTCTGAACATCACTAGCTTGAAAACCCTCATGAACTGCTAGCGGGGAAACGGCGCACCACCGACATTTTTGTCGCAAAGGAAATGTGTTTCCATTTATCTATTCTAAACACTCTAAAATTTCATTTACGTTACACCCTATATACACACATCAACAAAAGTTTTGCATCGCCCGTTTACTTCAAAATTCAAGGCACAGAAGACAAAACCGGGTACCAGGCTTGATATGTATCCATTTTCAATGAGTCAAAATGACCAAAAAATGTGTAACAACAAAACTGTCTATTTCCTGTGGGGGGTAGGGGACTTCACAGCACTACCATGCAACGTCAGTACTTGGTGGAACGTCCCCTTGCTCGGATGCAGGCCTGAATCCATCATTACGTATCATCGATGAGACAATCAAGCCAACCCTGGTCCATATTGTCCCTCTCCTCAGAGCTGATTCTGCGTAAGTCGTGTAGAGTGCGTTGTTTTTCCGACGCCCAAAAACAACTCGTTTCAGTCGAGACCACACGTGTACTATTCGGTTCCTGTCCGGAAACAGGCACGTCACTCCATTCTTCTGATCGTACCATTCCGAAAGAACGTGTCCGCGAGAACACCATGGGAGTTATCATCAATCAAGATGAGATTGTCACCAAAATTCTGGCGACATGGTTCCACTGTTGGCTGCAGAATCTCGTCCCTGTATCATAGAGCAGTGAGAGCACTCTCAACAATCGCGAGAGGTGTAAAGTAGCTCCATGTAATGCCCCCAGAACGTCACTCCATTACCACTTCGCTGTACCTGTAGGACAAAGTGCTGGAGCTGTTCGATATTCTGTGTGAAATCTTGTGGGACTTAACTGCTAAGGTCATCAGTCCCTAAGCTTACACACTACTTAACCTAAATTATCCTAAGGAAAAACACACACACCCATGCTCGAGGGAGGACTCGAACCTCCGCCGGGACCAGCAGCACAGTCCATGACTGCAGCGCCTAAGACCGCTCGGATAATCCCGCGAGGCTGTTCGATATTACTGAGTTATGTCCAAACACGTTGTCTGCGGTTACCGAGGTGGAAACAGATCCGAGTTTCGTCAGTTGACAACAACCGACGCCATCCTGGGGCGTTCGTTCTGCGTGGTTCCTTGCCTACATGTAGCGGAGTCCATGATGTTGTGGCGTACGAGGTCGTAGGGAATGGAGATACACATCACACAGTCATCTCCTGACTGTATGATGCGATACATAACGTCCTGTAAGCCCTTCGAACTCCAGATCCAGTTCTGGAGCACTCAGCCCACAGTTCCTTTGATTCAAAAGACGGCCTGTTCTCAACACTACCTATTAAATGATAACTAACTGAAGCCCTCAGCTGCCGACAGGTGTTGTTGATATACCTCGATGTGGACAGCTGAAAATGTGTGCCCCGACCGGGACTCGAACCCGGGATCTCCTGCTTACATGGCAGACGCTCTATCCATCTGAGCCACCGAGGACACACATTAATAGCGCGACCGCAGGGACTTATCCCTTGCACGCTTCCCGTGAGACTCACATACCCAACTGTCCACAATTCTACATATGTAATGTACCTTATAGACATTTGCCCATCCACTCATTACTTGCGCACGCTTTGGCGATTCCCGTAAGAGTTTGGGCAACCTGTGCGCATTCGCACAAACGAAGGTCAATGGCTGGGTAGCCTTTAATTATATATATGAAGACAGTAACTATTCTCGAAAGAACAGAATACAGCTGTCCACATCGAGGTATATCAACAACACCTGTCGGCAGCTGAGGGCTTCAGTTAGTTATCATTTATTCCAGGGAAAAGCTGCACGGTCATCAACAGTATTCTGTTCTTGCGAGAATAGTTACTGTCTTCATATATATAACTACCTATTAATTTCACTGTCAGCTGAAACCGATTCTGTGTCCGCATCACACACTATGACTCCAGTGCACACGTCGTGAAACTTCCCCGGTTGGCAAGCCTTCAGCGCGTAACGTGATGATGCAGACCTGGCTATTGGTCGCGACTGTCTTTTGTGGTAGGATGGATATTCACTGTGTTTCACAGAGCTCTTTGCTGGTGTTGTACTTTCAACTGAAATGCTGCAGTCCATTCGAGTGTGGCATTCGACCCGGCGGTAGCGCTCATGGTAACTGTGTGTGTATTTACAAACAACGTCAGGGATGATCTTCCGATCGATAAAGTAAACAACAAATGGCAAAAATGGCTCTGAGCACTATGCGACTTAACATCTAAGCTCATCAGTCCCCTATAACTTAGAACTACTTAAACCTAACTAACATAAGGATATCATGCACATCCATGCCCGAGGCAGGATTCGAACATGCGACCGTGGCGGTCGCGCTGTTCGTACTGAAGCGCCTAGAACCGCTCGGCCACATCGGCCGGCAAGGTAAACAACACTCCTGAACGGCATACCTTACTCTATATCTACATCTACATGATTACTCTGCAATTCACATTTAAGTGCTTGGCAGAGGGTTCATCGAACCACAATCATACTATCTCTCTACCATTCCACTCCCGAACAGCGCGCGGGAAAAACGAACACCTAAACCTTTCTGTTCGAGCTCTGATTTATCTTATTTTATTTTTATGATCATTCCTACCTTTGTAGGTTGGGCTTAACAAAATATTTTCGCATTCGGAGAAGAAAGTTGGTGACTGAAATTTCGTAAATAGATCTCGCCGCGACGAAAAAGTCTTTGCTTTAATGACTTCCATCACAACTCGCGTATCATATCTGCCACACTCTCTCCCCTATTACGTGATAATACAAAACGAGCTGCCCTTTTTTGCACCCTTTCGATGTCCTCCGTCAATCCCACCTGGTAAGGATCCCACATCGCGCAGCAATATTCTAACAGAGGACGAACGAGTGTAGTGTAAGCTGTCTCTTTAGTGGACTTGTTGCATCTTCTAAGTGTCCTGCCAATGAAACGCAACCTTTGGCTCGCCTTCCCCACAATATTATCTATGTGGTCTTTCCAACTGAATTTGTTCGTAATTTTAACACCCAGGTACTTAGTTGAATTGACAGCCTTGAGAATTGTACTATTTATCGAGTAATCGAATTCCAACGGATTTCTTTTGGAACTCATGTGGATCACCTCACACTTTTCGTTATTTAGCGTCAACTGCCACCTGCCACACCATACAGCAATCTTTTCTAAATCGCTTTGCAACTGATACTGGTCTTCGGGTGACCTTACTAGACGGTAAATTACAGCATCATCTGCGAACAACCTAAGAGAACTGCTCAGATTGTCACCCAGGTCATTTACATAGATCAGGATCAGCAGAGGTCCCAGGACGCTTCCCTGGGGAACACGTGATATCACTTCAGTTTTACTCGGTGATTTGCCGTCTATTACTACGAACTGCGACCTTCCTGACAAGAAATCACGAATCCAGTCGCACAACTGAGACGATACCCCATAGGCCTGCAGCTTGATTAGAAGTCGCTTGTGAGGAACGGTGTCAAAAGCTTTCCGGAAATCTAGAAATACGGAATCAACTGTTGTTAGAGGCCATTACTTCGTGCGAGTAAAGAGCTAGCTGCGTTGCACAAGAACGATGTTTTCTGAAACCATGCTGATTACGTATCAATAAACGTAGTGACGTAACACTTTTGCTGATTTTGTGTGAGTGTGTGTGTGTGTGTGTGTGTGTGTGTGTGTGTGTGTGTGCGTGTGTGTGTGTGTGTGTGCTAGCGCCTTAGTTGCTGCAAGGGACCTCTCCATGCCTTTTCGGTCGTTCTTTCCGTAACGAACCTTGGCTGTTAAATGTCGAGCTAAACAAACCTCGTGTTCAGTGGTCCTACTCGACGGCGTGTTAAGGCAGGGCGGAGTCCAGCCGCTGCAGCGGCCACCGCAAGCGCTCGTATATCGGCCCTAAATCACGGCGTATCAATTAGCCGGTATCTGCGAGCCCGCAGCTGCCGCACCGCGCCAGTTAATTTCTTTATCTCCCCTCGGCGCCGGCCGGCCGACCAATCGCGAGTCGCCAGCCGCTGGGGAGGGCAGCGACCGGCACCGCCGCGGCCGTTTCGAATATCACACTTTAATGACTGGCCGCGAGGACCCCCGGCCGGAAACCCCCGGCGTCTCTAGTTACTGCGCCCGGCATTATACTTTAATTGCAGTCTGTTTAAGTTCGCCCCCGCTCTCTGGAGTTGAATTATTCGCAACGGCCCGTGGTCTCCCTTCAAATTGTGACCCGGCCCCATAAAATTCGTCTTTTTCCGCGTAATTAAGGAAAGCATTAGCAGCAGAAATTAACCACTAACCCTTGACTCCACAGGAACTTCCTTGTACGTACTAATTAAACGTTGACAATACTTTGGCTCCTCTTACAAAATCTTCGCAGAGTGATCCCAAGAGTCCTATTTTCAGTTCTAAAGTACGTACCCAAAGTTTGGTAAATAAATTCAGAATCTCAAGATGCTCATACAGTTCCTGTAGTGATTGTAGACAGTAATGCTCTGCAGAGAACAGATTAACAATTTCTGGAAGCTCCCGGGACTGTAAAATAGAACTGATAGCTTGACAGAAGGAACCTGAAAGACTGTTCATCCGTCTAATTCATTCCTGCGCAAAATGACCTCGCGATTTCTACTTCTAAATGTGTCTGTTTACTGACTATGACTGAATCACCCTGCCGAGCCATAACAGTATGACAATCTGCTTAATAGTTACTTGGTTACCGCATGGCATAGATTCGACAAGTCCTTTATAGGTTTGCGGAGGTACGTGACATCAGATGCCTTACGTAGAGGTCACGCAAATCCCGTAAATTATGGACCGATGATTTGTGAACGCGGAGCTGGGACCCTATAGCGTCCCAAATGTGTTCCAACTGGTTCCTATTGGGCGTACTTGGTGGCTATGACATCAAGGTGAGTTCCCTGCCGTGCTGCTCAATACACTGTAACACGGGTGTGCCCTCGTGATGCTGACTGTTGTGCTGCTGCGAGATGCCATCGTCGTCGGAGAAGACATTAAGCATGGAGGAATGCAAGTGGTTCGCAACACATGAGTCATGGGATACCTGCTAATGTCGTGTCAGACCTCCTTTCGCCCCGTGTAGAGTAGCAGCTCACCTGCAGATATATTGTCATGCTGCTCTATAGCCGTCCACACTATCAGAACGGATGCCAGTGCAGGGTTTTGTGCACGAACTGACTCTCAATTATGACCCATAAATCTTCGATAGGATTCACGTCGGGTGATCTGGGTGGCCAAATGATTCGCTCTAACTCTCCAGAGTGTTCTTCAAACCAATTCCAGACACTTGCGGCCCGGTGTCATGGCCCATTGTCATCCATAAAAATTCCATCGATGTTTGGGAACATGAAATACTTGAATGGCTGCAGCTGATCTCGAGGATAGCTAAACACTACCATTTCCGGACAATAACAGTGCCCAGTCCATTCCATGTTGACACAACCCACGCCATAATGGAGCCACCATCAGTCTGCACAGTGCCCTGATGACAACTTGGGTCCATAGGTTCATGGGGTTTGCGCCACACGGGAACCCTTCCATCAGCTCTTACCAACTGAAATCGAGACTCATATCACCACGACACGGTTTTCCAGTGTGTAGGGTCCAATGGGTATGGTCACGAGGTCAGGACAGGCGCTGCAGGCGATGTCTTCCTGTTAGTCATAGCCCATTAACGCCCATTAACGCCAAATTTCGCCGCACCGTGCCAGCGGATACGTTCGTCGTACGTGTAGGGATGATCCAGCTCTGTGACCCATTTGTGGGCTGTGATATTGTCGGGGAGGGAGCGACAAGGAACCTGCCTCTTGGTATTCGGATCGAATTCGATGAGTTCTCGCGCACAAACGGTGGAGGACTCCAAAAGCTTGATGCTGCGTCACTGCTCCACCGCCACTTTTCCGACTAGTGTCAGACACGTACTGTTACATTCGCGGCCAGGACACCTGCTGCAGGTGTCCTGGATGGTCGATATTCTACACGGCTGATGTTGAAACTTCAAGGACCGTAACGCCACAACTCGCCACGAGACAGCAGTCTGGAATTTCACACAACCTTTCCTTACGAAACTGGGACAAAATGTGTAAATTTTTCTTATGGCGCTTAAGTAGGCCAACGGAGTCATTGCTGTTGTATTGCACTACTGGCGTTAAATCGTTGGAAACAGTAACATCCGTCAGATACCCGGGAGTAACAGTCCGCAGCGACCAGAAATGGAATGACCACAGAAAACTAGTTATAGCAGACGCAGAAGCCAGACCCAGATCCATTGGAAGAATGTCAAGGAAATGCAATCGATACACGGAAGGAGTGGCTTGCAAGAAACTTGTTCGGCCGATTCTTGAGTGTTGCTGGTTACGCTCGGACCTTTAAGCCGTCCTCACACGGTACGTGTTTCTCATCGCGAAGCACGCTAGTCGTGCTCTCCGTCGTGCTTGCTTTACGCTCCATAACTACCTGCTATATCACACGGAACGTGCTCCTCATCGTTATTTGCGATCGCAGCGGTCTCCGGCGGCAGTCTGGAACGTAAACCAAACAGTTTCTTTACGAAAATGGACGAGCGTACAATATTTGCGTTAAATCTGTTAGCGACTGTCGAAGAAGAGCGGAGGAAATCCCGAAGAAGACTCTATACTCGTCGTTTTAGGGGAATCCCACCCCCGTACTGTGGATATTGTCAACTGACTGATACAACAGCTTATAAATATGTTGTGAGAAAATATACATATGGAAAAGGACACGTAAAAAACTGGCCATTATGGACAAATGATCGCTACAAATTTAAAAGAAGCCATACAACCAGCCTGCAATGGCTATCCAACACTAAAGAAGAACACTGCGATAGGACAGTATGAATTTTTTGCCCTCACTAATAAGAAAGCTACACTGCAGCAATATGTTCGGTGTATAAGAGAAGAGCACTGTGGCACAAAGAACAAGGCGAACTGCAAGGATGTGTTCCAAAACTATATTCATCTCACCTGTCCGAGATGAGCCCTTTGACGACGTTCATGTTGTGTTATATTCAGTATGTGTTTAAGTTACATGTGATAATCTGCCTAACTATTGTGTATCTTGCATTAAAGAAATAATGTATTATGATTTAAAGAAATGTTTAACATCATAACCACCACCACCACCACCATCATCATCATCATCATCATCGTTATTATTATTCATTTACATTTATCATCTTAGCATTTGCATCAGGATGTAATGAAATTTTATACTGTTCCATAAAAGTTTATAATTGGAAAAAAAATTTGTGCAGTTCTGAGTTAGAGTACTTAAGTTCCAGAGCTCGATTCAGTCTCTAGGGGCAGTTTATTTTCTATTTTTGATTTTCCCAATAATACTATAGTTCACACTGCTTTTTAAACGACAAGTATCCTACAACTACAGTTTTCCATAACGTTCAGCCTAACAGTTATAGGTCAAACTTGTTGGTGGAATGATTGACTGAGCAGGGAGGTATCATGTATGCCTCACAAACAGTCTGTCCGAAGAACGTAGAATATATTCCACTTCATAAATGGTAACGGATATAGTTTCAACGCGTTGGTGCACCTGCGATTTAAAAATTTGCGTCACTTTTAAGTAGATCCTTTCCCAGGAAATTGATCGGAGGTGGGGGTTCCGTTCGCCTAGTATAAATCCCCTGTTTTTTATTGTGGGAACACTTGAAAGGGCACGTTTAACCTACTCCGTTCGTGAGTGAGGAAAAAGCGGTAGCGCGGTTCCGTGCTGCTCATGTAACTGTGAATGCAGCTCTTCTAAGGAGCGTTCACAGAAGCACAATCCAGCGAGTGGTAAATGGTTGGAGGTGCCGGGAGGTAGCTCTGAGCAACTTCTCTGAAGAGCATGTACATTTTGAAATAGACAAGCTCTCACTGACACTGCATTCAAAACATTCCAAGTGCCCGGTCTTCCTGAATGTAGTATGTATACTATACATCTCCTCATTGAGAAGTTTTGTAGGTATTTCCGTCCACTGACAGGTAATTTATCTTTCACTGATTATTACTCTTCATCAATATTTCTGACATTTCTTAACTATGACACCGGTGACAATGAACTTTTTTTCTTAAAGTTAAAGGGCTTTTCTGGTATATGTTTGGGTACTCATTTCACTTAAAATATTAAGAATATTCAGTTACATCCGGTTTTAACACAATTAAGAATTTCTGTAAAGTCAGACATTTCTCTCTTTACTTATTCTGATCATCACTAAACTGACACACAATATTTTTAGGGCAACGCAATCTGACTTTCAATAATCCCTACAAAAGAATGGCCGTGACTAACAATAACCTATTCCTTTCATGAATCAATTACCTCACAAAAATCTTCGTTACTCGAACTACTGCAATACAGCGAGCGCTAAAAGATTCTAACTACTGAAGGCACTAGCTACTGATAGGCATAGTTAGCAAATGAAAGATTTTGGTAGAGAACAAACAATGTATTTACCTTAATAGTGTTCAAAAGTTATAATATACTTATACATCAGCTCATGACATCCAGTCTTACAAATTTCCTTTTTCTGACGAACACACGTCCGAATTGTCCGCTCTCAAAATACTGCCATCTCTCTCCCCACATCCACCACTGCTGGCGGCTCACCTCCAACTGCCCAACGCTACCCGCTGTTCTCATCCAACTGCCCAACACTACGACAGCAAATATTCCAACAATGCGAACCAGCCACAGGCTGCACACAGCACAGTCAGTGATTTTCATACAGAGCGCTACGTGACGTTACCAACATAAAAACCTAAACAGCCTCCTTACAAGGTACACAAAATGTAGCTATTTAGCCCTTATAATAACGCAGGTATTGTTTTGTGAAGGTTTGCGATGTAACCTGCTACAAAAATATGTTTAAACTTGTAGTCTATAATACAGCTACCCATGTATTTCGGTGAGACTGTAATTTTGAGAACTTTACGTTTGTTTTACATATCATCTTTCACGGAAACTTCACCAACGAGTAATAAATCGAGTGGTTCCTCCTTTTGTGAATTTCGTGGCTTCAGGAGGTCCCCTGACCACTTCTGATACATCTGTGGCAAAATTCCAGTGAAAAATCAGCAGCGGACACTCTCGGACTTGTATTAAATGTATTCGCAATTGCGGACTTGGACAACTAGCAGCTTTCGAATGAAACGACGACACTGAAATTTTGTGTCGGACCGGCACTCGAAACCATATTTCCCGTTTAGCGCGAGCGGTCGCCTTACCATTTGGTTGTCCGAGCACAACTTCCACACGTCGCCAACCATGCGTCTGCAACCTGCACTCGTACATCCATTATGTATATTCCCGTGCACGTGAGACATTTTACTTGAAAGTCGCTTGACCGGTGACGGCGGATAAATACGATTATTCTGAATTACGATGCAAAGTTCCTTTGGACATGCGTGCATGTAAGAAGAAACTTTGCATCGTAATTCAGAATAACACAGGCACTGCAATGTGGTACTCTCAGACTTTGTCAAAGAAGTGTATTTTGCGTACTTGGGTGTAAAGACTGGGTATTAGGACAAATCGTGGATCCTCATAGAGTGTGTTCAAGCTGCCCGGAAGGACTCCTGCTTCCTATGCAAATGAGACAATAGGAAAAAAGACATGTGCTGGTCCCAAACAATCTGGCCAATTAGAACGCAAAAAATTGGAGGGAAAACTTACTATTCGATCCAACGGTGGACCCAAGAAAAACTTTTGCCTCCACTTCACATAAAACTAGATGTAATTAAGCAATTTATTACAGCTCTACCGAAATATGGTGAAAGTTTAAAAGTATGTGGCAAGGAAATTAGCATGGCTCTCAGAAACTAAGATGAAAGAATGGGGTTCCTCAACCCCTAAACTCGGAAACTAATGATAGATGAAACATTTGAAGACAATGTGAGTAAAATTGAAAGATCGTCTTAGGAATCCTTCAAACAAGTTGTCGGCAAGTTTCTTGGTAGCAACATAGACCTTCATTACGAGAATTTTCAGAAACATGCTGGATAATTTCAAAGTATTGGGTGCCTCAGTGAGGTTGAAGCTGCATTTTCTGGAATCCCGCGTCAGCTGTTTACTCGAAAATGTATGTATTGTGATTAGGGAAAAGGGCGAAATGTTCCATCAAAACGCTAGACAGATGGAAGGAGGGTACCAGGACCGATGGGAAGTCAGCATGATAGCCGAAAACTGCCGGATACTGCACTGCTCAGTCAGTACACAGAAAAATATACATGGAAGATTTGAGGGGAAACAGAAGGTACGTTAGGATTTATGCCTTTGTATTAAACCTGAAAAACATGATACTTCATTATAATGTTAGGATTGCGTTATTTTGACACGTTTCTAATTTAAAAAATTGAATGTATGTAATTGTATGAATTTTCTGAATTTTCAACATAACTTTGTGAAAAAAATACCTTTCATGATAGAAGTTCTGAAATTAGCATTCGAAAAAATATTAGAATCACCTAAAGCGATAGACAAACAAATTGCAAAATATGAATTAGTAGATCTGTCTAATACTTACGTTCAACATTAAAAAACCTGTACTTGTATTATATGTATCGTTTATGAAACAGTGGACACTACATCATTAGTAGAAAATAAAAAAGTAAAAACTACAACTCTCTAAACTCGAGTATTCTAACGATAAATCCTATCCGCAGCACTCTTCTTCTTGTACTTATCACTTTTTCCCGCGTCGGGGCAGGGTCAGCATGTTTATTAACAGATTTGGCATGGCTAATTTCTGAGGGGTGGCCTGCCACCACCCTGTAACCCTTCAGGGCAGTATATGTGTAGCCCAGCTGTCTACGTGTAGTATTATTCGTGTGAAAGTGAGCGAAAAGTTTCTAAGTGTTTGCAAGTCTAAAAATTAAGGTGGGACTTGGATACGAACCCGATATTCGTCTAGTGGGATGTGGGAAACTGCCTAAAACCTACGTACAGGTTGGCCGGCACACCGAAACTCATCGTTGGTTCACCGATTGGATTCGACCCGGGGCCGGCGCAACTCACCGTCCCGGAAGCGGCGTTTTAACGCACTCGGCTGCCCGGGCGGGTAAAATCCTACCCACTCCACCGACTTTTTTCACTAATTGGGCATCACGGCTACCCAGCATTGAAATAAGATACTTGCCGGAGGTGTTGCCAAACTGTTTTTCTTCACTGTCCATCTTCTGTCGTAAAGATGCACATCATGAAATTTTGCTACACATTTTTGTACTGTTCATATCGAAGAAATCTTGCTGTGGTGTCTGGGTGAGCGAATTATGGTTCGCCCTGTATATTCTTGTTTCTTTGGGTTTTAACAATATCGATTTCCTTATTTCTCTTAATTGCAGCACTGTTCTTCTGGGGAGCTATCGAACGCCGTGAAAAAAAGGGTATTATTCTGATGATACTCTTCTCGGGTATGCAGCGCGATGATGTAGCCATAGTGTCACCGTATTTCAGCATACCGACTGGTCGCAATCTTCAGGTGAGCATCCTGATGCACGCACACTCTCACTGGGACTGAATATTCGGCAGGATCAGCAGTGCCTTTGCACATCACGGCTGGCCCACCACCGTACGTGCCCTCAAGTTCAAGTGAATCAGTAGCGCACCGGTGGAAGAAATATGCGAAACGACATAATACTTGTAGAACAGTAATTAAAAGAACCTGCTGGTCGAAATGAAGACAGTTGTTGTTTATTATCAGATAAAATCGAATTCCGTCTCTTGCGTAAGGGTAAACCATTATCCCTATTATCAATATTATCAGATAATCGAATTTCAGTAGATTCCTTTAAAACACATTCTCAGTAGTGGGAAGCAGGAGTGTTCTGCCACTACGGATTTCTGTGGCTGGAACAAACGAGAGTGATGATGGCGACTTTGGTGAAGGGAGTCTATGCTGACGCAGAAACTTTGATACAGGGATTTGCCCATCTTAAAGTTGTTATTAAATAGAGTTGTTATATTGACAAATAAACATGTTGTGCTCTTCGGTTCGGATTGCCGGGGAAACCATCAGAGGATACTTGTAAATTTCTTGCTTTTTTTACTCTTTAGTGGGAGTATGTCCCCGAAAATTTCAAAAATTTTAGGAACATATCTTATCAGAAGTGTATTTATATCACAAACTAAGATTAGAGGCCTCCTTCAATCAGTAAATGATGACTTGGAACTGAAAAAACCGGGAGTATACAAAATTTCTTGTCATTGTGGGATGACTTTTAATGGCCAAGCTATCTGTACTACGAGGGTTGTCCAGAAAGTAAGTTCCGATCGGTCGCTAAGTGGAAACCACAGTGAAAATCAGTAGCATTTTATTTGCAAGAGTTAGCTACACTTTCCAGATGTACATAGTCGCTCTCCGACTGAGACATTTGTCGGAGCGTTAGACCAAATTTCCAACACCATGGTCATAGAAGGCAGCCGCCTGTGCTTTCCGGTAATTCACTACACTGGTCTATAGCGCGAAGCCTGCACCCAAGTGTTGTCTTCGTATCCAGCGTTTCATGTGAACAGAGATGACACTCAGAACGAGCCAATTAGGGCCGTGTTGTAGGTGACCGAACACTTCCCATCGAAAAGGCCGCAAGAACGTCTTCACTGCCCCTGCAAAGTGTGGCTGAGAATTGCCATGAAGAAGGAAGTGCGTTGCAGTTGCGTTAGGTGGGTTGCATTCAGTAAGGCGAGCCTCTAATCGGGCCCTCCTACTCGGCGGGAGACATCGTTGTTCTAGGCACCTTTACTCGCTCACCGTGCGCTCACACTTGATGCGATCGACGATCATACTAGAGACACTGCGCAACACATCTGTGCAAAGCGTCATTGGATTTTCACTGTGCTGTCCATTTTGCGACCTATCGGAACTTACTTTCTGGACAACCCGCATTTTCAAAACATCTGTGTAGATCGCCAGTCACACTCGTTTGCTCCTGTCGGGGAAATCCACAGTGACAGAATACTGTCTTACTGAGGGACATGTGATGTAATGTTGTTGTTGTGGTCGTCAGTCCACAGACTGGTTTGATGCATCTCTCCATGCTACTCTATCCTGTGCAAGCTCCTTCATCTCCCAGTACCCACTGCAACCTACATCCTTCTGAATCTGCTTAGTGTATTCATCTCTTGGCCTCCCTCTACAATTTTTACCCTCCACGCTGCCCTCCAATTCTAAATTAGTGATCCCTTGATGCCTCAGAACATGTCCTACCAAGCGATCTCTTCTTCCAGTCAAGTTGTGCCACAAACTCCTCTTCTCCCCGATCCTATTCAATACCTCCTCATTAGTTACGTGATCTAACCACCTAATCTTCAGCATTCTTCTGTAGCACCACATTTGAAAGCTTCTATTCTCTTCTTGTCCAAACTATTTATCGTCCATGTTTCACTTTCATACAGGGCTACACTCCATACAAATGCTTTCAGAGACGACTTCCTGACACTTAAATCTATACTCGATGTTAACAAATTTCTCTTCTTCAGAAATGATGTAAAATGAGACGCAAATGATCACTCCTGTTTCCGGCTACTGGGAATGTGCTTTCAGGAATCTTCTGAAATTCGATAGTGTGGTAATGTTATTGACAGATATAAGGACTTCCCTGTAAGCAAGATCTGGAATACGATTTTATCTGATATTAAACAACAACTGCCTTCACTCTGACCAGCGGATTCTAGAACAGTAGCTGGCCGCTATGGCCGAGCAGTTCTAGGCGCTTCAGTCTGGAACCGCGCGACCGCTACGGTCGCAGGTTCGAATCCTGCTCGGGGCATGGATGTGTGTGTGATGTTCTTAGGTTAGTTAGGTTTAAGTAGTTCTAAGTTCTAGGGGACTGATGACCTCAGATGTTAACTCCCATAGTGCTCAGAGCTATTTGAACCATCTAGTACAGTAATTACTGTATCTGCGCGCTGCCATTTCACATGGCAGTTGTGGGTTTCAGTGCTGCTGCTTGCGCATGCACCGTGAACATGCCAGCCGAGCGGTCTAAGGCGCTGCCGTCATGGACTGGTCCCGGCGGAGGTTCGAGTCCTCCCTCGGGCATGGGTGTGTGTGTGTTTGTTCTTAGGATAATTTAGGTTGAGTAGTGTGTAAGCTTAGGGACTGATGACCTTAGCAGTTAACTCCCATAAGATTTCACACAAATTTGATTTTTTTTCTTTTTTTTTCTTTTTTTGTGAACAGGCCACGGCGTATAAAAGGAGCCTGCGATTGTGATGGAAACTCAGTTCCGGTGAGAGTGTGCATCAGTATACTCACCTGAAGATGGCGGACAGGTGGTTTGTTGAAACACTGTGTCAAGATCACCGCATTATCTCTTTGTATACCCGAGAAGAGTATCATCAGTCATTACGCTGGGACAGTCTACGTAATCACAGCAAGACTGTGTTATCGAGAGCATTGTTACACTAGCATCTCGGTAGACGAGAAGTTACAAAAATTAACAATAGGGCCTATAGTACACTTACAAGGGAACCTCCCCATCGCACCCCCCTCAGATTTAGTTATAAGTTGGCACAGTGGATAGGCCTTGAAAAACTGAACACAGATCAATCGAGAAAACAGGAAGAAGTTGTGTGGAACTATGAAAAAAATAAGCAAAATATACAAACTGAGCAGTCCATGCGCAAGATAGGCAAGATCAAGAATAGTCTGAGCTCAGGAGCGCTGTGGTCCCGTGGTTATCGTGAGCAGCTGCGGAATGAGAGGTCCATGGTTCAAGTCTTCCCTCGAATGAAAAGTTTACTTTCTTTATTTTCGCAAAGTTATGATCTGTCCGTTCGTTCATTGACGTCTCTGTTCACTGTAATAAGTTTAGTGTGTGGTTTTGCGACCGCACCGCAAAACCATGCGATTAGTAGACGAAAGGAGTGCCTCTCCAATGGGAACCGAAAACATTTGATCGTAAGGTCATAGGTCAACCGACTCCTCCACAGGAAAACACGTCTGATATATTCTATACGACACTGGTGACGGCATTTGCGTCACATGACAGATAACAATTGTATGAAAATAAAAAAATTAATTTTTTCGCTCTAGGGAAGACTTGAACCAAGGACCTCTCGCTACAGAGCTGCTCACGCCAACCACGGGACTACGGCGCTACTGAGCCTACATTGTCCTTGATGTTGCATATCTTGCGCATTGACTACTCAGTTTGTATATTTCGCTTATTTTTTTCATAGTTCCACACAACTTCTTCCTGTTTTCTCGATTGATCTGTGTTCAATTTTTCAAGACCTAGACACTGTGCCAACTTATAACTAAATCTGAGGGGGATGCGGTGGGGAGGTTCCCTTGTTAGTATACCCATTCATGTACTACCAACCTGTCGAGTGCAATGTTTCGATGTTGCAGGTATCCGTATTAGGTGGGGGCTTTGTCGGAGTGAACACAAGGCGCTCCAGTCGGAACGGACGGGCTGAGCGGCCAGGCGGCGGTTTTTGTGGTCCGAACAAAACGAGCGGTAATGACGCCACAGCCGGATGCCTGGCCGCAACGCCCGTGGCGGCAACGCACGGGCAGGGCCGGCAGCGACCCCGGGCCCACCGACGGACGCGTTTTCTGTTTCGTCCTGGCAATCAGCGGCCATTACCGGCGCCGCAGACAGACAGACAGACACACTGAGACGAGGGAACACGCTCCCACGGCCGGCTGTCCCGCGACACTGGAATGCAAAGTGGTGGGCGCTGCGGCTGTTCACACAGTATCACTCGGGTACAACATTAGTCAAAAGATTTATCCAAAAGCTTTGGGTGTCGTACTCTACAATGGTTGCCAATCGGCGGAAGCACACTACTGGCCATTAAAGTTGCTACACCACGAAGATGACGTGCTACAGACGCGAAATTTAACCGACAGGAAGAAGATACTGTGCTATGCAGATGATTAGCTTTTCAGAGCATTCACACAAGCTTGGCGCCGGTGGCGACACTTACAACGTGCTGACATGAGGAAAGTTTCCAACCGATTTCCCATACACAAACAGCGGTTTATAACACCCCCCTGCTTCCCGGAATTTGCGAAATTACAAGTTGACAATGACCGTCAATTATGAATTTTGACCCGCCTCGGGATAAGGCATCCGAATCCGAAGTAAATAATGATTATTCCGCGGGAAACAGGAGACGTTATAACTTGATCGTTGGCCGGCCGGAGTGGCCGAGCGGTTCTAGGCGCTACAGTCCGGAACCGCGCGACCGCTACGGTCGCAGGTTCGAATCCTGCCTCGGGCATGGATGTGTGTGATGTCCTTAGTTTAGTTAGGTTTAATTAGTTCTGAGTTCTAGGCGACTGATGACCTTAGATGTTAAGTCCCATAGTGCTCAGAGAGCCATAACTTGATCGTTATTGAATGAGTAATTTGATTCATTAACGATCGGTAAATGAAATAATGGAAATAATTTGGAAATAAATTTTGCCAGTGGAAATTTTGCCGAAAGAAGTGAGTAAGTTGTAAAAGCAATTAAAAAAAAGTCGGTCTCCAGCTCAACTGATGAGCGACAGTACTGTTAAGTACGTGAATAATTGTGTCAAAAATAAAGTTCACCTGTTTGTAGCCTAGCAGGTGGAACGGGAACTTTTACGTAAGTGCTGTGTCAGGCTCAGCAGGCATATAAAACAATGTCATAACAATCTAACTACACTTCTTTTGTTCATAATTTGTCAGCTAACTGCAATGCTGACAACACAGATAATTATCTATCGATATTTAGAATAATCGACTGTCATTCTGTCTTTAAAATTAGGTATTTTGCACAGTTTAATCTACTGATAATGAAATATATTGCCAATAATTGAATAACTATGTTTTGAATGATAATAATTCATTAATTGGGGGATTGTCAGGTGGAATAAGCTTTGTAGTTTCATGAAATATGCTTGAATTAACTTCAGCTGAATATGCATTGAAATAAATCTTAATAATCAAATTTATTACTTCAGTCTATCATTAAGTTACTACGGTTGGCGTAAGCTTATTAAGTGCAACAACTAACTACGATAACCAGTCTGAAATTTACTTTTCACCGTCTATGCAAATCATTTGTTAATTAACATATTTTCTTTTGATAATGGCGTGACACACTCGGTTCAATGAGGTAAGGATTGGAAGGAACCTACTTGGTGTTATTGTCGGGTGGAATGTAACTGCACCACTTCTATTATAAAGTGCTTGTTATTAATTGTTCAACTACAGAGAAAAGCACAGTCACTGGCAATCCTTCTACAATTTTATCCTACGAAAATTACGTAGATCTTACTTCCCTCGTTGTCGGTGGATCGACGGAAGTCCACGGCGGCGACACAATGTGGCAGCGGGCTTTTACTGTTGCGACTTGGGCCCACAGTGCGCTTCACATTTAAGTCCTCGTTTCTTCAAGACTATGCCCATTAATCCATAATAACTTGCCCGGCCATGCTTCCAGATATGCCGACCATTACTTTCCCGTCGTACTTAGATCCACACACTAGCCGTTAGATGTAACACAGCTAGGACTAGCAGCACTCGACTGTACGTCTTACTCCGAGCACGGCGTCACTGCTACTACTGCCCGCTGGCGCGCTCCCGCGCCCAGAGGCACGACAAAACAATCTCTCTGACTTCAACGTTAACTAAGTATGCCCTGACTTGCCAGTGTTAAATATAACATAATTTAAACATAGTATTTACAATACATATTTACACTAGACAATTCTTCGTATACAAACAGTTTCATGTGTTAAGTAAGCGAAAAAATTCATAGCAAGGACTGCGTTGTAGCGTCACAAGTTGACCGGCGTTGCCTGGTGAAACGTTGTTGTGATGCCTCGTGGAAGGAGGAGAAATGCGTACCATCACGTTTTCGACTTTGATAAAGGTCGGATTGTAGCCTATCGCGATTGCAGCTTATCGTATCGCGACACTGCTGCTCGCGTTGGTCGTGATCCAATGACTGTTAGCAGAATATGGAATCGGTGGGTTCAGGAGGGTAATACGGAACGCCGTGCTGGATCCCAACGGCCTCGTATCACTAGCAGTCGAGATGACAGGCATCTTATCCGCGTGGCTGTAACGGATCGTGCAGCCACGTCTCGATCCCTGAGTCAACAGATGGGGACGTCTGCAAGACAACAACCACCTCCACGAACAGTTCGACGACGTTTGCAGCAGCATTGACTATCAGCTCGGAGACCGTGGCTGCGGTTACCCTTGGCGCTGCATCACAGACAGGAGCGCCTGCGATGGTGTACTCACCGACGAACCTGGGTGCACGAATGGCAAAACGTAATTTTTTCGGATGAATCCAGGTTCTGTTTACAGGATCATCCGTGTTTGGCGACATGGCGGTGAACGCGCATCGGAAGCGTGTATTCGTCATCGACACACTGGCGTATGACCTGACTTGATGGTATGGCGTGCCATTGGTTACACATCTCGGTCACCTCTTGTTCGCATTGACGGCACTTCGAATAGTGGAAGTTACATTTCAGCAGGATAATCACGACAGCATGTTGCAGGTCCTGTACGGGCCTTTTTGGATACAGAAAATGTTCGAGTGCTGCCTTGTCCAGCACATTCTCCAAATATCCCACCAACTGAAAACGTCTGGTCAATGATGGCCGAGCAACTGGCGCGTCACAATACGCGAGTCACTACTCTTGATGAACTGTGGTATCCTGTTGAAGCTGTATGGGCAGCTGTACCTGTACACACCATCCAAGCTGTGTTTGACTCAATGCCCAGGCGTATTAAGGCCGTTATTACGGCCAGAGGTGGTTGTTCTGGGGACTGATTTCTCAGGATCTATGCTCCCAAATTGCGTGAAAAATTAATCACATGTCAGTTCTAGTATAATATATTTGTCCAATGAATACCCGTTTATGATCTGCATTTCTTCTTGGTGTAGCAATTTTAATGGCCAGTAGTATAAATATTAACATGAGGTGACGCGGTGTGCATAAATGAATGTACTCTCAAACTCACGAGTTTTGAAGCAGAATTTGCTGTCGTGGCGTGTCAGGGAAAGGATTGCCATTCATACCAGTGCGTTCTCCTATAAACATTAAAGTTGCAGGCGCTATAGTTTTGACTTTACGAGGTAGGAGCGCTGCTGTCACGTCACGTCACGCCAAGTGTCGAATCGGACCGCGAGTTTAGGTACGTACCTGAATCAGGCCCGCGTGTCGGCATACTTTGCCCATGCCTGCTATGCGGTATCGAAACCAGCAGCCATCGTGTTCCTCAAGCAAAGGAGTTTAAATTAACTAGTGTGTATATATATGTGTGTGTGTGTGTGTGTGTTGTTAAAGTTCTCTTATCATGACTGTGGTTATATGCTAAGAATTCTACGCCTAAAACTGCGTCTGACTTTTCAAACAATTACTGAGGCCGTCAATTTACACGAGATATTCACTAGTTGCCTATAAAACCTGGAGCGAGTTTAAGCTAACACATGCGAGTGAGCAATCGCAGATAATTCGCCGGTGTCCCCTGACAACTGCTTGTATCTGTGAACAAGCGCCTACACTAGAGAAAACGAAAGACAACACGAGATAACAAGCATAGCCAATGAGCGCTGCGTTTTTATTTTCTACGGCGATATTACTTTTTTTTACGAAGTAAGGAAAATGGCGTTGGAAAACAAGAATTTGTCTGGATTTATAAGTAAGGGTAGATGCGTAGAGGGACTTAGCACTGAATTGCAGCTCCAGGTTTCCTTGGCATTAGTCCAGGGCTTTGCACGTCTGTCGGCTGTCCGTTTTCGCTAGCTTCTCATTACAACTGAGGAGGAAATGTAAAAGTGGAACACTGATTACAGGTGACCAGCATAAATTAAAGAGAAGCTAGCATTTACGCTCTGGCAATTGGAGACATTTATGTTAGTGATGTAATCGCTTCTGTATCCTATATAGTTTTTGACGTCTGCAGTCGCGTATGTGAAGCAATTCAAGTAGAAAGAAGATAACGTCTATAAAATATGATTAATGAAATGACGACCTGTGACATTGGTTACTGAATAAAATCTGATATATAGTTCGCCAGATGGCAGATAGCATCATTCCGGGTAAATCATATTTATTTGTCATCAGAACTCTCGAACGTAATGTAACTATAAATTCTTTGAATGTAGGGAAGGAACATGATCATGTTTCTCGTATTCTTTTAATTTTAAACAGCGACATACAAATATTTTTCGTACTTGTTTAATTTCAAGGAAATTTATACTGTCTTTTCTTTTTAATGAAAAGAGATATTAATCTTGTGCTATGTTTACTTAATTCAAATGGCTCTGAGCACTATGGGACGTAACTTCTGAGGTTATCAGTCCCCTAGAACTTAGAACTACTTAAACCCAACTAACCTAAGGACATCACACACATCCATGCCCGAGGCAGGATTCGAACCTGCGACCGTAGCGGTCGCGCGGTTCCAGACTGTAGCGCCTAGAACCGCTCGGCCACCCCTCCCGGTGTTTACTCCATTCCCGCATGGTGTAAAGATATAATGAATTCGTTGTGTTTCTCGATTCCCTGGTTGGACCTTTGAGTGCTTTGGTAATATTCTACCAGTCATATTTCTTCTCCTTAGCCATTTGCGCTGTCGATCTCTTGAATTCCAGAATCTTCTATAATATCTTTCTAAGAGCAACAAAGAATTCCCTTCAACCCACTCCATCACTCACGCAGCTCATGAAAACAACAAAAATGGTTCAAATGGCTCTGAGCACTATGGGACTTAACATCTATGGTCATCAGTCCCCTAGAACTTTGAACTACTTAAACCTAACTAACCTGAGGACAGCACACAACACCCAGGCATCACGAGGCAGAGAAAATCCCTGACCCCGCCGGGAATCGAACCCGGGAACCCGGGCGTGGGAAGCGAGAACGCTACCGCACGACCACGAGATGCGGGCATGACAACAACAAAAGTATACAAGATAACAAGACAAAAACTTTCTTCATAGCTAGCGCCGAAATGCAGATGATAATGGACTTCCTTTGATGTTTCGGTTCAACACTGACAGCCAGCGAACACCAGCGAAAGCGAACTGCACACGAACGAATTAGTTCACTCGTGCTCGCTTACCTTTTACACCACAAGTTCGTTCGCTTGTGTTCGCACTGGTGTAAACCAGGCTTCAGAAATAGTGCATCTTTATTCATAAGTAATTCTGGGGTTTCATAAGACCACCGCACGAAAACTTCGAGGCACAGAAATAGACACATCATCTCTTCGAGTTTTCAACTCACATTACAGGTCCTCCATACGGACACCGTGCCTCGCGGGATTAGCCGAGTGGTCTAGGGCGCTGCAGTCATGGTCTGTGCGGCTGGTCCCGGTGGAGGTTCGAGTCCTCCCTCGGACATGAGTGTGTGTGTTTGTCCTTGGGATAATTTAGGTTAAGTAGTGTGTAAGCTTAGGGACTGATGACCTTAGCAGTTAAGTCCCATAAGATTTCACACACATTTGAACATTTTTTAATGGGCGCTGTTTGTGACGCTACAAACATCAATACGTGCTTGCAGTTGCATTTGACACGAATTGTGCGGGAACGTGGGACGGCAGCCCGCTTTGCAAATCAGTTCATCGGGTTGTCGACCTCCACGGGCGAACTGATTCGATCCGACAATACGTAGCAGATGATTTGTCTGCATGTTCTGACACGCCTGCTCCCTAGTGCAACTACTCGACAGCGCATATTACGAATCGAATCTTGCAGAGATGGTATGTGTAATTCTTCTGCAGCTTTCGCGAGTCATCATGTGAAACACCACAGATACTTACGAATAACCATGAATGTAGAAACAAACGCTGTCCCAATTACGACGCAGCCACTGTGTCCGGCGTTACGTGATAACCAATACGGAGGGGCGGGCTCCAGTTGCCGAATACGCTTCCGCCAATTCTTTGGACTTCAGCACATGGCGTGTCAGTTTGGACTAGCATTCGGGAGGACGACGGTTCAAATCCCCATCCGGCCATCCAGATTTAGGTTTTCCTTGACTTTCCTGAATTGCTCAAGGCAAACGCCGGGATGGTTCCTTTAAAAGGGCGCGGCCGATTTCCTTGCCCATCCTTCCCTAATCGAAGTTTGTGCTCCATCTCTAATGTCCTCTTTGTCGACGGGACGTTAATCACTAATCTTCCTTACTTTTTTTTCCCTTGCGTATCGATTTTACTTGTTACAGCTTACTTGGGATCGGATACAGGAAGAAGTCCGAGCACATCATTGCGCTATGCAGCAGTTCAGATTGAAGTGTCAGTGGGATCTGGTAAAAGAGCTGTACACAACCTGCAATATTTCAAAGTAACACTAGAGCAACGACTGACCAATCCAGATACTCCCTACATTCATCTTCTGGTGGATATTGGGACGACACCTTATATGTACTAAGAATGACACCATCAGCTGTATTCACTGGTTTTTTTCATGCATAAGCGGTTTTGGTGTTACGATAAACCATCTTCAGGCCTGTCTAAGACTCTGGGTGACCACGTTGTATCAGGAGTCTTTATTATACTTTCCGCATCTGCATACATACTCCGCAAGCCACCGTACCCTGCACCCCGTACCTCATTCCACTCGAAAATGGAGCAAGGGAAAGACGACTGTCTACACACCTCCATATGAGCCCTAATTTCTCTTATCTTGTACTCGCAGCCCTTACGACAAATGTACCTTGGTGGCAGTAGAATCGTTCTAGAGTCAGCCGAAAAAGCATATTGTTTAAATTTTCTCAGTATTGTTTCGTAAAAAGAACATCGTCTTGCCTCCTGCAGTGCCAATTCGAGTTCGAGAAGCATCTCCGTAACACTCGCGTGTTGATCGAATATACCGGTGACAAATTCAGCAGCTCGCTTGTGAATTGCTTCGGAGTCACGTTTTAATCCGACGTGGTTGGGATCCCGAACACTCGAGCACTACTGAAGAACGGTCTGTACAAGTGTTCTACACGAAGTCTCTTTTGTAGATGACCTACGCTTTCCTAAAACTCTCGTAATAAACTGAAGTCGATCATTCGCAATCCCTAATATCATCCCTACATGCTAATTTCATTCCATATACCTTTGTAACGTTACTCCTAGATGTTTAATCGACGTGATTTTATCAAGCTACGCACCTCTAATAAGAACATTACAGCACTATTTTTGCTACTCATCTGCATTAACTTATATTTTTCTACTTTTAGAGCAAGCTGCCATTCATCACATCAAAAAGGAATTCTGTGCAAGTCTCCCTGTATCCTTCTAACACCTCTCAATTATGATACTTTTCCGTACTACAGCGTCATCAGAAAAGAGTCGAAGATTGCTGCTCACCCTGTCCGTCAGATCATTTGTGTGTAAAGGGAGCAATAGCAGTGTTAACCGCACTTCCCTTGGGCACCGCTGACGATACGCTTGTCTCTGACAAACAGTTACCAACAAGGACAACGTACGGGGTTCTATTACTTAAGAAGTCTTCGAGCCACTCACACATTTGGTAACCTTTGCCGTACGCTCGGAACTAAATTAACAGTTTGCATTTGGGCACCGTGTCAAACACTTTCCAGAAATCTAGGAATATGGAATCTGCCTGTTGCCGTTCATCCACAGTTCGCAGTGTATCATGTGAGATATCGGCAAGCTGAGTTTCGCTCGAGCAATGCTTTCTAAATCCGCGCTAATTTGTGGAGAGAAGCTTTTCTGTCTCAAGGAAATTGATTATATTCGAACCTAGAATATGTATATTTTCTGTAGAAGATCCAAACTTCGGCGTTCTTTGTGCTCAGTCTTCTTATCATCTAAGGCGTGTACGGTGCCAGCAAATCAGGTGAGGTGTTAGTAGCAGTAGCTACTTGCTGCGAACTGTTGAGTTAAGATACTGTCACCGTACACACCATCGGCGATAAGCAGGTTGCAGAAGTAGCTACTTCCTGCCAACAACTGACTTGATATTCTGGCACCGTACACACCATAGGCGATAAGAAGATTCAATTTATCGGATGTAGATGTTCAAAAATGTGTGTGAAATCTTATGGGACAACTGCTAAGGTCATCAGTCCTAAAGCTTACGCACTACTTAACCTAAATCATCCTAAGGACAAACACACACACGCATGCCCGAGGGAGAACTCGAACCTCCGCCGGGACCAGCCGCACAGTCCATGACTGCAGCGCCTTAGACCGCTCGGCTAATCCCGCGCGGGACGTAGATGTTTTGTACCTTCTAAAGGAACTGTAACTACGATTCCGGGAATTAACGTCAGCACCAAAAGTCTTAAAGTGGCCTGCAAACGGTGTACTGTATGACCGAAACCACCTGTGTATGAATAAAAATCAGTACATGCAGCTTATCGTGTTATCCTTAAAGTATGTAATTCAAATTCTGTTGCTCCTTATCAGTGCTGCAGCTGGGTGTAACAATCTGTGTATTACTGAGAGGTAGATCCTGAAAAGTTCTTTTTGCTGATGAAACGTGGTTGCATTTATTGGATACGTAAACACGCAGAACAGTCGACGATGGAGGAGGGTAATTCCTGTCAAAACATATTATTAACTCTATCCTGGACGTATTGGCGGCGTGTGCTCTTGTATTGTTCTGGTTAGGCCTTCTCATTAGTCGTTAGTTCCCTGAAGAAATGTTGCGATATATTGTCCACATACAGTTCACTAATTGCGCATCACACTTCCGCAGCTCCAACGTAAAGTGTTAGAAGCTTTCATCTACCCTAAAGAATACAGCCACGCTACATCAGAAAAAAAGTCTCAGCATCAGTCTCTCCATGAGGCACAGACTGCAGTTGCCAGGTACATTTGAATTGATCAGTCGATGCACTATCATCACTTCGTAAGGTTTCAGTTTCTATTTATAGCTCTGTGTCCGGATTCCACTGACTGCTACACGGAACAACGATTTCGCAGACTTCTTTCCAAGCCCACTCTAGAGGAATGAACGATATCTTTATTCAAATATAGAAATTAAGGTATTGCTTTTAGCTAAGAACAAGACTCATTTAATTTTTGAGTTTGGCATTATTGGTTTGCTACTATTCTTATTCGCATAGAATAAATACCCAGGCATAAATTTAAGAAGTGAGGCTAACATACAGGGTGTCCGTAAATCTCGCTATCATTTTAAAAACAAAAAGTCATAACTTGGAAACTATTACAGAGAGAGCACCGTGGTTCGGTGTAGAGCTTTTAGCAGCTTTCAGTCTTTTTCCTGCTGTACAAGAATTTCATTGTGTGCCCCATTCGTCGTCTGTACAACATCAAGGTGATGTTTGAGTCTACCCGCGTACAGGTCAGCACTGCAGCATAAAACGTTCTGATTCCTTCAGTGATACATGCACGAAGGGTAGTAGTGTCACTGACTGCTGTTGTATAAACTTGATTCTCGACGTAAACCTACAAAAAAATAAGTCTAATGGCGTCACATCGAAAGAGAGCGGGAACCAAGCGATGCCGCCATCACGATCCAGCCACCGTTCAGGAAATGTGTCATTCAGCACATCCCACATGTTCGAACTTCAATACTCGGGGAGCACCACCACGCTGGAAGATGAGGAGCGGCTGCCATCTGTGGGAGGAAAAATTGCTAGTGAAAGTCAGGTAACTATTTCCCGTTGTTGTTGTTGTAGTGTTCAGTCCTGAGACTGGTTTGATGCAGCTCTCCATGCCACTCTGTCCTGTGCAAGCTTCTCCATCTCCCAGACCTACTGCAACCTACATCCTTCTGAATCTGCTTAGTCTATTCAACTCTTGGTCTCCCTCTACGATTTTTACCCTCCACGCTGCCCTCCAATACCAAATTGGTGATCCCTTGATGCCTCAGAACATGTCCCACCAACCGATCCCTTCTTCTAGTCAAGTTGTGCCACAAACTTCTCTTCTCCCCAATCCTATTCAATACCTCCTCATTAGTTATATGATCTACCCATCTAATCTTCAGCATTCTTCTGTAGCACCACATTTCGAAAGCTTCTATTCTCTTCTTGTCCAAGCTATTTATCGTCCAAGTTTCACTTCCATACATAGCTACACTCCATACAAATACTTTCAGAAGCGACTTCCTGACATTTAAATCTATAACCGATGTTAACAAATTTTTCTTCTTCAGAAACGCTTTCCTTGCCATTGCCAGTCTACATTTTATATCCTCTCTACTTCGACCATCATCAGTTATTTTGCTCCCCAATTAGCAAAACTCCTTTACTACTTTAAGAGTCTCATTTCCTAATTAATTCCCTCAGCATCACCCGACTTAATTCGACTACATTCCATTATCCTCGTTTTGCTTTTGAAGTTCGAACATGTGGGATGTGCTGAATGACACATTTCCTGAACGGTGGTTGGATCGTGATGGCCTCATCGCTTGGCTCGCGCGCTCTTTCGATGTCACGCCATTAGACTTATTTCTTGTAGGTTTACGTCGAGAATCGAGTCTATACAACAGCAGTCAGTGACACTACCACCCTTCCCGTTATAGTGAAGAAAAATGAGCATATCTCGCTTTCATACATTAGGCCAGACCAAACACTATGCTTCAGACTGCCACTGATTTGTTAATGTGTGTTGTGTGGGTCTTCGGAGCCCCAAATTCTTATTTTGTGGTGATCTACATGTCCAGAAATGTGGAACGTTTCTTCATCTGAAAGTAATAATTTTTCAGATAATCACTGTTAATTTCTACGGAGGACAGCATCGAATACGCGAATGCACACCGCAGAGGACGATCGCTGAGTGCAACGCTTGGACCATTTTCACTTTGTACCCGACGAAGTGTAACTGCTTACGCAACACCTTATGAACAGTTGATCTTACTTCCTGCAATTCGGACGATACGGTCTCCGTTGAAATGCGCATTTCTCTTTGTCTACACGTGCTTCAGATATAGAGGGACGTCCACTTCGAGAAGGTCTTAGACACTGCCTGTCTCTTTGAAGTTTCTGAACCACCTCATCATGCTTGTCTTTGCCGGTGGTGCCCTCCTATAATGGCGTCCACAATTCTGTAGTCGCGTTGCCATAGATTTTGATTCTGCATACCACATGACGCATGTCACCTTTTTCTGGTCTGCTGCTATTTTTCTGCATTCCAAGTCAGATCTGGCACAAAGGACAAAGGAAAAAAACTTTGAGAGCTACTAAACTTTTTACAAAAAAACTGCAGTTCTGTATCTTTAATAATTTACAATTTATGATATTTTGATTCGATAGAGGGACTTTATGGACACCCAGTATAATCTGTTGAGTAGAGCGCTAAAGGACGACGCTGATTTTTTTAAAGAATTATGGAAAAGTGTGCTGCAGCTGCAATGGGAACCGCGTGCAGGATCTATTTGTGACGTGTCCTGGACTAATGCTCGAATACTAAAAACCTTTGTTATATCAGATTAAAGGACGACCGTATCGAAAGAACCGAGAAGCATGCAAATAGACTTCGTACAGGCTTGTTCAGGCGGTGCTAGAGTGTTACGGAGAGTCACAAGGACTCTTTGGGTGACAGACATCGTTCTTTTCACCAAGTAGTGTTGAGCGTGTATGAGTCTATGAAAAAATTTTGTTCGTTGCATCATATAATTGTCAGGACTATAAGAACAACTTAAGCAAGATTAAGGGTCTTTCGGACTGACATATTCAGTAATATTTTCGTGCTCCATTCGCGTGTGCAACAGGCAAAGGGGAAAATAATAAAGTACTCTCCACCATGGATTGATGATGCATTTATGTAGATGATGTTTGATGTTAATAAAATGTTTGAAAAGTGACCAGATTCTTCGTAAACATTAAGCAGATTATTTAATAGGATTCTGGACAGTTAAAATTGCAGGTGACGATGCACTGTGGAAACACGGAGAAACCGCTACGTCATCAGTGTAACAGCCTACCGCAGATCTGTTCGTCGTAAATATGCCGGTTCTCATAAAGTGTAATTGCCCTGGAATGCAGACCGACTTGGTCATCTGCTCATTCTTTGTCCGCATTCCTGAGACAGGGATTCCTGTCTACGAACTAGCTAGCCGGCGGAGAGCTACGGACGAGTCAATTAGTGCGGTCGTCGTGGTCGTTGTCAACCTATCCTTACAGTTATCTTTTTACACAGCTCGCGTACGAATCGCTAGCTCAATCTCTGTTTCCCTTGCAATTGACAGAAGGGCAATAAAGGTGCAGTCAGGTACTCAGACAATCTATACACACAGGGTCTATCATAAACAATGGCGCAAATTGTCACAGTCGAATGAACATGATACTAGAAGAAATACTGTCTCAACCTTTCGTGGGATAAAAGCGTACCTGTCCTGACTTCATGTTAGTAAACATCTACATCTACATAAATACTTCGCAATTCACATGTTGCGTCGCAGAGGGTATTCTCTACCACTAGTAGTCATTCCCTTTCCTGTTGCACTTGCCAATAGAGTGAGGGAAAAACGACTGTCTATATGCCTCCGTATGAGCCCTAATTTCTCGTATCATATCGTCGTAGTCCTTACGAGAAATGTTCGTGGAAATATAGAAGACTTGCAGTCAGCTTCAAGTGCTGGGTCTCAAAATTTTTTCAGTAGTGTTCCTCGAAAGAAACATCGCCTTCCCTCCAGGGAAGCATCTCGTAACACTTGCGTGTTGTTCGAACCTACCAGTAACAAATCTACCAGCCCGCTTCTGAATTACTTCCGTGCCTTCCTTTAATCCGACCTGATGCGGATTACAAACACTTGAGCGGTACGCAAGAATAGGTCGCGCTAACGTCCTACATGTGGTCTCCTTTCCAGATTAACCACTTATTCAAAATTTCTCCGAATAAACGGAAGTCAACCAATCGCCTTCCCTAACCCAATCCTCACAAGCTCGGCCCATTTCACATCGCTTTCCAACGTTACGCACAGGTATTTAAACTACGTGTTTACGTTGTAAGAGGTCCGAGCAGATGTAATTTCGATGTATTGCTCACGCGCTGCCTGCGATATGCAAGGTATAAGAGAATCTCAGACCAGAGAGCAGTATTGACTGCAGTAGGAACTGTGTAGCTGTAGCAGTAAGTTGTTGCTAGCGAGCAGTCTGGTCTGGTCTGGTGTATCATGTTGGCTGGGCCGGTCGTGGTGCAGCGATGCTGGAGCCTGAGCATTATTGTATAAGGTAAAAAAGCAGCCTCGCGCATATGTAGTATTGTTATCTCAAGTCCCATGTAAATGTTTTAAAAATGTCCTAATAATAATCTTTCTCATAAAAAATAACTTTTAACAACCATTCATTTCAATTTAAAGAATTTACTAATTTCTCCAATCCATGATCATCCCGATTATTGCAAAAGAAAAATCAGTTGCTTCCTTTCATAAATGACAAATCTATCGGCCAGCATTGCACACGGCTGTGCCAGAAAAATTTATTGTAAGAGCAGATATATATGCGTTATCCGGCGACTTCATTGAGGTAAGAATTTTTTCTTTTTTTATTCAGAATGATCTTTCAGGGCCATGACGCAGCACTGCTGACGTCCAAAATTTACCAGGTTAAATTCACGGTCAATTATTGAAAAGTTATAAGTGAGCGACAATTTAATTGAGAGCGTAGTTACATTGTATTATTACCAGGTTACTGAATTTATTTTTTTGTTGCGACGTTACACTGAATGTGAACGACATAATTATAATTTTTTACTGTTGAGAAGTTTAGGAAAGTTTCTGTTTTGAGGATACACTAAAATGAGAATGAAATTTTGTGGGGAGGCTACACTTGGCGACCCTGCCAGGATTCGAACCTTTTTTTTGTCTAACTCCTCTTGTATCCTCCTAAAGTGACTCAATTTCGACTCCTTACTGTACATCACAGCATCATCAACAAACAACCGCAGATTGCTGCTCACCCTGTCCACCAGATCGTTTATGTGTACGCAAGGTAATAGTATACTCATCACCCCTCCCTGGGGCACTCCTGACGATATCCTTGTCTCTGATGAACACTCGACGTCGAGGAGAAAATACTGGACTCTGTTACATAAGAAGTCTTCGAACCACTCACATATCTGGGGACCTGTTTCATATGCTCGTTCCTTCGTCTGCAGTGAGACACCTTGTCAAATGCTTTTCGGAAATCTAGAAGTATCGAATCTGTCTGCTGTCCTTCATCCACAGTTCGCAGTATATCATGTGAGAAAAGGGTGAGCTGAGTTTCACACGAGCAATGCTTCCTAAAACCATGCTGATTCGTGAGCATAGCCGTCTAGGTCTCAAGAAAATTCATTATATTCCGACTGACAGTATGTTCAAAGATTCTGCACCAAAGCGATGTTACAGATATTGGTCTGTCATCATCCTATTTAGGAAAGTGGTAGTGGTTAAGAAGAAGTATTGTATACTTAAACAGAAGTACAGTTGTTTCCAACGAACAAGGAATACGCTTGTATCTTAAGTTACACGAAACTCTTATCTATTAAATGGCTCTGAGCGCTATGGGACCTAACATCTGAGGTCATCAGTCCCCTAGAACTTAGAACTACTTAAACCTAACTAACCTAAGGACATCACACACAGCCATGCCCGAGGCGGGATTCGAACCTGCGACCGTAGCGGTCACGCGGTTCCAGACTGGAGCGCCTAGAACCGCTCGGTCACACAGGCCGGCTACCTATTAAAAGAGGTGTTCCAAATGTCGTCTATATTACGAGTGTACCCATCTCGGCATTGAATTTCGAATTCTTTCGGACAGCGTATCATTTCCATATCTTTGACAGGTATTTACAATTCTCCGTTCTAGTTCTTCAACCATGTTGACTGGAGTACAGTTCACGGCGCTTTTAAAGTGATCCTAGACGAACAATCACTGAAAGGACAGGAATCATGTGGTCTAGAAGACAAACGTACAGGTCCGTTTCGAACTGTTTATTGTTAAGTACATCGGAGAGCTACTGCCGGTGCTTCGTCATTAGTGTACCATGTACGTTTAACACAGTAAGGTAAGACTTATTCTCGTTCAGTAAAAGCAACTTCAATTTTACCCAAGTGTTCAGTAACTTTTCTTAAATATGTACTTTCAACTACGTCACCTCGTACCATTAATTATGACATGTCCTGTATGATGAATGTGGGTTGATTCTTACAAAGAAGAAGACAGCAACCAGCCACCATTAATACTGCTATTTATTGAAGTAAATAGCGCTGTAACCGGTTTCGAACTGACAAGTTCATCATCAGACGGCTGTTCACAAGATTTACAAGATGCACTTTACATAATCGTCAGTTTTCGATTTTTATTCTTCCACTATAGCGAAATATTCTTGGTGTGTTGGTGCCCTACGGTAGAAAACAGTATTAGAAGCGTCCTATGTGAACATAACTAACCTCCAAACGATGAAAAAAAATCGTTCAAATGGCTCTGAGCACTATGGGACTTCACATCCGAGGTCATCAGTCCCCTAGAACTTAGAACTACTTAAACCTAACTAACCTAAGGACATCACACACATCCAAGCCCGAGGCAGGATTCGAACCTGCGATCGTAGCGGTCGTGCGGTACCAGACTGAAGCGCCTAGAACCGCTCGGCCACACCGGCCGGCCCAAACGATGAAATACATAGTAAATAGATATGTGAGGTCAAGTGGTTATACTATTTACATAGAAAATTCCGCGCAATTTTGTTGCGAAGTTGCAGGATTGTATTTTTCAAATATTGCAAAATATATGCAGCACTTATATGATTTGCACATCACCATATTGTGCGAAGTACCACACACACACACACACACACACACACACACACACACACACACACACAAACACACACCAAAAAGTATTTGCCACATATGAAGTTGACACAAAGATTGCAGTTTTAGAAATACAACAGTGCCAGATATGTTCTCTCTCACAGATATTACAATATGCATATTGCTTTGATTTCACAGTATGACTGTTTTTAAAGAATAGAAATAGCATAATGAAAATTAAAACACAAAGATAAACCTTACATTATGAGCATATAATATTACAGATGTAGTAACCAGCTTGTGTGAATGCTACATGCATGGTACTATGTAAATACTGTGTTATATACAGGGAGCAACATAGAGGTGAGATAGAATGAATAATATGGCAGTAAAAATTTTGAATCAAGTATAATTGCAATAAAGTGTGACTAAGCAGGCAGCTATATTTTGATGTAAAGCAGTGCCAAAGTAGTTCTTGTAGTATCATATATGCATTGACAGTGAAATCTTTTTTCTTTTTTTTTTTTTCAAAGAATCAAGGTAACATTACAAGTATTTATATTACAAAGAATAAACGTTAAATTGTGAGCATACCATATTCAGTGAGCATTAATTACAAATAAATTAGGAAAATGTGGCGGCCAGTTTGTATGAATGTTCCTTATATGGTATTGTGTAAGTATTATGCCATAAACAGGCAACAACATATACATGAGATACGTGAATAATGTGACAGTATAAATTATATTGATGTAGTATGGCACACCACTTTTTTTTCTGTATTAATAGTGATTGGTTGCTGTCTTCTTCTTTGTAAGAATCAACCTACATTAACTGTACACAGCCACGGTCTCACCATGTCAGTTTTAGACAAAATAGCATCCTGTGTCATGTCTATTACAAATAATAATGTAATGCCTCTTATTAGTTTTTATTCAGTTCTCTGTACCAAGAGTAACCAAAGGAGGGGTTCTGTTATCTATTTATTACAGATGTACAATTGCGCAAAGGATATAATACGTCTCCGTTTCTTTAACGTTTGTGATTTTCACTGATTTCTAATTTTCTGTAGCTAAACGCCGTTAAATTATTTTGAAATGCATAGCTTGGTTGCGTGAATTGGCCTCTTACTAACAGGTACTCTGTCTCTGAACTGTGTCGAACGCAGATGATTTAACTTCTTTTAGTTGTACACAGATTTTGTAAAACAATAATCCACGCTGCTTTTTTTATTCAAATGGTGTCCTAATTAACGAGATGGATAAAAAGAATAAGTATTAGAAATTCAATCTGATATCTGCTCGTCCTCATACACGTTTGTATCGTTGTTTCCTAAGAACTAACAACAGGTGAAAGAAATTTCAACCTTCGACCAGATTGCTGTCTATGTGAGATTTCACCCTGCAACAGCTTGAGACGGCGCTCCTTTCCGATTACTGTGCAATCATGGAAATAATTTCCCGAGGCATGTTTGCCGAACAGCTTGATTAACTCAGTAATAGCGGTATGAATTCGAGAATATTATCGTCGGTCAATCTGCGACGAGATCTGGAACACAACAAGTGCATTTCCTGCACAAGGAGAGGGGAGTCGACTGGAAATTTAATGAGGCTTCGTTGCCGGTACGTTTTTTACTGCCTAATTTTCACCCAAGCAAATAATTTTCTGCTTGTGTAAGATCTTTTCATGCGTCATTCTGCTACATGCGCCTTATGCATCATAAAGGGTTGGACATGCTAACACGCTACGAGTATAAAATTGAATTCGAAAATATGATATAAACCTTCCCTTCCCTTCTCTTCTCAGCTTATCTCTGAACCGCTTAGTATAGACATATGCGTGATTATGATGCGGTACACCAGATGATTCCCTTTCCCCCATGTTTATCCCATGATTCCTTAAACCTCTTTCCTACTTTCGGTCTAAATACCTACTGCTTCACATTGAGCGTAGGAAAGCAAAAATAATATAAAGTTAATAAAAAAGTCTTTCAGCTTATCTACATTTTCTGTTACATTCATTTAAAATTTGAAGATGTAAATGTGATATTATAACAAACAACAGTTTTCATCCACGTAATATGCATGTATTTATTTTCCGACTACATTATTCCTAACGGGTTATGGGTTTTGAGCCCTCTCTAAAAACTGATCTGTCACCTTACGATCCTTGACATAATTTTAAGTTTCTCTATAGCAACAAATGTCAGATAATTTCAGTTTTCTGTTCGCAAGTTTCCATACGGTGACACTTTCACCTGTACACAAAATTAGTGATCCAAACATATGGCTCAGAATTTTATTTTCTCAATCCCATGTAAATACTGGTAGCAGTAGAGTTGTTGTGTTGAAAAATAATGTTTCTTTACCTGTATCCCTCAATTCGTTCGATGTTTGTTGACAAAGACTCCAAATACTGGAAATACACTGCAGTTGGTTGCACTACCGTCTTGTATACCATTTTTCCCCCTCGACGCTTCCAACAAATCCAAGTCTTCCATTTGCCTACATAACATTAAAACTAAAAACTAAACTCCTCCCGAACAGGCCATGAAGGCCCAAAGGTACCGACCGGCCGCCGTGTCATCCTCAGTTCACAGGCGTCACTGGATGCGGATGTGGAGGGGCACATGGTCAGCACACCGCTCTGCGGCCGTATGTCAGTTTCCGAGACCGGAGCCGCTACCTCTCAATCAAGTGGCTCCTCAGTTTGCCTCACAAGGGCTGAGTGCACCCCGCTTGCCAACAGCGCTCGGCAGACCGGATGGTCACCTACCCAAGTGCTAGCCAGCCCGACAGCGCTTAACTTCGGTGATCTGACGGGAACCGGTGTCACCACTGCGGCAAGGCTGCTGGCCCTACAAAACATTTGTTTGGCATAACTCACCCATTTCATATCGCTGCTTAGTATTACACCTAAATACACGCTAAGATAAAACATAAACGACGTACCACGAAGCAACCATCCGAATGGGGTGGGAATCGGTGGATTTGAAGTACTCGCACAGACAAACAAATGACTTCTATTCCAGAAAAATTGGATGATTTATTCATAAGACAGAAGTTGACAAACTGGGCAAGTCAATAACGCGCTGGTCCACCTATGGCCCTTACTCAAGCAGTTATTTGAATTAGCATTGATTGACAGTGTTATTCTACATCTACATTTATACTCCGCAAGACACCCAACGGTGTGTGGCGGAGGGCACTTTTCGTGCCACTGTCATTACCTCCCTTTCCTGTTCCAGTCGCGTATGGTTCGCGGGAAGAACGACTGCCGGAAAGCCTCTCTGATTTTACGTTCGTGATCTCCTCGGGAGGTATATTTAGGTGGAAGCAATATATTCGATAACTCGTCCAGAAACGCAGCCTCTCGAAACCTGGACAGCAAGCTACACCGCGATGCAGAGCGCCTCTCTTGCAGAGTCTGCCATTTGAGTTTGCTAAACATCTCCGTAACGCCATCACACTTACCAAATAACCCTGTGACGAAACGCGCCGCACTTCTTTGGATCTTCTCTATCTCCTCTGTCAACCCGACCTGGTACGGATCCCACACTGATGAACACTACTCAAATATAGGTCGAAGGAGTGTTTCGTAAGCTTTGTTGATGGACTACATTTTCTAAGGATTCTCCCAATGAATCTCAACCTGGCACCTGCCTTACCAACAATTAATTTTATATGATCATTCCACTTCAAATCGTTCCGTACGCATACTCCCAGATATTTTACAGAAGTAACTGCTACCAGTGTTTGTTCCGCTATCATATATTCAAAAAATGAAGGATCCTTCTTTCTATGTATTCGCAATACATTACATTTGTCTATGTTAAGGGTCAGTTGCCACTCCCTGCACCAAGTGCCTATCCGCTGCACATCTTCCTGCATTTCGCTGTAATTTTCTAATGCTGCAACTTCTCTGCATACTACAGCATCACCCGCGAAAAGCCGTATGGAACTTGCGGCACTATCTACCAGGTCATTTATATATATTGTGAAAAGCAATGGTCCCATAACACTCCCCTGTGGCACGCCAGAGGTTACTTTGTCTGTAGACGTCTCTCCATTGAGAACAATATGCTGTGCTCTGTTTGCTAAAAGCTCTTCAATCCAGCCACCCAGCTGGTCTGATATTCCGTAGGCGACACTGCGGAACTGTATCGAACGCCTTCCTTGTACTGGGGGTACTGGTGAAGGATATAGTGCCAGATTCTGTCAGACTGTCGAGTCAGATTGTCAAAATCCCGAGCTGGTTGGAGGGCCCTGCCCATAATGCTCGCCGGCCGCTGTGGCCGAGCGGTTCTAGGCGCTTCAGTCCGGAACCGCGCGACTGCTACGGTCGCAGGTTCTAATCCTGCCTCGGGCATGGATGTGTGTCATGTCCTTAGATTAGTTAGGTTTAAGCAGTTCTAAGTCCTAGGGGACTGATGACCTCAGATGTTAAGTCCCATAGTGCTCAGAGCCATTTGAACCATAATACTCAAAAATGGTTCAAATGGCCCTAAGCACTATGGTACTTAACTTCTGAGGCTATCAGTCCCCTAGAACTTAGAACTGCTTAAACCTAACTAATCTAAGGACATGACACACATCCATGCCCGAGGCAGAATACGAACCTGCGACCGTAGCAGTCGCGCGGTTCCGGACTGAAGCGCCTAGAACCATAATGCTCCAAAAGTTCTCAATTGGGGAGAGATAAGCGAACTTGCTGGCCAAGGCAGCGTCTGACAAACTAGAAGACAAGCAAGTATAAACTCTCGCCCTGTACGGTTGAAAATTACCTTTCTGAAATGTAATCTTACGACGGCTTGCATGAAAGGCAACAAAATGATTCGTAGAACATCGCCGACGGACCGCTGCGTTGTAAGGATGTCGCGCATGACAACCAAAGAGGCCGTGGTATGAAAGGAAATTGCGCTCCAGACCACCACTTCCGGTTATCGGGCTGAATAGCGGTTGGTATCCCACCGCTGTCTCGGGACACGTCTTCGGCCTGGAATCTCAGTGAATGGAATACATCTGATGATCAGCGAAGACGTGCCTGGAGACGTTCCGGACAGCAGCTGGATACCAGCCAGAAATGGTGCCCGCCATACGGCCTATCAACCAGAAGTTTCACTTCAGAGCAGCACTCCTTTGGTAGGCATCTGCGGCATTCTTAACGTACAGCGGTACGCCTGTTTTGTTGATCTTCGTGGCAAGCCATCTTGAGCTCACATGTCAGCAAGGTGATGCCCGCGACGCTTTTGTACTGCTTGTCTTTGTGCTTGTCAAACCTTAACTTCCCGCGTCCGGCCATCTTAATTAGGTTTTCCGTGATTTTCCAAAATCGCTTCAGGCAAATGCCGGGATGGTTCCTTTGAAAGGGCACGGCCGACTTCCTTCCCCGTCCTTCCCTAATCCAATGAGACCGATGACCTCGCTGTTTGGTCTCTTCCCCCAAAACAGCCCAACCCAAGCCACCCCCAAACCCTCACCCTAAATAGCCGGCCGAAGTGGCCGTGCGGTTCTAGGCGCTACAGTCTGGAACCGAGCGACTGCTATGGTCACAGGTTCGAATCCTGCCTCGGCCATGGAAGTGTGTTAGGTTTAATTAGTTCTAAGTTCTAGGCGACTGAAGAACTCAGAAGTTAAGTCGCATAGTGCTCAGAGCCATTTGAACCATTTGAACCTCACCCTAACTTGGCCATCAAAGTGGCCGGATCCCCATTTGACAAAGTTTGGAGCACTACGGCCAGTGGCCTCCAACCATCTCGGGATTTTGACTACTAATACGCCAATTGGACAGAATTTGGGACAATCTCTCTCACGAGGACATCCAACAACCCTGTCACTCAGTACAGGGTGATTAACTGCTTGCATAAGGGCCAGAGGTGGACCAATACATTGACTTGCTCAATTTGTCAAGCTCTTTCTCTTGAGTAAATCAACCAACTTTTCTGAAATTTTAATAATTTGACTGTCTGTTCATGTACATCATTTCTACCGATTTCGGATAATTCCTTCGTGGTGCGTCGTTCTTCGTCTTAGAGTGTATGTGTACAATGTGACATGCTGTGAGCGTGTGGGTGCTATTCTGTTATTCTGCGCAACGTATTAATCTGTGATGTACCCTTTACCCTGTGGCTCCTGCAAGACGCAATTTCCACCCCCACACTGCTACAGAAGACAGACAGACGCTCCTAACGTTCTAAAGAGAAATGCCTGAAAAGCTTTCAGCAATAAATATCTTCTTGAGTCGTCCACTGTAAGGAAATGACACATAAATTCACAAAATTTCTTACCTAACTAGTGGGATACTTGGGTACTGGAGTAGTGCTAGTTAGTGTAAGAAAAACATGGAACTAACGAAAATTATTATTTATTTTGCAAAAATTCTGAGAAATCACAATGGCACTTTTAGCTATGAACTGAACACGTTATTTCAGGGTTCTTTTCGGAATGTGATGTTACCTCTTAAGGATAGGATTCGCTAATGAAATTTCTATACAAAGTTTAAGATTGTTATTGACTTGGCAGAATGGCTGAGAGCCATTAGAATGTTGCTACGTACAGTCAAGGCTGTCCCGTGTGAAATGCAGTGAAGTGTACTGTTGTGGAGGAAATATGGGGCTCACAAGAGCTGTAGCGCACAATACCGTAAGCTGCGATGACTGCTGTCTGCGCCGCTTGCTGCTGACAAATAAGATAACTCTCATTCTATCTCGATTGACCTTCGCCAGTCAAACTCTCCCTACGCCTTGATGAAGTAAAGGACTCCTATTCGACCCTAATCTAACTATTGGCGTGGTACACCGGTAAGATAACCAGTCCACCGTGATGCCACTCGAAAATTCGCTCGCAGGCGTTTAACTATAACACTGTCCGTTCACACTGCACAATAAGTGTGGCGGCCAACACAGTGAACACTGCTTAATCGCAAGGACTCAATATAGAGTCGCACTCCGATTCACTCTTGACAGAGGTGCTCTCCCAGTGAAGTACTGAGGAGAGACTTGTTCCTCACTTTTTGAGTACACGTACGTGCGCGCATGCTCTCGTTACGTGTTCTCGCTCCAAGAGCGACAATGGAGTGGCCCCTCTCCACGCCAGACGTGATGGGGTATCTCTTTCGGTCTCTTCCATTACTCCTTCAGCTCAAGGCGTCAGGAATATCGTCTGCCAATCAGCATTGCTCTTCTAAAACGGGAGAATGACGTTTCGTTTAAGGCGACCAATCCAGAAGTCTGTAGCATCGGCGTTTGGCGTTTGCTGTCTCCCTGTGACAATCTCTGAAACTGCGTGCTATATTTGTAAAGAGTGCATAGGCCGGGCGCTCCCACACAATGTAGCGGAATTTGCTTTTAAGTCAAATACGGGGTCGTTCTTCCTTTCACTCAGGCACACGCTGTCCGCTCCACAGGCGGCTGAGATTGACTCTGAAGGGACCGGCCTCCCGGTGTGTGGTCTGCCTCTCTTCAACTAAAAGCTCTTGTGACCGTCGTGTCTGGAATGTATTTGTGTACCCCAGCCTCGAGTATTTCAACCACGTTGCGCTTACTTGTTATTTGCATATCGTTTACATGAATTCATACAACATTGACTTTATCTTATAGAGGTTGGGTTCGAATGAAGCGTCGTGATGTGCGGAATATGATTGTGCGGGCGGAATATGTAAGCAATGAAGGTCAGGAGACCACGACGTCTTACAATGCTTAAGAGGTCCACGATCCTGTTCGCTTCTTTCTCCTTGTTTTAGGCATCGTGTATACCAGTTAGGAAAGTAGCAGAGAAACAATGGCCGATGCTGAGCCTCGTTTCGCTCGGATGGATTGATTGCAAGGGGCGGAGAGATACTAGCTCGAAGTTCGAGAGGAATCCTAACGATCGCCATTCACAGCGTTCTTCAGATGCCGACGGCAAGTCCCGCGAGTGCTGAAAGTTGGCCGAGAGCTTTAACGAGTAAGATCGGGGAGTTGTTGAAGTCTTGTCGAAGACTCGGACAGGCCCCTTCAAAACGCGCCGACTGGCCGGCTGGCTGACTCTGGGGCGGAACGAACACGCCGGCTGCTGCCGCCCCGGAAGCGGACACTGCGACGTCAGCGGCGGGCTGTTTACTGGCCGACTGGCGCCGTCCATCAGGCCGCGCGCTGCTGGCGCGTAATTGGCGCCATTGTGAGGCCTCATTACGGGCGACGTGACCGCCGCGGGCTGCCATCGCTCCGCTAATTAGTCGCTACCGGCGCCGTGCGGACGCGGCTGCGCGCGCGCCGGGCCGACAACCCACGGCTCGGCCGTGTGTGGGCGGCGGCCATTGTGCCGATACACAAATGGGGGCATCCAGCGGTGTACCGTAACAAAGCCGAGTCTCTCTACTGTGAAAGGTGGGCGTAGTGTGCGCGTCAAGGAGTGCGTACATTGCACTATTTTGCCATGCGTTTGGCGAAGATCGTAGACAAATCGTCTCGCCAGTATTTTGAAAAGTGGAAAATATACAGACTGATTCAGTTGCCCCTACCGGTAGGTTTTAAGCAACACGCAACTCCTTCCAAAACCAGGCCGGCAATTTTCATAATCCAGAATGAGATTTTCACTCTGCAGCGGAGTGTGCGCTGATATGAAACTACCTGGCAGATTAAACCTGTGTGCCGGACCGAGACTCGAACTCGGGACCTTTGCCTTTCGCGGGCAAGTGCTCTACCAACTGAGCTACCGAAGCACGACTCACGCCCAGTACTCACAGCTTTACTTCTGCCAGTACCTCGTCTCCTACCTTCCAAACTTTACAGAACTTCTCCTGCGAACCTTGCAGAACTAGCACTCCTGAAAGAAAGGATATAGCGGAGCATGGCTTAGCCATAGCCTGGGGGATGTTTCCAGAATGAGATTTTCACTCTACAGCGGAGTGTGCGCTGATATGAAACTGCCTGGCAGATTAAACCTGTGTGCCGGACCGAGACTCGAACTCGGGACCTTTGCCTTTCGCGGGCAAGTGCTCTACCAACTGAGCTACCCAAGCACGACTCACGCCCCGCCCTGCAAGGTTCGCAGGAGAGCTTCTGTAAAGTTTGGAAGATAGGAGGCGAGGTATTGGCGGAAGTAAAGCTGTGAGGACGGGGCGTAAGTCGTGCTTGGGTAGCTCAGATGGTAGAGCACTTGCCCGCGAAAGGCAAAGGTCCCGAGTTCGAGTCTCGGTCCGGCACACATTTTTAATCTGCCAGGAAGTTTCAATTTTCATATTCTCTAGCTTGCTATTTGCAAACTACTAGTCAATCAAAAAAAGTGAACAGGATATTTTTGCAGGAAATTTAAAGTAGTTAAATTTTGTACTGGGATGCGTGTTCGCTGGAGCCGTGGTTTTTGAGTTATTCAAGAACAACGTACAAAAATGATCTTCAAATGCACCTCCCCCTTATAAATATTTTGGAATCATTATTAACAAAGATGGAGCCATTAAAATCGAAATTAAGAACCGTATTGGACAAGTTAGACAAGCAACGAAACAACAAAAGTGAGTTTTATGGAACAATGGAGCACACATATTGGATTATAAACGAAGATTAGGATACTGAAAACTATCGTAGAAAGTATACCAACGTACGGAGCAGAAACATGAGAATAAACTGAAAGAATAAAGACGAAGTCATTGTCAATGGTGTTGGGATTTTGGAGGTGTTGCGGTAGCTTGACACTACAGAGTAAAAGTTAAAAATGAAGAGGTATGTAAGAGACTGAACCTAAGCACTATTGTAAAGGATGCAGTCGAGACTGCACGAGCATGTATACCGTTTTAGTGAGAGCAGCAGATGACCTACGAAGATGATGGAATTGATTCCAACTAATAGAAGAAGAGAACACCAGAAAACAACTCGCCAAGAGGGAGTCAAAAGTGCTATGTCAGAGAGAAATTTGCAGACGTGAGGTTGGAAAGATAGAAGAATTTTGGAAGGTAGGATGCAAAAAACGACTATAACTATGTATTAAATCGCAGTACGAAAAGGAGACTAAGGAGATTGGAAACTGACGTAGGAAAAAAGTATTTTTTTAAATTGTGTTTTGGCCTCTTGCATCCGCGCCTATACATTCTAGTTATTCACTGCCACTAAAATGTTCGGAAGTTACAGATACATTCTATGCGAGGATCACGGATGATGTATGCCAGAAATTATGTGAGAAGTGTGTGATTTCAAAATCCGAATCAGTTCAGTTGCAAACGAAAATCGAATCACTTTCTCAGCAAAGAAAATACGTACAGCACAACAGCGACAACGATCCTGAGTTTCAACCGTGGAGGACGTGAAAAAGTCGCAGCAGTGCGGCATAGAAATTCTCTCTCTACAATCCGAGAGTAATGAAGTGCGTTAGTCATTTCCCTCCACAGCCAGAAGACTGATTGACTTGAATGGCGTTCTCACATTAGAGTCCCTGAATGCCTAGCCAAATGTTAATGCTGCTAGAACAAGTGCGGCAGAATGGAGACGGCGCGTTACATTATTCATAGGCCACCAGGAACGCTGTCGTAACGAATTGTCACGAGTCGTGGGAGAGGCGGGGCGGCGTCGCCCCCCTCTTGCGACAGACGGGCAGCGCGCTGCCTGCTCTTTTGTCCATTGATAGCGGACCTGTCGCGGCACCTGCTGAGCGCTACAGACCCCTCGCAAACCCGCAAGGCCGGGGAGCGGCCGGTCCCACGGCTCGGCCCATTCAGGGGCAGCTCGCCGCAGACGATTGTATTCAGATGCGATCGTGTCGATAGCGCACGCGCAGTCCGCCAAGCGGCCGGGATGCCGTACTGGGTTCGACGCCCGGCTTCGCCATCTTCCAGCGAGTACCGAGAACTGCAGTTTTGTGACCGCCGAGAAACCCCGACACGCGGCTGGCTGAAGGAAAAGCGGAATGATTTTCTAATATTCACATATCTATATACTCATACTCACCCAACATATACACACACCAAAAAAAGTTTTGCATCACCTCGATTCTGAGAGTTCCGGAACCTGTGCAGAAAACTGCAATAGAGATGAACATAAACATTATTACCGCCCTTTTTATTCCTCATGAAAACCACACATTGCATGTTGTGCCACCATACAGCGAGACCTTCAGAGGTGGTGGTGCAGATTGCTGTACACACTGGTACCTCTAATACCCTGTAGCACGTCCTCTTGCATTGATGCATCCCGGTATTCGTCGTGGCATACTATCCACAACTTCATCAAGGCACTGTTGGTCCACATTGTCCCACTCCTCAATGGTGATTCGGCGTAGATCCCTCAGAGTGGCTGGTGGGCAACGTCGTCCATACCATCCCAGGTATGTTCCATAGGAATCATGTCTGGAGAACATGCTAATGCCTACTCCCAGATAATTTACGGAATTAACTGCTTTCAGTTGCTGACCTGCTATATTGTAGCTAAATGATAAAGGATCTTTCTTTCTATGTATTCGCAGCACATTACACTTGTCTACATTGAGATTATTTGCCATTCCCTGCACCATGCGTCAATTCGTTGCAGATCCTCCTTCATTTCAGTACAATTTTCTATTGTTACAACCTCTCGATATACTACGGCATCATCCGCAAAAATCCTAAGTGAACTTCCGATGTTATCCACAAGGTCATTTATTTATATTATGAATAGCAACGGTCCTAAGACACTCCCCTGTGGCACACCTGAAATCACTCTTACTTCGGAAGACTTCTTTCCATTGAGAATGACATGCTGCGTTTTGTTATCTAGGAACTCTTCAATCCAATCACACAATTGGTCTGATAGTCCATATGCTCTTATTTTGTTCATTAAACGATTGTGGGGAACTGTGTCAAACGCCTTGCGGAAGTCAAGAAACACGGCGTCCACCTGGGAACCCTTGTCTATGGCCCTCTGAGTCTCGTCGACGAATAGCGCGAGCTGGGTTTCACACGATCGTCTTTTTCGAAACCCATGCTGATTGCTACAGAGTAGATTTCTAGTCTCCGGAAAAGTCATTATACTCCAACATAATACGTGTTCCAAAACTCTACAACTGATAGACGTTAAAGATATAGGTCTATAGTTCTGCACATCTGTTCGCGTCCCTTCTTGAAAACGGGGATGACCTATGCCCTTTTCCAATCCTTTGGAACGCTACGCTCTTACAGCGACCTACGGTACACCGTTGCAAGAAGGGTACTCTGTGTAAAATCGAATTCGTATCCCATCAGGTCCAGCGGCCTTTTCTCTTTTGAGAGATTTTAATTGTTTTTCTTTCCCTCTGTCATCTCTTTCGATATCTACCATTTTGTCATCTGTGCGACAATCTAGAGAAGGAACTACAGTGCAGTCTTCCTGCCGATACGGTTGCACTATCGGTCGGAGGATGGCATTCACGTATCGTACAGCCGTTACGGCGCCTTCCATCTCCACCAGCGGCGTACGTCGGCCCCACATAATGCCACCCCAAAACAGCAGTGAACCTCCACCTTGCTGCACTCACTGTACAGTGTGTCTAAGGCGTTCAGCCTGACCGGGTAGCCTCCGAATACGTCTCCGACGATTTTCTGGTTGAAGGCATATGCTACACTCATCGGTGAAGAGAACGTGTGCTAATCCTGAGCGGTCCATTCGGAATGTTGTTGTGCCCATCTGTACCTCGCTGCATGGTGTCGTGGTTGCAAAGATGGACCACGCCTGTGGCCGAGCGGTTTTAGACGCTTCAGTCTGGAACCGCGCGACCGCTACGGTCGCAGGTTCGAATCCTGCCTCGGGCGTGGATGTGTGTGATGACCTTAGGTTAGTTAGGTTTAAGTAGTTCTAAGTTCTAGGGGACTGATGACCTCAGATGTTAAGTCCCATAGTGCTCAGAGCCATTTGAACCATTTGGACCTCGCCATGGACGTCGGGAGTGAAGTTGCGCATCATGCAGCCTATTGCACACAGCACACCTTGTTAGATGGTTATAATTTCACACCTTACAAGCACTCATCCACGTACACTGCCGTGAACTACAACCACAGTTAGATATCATTTGATAGGTTGTACGTATTTAAAGGAGACTGAAATTGTCAGGTACAACTTGTAAATAATTGTTAACGCTTATTGCATGAAAGGTGACGGACTGTCTTTATTATAAAAACGATGTAATGAATGACTGCCTATACTTGTAGAGGTTGGAACGCCAGTGGAAATGAAACGGCAGGCGGAACTCAAGCTCTGGGTGGAAGGCTCACACTGGTGTGTTGGTCCTGCTTGAAAACAGGAAGTAGCTAGACGGACGTCGTAGCACCTAAGCGCTGGAGCACAATAGAGTCGCGACTGGCCGGTTTTGTAGCCGAACCGGAAGGATTATATTTCGGAAACTACGAAAATCTTGGACGCAGGTGAGAGGAACGAAGAAGCGGCACCTCGGAAACCACGCAGGCTGGGTTACTTCCAAGGATTTTTACTCAGAAGCGTACCATTGTACGAGTATAGGTTTTTCCTCTCAAACGTTCCGCGCTGGACGACAAAAAGACTAAAATATAGCTGGTCGACGTTCGGAAGAATCTGTAGAGAGGGAGAATATTCCGTGGTTTCGGGAATATGATTCGTTTTCGGAATTACGACGGTGGGGAGCCGAGCCTTGCTAGAAGGCCAGTGGTGGAGAGACGAGGTCTTCCGTGGTGAGCGCCCGTGTGTGACGGTGGCTCGGTATCAGCTTTGTTGGGACAGACGGACTTGCTGTCTTTGCTCTCAGGAGAGTTTATAGTTAGAACAGTTAGGCACTGTACAGTTGCGAGCCTGTACGATTCTGGACTTCACCTACGGGTCGGAAGTCGTCGTTGAGTACGCAGCGTTCAGTGATTGAGAGCACTCATTCTGCCTATACTTAGGTTGAGACGTTATCTGAACTCCGTCCTTGCGGCTGGGAGTTCGCGTTTCTCGTCTGTAGAACAGGGAGAGGAGAAGACAGTATTAGAGTATATTAGTCACAGGACCACCTTCTGCCGTCCTAGTGTTTGAAAGAATTTATTTGTGGCTGGAGTTCTTCCATCGTTGCAGACGTGTACGGGAACCAGCACTCCGACGCACCAGACGCAGTACATACGGTGGTATCGCAAATTGCTTCTGCCTATTAGGGCTATAAAGCTAAACAGCTGTGATCACGTTAATTTACTTCCACTGAGGTTCCACGCCATCGCGTAGATCATCTTTGAAAGTAGTGTCTTCTACTGCTTGTTACGTAGATGATGTCAGTCATTTCGCGTTATTGATATTAGATCGCGCAGTCATAATAAGGGGCAGAGTTGGGCAGTTGATTAGTAATTTTACTTAGGTATATGTCAACTTTGTAACATAAATCTATAATAAATATACAAGCAGGAACAACGCTTATCATTTAGTAGGGTTAGTTGCCTTCATCATTCATTTATGTTTAGATTGTAATTTATAGAATTAAGAGATCCTAAGATCTGCTTCAGGGGGTAGTCAGACAGGGCCAAATCTTCATTATAGCGTTTATTGTTTTCCGTTGCGCACATTAATTTTACACCCGCTTGAAGTAGCATCATGGAACCTAGTCGTGTGTGGCTTCTGTGTTGATGGCATTTGTCTTTAACAGTGCCACACGTCTCGCCAGAGTATGATTTCCTGTCAGAAAGGTCACAGTTCGAAGTAATAGACGGAAAGTCATCGAGTAAAACAAAAGTAATAACCGGCGTTCCCCAAGGAAGTGTTACAGGCCCTCTGTTGTTCCTGATCTATATTAAAGATATAGGAGATAATCTTAGTAGCCGTCTTAGATTGTTTGCAGATGATGCTGTCATTTACCGTCTTGTAGTCATCAGACGATCAAAACGACTTGCAAAATGATTTAGATAAGATATCTGTATGGTGCGAGAATTGGCAGTTGACCCTGAATAGGGAAAGTGTGAAGTTATTCACATGAGTACTAAAAGAAATCAGCTAAATTTCGATTACGCGATAAATCACACAAATCTGAAGGCTGTAAATTCAACTAAATACTTAGGGATTACAATTACAAATAACATAAATTGGAACGATCACATAGATAATATTGTGGGTAGAGCAAACCAAAGACTGCGATTCATTGGCGGAACACTTAGAAGGTGCAACAGGTCTACTAAAGAGACTGCTTACACCACACTTGGCCGCCCTATTCTGGAGTACTGCTGTGCGGTGTGGGATCCGCATCAGGTGCGACTGACGGATAACATCAAAAGTACAAAGAAGGGCAGCTCGTTTTGTATTATCGCGAAATAGGGGAGATAGTGCCACAGACATGATACGTGAATTGGAGCGGCAATCATTAAAACAAAGGCGTTTTTCGTTGCGACGGGATCTTCTCATGAAATTTCAATCACCAGTTTTCTCCTCAGATTGCAAAAACATTCTGTTTGCACCCACCAACATAGGGAGACGTGATCATCACGATAAAATAAGAGAAATCAGGGCTCGCATAGAAAAATTTAAGTGCTCGTTTTTCCCGAGTGCCGTTCGAGAGTGGAATAGTAGAGAGACAGCTTGAAGGTGGTTCATTGAACCCTCTGCCAGGCACTTTATTGAGAATAGCAGAGTAATCACGTAGATGTTCCACAGTGACGTGGGATCTCGTGTATTCCTGGTCTCCTTAGATATCTAGATCGCCTTTTACGAAATCCAGCATCGTTTGCAATCCCCTCGGAGGATGGAAGCAACATTTAATTCGGTATTTTTTGGGTACCTCCCGATCGTGAAGGACACACCGCAGATATAATGTAGGAAAACAAACCTGGTTGAATTCCGGCTGCTAATGAGGCCTGCTGGTCGAAATGAACTACGAATCTACTTATCGGAATATTCTTCCTGGACAATACACCGTAAAACACCGGTACATTGGGATGGGTTACGACATCTCATAGCTAGTAAATACGGATCGGTTTGTGTTGGTTTACGAAAGAAAAGAAGTCTTCTTAAGGTGCCACGTGTCATTCACGCCTTACAGAAACCATTCTGAAGGAACTGCAGCAAGTCAGAACTGTCTTTGTCAGACGAGATCTCATTATAAGAGAAACTATCGACAGCGAAGACAGTTCGTTGTGAGAAGCTATCAGCTATTTATCATCACATTAGCTACCCAGCTGCGGGCACCCAGACAGCCTACGGAAACTCAGATTTACATACCCACTTTTTCTTCCCAAAACTTAAAGGCCTCCGGTCAGACTGGTCCGGCAACTTTTTAAGTCGGAGCAAAATAAAAGTTGCTCTCTCGCTGCGAAACGTGTGCAAGAATGCCGACCATCGATAAATGGCTTATAGATAGGAAATCATCCTTTTGAAAATTCCTGTTATCAGCTCTGTGATTTCGCTATTATGATTACGAAACACTTTCGTGGCGGAGGAAATGACATGTCAAACCGGAGAACGCTGACACATACGTACCTGTCATCCTCGACGGATGGAACCATTTAGCTTCTGATAGCGTCAGCCAATTTTGCATAAGTAATTTATGATATCTTCTAAACATGTTACATTTCTTTGAAGAATGATGTATGTTTCCAGCATTTCGTATACAGAGAGACCAAGAGAGAGAGTGGGGAGGGGCTGAGAAAGGGAGGGAGGGAGGCAGGGAGGATTGTTCATGCCGAATTTTATCGACACAAAGCAAGTAAACCTGCTGGAAACGAGTCACATGCAAGAAGCTCGTTCAGGGGCCCTCTAAGCACGTTTGATGAAAAGCATCATAACACGAATAATTAAAAAAGCAGCCATATGGTGAATACAATATTGAATTCCGATAGGGGCACTATTTTGTTACTTTACCGCTGCTATAAAGGATTTTTATTTCAAAACAATAGCGGAGCCACAGTTCAGCTCGTGCCGCGGTCTACTTTTATTAGTTCTTTGTGCTCACTACTAATTTACTCGCCAGGTCTTTTAGGGCCGTATATCCAGTAATACTCTTTGGTACCTTATCTCCTACCACTCCATTTTCCCTCTGAACTGAAACCACGCAAAATAATGCGCTGCTAAGTCAGTGGAGTTGTATCCGGGAAGGTGGCAGTTCAAATAACCGTCCGGTCATCTATAAGATGACGGTTTTCCGTCATTTCAGTGAATCGCCTAAGGAAAATGCCGGGACGGTTTTCTTGAAAGAACGCGGCCGATTTCCTTTAACGTCCTACACCGATCTGAGATTGCCCTCCGTCTCTCATGAACTTGGAATCGAAACGTTAAATCCTAATCTTCCATCGTTTTCTTCTGAACTGAAAAGATTTTCGGTATTTTCGATGTATCACAATCAGCGCATCTCTAGCATGTACAGCCGAGTCTCATCGTCTGTACGACTTTATAACACTGAACACATTGTTCTAGTGTTTGTCGGGAGTACGCGTGGATGTTACGTCCGCCTGTGGGAACTAGCATTTAACAGTATACTTTTGAGTCAGTTTGGGGAACGATTATGAACTGTCTTTCCGATGTATAAAGTCATGACCTTTACGCGATTTGTGCGTTTATCCCTGACACACTGTGCGTATTGCTGTCCCAACACGAGCTTTTTCATTTTCCATTATTCAGAGCTTCAGTGCAGTTTTACGGCGCTCTATTTGTCCGCATTAAAAGGTGAGGCAGGACTTACTCCAAAGTGACAAGAAAACGTAATGCCAGTCCTCTGGCAATGCGATCCATAGCCTAAAACACTTATTTAGGGAAGTACCATTGTTCAGTGCCGAACTGAAAGCAAGAAACTGAAAACTGTCTCTTGAGTAGGAAAAATATTCCTCGTTATATTTTGTATTTATCACGCTTCTCTAACGACACACGAATTCGGTTTTAAATGTATGCTTTTATGGAGGAGATTTGCTTCTGTTCTATAGATGCCTCTTTGTATTATCATTTTCAAGATGTGAAGTCTGAAATGGATTCTGTTGCAAAGGAAAATTTACTGCGGTAACTTAAACGAAACGTTTATGACTTTGGTACAAGCAGTCACTCTTCTCCAAATTATCAGTAATGTCCGCTGCTTTTGCCGATATTTGTAGAGAAAATTCTACGTTCAATGTTAATTACTTTTTTATTCAATCATTCAGTCCTTGAAGGTAGACCTGTAATTTTCGCGAGGCAGAAATTTGTTACTTGAGCAACTTCCAATAATGTTATTCCTTTTTTGAATAAAATATTTCTGTGCACTAGGTCAAGTCATTTTAAAACTATAACCATTGTTAAAATGATGTTTCGACCACTTTTCAATCAGTTCTCTTAAGGACGAGGTTGGTCCTCGTCGAGTATCGAAGGTATTAGTGACAGATTTCCAAAACCGAACAATATGATGGAAACAGTGAAGTGTAGTGTGCTGGCGAATAAGTAATCTGATTGAGAGAGTAAATACTTGCTTACGTGTTCTGATTCTTGAGAACTGTTTACATATGATTTGGTTCAAATGGCTCTGAGCACTATGCGACTCAACTTCTGAGGTCATCAGTCGCCTAGAACTTAAAACTAATTAAACCTAACTAACCTAAGGACATCATACACATCCATGCCCGAGGTAGGATTCGAACCTGCGACCGTAGCGGTCACGCGGTTCCAGACTGACGCGCCTTTAACCGCACGGTCACACCGGCCGGCCTACATATGATTTGCGTGGATAAAACACTGATTTCTAGTAGAACGCAACGCCTCGCCAACTTGCTGTGTGGTAATTATAGGAGCCCCAGTTGTCAATAGTATTGAAATGAAATGAAAATATGGCATAGTAGGCCCCATCCAGGGAAGTTCAGCCGCCAAGTGCAAGTCTTATTTCAGTGGACGCCACATTGGGCGACTTGCGCGCCTGTGATTAGATGAAATGATGATGAGAACAACACAACACCCAGTCTCCGAGAGGAGAAAATCTCCAACCCGGCCGGGAATCGAACCCGGGTCCGCTTACATGGGAGGCAAACACGTTACCACCCAGCTAAGCAGGCGGACTGTCGGTAGTATTAAGTTTAATACGCTGAATTAAATAAACTTACATTTCTGGCAGTTGCCGCGTAAAGATTTCCATAATTAATTATAAGAGTCCCCGAATTTGCCAAGTAGCTGACCGCAGGTATCTAGGTGGCAACAACGAATTCAGTTTAGAAATTTGACAACTACACCGTGCGAGGAGTTTGCCAGAGTTGCACAATACTTTTAGTGCTGGGTGTGGACAGGCGACGCTGTTGACGGTAGCTTATGCGAACAGGTATTCCTACCGCTGGCGTCTGCCTCTAGCAGGAAATCTTGTTTATAAGAGTAGCCATTCGTTATGCCTTTCAGGCTTAGAAGCCGCTTCTGAGTGCTTTTATAAACTGCAACCAAGGCGAGGTGCGACGGCTGTCCTCAAGACGTACATCAGCATGATAATTTCGTTCCGCAATCATAACTCACGGACTTGATAGTATCGTTGTAGTAAGTGGCAGCCAGTCACAGAAATAGCTTCATTATTTGAGGTAAACGTGTTTTCTGGTGATTTATAAAGATACAAGTCCCGAATAGCGTCGCCTAATGGAACAGTAAACTGATGTAAATACACACGGAAGTATGACAGCTTTTTCGCTTTTGCTTTCGTAAAAGTACACAGTGAAACCAGAAAATAGTAGCTGGTGAAAGGATTTTCATATATGCTCATGTAAACTAGCAGGAAATACATGAACTACTTTCGTTAACAGGCTTCATTCTTAGTCTTGCAGCCGGCCGAAGTGGCCGAGCGGTTCTAGGCGCTACAGTCTGGAACGATCGCAGGTTCGAATCCTGCCTCGGGCATGGCTGTTTGTTTGTGATGTCCTTGGGTTAGTTAAGTTTCAGTATTTCTAAGCCTAGGGGACTGATGACCTCAGCAGTTGAGACCCCTAGTGCTCAGAGCCATTTGAAATTAGTCTTGAAGGACCGCTCGTATTTCTAAATGCTCAGAGCAGGATTCCGCCTATGCTTTGGTGAGATACAACGTACAGCAAATTCTTCTCTAGTACAATAACAAGAACAATCTTCAGGTAGCTGAATTGCTCCTAATTCTGCCTTCCCATTATTGTATTATATATCAAGTACGTGAGTGTAAACCGTACGTTACTGAAACCAGCGGGATGTACGCGCAGCGTTGCACGAGGCGTGTTGCGAAAGTAAGATCCGATCGGTCACGAAATAGAAACCACAGTGAAAATCAAAAGTGTTTTATTTGCAATAGTTAGCCACACCTTCCAGCAACGACTCTACATAGTCGCCGTCCGTCTGACACATTTGTCGTAGCGTTGTACCAACTTCCCAATACCCTCGTCATAGAAGGCAGCCGCCTGCACTTTTCGTCTATTCTCTACACTGATCTGCAGTTGTATGTGCCAAAACGTTGACTTCATAGCCAGCGGTTCATGTTCATGTCAGGAGAGATGAAAATCAGAGGGATCAAAGTCCGGGATGCGTCGAGGGCGATCAAACACTTCCCATCGAAAATGTTGGAGGGGCGTAATCATTACCCCTGCATAGTGCGGCCGAGAACAGTCATGAAGAACGAAATGCGTGACAGTTATGTTGTGCGGGCTGCATCAAATCAGGCGAAACCTCTCACGGGCACTAATACTTGGCGGGAATTTATAGATATCCTTTTGGTTGCGTGTGTTAAAGTGTACTGTCAAGTGAAAAGCAAAATCCTAACCTATATTCTTTATTACATCATGGGAATTGCAATAAAGTAAAACAGTAAGTCTAAAAGTTAATATGGATACTATATTGCTTTGCCAGACATGGCCCTATAGGATATGGTACATCCTTGCCTGACAGCCAGCTTACTCTTCCAACTTCAGGGAGACTTACGGGATGCAGTAAACAAAACATTTTCAGACCTGACAATTGCGTTAACAGCCTACAAAAAAAGCTAGGGCAAAATGAATATCGAAACCTGGCTTCCTGTGTTGGTAGTCATACTCCCACACAGTCATCAAGAGACACAGCAGGAACATACAGGCATGATAATGCATCAGAAAAGCGATATTTTGACGGCGTGAGAATTCGTCGTTGTTTAAGAGAAGTTTTCACCGGCATCAGGAGAAGCAGAGCCACAGCTAGCTACAGGTGCTGAGATACACTGCGGTGGACAACCGTTGAGAGAAAACCACAGGTCGGCGGTCGGCATTAGATTTCAACACGACCATGGAAAAGGTGAACGCCCTTGTTTCTCGTTGTTTGCTTGAACGACATTCCGTGGCCCGTGTAAAGAAGTCACTCTGATGGAGGCCGCTGTTGAGAATTATGTAGTTTTTGATTCGGTTCGGGATCAGTAGGAGTAACGGTAATCAATGATGTTCTTTTTCAGAAAAGGCCAATTTATAGGCCCGAGACCCTACCAAAATCACTTCTTGAAACCTGACTCGAAGTTACATATGCTTCTTATCCCCAAAATCTTGATGATTTTACAATTCGCGCCCCTTGGAATTCGCTATTTTAGTGTCAGAAAAAAAGAAATGGGTGTCCCGTTCGAGCCATCAAGAGTCATTATCAGGTGGACCTCAAGTTCGTCCAGATACATATTTGCTGCTAAAAACAATGACAGTAAAATAAATATACAATTTCCCACACTGGCGTATCGCAAGTAACTTTCTACAAGCTCGTCTATCGTAAGTGTTTTGGCACATGATTCTTACCATTTTCCAAAGTGGCAACGCCCTTCAAATTATGAACAGGCAGCAGAACTAAGACACTCACGATACCGTATGGGAGCGTGTAGGTACCATTAGCATAAGAAAGAGATTATTCGGTCACCGGCTGCAACACGTTGATAAGAAAGGCACTGTTCAGGAATAATGGGATAAACTTCACAAATAATGGTTGGGAGAAGAATATTATTGATCTCCACGCCTGTTTTTCAGCCAGCGCGCTTAAGATCCCAGCGCGAGACATACGGAACTCGCTCGCCCACATGAGCGAGGGTAGAATTTTCATTCCTCTTCAGCCGTGACCAAACTGTCGTAGTCCGCTCAGGCTGGAAGTATTTACGACAAACTGGGGCAAGATAAATAACGATTAACGTTGCAGGTACATCCCTTGTACAGAATTCTTGGGTTCGTAGCAGGACGCCGGAACGATTTGAATTTGTTTTGGGCCATTTCTCATTCTCCGGTACCGGGATTAAACACGGTTCGCTGCAGTTATTACACTGTGCCCCCAACCGGTTTACGAGGCGACCGCAACCCCGGCACGTCGATGCATCAGCGGCTGCCAAGAGGAAGGTCATTTCTCAGCGGCCGAGGCGGTGCGCGCTTCGAACACGCGTCCGCGTCGCCTGCGTGTTGCGCAGCTCCGCTCGCACGTTCTCCCGAGGAATTACGGCAAAAGTCCGGGACTGCTTTCCTGGGACCGGCTCCGTAACCCTCAAGTTTTTATTACGGCGTGTTCCTCGTTTTATTACAGCCAAAATTTACACCGGAAGAATTCGAGGAGAGGCTGCCGTCGTATTAAGCGGCAAGCGCCGTTTTTTTAACATTGTGATCATAAGTGTGCGAAATAATGTTACGGAGTGTGCAAGTTCCGACATTATTTACGCCGTCTTCTGTCGGCGGTTGGGCAGATATCATCGAGATTGCTGCATCAAACTTTAGGCTGGTACAAGACTGATTAACACTGTCGTGAGCGTGCAGTGTCGCCTAGTGGTTTGCATCGCTGCGTTACACGCTCAGGGTCGCCAGTTAAAACCCGATCGCCAGCAGTTATTTGTTATATACAATTGCTCATTTCTGGAAGGTTCTTGAAATATCTTATGTTTGTAATGTTTGTTTGTTCTGAAATACTCGGTGTCTGCATAATAAGCTGCACTCCCCGTCCAGAAGGGCAGTTCTGTTCTGCCTGTACGTTGTTCTCAGCAATAAACGTGCTTTCAGCTCTGAGTGTTAAACTTCATTGACGACCCTGCCTTCGAGTTTGGACTTTAATGTGGTTTAGGCCTGTCATTGTTTGGTGGAGACGTATTCTTTGGCTACCAGAGGTTGTGTTATTGAGGAGAGCTCGGGCGAGTGAAGGAGCCAGTAGTAGTCGGCCAGAGAGGAAGTGTGTTGTCATAGCACCGGTCGTGGTGGCCGAGCGGTTCTAGGCGCTTCAGTCTGGAACCGCGCGACTGCTACGGTCGCAGGTTCGAATCCTGCCTCGGGCATGGGTGTGTGTGATGTCCTTAGGTTAGTTAGGTTTAAGTAGTTCTAAGTTCTAGGGGCTGATGACCTCAGATGTTAAGTCCCATTGTGCTCAGCCATTTTTGTTGTCATAGCTGAATGAGGAACTCCATGGCGGACGTACCCCACGGAGAATTGAGACGCTTTCTGAAATGGCTGAGGACGCAAAATGATAAAAAAAACTTTCTATCTATAGCGAAGTTCGCATAAATACTTCTTTCTTTCCGACAATCGATTTCGACAGACTTTGTCGTCATCTTCTGGCCTCCAAAGTTTTTTGTTACAAAACATGTTTATTTTGAGTCGTAACCTCATGATAAGTAGTCATATTAGTGGATAAAATGTTGCACATTGCACAAAGGTTTGTACAAAATAAAACATTTACAATCAAAAAGCACCTTGTGCACTTGCCGATGTACGTATATGTTGAGCTCACAGATGATTGTTAAGTCTTAAAAAGCACAATATACAGCAAAATGCACTTACCACTTCTGTTTACGTTAGCTTTACTTGTTCCATTCATTGATGATCCACCTTAGACGGCGTTTATGGTATGGTGTGTTGTTTTTGCAGTTGATCCATTTGTCGATTAAAAAATTTCAAGAAATACAAAGACAAACCAACTATGTTAATTTAGAAAACAGTACACTGTTTGTTTCCTTCAGGATTGCCGTACGACATGTTTGACTAGATTTGTAAATCAATACTGTTTACTGGAGGAAAAACATACAACAAAACAAAATAGTGCTCCATGTTTTACAGTACAGTAGGCCTTCTTATGTTTCTTGCACATCTCCAATAGGCGAAGTTAATATTTCATTCCAGAAGGATGACACATTTCCAATATTAGGAACTAATCGTACACATTTTTTAATGTCTTCCATTTTCTTCACCCCTGTAGGTACTTTTGCATCTTGCAGCACTTTTTATCTGACATCTGTGGTCTCTTCCTCTGTTCAAATTTCAAGACGAAGTTGTTGGTCTGAAGCCCATTAATGAATTCCATTGCTTTCAGAACTTCTGGCGTTGATGATTTATATTTTGAAATATTTTGTGGTACCTTGTCAGCTCTTGGAATATGTCGATTCGATGACTCAACAGGAAAGGAAGTAGTCTTATAAATTGATGGCCACCATTTCTTGAAGTCTGCTCTTTCATTTCCATCCATCAATTCCATAATCAAATTACAGTTTGCAAATACTGGGAGCTTCGTTAATTTTTGGACTCCAACAGAGCTAATTACAGGCAGAGCATGGACAGTTATCGCAAAACAGAAGTAACCTTTTCACATCTTGAGCCATATATTCATTGATGTAGCTTAACAGAAAAGTGCAAACTTTATTAAAAAAACTGACCTTGTTTGTAGATTACGTATACAAAATAATGCAACAGTCAGCTGGCGCAGGTAGAAGAGTTCTTGCACAGGGACACGAGGAAGTTGAACATTCTGCATGTAGTCGAAACGTAAAATAGTAATTTAAGGATCAGACTCCGATTGAGTTTTCCCGTTTCGTAGAGCATCATAAAACTTCTTAGATCATCGAAAATTGAAAATCTTCTTTGCTGTGGCTGCTGTCTTTGCGACCTCATCGAGTATTTTTGACTTAAGTCAACTCTTCGAACGTACAGCGGGTGTCTACTTTAGGTCCTCCAAAAGCAAGTGAGAAGTTTTCACGAAAAACCTTGCATCTTTTGTACCGCCGACGCTTGCCATTAAAAACAGTGATGTAAAAAATGACTTCAAACCTGATGACGGTCGTCGCGTAGTGGATCAAATGAAACCTTCGTAACTCACACACTCACACTCACTCTCTCTCTCTCTCTCTCTCTCTCTCTCTCTCTCACACACACACACACACACACACACACAAATTTTAATTCACAAAGTCCTCTCGACATAGTTTATAACAGATGAAATTTATATTTGTCGTATTGTCGTATTTGCTTAGTATTATCCAATTCACTACTGCATTTTTTTTCAGTCTATATCCAAATACGAAAGCGAAGACATGAATATTTAATTAAAGATAAGCGCAGCAGATATTATGAGTTTTCTAGGATCGGAGATTGTTGCCAAAAGTTTTTCAGATTTCAGAAACTGCTCTTACTAACATGGTGGCCACTTATCACGAAGAATAGAGTGTAACAACGTGGGTAGGTGAATAGAAATTCGCTCTAAATAAGCTGTTGATCAGAAAACGTCATTCAAAATTAATAAGCGACAACGCTAACTTACTTGACAGATGACACTGAAATAAGTCTGAAGTCGTTTCTCGTACATGTTGTTGAGGATTTGCTCCTAGCCTTGGACGGCGTGTCAGTTCCTTTAATAGTAAATGTTAATTCAGCGGACAAAAACACAGTTATTATACTGCGTTACTTGTTAAGGTTGTCACAGCATTCATTAATACAATTTAGTAATTGTGATTATGTCCTTTAACAAACATTTATAAAAAAAAAAAGAACCAAATGATTGTGGAAACATCACTATCGCATTACAATGACTTACTTTATGATACTCCTCTTTATTTTATAGTGGCGTGTGCTAGAACTCTTAAATATACCCGCTGTCGTGACGAAGCACTTGTTTGTCCATTTGTGTTCGATGTGCGTGCTTGTAGAGGATTCTTTTTAGTCGAACAACATAAAGCCCTTTCCGAATGATTTATCTTTTCGAACTATGTGTGTGTGTGTGTGTCTTCTTTTTGCGGTCTGATGGGACATTTCCCACTTTGGGAGAACATACGTTTACCGTGTTCTTTCACACTCTTTCACGCTCTGGCAAATGAGACACTTGTCTGACAAGATTAACTCAGAAGGCAGACCAGTTACCGAATAAGGCTGTGCGGCCCGGGAACAGTGTGCTCTGCTTGCGTGAGAACTTTGCAAAACATTCCACACAGCTACTTAATTTCTCATATACGAACCTGAATTCTTAATTACAAGTTCAGACTGATTAAACTAAAATATCCAACATCGTTCATCATGTCTAATGATCTGGGGGCTATATACAAGCGTGGTGGAGTTATTATACAAGGTATCATAAAGGCAACTGAAATTCAGTTACGTAACATCACTTTGATTCTAGAAGGCAGTGTCACATTTGTCCCTGAGGACGATTTCCCCAACGTGGAATACATCCATAAGCAGTGAATGATGCACTCCTCGGACACTGGACACATAATAGAATAATTTATAGTAGTACTAAAGAAGCCACTAAGTTGAACACAGGCTATTCCTGGGCATAAAACCAAGAGAGGTGATGCAGCGGTAAATGTACTCGTATTCGGGAGTTCTGCGATAAAGTGAAAGCTTAATACTGTTTTACTTCAGTTCAACAAAGATGTTTTCCGTTTTATTCCACAAAAGAAAACAGATGAGTGCCAGGGAACCTCTGCAACCGGTTTTATATCCCGTTTTAGAGGCATTTGCGTCTGCTTTCACTGACTAGTGGTATGAATAAGAGCAAGGGAAGTAATGAACGACTACTTGCAGACGTGACAATGAATGGGTACAATCTCTGCGATAAAATTGTTCCTCTCCCATAATTGCTACTTGTTAGTCCAAAGATGTCGTCGAACCTACTCACAAACACCCTTACAACGAAGCCGGCCGGGGTGGCCGAGCGGTTCTAGGCGCTTCAGTCTGGATCCGCGCGACCGCTACGGTCGCAGGTTCGAATCCTGCCTCGGGCATGGATGTGTGTGATGTTCTTAGGTTAGTTATGTTTAAGTGGTTCTAAGTTCTAGGGGACTGATGACCTCAGATGTTGAGTCCCATAGTACTCACAAGGGAACCTCCCCATCGCACCCCCCTCAGACTTAGTTATAAGTTGCCACAGTGGATAGACCTTGAAAAACTGAACACAGATAAATCGAGAAAACAGGAAGAAGTTGTGTGGAACTATGAAAAAATAAGCAAAATATACAACCTGAGTAATTCATTCACAAGATAGGCAACATAAAGGACAGTGTGAGCTCAGGAGCGCCGTGGTCCCGTGGATAGCGTGAGCAGCTATGGATCGAGAGGTCCTTGGTTCAAGTCTTCCTTCGAGCGAAAAGTTTAATTCTTTAATTTCTGACAATTATCAAAGTTCAGGCACTCACGCATAATCAACTTCGCTCTCCAAAATTCCAGGATATGTTCAGATTCGCTTGGACATATGCAGGATTTGACGGTCTATACACGGAAAAATTTGAAAACATTAAAAACATATGTTTTGACGGAGCACAGGGAAAAGTGTGCGACTGTGTGCCTTTTGTATTCATTTGTTGCAGGTTATGTGACAAACTCTTATGTTTTCATCACTTTTTTGGGAGTAATTATCACATCCACAAGAAAACCTAAATCGGGCAACATAGTAGAATATTTTTACCCATTCGCCAAGTGTACAAGTTAGGTAGGTCGACAACATATTCCTGTCATGTGATGCACATGCCGTCACCAGTGTCGTTATAGAATATATCAGACGTGTTTTCCTGTGGAGGAATCGGTTGACCTATGATCCTGCGATCAAATGTTTTCGGTTCCCATTGCAGAGGCACGTCCTTTGGTCTACTAATCGCAAGGTTTTGCGGTGCGGTCGCAAAACACAGACACTAAACTTATTGCAGTGAACAGAGACGTCAGTGAACGAATGGACAGATCATAACTTTGCGAAAATAAAGAAAAATTTTTCGCTCGGGGGGAGACTTGAACCAAGGACCTCTCGTTCCGCAGCCGCTCACGCTAACCTCGGGACCACGGCGCTCCTGAGCTCTAGTTATCCTTAATGTTGCCTATCTTCGCGTAGACTACTCAGTTTGTATATTTTGCTTATTTTTTTATAGTTCCACACAACTTCTTCCTGTTTTCTCGATTGATCTGTGTTCAGTTTTTCAAGGCCTATCCACTGTGCCAACTTACAACTAAATCTGAGGGGGGTGCGATGGGGAGGTTCCCTTGTCAGAGCCACTTGAACCTTACAACGAAGGGAGTCGTAATAACGAATGTCGAAGCGTTAAATTAACTCTCTAACCATGAATTCTACACTCGGTATTTTGGATCATTATTTTTCAATTATTATATCTATAAAAGTTAAGAAAATTTACTTATTGCAGTTGTTGCAGCTACTGTCTGCTTTTCTACTTTTCATGAAGAAACGAAAAATTACTCTTCGACGAATTATAGCGAATATGTCTCATTCGTAAGGGAATGTGGGCTCAGATGTATTACGACATCTAAAAAATCACACAGAAATGATTATCATAATAATAGTTGGCTCTGTCATTCCCGAGAGGCAATTACAAGAAGCGAAATTACATGATAGAATCGTCATAAACAGTGTGTCATAAGAGAAGGGTATGGCATTTAATCCAATTACGTCACTGGCTTACTGTCAAAAACGATATAGCTTTTAGCCCAATTACGTTTTTGGCTCAGTGTCAATACACTGCAATGCTATCACATTCTGGAAAGAGAATTTCAGTACATAATGGCACCATGACAAGAACGTACCGACAGCGTTGGGTGTGTTCCAGGAATACTGGATTTCATGCTGCCTCCAACTGGGTCCATAAAATCTGCTGAATGCTGTGGACACAAACGGCCCATACGCAGAATGACCTAAATACACAAGCGTCATCGACAAAATTGTGTGGCGAGTAGGGAGACGGGTAAAAAGGAATCGGCGGAAAAATATTACTGTCGGAGCACAAAAATTGCAAATATGTTTATGTTTATTTAAAAGGCTCTGACTGAGAAGTGGGGTACCAGATGCCTCATTCTACTTTCCTCATCAGGAGCTGTTGGCCGATGACGTCGGAGTCTGGCGATCGTTTTCGACACCAATGTGTCCGTAGCCTCATACTGGGCGTCGGCATAACCTGCTGAGCTATAGTAGGTTTTTTTTTTTCAGACGTAGCGTAGTGATAGCATTTCTCGCGCTCCTTCTTGCGTTGCTCCACAGTGCACATTGTTTGTCCGACGTCGTTTTTCCCCGCCAAACTGTGATGCTGCTGCCCAGCGTAACACAGACCCGCTGTTTCGGCAACAGGCGCGGGCAGTGGCGGGAACGTCTGAATGAAAACAGTCGTCGCAGTCCGGCGCTCTTAGTTCTGAGCGCAACCATTCCGACCGTTTTGCCATTGCTGAGTGCAGTCAGCTATCACCTGTTGTCACAGTCATTGCCTTCCCCGTATTTGCTTTTTGTAGAGTGCCAGCGACTACTTTTTCGTTCAGTCTTCCATTCACGTTTATGAACAGGCATTTTCTTAATGGTGAACTTCGTGTTTCGATCAGAATGCTGAAACCAGCAGTAGCGTCAGAACGAAAGAAATCATATCATTTGAGAAAAAGTGATCCTCAAGGTAAACTCAGTGCAATATACAATATCTGCAATGGTGAAACATATTATGCAACTAAATTAATTTAAAAAATTCAAAGAAAATTAACGAATGATGACAATTATTTTTCTCAAACAAATACTTCCGACGAGTGTCAGTTGATGCTTAGATGCAAGTGATTTTTACCGAAAGAGAGTCGGCAATGGGTTCACACAAGTAGGAAGAGACACAAGATCGATAAATCTAAATAAATAAAAAACGTAATTGTTGATTCATTTAAACATAAATTTACACTAGTGGCCATTAAAATTCCTACACCACGAAGATGACGTGCTACAAAACGAAATTTAACCGACAGAAAGAAGATGCTGTGATGTGCAAATGATTAGCTTTTCAGAGCATTCACACAAGGTTGGCGCCAGTGGCGACACCTACAACGTGCTGACACGAGGAAAGTTTCCGACCGATTTCTCATACACAAACAGCAGTCGACCGGCGTTGCCTGGTGAAACGTTGTTGTGATGGCTCGTGTAAGGAGGAGAAATGCGTACCATCACCTTTCCGACTTTGATAAAGGTCGGATTGTAGCGCATCGCGATTGCGGATTATCGCGTTGATCGAGATCCAATGACTGTTAGCAGAATATGGAATCGGTGGGTTCAGGAGGGTAATACGGAACGCCGTGCTGGATCCCAACGGCCTCGTATCACTAGCAGTCGAGATAACAGGCATCTCATCCGCATGGTTGTAACGGATCGTGCAGCCAAGTCTCGATCCCTGAGTCAACAGATGGGGACGTTTACAAGACAAGAACCATCTGCACGAACAGTTCGACGACGTTTGCAGCAGCATGGACTATCAGCTCGGAGACAATGGCTGCGGTTGCCCTTGACGTTGCATCACAGATGGGAGCGCCTGCGATCGTGTACTCAACGACGAGCCTGGGTACACGAATGGCAAAACGTCATTTTTGCGGATGAATCCAGGTTCTGTTTACAGCACTGTGATGGTCACATCCGTGTCTGGCGACATCGCGGTGAACTCACATTGGAAGCGTGTATTCGTCATCGCCATACTGGCGTATCACACGGCGTGATGGTATGGGGTGCCATTGGTTACATGTCTCGGTCACCGCTTGTTCGCATTGACGGCACTTTGAACAGTGGACGTTACATTTCAGATGTGTTACGACCCGTGGCTCTACCCTTCATTCGATGCCTGCGAAACACTACATTTCAGCAGGATAATGCACGACCGCATGTTGCAGGTCCTGTAAGGGCCTTTCTGGATACAAAAAATGTCTGGTCAATGGTGTCCGAACAACTGGCTCGTCACAATACGCCAGTCACTACTCTTGATGAACTGTTGTATCGTGCTGAAACTGCATGGGCAGCTGTACCTGTCCACGCCATCCAAGTTCTGACTCAATGCCCAGGCGTATCTAGGCCGTTATTTACGGCCAGATGTGGTTGTTCCGGGTACTGATTTCTCAGGATCTATGCACCCAAATTGCGTGAAAATGTAATCACATGTCGGTTGTAGTATTATATACACTCCTGGAAATGGAAAAAAGAACACATTGACACCGGTGTGTCAGACCCACCATACTTGCTCCGGACACTGCGAGAGGGCTGTACAAGCAATGATCACACGCACGGCACAGCGGACACACCAGGAACCGCGGTGTTGGCCGTCGAATGGCGCTAGCTGCGCAGCATTTGTGCACCGCCGCCGTCAGTGTCAGCCAGTTTGCCGTGGCATCCGGAGCTCCATCGCAGTCTTTAACACTGGTAGCATGCCGCGACAGCGTGGACGTGAACCGTATGTGCAGTTGACGGACTTTGAGCGAGGGCGTATAGTGGGCATGCGGGAGGCCGGGTGGACGTACCGCCGAATTGCTCAACACGTGGGGCGTGAGGTCTCCACAGTACATCGATGTTGTCGCCAGTGGTCGGCGAAAGGTGCACGTGCCCGTCGACCTGGGACCGGACCGCAGCGACGCACGGATGCACGCCAAGACCGTAGGATCCTACGCAGTGCCGTAGGGGACCGCACCGCCACTTCCCAGCAAATTAGGGACACTGTTGCTCCTGGGGTATCGGCGAGGACCATTCGCAACCGTCTCCATGAAGCTGGGCTATGGTCCCGCACACCGTTAGGCCATCTTCCGCTCACGCCCCAACATCGTGCAGCCCGCCTCCAGTGGTGTCGCGACAGGCGTGAATGGAGGGACGAATGGAGACGTGTCGTCTTCAGCGATGAGAGTCGCTTCTGCCTTGGTGCCAATGATGGTCGTATGCGTGTTTGGCGCCGTGCAGGTGAGCGCCACAATCAGGACTGCATACGACCGAGGCACACAGGGCCAACACCCGGCATCATGGTGTGGGGAGCGATCTCCTACACTAGCCGTACACCACTGGTGATCGTCGAGGGGACACTGAATAGTGCACGGTACATCCAAACCGTCATCGAACCCATCGTTCTACCATTCCTAGACCGGCAAGGGAACTTGCTGTTCCAACAGGACAATGCACGTCCGCATGTATCCCGTGCCACCCAACGTGCTCTAGAAGGTGTAAGTCAACTACCCTGGCCAGCAAGATCTCCGGATCTGTCCCCCATTGAGCATGTTTGGGACTGGATGAAGCGTCGTCTCACGCGGTCTGCACGTCCAGCACGAACGCTGGTCCAACTGAGGCGCCAGGTGGAAATGGCATGGCAAGCCGTTCCACAGGACTACATCCAGCATCTCTACGATCGTCTCCATGGGAGAATAGCAGCCTGCATTGCTGCGAAAGGTGGATATACACTGTACTAGTGCCGACATTGTGCATGCTCTGTTGCCTGTGTCTATGTGCCTGTGGTTCTGTCAGTGTGATCATGTGATGTATCTGACCCCAGGAATGTGTCAATAAAGTTTCCCCTTCCTGGGACAATGAATTCACGGTGTTCTTATTTCAATTTCCAGGAGTGTATTTGTCCAATGAATACCCGTTTATCATCTGCATTTCTTCTTGGTGTAGCAACTTTAATGGCCAGTAGCTGTAAATAAATAGTTGGCACTATTAAAGTTCCAACCGTCGTATGAAACTGGACAGTGTGGCTGCGTGACCTCCTACAACGCGTGGCCCGTAGCCTGTGCTAGCGGGCAAACCGCGTCCGGGCAGTATGCAGCGCGCCAGTTCCTGGGCGCTGGCGAGTCCGGCAGCCGGAGTGACGTCTTTGTCGGCCGCTGTCGGCGCCCTCGCCTCGCGACGCCTATCGCCGTGCCAGCGAGACTAATGGATTGGCCACCTCGCGCCTGCCTCTGCCCCGGGTCGGCGGCTGCCACTGCGCATGCGTGGGCGTCGGCGGGCCCGCACACCCGCCGCGTCACCGCCGCGCTTCTTAAGCCGGCTTCACACAGGCAACAAAAGTATCGCCACTGCTAATGGCGAACTGCAGTTGCTTTGTAGTTGCATGTGTGAACTCCTAGTTTTCGGTGGCGCCATTCAAGAAGCGCAACTTCTGTCACGCCACAAAAAGTTGAACTTGGTTCTACTTTGTTGCGCCATTTTGCCTTCTCCACAATCGAATAACATCATTCGATTGCTACCTCGCGGATGGATTCAAACCTTTCTAGTGCGCATTCGTTCGCAGATAGTGCTCCTGTTTGTGCGTTTGCTATTAATATGTCGAAAAAGTGGTCAACAGCGACAATTATGATGTTCTTGCAGATGTACCAAGAACGAGATTGCCTTTGGAACTTCAAAAGCGAATCACACAGAGACAGAAATTTGAGAGATGCTGCATTAATTGAAATAGTAAACAGTATGCGTGAATATGTACCTGGTATTGATGTAGCTACAACAAAATTAAAAATTCGAAGCATTCGAAATGCTTACATGAATGAACATAAAAAAGTACTGAAATCACTTAAGAGTGGTGCGTCTATTATAAACCCAGCCTTGCTTGGTTTGAAGCTGCAGACCGGTTCTTAAAACATGTAGTCGAGACAAGAGAGACGAGAAACACTTTGGTAAGCAATATTTTACATTTATTATCTTTCCAAAACATCTTATTTAGTAATACGTACAGCCGATTAGTCAGCTGGCGACAGGTGACGCCATTTTGCAAACTGCGCAATTACGAAGAATTTGTGGCGTCCTGTGTGAACGGTAGCTCACAGCGCCACTCCAGAATGACTTGACGTGTGGCGATACTTTCGTTGCGTGTGTGAACCCGGCTTTAAGAGCAGTCTCGTCACGTCCGGCATCGGGGTGCGTCACCCACCCCAACCGAAAGTGGGCTTTGTAAGGAGCTGAAATTCCGCGGCCACCCACCACTGGCAGAGCTTAGCGATGAAAAGGCGGCAGCCGATGCAGCCCGGTCAACACCCGTGCGAATGGTGACACGACGTGTGTTCTTGCATTCCAACAAAAGGAATTAAATATTCTACGTACGCCTGTCTTGGAACTGGTCTACTCGGCAGCAGGATATTGTTCAGAAGCAGGGCTAAATAGTGCTCACGGCACAACTTCACTAGAAGAAGGGATCGGTTGGTAGGACATGTTCTGAGGCATCAAAGGATCACCAATTTAGTACTGGAGGGCAGCGTGGAGAGTAAGAATCGTAGAGGGAGACCAAGAGATGAATACACTAAGCAGATTCAGAAGGATGTAGGCTGCAGTACGTATTGGGAGATGAAGAGGCTCGCACAGAATAGAGTAGCATGAAGAGCTGCATCAAACCAGTCTCTGGACTGAAGACCACAACAACAACAACAACAACAACAACGAAGAGAATGGACGTCGAATTGAACAGAACCATGAGAATAGTGTGATTCTTCAATTTCTCCAGGCGTATTTTATGACGAAATAAATCTCGGATGAACAGCCTGGTATGAGTGTGCATAGGACGGAATATTTCGACAATCGACCACGTTGCCATCATCAGGTGCATGCAGTGTCAGTGAGCGAGCTGTCCGTGTGTACAATGGGGAAGGCGCGCGATTTGTCTGAGTGTGGGCGAGGGCAGATTGTGATGGCCCGTAGTCTTGGCAAGAGCATTTCGGAAAATGCACGACTTGTCGGTTGTTCGAGGTGTTCTGTGGTGAGTGTCTTCAACGCGTGGCGGAACCAAGATGAAACCACGTCCCGACGTCGTGGGGTTGGGCGACCACCTCTCTTTATAGACGTCGGACGTCGTAGGCTGGGCAGAGTGGTAACACAGGACAGGTGGTTAACTGCGGCGGAACTAACGTCAGACTGTAATGCTATGCAGAGTAAAAGTGTCTCTGAACACACAGTGCACCGAACACTCCTAACGTCGGGCCTCTGCAGCCGACCACCCATGCATGTGCCAATGTTTCTGACATAACTGATTATGTTTTTTTTAATTGCTGTTATTTTCAGTAATAAACATAGACCTCTAATAATGATTGAACAATTCTAAGAGTCCGTCAGACTTTAGCATTATACGTTCCATGATCTCTAGAATCAAAATATCTATTAAAATCGGTAAAGAAAATAATACTCAGTACGGCCACTATTCACTGCTTTTCTCAAAAAGTAATAAATGGTTGAATGCTACAAAAAATAACCAGTAGTCTCCTATTGATTCCAATTTTTTGAAACTATGCTCAAAAAAATGGCTCTGAGCACTATGGGACTTAACATCTGTGGTCATCAGTCCCCTAGAACTTAGAACTACTTAAACCTAACTAACCTAAGGACATCACACCCATCCATGCCCGAGGCAGGATTCGAGCCTGCGACCGTAGCAGTCGCGCGGTTCCGAACTGAGCGCCTAGAACCGCGAGACCAACGCGGCCGGCGAAACTATGCTCAAAGATTATATTGTAATCGAGGTTCGTACAACTGTCGAGGCTTACGAACAGTGAGTACGAGTGGGTGAAAACTGATGGTAGAGGACTCCATGTTTGTGTTGTATCGTCCATTTCCAAGGGCTGCAAGCAGACACAGGCAGCAGATTAACTAATTTCTGTTTTTTATGTAAACAATGAATTAACTGTTAAGTTTTCAATATATTACTGTTGCCTTAATTTCCTTTATCAGATGGTTCAAATGCCTCTGAGCACTATGGGACTTAACATCTGAGGTCATCAGTCCCCTAGAACTTAGAACTACTTAAACCTAACTAACCGAAGGACATCATACACATCCATGCCCGAGGCAGGATTCGAACCTGCGACCGTAGCGGTCACGCGGTTCCAGGCTGAAGCGCCTAGAACCGCACGGCCCACCGGCCGGCTTTCCTTTATCTCTTATTATTTCATAGAAATGGGAGATAAATGGTTGGTTGGTTGGTTCATTTGGGGCACGGGACCAAGCAGCGAGGTCATCTGTGGAGACAAGCTTTTGCGTCAAATTCGTAATTCTGTTTCTTTAACTATTTCGAATAAAAACCCGTTTTGTAGTCAAATACATTTGCGTTTTAACAGTAATTTAAATAAAGTAGATTTTTTGATGACAAACATAAAAATGGTCTTCCAAAAAAATTCAGATGACCAATTTAGATAGTAGAACATTTACTATGAACAATTACTTGGCAATAGTTAGACTTCCAGTAATGAATTAACCCGTTGGCCAATACTTATTGTCCAATCTCTTCGTTTTCTAATGTGTTGGTCTGTAAGCCGGCTCCTTTCTTCAGAAACGATATCACTCAAAGGCGACAGCAATCCCCCACAGAACTTCCTACCAACGATATCTATTTTTGAGCTACGAAAGGAGGAGGGCTTCTGGGTAGTAAACGACAACAGGTACATATTGTCTCAGAAATGCAATGGAAATATCAGGAAGAAACATTACTAATTTTTTTAAAAAGTTTTATTACAAATCAAAACTTTTAGCACCACTTCTGTGACGAATTGATATACCAGTCTTTAACACGCTTATTAGTAAAATAACTGGCCAGGAGTGTGTTGGACCAGTCTACTTAGGGTTCCGCACCAACTTAATGATGTATACAGACAGCTCATCCATTCCGGGAATCGGGGATCTCGACGATGTTTGCGTGTTATCGACATTGATACAGGCAAGATGGTTTAAATGGCCCTGAGCACTATGGGACTTAACATCTGAGGTCATCAGTGCCCTAGAACTTAGAACTACTTAAACCTAACTAACCTAAGGACATCACACACATCCATGGCCGAGGCATGATTCTAACCGTAGCGGTCACGCGGTTCCAGACTGAAGCGCCTAGAACCGCTCAGTCACACCGGCCGGCTACTAGCAAGATATCTGTCCCAACGATTCCAAGACTTTCGAGAATGTTTTAATTTCAAGTTTGAAATCGGATAACAAAAGAAGTATTCTTTTCGTCTGATATAATACAAATCAACAATTTTCTGATTTCTTCTTTCATTTTTACTCTGAAACCTTTCTTCTTGCCAAATTTTGTGATTTTATGTCAAGGAGAAGCACCTTACAGGTTTTAATGAGTCAGCTTGCGAGTATCAAAATATGTCACACATATGGCCGTATCTTTTGATTGCTTTGATTTGGAAGTTAACGTTTATTACACCGCCAAGCGACCGTAGGCCGTAGTTGTTGTGATGATCTGCAGTCCGAAGACTGGTTTGATGCAGCTCTCCATGTTACTCTATCTCGTACACGCCTCTTCATCTGTAACCTACATCCTTCTGAATCTGTTTACTATATTCATCTCTTGGTGTCCGTCTACGACTTTTACGCCCCACGCTTGCCTCTCGTACTAAATTGTTGATCCCTTGATAACTCAGAATATGTGCTACCAACTGATCCCTTCTTCTAGTCAGATTGTTCGACAAATTTCTTCTCACCCGAATTCTATTCAGTACCTCCCCTTTAGTCACATGATCTACGCATTTGATCTTCAGCTTTTGCCTACAGCAACGCATTTCAAAATCTTCAATTCTCATCTTGTCTAAACTGTTTATTGTTCTTGTTTCACTTCTGTACAAGGCTACACTCTATACAAATACTGGCAGAAAAGATTTCGTGACAATTAAATCAATACTCGATGTCAACAATTTTCTCTTGTTCAGAAACACTTTTCTTGCCATTGCCTGTCTACACGTCTAGAAGTGATACGTCTACTCATTGCTGAGAAAAAAGGATTTTTAACAGTCGAACGGACAGACACAAACAGACAGCCGGATGAACCTAGAAGTGTTCTGTTTTTACCGACTGAGATACGGAACCTAAAAAATGAAACCTGTTATGATCTATACCAGGGGTCTCCAAACTTTTTAGTGCGCGGGCCACATTGACTCCTCCACGATGTCATAAGGGCCAAGATCTACCTAGTGGGATTGAAGCACCCTAGCACTCCATGATCGCCGTAATGTAAGGCTAAAGGAAAGACGAAATCGCAAAAATCTAAGGTTGTGGGAACAGCTAGCACTGAAACGAACGTAGATTTTTATTTAATTACATAATTTTGATTGGAGGACGTACCTGACCGAAATTCTGGCGTATTTTATTCTGGCGAATTTCACCGACAAAAAAGTATGTCACAGCACATTCTTCACGAAAGCGTCCTGCAAAGTTAACGAAATCTCAAAATCACTGTTAGCAACACTATTACTGCAAGACGAAACAGAGGCAGAGTATGTCAACGATTTGTTATTTCAAGCAGCGCAACAAGAAGTTTAGTTATGTAGTCTTGTAGCGACAGAGCCAGAGCATATATTTGATAGTTCTGTTGCGTGATTGTGTCTATGTTGCGAGTGTCTCGCGAGCTTTTTTAGTGTTTTATGCGCTGTACTAGTAGGTGAGACGACGAAGTGTGGGACAATTCAAAGTTTGAATTCGAAGAGACAAGGAAAATCTGAAAATCGAAATACGTATAGCACGACTTGAATATTTTTTCACTGTATTTTTAGTGAAACTACAATGAATTGTGAGTATTTAATTTAGTACTTAAAGTACCGTAAAAATAAATTCATTGCATTCTGTTTAGGCAGACTACTCCCTAGTTTTATTAGTATTAAATAGCACAATTTTATTTTCAGGTTACAATCTTTTGTGAAGATCTGTACAAATATGGAAAAGAAACGAAAGGTTGACAGTGAATGTAGGATTTTTAAAGAGCAGTGGGGATGTCAATTTTTCGTGGTGGAGTCAAGCAACAAACCTATGTGTATTATTTCCAATGAAGCAATATCAGTCTTTAAACAATACAATATAAAACGTCATTATGAGACTAAGCACTCTCAGAATTACTCCTAGTTTACAGAATGCGAAAGGTTAGAAATGTATGAGTCTCTGAAACGCTAGCTAAAAACCCAGCAGTCGCTGTTTAAGAAAGTAAATGCTGAACAACATACAGCAACTCGTGCTAGTTTTCGTGTTGCTCATTTACGAGGGTGTCCAGAAAGCAAGTTACGATTGATCGCGAAATGAAAATCACAGTGAAAATCAGAAATGTTTCATTTGTAACAGTTAGCTACACCTTTCAGCTACTTCTCTACGTAGTCGCCGTTCTGACTCAGACATTCGTCGTAGCGTTGTACCAACTTTCCAGTACCCTCACCATAGAAGGCAGCCGCCAGTGCTTTCCGCCAATTCTCTACGCTGGCCTAAAGCTCTTTGTCTGTGCCAAAATGTTGTCTTCATAGCCAGCGGTTCGTTTGAGCAGAGATGAAACTCAGTGGGAGACAATTACGGGCTGTATTGTGGGTAACGAAACATTTCCAATTGAAACGATGCAGGAACATCTTCATTGTCCCTGTAGAATGAGGCTGAGAATTGTCTTGAAGAAGAAACCGCACGACAGCTATGTAATGTTGGTTGCATAGCTTCAGGGGAAAATTCTCACCAGGCCCTCGTACTTGGCGGGAGACACTATTTTCTATAACATCTTTACGCGCTCACTAAGAGCTCAGGAATGAAAAGAGCGACATAATTCTACCTAGAGTCATACTAGAGACACTGCCCAACACATCTTTGCAAAGCTTTATCGGATTTTCATAGTCGTTTCCATTTCGCGACCGATCGTAACTTACTTTCTGGACAGCCCTCGTAGTAGCGAAACGGTGTAAGCCATTAGCCGACGGTGAATTAATTAAGAACTGCATTATTGCAACAGCAGAAGAAATGCGTCCAGAAAAAGTTAATTTATCTAAAAACATAAGTTTGTCGGCAAACACATCGGGGATGTCCGGCCAGCTAACGCGGGCCGGCTTCTCTCCGCGGGCCGTAGTTTAGAAACCCTTGATCTGTACCAAACAAATACCGAAAAGTACGGGTTATTGAGAACTAACATACCAGTACTGGCTTCAAGCGATCGGTTTTTCTCACCCCTACCTGTAACTCTGACCAGGGAGCTGGCTCCGGATCGCCTTGCAAGCCATCGCTTCGCCGCAAGACAAAGCGGCGAGCGTGCGTCGGCGTCGCGGTGCCTGGCAGCGACACGTTGCGGTTGGCACGACGTCCCCTGCCCCTCCCCCCCCCCCCCGCTCTGTCCCCCCTCCCACTCCCGACCCCCTGTACCGTACCGTCTGGCTGGCGGCTTTACGAGCGCCACTTTGCGTCGTTTTACGCACCCGCCGACCGCTCGGCTCGGCGCGCCCTCTGGTGGCAGTAATGGCGTGATCATCCGCCGCTCGCCACCCCCGTGTTAAATCCATATCGCGTTTACGGCGATGCCGCCCGGCGTAAAACGCGCGGTACGCTCGCCGCTGATGTCTACATTTCCGGCCCCTAAAGCCGCGCGCGTGCCGCACCAAACTCCCAGCTCACATTCGTGTTGCGCTCGGGAACGCCTGCTGCGACAGTAAGCCAGCGTGTGTTGCTGGAAAATTTCGTCGCCTTTAATCCCTCTAGGGTCGACTGCTCCCTCGCAATTCACTCTCCGAATAATTCTTTCAGTTGTCTATAGTCCACACGTGTTATAAAAAATGAATCTATGTATACAGGGTGTTACAAAAAGGTACGACCAAACTTTCAGGAAACATTCCTCACACACAAATAAAGAAAAGATATTATGTGGACATGTGTTAGAGCTCATTTTAGTTTCGTCAGTACGTACTGTACTTCCTCGATTCACCGCCAGTTGGCCCAATTGAAGGAAGGTAATGTTGACTTCGGTGCTTGTGTTGACATGCGACTCATTGCTCTACAGTACTAGCATCAAGCACACCAGTACGTAGCATCAACAGGTTAGTGTTCATCACGAACGTGGTTTTGCAGTCAGTGCAATGTTTACAAATGCGGAGTTGGCAGATGCCTATCTGATGTATGGATTAGCGCGGGGCAATAGCCGTGGCGCGGTACGTTTGTATCGAGACAGATTTCCAGAACCAAGGTGTCCCGACAGGAAGACGTTCGAAGCAATTGACCGGCGTCTTAGGGAGCACGGAACATTCCAGCCTATGACTCGCGACTGGGGAAGGCCTAGAACGACGAGGACACCTGCAATGGACGAGGCAATTCTTCGTGCGGTTGACGATAACCCTAATGTCAGCGTCAGAGAAGTTGCTGCTGTACAAGGTAACGTCGACCACGTCACTGTATGGAGAGTGCTACGGTAGAACCAGTTGTTTCCGTACCATGTACAGCGTGTGCATGCACTATCAGCAGCTGATTGGCCTCCACGGGTACACTTCTGCGAATGGTTCATCCAACAATGTGTCAATCCTCATTTCAGTGCAAAAGTTCTCTTTACGGATGAGGCTTCATTCCAACGTGATCAAATTGTAAATTTTCACAATCAACATGTGTGGGCGGACGAGAATCCGCACGCAATTGTGCAATCACGTCATCAACACAGATTTTCTGCGAACGTTTGGGCAGGCATTGTTGGTGATGTCTCGATTGGGCCCCATGTTCTTCCACCTACGCTCAATGGAGCACGTTATCATGATTTCATACGCGATACTCTACCTGTGCTGCTAGAACATGTGCCTTTACAAGTACGACACAACATTTGGTTCATGCACGATGGAGCTCCTGCACATTTCAGTCGAAGTGTTCGTACGCTTCTCAACAACAGGTTCGGTGACCGATGGATTGGTAGAGGCGGACCAATTCCATGGCCTCCACGCTCTCCTGACCTCAACCCTCTTGACTTTCGTTTATGGGGGCATTTGAAAGCTCTTGTCTACGCAACCCCGGTACCAAATGTAGAGACTCTTCGTGCTCGTATTGTGGACGGCTGTGATACAATACGCCGTTCTCCAGGGCTGCATCAGTGCATGGATTCCATGCGACGGAGGGTGAGATGCATGTATCCACGCTAACGGAGAACATTTTGAACATTTCCTGTAACAAAGTGTTTGAAGTCACACTGGTACGTTCTTTTGCTGTGTGTTTCCATTCCATGATTAATGTGATTTGAAGAGAAGCAATAAAATGGGCTCTAACATGGAAAGTAAGCGTTTCCGGACACATGTCCACATAACATATTTTCTTTCTTTGTGTGTGAGGAATGTTTCCTGAAAGTTTGGCCGTACCTTTTTGTAACACCCTGTGTAATCCACAAATTATAAAAATGAATGTATGTATTGTAACGTCCCCTTAGAAAATTATGAATGACTGTGCTGGTAAACTTCTACGTTATTTGATTTTCAAACAACTGAACAAAACTGAACGTACTCAGACATTTCTCTCTTTACTTATTCTGGTCATCACTAAACTGACACACAATATTTTTTTTAGCGCAAGCAATCTGACTTTCAATAATCCCTACAAAAGAATGGCCCTGACTAACAATAACCTATACCTTTCATGAATCACTTACCTCAAAAAATCTCCGTTACTCGAACTACTGCAATACTGCAATACAGCGAGCGCCAATACTGCCAGCTAAATAAAAGGTTCTAGCTACTGAAGGCACTAACTACTGATAGGCATAGTTAGAAAATGAAAGATTTTGATAGAGAACAAACAATGTATTTACCATAATAGTGTTCAAAAGTCATCATATACAGGGTGGTCAGAAAATGTGTGAAATGCTTGTAGGGATGTACAGGGCAGGCTGTACTGAGACATAAATGTTAAGAAAGAAATCCGATACGTTGCTCCGTTTCAGAGTTATTTAGCGTAGAATTCAGCCAATCGGGGCGTCGCGCGATCGCAATCAAGCGGCCTGCCAGGGGCGGTGTTGCCCAACGAGTGCTTCGACTCATTAGCTGGAACTTGAATTTACGCGCGCGACGCCCCGATTGGCTAAATTCTATGCTAAATAACTCGGAAACGGAGCAACGTATCGAATTTCTTTCTTAACATTTATGTCTCAGTACAATCTGCCCTACAATATCACGACAAGCGTTTCAGACATTTTCTGACCACCTTGTATATATATCTATCAATTCATGACATCCATCTGTACAAATTTCCTTTTTCAGGCGGACACAAGTCCATATCGTCCGCTTATAGCAACCTCTCAAAACTCTGTCATCTCTCTCTCCCCCCACAGCCACCACTGCTGGCGGCTCACCTCCAACTGCCCAACGCTACGCGCTGTTCACATCCAGCTGCCCAACACTACAATAGCAAATATTCCAACAATGCCAACCAGCCACAGATTGTACACAGCACAGTCAGTGATTTTCATACAGAGCGCTACGTGGCGTTACCAACATAGGAACCTGAACAGCCAACTTATATATATATATATTGTTGTAACCGCAGGAACAAGCCAAGTCTAATTGCAGTGCCTTGAGAATAGTACGTAGGAAGAAGTTAAAGTTGTAGCGCTGGACGCCAGGCGTGGCCGAGGGGTCAGCCGAGGCGGCAGTCAAACTGCTGCGCAGCGGCGCTTGATAAGAAAGCAAACAGCCAGCAGATACAAACGAAGATCTGTGTAGAGACTCGTGATAAGCGATCAATTAAGAAGTATCAACAGTAAGCATTCCTGGCTAGAGAGAGAGGTCTGGGAGTGGAGAGAGAAAGAAAGAGGGCCCTTGGTGGGGACAGCGCTACGTCATGAGGAGCCAATGAAGGGCTCAGGACGCAGTGCGTGACCATATAGGGAGAGGCGTCTCTATCCCTCCAGTCAGCCGCTGAAGAACAATAGCAACAACAATGCTTTAACGATACCAAATGAGGACAAGTTGCCTTCGACGCTACGTCATGCCAAGCGCTGGCGGGGTCGAAGGGGAAACGCTAACAAAACCCGAGAGCACGCCGCTCTGAGGCTCTTGTCGGGTCTTGCGCTTCTTCTTGTCGAGTAGTTAGAGAGTGATAGCAGCAGCCGACTTGGGCTGAGGGACGGGCTGTAGGCAGGCAGCCGGAGATAGTCGCTGGAGAGCGTCAGGGCGTAGCCGCGGGACTCTAACGTAGGGTGCTAGGAAATATTGCAGAACTTCTAGTAGGCAGTCGGAACGGTGGAGTCAGTCACCGTCTCTGTGTTAGACGTGGCCTTCCTGTGAATGCAACCACCGCGCAGTTACGGTGAGCTGTATTCATTCAGAATAAACTGCAATTTGTTAAAGTTATCGAGACTTTAATTCTACCCGCTTCCTAACCTTGTACCTTCACACCAGGGATTTCTACATCTTAGCCAGATCAAAAAGTCTCCCTCTCACTAAGGTCAACCGGCTAAATCCCTTTTACGAAAGCGTGTCGCTCAATCCCTCGCAATACCCACGCTTGGGACGCGACAATATATATATATATATATATACAGGGTTATTACAAATGATTGAAGCGATTTCACAGCTCTACAATAACTTTATTATTTGAGATATTTTCACAATGGTTTGTACACACATACAAAAACTCAAAAAGTTTTTTTAGGCATTCACAAATGTTCGATATGTGCCCCTTTAGTGATTCGGCAGACATCAAACCGATAATCAAGTTCCTCCCACACTCGGCGCAGCATGTCCCCATCAATGAGTTCGAAAGCATCGTTGATGCGAGCTCGCAGTTCTGGCACGTTTCTTGGTAGAGGAGGTTTAAACACTGAATCTTTCACATAACCCCACAGAAAGAAATCGCATGGGGTTAAGTCGGGAGAGCGTGGAGGCCATGACATGAATTGCTGATCACGATCTCCACCACGACCGATCCATCGGTTTTCCAATCTCCTGTTTGAGAAATGCCAAACATCATGATGGAAGTGCAGTGCAGCACCATCCTGTTGAAAGATGAAGTCGGCGCTGTCGGTCTCCAGTTGTGGCATGAGCCAATTTTCCAGCATGTCCAGATACACGTGTCCTGTAACGTTCTTTTCGCAGAAGAAAAAGGGGCCATAAACTTTAAACCGTGAGATTGCACAAAACACATTAACTTTTGGTGAATTGCGAATTTGCTGCACGAATGTGTGAGGATTCTCTACCGCCCACATTCGCACATTGTGTCTGTTCACTTCACCATTAAGAAAAAATGTTGCTTCATCACTGAAAACAAGTTTCGCACTGAACGCATCCTCTTCCATGAGCTGTTGCAACGGCGCCGAAAATTCAAAGCGTTTGACTTTGTCATCGGGTGTCAGGGCTTGTAGCAATTGTAAACGGTAAGGCTTCTGCTTTAGCCTTTTCCGTAAGATTTTCCAAACCGTCGGCTGTGGTACGTTTAGCTCCCTGCTTGCTTTATTCGTCGACTTCCGCGGGCTACGCGTGAAACTTGCCCGCACGCGTTCAACCGTTTCTTCGCTCACTGCAGGCCGACCCGTTGATTTCCCCTTACAGAGGCATCCAGAAGCTTTAAACTGGGCATACCATCGCCGAATGGAGTTATCAGTTGGTGGATCTTTGTTGAACTTCGTCCTGAAGTGTCGTTGCACTGTTATGACTGACTGATGTGAGTGCATTTCAAGCACGACATACGCTTTCTCGGCTCCTGTCGCCATTTTGTCTCACTGCGCTCTCGAGCGCTCTGGCGGCAGAAACCTGAAGTGCGGCTTCAGCCGAACAAAACTTTGAGTTTTTCTACGTATCTGTAGTGTGTCGTGACCATATGTCAATGAATGGAGCTACAGTGAATTTATGAAATAGCTTCAATCATTTGTAATAGCCCTGTATATACTGTGTGTGTGTGTGTGTGTGTGTGTGTATGTATTCCACATTTCCTCCTCAACCACTGCACTGATTTTATGCAAAGCCTGCACACGTGTTCCTGACTATCAGGCAACAATCGCTCTGCCATTAGGAACCACCTGCCAGTCTTAGTTCAGCAGATATGAAGTGATAAACAGTGGGATGTATCCAAACTCCTGCATCACGCAAGACGTTTAAATTTATTGCTTATCTGCTAAAAACTCTATTCGTAATAAATTTCGCAAGCAGTATCCAGGTATGAAATTTCCGGACCGAGACTCGAACTCGGGACTTGTGCCTTTTGCAGCCAAGTGCTCCACCTACTTTTTTTTCAATCTCGTTTTGTTCGTTGTTGGTCGTTGAATTTGTTCGGGATGGACGTCCCATGATGCTTGTTCAAGGTAATCGTTGCTCCATTAACGCAGATTTTTTTTATTGCAGAAGGCAGCTAACCCTCTGACCGAACACGCTCAGCTGCGACTGAGCTACCCAAGCACGACTCACGACCCGTCCTCACACCTTCACACAGTTTTAGTCTGCCAGGAAGTTTCACACCAGCTCACGTTCCCCTGCAGAGCGAAACTTTCATTCATTATCCAGATATGCCACTAAACGTACTTAAAAATTACATCGTGGTACCACATATGGTTCAGCAGATATGACGTCATAAACACTTCGATGAGTAAAAAACTGCCGCATTGTGCGTAATGTTTAAATATATAACCTATTTGCTACAAACTCGGTTCGCTGCATATTTTTCAGATAGTATCCACATATGCAATTGAATGCCTCTAGAAAATTACATCATGGTAACAAACATAGTTTACGAGATATGACGTCATAAACGCTGAGGTGCGTGAAAATCTTTCGCGTCATGCATGACGTTTGAATTTAAGTACTTCTTTGTTACCAACTCTTTTCCCAACACATTTTGCGGACAGTATCCACATATGCCGCTAAACGTACCTCCCCACAAATATATCAAAAATGGCTCTGAGCACTATGGGACTTAACATCTGAAGTCATCAGTCCCCTAGAACTTAGAACTACTCAAACCTAACTAACCTAAGGACATCACCCACATCCATGCCCGAGGCAGGATCCGAACCTGCGAGCGTAGCAGCAGCGCGGTTCCGGACTGAATCGCCTAGAACCGCTCAGCCACAGCGGCCGGCCACAAATATACCATTCTATGACACATAGTTCAAGAGGTATTGCGTCATAAACGTTGAGATGCGTCAAAACCTGGATCATCATGCATGAAATTTTAAACCATTAATTATTTACTTCTAAGGCACTCCTACAGTAAAGTCAGCTTCAGGAAATCCCTAACACCTGTCAGCGCTTTTTACAGCTTTTAACTTCGAGACGCGAACGTCTGTACGCGAAAACGATAGCCGTCACTAGAAATGTAAAGAGGCGTTTAGATAGAGACGTTTGCAAAATCGCGTTGGAGACACGAGGAACAGCTGTGCCCAGCGTACAGAACTGTCGACGATCACATTGCTTAATTTCAGTACTGTACTTACGCATTTGTGTATTATCTATATTTCTTTGTGCTATTGGTTATTAATTTCAAGCCGGCCGCGGTGGTCTCGCGGTTCTAGGCGCGCAGTCCGGAACCGTGGGACTGCTACGGTCGCAGGTTCGAATCCTGCCTCGGGCATGGATGTGTGTGATGTCCTTAGGTTAGTTAGGTTTAAGTAGTTCTAAGTTCTATGGGACTGATGACCACAGCTGTTAAGTCCCATAGTGCTCAGAGCCATTTGAACCATTTGAACCATTAATTTCAAAGGTGTTTTCACGAATACAATGAAATGAAATTTTTTCGAGACTTCACGACAAACACAGTTCAACTTCTGTTTTTCTTTCTAAAGGAAAATTTGCAAAATAGATGCCCGGGAATGGCGTGTTTGTCAGCTAGTAGTATATATAAATTAAAGTTTCCTACAGCGTTTCTATATATGTTGCAGCTAAGGAGTTTGCGGTTTTCGCTAATAGGTTATTGTTATTGTTGACAGTAATGGACTGCGTAATGTACGTATTGTAATCTGATCCACGTATAATTGGCGTATTGAATGTTATCTCACGATGATGTAAATTGCGAGAAGAGGCGATATCTGGCGGGAAAAGCAGTAACGTAACAGCCGCCGTAAATCCAGAGAGCAGCCAAGCTTGACCAGAATATATGTCGGTTCTGGTGGACCGCTGGTAAGCTACCTCAGCAACGAGATAACTACTTCGCGGCAGATAAAAACCAGAGACAGTAAGGAGAAAGAAACAAAACACAAAATGAGGTATCCAAATATCTAAAGGGATGCTGTATGGAACAATATCAGCATGGACGAACTTTCATTTGATTCTGAATCGTCCTGCACAGCCATACTGTGTGTCAAAGAATGCCCTTAGACTCATATTTTTATGTGATCTTCAGAATAACTAGAGTTTGAAATTTAGATGTTACTTTCTTGCAAAGGTGTATTACCTCGTACTGTTCGAAACATCGCAATAATTTCTGTATAATAACGCATTTCTCCATATCGTAAATGACTTATTTATTGAGTGCACTTAGACGTTACTTTTTTCTCTTTCCTTTGGGTTAGGTACTTCAGTTCCACTCATCTTAGCATTGTGTCCTTCCTGCCGTAATTTTATACACCATGGAGTGGCTCGTCTTCAACGTTGCGTCAACTTCTCCGTCTGCACTGTCACTGTTTACTCCTTCTCATCGCCAGTAAATTTAATGTCGTTAACAGCAAGCTTTCACTATCAAATAACAACGGGCGTTACTCTAACTATGGTTTTGTGTGGTCAGCTGATGTAGTTATTACGCGCTACTGCTGGATGCACTGTAATACCAATCTCATTGCGGAAGGCAGTTTATTATAAAACACGAGCTGTTTGCAAACAGTGTCTCACACGCATTCCTTATGCAAGTCCTTGTGTTCTAGAAACTAAATTTCACTTTGAACTCATCGTCTGTAATGTGCAAATAACTGGACAATTTTCCTGACTCTTTTTTTTATATGAAAGAGAATGCAACCAAATGCTGGTAGAAATTAACATCTTTAAATTATCCATTGTTTCATACAAATGGTACACTCTTAATAAAGTTTTATTCTTTTTCAGGTACGTCAATATAAAAGCTGCCGGCTAAACTGCATACGTACTGTTATTCTTTGCATGTGCGGTAAGTTGCCTATTATTTGATTCCATACCTTTTTTTTAAAAAAAAGTAAGAGTGGAGTAAAATAATGATCTTCTTATGGAACAAAATCTCATAACAAATAGACGTAGGTTGACGTTGTAAAGAGCTTATGATTGCAAATCTTTTAATGTAGCTATTGTAGAATTGCAACTTTATTGTAACACTATAAGAGAGAATTGTGATTTTTTTTTGTCTCTTTCCCTCTATTTCTCAAGCTCTTCGTATGTAGATTGCACGTTTCTGCCGGTTTCGGAGGGATCCAAATGAGAGAAATAAATGATTCTGCGAGTCACCGTCTTCCCTACCATCATATTAGATGATCTGTTGCTCTCCCACCGTGATATCGTTGGATTTTTCTTCATGTACTGCAGGGATATCGATTGCTGATTGAAATCAGTTGGTTAATGAAAAGAACAGGGAAGAATTGCAGACCAGTAACGGACAGCTGAAAGAAAAGCGGATATATTCTCGAAACAAATTGAAATGAGAGGCAGTCTATATACAAGTAGATGGTAACTAGCCATTCCACAATTTTGGACTAATTCAATTTAACTCTCTTTTGCTGTGACCATAGAAAATATGTCTTTGCGGATTCTTTTGCTTAATTTACTATGAAGTTTGTAAGGTTTCGTGTTGATATTATATTTGTCGCAGTTCGCCATCTAGTTTCAGTTTCACCATGACGTCAAGAAATGGGAGGACGCCGTCCTATTCCAACTCCGTGGTAAAATGTATGTTGAAGTGAAGCGAGATAAGGTGATGCAGAAGTTCATCTAGGCCGTCCTGTCCACGCAGCCATATGACGAACATGTTACCTACGTAGCGGTGCAAAAACTGTGGCTGTAGTTGGGTTTGTCCCGCGGCGAATTTGTTCATGAGGGCTATCGAGGGGAAGGCCCTGCGTGTATATGTACTTCCTCGAATCGATATAGAAATGATTGATTTCCCAGAAACATCTGTCGATGGAATTTACATTCCGAAATAGTTCAGGTATCTTGTATAGTGCAGCCTGATGAACTCTTTAACGTTTCATACAGCAAAATCCATTGCGGTTGCGTGCCTTCGCGATGCTATGGTTAACAACGACGGGGAGATTTAAATCTTCACAGTTTCTTACGACTCGAGACTGAGCCAACACTATTGACAACATTTATTCCTCTGAATAGTGAAATTATACTCGTTGGCAGTTTTGATATCTCTAGATGAAACCAGATCTCGGAATTCATCTCTCCTTTCTGACTCACTTTCACGATAACATACTATAACATTTCTCCCAAGATGCACGCGTCTATACTGTACAGTAAATCATTAGACATCGCATAACTTACACTACTCGCCATTCAAATTGCTACAACAAAAACAAAAGCGGATGATAAACGGGTATTCATTGGACAAATATATTATACTAGAACTGACATGTGATTACATTTTCACGCAATTTGGGTGCATAGCTCCCGAGAAATCAGTACCCAGAACAACCACCTCTGGCCGTAATAACGACCTTGATACGCCTGGGTATTGAGTCAAACAGAGCTTGGATGGCGTGTACAGGTACAGCTGCCCGTGCAGCTTCAACACGATACCACAGTTCATCAAGAGTAATGACTGGCGTATTGTGACGAGCCAGCTGCTCGGCCACCATTGACCAGACGTTTTCAATTGCTGAGAGATCTGGAGAATGTGCTGGCCAGGGCAGCAGTCGAACATTTTCTGTATCCAGAAGGCCCGTACAGGACCTGCAACATGCGGTCGTGCATTATCCTGCTGAAATGTAAGTTTTCGCAGGGATCGAATGAAGGGTAGAGCCACGGGACTTAACACATCTGAAATGTAACGTCCACTGTTCAAAGTGCCGTCAATGCGAACAAGAGGTGACCGGGACGTGTAACCAATGGTACCCCATACCATCACGCTGGGTGATACGTCAGTATGGCGATGACGAATACACGCTTCCAATGTGCGTTCACCGCGATGTCGCCAAACACGGATGCGACCGTCATGATGCTGTAAACATAACCTGGATTCATCCGAGAAAATGACGTTTTGCCATTCGTGCACCCAGGTTCCTCGTTGAGTTCGCCATCGCAGGCGCTCCTGTCTGTGATGCAGCGTCAAGGGTAACCGCAGCCATGGTCTCCGAGCTAATAGTCCATGCTGCTGCAAACGTCGTCGAACTGTTCGTGCATATGGTTGTTGTCTTGCAAACGTCCCCATCTGTTGACTCAGGGATCGAGACGTGGCTACACGATCCGTTACAGCCATGCGGATAAGATGCCTGTCATCTCGACCGGTAATGATACGAGGCCGTGGGGATCCAGCACGGCGTTCCGTATTACCCACCTGAACCCACCGATTCCATATTCTGCTAACAGTCATTGGATCTCGACCAACGCGAGCAGCAATGTGGCGATACGATAAACCGCAATCGCGATGCGCTACAATCCAACCTTTATCAAAGTCGGAAACGTGATGGTACGCATTTCTCCCCCTTACACGAGGCATCACAACAACGTTTCACCAGGCAACGCCGGTCAACTGCTGTTTGTGTATGAGAAATCGGTTGGAAACTTTCCTCATGTCAGCACTTTGTAGGTGTCGCCAACGGCGCCAACCTTGTGTGAATGCTCTGAAAAGCTAATCACTTGCATATCAGAGCATCTTCTTCCTGTCGGTTAATTTTCGCGTCTGTAGCACGTCATCTTCGTGGTGTAGCAGTTTTAATGGCCAGTAGTGTAGATATGCGTAAGCTGTCTCCTCTGAATCCTTTCCCCCCGACCCTGCATCCAGCGCATTATTCAATTGGCGCCCACACATTTTCGCTGCATACATAAGAGGCAGGTGATACGTGCGCGTTAGCTCAGTTCTGCGGCACGCGGGGTGGCCAGCTGCTCCTACCGCCTGGGGGCAGCCCACGTTGTGGCCGATCTGGCGGACCAGTCGTAATAACTGGCGCTGCCGGCCGCGCCACGTAATTGCCCGATGGCCGACGAGGCTGGCGTGTCCTCCGGATATCACGCAGCACCGCTAATTACGCGGCCTCACGCGCTGCCGGCCAGCCCCCTCCCTCCCTCCCTCCCTCCCTCCCTCACACGGCTCCCGCTCACACATCATAAACATTTTATTTCATAACAGCTAGAGATCTACGAACGGTTCAAGCCTGAATAATAAGGCTACTCCATCTTCTGCTGGACAGAATGCGTATAAGAACCATATCAAATTGCATGCGCATCAAAATTTATATTGTAAGATAGTTGAAGCTTGGAATGTAGTTTCGATTTCTGAAGATAACATTGTCGGCCGGAAGAGCGGTGTGCTGACCCCATGTCCTTCAAGACACTATCCAGTGACAGCCCTGGTAGAGGGTGAAGCACCTGCCGAATTATCAGACAGTGATGACGAAGCGCAAACTGCAGTTTTAGTGACTGCTTTACCCTTATGCTTTGTTTCAAACCATTCCGACGATTGCTTAATGGTGTGTAAGTAAAAGACATCGTCTAACTTAATTTCATTCATCATATTAGGTGACTCATGGAAGCTTGGTTGGTTCAAATGGCTCTGAGCACTATGGGACTTAACTTCTAAGGTCATCAGTCCCCTAGAACTTAGAACTACTTAAACCTAACTAACCTAAGGACATCACACACATCCATGCCCGAGGCAGGATTCGAACCCATGGAAGCTTGCTACTGGGTCATTCACGATTTACCAAAAAACAGTAACATAAATTTACTAGATTTGTACACAGAAAACAGATTCTCTTAGAGCCTACTGGACATGTACACTGGAGGTCGTTTTGATTTTATCCAACCATCTGCTCCCTTCTCCCTCCCTCCATCTCTAGGCTTCAACGTTTGCGTTCATGATTATTTACTCTAGATTTTCTCTGTTTCTTCTCACAGTGTTGCCAAAGAATTTTTTGGCTCACGCGAGGGAAAAGGTGAAGATATTAAGTTGCTTAATAATGGACACAATATTTCTTCTGTCGGCCCATTTTACGCGCAGCATCCCGCGTCATCACCAAAGCTCAAATGCATCATCTACATCTACATCCATACTCCGCAAGCCACCTGACGGTGTGTGGCGGAGGGTACCTTGAGTACCTCTATCGGTTCTCCCTTCTATTCCAGTCTCGTATTGTTCGTGGAAAGAAGGATTGTCGGTATGCCTCTGTGTTGGCTCTAATCTCTCTGATTTTATCCTCATGGTCTCTTCGCGAGATATACGTAGGAGCGAGCAATATACTGCTTGACTCCTCGTTGAAGGTATGTTCTCGAAACTTCAACAAAAGCCCGTACCGAGCTACTAAGCGTCTCTGCTGCCGAGTCTTCCACTGGAGTTTATCTATCATCTCCGTAACGCTTTCGCGATTACTAAATGATCCTGTAACGAAGCGCGCTGCTCTCCGTTGAATCTTCTGTATCTCTTCTATCAACCCTATTTGGTACGGATCCCACTCTGGTGAGCAGTATTCAAGCAGTGGGCGAACAAGCGTGCTGTATCCTACTTCCTTTGTTTTCGGATTGCTTTTCCTTAGGATTCTTCCAATTAACCCCAGTCTATTATCTGCTTTACCGACGATCAACTTTATATGATCATTCCATTTTAAATCACTCCTAATGCGTACTCCCAGATAATTTATGGAATTAACTGCTTCCAGTTTCTGACCTGCTATATTGTAGCTAAATGATAAGGTATCTTTCTTTCTATGTATTCGCAGCACATTACACTCGTCTGCATTGAGATTCAATTGCCATTCCCTGCACCATGCGTCAATTCGCTGTAGATCCTCCTGCATTTCAGTACAATTTTCCGTTGTTACAACCTCCCGATATACCACAGCATCATCCGCAAAAAGCCTCAGTGAACTTCCGATGTCATCCACAAGGTCATTTATGTATATTGTGAATAGCAACGGTCCTACGACACTCCCCTGCGGCACACCTGAAATCACTCTTACTTCGGAAGACTTCTCTCCATTGAGAATGAGATGCTGCGTTCTGTTACCTAGGAACTATAAAGGCACATTTGCATGCCGAGCGTGAGTTTCCTCGGAAACGCGAGATATTAATTAAATAAATAATCAGTGACAAATAAATAAAGCCTATGGCACACAACTGCAGCGCTGTGTCGCTGATAAAACAAAAGTACATTTTCGTTAGTCGTATGTTTGATTAAAAAAAAAAGGAGAGCTCTCGTTGAAGTGGTGCGAGAAGCACGTATTTTAGTTTATTGTCTGGCACACCGCCATATTTCATGTTATAGAAAATTACTGCGAGTTGCAACCATACTAGGCACTCGATTCTGAAAAGAATTTATATTTATAAAAGTAAGTAGGATTATGAACTGTAGGCTTATTCATTGAATATATCTGATTTAACTAACTGTGTAATTTTTTGTTTAGTAGACAATCACCTCTGTACGACGTTTTGGCATGGCTGGCAAATTATTGTAATATTGAGATTTAGTTTATGAGTCCGCACCTACCGCAGCAGTCTTTGGAAACGATTTAATTACGAAGTCCGATTATTTCAGTTTTATTTCACGGTCAACTACGAGTAACATTGCCTTTACGAAAAAGCCATTGTCAAGCGTCTGATACCGAATAATCAAAACCTGACGACTCATAGGAGAGCCAATCAGACAGATAAAAATAATTAATATTTCATTTTATTTTATTTTATTTTATTTATTTTATATTGGCGACTGCGTGTCGGACTTGTTATTTTGTCATTTGTTACATTGTTCTCTTTGTTTCATGTGAAAAATCAACCTTCTGGTCCTGGCCTTGACTATATGAGAAATAAAAAAAAATCAGAAGATATTTGCCAATTATAAAATTTTGCGAGAAGACGCAAAGAAGCTTCCAGCAAAATAAGGTAAGACGCAGCATCTTTGCATTAGCAGGCTTGACCAGACGTATAATTCAGTGTATTAGCTTTTCAGTAAAATTCTGTAGTGTTTCTTTTCCGCATAACAGTTTCAGTGATAAATTCCATTCTCAGTATTTTTCCTTAAACAATAACGTATGCAACAATACCAATACACGAGTGTACAATATGGCCGACTTCTGTACGATATCATGTAACATGGCCAGCAGCCATTACCAATAATCTCAAATTCAGTTTATATTTTTAAATTAACAGACAGCCATTGTTGCTACGACCGATTCATGCTCAACTGCATTTTATTTTAAAACCGGTGTCAAACATTAATTTCTTGAAATATATAGCACGTGTGGCATGGTAATAACTAGAAAACAATACGCAAAAATGGAACAGCAAAGACGTACTATTCAGACGCAATCCGACTCGGACGAGAGACAAATGTTAGAAAATGACTTTACGACAGCAACCGGTAGTGACGATACATCAAATATTGACGCAAGTGTCAACGGAAATTTTGACAATAGGCCGTCCACCACAAAAATTTCAAAGTCTCAGTCAGAGCCCATGTTAATACATGACGTCACGTCTAATGACGCGGCGGGGGCAGAGACCTTGCAAACAGTAAACATTGCCAACATGTTACAAATGCTAATGAAACAAAACGCAGAAAATATGGCAACCTTAAGGATGCAGAACGCGGAAAACATGGCAACCTTAAAGACACAAAATGAACAGTTAAAGACACAAAATGACGAAATCAAATCTGATCTCATAGCACTCAAGACAGCTAATGACACTTTATGTAAGCGTGTGGAACTTATAGACGCCACACTGACCAAACAGATGACTGAACTCAGTGCGAAATTTTCCAAGCTTAATACGAGACAAGAAAAGACTACAAATGACGTAGCACTTTTACAGACACAATTAAAAAACCTTAATGTCACGTGTGAAGCTCTTACTGAACAAATTCAAACATATCCTTCAGTACACGACAACCTTGAAAAACGAATTACTGACGTGCAGAATAAATTTGACGATGTTGAACAACACCTGACTGACATCTTACAATCTGATGCCACAGCTCATTTTCAAAATATTAATAAAGAATTTCATGATTGGGTAGAGAACAAAGACAAACATTTTGATAGATGCATACGTGAAAATTTACCAACAATTGTGCACGACTCCGTAGCGGAATACATCACTAATAACAAACAGCTGATTAGTGACGCAGTACAATCCGTCACTGCACCCATGAGACAATTCACCGATCAACCACAGTCTGAACGTAACGAAAATATCAGTCAAAATGTACAGTTCAGAAATCAATATACATTCGAGTATGACGCACACATACCGCACACAACATACACACAAGAACAAAACACACCACGACAACAACACATACCACAACGTGCAAACACAAACACAAGGTATTATCATGGTAAACCACAGCAACATTATCGTAATTACTCGCCAGCTGAGCATTGCAGTAATTACAGTGGTACAAATCCATATCATAATGCAAAGGAAGAAGAAAGCTTAATGAAACACAGGCAATTTCAGATTTTTATCCCAGAAAAACGAACCATTCATCCGGTGATTTTTCTCAAATCTTTTAGTAACGCATTTCCACGCACTTGGAGTGACCGGAAAAAGATTTCATATATTGTCGGTTACATCCAAGGCGATGCAGCTGTCTGGGCATACAGTCAAGCTGACGTATGTACCACGTACAGTGAGTTTGAGCGTGCTTTTCTGAACAAATTCTGGTCGCAATCCGTCCAGGAGCGACTCAGAAGACAAATTTTAGAACCTGAAACTTTTAACAGTAAAAATGGTAACTTACGTAGATATTTTGAAAAATACTTGAACATGGGACATTTTTTAGACGAACCAGTCGCAACACGTGATATACTCCGAGCGTTGAAGGCCAAATTGCCTTTCAACATTAAGGAAAAACTTCTACATATCCCGGATGACGATTCAGATTATTTTTTAACAGCTTTAGATTCGGTTGACATGTTACTTGAAGATCAGCGCTTCGCGCGGCAAAACAGCAGCCACAATGTTTACACTAGTGGTATGCAAAACATGCAGGCTTGCCAACACAATTCTGGCGCGCCCACAGTTGGATACGCGGTACAGCAAAAACAGCAAACTCACATGCCGTCTCAATACGGAAATCAAAATCAACACGCGTATTCCAATACAAACAACAATTACAACAGTAATAACATTTCATGCGGCAATCCATACAAAAGGCACCGCGGTAATAACTGCAACGGTAACAACGGATACAAAGGTAATAACAAAAACACAAACAGAAATAGAAATAATAATAACTACGAGCCAAGACAGCATCAAGGTTGGACTCGTAACGATCAGTACTTTCATTCAAACTCTGCTTTACCACAGCAGTCACCAGGTCAAAATTGGAGCATACCTTACGACCGACAGGTAAGTTATAATGCGCAACAGCAACAACAACCGCAAAAGTTTGGAGATCATAATAGGCAATATCCGAATGTGAATATAATAGAAATGACACCTGATGCACAACCTCAATCTGTGTCAGTACGTAGTACAAATGATAATCCAACAAACTAGAAACAGTCACTACTTTGCCCCAGGTCGTGGCTGAAGAATCCTTGGGGGGCGGCTTCAATGTTAATCAGTTATTTGACACCACACTTGAACAACAGAATAATGATATGCCGAGTAATTCTAAACAAAAACTACCTGTTTTATTTATAAGATACAACCACAATAACAATATATCAGATGAACTTTTACAAGACAGTACACAATGTCGTTTAAACACAAATGAAATTGTTTTAGCATCCACTACTGGTGTAGTAGGTGGGATTCCAACTACTATTATCCTAGATACAGGTGCAGCTGTGAGCGTTTTATCTTTTAATTTTTATAAAAAGATGTGTGAATTGGAACCTGTGCCTGAGTATCCTGCCCAAAACTGTAAAATAACTACTGCACTACGTAATAAGTCATGTAGGGTTACGAAGCAAGTTTTTGTAAACGTTAAAATAGGTAATGGAACCGTACAATGGCCATTCCTGGTTGTACAAAACCTTGTGACAAATTGCATATTAGGAATAGATATTATGAGCGAGAAGGACTGCATTATAGACTTCTCCAAAGGTAAATGTATTTTAAATGATAAAGGCAGTGTAATTATTATTGATTTGGACAGGAGAACTCTAAAGCATGACAAACACTGTACAGGGTACAAGGTACAGTTAGTACTTGACAAAGACATTCAAGACATGCAAACACACTCATCTGACAGAGAGCTAATGGACTTGAAAACATTGCTTGATCATAAGATAAGTGAAGCTACAGCTCTCAGTGTACATGAACGTATAAAACTACAGGAAGTGTTATCCAAATATTTACAAGTTTTTACCAAACGATTAGGTGTTATCAACACGTATGTGTACAAGATTGAAGTTAAGCCTCACAAGATCTTCTACCATAAGACATATAACGTACCGTTATCTCAACGACCTGCTGTGTGGCGAGAACTAAAACAAATTACAACATAGATTATAAGTAGTATAGAAATTTTCATTTCAGCGGTTCCAGAGTCGCAGTTGAAGACAGAAGAACTCATCTTTCAACGCCGCGGCTCCACCGAGAAGACTGAATATTAAAGTAAAATTTATGATTACGTAGCAGTGAATGACATGATAATTTTTCACGGAACATTTGTTATTGTAGGTACCACTGACTTGGTATGACACCTGACGAACTGACAGACGTCATCTGTGAAGCGATCTTTTACTTTGAGAAATAGATTAGACGCACATCTCTCAACACGAAAAGCATCTATCAGTAGTCAAGGCCACACAGACACTCTACACACACGCACAAAACGCGAGGAATCGAACATTTTCTCTCTCTTACTATTTTGAATATTTATTGAGTAGCGAAAACGCCTGGTCTTGCCTACTGATGTAATGAATGTTGTGTCTAACCTATCTTAATTTCAGATGACATCACAAAAAACATCGATAATATCCCAGCAAAACCGCTAAAGAGGATGTAAATATCTGCAATTCATGTAATCAAATATGACACAATGTAATAACCTATAGCTATGTAATGATGATGTAAACATGTTTATGTGCAACTGTATTATGTTTATGCTAAGAAAATATGTGACGTGTGTATGTATTATTACTTATGTTTTTTTAAACTGATGTATAATGTAACTGTTACTGTGTGAAAATTTGAACGATAACGAGTGCCAAAATGTGAAAAACTTTTTAAAAAAAAAAAAAAAAAAAAAAAAAAAAAAATTGCGTAGTGAACCACTATTCACGGACATTAACGTACATTACTAAGTCTGCAACTACGCAGAAACCTATGTGAAAGAAACTGTTAATGACATTCATGATGCATCGTACCTTTGTTAACGCGATGAACGATTTCTTCGATGAGTAACCACGAACATTTAGGTGAGCTATATTTAAAAAAAAACTGAATATGTGAAGTGCATAATTCGTGCATCGTCTAGCGACATTACTACAGTACCCAACTTCAAGATGTTAACTGGATTAAATGGACACAAAGTGCCTGTCCAGAAAACAACACGACGGGTGGAAGAATTTTGGTTGGAACTTCAGGGAATGAAATGTTCTCGAAATGTGACGGACACGCTTACCTGGACTGTCCAAGGATCGACGCCAGCTATGTGCCGTCCGAGGTTCTGCAACCAAGCTTCCACGGAATATCGAAAACGAACTGCATATGGACTAATTACTCGACGGGTCACGTCTGATCTGTAATAAACAATGCTTTTTGTCACAACGAACTGCATCACAACGACTATAATGGAAATAGGAAATGGACATGCTTATGTATCAATCACGTTGTTATACAACGATGTTACTGTGATCAAAAAAAAACTTTACCACGACGATACTAACCTGTAAAAAATTATTGTGCAGCAGATGAATATGAACTGTGATAACGACACCATGTGTATAGGTCAACGCACCTGAAAAATACGGACATTTTTCTTTGAAGCATTTCATTGCAATGCTATGTAACTAAGAACATTCAACAATCTAAAGTTGTATTGTATTATAACAAATATTGTAATTTTAAAACTAAGTTACCTGTCATAGAATGTAGTCTTCATATGTAATCTTGGTGGAATATTTTCTTTGTGCAACGACTAAGAAATGCGCGCGCACACGAACAATATGAACTGCAATACTGTGCCGCGTGATCTAAATTTACGAAATAACGGCAGTGCCGTAGTTACACAGACGCTTCTGCGCATGCGCGCACTCTGTTTTGCCAACATAAGAACTTTTTCGGCGCACGCGCGTCATTCAAATTTTGTGTATAATATACAGTATAATGTAAGTCATGTAAATAGTTGTAGATAACTTAGATTTTCTTGTGCCTTTAGGTGAATTGCTCGCCTGCAGGTGTGTCCTTTCGCCTCGCAATTCAGGGGGCAATATAAAGGCACATTTGCATGCCGAGCGTGAGTTTCCTCGGAAACGCGAGATATTAATTAAATAAATAATCAGTGACAAATAAATAAAGCCTATGGCACACAACTGCAGCGCTGTGTCGCTGATAAAACAAAAGTACATTTTCGTTAGTCGTATGTTTGATTAAAAAAAAAAAGGAGAGCTCTCGTTGAAGTGGTGCGAGAAGCACGTATTTTAGTTTATTGTCTGGCACACCGCCATATTTCATGTTATAGAAAATTACTGCGAGTTGCAACCATACTAGGCACTCGATTCTGAAAAGAATTTATATTTATAAAAGTAAGTAGGATTATGAACTGTAGGCTTATTCATTGAATATATCTGATTTAACTAACTGTGTAATTTTTTGTTTAGTAGACAATCACCTCTGTACGACGTTTTGGCATGGCTGGCAAATTATTGTAATATTGAGATTTAGTTTATGAGTCCGCACCTACCGCAGCAGTCTTTGGAAACGATTTAATTACGAAGTCCGATTATTTCAGTTTTATTTCACGGTCAACTACGAGTAACATTGCCTTTACGAAAAAGCCATTGTCAAGCGTCTGATACCGAATAATCAAAACCTGACGACTCATAGGAGAGCCAATCAGACAGATAAAAATAATTAATATTTCATTTTATTTTATTTTATTTTATTTATTTTATAGAACTCTTCAATCCAATCACGCAATTGGTCTGATAGTCCATATGCTTTTACTTTGTTCATTAAACGACTGTGGGGAACTGTATCGAACGCCTTGCGGAAGTCAAGAAACACGGCATCTACCTGGGAACCCGTGTCTGTGGCCCTCTGAGTCTCGTGGACGAATAGCACGAGCTGGGTTTCACACGATCGCCTTTTTCGAAACCCATGCAGATGTCTACAGAGTAGATTTCTAGTCTCCAGAAAAGTCATTATACTCGAACATAATACGTGTTCCAAAATTCTACAACTGATCGACGTTAGAGATATAGGTCTATAGTTCTGCACATCTGTTCGACGTCCCTTCTTGAGGGTCCATGTGTCGCAGCTGTAAAAGAACACCGGAAACATGAGTGTGTCAAAGAGCTGAATCTTTGTACTCTTCTTTATAGGTCTGTCCTTCGAGATCTTGGTAAGCGTCTTCATAGCCACTCGCCCTAACGTGATCCGCCTTCTTATGTCATCTTCACAACCTTCCATGTTGCAGAGGATTGACCCGAGATAGGTGAAAGAATCGACGACTTCCAGTTGGTTTAATCAACCTGTGCATTGGACCCGTACTCGTGGATGAGTTATCATCAATTAGGACTCGCTGAGATTGAGGTCTAATTCGTGTGATGGACATTTTAGACTAATGTCCTTTACTTTTATTAGTTGCTCAGTAAGTTCATCTTTGCTGCCTGCCAAGAGCACGATGTCATCAGTAAGTGGGAGGTTGTTAGTAGTTGTGATCTCTCAGGTTTTCTAAGAGTAATTAATTAATGGTGAGTTCCCGTGTGTTCTGCTGAGTTGTTGTTGCCATTTAATGCGCAATATTTCGAGTACCGACAGAGGCGTCTATTGCAAGTGCTGCGAGGTTTGCTGTTATGTGTAATCACCGCCCGGGCTTCAAACAGTCTGTGAGTAAAATGGAAAGAGCAACTCGGCAGAACACCTTGAATCTCACCATGTGATGTCAGTAGTTCTTCCACCAACTGAGATAGCTTTAGTCTGACCATAAAGAGATTTCCTAATGACATGTTCGAAACAGGTGTCGTACAGTTGTGGGGATCGGACACTACAGATACAATGAAGAAACTGGACGTGCTAGCATCTCTCTTCAAGACAAGAGAGATAAGTGTTTGTATGGCAGCAATGTCGAGTAGTAGTTTTTTCTGCACTCCATTCTCAAATGGAATCTGAAGTGTAGAAGTAAAACAGCCTTTCCACATTGACTTAAATAGGTGTAGAGTGACCATGCTTCTGTTAAGTGTACTGTTTCAAGAAGTACAAGGTGCGTTTAGGAAGCAACGCACGCACATATTTTTCTGAAAGCAGGTTGATTTTAATCAGGACTCCTATACACCATATTATTCCACACTCTTTTGGTTACAAAGACCTATTTTTCAACATAATCTGAAGTCAACGCGACGGCCCTACGCCCCCTTACAAGGAGGGCCTTTATGCCCGCATGGTACTACTCTACTGGTCGACATCGGTACGAACGTCTTGGTGTCATCCACGTACTGCTTTAGGTCGAACAGATGAAGTCGGAAGCTACGGGATGCGGGCTGTACTTTGAATGGGAAAAACAATCCAGGGAAGTTTTGTGAGCTTCTCTCAGGTTCGCAGATTTGTGTGAGGCCTTGCGTTGTCGTCAAGACGGACACGATGAAGTACGAGTAGTTCCATTATTGCAGGAGTCACAGCTGTGTGCGGCCAACCGACATGTGGAGATCGGAGAGGTTTGCGCGACTTTGTTGCGATAGTGGCAGATGGCTCACCCAACGACTCACCGTGCTTTTGTTCACTGCCAGGATTCCGTAGACATTCTGCAAGTACCTATGAATACCTGCGATGTTCTGGTTTTCCTCCAAAAGAAACTCAATGACTGTTCTCTGCTTCGAACGCATCTCCATTACAAACGCCATTTTGAAGGCTACGTATAGCACCATCACATATCGTAACTTTATGAAACTATAGGGCCTGAAACGGTAATATTTCACATGTCCCACAACAAAATCCACAATTCTTCAACGAAACTGGCGGAGAAAAGAAAAAGTTTTATATAACTTATTGAACGCACCTCGCGGCACCTTAACTTCGCTGCGTAGGCATTTAACGCAAGGCATCACTTTGTAGTCTTCACTACCAGTTAGAGGAACGTGTGCAATACCATATTTGCAAAAGAGAGTTTTCAACCGCATTATAGGGTAGTTAGGTTTTACAGTGGATGCAAACAAAGACTGTCATACAGGCACAATAGGCGATTGCCGCTGTGCAGTGTGTAAACGTACTTGAATTACATAACCATTACGGCACCTCACCTCAACCTCTCGATACCAGCAATATTCTACTGTGTTTCTGTAAAATAGTTGGCATATTTCTGTGACAGCGTTCGGATTTGATTTCATTGGTGTAGAGGTGCTTTGATACATCGATATGTTTATATTGCAATTATATTATTCTTATGTGTATTCTTTCTTTTGTCACTATGATCTTTGACGTACTTGTAACTCTGATTTTTGGGCGCGTAAGCGGCTATTAGAGAGTCAAGTCTTGGTCGTCATGTTGAAAAGACGCAAATTGTAGTCAGTTTATGAAATGTGAGCTTTAACAGTGAGGAAGATATTTTCAAGTATGTTTTATATTGTGAAATGATATTGCAACAAAAATACTTGTCGTATATTTTTGTTTGTCTGACATGTTGTACGTCCTGGAGTATCTCCTCATTATTTAATCTAGAAATTGTCAGTAGTGACCTAGCCCTCTCGGACATCCACTTGTTTGGGCCATTAAAGGATGCCATTCGCGGAAGACATTTTGAGGACGACGTGGAGGTGATTCACGCAGTAAATCCCTGGCTCTGCCACCAGGACAAGGAATGGTACCAACAGGGCATACACGCCCTTGTTTCGCGCTGGAGGAAGGCCATACAACGGGATGGAGATTACGGGAAAAATGGGGTGCGTGGATAAAACACCGTTCTTTCGTGTGTGTAATTCTCATACAAACCGTCCAGTTGTAACCAAATCGAAATCCAAGTTCACAGCGAGGTAATCAACACAGTACTGTAATGGATTGTTTCACGTACAGTACGCGAACTGCTTTCCTGGACGCGGTGAGCACTTCAAGCTGGCGAGACACCAAAGATATTTCCCATCCAAGTCGCACCTTTTTCATCCTCTGCCCGCAATCGAGCCGACTAATCGACTCCACATCGCTGCTCGCTGATAAGACATCCTCGTAGCTACTTCGTGGAATACCATAGGCAGTAATAAATTTAGATACGTTGCTTTAAGGTAAAGAAGTTACTAGGTGCTATGGCTTGTTTGGTGTTGTCATTCGTCCTTCTCCTGTTTCTGTGAGATGGGGACTTTCACCGGCAAGCGCGGGCTTACGGAGCACGGAATCAAGGCGGAGGAGTGGATCCCAGTGGAGTAGTGACCTGCTTCCGCCACCGCCTCCCCCGCCGCCCCCAGCGTGGCTTGCTGCTCACCCCGTGGCCGCCCCCGACCGCCCTACAAGGAACGCTGCCATAAAAAAGAGGCATTTGCATCTTAAGTCGGAGGGCCATTTCGACCTCGCGCGCCGCGCAGTCAGATAAACGACCAGTTTATGGCTTTATAAAGCCACTTCCGTGAGTGTTCCAGCGCTCGCAGAGGGCCGCATTACGCTTCGGCTGATGTTTCCTTACTGTGTGTTAACTCGAGAATGCATAAAACCCGACGTCTCATCGCGGTACTCTGAATTTAAGCTTCACGGGAAATATGTATGACGGCGCGGCTTTTGATAACCTCCCCTCACAAAATCCCACGAAGTGTTGGGCATTAAGAGGGTCATAGCGCCCTGCTCGGGAGCACTTAGCCGGCCCTTCTTCTTTCTTTCCTTCCTTTCTTGCTTCCCGATCGACGCTGATATCCTGCGTAGGCAGTTCGCCCCTTGCGTGGATGAAGACGTGTCTCAATCCCCTCGGGAACTTTGACAGCGACACATGATGAATGGTAGATAAAACTTATTTTAGAGATAATATCTTAAGTTTTGGAAAGCTTAAAGTGCATTTAGGTCTATACCTAAAGATTATCCTCTCCGATTAGGTATTTCCACCAGTTTCCGCAGTCCCTGCACACGAGAGCATTCGCTGCTTATGAAATTGTTACAGAATTGTCTCACGATTGCATGGTGTAGTAGCCGCTTAAAGGCACTATTGACAGTCTTTAAATTAGATTATATAATGAGAAGATACTCCAGGGTTTACAACATGTCAGGAAAACAAAAATTTACGATAAGTATTTACAAAGGAAAACAAATTTGCTGATGTAACATCCACGAATCCCAAGTGAAATGGTCCTCATGGATGTGCAACAAGTAAATATAATATTAAACATACTCTCATTTAAAAGATAACAGTAAACTTGTCACAAAACATGTAAATGTTCAATACACTGAGGTGCATATGAAAGTTCTTAGGCTATTGTAGCCATGCATATCAAGGACGTGTCATTTACGAGGGTTGCCCAGAAAGTAATGCACCGCAGTTTTCTTTTTTTTTTCTCAGCAGAAGACAATGCTACCAATGCGAAACATCACGTATGTATTATTTAAAGTAAGCGCACCAAGTTTCCCTCACTGCCAACCTATAGCGTAGCTGCATGACAGTTTCAAAATGTCGCCTGTAGGTTATGTACGTTACAAGAAAAGTGCCGTCATTGAATATCTCACTGCAGAGAAAGAAACTGCGGGGAATATTCACAAACGCTTGTGCAAAGTCTATGGAGCATCTGCTGTCGACAGAAGTACAGTTAGTCGCTGGGCACGGAGGGTGAGGTCATCAGAAGGTGGTTCGACGGAGCTCCTCGATTTGCAGAGGTCGGGGAGACCATCCACGGCTGTCGCACCTGACAGCGCTGACCTAGCCCCCTCGGACTTCCACTTGTTTGGGCCATTAAAGGATACCATTCGTGGAGGACATTTTGAGGACGACGAGGAGGTGATTCACACAGGACAAGGATTGGTACCGACAGGGCATACACGCCCTTGTTTCACGCTGGAGGAAGGCCATAGAACGGGAAGAAGATAACGTGGAAACATGGGGTGTTCTAGATAAAACACGGTTCTTTCGTGGTTGTAATTCTCATTATGTTCAATAAAGAATTGTTGAAGAAAAAAAAATGCGGTGCATTACGTTCTGGGTAACCCTCGTACGTCTCATTCCTTTCCATCTCACTCGTTTGGTACAATACAATGTTTCGACTTACATGTTAATGTAAGAACCATATAACGACTCGTGTTTATTTGGACAGTATGTTGACCCCCACCAACTGTTAATGGTTCTAATGTTAACACGAAAGTCTAAACACTGTTGATCACATTTTATTTCCAGTCATGTTACACATTTTATTTATGACTACCTCCAGTTACGAAGCGGTTTTAAGAACTCTTGTCATTACAAAATGATCCGTTATGTGGTCAAACAGCATCATATTTCTGCTGTAACTAATTACTTCGTGATGACTGAGTCTCTGAAGAAGGACATTCTACACTGAAGCAAATCGTCTTGTAAATGGTGTGTGCAACCGTGGCCAATACGTACGTCTCGAAGGAACTGTCGCTCCGTGAAACAACATGTTGATACTAGTTGCATATGGTACCCTAATACACTAATAAAACGTTTGTCTATACGACGTGCTTACTCAGATGTACAGCTTCAATATGATTAACACACGAAACTATTCGGTACGTACATACATTAAAGACTGTGTTACGCAGCTGATGTGGCTCTGTGGTCATGTCCTTCTTACAGTATGTGATGATTACAGAGCATGGAAGCAACAAAATACATAATTTCTACATCAAATAAGCTTTTTAAATAAATCGTGAAAAACTGTTATTCATTAATTCTCTCCATCTTTAAAAAAAAAAAAGAAAAAAAAAAGAAACCAACAACATGGTAAATATTTTGTCTCGAGCTACTGATTGAAAATATTAGCTACAGCATGAAAAAAATCCGTTTGGAGGTTTTCTATTAGTATCATATATACATCGTCATAAAAGGCAAAAAGTGTGAGCTGGAATGAAGATATATCAATGATCTTTAGAGGTGAATGAAAACTTCAAATAACAGCATGCTCTTCAGTAAACATTGGTGACAATACGATTACAGTAAGATAAGATGTTCCTGCCGACATGTAATTCTACGCTATTCATTTGGTTTGTTGTTGGCTTTCTCTAAGATTTTATGAAGTTCGTACCCTGATGATGTGACTGCTCACGATCAGTGCTTGTATAGTATAGTGTAATATGCATTGTTATGTATAAGGTATATGCTCACCTTGAATAGCATTAAAGAAGATGCCGAGTATGGAGTCACTATACACAAATCATCAGTCACCGTGGAAAGTTTGTTATTTAAACCAGGGCTTTTTTTGTTCAGGGAACTTAAGCTATGACCACTCTTGTCTTGCCCAGTAGCTACGGCCGACGGAAATTTCGCTTTTAGCTTGGTTTGAATGCGCAGTAAGTCTTTTGTACGAAACTCTGAGTAACCTAAAAACATAAATCTCGATCCATCTAAACCTTACGCTGTAACGCGAGAGAATTGAAGATTTAAAAAATTACAAACTGTTAATTTATTTTTTTTCGGCGGTATGCTACAGGGCCACGCCATCTTCTAGGTAATAAGCCGCATTACAACAAAATAAAAGGACGACAGCTCTCGCTTAACGTTAATCCTAAGTTAATGTTCTTTCTCCGATGACAAATGGCAAGGATGCTGACATCAGTCAATTAGGTCCTACACTTGTTTTGTTACTGCTGAATCTTTGATGGTTCTAATGACCTGTTGACAACAAAGTCGTTAGAAATGAATTAACGTAGCATACATCTTAAGTTGAGGGTACCTAATCCATCAATTAAAGCTACAGTCTTCGCTGTTATGTAAATGTTCTTCCTCCTCGTATGAACAGAATACACAATAAAACAAACAGTCCTGTCGCTTCCGTCCAGAAAAAATCTCCGCGACCTGCTCCAAGTTCTTCGATACTAGCCCACTTCGACAAATTCCACTGAAGTAAAACTTGACTAATTCATGAATGTTGATCTCTTGTGTGAACATGACGTGAATGGAACGCGTACAAGCCACTGGCAAGAATACTAAAAATTTTTGCTTTCAGTCGTACGGTAAGCAGCAGGAATTCAGTTATTTTTTTAGATTAAGCGCCTTGTGGTGACGTTTCTGAAGCTCCACCATATACTCTCTGTTTGAACCTCTTCCTTCTTCTACATCGTCCCGCCACCTCTGCCTATATCCTCTCCCCCTCTCTCTGTCCATTTCTTCCAAATCCCTGTCTCTGGCCATGTCTTCCTGCCACCCCCTCCCCCCCCCCGACCATATCCTCCTCCCACACTATCTGTCCATCTCTGCCTCCCCCTCTTCCTGTTACACCTGCCCACTATGACTCTACACCTCCCATCTGTCTCATCCATCTCCCCTTACTCTCCTCTCTCTGTCCATTTCCCCCTCCACCTCACTCTCTCCATCCCTTACTCTACCCAGTTCAGCTTGTTCACAGCCGTACTCATTGCCACACGTAGCCTCTGCAGTACAGTTCAACAAAAGAGGCCAATATTATTCCCACAATATGCCTGTCTTGTAGGGCAGGATCCATGTCAGGGCTCGGAAAACAGTTTTTTTGCTCCTGATACGCAGGCTCCCCTGCAAAGCAGGTTGATCTGACATGATGATCCTGTTCCCACACAACATCGCTGTCATGCAGGACAGCATATATTTTAAGGGCTGCGAAAACAGGTTTTTGTCTGTATCTCTGCTCCCACAGGAGCTAGGAGATTATAAAGACCACAGTGCTGATACTCAAGGAAACCCGGTGTTTCTGTGCCAAATTTGGTTGAAATAGGCCTAGGGGTTTGGGTTGAGATCCTGAACATACACATATTCAATCTGTTTTATATATCAAGAGACATACTCTTATTGGGTAATCTATTCATTTGTTTTGTTGATGTACTGAATTCGCAGAGTTGCTATCGATGTTGTACAATTTATTTTCAGCTTAAGCACATTTGAAGATGAAATAGTACAATTCAGAAATCGATCATGTGAATTAAAATCTGTCAGTAAAACAGCTGAATGGATGGTAATAATTCTACAGGATGTCGTAGATACAAGTGAAAGGGCCAAGAACGGAAAAGCAAACAAATCTAACAAACATAGTTCCAGAAACCATTCGATGTATTGTGACTGAATGCACGAACATTTTATAGCAGACTATCGGGATGATGATCATTATGGAGAAAGAATGTGTACAATGTACATGCACGATGGGACACCTGCACACTTTCACGCAGCTATTTGGAAATACGAAACATAGCACAAATATTCGACAACAAGTGGACGGTTTGTGGCTCGCAAATGCTGTGGCCTTTCATGTCACCTGACTTTCTTGTGGGAATATTTAAATACTTTGTTGTATTCCAGCCCTGTCGATAGTGTCAACATACTCAAGGAATATATTATGGCTGGTTGCCATTGCATTCGGAACACTCCTCGGTTTTCTATGTGTTTTTGTACATTCAACATCGCAGCCCAGTTAGCAGTCGTGATAATCTAATATATAAGAAACTATCAGCCTCGATTGCGGCAATGAAACCAAACTTTAAGTAGGTTTCAGCCCAAATAATTGAGGCTTCTTCAGAAGATACACCTGAATCTATGATTTGTCTAAGAGGGCATGGTTTAGAAATAAAACTAAAACAGCTTGAATAGGCTGTGACTACGCCTGTTCAAGCTGTTTTAGTTTTATTTCTAGACCATGCCCCCTTAGACAAATGATAGATTCAGGTATATCTTCTGAAGAAGGCTCAGTTATTTGGGCTGAAACCTAGGTAGTTGGTTTCATTACCCCAATCGAGGCTGATAGTTTCTCATACATTTTTCTAGGTGTGTACGGGCAACGCTGAGGAGATGTGCTGAAGCCTGCCTTCAAGTTAATGGTGGCCATGTGGATTTGGCAGTTTTAGCAGAAATTTTCAGGTTCTGTTTTCTTATCCCCCTTAATGCAGGCATTCACACTTCAGTCCTAGGTTTGACCATCCAACAGTGGTTGTAGGGAGGGTCTGTTAAACTAATGAGACGTAGCTGGGCAGTCATAGGAGCTGAAAGAAGGCCGGACACGGAGAAAAGCGTCGTGGCTGCCGAGTGCGGCGGCGGCGCGGCTGTGATTACAGGAGTAGAGAGAGTGAAGAGGGAAGCGACTGGCGAGGAATGCGGGCCAGGCGAGGCGAGAGTTGGGGGCATGGTGGGGCGGACTGGCCCGCGGCGATCCTCGGACCCGGCCGGAGCGGCCCAATTGTAGCCGCTGCCCGACACATGCACCCCTGCGGGCCCTCATCTGCATATCCCGGGCCCTCTGCCTGCTCCAGAGGACGCCGCCCGTACCGCGCTCCTGGAGTCCGACCGGAGCAGGCCCCCTAATCCGTCACCTCTGTGAATGACAAAGCGATACTCTTATGCCGCAGTAGCTGCCTTCTGTGTACACTATGTGATCAAAAGTATCCGGACACCCCCAGAAACCGAGCGAGGTGGTGCAGTGGTTAGATACTGGACTCGCATTCGGGAGGACGACGGTTCAACCCCGCGTCCGGCCATCCTCATTTAGGTTTTCCGTGATTTCCCTAAATCGCTCCAGGCAAATGCCGGGATGGTTCCTTTCACAGGGCACGGCCGACTTCCTTCCCCGTCCTTCCCTAATAAGATGAGACCGGTGACCTCGCTGCCTGTTATCCTTTCCCAAAACCACCCAACCCAACCTCAACACCCCCAGAAACATACGGTTTTCATATTAGGTGCATTGGGCTACCACCTACTGGCAGGTGCTCCATATCAGCGTCCTCAGTAGTCATTAGACATCGTGAGAGAGCAGAATGGGGCGTTCCATGGAACTCACGGACTTCGAACGTGGTCAGCTGGTATCACTTATGTCATACGTCTGTACGCGAGATTTCCTCACACCTAAACATCCCTAGTTCCACCGCTTCCGATGTGATAGTGAAGTGGAAACATGAAGGGACACGTACAGCACAAAAGCGTACAGGCCGACCTCGTCTGTTGACTGACAAAGACCGCCGACAGTTGAAGAGGGTCGTAATATGTAATAGGCAGACATGTATGCAGACGATCACACAAGAATTCCAAATTGCATCAGAATCCACTGCAAGTACTGTAAGTAGGCTGTTTAGGTTTTTATGTTGGTAACGCCACGTAGCGCTCTGTGCTGTGTGCAGTCTGTGGCTCGTGGGCATTGTTGAAATAGTCGCTATTGTAGTGTTGGGCAGTTGGCTGTTAACAGCGCGTAGCGTTGCTCAGTTGGAGGTGAGCCGCCAGCAGTGGTGGATGTGGGGAGAGAGATGGCGGAGTTTTGAGAGCGGATGATCTGGACGTGTGTCCATCAGAGACAGTAAATTTGTAAGACTGGATGTCATGAACTGCTATATATATTATGACTTTTGAACACTATTAAAGTAAATACATTGTTTGTTCTCTATCAAAATCTTTCATTTGCTAACTATGCCTATCAGTATTTAGTGCCTTCAGTAGTTTGAATCTTTTATTTAGCTGGCATTAGTGGCGCTCGCTGTATTGCAGTAGTTCGAGCAACGAAGATTTTTGTGAGGTAAGTGATTGGTGAAAGGTATAGGTTATTGTTAGTCAGGGCCATTCTTTTGTAGGGATTATTGAAAGTCAGATTGCGTTGCGCTAAAAATATTGTGTGTCAGTTTAGTGTTGATCAGAATAGGTGAAGAGCGAAATGTCTAAGTACGTTCAGTTCTGCTCAGCTGTTTGAAAATCAAATAATGTAAGAGGTTTATCAGCACATTCATTCATTAATTTTTCTAAGGGGACGTTTCAGTACTATGACAGGTGAGAAAACTTGGATTTAACGGACGAGCGGCTGTTCATAAGCCACACACCACGCCGGTAAATGCCTAACGACGCCTTGCTTGGTGCAAGGGCCGTAAACATTGGACGATTGATCAGTAGAGAAACGTTGTGTGGAGTGACTAATCACAGTACTTCACTGCTACGCCACTTCGTAAAAATATTGCCATTCTGCAATAAAACGGATGTCGGGCGACGACGGCGAGGAGCTACAGTGTAGACGAGGGTGGGGAAGTCTTGCACACTACACGTGCGCACGTACCTTAAGCCACGACTCTCGGCAACAGGTACACAACTGTGTCAGCAAAGCTGTAGAAATTGTTATGCCACGTGTTTGTTGTTCATTTCTGCCGCAGTTGTTACTAAAATAGCACTAACCCGTTTTTCCATTCTCCACAGTAAAGCAATATTTCAAAACGGCGGATATTTTACAGACAAAAATTACTTCTTATTTATAAAAAGGTTTATTTGATAAAGAATAATTTTTGCACTGTTGATATTTTTTCTCGGTTATTAGCAAAAAATAAAAAACCTGTTATAACCGAGACCAAAAAGATACCGAAGAATACCGCTTATTCAGAACTAAGATACTGGCATCAGTTTTAAGTGGTCGGTTTTTCCCATCCCTGTTCTAGAATTCACATTGTTTTGAGGTAAAATGTATGCAAATGTCAATTTCACATTTCGTAAGCGCAAGAACAAGGGGTTTTTAGTACTGAAAGATGGTTTTAGCCAAACTCTTGCGGGGTGCGTGAGCTGTGGCTTAGATAACTTTTGTAGGCCATGCTGAGGCTGTTTCCCGGCGTGATACAACACAATCGTGCTGCATCAATTTGATCGTCTCGACTTTATTACCTTCGCGACTGCGGTGCGTTGTAAACAATAATCGCATATACAGTATAACAAAAAAGTATGGCCAAAGATTCAGGAAACGTTCCTCACACGTAGAGGAGGATAATATGTTATATGGACGTGGGTCCAGGAACGCTTTATTTTCGTGTTACACCTCTGCTACTCCTCATAATCACATTTCCCGTAGTACAATTCTGATTTCATTAAATTCACATTGACGCTTCAATTTTTAAAACAGTTAATTTGTATGGATGTACTATGTGTGTAAAGGTTTCGGTGGATTCAGTTAGCTAGGCACCAAGCTAGTTTTTGGAAGCATAATAAAATATGCTGCAGTGTACATACAGTCCTGAAAGAGAGATGGGGTATCTGACAACGAAACATTATCGTTGGTAGTAGCTTTACCAAAAAATTGCAAATAATCATAATCTACATGACAAAAATGTTTACAATTTAATGACGAACAGGAAACAAACGTTGGCTAGCTGCTCTCCGAGAGCTCTCTCAAAATTTGTTTGTCATAGCAGAGATCTGAGACACATTTTTCTTATCAGTTCTGGTATGCAGCACGTCTAGTCTTGAGAAAAACAAAGGGCAACCGCCTCGCATCTAACGGAAGCTCATAGTGGTGAGGTCCTGTGCTATTGGTCCAACCACAGTTACCAGGACAGCCTTCGAGTGATTGAACCCACGTGTCTCCGACCATTGGGGTGGGAGCACGCGAGATGCTGCCAGCAGTGATATGTGGAGCTCACACAGTGCTAGACACTGGTAAAGCTGCCATCTCGAAGCGGCAGCATCTTGGCTGCTTCAACTGAACTGCTTGTGTGTGCTCTCCATGTCTCCAATTGTCTTCCGCAAAGCGTTCTACCTGCTCCTCGTTGTCATGGAATATTCTCGTTGGTTCATCCGTTGTGGAATGTGGCGTTACAAACTCGCGGCTTCCACTGAGTCTCCTGCACCCATAAAACACGTTCCCACGGAAGCACGCTGCATCGCTGTTTCCGTTTCTTCCTTTCACCTGCTTCTGGCCGCAGTGAAGTTCCTACTACACCGACGTTTCCATCGACTCGCATCTTCGGTGTAGTTGTTTGGCACTGCTGCAGTCCCTCTTCGAGTACAGACATGAAAAGTCATGTGTCCAAGGGGGGCGAGCTACGAATTAGGTACACCAGACCGTCTGCTGAAAAACGACTTTTTGTGCTGATGGTGTGACTATCTTTCCCACAAATTACAGTTATAAACTGAATCGTACACCACATCGACATAGGTATATGGAATGACATCACATGCAAACTGAATCACATCACATGTAAATTGAATCATCCGCGTATCAGATCAGGTCACATGGTTGTCACCATGTAAATACATGTCTCACGCAGGTCCATAAAACCGTTACGACATACAGTGGGAGTAGCCTCTCCAAATAAGAGCTTACGCGTTCTGTGACATTCACGAACTTTTTTGTCGAGACACCCACCTGAATCTTGAAGGGATTGGATATTGTACTCCATCGAAAAACATCCTGGTATCTACATCTATTTTACGAACCTGCCCTCTCACAACAAAACGTATCCATCCTAGTACCTGTGAATTAATGTGCTGCTTTCATTTAATACTTCTAGCTTCTTTGATGCTATAAGAATTTAAACCTGGCGATACAAATGATTTAGCCCGCACAGTAATTAATATTTTGCACTCACCATATTTCTTACAAGTAAATGTTTCACAATTCCTTGCCCATATATCATTCGTCTCGATAAGTACCATGTTCGTAATTTAATGACTGATCAAGCGTAGAGGGTACCTGTACACAATAGAAGACAGAACAGAAGTCTATCAGGATCATTCCACTGACTTCGTCTTTTTCTTAGCGTGAATTTGAAATTGGTCTTGGCAGAAGTGATTAAGAGTCAAATGAGCTTCCTGATCGATTGAGTAAGAGAAAAACACATGTCAACAAAAATAAGGATTCTGCAATAAATATCCCGTTGTTTGACGGAATTATTTAGTTCGAAAATAGTTTTCTTTTGAGGACAACCGCAGCTGAAGTAATCCACGTTTCTGAAATAAACCGCTTTCAGCTGTAGCATGGAACAAAGTGGTGACCTTCTAGGAGGGTTGATCTTGGAAGGGCATGGAGGATTTCCTAACCTTATTCCTCGGGACTGCCTGATTTAATTCGACTACATTGTATAACTCTTGTTTTACTGTCGCTGATATTCAACTTATAATCTCTTATCGAGATATTCTCCATCCCGTTCAACTGTTCTTCCAAATCCTGTGCTCTCTGACAGAATAAGGACGTCATTGACAAATCTCGAAGTTTTTATTTGTTCTTCCTGAATTTTAATCCCTTCTCTAAATTTCCACTTGTTGTCTTTTGTGCTTGCTCGATGTACATGTTGAATAACATCAGAGACAGGCTTCAACCCCACTCCCTTCTGTTTCCCTTTCATAGCCTTCGACTTCTGTATCTGCAGTCTCTTTCTGTACAAGTTGTAAAAAACTTTTGCTCCTTGCGAATTATCACTACTAGTTTCAAAATGTCGACGAGTGTGGTCCAGTCAATACTGTCAAGATGGTGGTGAGTCAGTATTTATTTCTTCCTTGAGGTGGACTTCTACAGGTGTTTCCACTGTTCTTTAAATAATTCGTGTCAATATTTTGCTACCATGACACATTAAACTGATAGTTCGATATTATTCATACGTATCAGCACCTGCCTTCTTTGGAACCGGAGCTATTACCTTCTTCCTGAAGTTCCAGGGCGTTTCACCTGTCTCATACATCTTGGACTTCACGTGGCATAATTTCGTCGTTGCTCGCTCTTCCACGAGCTCTTAATAGTTCTGGGGGATGTGGTCTGCTCCAGGTACCTTGTTTCAACTTAGGTCATTCTGTACTCTCCCAGGTTCTTCTCACAGTATCGTATCTGCAGTCTCAGTTTCTCCTACTTTCTCTTCTGTTCCTCAAGTTTGCTTCTCTTATATAGACTGTCTTCACATTCCTTCCATCTTTTATTCTTTGCCGCTAGCCGGCGTGGCCGAGCGGTTCCAGCCGCTTCAGTCTGGGACCGCGTGACCGCTACAGTCGCAGGTTCGAATCCTGCCTCGGGCATGGATTTGTGTGATGTCTTTAGGTTAGTCAGGTTTAAGTTGTTTCTAACTTCTAGGGCACTGATGACCTCAGATGTTGAGTCCCATAGTGCTCAGAGCCATTTTTTAATCTTTTCCTTCTTTCGTTAATACTGGTTTGTTGACGCGTAGTGTGGGATCGTTGTCAGCAAACTATGGTGACCGTACACAGTGGGTCTTTTGCATTTGTTTATCATAGAGTTTTATGTCCGCCTCGATAGCTGAGTGGTGCCGGCACGGTAGCTCAGCATGTTTGGTCGGAGGGTTAGCTAACTTCTGTAATAAAAAAAAATAAAAATTAAAAAACTATGTGTGAACGGGTCAACGATGAACTTGAATGGATGTCACCGGACGTCCGCCCCGAACAAATGCAACGAACGACGACGAATAAAATGGGTTATAAAAAAAAAAAGTTTTCAGCGTGGCAGAATGCCATGCCAAGAAGCCCGGGTTCGATTCCCGGCTGGGTGTTGTGTAGTCTTGATCATCATCTCATCCCCATCGACATGCAAGTCGCCTAAGTGGGATCAACTAAAAAGACTTGCACTGGGCGACCGATCTACCGACGGGAGGCCCTAGCCACACGGCATTTCCATTTCCATAGAGTTTTATTACGTTTTACACCTTTTCACAGGACCTATCACTGCTATAATTTTTTAATGCTTGATACTGCACATACTGGTTTAGCAACACAGACATAACTAATGGTAATCATATAGGTCGAAACTGCTAGCAAAATAAAAGAAAAAAAAACGCGATCAACTCTGGTTTAGCCGGTCGCGGTGGCCGTGCGGTTCTGGCGCTGCAGTCCGGAACCGCGGGACTGCTACGGTAGCAGGTTCGAATCCTGCCTCGGGCATGGGTGTGTGTGATGTCCTTAGGTTAGTTAGGCTTAAGTAGTTCTAAGTTCTAGGGGACTTATGACCTAAGATGTTGAGTCCCATAGTGCTCAGAGCCATTTTTTGAACTCTGGTTTAAATTTTTCAAAAAAATAAACAAAAGATTGCTGCGTCCTTTGCTATGGTTATGTTACATTTAATCTATAAAGAGCCTAATTATTTGTTTAAAGCTATTTTCTTTTGAGATAGGTAGTGCTTCATAGCAGCGCTACTGTGTTCTCTCGTTCGTGGGCAGGCTCATTACACGATTCCGCGTGCTCGTGCGTTATTGCTTTCTCTTCTCCCCATTCACTTTGTGCTCCCTGAAGAATGGCCCTTGTTACGCATCTGTGCTCGCTTTACCTCCTGACATGTTTACAGTGCGCCGTTGTTCCTTTCAGCGGGATCCGGCGCACTTTACGAACTCTCGCAGAGCGCACTGTAATAAGTTCTGCTCGTCATCACCGCACACCACTGGCGGCTACGGAGAGGGGGGGGGGGGGGGGGGGGGGGGACGCTGCGAGACGTCTGTGTGACTGCGAGAGATACTGAATAGGGACGACATCCCCCTTTTTTTTCGTTCTGCTCCGGCTGCTGTGAAAAGCGACGAGAAAGAAAGGAATAAAAATGGAGGTGCTTTCGTCGGTAGAGCGGAACTGCGTCATTTTGCGCGAGGCACGAGTATTTTCGTGTGAGAGCAGCTTAAAGACGGAGGGTTTTCGGAGCCCGCTCGGTACGCATGCGCGTGGTGCACCCCCCCCCCCCCCCCCCCCCCCCCCCCCCCCCCGCCCCGTGCTCTAAATCCTCCTGCGTGATCATTGTTATTAAGGCGCTCGGGCCGCTACCGCGCCGTCGACGACCCTGCGCCCTGATGGACCGTAATTGCTGCCCTGCCCCGAGAACGTCCTCTTCCCGTAGGCCTTTCCGGTCGGCCAGGTCTGTCCCTTTTTTTTCTGTTTTCCCCTCTTTGTGACCGCCAAGAGGACGCTCGCTTAAGCAGCATATTAAGCGGCCGTTCGAGTCCGGGCGGCGAAATCGATTTTTTTTTTTTTTAACTGACGGCCGTGTTATTTTACGGTTCACTGGAAGCTTTCACATTTCTCTGTAACTATAACAGGTATTACAGTAATCGATGCTGCTTGTCGGCGTGCATAAAATTTTCACGGTTCGTCTGCCGGGACACTGCGTAGGCAGGCTATGGCATCGCTGCCGTCCTTAAGCGCTTAATGCGGCAGACTTCTTAGTCACACTGTCAATCGACGACGGGACTCGACCGTCATGCGATGACGCCCGAATGGTATCGTCACGTACAACAGGTTTACTGGCCCAAAAACTGACATGACAGTCGTAGTTTAAAGCCCGCTTATCTACAACATCGTGTTTTCAGTCTCGTTTTTGAAATTCACCCTGCACCACTCCTCCTAAACGTCATCCAAAAGTGCATCATCTGAGACCTTTTTAGTCTGTATCTGTCACATTACAATCTGTGTAAGTAGACCACCATCGTAGCCCGGCAAGAGTAATAACAGAGAGAGACTGATTTCACGGCCGATATGCGGAGTAACTGACAGCTATGAAAGAACGCAACGTCTTGCGTTTAGTTACGCTGTGGACGCTTATGTGTACTGCCCAACTTTTTTTTCTGTCTGTTTAAGTAATGGCATGTGCGGCCGCCGGTAATTGGTTTCATTCGAGGCAAGCAGTCTTGTCGACGCTGTGATTAGAAATCGATATCTAAAGCATATTTCCCGCTAGTCACGCTCCGTAATGCAAGCCTGCGAGGATTTAAATTCTCTCCCGAGTGCATCGCCGATCTCAGTGTGATAAACCTAAGTTAAAATGACGACAGAATTATCGATCTTCGGATACGCTCTCCAACATTTACGATGCTAGCTGCTCCCATTGCAGTAAAAGTACTGGAAAATGAGGATGATAAGTCCTCCTTAATTTCCTGGTATTTACTAACCAGTTTTTTAAGTAATATCTCACACTCATCTAACGCTATCTGCATATACTGTATGAGACTCTAACCGCAAAACACTCCGAAACAAATTCCTTAGCTACTGACACCACCTAGATCTACGAGAAGCTTTCAATAATTTTTTTTTTAATCAAAATGGTTTGTGCGGTATGTAGATGATACGTTTTTCGCCTGGCCGCATGGACGCGATGCTCTTAATAGATTTTTGGACCACTTCAACTGTCTTCATCCCCGCATCAAATTTACTATGGAGGTTGAAAGTGATGGGATGCTTCCATTTTTAGACGTTATGGTTTATAAAAAAGGAGATGGTACTTTGGGAGACAGTGTTCATCGAAAGCCGACGCACACAGATTGGTATCTGCATCCTAAGAGTTGTCATCCACCACACTAACGCAGTGGCGTCCTTAGGACTTCGGTACGGAGAGCATATGCCATCTCCGACGCGGACAGCTTAACCCAAGAACTCGCGCATTTGATGGCTATTTTTAATGAAAATGGATACTCCGAGAAGCAGATTCGTCGGGCTATGGAGTTTGGACCATCTCCGGAGGTGCATGAAGACGAACATAGATCGGTGGCCTTTGTTCCTTATGCTGGAGGCATATCGTTTAAGATTGGACGAATTTTAAGGAATTTTAACATTAAGAAAGTGTTCCGTCCACCTTCTAAGATTAGGGCACTACTCGGCTCTGTGAAAGATGATTTGGGGCTTAATAAACCCGGTGTGTACAAAATCCCGTGTCAATGTGGGAAAGCTTACATTGGCCGTTCGATTCGCACAGTGCATGACAGGTGTGTGGAACATCGCCGTCATACGAGACTACAACAGCCGGAAAAATCGCCTGTAGCAGAAAACTGCCTAAATGAGGGACACAGTGTGAAATTTGATGAAACTGTGGTAGTTGCCAACATTTCCGGTTTTTGGAACAGTGTCTATAAAGAGGCGATTGAAATTAGGTTGGCGGATAATTTAATCAATAGAGACAATGGGTTTCCTCTTAGCAAGACGTGGAATCCTATATCGTCTCGCATCAAAATTGGACGTTCTTCGGTGCGCCCCTGAGTGCGATATATCGTTGCCAGCAGTGTTCCACTAAGGGCGGCGCATGCGCCGTATACTGAACGGTGGCCTATATAGGACGTCGATTTGCAGCCTGGCGTCATTTCTCAGCGGGACTCATCTGCAGAAGCAGCATTCTCCTGAAGATGGCGACCAGTTGGATCGTCGAAATATCGAGTCAAGTTGATTTTAGCATCCGGCAGCAAACCCGAACAGACTTTCAAAATGGTTTATTCAGCATTCCGGTACACCATATTGCTCCCAACTCTTTTGACTACAAAACCCTGTTTTTCAACATTATCTCCGTTCAGTGCGACGGCCTTGCACCACCTTACTTGGAAGGCCTGTATGCGTGCGTGGTACCACTCTGCTGGTCCACGTCGGACCCAACTACTTGCTGCATCAATAATCTTCTCATCATCCACGTACTGATTCCCGCGGAGTGCATACTTCACCGGGTCAAACAGATGGAAGTCAGGAGGTGCGAGATCTGGGCTGTAGGCTGGATGGACAGGTTTGCGAGCTCCTCCTGCCCAGTTTTTCGATGCCTTGAGCTGCCATGGAGACAGTGTCCCAAAAGATCTTCGCCATGAATTTACCTACGGAGTGCGGCTTTGAACTTTTTATTCGGAGGAGAGGTGGTGTGGCACCGCTCAATGGATTGCCGATTTGTTTCCCGTTCGAAGTGATGAATCTTTGTATCATCACCTGTGACGATGTTCGATAAAAAGTTGTCACCACCACCCTGGAACGCACAAGCAATTCCGCACATAGGTCCTCCGTTTCTCTTTATGGTCTCCTGTTAGGCGGCGAGGAATCCAACGTGTGTACACACTTTTGAGTACGGCAACTGTTGGACGAGTGTGCCAGCACTACCGACTCACCAGCGAGGTGTTTGATTGTGATGCGTCGATCACCTCGAATGAGAGGGTCCCACGTTTCAACACTGCAGGACTCACAGCTGTGTGCGGCCTACCAGCTGGACATATCTGCGCGACCGTCTTGTGATGATGACAGACGTCGCGCCCATCGACTCACCGTGCTTTTGTTCACTGCCAGGTCCCCGTAGTCATTCTGCAAGCGCCTACGAGTATCTGAAGCGCTTTGGTTTTCCGTCAAAAGAAACTCAGTGGCAGCTCTTTGCTTGGAACCCACCTTCATTATATAGATGCCATTTCGAAGGCTACATAAAGTGCTGCCACCTTTGGAACTTCATGAAACTATAGGGGCCGGAGCGTGAATATTCCAGGATGTATTATTTACTGAACGTCTTTCGTACATCCAAGAGCTGATAACTGCTATGGACAGAGGTTACCAGGTGGGTTTGGTGTTTGTAGATTAATGCGAAGCTTCCACTTTAATACCATGTCCGCCGGCCGCGGTGGTCGTGCGGTTCTAGGCGCTGCAGTCCGAAACCGCGGGACTGCTACGGTCGCAGGTTCGAATCCTGCCTCGAGCATGGATGTGTGTGATGTCCTTAAGTTAGTCAGGTTTAAGTAGTTCTAAGTTCTAGGGGACTGATGACCTAAGCTGTTAAGTCCCATAGTGCTCAGAGCCAATACCATGTCCATGCCTCTTATATAAAACACGTTTGAGACTAGATGGAGAAGTTCTCAGCTAGAGAACGGAGCGGTTGTCTTCTACAGCCATCCGTAGACACAGTGGAAAGTGGAAGTAAACTTCGTATCCCCCGCCCCCCCTGCCTCAGCCAATCCATGACCTGATCGCTCAAAGCTCTCGGAAAAAAAAGTGAGTAGCGCCATTAAAGACTTATAGTAGTAAAGCTGTCATCAACACGAGAGTTGGTTTGAGCACCAAACTGCTTTACTAGACACGGTCTCGCTACAAGTAGTATACCGTTCCCTTCCTTCGACCTTCGTGCTGACTTACCTGTTATACGGTGACCTACAGTTTAACGTGGACTCAGAAACATGGGATTAATTACTTAGAGGGCATTATCAGCTACTAATGATTAATGAGAAACACTTCAGCTATATTATTATACAATTATTTTGTTACGACCGGTTTCGATTGTTGAACGTCGTCAGAGCTGTGCTTAAGTCATGACACGATTGGTCTCTTTGTCATATACACTGTTAAGGATCAAATCCAAAACCATGGATCGTATGTAAACATTCTGCCCACCGCTTGACCAAAGTATGGTGAGCGGGTCTGGCATGCTGCGTACTGCACATTTATTGTATGCAATAAGCCATATCTGCTCGGCATACCGCCCCCAGACGGTCGGCAGAATGTTTACGATCAATGCTTTTGGATTTGGTATTTCAAATTACATACGACAACCAGACAATTCCTGTCATGACTTAAGCACTACTCGGCAATCCGATAATGTTCAGCGAATGAAACCGGTCGTAACACAGTAAATAAATAATAATGCAGGTGAGGTTGTTTTCCTTAATCATTAACATTAGTGTCAGCTGTTATTCTCAATACGATCAAGAATACCAGATTTCATCTCATACTACTCGTAGATGACTCGGTTACCTTTCAGAAAATGTTATAAAATATCAAACCGTTGGAAAGACCGGCAATTAGCTCTTTTTTCACAAGACCTAAAAATGTGGTAGCTTCCAATTAAAAGACTGATAAGTGACAAAAAGACTCAGTCAACTTAAACATATATCTGGCATTAGCAGTATGCGCGGGATACAAATTGAGACGTTGGCTTAGACGTAGGTAAAGGAAACGAGAGGGTACGGTTAATTAGTAGGGTACTATCAGGGCAGAAATAATTGTTCATTTCATGAAATTGTGACGGCACTGCAATTTTTCGTCTTGTTGTCACGATGTTTGGAGATATTCTTGATTGCGAAATCTGTTCTTAGTGAGTAACCTTTAGGCCTTACCTCGTAGGCCGCGCGGGATTAGCCGAGCGGTCTCAGACGCTGCAGTCATGGACTGTGTGACTGGTCCCGGCGGACGTTCGAGTCCTCCCTCGAGCATGGGTGTGTGTGTTTGTCCTTAGGATAATTTAGGTTAAGTAGTGTGTAAGCTTAGGGACTGATGACCTTAGCAGTTTAGTCCCATAAGATTTCACACACATTTGAACATTTCTTACCTCGTAAGTACTCTTGTTTTAGAAGTCTGATAAAGTATAGAAGTTCCATACCCTGTAATAATTCTTGGCTGGAAATTACGCTGATTTCTTATGCCCACGATAAGGCCGGAGGTATGTTTCTCGTTCCAGTCTCAGTATTCGGTGAACCAAAAGAGTAAATGGCACTGTGATTGTACTACTGTTATCAATGTTAAACTGAATATTTCACAAAAGACTGGCGTCTATATTACACATTTAAGGGATGCTTTACACGTCGATGTGAATGTAGTCATCTTGTAGTGAGTATCTGTTAAATTTAAACAGCTTCGTCTTCTTCCAACGCATATTTGTCGGTGGATGTTTACGATCACATTTATCGTAAAGTCTCCATTTCTTGCGCCGTGTATCAGTATTTCAGTATCAAGTAGTCCCGTCTCGTTTCCTAACAGTACACAGCCAAAACGTCCCCTTTCTTTCAATTCCTCTTCTTTCTTCAGTTCTCAGCTGTAAAAGAATCGTATTTTTTGCTTCGCATGCTATATTCTAAATAGAGCATCATTATACTGGGTATTTCTTTATCTTTGCTGACGCAATTCATTCCTTATCTGCCATTCTCATCATCCACAGTGTCTTAAGCACTCTACGGTATAGCCATTAGTTTTATTTCAGAGTTTTTTACTGTCTTCTATACCGTAACAAAGTATTGACTAAACGTACCATTTTGCAAACCGGTGGTTGAAGTCCAGATCAAGGTCAGACACGTAAGCACATTTTTAAAATTTTAGAACGCCTGTCAGGCTTGTATAGCGTAGTATTTTACTCGTACTTCGTCCGATGTGCAGTCTTCGAAAAGCCATGTGCTCAGATATTTAAATGTGACGAATCTTTCTATGTGTTATCTGCATCTACATACTTACCCCGCAAGCCACCGCCGTTGCATACCTGACAGTATCCTGTACTACTATTGGCCATTTCCTAGAGCTTTGAAATAAAGAAGTTTTTTTTTTTTGAGATGATCATGAATTTCGTCTTCTTGATATTAATGTTTAAGTCCATTGATTTACTACATTCTACTTTTATACTGACCATTTTTCTTCGAGGGCATATATATTATTAGCGATCCTTTTTCCTTTCACCGTAACTCACATTTCCACGCCTTCAAAAATTGCATGGTCCCAATATTTGTCGTCTTAAGGCATCGTACTTCACGCTGTCGCTAGTGTATTCCTGAAGGAATATTTCTTTAGATGGTGACGAATTTTAGCACTAGTAACATCTCCACGCGCCTCGCTCTGTCATTGATCCGTACGGTACTTCATTCTCCACGTCCTTAATTCGAACAATCTGTACGGCCCTGTACCGTCATCTCGTTACTTCGATTAAACCACACGAGACTGCTCGTCGCTATTACTAACAGTAATAGATTCCGTGGCAATTCAAGGTATATTACGACGTGCATGTGCAACCGTCCAGTACTGGCATTGTGTAGATCGAAGTGCTCTTAGTAAATGTAGTCTGTAAACCTTCCTCGGCGCCGTCTTCTTGCCGTGGGTTTCCCAGCAGTGAGTAACACAGCAATTAAGACGCTTTCCTTCCAGATTCTGGCACAGCATGAAGGCACTGTTGATCAGATAGCTTATCGAACTCTTGGCGACAGATGTTCTCCGTGGAAGGCATTAAAGTGGCAGATAAACTGGTGCGCCAGAAGGCTTGCAGCCCCGGGGCGCGGTTCGCTGGCAGTTAGCCGAACCCGGACTGGCTGCGCTGAATTAGCCTCTGATAAACATTTTACGACCTCTCTGGGAAAGGCGGAATGCGCGTCGCAGCAGTCTTAGCACTTCGGGCTCGGCGCAAATTTAACCCCGCGCTAAAAACTCTCCAGGCGGCACTTCCGAGAGCAAATAATCCCGGCGTATAAATGCAGATTAACTTCACTTGACGGAGGGCTTTGCGTTGCAGCCCTCAGATTAACAAAAAAAAAATCACGCATTTACATCAGTAAAGCTGCATGTTACAGGATAGTAATGAGAAAAACATCGACAGCTTCAATAAGTTGCGCTGCAGTCTCAATCCTGTTATATACTGCAGGATGACCGTTACATTTAATCGGTGCCACCTGCAGAATGTTACCACTTTCTGCCACTAAAGAAAAAGTGTTTCTGACCAATTTGTTGGCGCCGTTTCATTCTTTTGATATCGTATATCTAATGAAGCTAAACACACACACACACACACACACACACACACGTACGCCAATCACTTTGCTGTGTCCTGTGGCTATCGCTTACATGTGTACGAGGTCTGTCTAAAAAGTATCCGACCTTTGATTTTCCCGCGCAAAATAGAGACGATAGCACGGCGCCGCTGTGCACAGTAAAGGAAGAGACCTTTATGCGAATGCGTGAATTTTGTCCACGCCTTCCAGGGCGTCGGTCACCGCCTGTTGCTCGCTGAGTGAGGCGCTACACAGCGTGTTCGTCGCATTACCGTTTCTCTCAAGATGACTGAACGTGTTGAGCAAAGATACCGCACCAAATTTTGTCAAAAGCTTGGTGATTCTCAAAAGCGAAACAATTCGTAGGATTCAGCAGGTGTTTGGAGAAGATGCGATGGGTGTAACCAACACCGACTCAAAGGAAGGCCTCGGCGCTTGTTCGTGACGTCACGTCAGCAAGGCACGGCGAACGCCAGGTCTGTTGCAGGCACTCATAATGGTGGTGTCTCCCTCTCTGACACAGGAAAATGTGAAACTATTGGCGGTAGGTGACCAACACACATTGTTCTGAGAGATTTCTGCACGCAGTTAATTGTACAATTCATTACACTTCATAACAAATACTGTACTCCTGAACTTAAATTTCCACCTGTTTTAAGGACTGACATACAAAAACAAGTTCATGGTTCAGCAGCAACAGAATTCGTGCTTCTTTACCTTATTTGTAAATCTGAGGAAGTTACGTTTGTACTAGGTTGCTTTTACAAGAAACTGTGAACATATTGGTGCTCTTCTTTAGGTATCTTGGTTGACTATGGGGTGAGGAGCACTGAATGTTAATGAAATATCTTGCGAGGGGGTGGGGGACAGAAGAAGAGGCAAAAGAGAGATACTTGTTTTATCAAATAAAATTTTTTTATCTTATAAAGTTTCTTTCAGTTGCAAGAGGGGAATATTTATCTTTTCTAACGTGCATGTTTAAAAAAAGTTTAAACTCAGCAGTAATTTCGATGTATGAAGCTATTTTGTTTCCTGTTTTGAATTCCTTTCGTTGAAAACGACTGTAATCTAGTGACTGGCAACAGTTGGATATTTACACACGTAAATTAGTTCACATTTCCAGTGACGATGTCAAACGAAAATAAATAAATAAAAGAAACGAATTTATTGTAAGGAGGTTGGGGTAAGTTTCGATAGCAAAATGGATCAAGTAAATTTAGTTACTTGAATGTAAAATTTCCGAAGCTTGCAATGGGGCAAAGCATCTTCTCATATTTTTCTACATTTGTTTCGACAGGATTCAGTAATACAGAACTATGATCTTCATTTGTTGCTTTACGATAGTAAGAAAATCTTTGATCTAAATAAAACTGCAGAATCCAAAACAATACCAAATATTTTGTCCAAAAATAAGAGATTTTTTGTGATAAGCACGCCCAGGCGTTTCTGCCTGCAACAGACCTGGCGTTCGCCGTGACTAGCTGACGTGACGTCACCAACAAGCGCCGAGGCCTTCCTTTGAGTCGGTGTTGGTGTAACACATATTAAGGAGTGGTTCAAGCAATTCAAAAATGGCCGCACTTCAGCGAAGAGTGACCGGCGTTCTGGCAGGCCCCAAACTGGTCGGAGTGCAGCTGTTGTTGAGAGGGTGCAAAATTTGGTGATGGCTGATCGTCGTTTGACCGTGTGGGAGATTGCCCAAGAGGTTCGAGTGAGTAAAGATTCTGCACATGCCATTTTGCGTGATGATTTGAACTTTCACCGAGTGGCTGCGAAATTCGCGCCCAAGTTGTTGTCGCCGGAACAAAAAGACTTCCGTTTTGACGTTGCACAGGAGCTTCTGGACACCACCAACACTGATCCTGGGTTTCTGAACACCGTGATAACTGGACATGAGTCATGGGTGTACGGGTACGACCCAGAGACAAAGAGACAGTCGTGGCAATGGAAGCATCCCGAGTCTCCAAGGCCGAAGAAAGTGCGGCAGATGCGAAGTATATCAAGGTGATGCTGACTGTCTTCCTTGATGTCCGTGGAATTGTGCATCGCGAATTCGCACCGGATGGACAAACAGTGACAAAGGAGTACTATGAAGATGGTCTCCGGCGACTCCGTGACGCAGTTCGGCGCAAAAGACCAGACATGTGGCTGGCGAAAAACTGGCAACTGCATCACGACAACGGCCCCGCACATTCACCCCACTTGATCCAAAATTTCTAGGCTAAACACAGAATTACAGCCGTTCGCCAACCTCCCTACTCTTCAGACATGGCTCCTTGCGACTTCTGATTGTTTCCAAAATTGAAGACGCCACTGAAAGGATCCCGTTTTGAGAGTAGAGAAGAATAATGCTGAAGACGACGACGGAGCTGAACACGATTCCAAAAGAAGACTTCCAGAGGTGTTTCCGGCAGTGGAAGGATCGGTGGGCTAAGTGTGTGCGAGCACAAGAGGCCTACTTTGTAGGGGATTAGGGTCCCAAACCCGTCAGGTATTCGAAATATTTTTTTCTGGCCAAAGGTCGGATACTTTTTAGACAGACCTCGTAGTCTGTCTGACGTAACCCATGACGCACGGTACGTCAGCTGTCGTGCACTGCTGAGCTAGGTGTATTTGAGGGCCGATTGGCTGCCTGTGCATTTCGCTCACTACTAACATCGGTACAAGAAACAATTTATCTGAGGTAGATAGATAAATACACAGGCTTACCAAAAGTACGTTAACATTTGAAAATGCACTAATTCACGGAATAATGTAGGTAGCGAGGTGAAACTTTATATACACCCCTGAAATAACGCGAGGTTTTAATGAAACCAAACACGAGTGCAAAAAAATGCCAGCAGATAGCACTGTACAGCACACGTCAGTATAAAATGAGCGGAAGAGAGAGAGAGAGAGAGAGAGTGAGAGAGAGAGAGAAGGTCACCTATTTTGTGACGCTGAGAGCATTCACGGTGTGGCAATTTCAAATTAGTTGTCTAACGTTTTGTAGACCAACGAAGCCCACTCCACACTCAGAGGGTCTGTCAACACCCACAGCAGCAGAATATGGACTACCGAAAATCCTAGAACTGTCGTGGAAACCCCATTGCATGAAGATAAAGTCACGGTGTGGTGTAGTATTATCACAAAAACCGTGATTGGACTCTTTTTCTCCGAGAAAATGAAGGGTGCAGCTTTTCAAACTCTCAGCCTGACAAGTGCGAGGTACGCCGATATGTTACAGAATTCCATCATCCCCAGCCTGACTGATAAACACCTGCTTGAAGGTACGACTCTTATGCAGGATGGCGCACAGCCCAGCATTGCTAAGGTGTGAAAGATCTCCAGCCCACATCGTTTAGTGAGGATCAAGTTTGGAGCTGCCACTTCCCCAGACCTCAATCCGTGAAATCATCGGTTGTGTAATTACCAGAAGTCGCTAGTCTACCGCGATCGTCAGGGTCGCTAAAAGACAACATCCGACGGCAATTTCTCGCCATACGTAAAGATATGCTGTATAATGCTGCTCACAACAATGTCCCTGGACTACACGTATTGTTGATGAATGAGGTCCGACATCCTGAGGATTTGTTATAAAGAACATCGTCTTTGCTAAAAATCAGTTATTGTGCTAACTGTTGCTTTTATACCACATGAAGCGTCGTCTGTTAGTCATTCTGTGGACTTTTATTTGCTTCAGTAAAACCCCATATTTCAAGGATATGCGTCAATTTTTACCTCTCTACCTATATTATTCCGTGAAGTATTGGATTTTCATATGTTAATGAACTTTTGGGTCACTCTGTACTTTGCGTTCCATGACAGCGTTGAGTGCGGATCTTTCAGCGATCTGTATGTCATCGTACTCGAGAGCTGGCGCCGTATGCCCAGTGACCTGGCAGGTGCGTGATACCCCTTCTCAACAAACACACACACACACACACACACACCTCCCTGGACGCCTGGCCGTTTAGCATGGAGAGTAGTTCTTGCCGTCTGTTCGTCTCAAACGCCCCTGAAACACTTTACAGTCTCGCCAATACTGGAGAACAGGGCCGTTATATTGGTGCCAATACTCGCACCTGGGGCGGCCTTACATGCGGAACTAATTAATCATTGCGTGTCTTCTAGGAGTAGTGTGTCGCCCGAGGTCTATAGAGACCGTATCATCCGCTGGTACGTAGAGGAAATATGAGAGACACTTTTGTAAACCCATTTGAGAGATCTAAAAGTAAGTGCAATTGAATTTTTTATGATGGTAATAAGATCTTGCATTATTTAATTTTATCATACCATTATCGTATTTGCAGTAATAAACAATCTTTCAGAGTAGTTATTAAATCTTCACAAACAAGGCATTTCGTAGAAATGAGATCAAAGTTTCCTAATGTGAGACAGTAATAATATTTTGCTTTAATTATTTTATTACATAATAATGACATATGAATATACAATTTTTACATGTTCATTCATTTCTGTTGACCTTCACTCATTTCACACTACTTAGGTTTATATTTACGACATCCGGGGCAAACAAAATTGTCTTCTGTGACACTGCAATCTCCATGACCCCAGCGATAACATTTCGTGCACTGTGCCCATTTCTCCCCGTGTTTGCCTTCAGAAAAGCGGCCAGTACAGAACAGACACTCTACGTCATCGTCATCACTGCTGTCCGAATCCCCACTGTCATCAAGATGGACATCGGATGCCGAGTCACTGGACGATTCTTCTACTTTAGGTCTACGATTGGAAGATTTTCCACCCTTCTCCCCAAATAACTTTCTCGCTGCTTTCTTAGCTTCAGCCTCTGATTTCTTCTGTTTAGATTCTTGCAGTTGCTTCACATAAGGAGTTGAAGTTAGTAACGCAGCAGAGCACGAACACGATGTTTGACCTATTTGACTAACTGCAGGTGGTTTTTCGATGTGTGGGAGAGGTCTGATGTCTGCCGGGCTGACAGCTTGACCATCACCATCAGTAGTTTCATTTTCGTTTTTGGCATCTCTTTCTTGAAGAGCGTTAGCATAGTGATGAATTGAAAATTCATGTTCCCTAAAGATGTTTTTGTTGCATGGGATGAGACCCGTTTTTCTGAAGGCATTCACAGATGCTTCCATTGTTACTGCTCGGTTATAAGCTGCCCCAAATAACTTGGCTATTAATAATGGGGTGATAACACGACCTGGGTTACTTGCCAACCACGTTTCTATCTCTTGGGGCCTTTGAAAATCTAGCCCCACAAATCCTACGTCAAGTGGCTGCATTTTATGCGTTGAGTGAGGTGGCAAACATACAATATGAACATTGTTTTAACGTGCTTTATCTAACACGTCGAGATTCTTTGTGGGGAATAATGCCCATCAAGAATCAAAATGACAGGGTCATTTGAAGATGGCTTTACATGACTCACAAAATGACCAGACTACTGAGTAAAAATGTGAGTTTGTATCCAGCCACTTGGATGAGAAGCTGATATTGATCCTGCAGGTGCACCGTCCATCAAGTTCCAGAAAGCATTCCAATTTCTGATCATAAGACTAGTCAAAGTAATCCCTGTTTATGATAATTTAATCGAATTAAAATAAACGCAGTTGCCAAAATTTTACTACAATAAACGATGAAATATTGTTATCTCATGATAGTATTGCGTAAATTACATATAAAAATTCTTGAGAGAACGAGTTCCCCCAGTATGCGATAGGTATCGTAGTATGCGACACTGTCGCGTATTTGGATCCACATACTATCGCATATTAGGAATTTCGCCATCTTACACAAAGAATCACGCACTTGCTAACAACGTTCGTTGGAAAATGAACCTAATTGCCAATAATTATAGGTAATACCATTACAAATAACAACAATAAAAGAGTACAGTTATATCTGCTCACTTTTAAGCTGAAATATTGTCTCAACACCGATGTCGCAAAAACTCCAAACACAAGAAATTTTGTATCAACCTGTACGTACGGCCCAACTATGGCGTCCTACTCGCTGTGTCGTCGTCTGGCACGCAATAGACGTGTTTAAGAAACTCTCCACCAGAGTGCAACCCCTAACATGAGCACAGTTGGGGTGTCTCATATTAGGGAACTATCGCATAATAGGCACCTTTCCTCTATGTCTTTCGAGCTTGGAGCTATGTTCCATCTGATGAGTGATAATGTTCGACTGCAAAAGTCTGATCTGACGGACGAGTACCTGCAAGAACTTCAATTCTGTTGCTGTGTATGGGGTACCGCTAGCCTTGCTGGTTGGCCTGATCCACAATTTGGGGGACTTTATGCGTCACGTACTGGCATGTTAAAGTATCGCAGCCGGCACTGACCTTTTTGAATGTCACAAATGGATGAGCACAGTACACTGTAAGTAACACTGCTGGTTCAAGGCCGGTTTTCTCGGATACATCGTATCAGTTACCACTGTGCCGCGTGTCAGTTTTGCCACGGTGCCTTCAACACAAACGTCTTCGCCTTGCTTTATGATGTCCCTTAGATCTCGAATAAGCCTAATGTATAAGAGGGCATTAACAACACAATGTATGAAGTAAGTTGACATTAGTGTAACGTTCATTACTATAACGTAATTATTCTTGCAAAAAGATAATCTCATTCCGTCTGGTTTGTCATACGAACAACAGCATATGCAGTGGCTGCGTGACCCGTTGTCTCATATTTGTCACTTCACTCATGTTAGGTTAATCTCTTAAATGGACAATGATATCCCTTCATATTAGCAAACACTGTTTATCGAGGCTGGATCACGTTGAACTACATTGTCGTTAAGAATTGTTTGTGAAGAATCAAATATAATATGGTTCAAATGGCTCTGAGCATTATGGGACTTGACGTCTGAGGTCATCAGTCCCCTAGAACTTAGAACTACTTAAACCTAACTAACCTAAGGACATCACACACATCCATGCCCGAGGCAGGATTAGAACCTGCGACCGTAGCGGTCGAGCGGTTCCAGACTGAAGCGCCTAGAACCGCTCGGCCACACCGGCCGGCAATCAAATATACTAAATCTCGATACGACCGTAGTATTAGAAGTTTCATACTTACAGAAAGTTTATGGTTTCGATTAACTGCTCTTCGCGTGAATGAACCGACATCATCACGTAGGAGGAGGCAAAGGATAAATACATACTGATGATGATGAAGTCCCATACTCCGAGAAGCGTATGGGATGATGCGGGAGACCCGCACCGCCGACTAGGCAAGGTCCTAGCGGAGGTGGTTTGCCATTGCCTTCCTCCGACTGTAATGGGTATGAATGATGATGATGACACAACAACAACTAGTCATCACGAGGCAGAGAAAATCCCTGACTCCGCCGGGAATCGAACCCGCGACCCCGTGCGCGGGAAGCGAGAACGCTACCGCAAGATCACGAGCTGCGGACAGATTTATACTACAAATTATTGAATTTTTCGTCACATGAGGACTCGCATGACATGACTTTCAATCGTCCAAGTAACGAGCATAAATCAAACAGTAAAAACAATGCCTTCCTCTTGCTCAAATTCAAACATCATACAGCTTCTAATTTGCCTCAGTTCCTCTCAGCGCTTATGGTATCAGGCAGTTACGCATACAACAACTTAATCTGTGTGTCCTGTAGCTTCAGCAATAACAGAATGTCTAAAACACGAATGGTTCAGTATTATTTCTGAAAAATGAATTAGAAGACACCGAATTAAATTACGCATATAGGACACAATTTCAGAATAGCACATTCAGCACATATGCTTTAATTGTGTGTATCTGCTACACTGGACCCTTTATGGAGCATTCTCAATAGTGACAACGTCTTCCTTTACGAAGTCTCAGTCATGCGCGATTCGTGCTCCTTGACCTTTCAAATTATTCCACGTTGCTTCAGTCACGTTCATGAATTGTCTCACGTAGTTTAGGCAGGCTATGTTAATGCGAACTATTTGCAAGTGTTTGCATTTACTTTCTTATAGGGTGCTGCTGGTAAGGATAATATATCGGATGTTCGCTTCTTTCGTGCTTCAAGCATTTTTTCGGCTGCAAGATCAATACTGAAGCTAAAATCAAGGCACAAATGAAGTTTATTTGGATTGCTTATGATTACTCAAATGAACTTGAAGATTTGTGGAAAAGGTTCGGCAACAATTTACGTAACCTTTTCTCAGGAAAAAGGATGGAAAAATCTTGTTACCCAAAACAAGCTGACAGTATCCAGTGTAATCGACATAGAAAGTGAGTCCTCTTATTTTCGAAATAAGAGCCAGGTTCCAGTCTCCATGCAGGCCCCCAGAATTCGGTTTCCCGTAGTTTTCCTAAATCTATAAAGGAGCATGTCGAGTGTGTTCAATTGAAAACACCACACCCGGTTTTACTTCCCATCTTGCTCCTTTTCTTTCTTTGTTACGTCACCTTTCAATACTCCGTTGCCAGCACTCACAGTCGATATTAATCCTTCGTAGAGTGACGATACACTTTTATTGTCAACATTCTTGCCAATATACAGAATCCCAGTTGCACGAAATGCTAGATGCTTTCTTTTTTTTTTTATCAAAGTGCATCTTTCTATGTAGGCTCTGACTTTTATCAGTAATGTTACGCTCACCTCTGTATAGAACGTATGAAACTTGGCCATGATTAACTGTGAAAGCTTCGAAAGAGGGGGGTGGGGGGTCGAGATCGTATTTCCTAGACTAGGGTTGTTTGCGTATCGCCTGTCGCTTCATTTTAAAAAATTATTTCTATTCACTTTCAGCAGATATTTCTTTTTAACGTAGATTTTTATCATCCTCCTCTTATGCATCATTAATGCAGGAAAAACTGCGAAAATCCGCATGAATTTCTCTTCATTAACAGTGGCTAATACAACATCATATTTGCAGACTAACTGTAATGAATTTTTCTGTGGTATTACACCGAAAACTTATGCCTGTTACTTTGATATCTTTTTTAAGCTATTGGGCCATGTTCAGTCCTTCGAATCTAAATTAATACTACGTGACGGTACATATTTTTTTTTTTTTTTTTTTTTTGTCTAAATGAGGAAACATTTGATGTATGTTTTGTATTTATGTCTACAGCTCACACCAGTATCGCTCTCGGGATTACGCCTATAAACAGAGAAATTACACGGTTGAAGACTAAATACTCGTGATATTCTGAAGATATATGCTTCTAAATTTTCGTATTGTAATGTATTTGACTTTATAATCTTCCTATTCAGTTGTAAGTCTTCGAATCAGGGTATGTGGGCTAGTATTTGGTTTGAAGTTTCAGTATAATTATAATGGATACTACTGTCATTTCCCTGAACTAGAGAGTTCATCAGTCCTGCGACGCTGAAGTGAGGGCAAACGAAATAGACCGTAGCACTGGAAAGTATTCCACCCACGTCCCGTTCTTACGTCTATATTTCAAATTAAAGCTGTCCTGCATTGGCAGTATAAACCGTGAGTTTTTCTAATAACATAAACAAAGAACGGAAAAAACATTTGCAGTTCGATGCTTATGTTCTTAAATGTTAAATTGTTCTGCGAAAAAACGACATAATAATTCATTAGTATGTCGGTTCAATGTAGCGTTCTCTGGAGTTCGCTGAAAATCTCTTAATGAGGTGGTATAGATTTGTACTCTTAGTCATGTCGTGGCACTATTGAAAAAGCACAACACGCACGAATAAGGTACAAGTACCGTGGTAAGGCCAGCGCGGTGTATTCGCAGAGAGCCAATTAGGAGCAAGCTGAGTGGTGGATGGGCAGTGAGTCTCTGGCTGACAACAGCCGACAATTAGAAGTACCTCCGGCAAACAAGACCCTAATTCAAAAGAGGGCGGAACCCCGAAGTGTGCCGCAAGTTGCGCTCCGTATTTTTAGTAGCGGGTTGTCTGGTCCTTCATCCAGACAGGTAGAGAATTACGGCAGGATTTCCAGTCATTCGTCAATAAGTACAGCGCAGTCTTTCGACGGATCGATAGAAAGCCCCAGACATGCAGCTTTTTTTGCCGAAGTAAGTTATACTGAAATGTGAGGCGTGTCCAAAGGTATAGATATATTGGACGCACACCGAAGGTTGGGCCTTTATGAGCACATTCGCCCTTGCTTTATCCCTGAAGGTACCATGCACTACCCTCGAGAATTACAACGCCGAATATTTTTAGTTGCGTGCGCCGACCAAGAATCTCACGGTGAAGACGTGTTCTCCAGGAGACGGTCGTACAGCGAGAACAACCATTACATGGCGAAAAGTCTGACGCGATTTGTTGTGTTTTAACGTAACATATGACTTTGCAAGGCGAAAGTACAGGGCGACAATTATTGATCTATATGGAAAAAAAACTTAAATTAGTTACAAACTGCAGAGTACACAGACTTTATTCTACATGTAAGCGGCAGTACGGATATTCAGATTTAGGTTATGACATGTTCTATATGCCTCCCATCGTTGACGAATATGTGGCGCAGACGACTAGCGAAATTCTGCATGACCCGCTGAAGTGTCTGAACATTGATGCTGTCGATGACCTCCTGCGTCGCTGTTTTCAGCTCAGAAAAGCTTTTGGGGTTTTTGCTGTACACCTTGTCTTTAACATAGCCTCACAAAAAGGAGTCGCATGTGTTCAGATCCGGAGAATGTGACGGCCGATCGAGGCCCGTGTCAGGAGCCTCTGGGTACCCCAGAGCCAGAATGCGGTCCCGAAAGTGCTCCTCGAGGACATCAAACACTCTGCTGCTTCTTGACTAAACATTGGCTCTCCTAATGAGTTGTTGGTTTTGTTCAAGCATTAGCCTGTCTTTCTCTCATCTCAGCATGTACACTTATCACCCAACATTGATCATCGTGAACAGGCAACACACTGTATCCAGTAGTCATTTTTATTAGTTTCGTAATAGATGTCACCACAGTCAACACATTCATCCTTTATCTCGTTCAACAAAGTTACGTTCGTAATCTTCTATAATGCGTGCACCTGACGAACACATTGAGCTATTTGCATAATTTTTCTTACTGAATTTCTTCGGTCAGTTTTTCTCTTCATTAGTATTTCCCTTTGGATGTCTTCTTGTGCCTTTTTCTGTTTCCTTTTCTTTCCCTTTTTTCATTAATTCCAGTACTTCCAGCAGAGTTTAGTGCTGCGGACACCGTTGTTGCCTTCCTTTTAAAGTTCACATTTTTATCAATAGAAGGAACAGGTGATATTTCTTCCAAAAGTTTTGTCTTTGTTGGCTTAGGAGTAGTCAGTTATGAGGCGGTAATCTGGAAAGTTGTACTTCTGGTAGTAGTGGAGTCAGTGAGGAATCTCACCTGTACAGATAACTCTGTTCTCTTGATGTGCTTGGGATCACTAGGTCTTTTGCTGAGCTTTCAAGTGACTGGTTGGCCTGTGCGTAAGATTCTCCTCATGCATTTCTTGACACAGACATATCTTCCGACAAATAAGTATAGTTTTAGACTACGGGCACCTTCAATGGGATTACTGCACAAGCCTCGAAGCTAAATTTAAATGTGCTCCATTTCTCTCACACACACACATTAAACCAAGCGGACCATCTCTCCCAGAATTACCCTGCCTAACTTAAAAAAAAGCTTAAATTACCTAAGTAGTTAACGACAGTAGAAGTTACCACACCTTGACATAACAAAAGGTGGTACATGATTCTTAATAAAGTGTGTGGTCATAACGGGCGCAGTACATCGCGACGTTCTTCCATGCTGAGCACGAGGTTGGTAAAGCAGTTCTTGTGGTGCGGCGTTCCATTCCTCATTCAGCGATATCGACTACTGCTGGATGGTGATATTTCTTTCACTTATCTTCTCTGATAGACCGTAGCATTTATTTCTATGTACACTACTGGCCATAAAAAATTGCTGCACCACGAAGATGACGTGCTAAAGACGCGACATATAACCGACAGGAGGAAGATGCTGTGATATGCAAATGATTAGTTTTTCAGAGCATTCACACAAGGTTGGCACCGGTGGTGACACCTACAACGTGCTGACATGAGAAAAGTTTCCAACAGATTTCTCAAACACAAACAGCAGTTGACGGGCGTTGCCTCGTGAAAGGTTGTTGTGATGCCTGGTGTAAGGAGGAGAAATGCGTACCATCACGTTTCCGACTTTGCTAAAGGTCGGATTGTAGCCTATCGCGATTGCAGTTTATCGTATCGCGACATTGCTGCTCCCGTTGGTCGAGATCCAATGACTGTTAGCAGAATATGAAATCGGTGGGTTCAGTAAGGTAATACGGAACGCCGTGCTGGATCCCAACGGCCTCGTATCACTAGCAGTCGAGATGACAGGCATCTTATCCGCATGGCTGTAACGGATCGTGCAGCCGCGTCTCGATACCTGAGTCAACACATGGGGACGTTTGCAAGACAACAACCATCTGCACGAACAGTTCGAAGACGTTTGCTGCAGCATGGACTATAAGCTCGGAGACTATGCCTGCGGTTACCCTTGACGCTGCATCACAGACAGGAGCGCCTGCGATGGTGTACTCAACGACGAACCTGGGTGCACGAATGGCAAAACGTCATTTTTTCGGATGAATCCAGGTTCTGTTTACAGCATCACGAAGGTCGCATCCGTGTTTGGCGACATCGCGGTGAACGCACATTGGAAGCGTGTATTTGTCATCGCCATACTGGCGCATCACCCAGCGTGATGGTACGGGGTGCCACTGGTTACACATCTCGGTCACGTCTTCTTCGCATTGACGGCACTTTGAACAGTGGACGTTACATTTCAGATTTGTTAAGACCCGTGGCTCTACCCTTCATTCGATCCCTGCGAAACCCTACATTTCAGCACGATAATGCACGACCGCATGTTGCAGGTCCTGTACTGGTTTTTCTGGATACAGAAAATGTTCGACTGCTGCCCTGGCCAGCACATTCTGCAGATATCTCACCAACTGAAAACGTCTGGTAGATGGTGGCCGAGCAACTGGCTCGTCATAATACGCCAGTCACTACTCTTGATGAACTGTGGTTTTGTTTTGAAGCTGCATGGGCAGCTGTACCTATACACGCCATCCAAGCTCTGTTTGACTCAATGTCCAGGCGCATCAAGGCCGTTATTACGGCCAGAGGTGGTTGTTGTGGGTACTGATTTCTTAGGATCTATGCATCCAAATCGCGTGAACATTTAATCACATGTCAGTTCTAGTATAATATATTTGTCCAATGAATACCCGTTTATCATCTGCATTTCTTCTTGGTGTAGCAATTTTAATGGCCAGTAGTGTATGTACCAAGTTCCATCGTGCTATATTACCAGGCAGCGACGCACCATGCCAAAGATAGTTTGCCCCAAAATTTTGCACGCCGTTGTATAAATGATTCTCATGAGGCTGCTTTTCGTTAAAAGCGAGATTTTATGAGGATCGTATACGTATATATACATATGCTCCAGAAAAATAATTACCTCAGGTGCTAGTTTTTTTTAAATTCTTTATTTCAATAACATCTATAATAGTTACACAAATTAACCCACCACCTTAGTGATTAGTCGGTCCTAATGTTAATACAATATTGTTCGTTATCAGCAGCTATTATTGTTGTTACAGTGTTACAATATTTATTTATGAGCTACAGACAGTATGACACAGTACATGTTAATAGGCAGACTATAATTGTTAGTCTATACGCTACCACCTAGTTGTTATTTTTCCTACCTGCTTGTTAATTCCTAACTGCCTGCAGCGTTACAGGTGCGTCAGCCTAGATATAAACCTACTACTTTAGGCCCTGCTCATCGAGCTAATCCCGATGAGCGTGCCCCTGACACCGGGCAGGCCAAAATTGGTTGTCGCTGCAGGTTCCTAATTTAGTACCTACTTCTAATGCTACTAACTACAGTACTAACCTACGTCAAATCCGGTGCTGTCTTTGTCGAGGAAAGGCGCACCCCGGTCTGGTGCTAGTTTCTGCGACTGAGTTCGGAATCATATTCCGTACAGAAGGAACAGACATTGTCGATTACGTACAGGGCTGCTTCAAAAGAAATGAGCTGCGGCCTGCGCTTATCAGCATACAAGGGGCCGAGATTTTCATGCGCGGCTCCTGGTGAACACGTGAATCGTGCCCCGGGGAAGGCAGCCTCCGCCGTCCCACGTACGACGTGGCGCATGTAGCGCTCGGGACACACACACCGTCCGTGATCCACGGCCGCTCTATTAATACATAAATGCATGAGCAGTGCGCCGCGGCCCCAATACGGTAATTGCCAGTCTACACGGTGTTCCTCAAACAAGCCCGTCTCCAACAAAAAAGAAAAAAAGCGAAAGGCGGGCCGCTCTGGCGCCACAGTCGCCCAGTTTCTCACTCTTTTTCCGTACTCTTCTTTCCCGGCGGATCCGTCTGATTTTCCGTCGCGTTATAGCGTTTCCCTCTGCCGAGGCGGTCTTCGGGCTAACCAGATGTCTCGGTTCGCGGCCTGCATTCCTGATGGCCGGCTTCCCGCAGAGCCGCACTCGCTGCCGTGCGGACCACTGCCGCAGTAGAAGGCGTGTTCTTCGTCCGCTGCCGATCCGCGCGCGGCAGGCATTGCATTCCCGGCTCGTACCGAGGGCCTCGTTTGCTTCTTGCGGTCTGCAGCCGCCGCGATTGGTTCTCATTAGTGTCCGAGCTCTCCGCTTCTCGCGTACGGGCACATCGGTAACGAGTAGCTGTTACTGTCCTGTCAGCTCGGGTGAACATTGCTTTACGACCGCGAATTCCGTAATTTGTAATATCGACGTCTTTTGCTGGGTGACTAGCTCAGGCAAACAGGGGAAACAGCCACGTAATGCTTGGTCTACGTACAGTGCGCGAATCCCCCCCCCCTTCCGACCAAGCTGAGTAGATGTCTGTATGTCCATCTTTTCATCTACATCTACATGACTACTCTGCAATTCACATTTAAGTGCTTGGCGGAGGGTTCATCGAACCACAATCATACTATCTCTCTACCATTCCACTCCCGAACAGCGCGCGGGAAAACGAACACCTAAACCTTTCTGTTCGAGCTCTGATTTCTCTTATTTTATTTTGATGGTCATTCCTACCTATGTAGGTTGGGCTCAACAAAATATTTTCGCATTCGGAAGAGAAAGTTGGTGACTGAAATTTCGTAAATAGATCTCGCCGCGACGAAAAACGTCTTTGCTTTAATGACTTCCATCCCAACTCGCGCATCATATCTGCCACACTCTCTCCCCTATTACGTGATAATACAAAACGAGCTGCCCTTTTTTGCACCCTTTCGATGTCCTCCGTCAATCCCACCTGGTAAGGATCCCACACCGCGCAGCACTATTCTAAAAGAGGACGGACAAGCGTGGTGTAGGCAGTCTCCTCAGTAGGTCTGTTACATTTTCTAAGTGTCCTGCCAATAAAACGCAGTCTCTGCTTAGCCTTCCCCACAACATCTTCTATGCTATGTCTTCCTTCCAATGTAAGTTGTTTGTAATTGTAATGCCTAGGTATTTAGTTGAATTTACGGCTTTTAGATTAGACTGATACTTTTCGTTATTCAGGATCAACTGCCACTTTTCGCACCATTCAGATATTTCTTCTAAATCGCTTTGCAGTTTCTTTTGATCTTCAGATGACTTTATTAGTCGATAAACGATAGCGTCATCTGCAAACAACCGAAGACGGCTGCTCAGATTGTCTCCCAAATCGTTTATATAGACAAGGAACAGCAAAGGGCCCTTTAACACTACCTTGGGGAACGCCAGAAATCACTTCTGTTTTACTCGATGATGGTTGAAGGTATAGCTTTAGCAGGCAGAAATCTACTCATACCGTTATTTCTGGCTCCTGTTTTTATCACAACCGAGATGAAATCTTCCTACTCGTCGGTTCAGGGGCCTGAAGATGGTGTAGTATATCACCGAAACAGGGAGCCAAATAAATTAACTACGGAAACTTGACGGCTGAAAGGTGCTTAATTTGACAAGGTAAGCAGAGATGGCCGTTGTATTTCAACTGCGTGCGTATTCTTTTTTAAATGCTTTAAGTGTTCATGATAATAGGTGTTACTAACCGTGCAAGTGTGTGTGTGTGTGTGTGTGTGTGTGTGTGTGTGTGTATCTGTCTATGTGTGTGTGTAAGTATGTATGTTCGTGTGTACCAAGATGAGCGCACTTCCGGTGCGTCGCAGGTTCGAATCCTGCCTCGGGCATGGATGTGTGTGATGTCCTTAGTTTAGTTTGTTTTAAGTAGTTCTAAGTTCTAGGGGACTGATGACCCCAGCAGTTAAGTCCCATAGTGCTCAGAGCCATTTGAACCATTTTGAACTTACGATGCAGAGGTCTGGAACATGCAGTAGCTCAATAACACTCGATCGAGAGAAAAATGGGAACTTGAAAGAATACGTTTTTCACGTAATCTGCTGAAAACGTTGGTAAACACTCTACGATCAACAATTCGGTATATCAGAAACCGCCGCTGATATTCTTCGACAGTATCAGCGGCACTACCATCGCAGGAGCCATAAACATCCTTTGAAGTGACAGAAATCTACATCTACATCCACACTCCGCAAGCCACCTGACAGTGTGTGGCGGAGGGTGCCTTGAGTACCTCTATCGGTTCTCCCTTCTACTCCAGTCTCGTATTTTTCGAGGAAAGAAAGATTGTCGGTATGCCTCTGTGTGGGCTCTAATCTCTCTGATTTTATCCTCATGGTCTCTTCGCGAGATATACGGATAAGGGAGCAATATACTGCTGAGACTCCTCGGTGAAGGTATGTTCTCGAAACTTCAACAAAAGCCCGTACCGAGGTACTGAGCGTCTCACCTGCAGAGTCTTCCACTGGAGTTTATCTATCATTTCCGTAACGCTTTCGCGATTACTAAATGATCCTGTAACGAAGCGCGCTGCTCTCCGTTGGATCTTCTCTATCTCTTCTATCAACCCTATCTGGTACGGATCCCACACCGGTGAGCAGTATTCAAGCAGTGGGCGAACAGCTGTACTGTAAACTACTTCCTTTGTTCTCGGACTGGGATAGCGTCTTCCACATATACAGAAGGAGGTAATATCACTTACAAACTGTATAAAAGGACAGTGCATCGGCTAAGCTGTCATTTGTACTCAGGTCATTCATGTGATAAAATTTTCCCATGTGGTTACGGCCGCAGTACGGGAATTAAGAGACTCTGAACGCGGAATGGTAGTTGGAGCTATACGCATTGGACATTCCATTTTGGAAATCGTTAGGGAAATCAATATTCCGAGATTCACAGTGTGAATAGTGCGCCAAGAATACAAATTTCAGGCGTTATCTCTGACTTGTGGTGAGCACATTGTGCTCATGTGGGAGCGATCTATATGGTTGTAAAACAATAAACTGGTAACCAAGATCGCAGGAATTCTTTTTATTCCATGATTACCGGTTTCGGCGAAACTAAAGCCGCCATCATCGGATCTTGGGACACATACAGGTTACAACATCAAGGTAAACAATGTGGATTGTTTGTCTTGATGTTGTTTGTCATGATTGCCGGTTTTTAGCGAAACTAAAGCCGCCATCATCGGATCTTAGGGCACATACAGGTTACAACATCAAGGCAAACAATATGGATTGTTTGTCTTGATGTTATTTGTCATGATTACCGGTTTCGGCGAAACTAAAGCCGCCATCATCGGATCTTAGGGCACATACAGGTTACAACATCAAGGCAAACAATATGGATTGTTTGTCTTGATGTTGTTTGTCATGATTACCGGTTTCGGCGAAACTAAAGCCGCCATCATCGGATCTTAGGGCACATACAGGTTACAACATCAAGGCAAACAATATGGATTGTTTGTCTTGATGTTGTTTGTCATGATTACCGGTTTCGGCGAAACTAAAGCCGCCATCATCGGATCTTAGGGCACATACAGGTTACAACATCAAGGCAAACAATATGGATAGTTTGTCTTGATGTTGTTTGTCATGATTACCGGTTTCGGCGAAACTAAAGCCGCCATCATCGGATCTTAGGGCACATACAGGTTACAACATCAAGGCAAACAATATGGATAGTTTGTCTTGATGTTGTTTGTCATGATTACCGGTTTCGGCGAAACTAAAGCCGCCATCATCGAATCTTAGGGCACATACAGGTTACAACATCAAGGCAAACAATATGGATTGTTTGTCTTGATGTTGTTTCTCATGATTACCGGTTTCGGCGAAACTAAAGCCGCCATCATCGGATCTTAGGGCACATACAGGTTACAACATCAAGGCAAACAATATGGATTGTTTGTCTTGATGTTGTTTGTCATGATTACCGCTTTCGGCGAAACTAAAACCGCCATCATCGGATCTTAGGGCTCATACAGGTTACAACATCGAGGCAAACAATATGGATTGTTTGTCTTGATGTTGTTTGTCATGATTACCGGTTTCGGCGAAACTAAAGCCGCCATCATCGGATCTTAGGACACATACAGTTTACAACATCAAGGCAGACAATATGGATTGTTTGTCATGATGTTGTTTGTCATTATTACCGGTTTCGGCGAAACTAAAGCCGCCATTATCGGATCTTAGGGCTCATACAGGTTACAACATCAAGGCAAACAATATGGATTGTTTGTCTTGATGTTGTGTGTCATAATTACCGGTTTCGGCGAAACTAAAGCCGCCATCATCGGATCTTAGGGCTCGTACAGGTTACAACATCAAGGCAAACAATATGGATTGTTTGTCTTGATGTTGTTTGTCATGATTACCGGTTTCGGCGAAACTAAAGCCGCCATCATCGGATCTTAGGGCTCATACAGGTTGCAACATCAAGGCAAACAATATGGATTGTTTGTCATGATGTTGTGTGTCATGATTACCGGTTTCGGCGAAACTAAAGCCGCCATCATCGGATCTTAGGGCTCATACAGGTTACAACATCAAGGCAAACAATATGGATTGTTTGTCTTGATGTTGTTTGTCATGATTACCGGTTTCGGCGCAACTAAAGCCGCCATCATCGGATCTTAGGGCACATACAGGTTACAACATACTGTTTGCCTTGATGTTGTAACCTGTATGTGCCCTAAGATCCGATGATGGCGGCTTTAGTTTCGCCGAAACCTGTAATCATGGAATAAAAAGAATTCCTGCGATCTTGGCTACCAGTTTATTTATTATCTCTGACCACAGACTACGCAGTGCGCAGTGGCCGATGGCCTTCACTTTGCGATTGAGAGCAGCAGCGGTCGCGTAGAGTTGTCAGCGCTAACAGACAAGCAACACTGCATGAAATAAGCGCAGAAATCAATGTGGGACGAACGACAAACGTATTCGTTAGAACAGTGCTGCGAAATTTCGCGTTAATGGCGATGCGAGTGCCTTTGCTAACAGCACGTTCCTCTCCTGGGCTCGTTATCATACCGGTTGGAATTTAAACCTAGACTACTGGAAAACATTAGACTGATCAGACGAGTCGCGATTTCAGTTGGTAACAGCTCATGGTAGGGTTCGAGTGCGCTGCAGACCCCATAAGGCCACGGACCCGTCAAAAATGGTTCAAAATGGCTCTGAGCACTATAGGACTTAACATCAGAGGTCGTCAGTCTCCTAGAAGTTAGAACTAACCTAAGGACATCACGCATATCAATGCCCGAGGCAGGATTCGAACCTGCGACCGCAGCGGTCGCTCGGTTCCAGACTGAAGCGCCTAGAACCGCTCGGCCACTCCGGCCGGCCCTAATTTGTCAACAAGGCACTGTACCAGTTGGTGATATCGCCATAATATTGTGTTCTGTGCTTACATGGAATGAACTGGGTCCCCTGGTCCAGGTAAACCGATCATGACTAGAAATGGTTATGTTCGGCTACCTGTAGATCATTTGTTCACAAATAATGATGAAGTTTTTATGAATGAAAGAGCGTCATGTCACCGGGCCACAATTGTTCGCGATTGGTTTGAAGAATATTCTCGACAATTCGAGCGAAAAATCTGGTCACCTAGATCGACCGACGTGAATCCCATCAAACATTTGTGGGATATAATCTAGAGGTGAGTCCATGCACAAAATCCTGCACCGGCAAGACTTTCGCAGCTGAGTATGGCTGTGAAGGCAGGATGTGCCAGTACTTCTACCGGCGACTTCCTACTTATTGAGCCCATGACACGTCGCGTTGCTGCGTAGTGCCGGGCTAAAGGTGGTCCGACTCGATATTAGGAGGCATCCCATGGCTTTTGCATCTTCAGTGTACAGCATATCTGCACATTACTCTGCAGCGTAGATGTTTGGCGTTTTAGCAAACGTTGTACAAACACAGTTACTAGATGAAACTTCCTGGCAAATTAAAACTGTGTGCCGGACCGAGACTCGAACTCGGGACCTTTGCCTTTCGCGGGCAAGTGCTCTACCATCAGTGGATGTTCGAAATCATAACGGAAAATTTTTTTTTTTTTTACGTGTGAAATTTCATCATTTTTTCTCTTACTAATGGCTGCATTTGTTGCTATAGCTACACTTTTCTTCATAAGGTAGAGAGATTCTTCGATGAATTTTGCGCAGCATACATACCATACTTACAGGTGTATGAAACTCTAGAATTTATTTAATTTATGTAAAAACGAATGAGCTGCTATATTTTAAACTTCATGTTTAGAAGAAACAGAAATTTTGTAGTTAATTACCCAAATTTTTACCACAGTTTTTAATAGATTTTGAAAATTCTAGAATTTCATACACCTTTAAGTATGGTTTGTATGCTATGCAATATTCATCGATGAATCTCCCTTACTTATGCAACAAATACAGCCATTAGTAAGTGAAAAAAAATGATGAAATTTCACACGTAAAAAAATTACTTCGTTTGCAGCCATTAGTAAAGGAAAAAAATGATGAAATTTCATACGTAAAAAAAATTACTCCGTTATGTTTTCGAACATCCACTGCTATGAGTGTGAATTCTGAATCCCTCCTGGTGTTGCTGACAAAGTTTTATGAATTTATTTGTAAAAGTATAGACAGTGCAAATTAAAATATCCTGTGATGCCTCTCCTGCTCCAAGCCGGTCCGTTTGACGTCCTACCCCCCTTAATACAAAAGATTGACAGAGACATTAAAGAGAATTAAGAGTGTGTCAAGATAAATGTTACAGTGAATGCTACCATTAGACGAACTTCTACATGTTGAGCCGTTTGAGGTATTAGTGATGCTAAGTTACGGGGGAACGCGTTGTGTATGTGGAAGTGCCCCAACATCAGCAAAAGAGGGGGGGGGGGGGGGAGTCAAAGAGCAGAGCTCCTTCACTGCACTGGTCTGCACGACTGTGAAATTGTTCCGCAGACAAAAGACGTCTCCGTAAACGGCAGTACGGCAGCAGCGACTGATAGACGTATCCTGTGATAACATCTCGGCGAGTCCTTTTCCGTGCGCTTCTAAACCTACGCTCACGTCGGTCGGTGGTCGTCCCGCTCGCAGACCCGGCCCGCGGTTGAAGCAGTAATTCAGTGGCCGGCAACCGGTTCCGCGGAACCAAATTAGCTGGAAACGCATGCTGAATCAGGGCCGGGGCTGTAATTCCGTGTAGCGCGGTTGTCGCTGCATTTCCAAGAGGCGGCCGGCCGGCCGAGTTTCCCGGCCCGCAAGCGGGGCCTGCGAGCTGCCCCCGTGCTGCGCGCGCGCGTAGCGGGATGTGGCCGCAGCAGGCGGCGGTCTAGCCAGGGATGTGGACAAGGCGCTGCCACGAACTGGCCTCTCAATCACGGCCTTTTCACGAACATCGTTTACGACGAGGGACATTCACGGTGTTCTCATTTTGACAAATAAAGCACAAGATTAAAGGGGTAGTGTTGCTTTTCTTCGTCTCACTTGGTAAATCTCTATCATATTGGAGTCTCACAGGAATTTCTCCCCGCTCTTTTCGCCCACGAGACCCGAATAGCAGTAGGTACCGCCTCACAGGTTGATGCGTTGTTCGACTGGCAGAAGGCCTTCGATACAATTACACATCCCCGCCTAATGAAGAAAATATAAGCGCCGGAACATCAGAACAGCTGTGTAATAGAATTGGAGGGTTCCTAACAAACAGACCGTAGTATGTCATTCTTAAAGTAGAGAAATCTTCATGAGTACACCGCCCGTCCAAGAATTTCTGACACTGACTATTCCTGGCGTATAAACGATGTAAGCGCAGTAACTACGCTCGCAGCATAAACTGAAACATCCCCTTAAAAATTTTTTATAAATGACAATGCTGGAAAACCTCCACGTTATTTGATTTTCAAACAGCTGAGCAAAACTGAACGCACTCAAACATTCACTAAACTGACACACAACATTTTTTAGCGCAACGCAATCTGACTTTCAATAATCCCTACAAAAGAATGGTCCTGACTAACAATAACCCATACCTTTCATGAATCTTTTACCTCACAAAAATCTTCGTTACTCAAGCTACTGCAATACAGCGAGCGCGAATACTGCCAGCTAAATAAAAGATTCTAACTACTGAAGGCACTAACTCCTGTTCGGCATAGTTAGCAAATGAAAGATTTTGATAGAGAACAAACAATGTACTTACCTTAATAATATTCAAAAGTCATCATATATATATATATATATATATATATATATATATATATATATATATATATATGTTGTTGTTGTTGTGGTCTTCAGTCCTGAGACTGGTTTGATGCAGCTCTCCATGAGTGAAGCTGCATGTCCTCGGGAAAAATTACGGCTGTAGTTTCCCCTTGCTTTCAGCCGTTCGCAGTATCAGCACAGCAAGGCCGTTAAGGTTAATGTTACAAGGCCAGCTCAGTCAATCATCCAGACTGTTGCCCCTGCAACTACTGAAAAGGCTGCTGCCCCTCTTCAGGAACCACATGTTTGTCTGGCCTCTCAACAGATACCCCTCCGTTGTGGTTGCACCTACGGTACGGCCATCTGTATCGCTGAGACACGCAAGCCTCCCCACCAACGGCAAGGTCCATGGTTCATGGGGATATATATATATATATATATATATATATATATATATATATATATATAATATGAAAGATTTTGATAAAGAACAAACAATGTACTTACCTTAATAATATTCAAAAGTCATCATATATATATATATATATATATATATATATATATATATATATCAGTTCTTGATATCCATTATTACAAATTTACTCTTTCTGACGGACACACGTCCAAATCGTCCTCAAAATTCTGCCATCTCTCACCCCACATCCACCACTGCTGGCGGCTCACCTCCAACTGCACAACGCTACGCGCTTTTCACATCCAACTGCCCAGCACTGCAATAGCGAATATTCGAACAATGCCAACCAGCCACAGACTGCACACAGCAGTCAGTGATTTTCATACAGAGTGCTACGCGACTTTACCAACATAAAAAGCTAAACAGCCTACTTACAAAAGTAACAACTGTTGGCAGCAGATTTGCATGGGAGCAGTCAGTTGTGAGCTGTCAGTGCTACGTAGTGGATGTGCGACCGTACAGTGTCACAAATACAATGTAGCAACGTATCTAAATCAAGTGTTCAAGACGTTCTCCAGAATGTTTTGAAATGTGTCTGGAAAGTTTGTCCCGCACACCTTGACTCCCGAACAGAAACAACGATGTGTGGACGCCTGTCAAGACTTGATTGAAATATAAAACTCGGCCAGTTCTTTCCCAGACAAAGAAACCATCACAGGTGACGATGTTTTCGATACAGACCTACCACAAAACGCCTAAGTGCAGAAATTCACATGGAGGATCAACGCTTTGACGATATAACCTGTCGTTCAAGCCATTGTCACGCGTGGGTTGAACAAAATCACAAGTTTAACGTGGTTGAAAGGAACTTTCTGTCCGTTGTATTCAAGTGATGGGAGCGAGGGGGGAGGGGGGCGGGGGGAGGAATCAATGTAGAACACCTGAAACATTAAAATCCCCGTCCTACCGTTTCTTTATTGTTTATTAATCCAGTCTCGAAACTTTTCGGACTGATGGGGTAAAAATAACATCGGACGTCCCCGAGTGGAGCGATACATAGCCATTACGTTTCCACAATATATACATAAATGATCTAGTTGATACCGTCGGAAGCTCCGTGACGCCTTTCGTGGATGGTTCAAAAATGGTTCAAATGGCTCTGAGCACTATGGGACTTAACATCTGTGGTCATCAGTCCCCTAGAACTTAGAACTACTTAAACCTAAGTAACCTAAGGACATCACACACATCCATGCCCGAGGCAGGATTCTAACCTGCGACCGTAGCAGTCCCGCGGTTCCGGACTGAGCGCCTAGAACCGCTAGACCACCGCGGCTGGCCTTTCGTGGATGGTGCTGTTGTAAACTGAGAAGTGCAAAAGCCTATAAAATTGTATCGAAATGCAGGAAGATCTGCAGAAAATCGACGCTTGGTGCAGGGTTCGTAGTTGACTCTCCGAATAAACAAATTTCACGTAAATAGATAGGAACGCCCATTACTGTATGATTACACGATTGCCGAAGGAGGTTCAGCTCCGGAAAGATTTGAAGTGATTAAATCAACTGCAGGTAAAGTAAATGTCAGACAGATTCACTGAAAGAATTTTTAGGAGGTGTAGTCCACCTTTAAAGCGCCGGCCGGAGTAGCCGAGCGGTTCTAGGCGCTACAGTCTGGAATCGCGCGACCGCTACGGTCGCAGGTTCGAATCCTGCCTCGGGCATGGATGTGTGTGATGTCCTTAGGTTAGTTAGGTTTGAGTAGTTCTAAGTTCTGAGGGATTGATGACCTCAGATGTTAAGTCCCATGGTGCTTATATCCATTTGATTTTTGAACCTATAAAGCAAGTACCTTGCATAAAGCTCGTTCGACCAATTTATATAAGTAAATATATGAATGTTCGTTTGTTCTAAATGTTATATGTCTGAAAGTCCTTCACTGATTGCTTGGAATTGGTTCCGGACTGAAGAGCTTAGAACCGCTCGGCCACAGCGACCGACTTAGTAGCTGACTTCCTCTATAGGTGTAGCCATCTACAGCGCTCACCAGTACCATGGAACGTATTACCTTATGTTTCACACTTGTCCTATCATCCTGTCGCTTTCTTGTTGTAAGCGTTCTCCATACATTTCTTTCGTCACCGATTCTTTGGAGAACGTCGTCATTTCTTATCTTATTACTTCACCCAATTATCAACTTCGTTCTGTGGTACCATATCTGAAACGCTTCGAAAGCCTTCTTTATCCTCAGTCCGTGATTTACTTCCGTACAACGCTGTTCTCTAAAGATATGTTCTCAGAAATTTCTCTCTCAGACATGTTCGATACCAGCAGACTTCTCTTGGCCAGGAATGAACTTTTTGCCAGTGGTAGTGAGCTTTTTATGGCCTCTTCGCCTCGTCATTCGACATTTCCAAGATAGCAGAACTCGTTCAACTTCAACTACTTCTTGGTCACCAATTTCAGAGTTGAGATGATCGCTAACCTCATGTGTGCTATTCCTCATTACTTTTATCTTTTGACAGTTCACTCTCAGTCCACAGTGTATATCGATTAGATTTTCTATTCCATTCGACACATCCTATAATTATTCTTCACTTATACTGCGATCGCAGTGTCACCAGCTAATCTTGTCATTGATATCCTTTCATCCTGAATTGTAATCTCACTCTCTATCCTTTCGTTTATTTCCCTCATTGCTTCTTCGATGTACAGACTGAACAATAACGCCGAAAGAGTACATCCCAGTCTTACATTCCTTTTAATCCGAGCACTTACATTCTTACTCTCCTGTCCTGGTTTTGGTACACATCGTGCAGTACCCGTCTTTCTATAGTTTTCTCAGAATTTGAAACGTTTTGGGAAGTTGCGCTGTCGAACGTCTTTCCTAGGTCGAGTAATCCTATGAAAGTTTCTTGATCTTTCTTAAGTACTGCTTCCGGTATCAACCGCAACGTCAGAACTGCCTCTCTGGTGCTTTGCCTTTCCTAAAATCAAACCGCGTATGAATTCTTCTCGGGTTATCATCCGAGTGGTGGCGTCGTCTTGTCGCAGCGTTTCGACGAGTTTCGTACCCATCATCTGCGTCCGAAGATGATGGGTACGAAACTCGTCGAAACGTTGCGACAAATCGGCTGATAATCTGAGAAGAATTATATATGACTGTAGTATCTGCTCCCGAAAGAACAGTTACCGTGGATGACCATGCAGCTTTGCTAGAAATGAAATGATAATTAAATGGACACCCTAGCTGCAAACAGGCGTTGATGTACTTCATTGGGGACATGTTGAAAATATGTGCCCCGACCGGGACTCGAACCCGGGATCTCCTGCGTACATGGCAGACGCTCTATCCACCTGAGCCACCGCGGGCACAGAGGATAATGCGTCTGCAAGGACTTATCCCTTGCACGCTCCCCGTGAGATCCACATTCCCAACATGTCCACACCACCACATTCGTAGTGCGCCTAATAGATGTTTGCCCATCATACTCATTACTCGTGGCAGATTAATCTACCAAGTCCCGTACGAGTTCGGGCATAGCGTGTGCGTTCGCACAAGAAGGTCAATGGCCGGGAAGCCATATTTTTTAACTATATATGACGGTAGTATCTGTTCCCGAAAGAACAGTTACCGTGGATAACCATGCAGCTTTGCTAGAAATGAAATGATAATTAAATGGACACCCTAGCTGCAAACAGGCGTTGATGTACTTCATTGGGGACATGTTGAAAATGTGTGCCCCGACCGGGACTCGAACCCGGGATCTCCTGCTTACATGGCAGACGCTCTATCCATCTGAGTCCCTGCAGTCGCACTATCCTCTGTGCCCGCGGTGGCTCATATGGATAGAGCGTCTGCCATGTAAGCAGAAGATCCCGGGTTCGAGTCCCGGTCGGGGCACACATTTTCAACATGTCCCCAATGAAGTACATCAACGCCTGTTTGCAGCTAGGGTGTCCATTTAATTATCATTTCATTCCGAGAAGAATTCATCAGTGCAATACGCCGAGAAAGACTGTAATCGCATATATCAAACTGCTTATCATCTAACAGATATTGGGGATTAAAATTGTTTTCAGCATTCGAAGCAGCAAGCATTGAGATAAGTGCATGCGCTCAAGTATGCTCTACGGATCTAGGCCACACAGGTTGCTAAAGTGACAGTTGTGTCCCTAAGTACTGCACCATCATTGGCTGTAACATCACTTCGTTCTGCTGCCCTACGTGAATGCCAGCACACTTCGCAGGATAGTGTTTCCATAGTGATGTTTAAATTTATTATTTAACTGCATGACGTCTTGTTGTACGTACCTTCGCAGCAGTGTCCCTTCGGACCATTCTGCTCGGCAATAATCACTTCAACGCGGGGATGCTAACGACTAAGCGACTGGGACCATTAATTCTTTTGTAATGTGGAAATGGACACGACCGGCCGTTCGCAGTCCAAGCGACACGCAATATACTTTCGCTCCGCGATTTCCCAGGCAATAACACACAGGTGTAAATTTGATTGCAGCCGGTCTACGAAAATGCGGCAGGCGTTGTTACGAGTGTAAGAATTTATGGAACGATAGATTATCCGGGGCCCGTATCCCGGCAGGAATTACAGTGGAACCTGTTCCTCCGTGTTAGCGCTCTGGCGCTTATCCGCGCTGCGATCTGCTGCTGCTGCAGCGCGTGTAATCCCGCAGCTGCCGTAAGCGATGCAACGGGAATTAAGTAGACCGTAAGCAGAGTCCGCGCTATTGGGCTGAGTACATTATCCACGCGATAAACACGGGCTACGGCCAGCGCCGTAATTAATGCACGCCAAAGTTTACAGAAGCGTTGTTACGGCAGCCAATCAGTCTCGTGCCGAGAGACTGTCATCAGATCCGCCGCCACGTAACCCTACACCAGCGACACGATTAGCTGATGACGCTTATGCGTTAAGCCTCACACAGTTTTCATGTGCAAGTCTGTTTGTGTATAACCATCAGATACAGGGCTGCAACATAGTGCTGAAGATGAGTAAACTGAGAGAGTGTTGCCGATCGCTGGGGATTGCATTAGATACAGGCACTTAGCGTAACGACATGGAACACACAACTGAAATTACGCTGTAAGAGGCACTGAGAAACCCAGATACATGGACACAGCTGGACGTAATCGCTAACAGCATTTCAAAAGCAGGTCATGACATACATAAACAGACTTGGCAATACAGTAGACGCAATAGACAAAGACGTGCCGATGTAGATAGTTCGAGTACTGACGATGAAAAGAGTGGCAGTGTCAATACCGGCACAACACATACACGCAAAACACACACAACACGTAACATGAATGTTAGTGAAAGATGGCGTATTATATCTCATTATGCATTAATGCCGGCCGCGGTGGTCTCGCGGTTAAGGCGCTCAGTCCGGAACCGCGCGACTGCTACGGTCGCAGGTTCGAATCCTGCCTCGGGCATGGATGTGTGTGATGTCCTTAGGTTAGTTAGGTTTAAGTAGTTCTAAGTTCTAGGGGACTGATGACCACAGAAGTTAAGTCCCATAGTGCTCAGAGCCATTTTTTGCATTAATGTAATTAAAAGTAGAAGTAATTAGAATAGCCCTTGGATAAATATTGTTCTAGAATTCACCTTAAACCTGTACACGTCACTGTCAAGTAGTCCGCCCCCGGTAGCTGAGTGATCAGCGCGATAGAATGTCAATCCTAACGGCCCGGGTTCGATTCCCGGCTGGGTCGGAGATTTTCTCCGCTCAAGGACTGGGTGTTGTGTTGTCCTAATCATCATCATCATCATTTCATCCCCATCGACGCGCAAGTCGCCGAAATGACATCAAATCGAAAGACTTGCACCCGGCGAACGGTCTACCCGACTTGAGGCCATAGTCACACACATTTATATTTATTACTGTCAGGTAGTAATATCAACGAACACATCATTCTAAATCCAATAAAATTAATGCCGTCCAACTGGTTAGCTGGGTCGTAACGTGCTCGTCTCTCACCCAAGCGGTCCCGGGTTCGATTCCCAGCCAGATTGGAGATTTTTCTCCGCTCGGGGACTGGGTGCTTTGTTATTCTCATCACCAGCGAGCAAGTTGCCCAATGTGGCGTCGAATGAAATAAGACTTGCACTTGGCTGCCGAACTTCCCCGAATAGGGGCCTCCCGGCCAACGATGCCATATTTTCATTTCCATTTTCTTTTTCAATATGAATGCAATATAAAAGTAATATAAACTAAGTAGCTCAAACAGTGTTAACATACAACAGTGACACATCATAGATATTGCACAATGTGTACAAAATCAACAATTGCATTACTAAAAAAAGTAGTTTTATTTGAAACCACCCCTTAGAAAAATTTATGAATGATTGTGCTGATAAACCCCTTACGTTATTTGATTTTCAAACAGCTGAGCAAAACTGATCGCACTCAGACATTTCTCTCTTTACTTATTCTGATCATCACTAAACTGACATACAATATTTTTAGCGCAACGCAGTCTGACTTTCAATAATCCCTACAAAAGAATGGCCCTGACTAACAACAGCCTATACCTTTCATGAATCACATACGTCACAAAAATCTTCGTTACTCGAACTACTGCAATACAGCGAGCGCCAATACTGACAGCTAAATAAAAGATTCTAACTACTGAAGTCACTAAATACTGATAGGCATAGTTAGTAAATGGAAGATTTTGATACAGAACAAACAATGTATTTACCTTAATAGTGTTCAAAAGTCATATATATATATATATATATATATATATATATATATATATATCAGTTCATGACATCCAGTCTTACAAATTCACTGTCTCTGATGGACACACGTCCAGATCATCCGCTCTCAGAACTCCGCCATCTCTCTCCCCACTTCCACCACTGCTGGCGGCTCACCTCCAACTGCGCAACGCTACGCTCTGTTAACGGTCAACTGACCCACACTACAATAGCAAATATTCCAACAATGCCAACCAGCCACAGACTGCACATAGCACAGCCAGTGATTTTCATACTGCGCGCTGCGCGGCGTTACCAACATAAAAATCTAAACAGCCTACTTACATATTATACAAATATGTTTTTACAATATTGATAATTGGATTAGTGGTGGCCTGTCATTTCTTTCTACAACCATGTAAACTCTGTGTACTACTTGACTAGATTACAACGTGGCAGGTTAGTGTTTTAAAGGCACACAAAATTTGTTTACTTAATAGCGTAGTAGTAATATTACTAGTAGTAGTAATGAAAGAAGTTTTTTGTGACTTAATAAACTTTAACTCACACACCACGCTAACAAACAACACGGGGTACATTAGATTAGATTCAGATGCACTGAACAAATCGAGTTTTCCCTAGGGGTGATGTTCATACGTAGAGTGCTAACACGGATAGCACCACACCGAGCGAGGTGGCGCAGTGGTTAGTACACTGGACCCGTATTCTGGAGGACGACGGTTCAAATCTGCGCCCGGCCATCTTGATTTAGGTTTCACGTGAATTCCCTAAGTCGCTTGAGGCAAATGCCGGAATGGTTCCTTTGAAAAGGCACAGACGACTCCCTTCTTCATCCTACACTAATCCGGTGGGACCGATGACCTCGCTGTTTGGTCCCGTCTCTCCCTCCCCCCCCCCCCCCAAATTAATCAGTCGTCAATGGATAGCAACATACGGGGATGCTGAAGTTCATTACCAAATGCTCTTCCCCGCACAGTGTTGGTGAAGGGATACCTATATCTACTCTTTCCTTTCTTCTTTTTGTTCTCTTCCTAAAAATAAATTTAATTTCCTCTATCTGAGTCATGTATTTTTATTTAAAAGATAGGTATAATTACTGTCAGTACATAAAACACAGTACGAAAGGCAGAAGAATGAATTCCACGCAACCCCCCCCCCCCCCTCCCTCCTCCCCCATTCGACACGGTGCCGCATGGGGCCACAGTGCACACGACCTCAACTACGAAGCATGAATCTACTGCGCAGTTCTGTTGTCTGAGCTGACAGAGATGGCGGTCATGTGTGCGTGGGGTGGACTTGCTTGTGTGAATAAATGAGTGTATGTTTCCTTCTCTGGGGAAGGCTTTGGCCGAAAGCTGAATGTCTAACCGTCTTTTCGCTGTGACTGTCTGCAACTCATTGTGTGTTCTTTACACCTGACTACCAATCTATCTTTTTCCTTATATTGTTGATTTTTCAGCCTAGAGTTTCCATTGTTTGAGATTAACGTTCTGTGGATATCGAGAATTTTTAGAGAGTGATATCAAGCATAGTTCGATCAAGATGTTGTTTGTCTGACTTGATCTCGGGAATCTATACTGAATCAGTACCGATGTTAGTCTTTGATGCAGATTCTTAACTACTGCGCCACCTCACTCAGTCACGTGTCAATAAAATGAGGTCATGTGGGCTACGACTGCCAGTCCTGTAGGGGTGGTTCAGCGTCGAGGGCAGATGAGCGAATCCCGCATTACCGTCTTTGACAAAAGACCTGGTGAAATTGGTTTGGGAGTGACGGGTGTGTAGCTGTGTCGTGTGCATGACTGCGATCAGTGTTTGTGGAGTTTATTGTACGTTTTCTTAGCGATGACTGGAAAGGAGGGGATGAAATGTCGCCTGCACACTACCTACACCTCTGGAACTGCACCAACGGGACCGCCGAGCTTAACCTCCGCATCAGACGGACGGACCGCCACCAACAGTGGCCAGTGCCCTCAGTCTGTGAGAGACTGGGGAGATGTTTGGCTTTCAGCGCCGGACAGTGGTACAAAGCCTGGCGATAAGGAACGCCATTCCCTTTCTATCCTTACCGGACAAGCACTGGCGATGAAAATTTTGTCCAGTGCTAGGATTAGAACTGGCCATCTACAGCAAGTCCAGCGTCAGCGCACAGACATGCGTTACCGACGTCGGCTATGGAGGCGGCTTCCTAAATATACTTAAAAAATAGTTGCATGATGATACAGTACTAGAATGAAATGCAGCGGCCTAAGTAATGATTATGCAGCGATAATGATTAAATTAGAGACCTCTAGTTTGTAACGACATAGTTCGGCGTCTTACGTCGCCGTGACATCGTGAGATAGACTGAAGCGCCTAGAACAGCTCTGCCACACCGGCCGGCCAGCAGGACGCACCCGCTGCAGTAGCTAGAGTCCAGGGACTCTGGATAGAGCCTTGACAAGGTTTCCTCTCAAAAACCTTGTGGGGGAAAATGGCCGGCTGGTGTGAGCGAGCGGTTCTAGGTGCTTCAGTCTGGCACCGCGCGACCACTACGGTCGCAGCTTCGATTCCTGCCTCGGGCATGGATGTGTGTGATGTCCTTAGGTTAGTAAGGTTTAAGTAGTTCTAAGTTCTAGGGGACTGATGACCTCAGATGTTAAGTCCCATAGTGCTTAGAGCCATTTGTACCATATCGCTTGGTTAATGGACTGGCTCATGTTTGTATATTGCCAGTAAATATGATTTTCAATGATGGTGAGCAGTTTCGAAAAAAAGCCTCCTCTTCAAGCGAATCAAATTACGAAACAAACATTGGCCTTGAAATTTATGTGATGAAGTACGCTATTTAAGAGTATCGGTATTGAACGCAACATCGCGATATGGATATTGTGCACGCGCAAACTGACATTAGACTGTCTTTTCTATATTCAATTTAAAACCGAAAATGAGATGAAAATTCAGCTGACTTAACGAATAACTTCTACTAGTATGTATCTCAGATCTTTGTACAACATGTAATGTTCATCTATCAGCAATTCGCTGTGCAGGTCGTCGACGACTCGGACAAACTTCTTCGCGATTTTCTCCGCGCTTCTTCGACAGTCGGTAGTCACATTTAACGCAGCCACTTTTCTCTCACAGAGTTTCGTAAAGAAACTGTGCGGGCTGCGAGGCAGATAACGCCGACGACGGCCGCTGGGGAGCGCTGAGAGTGCAGACCACGCTGACCGGCTCGTCCCGTGTGCCGAGGGACCTGTCTCTTGTCAGGTCGTGTGTCCCGTCGGTGTTCACGTCAACGTTACCTGCCTCGGCCCCGTGTGAGGACGGTTTTAGCCTATTTTTCTCTGCTTAACTACTGCAATATACATCCATCTGAACTTGCTTACTTGGCCTCGCTCTACAATTTTATCGCCCACATTTCGATCCATTACCAAAGACCATCCGTTGATGACCCCGAATATGTCGTATCAACCAGCCCCTTCTATTGGTCAAGTTAGGTCATAAATTTATTTTCTTCCCATTTGGATTCAGTACGTCTGCATCAGATATGCGATCTACCTTTTAGTATATTTTATTTATTTCTTTATCTCTGGGTTCCTATTACGCTCGGACATTACACACGTCGTCCTAAGTTATGATCCATTGCGCAACGATAGTGGCTCGTTGTCACAAGAGAGTACGTCTTCCGCGTTTCCTGCAAACACAGTTCTGCTCCCGTACGGGTAATATGTGTATCACAGGCCGGGAGCGAAATGGAGCGACAACTGGAAATGTTGAAGGACGTGGGACAGAACGAGTCATGTGCGGAAAGCGTCTAGGTTGTACACAGATTCACAGTGAAATTCTGGCGATATATGGACCATGTATACTGTCATGTCTACCCTTAGTGAAAGGTGCCAACAATCTGACCAAGCCGCACAGACGGTGGCTGATGCTAATCGGAAAGTCCAAACTTATAACAAGCGATTTCGATCTTTTCGGCAAACCGAAAGAACGCCTTTGGGGAAGACATCTTCCAATGATGAGGGCATTCGCGCAGCGGTTCTCGAATGGCTCCGTGGCCAATGAAACGATTCCTATCGCCTTGGAACCCAATGTCTGGTGGACCGTTCTGACAGCTGTTTACAGAGATTTGGTGAGTTTGTTGAAAAACATTTTAAATGGTTGAAATGGCTCTGACCACTATGGGACAAGAGCTGAGGTCATCAGTCCCCTAGAAATTAGAACTACTTAAACCTAACTAACCTAAGGACATCACACACATCCATGCCCGAGGCAGTATTCGAACCTGCGACCGACGGATGTCATTATTTCTTGTTTAATATGCACATTGCACCAGAAACACGCGCTTTTGCGAAGCGTCATTGTGCCGTTGCAGTGAAACGGTATACTTTCGTAACACACGAGTTATAACACTAAAAACATCGACTACAGGAAGTCTTTACCTACCGATAGGCAATATAGTCATTTTATTATAACAAATCGTAGTTAAAGCGACGCGTTTTCAAGAGATCCTCATTTAGGTGATGCTCTGAAACGGCTTATATTCATACCACGTACTGTGTGAGGAAGAAAACCCACCAAATATGTCATTTAACTCAATACAATATGGCGGCTCTTCAGTTCTCCTTGTGAGTTATAAACTATGTCGCATCTCACTGGAACCGCGCGACCGCTACGGTCGCAGGTTCGAATGCTGCCTCGGGCATGGATGTGTGTGATGTCCTTAGGTTAGTTAGGTTTAAGTAGTTCTAAGTTGTAGAGGACTGATGACCTCAGAAGTTAAGTCCCATAGTGCTCAGAGCCATTTGAACCATCTCACTGGTCACGTTTCTCTCCAAGAGGCAAGATTCTTCATTTCAAGCTCCCGGACCGCGAATTTCACTCTGTGATGTCACCAACTCCTCGTCCGCGTGCGTTTTCACGTTCCGTGAGAAGACGGCATAACACAGAATAGACTAGTTAGCTAGTAATCACCGATCGCGTCCAGCACTCCAATCCCGTACCGCCTATTCGTGGATAGTTCGACTTAACAGTTAGAATCCGCCACGTGCAGGGCTAGGGGGACTGGGGTGATCTTCTTCACGAGCTAGACAACGCACCGATTATGACGTAGAGTAGGTAGTAGATTTTAGTTAAATAGAATAGGGTAGTAAATTAGGAGCCTACAGCGATAATTAACTCCTTGCCTGCCCTGTGCCAGGGGCATGCTCATAGGGTTTAGCTCTATGAGCCAGGCACCCAAGTAGGTTTATATTAACAGTGGCACATATGTAACGCTGCAGGCAGTTAACACTAATCACTCGTTGTTATTAGAAATTATGCTAACTCTACAAGTAGTCTGCCCATTAACCCATGTAGTATTGTCTGTAGTAAATTAAATATGTAGTAGCTGCTATTATAATAACATTATAGAAAATTAAGACCCACTAATCATTAAGGTTGTGGGTTACTTTGTGTAATTATTGTTATGGAAATAAAGAATTTTTTTTTTAAAAAAGTGGAGAGTTCCGTCAGACAATTCTTCGAACTATAACAACAACAGCAGCAACAAGAGATAGTCTGGTTTTAAAAATCCTTGGCTTTCGGGCGGTAGCCAAAACACTTGTTTTTCATGATATATGCGGACGCGGTCGCAATCCCAGAAGAGTTTTACTGAATCTGAATGCGACCGAGACAACCGACGCTCGTGTACGCGACATGTTTATCGGCACCCGGCGGGTCCAGCAGAGAGAGCACTTCCCTGCGAGCAGCGTCCGGCGCGTCGCAGGGCGGGGTGATAACCGCGAGGACGTGGCCGGAAGAGTAATGGCGCCCATAAGGCGGATGGCTACCCCCGGCCGCACTTTATTTCTATCTGGTTATTGCCTTCATCGCGGGGCGCCCGTCCCAGTTATATATTTTATTAGCGGAGAGCGCTAAGTGCCCGAAATGGCCGCCGGCGCCCCGTGCCGTGAGCGACTGCCTGTGACCGGAATCTGCGATCCCTCCCCCTCTCCCCTCCCCCCCCCCCTCAGGACACAGCGAGCGCTCATGGGCCGCGGCGTATGGGGGAGGAAGCCTCCCTCCCGTGGCCTGACAGCCTCTTGGGCTCGAGGGCAGTCTGTATCCTGGATAGAGCTCTTGTATTAATTGAGGATGTCTCCTATTGGGTATTCGTTCTGTCTCTACATCACTGGTCGTCAAACTGCGGCCCGCAGTCCTCAGACGTATTTCATAGTAATACGCATCTAGCAACTAACAGCCGCGGTCTCGTAAACTGACATATGGCCGGAAGAGCTGACCACATGCCCCTCCATATCCGCATCCGGTGACGCCTATGGGATGAGGATGACACGGCGGCCTGTCGGTACCGTTGGGCCTTCATGGCCTCTTGGAGGAGGAGTTTAGTATTTAGCTTAACCAACAGCCGAATCCAAAAACGTCAAATAACGTTAGGAGCTCCTGAAGAGTGTAGTTTCTCGCTCAGTAACAAACGAAAATACACTACTGGCCATTAAAATTGTTACACCAAGAAGAAATGCAGATCATAAATGGGTATTCATTCTACAAATATATTATACTAGAACTGACATGAGATTACTTTTTCACGCAGTTTGGGTGCATAGATCCTGAGAAATCAGTACCCAGAGCAACCACCTCTGGCCGTAATAACGGCCTTGATACGCCTGCGCATTGAGTCAAACAGAGCTTGGATGGCGTGTACAGGTACAGCTGCCCAGGCAGCTTCAACACGATACCACAGTTCATCAAGAGTAGTGACTGGCGTATTGTGACGAGCCAGTTGCTCGGCCACCATTGACCAGACGTTTTCAATTGGTGAGAGATCTGGAGAGTGTGCTGGCCAGGGTAGCAGGAGAACATTTTCTGTATCCAGAAAGGCCCGTACAGGACCTGCTACATGCGGTCGTGCATTATCCTGCAGAAATGTAGGGTTTCGCAGGGATCGAATGAAGGGTAGAGCCACGGGTCGTAACACATTTGAAATGTAACGTCCACTGTTCAAAGTGCCGTCAATGCGAACTAGAGGCGACCAAGACGTGTAACCAATGGCACCCCATACCATCAAGCCGGGTGATACGTCAGTATGGCGATGACGAGTACACGCTTCCAATGTGCGTTCACCGCGATGTCGCCAAAAGCGAATGCGACCATCATGATACTGTAAACAGAATCTGGATTCGTCCGAAAAAATGACGTTTTCCCATTCGTGCACCCAGGTTCGTCGTTGAGTACACCATCGCAGGCGCTCCTGTCTGTCATGCAGCGTCAAGGGTAACCGCAGCCACGGTCTCCGAGCTGATAGTCCATGCTGCTGCAAACGTCCTCGAACTGTTCGTGCAGATGGTTGTTGTCTTGCAAACGCCCCCATCCGTTGACTCGGGGATCGAGACGTGGCTGCACGATCCGTTACAGCCATGCGGATAAGATGCCTGTCATCTCGACTGTTAGTGATACGAGGCCTTTGGGATATAGCACGCCGTTCCGTATTACCCTCCTGAACCCGCCGATTCCATATTCTGCTAACCGTCATTGGATCTCGACCAACGCGAGCAGCAATGTCGCGATACGATAAACCGCAGTCGTGATATCCTACAATCCGACCTTTATCAAAGTCGGAAACGTGATGGTACGCATTTCTCCCCCTTACACGAGGCATCACAACAACGTTCCACCAGGCAACGCCGGTCAACTGCTGTTTGTGTATGAGAAATCGGTTGGAAACTTTCCTCATGTCAGCACGTTGTAAGTGTCAGCACCGGCGCCAACCTTCTGTGAATGGTCTGAAAATCTAATCATTTGCATATCACAGCATCTGTTGGTTAAATTTCGCGTCTGTAGCAATTTTAATGGCCAGTAGTGCACTTACGGGACAGTAACATGTTAAAATGTCCTTAAATTTTTCTTTTAAGCCGGCGATGAGCTTGAGTAATGTTCGTCGCTTACCTCAGGGGCACAAGGGATAGCGTGGCCACTAACGGGTTACAGGATGTGGGAGGGACAACGTTTTATTGTTTCTTTTTCACAACTGACAACTAAGAGGCCTGCGCCTGTCTTACCTTTTAGTTACTGCGATAACCGATATGGAACAGATACGGATTCGCCGGCCGCGGTGGCCGAGTGGTTCTAGGCTCTTCTGTCCGGAACCGTGCGACTGCTACGGTCGCAGGTTCGAATCTTGCCTCGGGCATGGATGTGAGTGACGTCCTTAGGTTAGTTAGGTTTAAGTACTTCTAAGTTCTAGGGGACTGATGGCCTCAGATATTAAGTCCCATAGTGCTCAGAGCCATTTGGATCATTTTGTTATTAATCAATCAATCATCCGTTCACACAGACAACACAACAACACTGGGTTAGGGACAACTCTGGTATCATTGAGGATAGCAGCAATGTGAACAAAAAACAGTGGATACGAAGTTCAAATGGTGGCGAAGGTGGGCGTGCGAGCGATACTCGGAATTCGGATCCGCCTCGACCTAATTCACAGGCACCGAGTTACGGTATCGACAGCTCCTCGCAGCACAGCTCAAGGCGGTACACCGGCAGACACCTCCTTGTGCTCTTAATCGACGCAACAGTTCTATATACAGGGTGTTACAAAAGGTACTGCCAAACTTTCAGGAAACATTCCTCACACACAAATAAAGAAAAGATGTTATGTGGACATGTGTCCGGAAACGCTTACTTTCCGTGTTAGAGCTCATTTTAGTACTTCTCTTCAAATCACATTCATCATGGAATGGAAACACACAGCAACAGAACGTACCAGCGTGACTTCAAACACTTTGTTACAGGAAATGTTCGAAATGTCCTCCGTTAGCGAGGATACATGCATCCACCCTCCGTCGCATGGAATCTCTGATGCACTGATGCAGCCCTGGAGAATGGCGTATTGTATCACAGCCGTCCACAATACGAGCACGAAGTCTCTACATTTGGTACCAGGGTTGCGTAGACAAGAGCTTTCAAATGCCCCCATAAATGAAAGTCAAGAGGGTTGAGGTGAGGAGAGCGTGGAGGCCATGGAATTGATCCGCCTCTACCAATCCATCGGTCACCGAATCTGTTGTTGAGAAGCGTACGAACACTTCGACTGAAATGTGCAGGAGCTCCATCGTGCATGAACCAAATGTTGTGTCGTACTTGTAAAGGCACATGTTCTAGCAGCACAGGTAGAGCATCCCGTATGAAATCATGGCGGTGAATCGAGGAAGTACAGTACATACTGACGAAACTAAAATGAGCTCTAACATGGAAATTAAGCGTTTCCGGACACATGGCCACATAACATCTTTTCTTTATTTGTGTGTGAGGAATGTTTCCTGAAAGTTTGGCCGTACCTTTTTGTAACACCCTGTATATAGGACTGTTGCGTCGATTAAGAGCACAAGGAGGTATCAGCCGGTGTACCGCCTTGAGCTGTGCTGCGAGGAGCTGTCGATAACGTAACTCGGTGCCTGTGAATTAGGTCGAGGCGGATCCGAATTCCGAGTATCGTTCGCACGCCCACCTTCGCCGGGCGCACTCCGTCGGCGCAGCGTGGCGACAGACGAGACGGCGAGTAATTAGCACCATCAGGTCGGCGATTATCAGGGCGCAGAGCGGCCGGGCCGCGCGCTCCAAGAGTTAATCAGATTAATTAAGGCGCCGCGCCGAGGCGGGGGGCGGGGGGCGGGCCGCCGGATTTGCAATTACCGGCCAGCAGGGGCGGGGGGCGGCGGCGGTGCCCTAATGGCAAAGATAACACACTCTGGCGGCGCGCGTTTTAATACCGCCGCCGCTTTCCACCCCATTTGCTTTGATCGCAGATAAGCAATCAAATCAGCGCGGAACGACGCTGTGGACAAACACGCCTCTGACGGTGACAAACTTTGCCAGCACTGCTGGATGAGGAATAAACACTGCCGCCGCAACAGAACTCCCAGGCGATTCCTCCGTAACGAGCCAGACAACATACTCCAGCGGGGTGTGCGCTGATATGAAACTTCCTGGCAGATTAAAACTGCGTGCCGGACCGAGACTCGAACTCGGGACCTTTGCCCCTCTTGGGCAAGTGCTCTACAGCAATTTGTTTTCTTCCAGAAGTGTTCATCTTGGAAGTTTCGCAGGAGAGTTTCTGTGTAGCGTGTAGGATGGGAGACGAGGTGCTGTTAGAAGTAAAGCTGTGAGAACGGGTCGTGAGTCGTGCTTGGGTAGCTCATTTGGGCAGTACCCGTCCTATTCGGAATGAAACATGACGCGCGTACACCTTGAACTGGGCCCGCCTGCAATCCTGTGAGACCTTGCGGGATTTCCTGGATTCTGGATGGGTGGGTTGGTTTTAATTTGATTTCCGTCTGTATATATATGCTCAAAAATGAAATGAATAAATAAATAACTAAAATTAATATGAGCAGTGTGAGGGTGCAGCACGGCGGTGGGAAGAGGGAGGCATAGTGGCCAGGCCTTGGCATTCGACTGACTGCGAACCTCATAAACCAAAAATACAAAAATAAATCAATAAATAAAATTATTAAATAAAAAATAATTAAAAAGAAAGATGTTTTCCTTGTTTCGAGCACAGAGATATTGTAAATAAATAAAAAAGCAGAGAAAAGTAAAAAAAAAAGTTGTGGAACACTTGCCCACGAAAGGCAAAGGTCCCTAGATCGGCTTTTGGTTCAACCTGCCATGAGGTTTCAATCAACATATTGTTTTAGGAAGAGTGTATTAAGTAATTTCGGTAAGTCAACAAGTGAGAAAAAAATGTACAATTGGGCCACCAGAAACATATGAACAGTTACTGTGGAGTAAATGACTGTTCAGTTTTAACGAATCAAAACAGATCCACGACGCCGCAGAAAAAAAATAACTTGAGCAATTACATTTTTATCTTAGGGTAAGTGGCAAATAATTGAACGGCCGAGAAACGCGGAATGGTAATGGACTGGATATTTTTAAAAACAGCACTTAAAACTGGAACAAGTAAGTTAGATCTTTCACGTAATGGTCCTGAAGGTAACACTGGCGAAATTCGGGCTTCCAAGGAGCTAAACTGTTGATCATACGTAGCAGTCACACTGGTATATACCACACAAGACTGCGTACAGTTTACAGATGTAGGTAGAAACGCGGGTAGTTTCTGCCCCAGTAGTATTTTATTTGTTGCTCTTCAGGGCCTCGATATTGACGCAGAGTTAGACTTTTACCTTGCAACGCGAGTACTGCACGTCATGGATGTTTTAACACTGACACTACTTATATCTCTGGTAGTTGTGATACGTCCGTTATTATTTTTTATGTACTACCGTAGGTAAATGATAGGGCGGACAGGGTGAGCAGTAATCTGCGATTGTTTCCTGATGATTCTGTACTGTACGGTAAGGTGTTGAAGTTGAGTGAGTGTAGGAGGACACAAAATGACTTACACAAAATTTCTAGTTGGTGTAATGAATGACAGCTAGCTATAAATACAGAAAAATGTAAGATAATGCGGACGAGTAGGGAAATCAAACCCGTAATATTGGGATACAGCATTAATAGTGTCCTGCTTGACACAGTCACATCGTCTAAATATTTGGGCGCAACGTTGCAAAGCGTTATGAAATATGGCCGAGCATGTGAGGAGTGCGGTAGCGAAGGCGGAGGATCGACTTCAGTTTATTGGGAGTATTTTAGGAAACCGTGTCTCATCTGTAAGGGGCACAGCATATAGGACGCTGGTGCGACCTTTTCTTGAATACTGCTGGTGTATTTGGGATTCGCGCGAAGTCGGATGACAGGAAGACTTCTAAGCGATTCAGAGGCCGGCTGCTAGATTTATTACCGGTAGGTTCGAAAACCACAAGTGTTACGGAGATACTTCGAAAACTCAAATGGGAATCGCTGGTGGAAAGGCGCCGTGTTTTATAGGGAACATCGAGGAACACTACTGAAAAATTTACGGAACTATCACTTGAAGCTGACTGCTGAACGATTCTACTGACACCAACAAACATTTCCCGTTAGGACCACGAACATAAGATGCGAGAAAATAGGACTCATACGCAGGCCTGTGGATAGTCACTTCTGCCTCGCTCTATCTGCGAGTTGAACAGGAAAGTAGGCTACTAGTAATGGTTCAAAATGGTTCAAATGGCTCTGAGCACTATGGGACTTAACTGCTGAGGTCATCAGTCCCCTAGAACTTAGGACTACTTAAACCTAACCAACCTAAGGACATCACACACACCCATGCCCGAGGCAGGATTCGAACCTGCGACCGTAGGGGCCGCGCGGTTCCAGACTGTAGCGCCTAGAACCGCTCGGCCACCCCGGCCGGCGCACTAGTAGTGGTACAGGGTATCTTCCACCACGCACCGTAAGTGGCTTGTGGAGTATGTACATGAATATGTAGAGGTAAATATTGATGTATTATTATTATTTTATGTTCTCAAATGTACCTATTCCTTTCGGTGAATGTAGTGAAGAATTATGTTTCTTTTGTAATTCAAATGTAAAAAAATCGTCATTACGCTGACACACGAATAGGGAATCGTTGGTAAGAATTTCAATGGTCAGGAAGGAAAATGTGGTGGGAAGTCCCTCTGTGCCTGAGATGTGGTAACGCACCAAAGCAAAAGCTGTGAGGACGCGAAGTTAGTACGCCGAAAGAACTTCATTCAGAAGCCTATCGCCGAAGGGTGAACATCATGGAGTGAACAGTGAGACAAAAATGCTTCCGGATTATTCTAAATGGGCCTCGGATGGAGGCTGTATCACAACGTGAATGCTCTAAGATGACTGGAGTGAGAAGAAGGAATTCAGTGGAGCAATTCCTATGAGGAGGCAAGATTGCGTAATACTTTCCAGCGCCATCGTCGCAGCGGATCGTCATTTCGACACATCCAATCAATGAACGGATTGTTTAGACTTGGATCATTGCATTGTTTTAATATATTTGTGAAATTTATTGTTTATGTGAAATGGGAACTTCACTGACATACGACACGTAACCAGTTTTAGGGTCCTGTTCTTGATCATCAAAGTTTCCATCGATGTGAATTATCTGAGTTTTCTAACAACAGTTATTAAAGTATGAAACATCCCCTTTGAAAAATTTATGAATTACTGTGCTTGTAAACCCCTTACGTTATTTGATTTTCAAACAGCTGAGCAGAACTGAACGTACTCAGACATTTCTCTCTTTACTTATTCTGATCAACACTAAACTGACACACAATATTTTTAGCGCAACGCAATCTGACTTTCAAAAATCCCTATGAAAGAGTGGCCCTGACTAACAATAACCTATACCTTTCACGGAACACTTACCAGCTAAATAAAAGATTCAAACTACTGAAGGCACTAACTACTGATAGGCATAGTTAGCAAATGAAAGATTTTGATAGAGAACAAACAATGTATTTACCTTAAAAGTTCATGATGTACAGTATTACAAATTTACTATTTCTGATGGACACACGTCCAGATCATCCGCTCTCGAAACTCCGCCATCTCACTACCCCACATCCACCACTGCTGGCGGCTCTCCTCCAACTGCTCAACGCTATGCGCTGTTCACATCCAACTGCCCAGCACTACAATAGCCAACAACAATGCAAACCAGCCACAGACTGCACACAGCACAGCCAGTGATTTTCATACAGAGCGCTACGTGATGTTACCAAGATAAAAACCTAAACAGCCTACTTATAAGTACCAAAGAATTGAATGAAATTATTCAAATGATACTAAAATGTAGACTTTCACGGCCGGAAATTTCATGTCCATTATAATTATCCGGGCTGTTATGCCGTGGTCAGTTGATGAATCACGAATGTAAAATTAGAGAGATTCGAGCGTGCACGGAGGCTTTCAGACAGTCGTTCTTCCCGCGAACCATACGCGACTGGAACAGAAAAGGGTGGTAATGACAGCGGCACGTAAAGTGCCCTCCGCCACACACCGTTGGATGGCTTGCGGAGTATAAATGTAGATGTAGATGAATTCAGTGTAGCGAGCCAGTGGGTGTGTTGGACCTTCCATCCCCTTGAAGATATCTCCCGCAGAGGGGACGAAACGTTGGGAATTGACACTGAATTCATCAACCGACCCCGGCATAACAGCCCGAATAATTATAACGGACATTATTCAAATGGTTCAAATCGCTCTAAGCTGTATGGGACTTAATATCTGAGGGCATCAGTCACTTAGAACTACTTAAACCTAACTAGCCTAAGGACATCACACACATCCATGCCCGAGGCAGGATTCGAACCTGCGACCGTAGCGGTCGCGCGGTTCCAGGCTGAAGCGCCCGGAGCCGCTCGGCCACAGCGGCCGGCTGACAATACTCACTGAATACTAAATTTTGACCAGGAGTGAATGGTATGCCTATGACTTATTAACGTTTTGAGTATATTTTAGCCATCGCTTTATTAATTTTAATATCCACAGAGTGGTGACACTGTACACTGCTCTTTACCACGTAGGCTGCACCTGATGATGCGGCCTTAGGCCGCAGAACAATTTCAAAATTTTTCCAGCTGTTGCGGAATTCTTCCTAACATCATGACTTTTAACAATCGCATATGTCCGGAACTTAAAATAGTTATGTTTTTAAACAGAATTGTTTGGTTACGCTGTTTTGTAGACTGATATTAAAGCAACTGGCTGTTTGGAATTCATTTAACAGTCTCATGTTTCCAAAATGCCAGGAAGTTTCATATCAGCGCACACTCCGCGGCAGAGTGAAAATCTCATTCTGGAAACATCCCCGAGGCTGTGGCTAAGCCATATCTCCGCAATATCCTTTCTTTCAGGAGTGCTAGTTCTGCAAGGTTCGCAGGAGAGCTTCTGTAAAGTTTGGAAGGTAGCAGACGAGGTACTGGCAGAAGAAAAGCTGTGAGGACGGGGCGTGTGTCGTGCTTGGTAGCTCAGTTGGTAGAGCACTTGCCCGCGAAAGGCAAAGGTCTCGAGTTCGAGTCTCGGTCCGGCACACAGTTTTAATCTGCCAGGAAGTTTCAGTCTCATGGTTGCTTTTAATTTATTTTCCATGTCCATTTTCTTAATATTGTCCTTAACATGGCAGTCTTCTTGCCCTTAAAATACTGTCAAGATTATGCTTTGTCGTCAGACTATGGACCACAAATAGCAAGCAGTCTGAAAGCGACGTTGTTTCCCAGACGGTCTCTCTGGCGTCGCGTGAGTTCCTAGCAGTATACCCGCCTCCGTGTACGGTGGTAGAAAGTGAATTCAGAGCACCAGTTCTTCCCGATTGAAAGTTTGCCTTTGTACACAGCCTTCGATCTAATAGTCCGCAAACGGACGGGACCTGAATAGCAAAACCTAATGTCACTTATCGTGCTGCCGATCTCACTTCCAAATAAGACTAATCCGCAAGCCGGCAAGAGTGACATCAAAGCCCGCACAGGATGCGGGCAGTCGCGTCGACCACCTGTTCCGTGGACAGCCAGCGCGCACAGTGGTCACCGCCTGACTCAGCTGCTCCCACAGTCCACGTGAGAGCCGCGGCCGCAGGGGCGGGCGGCGGTGGGGGCCCGGCGGGGAGGGCAGGGCCAGTTCCCCCTCCACGCGGCCGCGCTACTGGCCGTCCAGCCAACATTCGACCCGCCCGCGGCGAGCCGCAACGTAACGACGGATTAATGTTGATTAATGTGCACGCATCTCCGTGCGTCATGCGCTCGTCTGACCACCCATTCCTCTCCGTCGTCCGCGCGCGTCCCCTATTAAAGCCAGCTATTAACAACACCGCAGTGATATATAAAAGAGCTTTGTCCGCCTTTTAAGTTTGTTCTTATAGGGGTTACGCTCCGGCCCGCCTAAGCAACTTTCTCCCTTGTGTGTGTGTGTGTGTGTGTGTGTGTGTGTGTGTGTGCGTCAGTGTGAGAGGAAGGGGGGAGGGGGGGAAGAAAGAGGAGAAGTGGCATAGACAGGGAAAGGGAGGAGTAAAAATCTGAAATAGAAGATAAGTTGCCGTCGCTGCTAGAGCACAAAGCTCGTGCTGCGAGATGTATTAATAATTAAGTTGAAGCTACCTCTACGTCGGTCAAAGGGCCAGTGAGTGATTGCAAGCCATTCTGAGAGACTGACTGATGCTCGCCATTTGAGGCATTTATCTCTGTGAAATGCCAAGGAACTACGACAGAGTTTTTGTAGCTTGCTCATACTGTAATATTTGACCTGATTTCCCCATTTCTACACACAGTCTAACAACCCTACCACAACAAAGGTCAAACATTAATAATGATTGTAGTGTTGTTCACGCTGCTAAATATTGCATTTTCCGGCAACAACAAAGTTATATTATGTGGCAGGTGTCATTAGAGCACAGTTAATAAAGTCATTTCTTGAAATAATGGATAAACTAGGCACTCATCTTTTCGTGTTTCCCACGCTGGTCTCGTTGTGAACTCATGCCTCAATCGTCGAAAATCTAGGTAGTGATGATTCCAAGCTCGGATGCAAAGAGGCCTAGGTGCTATTCTGCGATATTCAAAAGTTTTATAGATGTGTTTCATAAACCATTCTTGAAGATTAAAGTTTTGCAAGTTAGGACAATGATGATGTAAAAAAGTAATCAGCACTCCGAATTTAAGCTACACTTCTTTTTTATTACTTTTGTTGCAGTAGCACGTAACTCGTTCCAAAACATCACTTCACAATATAAAACATACTTGAAAATATCTTCCTCACTGTTGAAGTTCACATTTCATAGACTGACTACAATTTGCGTCTTTTTAACATGATGACCAAAGCTTGACTCTCCAATAACCACTTATGCGCCCAAAAATCAGAGTTACAAGTACGTCAAAGACCATAGTGACAAAAGAGACAATACACATAAGAATAATATCATTGCAATATATACATATCGATGTATCGAAGTACCTCTACATTAATGAAATCAAATCTGAATGTTGTCACAGAAATATGTCAACTATTTTACTGAAACAGTAGAATATTGCTGGTATCGAGAGGTTGAGGTGAGGTGCCGTAATAAGTTACGTAATTCAAGTAACATTACAAGAGGATGTAAGTTATTTTGCTTGCATTTACAGTTAGGTACTAACATGAAACACAAACAGAATTTTCTTACACTTCTTTTTAATTATTGTTCCTTCTGTAATGACGTCACCGTAGATGTGACGTTGAAATCTATGCTTAATTCCTTCTCTTTAGCTTCGTTCTTTGCTTAATGACTGTTCTCCAATGTGCCAACCGATACATCTTCTGACTCGCAGAAATACACTCCTGGAAATGGAAAAAAGAACACATTGACACCGGTGTGTCAGACCCACCATACTTGCTCCGGACACTGCGAGAGGACTGTACAAGCAATGATCACACGCACGGCACAGCGGACACACCAGGAACCGCGGTGTTGGCCGTCGAATGGCGCTAGCTGCGCAGCATTTGTGCACCGACGCCGTCAGTGTCAGCCAGTTTGCCGTGGCATACGGAGCTCCATCGCAGTCTTTAACACTGGTAGCATGCCGCGACAGCGTGGACGTGAACCGTATGTGCAGTTGACGGACTTTGAGCGAGGGCGTATAGTGGGCATGCGGGAGGCCGGGTGGACGTACCGCCGAATTGCTCAACACGTGGGGCGTGAGGTCTCCACAGTACATCGATGTTGTCGCCAGTGGTCGGCGGAAGGTGCACGTGCCCGTCGACCTGGGACCGGACCGCAGCGACGCACGGATGCACGCCAAGACCGTAGGATCCTACGCAGTGCCGTAGGGGACCGCACCGCCACTTCCCAGCAAATTAGGGACACTGTTGCTCCTGGGGTATCGGCGAGGACCATTCGCAACCGTCTCCATGAAGCTGGGCTACGGTCCCGCACACCGTTAGGCCGTCTTCCGCTCACGCCCCAACATCGTGCAGCCCGCCTCCAGTGGTGTCGCGACAGGCGTGAATGGAGGGACGAATGGAGACGTGTCGTCTTCAGCGATGAGAGTCGCTTCTGCCTTGGTGCCAATGATGGTCGTATGCGTGTTTGGCGCCGTGCAGGTGAGCGCCACAATCAGGACTGCATACGACCGAGGCACACAGGGCCAACACCCGGCATCATGGTGTGGGGAGCGATCTCCTACACTGGCCGTACACCACTGGTGATCGTCGAGGGGACACTGAATAGTGCACGGTACATCCAAACCGTCATCGAACCCATCGTTCTACCATTCCTAGACCGGCAAGGGAACTTGCTGTTCCAACAGGACAATGCACGTCCGCATGTATCCCGTGCCACCCAACGTGCTCTAGAAGGTGTAAGTCAACTACCCTGGCCAGCAAGATCTTCGGATCTGTCCCCCATTGAGCATGTTTGGGACTGGATGAAGCGTCGTCTCACGCGGTCTGCACGTCCAGCACGAACGCTGGTCCAACTGAGGCGCCAGGTGGAAATGGCGTGGCAAGCCGTTCCACAGGACTACATCCAGCATCTCTACGATCGTCTCCATGGGAGAATAGCAGCCTGCATTGCTGCGAAAGGTGGATATACACTGTACTAGTGCCGACATTGTGCATGCTCTGTTGCCTGTGTCTATGTGCCTGTGGTTCTGTCAGTGTGATCATGTGATGTATCTGACCCCAGGAATGTGTCAATAAAGTTTCCCCTTCCTGGGACAATGAATTCACGGTGTTCTTATTTCAATTTCCAGGAGTGTATTTTCACCAGACTCCGTCTTGGAGTAATGAATAACATCTCTCTTTAACTGTAGTTTTTAGAAAAAGCGAGATAACATCAACAACAAAGAGTAGGAGTATAGATCCCCTCTGAAAATGTCCTCCGCAGATGGTGACGAAACGTTGTGTTTTAACGTGAAATCAGTTCGACCACGGCAAAATAGCCCGGAATATTTCTTTCATTGAGAACGCCGGCCGAGGTGGCCGAGCGGTTCTAAGCGCTACAGTCCGGAGCCGCGCGACCGCTAACGGTCGCGGGTTCGAATCCTGCCTTGGGCATGGATGTGTGTGATGTAGTTAGGTTTACACAGTTCTAACTTCTAGGGGACTGATGACCTCAGAAGTTAAGTCCCATAGTGCTCAGAGCCATTTGAACCATTGAGAACTATTCGGGCATTCGAATGAAACATACGAAACGAAGGGTGGCATGACAGATATGTGCATCTTGCTTCTCACGAATAGGAATTAAATGCTCTATCGATTGTACCACGTCACTTGGTGCAAAATTACTGACGCAAAAGTTTCTGATACGCTACAAGCTAGTATAACATAGTTTAAGAGGAAATAGTAGTTCACTCCTGATTATAACAGAATGGAGAATTTTTAATGCACTACAATACAAGTAACACTGGTTCTGTGGTGGGTATTTTCCGCAGGTGGTGAAACTGGATGGGGTCAATGACTTTCGTTTGGACAGAAGTTACTGACGCAACTGCCCATCACTGTTCGTCGAACCAGGTAGAAGCTAAAGCAGATGGCCCTTAAGATTTTTGGAGACACCCTTGCCACGAACGACTGAGCCAGATTACAGCATTGCAGCTGATCAGAACTGCCACCCATCAGTTAAATGATTCATACTGATGCCAGGCGCTAGTAGTCATTCATTCCACTAAATTTCACAGCGACTGTCCTATTACGTATCAAGGACTGCCACTGATGGGGAAAAGAGAATGTGGCAGATCTTATACAAGGATAAAATCTTTACACTCGAGAACCCCAGTCTATACTAACTTGGACCTTGCCGCAATGAAATGCATTTTAATGTTTCAAGCATCTGCAAAATCACGCATTCGTGTTTCGTCTTCGTCCTTCAGAAATCAGCAGGATCGAGCCTATATTCGATACTCACCCCACTTTCAGTTTGATGCTGTCTTACACTAACAAGTTTCAGGCTGAGGAATGCGAGTCTAAAGCACTGCTAATATCATTGAAATATTTACGCTTCCCATAATTTCAACTTTTCCTGTTAATCAGTGACTATAGTGTTTTATTGATAGCTCAGAAAAAAGAGTATTTTGCTGTTATACCGAAGAAAATGTTCCACGTAGTAAGCCTCCTGCCGGCAGAGTAACAACACAACAATGTCCATGCTCGTTGTTCGCTGTCACATAGCAGAAACTCAAACTAATTTCTGAGTATGAGAGGATGAAGCTGCATAATCTATGCTAGTTACGTCTGTTCATTTATGAATACTTTCGGCAAAGACTGCGAAGTATGAATGTTCATTAAAAACCGACACTTTCATTGATTCTGGGTCGGGTAATACAACCACTATGACTGCACCTTGATTTTTTTTTTTTACATCAAATTCTTCATTTGCATGATCAGGGTGTCCCTAGCTGCTGTACAATTACTTATGAAATTTTATATTTGTCTGTGCAGATATTCAAAATGTGTCTTTATTTTACCACAAGCGTTTCATTTTATTGCTTTCAAACATCGTCACTGGCCTGGATTTAAACATATTTACAGTTTTGCTTTGATTTCAGACCACTCACTATTTTTAAATCAACAATAATTACATAGACTGATTTAAAATTCCGTAAGTAACTTAATTCGTGAGTCTGTGATCGTAATTTTGTTCTCTGCCAATCCCTTCATACTGTCGTATGTGTGCTGCTACTATTTTAAGACATCAGGGGCTTTGCCGATTTTTTATCGAGCTTTGATTCTGCCATGAAAAGATCATTTTTCATTTGGTTCACAGTGAATATTACATGAAACTCAGTGACTATTCTAAATAAAATGATTTGTGAATAATACAGATATTGTTGCGATTTTATCTCCTCTGTCCCTGTTTCAGCTTTTTCTCATCATAAAGCAGCATACATTCGATCTTTTAATTTACGTGTGGTTAGTTATGCATTGGGCATCCCGTTGACAGCAGTAAAATTACAAACAATCCTGTTGGAGGAACATCCGCAACTGAGCATTATACCAGAGGTTGAAAATACCGCTTCGGTTGTAAAGTTCTTTTATTATCACACGACCCGTTTCGGGCTCATATAAGCGGTATTTTCAAGCTCTGGGAGAAGTAAAATTGTTTTCTCCCTGTGGAAAGATGTAATTTTTTTACAATACACTGCATTTTATTCATATTTCATATCACTAAAATACGCAACGAAATAATTTAAGCACAAATGTATGTGAGCACTTAAACGTTTAATTTTGGTGTTGTTTTAGGCTTCAATGACACCGAACAAACGACGTAACAGTTCGTTCAATCCGTTGTTCTGTGTCAGTGCAGCAGAACACAGCGACAAAGTTATGCATTTAATGTGTACACGAAGCATTGCATTAAAATATATCATTACAATTTTCATTTTAAAGCTGTGAAAAATCAATGAAAGCACCATGTGTTGTCATACAAAATTCGGAGCAAAACACTCAGAGAAGAAAGCACAATGCTGTCAACACCACCCCCTCCCCTCCTCACCAAACAAATTTATTAAAACATACGTATATGTGCCAATGGCGAGCACAAAGGCTTGGCCTCGCAAAAAGCTATGTAAAATCGTGCATGTAAAATGTAGAGAGACTTTTTGCTGCCTTTATCCGCAAGTTATTTCAGGAAGTGAGAGACAAAAATGTTCAAATGTGTGTGAAATCTTATGGGACTTAACGTCGAAGGTCATCAGTCCCTAAGCTTACACACTACTTAACCTAAATTATGCTAAGGACAAATACACACACCCATGCCCGAGGGAGGACTCGAACCTCCGCCGGGACCAGCCGCACAGTCCATGATTGCACCGCCTAAGACCGCTCGGCTAATCCCGCGCGGCAAGAGAGAGACAACTAACTCATATCTTTTCTAGTATGCCCGTTATGGATGATGATGACATTGATGATGATCTGATTTGTAGAAGGAAGCAAATCATATCTGACCAAGACGTGCGTCTGGTCACAAACGGGTTTTGGTAGTCTAAAAATTTCCGTTATGAATTGCTGGAGCATCGGCCACATTCCCCAAATTTGGCTCCCTCAGTCTTCCAATTCTTCCCTAAACTCAAAATCGTCCTTGTTGGTCATCGTTTTTCATCCAAGAGCCGACTACAGCTGTTGGTTAGTGTTTTGTAGGATTTCCACAACAACGCCACAAAGCTGGAATGATGTCAAATGGCTCTAAGTACCATGGGACCTAACATCTGGGGTCACCAGTCCCCTAGACTTAGAACTACTTAAACCTGTCTAACCTAAGGACATCACACACATCCATGCCCGAGGCAGGATTCGAACCTGCGACCGTAGCAACAGCGCGGTTCCAGACTGAATAACGAGAGTCATTTAGAATATTAAAGCACATGAATTTCCATCGATTCACAAAAGTCGAAGTTCAGTCAGTACCACGTGGCATGCACCTGGCGGATTAAAAGCGGGCTATCGAAACAGACCTATCACGTAATGGGCAGCTTGATGAGGGAATAGCCGCTTAGAAATCGGTCACAGGCTATGAAACCACCAGTCGCAGGTGAAACAGAAATGTTTACAAGAAGGTCTAGGAGGGAATTTTTCTGTTTTAGCATGTCATTAGGCTGTACGTCACGCTTGTAGGATGGAGGGTCCACGTCATCAAAGGGCCTACCCTGATTTGAGAGAGAGACAGATTGAACTCGGTATCGATTACTGTCGCTAGGATTATTATTCGGTAGTATGTGTCCGCAGCTCGTGTTCTAGTGGCTAGCGTTGCTGCGTCTCAATCTCGGGGTCCCTGGTTCGATTCCCGGCCGGGTTGGGGATTTTCTCCGCCCGGAGACTGGGTGTTTGTGTTGTCCTCATCATCTCATCATCATTCTCGAACGTAGCAAGAGTGGACTGTGTGAAGATTGGGACTTTGCACGGGCGCTGATAAACACGCAATTGAGCGCCCCACAAACCAAACACAATCATCGTCGATAGTCTGATTTCGAGAAGTCGAACTGAGTTACGACCAGCCTAAGGAACTAACTGTCCTCCACCAACGGGAATCAGTAGGAACTGTGAGACGTCGAGGTGTGCAGATTAGCTATGTGTTGTAGCGTTTTATGCTGTAAAGAATGAATCCTGCATTATTTCGTATGGTCGCCGGCAAATTTCAACTCATCGCATTTGTCTCCGATTATTAGAAAAGATGATAAAAGCTGGATGCTTTGAAACGTCCCCTTAGAAAAATTAATGAACTACTGTGCTGATAAACCTCTTACATTATTTGCTTTTCAAACAGATGAGCAAAACTGAACCTACTCAGACATTACTCTCTTTACTTATTCTGATCAACACTAAACTGACACACAATACTTTTAGTGCAACGCAATCTGACTTTCAAAAATCCCTACAAAAGAATGCCCCTGACTAACAATAACCTATATCTTTCATGAATTACTTACCTCACAAAAATCTTCGTTACTCAAACTACTGCAATACAGCGAGCGCCACTACTGCCAGCTAAATAAAAGATTCTAACTACTGATAGGCATAGTTAGCAAATGAAAGATTTTGATAGAGAACAAACAATGTATTTACCTTAATAGTGTACAAAAGTCATAATAGATATCAGTTCATGACATCCAGTCATACAAATTTACTGTCTCTGATGGACACACGTCCAGATCATCCGCTCTCAAAACTCCGCCACCTCTCCCCCCCACACCCACCACTGCTTGCCTCTCACCTCCAACTGCGCAACGCTACGCGCTGTTAACACCTAACTGCCCACTACAATAGAGAATTTTTCAACAATGCAAACCAGACACGGACTGCACACAGCACAGCCAGTGATTTTCATACAGAGCGCTTCTTGGCGTTACCATTATAAAAACCTAAATAGCCTAGTTACAGCTTCCCCCGCTCTGTGCCGTTTTCTGTTCAACAAATATTACGTATTGTTCATACATACTAAACTGATCCCAGAATGCAGAGTAAGCGATGTTCTTCTACTTTCAGGCCCCTATAGTTATCGGACCTCGGACCTTCGCCTAACACTGGACAGCGAGGTACGAACTCTTTACTTGCAATTCCTTAATATTAAAAGTGAGGCGTATCAACGTCTACACACTAGACGAAGAACCAAAGCAGATAATATGTTCTGCGTATTCAGTGAGTACAAGCTTAATGCCTCCGTTATGCGACACGACACAGTAATTAGCCAGTACAGTTGCAATGCCGGAGAAGCGGATTCCCCTTTAGTCGGGACGCAGAACACAGAGTTCCTTGAGCGGGACGTTTGAACACATCTACATCTACATCTACATTTATACTCCGCAAGCCACCCAACGGTGTGTGGCGGAGGGCACTTTACGTGCCACTGTCATTACCTCCCTTTCCTGTTCCAGTCGCGTATGGTTCGCGGGAAGAACGACTGTCTGAAAGCCTCCGTGCGCGCTCTAATCTCTCTAATTTTACATTCGTGATCTCCTCGGGAGGTATAACTAAGGGGAAGCAATATATTCGATACCTCATCCAGAAACGCACCCTCTCGAAACCTGGCGAGCAAGCTACACCGCGATGCAGAGCGCCTCTCTTGCAGAGTCTGCCACTTGAGTTTGTTAAACATCTCCGTAACGATATCACGGTTACCAAATAACCCTGTGACGAAACGCGCCGCTCTTCTTTGGATCTTCTCTATCTCCTCCGTCAACCCGATCTGGTACGGATCCCACACTGTTGAGCAATACTCAAGTATAGGTCGAACGAGTGTTTTGTAAGCCACCTCCTTTGTTGATGGACTACATTTTCTAAGGACTGTCCCAATGAATCTCAACCTGGTACCCGCCTTACCAACAATTAATTTTATATGATCATTCCACTTCAAATCGTTCCGCACGCATACTCCCAGATATTTTACAGAAGTAACTGCTACCAGTGTTTGTTCCGCTATCATATAATCATACAATAAAGGATCCTTCTTTCTATGTATTCGCAATACATTACATTTGTCTATGTTAAGGGTCAGTTGCCACTCCCTGCACTAAGTGCCTATCCGATGCAGATCTTCCTGCATTTCGCTACAATTTTCTAATGCTGCAACTTCTCTGTATACTACAGCATCATCCGCGAAAAGCCGCATGGGACTTCCGACACTATCTACTAGGTCATTTATATATATTGTGAAAAGCAATGGTCCTATAACACTCCCCTGTGGCACGCCAGAGGTTACTTTAACGTCTGTAGACGTCTCTCCATTGATAACAACATGCTGTGTTCTGTTTGCTAAAAACTCTTCAATCCAGCCACACAGCTGGTCTGATATTCCGTAGGCTCTTACTTTGTTTATCAGGCGACAATGCGGAACTGTATCGAACGCCTTCCGGAAGTCAAGAAAAATGGCATCTACCTGGGAGCCTGTATCTAATATTTTCTGGGTCTCATGAACAAATTAAGCGAGTTGGGTCTCACACGATCGCTGTTTCCGGAATCCATGTTGAGTCCTACATAGTAGATTCTGGGTTTCCAAAAACGACATGATACTCGAGCAAAAAACATGTTCTAAAATTCTACAACAGATCGACGTCAGAGATATAGGTCTATAGTTTTGCGCATCTGCTCGACGACCCTTCTTGAAGACTGGGACTACCTGCGCTCTTTTCCAATCATTTGGAACCTTCCGTTCCTCTAGAGACTTGTGGTACACGGCTGTTAGAAGGGGGGCAAGTTCTTTCGCGTACTCTGTGTAGAATCGAATTGGTATCCCGTCAGGTCCAGTGGACTTTCCTCTGTTGAGTGATTCCAGTTGCTTTTCTATTCCTTGGACACTTATTTCGATGTCAGCCATTTTTTCGTTTGTGCGAGGATTTAGAAAAGGAACTCCAGTGCGGTCTTCCTCTGTGAAACAGCTTTGGAAAAAGGTGTTTAGTATTTCAGCTTTACGCGTGTCATCCTCTGTTTCAATGCCATCATCATCCCGGAGTGTCTGGATATGAACTATGATATAATGGAAATTACATGAAAGAAAATATATTTTTCTTGCTTTTGTCAACAAATATCCTTGATATAACAGCTTATTTTCGGAACTGACCCCCATGTGCGTTCTTGCGTAGGGAGGAGCAACATTACCTACCTGCGTCACTACTTCGCTACTGTATCGATCATCGTCATTGACATTCGCGTTGCGCACGGTTCGAAGACGGGAGCGAAACACACGGGGTGGCGCTTAAGCCGTTAGCAGGCTGCAGCGTCCCCTTCCGACGGCCATAAATCACGGCTCGGATAAGGGCGGTCTTTGGGCAAGGCAGCTTCCGATCTGCCCCTTCGCGATCGTAAAATACCCTCCCGCCGAACAGCTACCGATAAAAACAGTTGGCGCGGGCGAGAAGACCGAATACAGCGCCTGCGGCGGCCGTGGTGACTTCCCCGCTTCCCTGCAGAACCTGCTGCCAGGATGCAAAAGGAAGCGGTCATTACTTGCTGCAAATGTATTGCCGGTACGACGACTTCCTGCATTTTTCAGCCCTAACTTTGAAACCCTCGACCATTTCGATGTGTAAACAAAAATTCAGTCAGCCGATAGCACAAGAAACTTGAAATGTGGCGCGTGTAAAGATCCGGACGAACCAGTTACGGAGTATTTTTTACTTGTAAACGCCTTTAAATTACGCTGGTGTGAGGAAGCAAACGCTCCCGAGTAAGTGGTAGCTTTTGCGAAGTAATTCCAAAAGCCATTTGCTGAAAATAGACGTAGCGCCGTCATTCTGGTTTCCACTTAAAGAGGAAGGTTGTGCCTCTGCAGCTTAGGATTCGTAGCGGTCAGATATCTTGACCTCCTCACATGCAAAGCGATTTTTTTTCTGTATTGTTGTTTCATATCCCTCGCGACTTATGGGCGGAGGACGGGCTGGCAGCGGTACATCAACCAAAAGCCTTAAAATGTACATAAAATCGGAACAAATAAGATTAAAAGGTAAAAGTTTTACGAGTGTTTTAAAATCTGTCAAAGGATGGGTTTTTATGATATTTACATACATTAAACTCTTTATTTTCTTTTTCTTTTTTTAAACTAAAAGTGAAGGATCAGAAGGTAAAGTACAAGTACGTAAATTTAAAACGTGTTGCATAAACAGTGATGTTCCTTAAAAACGTTGAAGGCTCTGTCCTTCAGGGAAATGGTTTTGTGGAGGGCAAAATGTTAAGTGTTCTGTGGTGTTGAAAGGTGTGAATACAAATAGGGTTGGTAGTATCTGTGATGATGATGGTAGGTGTTGGTGTGGATAGTGGGAAGACAGAAACGGAGGAGTCTGTTACGTGGGTAGAGTCTTAAAATCAAGCGCAGAAGGAATGCGGAAAGATAGAGGGGAGTGAGAGGGAAAGGGGGGCTGATGTGGAGTGGGATAGGTAAGGATGAGTCCACTCTAGACTTTGTATGGTGCCCGTTAGGTGCCTGTAGAGAGTTAGGCCACGATAATGTAGTGTTTTAGTGAACTGGATATGTCGGTTGTAAGGTCCTGGGTAAAAGTCATGGATGCAGAGATTTCCGGTGGTTCGTCCTATAATTGTGTTTTGGAGGGGTGAATCCTCAGGAGCTACCGGTTACACCCAGAGGACAATGCAAAGTGAATCCACGATTTTCGACTTCACAAATTTGGTGCGTTGTCGATATAAATCGGTGGCTAATCGTTCATTACGAAGGAGCCAAGTTTTTCTTTGAAAAGGAGTCTACATGACATCACTTTACGTGGTTTCCAAATGCACAAAAATATACGAGGCCGTAAATTTGAATAAGTTTCAAAATTTCCCGTTTTTCTAGAAAAGTCGCCACACTTACGAGGAAAGTGAACCTGGTATTACGAGTAGGGCGGTGGTGCATATAGTATAAACTGTTCGAGAAATTACGAGTTCGAACACACAACCAATTGCAGCGAGTGCAGGCACCGTAAATGTGCTACAAATGAGGCGACATTTTACGAGACTGGTTCAATAATGGATGCGGATTTGGTGCTGATGAGATAGGACGCGCAGTGGAGGTGAACCAAAATCAATGGGACACATTTGTCATATCCAGTATGGCGGTGGGGACCAAAGATTATAAGTGTAAGGTCTGCCGTATGGGGGAATTGTCCGTTGCTGTGCAATTGTTAGTCAAAGGTACTGTAACATATCATACCCTGTCCGCAAATGTATAGCAGTCGTGTGCGTAATCATGGTGACAAGGGGCCAGTTTGCGGTTGCAGAGGGAAGGGGGCTTTTGTTCAGCGTGAAGATGATGGGCTCGGTCTTTCCCTAATCTTATATATGACGGTAGTATCCGTTCCCGAAAGAACAGTTCCCGTGGATGACCATGCAGCTTTGCTAGAAATGAAATGATAATTAAATAGATGGGCAAACATCTATTAGGCGCACTACGAATGTAGTGTTGTGGACATGTTGGGAATGTGGATCTCACGGGGAGCGTGCAAGGGTTAAGTCCCTGCAGACGCACTATACTCTGTGCCCGCGGTGGCTCAGATGGATAGAGCGTCTGCCATGTAAGCAGGAGATCCCGGGTTCGAGTCCCGGTCGGGGCACACATTTTCAACATGTCCCCAATGAAGGGTATCAACGCCTGCTTGCAGCTAGGGTGTCTATTTAATTATCATTTCATTTCCCTAATCCTCCTAAATGGGTGGAGGTCGGAGTCGATGAGGCTGATCTCAAGGGTGACACTGAAGTCTGGAGATCCTGAGTGATCAACTAAACTATTTCTCCAATGTGGATAATCCAAACGAGTTAAAAGTGCATTCACGTGAGCCAGCGTGGGAGGGGGGGGGGATACTAATGAAGCATTAAGATCACCATCTTAACTTTACTATTTTTTTATTTTAGTAATCCAATCTCGAAACTTTGTGGACTGACGAGGTGTATATAAATAAAAGTATTTTAGCGTAAATACTGCTTTACATTCTATAAGAGCCATTTACTCGATGAAAAAAATCGAAATTCTTTTTTTCATAACTTTAAAGCAGTTCGAAATATAGGGTTAACCTGGACGCTTTTGTGGCTCAGGACGAGAGGAACCGACGATCAATTCAATCGCGTAAAGAAATAACCTCTTTATGTAATAATTCACTTTTGGTAATTATTTGTAAACTTGAACTTATTAGTTTAGACAGGCAATTACGGGACTTAAAGTTTCCTCTCGTGAACTATAGGAAACACTCTCTTAGGCAGATGCGTCGTACAACTTTATTCCCGACTGTGTCGAACTAATTACAAATCAAAATTGCCTACAGCGTTTGTAGTTCCGACTTTTCACCCATCCTCAGAAAATGAGCAACAGATCCGTCACCTCACCGGCACCCTCAGTGCTCTCTTTTAACTTTGACGAATTATTTTACAAAAAGTTACGAAATTATTTTTGTTTTTATTATTCATGATTAATAAATACAAATATCAATCAATAATATCGTTTCGCTGCAGTCCTGTTCCCTTCTCCCAAGCATCTCTATTCAGAGGATCCTCCTTGCATACATCGCAACGCTCCATTATTTCGTTGATGTTTTTTCTTCGGAACGATGCAGTTTGCTTTGTTTCCGTCTGTCAGGAGGTTTACATTTAAGAATTGTCTCTGGCCATCGATGATCTGACATTCTCAACAAGTGTGCAGACAAGTTTAATGATTTTTCCTATCTATTGCATTTGACTTTGCTTCAATGAAGCTGAGGGCTATGCCGGCGGTATTACAGCCATCAGCAGGACCACCCAAGCCGAACAGGGCTCAACAGGGGAAGCAGACGAAATGCCCTCTTGAGGCATAATGGAGCCGACCCTCCTAGGGTTGGGGAATCCTAGGCGCCCATGTTGTAGATTATCGACAAACATTTTTGAGGCTCGAGAGTCTAAAGCGAAGTTACGAATTCCCAAAGACCTGAAGAGAGGTCTATACTGATAGAATAATTACCGCTACCAGTGACAACAGAATGTGATCTTATTTAACACACGACCGGTTTTGGGCTGGTGCCAGTCTTCAGGGTGTTTACATTCAGGTGCATTTTTCCATACTCAGTGTTGGAGATCACTGTTTGAATCAAAGATAAATATTATGATGATGACTAAGTAGACACAAATCAAACATCTGAAAGTGGCTAAGCGACAGGCGTTGCAAAATACAAGGTGTTTATAAATGAATGTCGGGGTTTTAATGTTTTATAATATTTATTACATTAAAGTTACAATTACAAATGTTATGTCACATGAAAGAGCAACTCAAACAGTTTGAACAAGAGCCTTATAAATGTTCACTGGCATAGCGAAGTACGCGCCTGGTTGAACTTCACTGCACCCAAGCGCTGGATAGGCCGCAAGGAGCCCAATGACAGGGCTTGCTTTGCATGGCAACCACGTTGACCCGACCTAACACGATGCGATTTTTTCCTTTGGGGCTTCATCAAGGATTGTGTGTAAGTGCCTCCGCTACCAGCAGACCTCCCTGAATTAAGAAACCGGATTGAAGCAGCTGTTGCTACAATCACTGAAGGCACACCTATCAACGTTTGGGTAGAACTCGGCTATAGACTTGATGTGTGCCGTGTGACAAATGGTGCTCACATTTAACATTTATGAGTTTCTTAGTAAAACTGAGTTGCCCTATCATTTGCCATATCATTTATAACTGTAAGTTTAATATAATAAATATTATAAAGCGTTAAAACCTTGATATTCATTTATAAACTCCCTGTATTATAGTGTATACATATGTTCCCACATTACATTTATCACATGTTTGTACAAAAATATTTCGTTCTTACATGTTAACTGTAAATTAGTCACCATGTTAATTGTTAGTTTCCATATTATGTCCTTGACAAAGTTGTGGCACTTTAGATATTGATGACCTCAGACACTCACAACGTGTTTATATCTGAAAAACACAGTATAGTTCCACGATCATGTAACAATTTCATTTTCATGATTTGTAATACATGTTATGTGTCTGAATGTGTAGTATCTCTGTACTTCTTTAACTTAAGCTCTTCGACCATAACCTCTGTTTTTCAAATCAACCTGTTTTCCGAATGTGGACACGTGAGTGTGCCGGCCACTGTGGCCGAACGATTCTATGCGCTTCAGTCTGGCACTGCGTGACCGCTAAGGTCACAGGTTCGAATCCTGCCTCGGGCATGGATGTGTGTGTTGTCCTTAGGTTAGTTAGGTTTAAGTGGTTCTAAGTTCTAGGGGACTGATGACATCAGATGTTAAGTCACATAGTGCTCAGAGCCATTTAAACCATTTTGAACACGTGACTGTATGTGTGTCTGAAGTTATCAATTTCTAAAGTGCCACTACTTGATCAAAGAAATAATATAGAAGCACGAATAATTAGCATGTTGACTAATATGCAGTTAACATATAAAAAAACAAAAATTTTTGTGCAGGTATCTGATAAATGTAATGTGAAAACGATATGGATAAACCAGCTATACGTATGTACTGTAATATTTTACAACACATGTCGCTTAGCCACTTTCCGGTGTTTCATTTGCGTCTATTTAGTCATCATCACATTATCTGTTTTCAATTTAAACGGTGATCTCCAACACCTAGTATGGAAACATGCACCTTGAAACGTCCACTTAGAAAAATTATACATGACTGTGTTTAAACTGACACACAATATTTTTAGCGCAACGCAATCTGACTTTCAAAAATCCCTACAAAAGAATGGCCCTGACTAACATTAACCCATACCTTTCACAAATCACTTACCTCACAAAAATCTTCGTTACTCGAACTACTGCAATACAGCGAGCGCCACTACTGCCAGCTAAATAAAAGAAACTACGAAAGGCACTAACTACTGATAGGCATAGTTAGCAAATGAAAGATTTTAATAGAGAACAAACAATGTATTTACCTTAATAGTGTTGAAAAATCATAATATATATATCAGCTCATGACATCCAGTCTTACAAATTTCAGAACTCCGCCATTTCTCTCCCCACATCCACCACTGCTGGCGGCTCACCTCCAACTGCGCAACGCTACGCGCTGTTCAAATCCAGCTGCCCAACACTACAATTGCAGACAACAATGCAAACTAGCCACAGACTGCACACAGCACAGCCAGTGATTTTCATACAGAGCGCTACGTAACGTTGCCAATAAGAAAACATAAACAGCCTACTTACAACCTTAACGTAAACTACCTGAAGATTGGCACAAGCCCGAAACCTGTCGTGTATTAAACAGAATCATCTTCTGTTGTGAGTGGTAGCGGTTATTATTCTACACCCTATAAAGGAACACTCACTGATTTCAGCAGCATCCACTCTGGATAAAATAGGTCTATTCTGATGTATTTGAGGGCCAGTATTTTGTTTTACCTTTTTGTGACCGCAGCTGTATTTAATACTGAAAACCTCTGCCATGAATCTGCCTAGAATCTACGCAGTCGAAGTGTACCTCTCACGGGAAAATGAGCAGTCGTTCTTTTCCTTTCTGTCAGAAATTTTGCAAAAGCAATGACTGTCACCTGCTGGGGTTAAATTTGCTGGTTTTATGATTGTGTATTCACGCTGACGTCCCTGCTCCTGGGAAGGTGTGCGCACACGTCTGAAGGTAGCTAGCAGCTGGAGGACAGTGAATAAGGAGCTGGTCCGAGATGCCTGCCGCAGCTGACGGCGACGTACGGGAGCCGGAAGGCGAATGCGCGTTACCCGCTGGCCAATCTGGTTGGCGGTGCCCGCGCCCACGCGCTGCGGGAGGTGCGCGCCTCGCAATTTGCATTCTGCCCAGCAGGTGGTCCGTCTTGTCAGGCTCTGCGGAGACGCTACCGCCACCACCGCCGTGGCGCGAGGTCAGGCTCCCCGTTACTCTCTTGTCTCATACCTGCGACCCGTTCGGAGTGACAGTGTGCCTGCGGAACACGAAAGAATATTGACGTAAAATATAAATCATACGTGTGGTGTATAAGGCTACAAAACAGCCGATTACAAAACATCTACGCACGCTGACAGTGCTCTATGGAGGAATATTTTACGACATGGCATGCACCCAACCGGTAGCGGACTTCTTCCCACACCGATCAGCGTTTTCTGTGTGTGTGCCGCGCGGGATTAGCCGAGCGGTCCAAGGCGCTGCAGTCATGGACTGTGAGGCTGGTCCCGGCGGAGGTTCGAGTCCTCCATCGGGCATGGGTATGTGTATTTGTCCTTAGGATAATTTAGGTCACGTAGTGTGTAAGCTTAGGGACTGATGACCTTAGCAGTTAAATCCTATAAGATTTCACACACATTTGAACGTTTTTTTCTTGTGTGTTGTAAGCCGCAGTTGAAACAATCCCACGTCTTAGACAATGCAGACCACCTATTGCCGCTTTTAGGTATAAGTTCCGGTAGCAAAAAGACAATCTGGTTGATCAGCTTTGAGCATCGTGCGCAGATGTCACAATCTGCTTTTGTGAGCCTTATCACCACTAATATCGAACTCATATCGAATCGTTCATAACACCATTCACCCCCTCGCTTGAGAGGTCCGCCTAAAGCCGTCGGCACACGGGCCGTGCTGTCGAACGTTTAACGCTGAGCGTGACAAGTTCAACGTGCTGCTGAACGCTCAGGAACGATGCGACTTGTGCATACGGTACGTGGGCCCCTACTTGGTATACGCGATCGCAACGCACTCTAGCGGCAGTTCAGGGATGTTTCTAGTTCGTAAGTCACATTGTTTACTCATCGCGCGCGTAAAATTCCCATGTTAGCTCTATTAAAATGCACATGTCCTCCATCGTCCACGAAGAGGAAAGTACCATGTCCAATCAATAAGGACACAAGTTTATAAAAGTTCCATTACAAACAGTGCGGTACAAATTTAGAATACTTCTCCGCATGAGATAAACATTATTTCATCATTCCCACATTTTAGTATAACCCCAAAGTCAATCTTACTTGATCACTCTTCCTAACCAGTAGCAGAATCTTTGCAACATATGAACTACGAAGCGTAAAAGAAAAAGGAGCAAAGTATCTTTATGCAAGCTGTCCTGTAGATTAAGCCAATCGAACAAAATCACCCCTCAAAAGAAGGTGAACTTATATTTACATAATATCAAATATTATAGTACATACTTCTATTAAACTAATAATAAAGTATCAGAACCTAATAAAAACGCGAATGTTAGAAAAAATAATTGGAAGTGGCAAGACGCGAAACATCGCCGCATCAAACAATTCAACATCGGACAGTAACACTAGTCATTACGCTACACCAACAACATCGTTGCGAAGTGTAATCATATGTCTTACCTCGTGATAATAACCTTAATCGTAGATATGTTACTAATTGAAATTTAATTATAACAAATTGTACCAAGAACAATGCGTTTTGGGTGTATCTTCAGTGTGTCGCTGCCTTCAAATAGCCTACTCTCATAATACGCAAGTTACAGTAATTCTTTTGCCACGAATATGATGTTTCTCATTATTTTATTGGAACGAATCACACAGTTAACAATGGTTTTCCAGTGATTCTCAATTTGCTGGTGCTCAGAAACAGCGTATATACATATAAGCTTGAAATGAATGCCAATATGGCGCCTCACAACTCTGTACTGAAGGGAGACGGTGCGCGTGTGACGTAGGTGGCGCTGTGCCATCTCATTGGTCAACGCTCAGACGCACGCTCAGAATATCTGACACGCCAGATATTGCTCTGCACGATCGGAAAGACTCACGAACGCACTATTCCACGCTATGACGTCAGAAACTCGGCACGCTCAACGTTCGGATGCACGGTCCGTGTGCCGACGGCTTAAAGGCTGCATTCCCTTGAGTCTTCCCACCGTCACAGCTTGTCCACGATTTTCTCACTAAAGCTTTCTCGCATTCATTTCTTGGACAATGATTATCACATCATTTCATACTGTTCTTGATTACTTCAATGTCTCCGGATATTGGTAGCTTCCACAGCACATCTTATTAAAGAGATTTTTTTTTTAATTTAATACCAGGGCGTTTAATAAGTAATGCAACTCATTTCTGTCTGAAAGCAAGTTTGATTTATTCAGGATTGCAATACGCCATATTATGCTCCACTCTTTAGGCTACAAAACCCTAGTTTTCAATATGTTGTCCGTTCAGTGCGACGGACTTACGCCACCTTATTGCGAGGGCCTGTATGCCCGCACGGTACCACGGTCGACGTTGGAGCAATAACCTCTGCATCATCCACGTACTGCTTCCCACGGAGTACATCTTTCATTGAGCCAAAAAAATGGTTCAAATGGCTCTGAGCACTATGGGAGTCAACTGCTGTGGTCATCAGTCCCCTAGAACTTAGAACTACTTAAACCTAACTAACCTAAGGACATCACACAACACCCATGCCCGAGGCAGGATTCGAACCTGCGACCGTAGCAGCAGCGCGGCTCCGGACTGGAGCGCCTAGATCCGCACGGCCACCGCGGCCGGCCATTGGGCCAAGCAGATGAAATGTGCGAGAACCGGGCTGTAGCGTGGATGAGGAACCCACACATCTTTGAGCACCCCAACTGGTGGACGGGTGCGTCATCACCACCAACCGAGACGTCCAGTTGAGCAGCGAAGTGTTTGTTTGTGATTCGTCGATCACCTCGAATGGAAATGGAAACGAGCGTTTGGTGTCATTAGCCGGGAGGCCCCTTGCGGGACAGGTGCGGCCGCCTTGGTGCAGGTCTTATTACATTCGACGCCACATTGGGCGACCTGCGCGCCGGATGGGGATGAAATGATGATAGCACAACACCCAGTCCCTGAGCGGAGAAAATTCCCGACCCCAGCTGGGAATCGAACCCGGGCCGGTAGGACGGCAACCCGTCACGCTGACCACTCAGCTATCGGGGCGGACATCACTTCGAATGAGAATATCCAACACTGCATGAAGCACAGCTGTGTGCGGCTGGCTGGCACACTGGTGATCGGAAAGGTTTGCGAGACCTTGTTCGCTCAACGACTCCCCGTGTTTTTGTTCTCCGCCAGGTTTGTGTGGACATTCTGCAAGCACGTTTGAATATCCAAGATACTCTTGTTTTCCGCCTCTAAATGACCTGTCTCAAGAACAGCTCACTGTTTTGAACACACTTCCGTTACAGACGCCATTTTGAAAGCTACTCATGGTGACAACTATCGCAACTTCATGAAACTATAGGGCCTGAAGCTGGAACTTTCCACGATATCCTACAACAAATTCCCCATTGTTTCAACCTAATTTGGGAAAGAAAAAAAATACGTTGCATAACTTATTGAAAACCCCTCGTATTTTTCATGGTCTGTCCATTTGGTAATCAGTGTCAATTACTTGCGAGACCACTGAAACAATAACTACGTCATACTTATTTCTGGCTTGTTTCATACCATGGAGCTGTTGTGCGTGCGTTTATAATGCATTACTTATGCAGCTTAAAATTATTTTGGATGTTCATCCAGATGGTTAAAGTTCTCTTACCTTGTCAATCTCAACTCCTCAGCTTGCTTTGGGGATCCTGGCAGTTGCAATATACCCACTACGCCGTAAGCCCAGCTAGGTGATTTACATACATATACCAGCTATCATAGAAATTAAGGGACATATACAATATACAATAATTTTGACGTACTTTTACAAATATTACTCCGAAAACATTTCACTCAGTGATATTGTATTTGCACATGCAAACGATCACATAAACTTAATGTATGTGGCACATACATGTTGGTTTTCCATATCAAATTTTACGACAAACTGATGATGCCCCAAAAGGGCGAAACGCGTCAATTCCTGTAAATAAAAAAGATTTGGCAACCGAGACTACGTTATTTCAAGCAAGTGGAACACCTGTGAACTGGTATTACACGGTGCCTACTCTGATAACAAGTAGCTGTACGAGACCATTTCTTCCCTGCTGCTGGCCAATTTCTGGATTACTTCCACCATCGGGATTCGACCTAGCTTCCTCCATAACTGAATAAATTTTGAACCATGACTATTGTGGTGGGAGTCCATGTGGTGTTGATGAAATCCTAAACACTGAAGGGAGAGAGACCATCCAAAGAGGAGAAAGTGAACGATTGAGGGAAATAGGAAGACTACGTTTTTTGTCGTACCTGCAGCAATAAATTATAATGATATAATTCTAACACGGATGGGGTTTCGCAGTTAAAATAGAATTTCTAGACTCTAAGCTTTGTTGCAAAATCAAGCAAATGTTCATCAATCCGTTGCAGGATAGAGACTTTTACAAGAGAATAAGACGATAAAATTAGACAATATATTTATTTAGAGAAAGTAACGTACACTACTTTAAAGGATTTTTGTTGTGAAGAAATGAGAGAGAAGTTATTCTCTTCCCCCGTATGGGCCGAGGTGCACCTAGAAATCCCGTAAAAAGCTTAGTACGGCAAGCGAACGGCCTTCTCAGCAAGATGTTTCTTTTGGAACACGACAAGCAAGCGACGCAATGATGCAGCTAAAAAAGATATTTGGTAAGCTGCCAAGCTGTTTAACTGCTGCTACTCACGACATCCTCTGCGAAGTTTATGATGCTTGAACAGGTTTATAATGACAGATTTTGAGGTATTTCCAAGGAATAGCATTAATACGCAGCATCAGTTGCACGTTCAGATTTCCCTGACGTCAGTTATTAAATATCTGGTGCAGACGTTGCGACATGAAGACTTCGTAACGAGTTTGTCCGATACTAGCAGTTAAAAAACATTTCCTACTTGACAGTCACAGAAATATTTCGCTCACGTCGCATTAGTACAGGTAGATCCCATTGCTACCATGGAAGCATAATCGGTAGCATTAGCAGTATTGCACATTTCAATACTCATTTTCTGTCATTATCTCTCGTAAAGTACTAGTTTCATATCGCATCTTACTACTGTTATAGCGGACTCTGTGGCAATGGCGCCAGTATAATACCACACTTTGTATGAAGCTGGTTCAGTTAAATTCTGAAATGCAAATGAGTGTCAGGGGTTTCAGGAGAATACTGAAACCGCAAGAAGTTTAACGTCCTATCGGCGACGAGGCCATGAGAGGTGGAGCACAATCTCGGGTACCACAAAAAATGGGGAACGAAATCCCGTGTGCTCTTCAAAGGAACTATCTCATCATTCGCCTTACACCGAGCGAGATGGCGCAATGGTTAGCACGCTGGACTCGCATTCGGGAGGACGACAGTTCAATACCGCGTCCGGCCATCCTGATTTAGGTTTTCCGTGATTTCCCTAAATCGCTCCAGGCAAATGCCGGGATGGTTCCTTTGACAGGGCACGGCCGACTTCCTTCTCCGTCCTTTCCTAATGCAATGAGACCGATGACGTAGCTGTTTCGTCTCTTCCCCCAAAACAACCCAACCAACCTTACACATTTGACGGAAACAAACGTTGCAAAAAAGCTGAACATTTGTGTGACACAATATACACTTTGACACAAAAGAGTACACACCACGAAGAAATTATACGAATGGGATGGGAATGGCAGATTTGATGTACATCCACGTACAAACAAATGATTACAGTTTAAAAAAAAATTGGTCATTTATTCGAGAGAGAGACCTTCACAAATTGAGCAAGTCAGTAACGCGAAGACAAGCAAAACAAACTGTTGCCATTTGCGGGCGGGCAGAATCTTGTTGAAATGTAAGCCCAGATGGCTTGTCATGAATAGCAACAACTTTCGGTACTACCCTCATAATAAAGTTCCACTCCTTCCGCCTCAAGAGACCATTTACAACAACGACCTTTTTCAAATTGTGACATAAAGGCGTGCTCGGTGAACAGCAACGACAAAGTATAAACTACTCCATACAGCTAAAGCCCATCAGTAGACACAGAAGAAGGCCACTGTAACAGTAGCCGAAATGCTAGTTTCTCGAGAATAGTTGTTTTACGTTATGACGCGGTACAATCCTTGGAAAACTTTTATGTCACTAACGATGATGTTTTAAAAATAATTTGGTTTCGTAACCGAAACGCAACTGGAAGTATCCAGAATGAGATTTTCACTCTGCAGCGGAATGTTCGCTGATATGAAACTTCCTGGTAGATTAAAACTGTGTGCTGGACCGAGACTCGAACTCGGGACCTTTGCCTTTCGCGGGAAATTTCGAGTCTCGGTCCGGCACACAGTTTTAATCTGTCAGGAAGTTTCATAACTGGAAGTTTTTGTTTTTACCCCTCAAAATTTTACATTGTACCATGTCAGGGGTAAGTATCCCAGCCTGGGAATCGCTGGATTAGAGCGTAGTATGACCGTTTTAAAGTCTAAATGAGGGGCGTTGTTGTTGTCGTTGTTGTTATTGTTGTTGTGGCCTTCAGTCCTGAGACTGGTTTGATGCAGCTCTCCATGCTACCCTATCCTGTGCAAGTTCCTTCATCTCCCAGTACCTACTGCAGCCTACATCCTTCTGAATCTGCTTAGTGTATTCATCTCTTGGTCTCCCTGTACAATTTTAATCCTCCACGCTGCCCACCAATGCTAAATTTGTGATCCCTTGATGCCTCAGAACATGTCCTACCAACCGGTCCCTTCATCTAGTCAAGTTGTGCCACAATCTCCTCTTCTCCCCAATTCTATTCAGTACCTTCTCATTAGTTATGTGATCTACCCATCTAACCATCTAATCTTCAGCATTCTTCTGTAGCACCACATTTCGAAAGCTTCTATTCTCATCTTGTCTAAACTATTTATCGTCCACGTTTCAGTTCCATACATGGCTACACTCCATACAAATACTTTCAGAAACGATTCCCTGACACTTAAATCAATACTCGATGTTAACAAATTTCTCTTCTTTAGAAACGCTTTCCTTGCCATTGCCAGTCTACATTTTACATCCTCTCTACTTCGACTAGCATCAGTTATTTTGCTCCCCAAATAGCAAAACTCCTTTACTGGTGTCTCATTTCCTAATCTAAATCCCTCAGCATCACCCGATTTATTTCGACTATATTCCATTATCCTCGTTTTGCTTTTGTTGACGTTCATCTTATATCCTCCTTTGAAGACACTGTCCATTCCGTACAACTGCTCTTCCAGGTCGTTTGCTGTCTCTGACAGAATTACAATGTCATCGGCAAACCTCAAAGTTTTTATTTCTTCTCCATGGATTTTAATACCTACTCCGAACTTTTCTTTTGTTTCCTTTATTGCTTGCTCAATATACAGTTTGAATAACATCGGGGAGAGGCTACAACCCTGTCTCACTCCCTTCCCAACCATTGCTTCCCTTTCATGCCCCTCGACTCTTATAACTGGCATCTGCTTTCTGTACAAATTGTAAATAGCCTTTCGCTCCCTGTATTTTACCCCTGAGGGGCGTATAAGAGTGCAAAGTGAAACGAATGACTTGGTTGTCGGCAGGTGCACGTGTACTTCTCGGCGCTGCCCGAGGACAAGGTGCCGTACGTGAACAGCGCGGGCGAGCGGTACCGCGTGCGCCAGCTGCTGCAGCAGCTGCCACCGCACGACAACGAGGTGCGCTACTGCCACGGCCTGAGCGACGAGGAGCGCAAGGAGCTGCGCCTCTTCTCCGCGCAGCGCAAGCGCGAGGCTCTGGGCCGCGGCGCCGTGCGACAGCTCAGCGCACCCATGGCCTGCGACGGGGTGAGTAAGCCGAGCCGAGCCGAGCCGAGCCGAGCCGGGCCGAGCCGGCCAGTCTGCCTGCTGCTGCCGCCGGTCGCGCCGCTACCCCCGTAACAACCCGCTTCATTCATGAAAGCAACATTCGCGCGATGACTCACTACCAAGAAACTGACGCATGAAACGTGGACTGTACTACTGTAGTGTAGTACAGAGGGTAATTGACAGAAATACGCGGCTGGACCCGTACTATAATAGAAAATTATTGTAGATACTATTCTGCTAACTTTCATTCTCCGGAAATGGTCAACGTTTCCATCTTCTCTTCGTTGGTATACGCTGTTCTCACTTTCAACTGAAGACGATTGACCGAACGACCAGTGCATTCTGCCACTCGTTTTTGAAAAAGATCTCTACGAGAGGATGTACACTATTGGACATTAAAATTGCTACACCAAGAAGAAATGCAGATGATATACGGGTATTCTTTGGACAAATATATTATACTAGAACTGACATGTGATTACATTTTCACGCAATTTGGGTGCATAGATCCTGAGAAATCGGTACCGAGAACAACCACCTCTGGCCGTAATAATGGCCTTGATACGCCTGGGCATTGAGTCAAGCAGAGCTTGGATGGAGTGTACAGGCACAGCTGCCCATGCAGCTTCAACACGATACCACAGTTCATCGAGAGTAGTGACTGGCGAATTGTGATGCGCCAGTTGCTCGGCCACCACTGACCAGACGTTTTCAATCGGTGAGAGATCTGGAGAATGTGCTGGCCAGGGCATCAGTCGAACGTATTCTCTATCCAGAAAGGCCCGTACAGGACATGCAACATGCGGTCGAGCATTATCCTGCTGAAATGTAGGGTTTCGCAGGGATCGAATGAAGGTAGAGCCACGGATCGTAACACATCTGAAATGTAATGTCCAGTGTCAAAGTGCCGTCAATGCGAACAAGAGGTGACCGAGACGTGTAACCAATTGCACCCAATACCATCACCTACATCTAAGTCTACATCCATACTCCGCAAGCCACCTGACGGTGTGTGGCGGAGGGTACCCTATCGGTTCTCCCTTCTATTCCAGTCTCGTATTGTTCGTGGAAAGAAGGATTGTCTGTATGCTTCTGTGTGGGCTCTAATCTCTCTGATTTTATCCTCATGGTCTCTTCCCGAGATATACGTAGGAGGGAGCAATATACTGCTGGACTCTTCGGTGAAGGTATGTTCTCGAAACTTTAACAAAAGCCCGTACCGAACTACTGACCGTCTCTCCTGCAGAGTCTTCCACTGGAGTTTATCTATCATCTCCGTAACGCTTTCGCGATTACTAAATGATCCTGAAACGAAGCGCGCTGCTCTCCATTGGATCTTCTCTATCTCTTCCATCAACCCTATCTGGTACGGATCCCACAACGCTGAGCAGTATTCAAACAGTGGGCGAACAAGCGTACTGTAACCTACTTCCTTTGTTTTCGGATTGCATTTCCTTAGGATTCTTCCAATGAATCTCAGTCTGGCATCTGCTTTACCGACGATCAACTTTATATGATCATTCCATTTTAAATCACTCCTAATGCGTACTCCCAGATAATTTATGGAATTAACTGCTTCCAGTTGCTGACATGCTATTTTGTAGCTAAATGATAAGGCATCTATCTTTCTATGTATTCGCAGCACATTACACTTGTCTACATTGAGATTCACTTGCCATTCCCTGCACCATGCGTTAATTCGCTGTAGATCCTCCTGCATTTCAGTACAATTTTCCATTGTTACAACCTCTCGATACACCACAGCATCATCTGCAAAAAGCCTCAGTGAACTTCCGATGTCATCCACCAGGTCATTTATGTATATTGTGACCAACAACGGTCCCATGACACTCCCCTGTGGCACACCTGAAATCACTCTTACTTCGGGCCGGCCGAAGTAGCCGTGCGGTTAAAGGCGGTCGCAGGTTCGAATCCTGCCTCAGGCATGGATGTTTGTGATGTCCTTAGGTTAGCTAGGTTTAACTAGTTCTAAGTTCTAGGGGACTAATGACCTCAGCAGTTGAGTCCCATAGTGCTCAGAGCCATTTGAACCATTTTTTTTTCTTACTTCGGAAGACTTCTCTCCATTGAGAATGACTTGCTGCTTTCTGTTATCTAGGAACTCCTCAATCCAATCACACAATTGGTCTGATAGTCCATATGCTCTTACTTTGTTCATTAAACGACTGTGGGGAACTGTATCGAACGCCTTGCGGAAGTCAAGAATCACGGCATCTACCTGTGAACCCGTGTCTATGGCCCTCTGAGTCTCGTGGACGAATAGCGCGAGCTGGGTTTCACACGACCGTCTTTTTCGAAACCCAGGCTGATTCCTACAGAGGAGATTTCTAGTCTCAAGAAAAGACATTATACTCGAACATAATACATGTTCCAAAATTCTACAACTGATCGACGTTAGAGATATAGGTCTATAGTTCAGCACATCTGTTCGACGTCCCTTCTTGAAAACGGGGATGACCTGTGCTCGTTTCCAATCCTTTGGAACGCTACGCTCTTCCAGAGACCTACGGTACACCGCTGCAAGAAGGGGGGCAAGTTCCTTCGCGTACTCTGTGTAAAATAGAACTGGTATCCCATCAGGTCCAGCAGTCTTTCCTCTTTTGAGCGATTTTAATTGTTTCTTTATCCCTCTGTCGTCTATTTCGATATCTACCATTTTGTCATCTGTGCGACAATCTAGAGAAGGAACGACAGTGCAGTCTTCATCACGCATGGTGATACGCATGGTGCATCACGCCGGGTGATACGCCAGTATGTCGAGGCGAAAAAAAAAAAAAAATAAAGAAAAACAAAAAACACAAAAAAATAAAGTTGTTATATTAACTTAAGTATGTTGTTAAATTAACCTAATTATGTCATGTATTGGAAAATTCGACTCGTTCCACATCATTACGAAATATCGTATTCATGATCCATGGAACTAGTATTAATCTAATCTAATCTAATCTAATCTAACGAATACACGCTTCCAATGTGCGTTCACAGCGATGTCGCCAAACACGGATGCGACCATCATGATGCTGTAAACAGAACCTGGATTCATCCGAAAAAATGACGTTATGCCATTCGTGCACCCAGGTTCGTCGTTGAGTACACCATCGCAGGCGTTCCTGTCTGTGATGCAGCGTCAAGGGTAACCGCAGCCATGGTCTCCGAGCTGATAGTACATGCTGCTGCAAACGTCGTCGAACTGTTCGTGCAGATGGTTGTCGTCTTGCAAACGTCCCATCTGTTGACACAGGGATCGAGACGGGGCTGCACGATCCGTTACAGCCATACGGATCAGATGCCTGTCATTTCGACTGCTAGTGATACGAGGCCGTTGGGATTCAGCATGGCGTTCCGTATTACCCTCCCGAACCCACCGATGCCGTATTCTGCTAACAGTCATTGGATCTCGAGCAACGCGAGCAGCAATGTCGCGATACGATAAACCGCAATAGCGATAGGCTACAATCCGACGTTTATCAAAGTCGGAAACGTGATGGTACGCATTTCTCCTCCTTACACGAGCCATCACAACAACGTTTCACCAGTCATCGCCGATCAACTGCTGTTTGTGTATGAGAAATCGGTGGGAAACTTTCCTCATGTCAGCACGTTGTTGGTGTCGCTACCGGCGCCAACCTTGTGGAAATACTCTGAAAAGCTAATCATTTGCATGTCACAGTATCTTTTTCCTGTAAATTTAGTGTCTGTAGCACGTCATCTTCGTGGTGTAGCAATTTTAATGGCCAGTAGTGTAGACTATCGAATAACAAATAGAGGGTGCGTTTAAAAAATATGTACTGGAGTTCATATATTCCTAACGAACAAAGCTACAAGAAAGCCAGTTAATGTTCTCTGGTAGTTAACCAACGTATTCTTAATACATAAAGGTATTTGGTGCCCGACACGATAGCCGTGCGTGTTAAAGCGCCATTTCTGGTATGGGGAGTTACGGCGGCCCCGGATCGAATTCATCCAGAGGATTAACACCGAGAGTTGATGCGCCAGCCACTCGGGATGTAGCTTTTAGGCGGTTTTCCGCATCCCACTAGGTGAATACCGTGCTGGTACCTCAGTTACACGATTGTCAAACTTTTAGAAAACTTTCCTGCATTCCCACGTGGGTAAGACTACACGACGACAGTTGGGTGCACGTATCCCGTCCCGGGGGCTAATGGGATGGCGATGCGAAAGGGCATCCGGCCACCCTTTCATTTCACCATCCATCCCAGTTCCACCAGCAACGATGCCGACCCTGCGCTGTTGCCGGACAAAGGCACAAGAAAATGATGATGATGATGAAAAGTTATTTCATGTGGTCAAGATAAATCAGAAACAGTGTACAGCAATACTACAAACAGTATACGCAGAGAATAATAAATGAAGTTCTGATATCTGGGCTCTGTGAATCGTTTTGTAGCCGTCGAGTCTTCTGTGCGTTGAAAGCGGTTTATCTCCAAAAGGTATACAGCGTTGTTTTACATGTATTCCTGAAATGCCGCTTTTCCATCCATTTAATAACGCCTTAAATTATCTTCTTAGTGATAGCGGGTGCTGGAGTACTATTTCTCATACAAATCTTCCCGTCTTTATGAGTGGCTACTCTTAGCGAAGTAGTAAGCGCATCTAATGTCGCTGTGCGATCTTCCCCTAGATTTTATTCTCCACCTAGTTCATTTCACCTCTTGTCGTTCCTACCGGCGATGCTTCTTGTCTCATATTAAGAGGAAACCATGACAATTTGTAGCTGATTGAATTTCAAGACATACAGTAATTATTCAGCAGATCTCAGTAATTTCAGAAAATGGAGTCCGCCTTGATGCAAAACACCTTGTTATTTGTTTATTTCTTTATTCTCCCAAACTAGTTTCGGCGACAAATATCACCATCATCAGTGGTTTTTTTTTTAAATCCAAAACACGCAGAAAATAGCATGGTTTTTCTGTGGACACTTTTATACTACCTTATTTATTGTATGTTACAGCATGTTTTAAGCAATTATTGTCGCTGTCTGCGACATATTTTCTGTGCGCTTTTTGTTTCTGTAGCCGTTTTTTACTTAGCGAACATCATGTCATCTGCAAACATGTGAGCGGCTGTTAGTAAACAAAATACTAAAAAGTGAACTTCGTATGTCTGCAATATATGCTTGTGGTAGTGTTGTGTACTGAGCTATTAGCTATTCGTGTACTCACGTTCGTTGGATGGTATGTGGCTGCTTTTACACAAAGAAAAACAAAACTTTCGCACTCTGTTACTGTTCCCGAACATTACGCTATCTAGCTGTTCGCGTGTGTCGCGAGAGGTGTATCGCATGTGGCGAGAAAGATCGTTTTCGAAAACGATCTACACATTCTGAGAAACAGCAACAGTCTATACCGACAACTAACGGAAATTACTACATACAAAAGGCTGTAGTCGAAGGGAAAAATGAAATAAACGAAAACACAACACTGTAACAACACGCTCTTTACCGCTCCACGAGAACTGACCAACAACACAGAACAGAAACCACACACACGCAAAAGAACCACTTCCCCATCACACAGAGAGACATAAATAATGAACAGAAGTCGTCGTAATTTGCGCTCCATTTTTTCATAGCCTTTCTCGCCACATGCGATACACCTCTCGCGACACACGCGAACAGCAAGATGGCGTAATGTTCCGGATCAGTAATGCTGGAATTCAGTATGGTGTTGGACCACTCTTAACCTTGATGATAGCTTCCACTCTCCCAGGCATACCTTCAACCAGGTGCTAGAAGGTTTCTTGGGGAAATGTAGCCTATTCTTCACAGAGTGCTGCACTGAGGAGAGGTATAGACGTCGGTCGGTGAGGCCAGGCACGAAGTCGGCGTTCCAAAATATCCCAAAGGTGTTCTATAGGATTCAGGTCAGGACTCTGTGCATTCCAGTCCATTACAAGGATGCTATTGTCGTGTAAAGCAGATCAGTCCTTGACAGGGATGCTACGAGGGTGAGTCAAATGAAAACCTTAAATTTGTAATAACAAAAGATTTCGCGCCGTTATCCTGTAAGTTGGTAAGTGTGCTACAAACAGCGTACAGAATGGCCTGTAGGTGGCAGCATAGTGCAGATGCACACATATCGTCGCAGTATCAGGATAAAGATGGCCGCCCCACTTGCGACTTGCACCAAGGAAGAACAGCGTTCTGTTATTCGGTTTTTGCGTAGTGAAGATGTGAAACCTATTGAAATTCGTCGACGAATGAAGGTTCAGTACGGTGATGCATGTTTGTCACAGCAGAAAGTCTACGAATGGAGTAGGAAGTTCGCAAATGGTGTGACTTCAGTGAAAGATGCTCCTCGTCCAAGTCAGGCACAACGAGTTGTGACTCCACAGTACATTGCAGCAATTGAAGCCATAGTGAAGAAAAATCGCCGAGTTACACTGAATGACATGGCAGCATGTTTACAGATTAGTCATGGGTCAGCACACCACACTGTGCACGATGTGCTACAGTTTCACAAAGTGTCTGCAAGATGGATGCCACGGCAGCTGACTCCTGAAATGAGAGAACGACGTGCATCATACACAGATCTCCTAAAAAATCATCTCCGGTCTGTAATAAAATCGAAGCGACGTGGACTGCTGTCAGCAGGTGTCCTTTAGGAACATGACAATCCAACGTCCCACACTGCCCGTACAACCGTTGCAACAATCAGAGACCTGCATTGTGAGTGTCTTCATCATCCACCATACTCACCATGCCTTGCCCCAAGTGATTTCCATGTGTTTGGACCACTCAAAGACGCAATGGGAGGAAAGAAGTTCCGTTCTGATGAAGAGGTACGCCACTCGGTGCATGAGTGGTTGCGCGGACTACCAAAAGAATTTTTTTCTAAAGGAATTTATGCACTTTGCAAGCGCTGGAGGACTTGCATTGAGCGTGGGGGAGATTATGTTGAAAAGTGATACAGCTTTGTACCACTTCTGCACATTAAATAATATTTAAAAAAATATTTAAGGTTTTCATTTGACTCACCCTCGTATTGTGTAACCACTCCACCACAGACCGTGCCTTTATGAACATGTGCTCTACCATGTTGAAAGATGCAATCGCCATCCCCGAATTGGTCTTCAACAAAAAAATGGTTCAAATGGCTCTGAGCACTATGGGACTTAACAGCTGTGGTCATCAGTCCCCTAGAACTTAGAACTACTTAAACCTAACTAACCTAAGGACATCACACACATCCATGCCCGAGGCAGGATTCGAACCTGCGACCGTAGCAGTCGCACGGTTCCGGACTGCGCGCCTAGAACCGCGAGACCACCGCGGCCGGCGCTCTTCAACAGTGGGAAGCTAGAAGGTGCTCAAAAGTTCAATGTAGGACTGTGCTGTAGTAGTGCCACGCGAAACAACAAGGGGTGTCAGCAACCTCCGTGAAAAACAGACCACACCATAACACCACCGCTTCCCAAATTTACTGCTAGCACTACACACGCTGGCAGATGACGTTCACCGGGCATTCGCCATATCCACATCCTGCCATCAGATCGCCACATTGTGTACCGTGAATCGTCACTGCACACAACGTTTTTCCACTGTTCAATCCTCCAATTTTTACGCTCCTTACACCAAGCGAGGCGTCGTTTGGCATTTACCGGCGTGATGTGTGGCTTATGAGCAGCCGCTCGACCATGAAATCCAAGTTTTCTCACCTCCCGCCTAACTGTCATTGTACTTGCAGTGGATCCTGATGCAGTTTGGAATTCCTGTGTGATGGTCTGAATAGATGTCTGCCTATTACACAATCCGACCCTCTTCAACTGTAGGCGACCTGTGTCAGTCAACAGACGAGGTCGGCCTCTACGCTTTTATGCTGTACGTGTCTCTTCACGTTTCCACTTCACTTTCACATCGGAAACAGTGGACCTAGGGATGTTTAGGAGTGTGGAAATCTCGCGTACAGACGTATGACACAAGTGACACCCAATCACCTGTCCACGTTCGAAGTCCGTGAGTTCCACGGAGCGCCCCAATCTGCTCTCTCACGATGTCTAATGACTACTGAGGTCGCTGATATGGAGTACCTAGCAGTAGGTGACAGCACAATGCACATAACATGAAAGCCGGCCGGAGTGGCCAAGCGGTTCTAGGCGCTACAGTCTGGAACCGCGCGACCGCTACGGTCGCAGGTTCGAATCCTGCCTCGGGCATGAATGTGTGTGATGTCCTTAGGTTAGTTAGGTTTAAGTAGTTTTACGTTCTAGGGGACTGATGACTACAGCAGTCGAGTCCCATAGTGCTCAGAGCCATTTGAACCATAACATGAAACACGTATGTTTTTAGGAGTGTCCGGATACTTTTGATCACATAGTGTACGTTCCTGCTTTCTACGCACTACTGAGAGATATCAGGCAACATACTCCCGCACATTCATTCCTTTCCACCGAGTAGTTTCTGTGTTATTTCACTTTATGTATCACGTCCTTAAGTTCCACAGAAAAGTGCCTTATAAAGGCAATAAATTTCATGAATGAGTCTGAAATCGTTTCAAACTTTTACGGATATTCCCGTCGAGAACGCTTAATATCTATTCATTTATTACGACGTTTCGATTACTGCCGTCATTAGACCAAACCTAAGATATCGTGAACAAAGTGTCAGTCGCAATAAAACCTGTGTCTAAGCTTCACGTCACCTGTTATCAGCGGATCCGCCCCTGACACAAGCCATGGCAGTGTAGTGGTGCGTTTGTGCCAGTTGGTTCTTACGGATCTAAGAAGTAAGACTGGTTTACGTGGAGACAGGACAGAAAAGAGCTATCGTATTTTGATGTGCCCACTAGCGCAACGTGACTTAAAGTGCCCGATTTGTGGTAGATCAACGCGAACTGTCCAGTTCAGAGGAGCCTTGTAACACGGCGTTAAAACAGTGGCCATAAAAAGCTTCTAACCGTCGGGGATCTGAAGCGAACATCGAGCCCCGTCAGTGACAATCGCTTTGAACCGAACGGAAACTGACGCTGTCAGTGAATGCAGAGCCATCTCAACCAGACTCTCAGTCAACATTCGGAAGGAAATTGCGTGCATTGCTCATTTGAAGTCGAGTACCTCTTAAAAGGCCATTAATCACAACGTCACATAACGCTGCACGCCTTCAATGTAGTAAACAACACAGGAGACGAGCAGCTGCTGTTTGTAGAGACTTAATGAGACTTTTAACCCGCAACTTGGGGATGATATACCTGGTGGTTATAATCAAAGTGCAGCCACTCACAGATGTCTGATGTGGGCTGTAATTATCGTGTGACAGCGAAACATGGTAGATGTACTAAAGCGTTAATGCGGAACCTATTTACTGTGCAAAAAAATTAGTTCCAGTTTTGGCCACCAGGTAGAAATCTGGCGCTGTACAGCATCTCAACGACGCCTCCAGTGTTCATACTGAACAAATCGTGTAAGCTGTGCTTCATAATAAAGTCAACATAATGCGTGTCTCACTTGTCTGACCTTTTCTGCCCACGTCCCGCTCCTAATACATTCCATATGGAAACATTTTTACTTCATTTTTGCATTCTCAGCGTCAGATTTGCAGCTGGTGGTTAAAATTGGAACTATTATGTCCGCGAAATAAATCGCTTCCTCGTTACCACATTGGAATATCTACCAAGTTTCGCTGCTATGCGATAATTACAGCCCACACTGGATATTTGTAAGTAGCTGCACTTTAATTAGAACCGACCGGAAGCTCTAGGACGATGTGGCTCGGTGACGATGTGGCTCAGTGACGTTGTGGGAGCACTTTTCGAACTATGTCATTGAAGTTACCGCGAACATGAACCGGGATCTTCATTTCAGCATTCTCTCTGACCAGTTGTTGTCCTTTCTTCTACATCTTGATGATGAGTGTGCTGTGCACACATCTTAGAAGGTGACAATAGCCGTGTTCATTGGGCTACTCGCAAATGTTCTTGGTTGGACGAACTGTCGGGCACCCTATAGACCTCGACTGCCCGCTAAATCACCCGGTCTCGGCCCGTATAAAATCACTGGGACGAAATTTGTTTTTTGCATAGGATCGGCCTTAAACAAACACATTTTATTTTTTCGGTTTACCAAGACATGTGTCGCTGAAGTTACATTATAAGTGAGTTTTATTTTGTTTTCGAAAATGCCTAGCTTGACTTTAAAATATTTATCTTTTGGTTGAACCTCACTCTTGTGTCGGTGTTCGCTCATAAATTAATCTATTTTTGGATAGGATCTGCCTTGAGTCAGCACATTTAACAAAATGCCAACTGATGGTGGTGTAACTTCACCGAAACATGTCGGGGCAAGAAGGGCAAAAACTGTGTTTACTCAAGGTGGATCTGATCCAAAAATAAATTTATTTGTTAGCAAAGACAGACACAAGAGTGAGCTTGAACCTCAAGATGTCGGGGACTACCTGGAACAGTGAGTGAAACTTAGTAATCAATACGAGCAATCTCGTATCTCTCATTCTCCTTCTTCTTCTTCCTCCTGAAACACCTCTACTTACGAATCATACTTCATCTGGACTCTCCATCTTGTTCGTGGTCTTCCAATTGGTCTCCTTCCTGATTCTGTCCATTCTAGAGCTCTTCTTGAAGTCTTCCGTGTCCCATTCGCTTAATGTGGCCGAACAATTCAAGACTATTTATTTCCAAAGTTTCTTTTTAGGGGATTGATCTGAAGGGTGTTTCGTATTGTCTCGTTCTTCATCCTGCCCCTTCTCGTCTTATCTAGAATACCTCATAAGAAGCGCAGCCCTGTCGCTTGTATTCTGCTCAGATCTTTTTCTTTTGTCCAAGTTCAACACTCTGATTCATACCTCGAAACCTCAAAATTGGCGGATAATATGACTTGTGTCCACTTGGGTGTGTCTTTGCTTTGGCAGGGATTTTCCAATTATGTCCGGACACATTAATAAAATTTTGAACAATTTTCTACACTCTCCGATATTTCACCCTTCAGGTTTTGCTTTCTTAGTTATCTTACTTCCTAAGTATTTGAAAGCATCTCTTTCTTCAATATTTTTTCTTTAAAGAATTCAACCTTCATTTTTTTTATTTTTCCTGTTGATTTTCACTACTTCATTGTGTGTTAAATTTCTTCAGTTACTCAGTGTCAGCTCGTTTTCTTAGCAAATAGTCACATATGCTACGATTTTCGTATCAGCTGTTGTTGGTACTCGACGAACTTTTCTTATGATATTGTCTATCCTTATGATATTGTCCATTATTATATTAAAGAGCGCTGTAGAGAGCACTCTTCCTCGTCAAATACCCCTCTGTCAGTTCTAAAATATTCTGATTTCTTACCATCTGTTATAACGTAATTCCGACATTTGTTATACATGTTTTTGATACTGTGTTACATTCCTTTTGACAAGGCCTGTCTAATCAGACCTCTCGTGGCTCTACGGTATCTAATCATCAGTGAATACTTTCGGTAGATGTGAAAAACTTGTGGACTCTTTTACTAGCCGAATTGGATCCACAATCAAGACTGTACCAGCGTTATACGTATCAGCATGAAGTCTTCTCGAGGGCGTGGGGTGGCTAATTTTTTGTCCAGAGTGCTAATTTCAAAGCAAATAAAGCGGATGAGTATTCTGGTCTCTTAAAATATTCTATGAGATCGAATGTTGTTGGAAAGTCGTCCGCGGAATCGCACAAAGAAAAACCCGGATGCTTCAGGAATTCTGTGGAGGTGTCTTTCCATCCGGTAAGCAGAACGCAGTAACCGTCGTAACTGCGCCCGAAGAAAGCAAAATGGTCTCGACTAGCAACGAGCTCACTCGCGTACGAAAGCTAAAGACGCCGCATTACGCTAATGGAGACCGGACGAGAAAAGGCCAGGCCGGGGGCAGAACGGAACAGAGCGGAGGAAGCGACTCGTCCTCCAGGGGGTTATCAGCGTCTCGAGCAACTCCGTCTTAATTCGCTTCCGCCCGTCGCCATTTAGCCATTTAAAAAAGTTTCCTTCCAGCAGGCTTCATTTCTGTAACTGGGAGAGAGCTCCTAGGCCGGCAAGGGGGGCCCTTAATTACTTTGACGCCGTTTCATTTAAAAGCAATAAAGAAAACTGCCTGCGGGGTGGGGCCCGGCCCGGGGTTAATGTTCGGCGGCGCAGACTGGCTGTACACAAAACCTCAAGGGGCGGATTCCGCACAGCTCGCTGATTGTAGCCGCGCTATTGATTTGTTTGCTGCTCCGAGCCGGGCCCGGCCGGGGAAACGGCGCAACTTCGGCGCCAGTTTTATCACAAGTTGGGCGGCGCTCCGAGGGGAGGAATGCAGACAGCGCTGTCCCTGCGGCCGCCTGTAACTTGCCGAAAGTAGCGTTTGTCTGATGCCGGAATCACCACTCTCTGCCGCTAACATTTCTCTTCCCCCGCCAAGAATAACAATGAGGCGCCGAGTGCTTCCGAGACAGCAGCAGTTAACTCTCCTCTGTGTTGTCCGCTAAATACGTTCTTCTCCAACAGTTGGCGCCTTCAGTCAATGGGACTCTTGCGACAGTAGCTTTTAGGCGACAGTATTAAACAAGAGTCTACAGCCTGTAAGGTTTGAAGCCGTCGATCGAGGAGGTGGCGACAGTCACTCATTGTCGGCCGTCGCTGTTGCAGAAGCTGGATGTTGGCGCGCCTTCTTCTCGACACGGTCACCAGACGAAACGGGCTCTTGATGTGCGCCAGCTAATGCTTCCCGTCCGCGACACCATCTCAGAAACTATCATCGCAAGTCGAGCGCAATTACATGCTGCCAAACCCCGAAAGCGCGGCAACTCGCGGGAGCTACACACAACACACCTGCTCCACTGCACCACCCCAGCCAGACTCCCCCTGCTCTGCCCGCGCTCCACGCGGTAGAGTTAACACTCCCAAAGATCCTAAACACTTGGGTTCTCCACACGACCTATCGATGTATTCGTTCGATAGCATAGTTTTCCCTAGGCCAGACCCAGCGTATAAATACAAATAATATCCACAAAACAAACCAATTATAAATCGACATAAATGCATAAATATATACAAAGAGTAAAACAATTACAATATACAAAGACACAGAAACGTTATATCTTCAGGTAACAAAATAAGGAAAAAAATTTGCAGTGCAATAGATGGAAATAGGAGGATATGCGTTTCCGGCGTTACGAGCCTGTAATACGAGGGGCGTTCGATTAATAATACAACACGCTTTTTTTTCTGAAAGCTGGTTGGTTTGATTCAGGATTCCAGTACATCACATTATTCCCACTCTTTTGGCTACAACTTTCTCAACATAGTTTCTGTTCAATGAGACGGCCTAACGGCACCTTACTCGGAGGTCCTGTATGCCCGCTTGGTACCACTCAACTGGTCGGACGTCAGAGACAACGTCTTGTTGCATGAATAACCGTCCCATCAACCACGTACTGCTTCTCGCGAGGTGCATCCTTCATTGGGACAAACAGATGAAAGTCGGAAGGTGCGAGATCCGGGCTCTAGGGTGGACGAGGAAGAACAGTCCAATGAAGTTTTGTGAGCTCCTCTCGGGCGCGCAGATTTTTATGACGCCTTGCGTTGTCATGGAGAAGGAGCAGTTCGTTTGCATTTTTGTGGTGACGAACACACTGCCGCGCGGGATAGCCGCGCGGTCTGAGGCGTCTTGTCACAACCCGGACGGCTCCCACAGTCGGAGGTTCGAGTCCTCCCTCGGGCATGGGTGTGTGCGTTGTCCTTAGCGTAAGTCAGTTAAAGTTAGATTAAATAGTGTGTAAGCTTAGGGACCGATGACGACAGCAGCTTGGTCCCATAACACCTTACCGTAAGTTTTCCAAGACTAACACACTGATGTAGTTTCTTCAGTCTTCTGAGGGTAGCACAGTACACTTAAGAGTTTATCGTTGCGCCATGAGGGAGGACATCAAACAGAATAACGCCTTCAGAGTCCCAGAAGACCGTCATCATGACTTTACCGGCTTTGAGCTTTTTCTTCGAAGGAGAGGTGATGTGGCAGCACTCCATAGATTACCGTTTTGTTTCCGATTCGAAGTGGCGAACCCATGTTTCATCGCTTGTAACAATGTTTGACAAAAAATTGTCGTGATCAACCTCCTAACGCGTAAGCGAGTCCCCACAAATGAACTTGGTCGTACATAAAGCACACCAGTGGCAAGACACAGATGACAGTGCCACTAAAGCAGAGTTATTAAACATGGTTTTCCGAAACTCTTTCACCAAAGAAGACGAAGTAAATGTTCCTGAATTCCAATCAAGAACAACTGCCAAGTTGAGAAACATAGAAGTAGATATCCTCGGTGTAACAAAGCAGCTTAAATCACTTAATAAAGGCACGGCCTCTGGTCCAGATTGTATACCAGTCAGGTTCCTCTCAGAGTATGCTAATAAAATAGCTCCATATTTAGCAATTATATACAACCACTCGCTCACAGAAAGATACGTACCTAAACACTGGAAAATTGTTCAAGTCACACCAATACCCAAAAAGGGTAGTAGGAGTAATCCGCTGAATTACAGGCCTATATCACTAACGTCGATTTGCAGTAGGGTTTTAGAACATATATTGTATTCGAACATTATGAAGTACCTCGAAGAAAACGATTTATTGACATATAGTCAGCACGGATTCAGAAAATATCATTCTTGTGAAACACAACTATCTTTTTATACTCATGAAGTAATAAGACAGGGGATGTCAAATTGATTCCATATTTTTAGATTTCCAGAAGGCTTTCGACACCGTTCCTCACAAGCGTCTTCTAACCAAACTGCGTGCCTACGGAGTATCGCCTCAGTTGTGCGACTGGATTCGTGATTTCCTGTCAGAAACGTCACAGTTCGTAGTAATAGGCGGAAAGTCATCGAGTAAAACAGAAGTAATATCCCGCGTCCCCCAAAGAAGTGTTATAGGCACTCTATTGTTCCTGACGTATAGTAACGACATAGAAGACAATCTAAGTAGCCGTCTTAGATTGTTTGCAGATGATGTTGTCATTTACCGTCTTGTAAAATCATCAGATGAGCAAAACGAATTGCAAAATGATTTAGATAAGATATCTGTATGGTGCGAAAAGTGGCAATTGACCCTGAATAAAGAAAAGTGCGAAGTTATTCACATGAGTACTAAAAGAAATCCGCTAAATTTCGATTACGCGATAAGTCACACTAATGTGAAGGCTGTAAAATCAACTAAATTCTTAGGGATTATAATTACAAATAACCTAAGTTGGACGAACACATAGATAATGTTGTGGGTAGAGCAAACCAAAGACTGCGATTCATTGGCAGAACACATAGAAGGTGCAACAGGACTACCAAAGAGACTGCTTACACTACGCTTCTCCGCCCTATTCTGGAGTACTGCTGTGCTGTGTGGGATCCGCATCAGGTGGGACCGACGAATGAAATTGAAAAAGTGTAAAGAAGGGCAGCTCGTTTTGTATTATCGCGAAATAGGGGAGATAGTGTCACAGACATGATACGTGAATTGGAGTGGCAATCATTAAAACAAAGGCGTTTTTACGGGATCTTCTCATGAAATTTCAATCACCTGCTTTCTCCTCCGATTGCGAAAACATTCTGTTGGCACCCACCTACATGGAGAGAAATAATCATCACGATAAAATAAGAGAAATCAGGGCTCGCACGGAAAAATTTAAGTGCTCGTTTTTCCCGCGCGCCGTTCGAGAGTGGATCGGCAGAGAGACAGCATGAAGGTGGTTCATTGAACCCTCTGCCAGGCACTTTATTGTGCGTAGCAAAGTAATAACATAGCTGTAGATGTAGGTCCTTCGTTGCTCGTTATGAGGTGGCGTCGAAACCAGCGGGCAGACACCTTTGAGTACCCCAACGAGTGTTTCAGCACTACCAACAGACACGTCCAATTGTGCAGCGAGTGTTTGACTGCGATCCCTCGATCATCTCTAATGAGAGTGTCCGCACGTTTCAACATTGAAGGAGTCGCAGCTGTGTGCGTCCGGCCGGCACGCGGGTAATCGGACAAGTTTCCGCGACCTTGTTGCGATTATGACAGACGCCTCCCCACGACTCGCTTTGCTTTTGTTCTCTGCATTAAAGACAAGTAACGTGTATCTATAGGACATGTGGCCTCTAATTGAAAAAGTGTCATCATGATGTCTCCGTTGGCAAAAGATTCCGGAATAGTCCCTCATCTTCTGGAAGGGACTGCCAAGGGGGAGGTGACCATGAGAAAAAGATTGAATAATCAACGAAAGGATAACGTTCTACGGGCCCGGGCGTGGAATGTCAGAAGCTTGAATGTGATAGAGAAGTTAGAAAACCTGAAAAGGGTAATGCAGAGGCTCAATCTATATATAGTACGGGTCAGCCAAGTGAAATGGAAAGAAGACAAGGATTTCTGGCCAGATGAGTATAGGGTAATATCAACAGCAGCAGGAAATGGTATAACTAGAGTAGGATTCGTTATGAATAGAAATGTAGGGAAAAGAGTGAGTTACAGTGAACAGTTGTAAAAAAAAAATTCAAATGTGCGTGAAATCTTATGGGACTTAACTGCTAAGGTCATCAGTCCCTAAGCGTACACACTACTTAACCTAAATTATCCTAAAGACAAACACACACACCCATGCCCGAGGGAGGACTCGAACCTCCGCCGGGATCAGCCGAGTGAACAGTTCAGTCATACGGTTGTTCTTATCAAAATCAAGAGCAGATCAGCACCGACAATGATCGTTCAGATATACATGCCGACGTCGCAAGCGGAAGATGAAGAATAGAGAAAGTATATGAGAATATTGAAAGAGTTATACATTGCATAATGGGAGATGAAAATCTTATAGTCGTGGGGGACTGGAATTCATTGTATGGGAAGGAGTAGAAGAAAAGGTTACAGGAGAATATGGGCTTGGAACAAGAAATGAGAGGAGGAAGACTAATTGAGTTCTGTAATAAATTTCAGCTAGTAACAGCGAATACTCTCTTCACGAATCACAAGAGAAGGAGGTATATTTGGAAAAGACCGGGTGATATGGGAAGATTACATCATGGTCAGACAGAGATTGCGAAATCAGATACTGCATTGTAAGGCATACCCAGGTGCAGATACAGACTCAGATCACAATGTAATAGCGACGGAAAGTAGGCTGAAGTTCAAGAGATTAAAGAATGAATACGCAAAGAAGTGGGACGCAGAAGTGCTAAGGGATGACGAGACAAGCTTGAAGTTCTCTGAGGCTATAGATACAGCAATAAGGAATAGCTCAGTGGGCAGTACAGTTGAAGAGGAATGGACGTATCTAAAACGGGCAATCACAGAAGTTAGAAAGAATAACGTAGGTACAAAGAAGGTAACTGTGAAGAAAACATGGGTAACATAAGAAATATTTCAGTTGATCGATGCAAGAAGGAAGAATAAAATTTTCGGGGAAATTCAGGAATACAGAAATACAAGTCGCCGAGGAATGAAATAAACAGGAAGTGCAGGGAAACTAAGACGAAACGGCTGCATGAAAAATGTGAAGAAATCGAAAAAGAAATGATTGTCGGAAGGACTGACTTAGTATACAGGAAAGTCAAAACAACCTTCGGTGATATTAAAAGCAAGGGTGGCAACATTAAGAGTGCAACGGGAATTCCACTGTTACATGCATAGGAGAGAGCGGATTAAGTGGAAAGAGTTCGTTGAAGGCGTGAAACTGAATGGCATCTGTATCATACTACTGAGGAAGGTGTGTGCTAGTCTTCCACCGTGGGTTGATACCAACAGTGGACGACGGCAACCGACAGTGGCCTACTGCGCGCGGGTAGTCGTAGCACGTGACGTCACGCCAGTGCGCGGGAGCACGCGTAAACAAATTTTACTTTCGTCATTAGCGAGCAATGGCGGGGGCATGCATTTTGCTGCAGTGATTAGCGAGCCAGGGTGTGACTCGGACGCTGAAAGAAGCTACGATCCCCCGTCGAAAGTGTCCTCCGCAGGGTTTTAATGTGAAATCCATTCGACCACAGCATAACAGCCCGGAGTATTTTATTAACTGTGACATTCTCAGCAGACCAGTTTACATTTTACAGCTTTAGAAGGGTTGCAACGTCGTTGATGGATTGTTAGTCAGGTGACATTCAATGACAAGTCCACATTTGACGTCACTAAGCTCTCCTGGCCGACCCATTTAGCTGTAACGCTTCTCTAGTGACAACCCAATATTCCCTGCGTCCTCTTATACCGACGGATCCGCGTCCCGTGACATTTAGGGTTTAATTCCGCATAACGTAGGAATGTACTGATACTTTTGCCCACATAGTGCACATGCTGTCAGTACGGTATTGTCGCCACCGCTTTCTGCTTCTGTCTCCACATCGCTGGAGTTGCGAAATATTTGAGTAGAAACCAGTGGAACGTCAAGAAATCGAACAGTCCGATTCAGAAGCAAGTGGAGGGTCTTGGAGACGAGGGTAGCTGGTGGTCGGTGGGAGAATCGCATCCTAGCGGGACCGGACCGGGCGAGCGTGTGTTTTACAGCCGTCCGTTTATTGGCGCCGGCAGAATGCTAAGTCGCCGCTTTATGCCCCATATAAAACAAGTGCCGGCTGCAGGACCGCGCCCCCGCCGCCGTCCCCGCCCTCTCGTCCCCCCTCCCCCCCTCCTCCCCTGCGGCTAGGACTGTTCCGGCGGCGCCCGCCTCTGTTGACACAGCAGCGATCGCAGGCACAGATAGGCGCAGAACGCACACCATACGATTCCCAGAGCGAGGAGGGCCGCGTGCGTCGGATAACGGCCGCTGTAAAAGCTGCGCCTCCAAAGCCGCTCTGTTTGCCCATTCCCGCGCCAAGAGGCCATCGCGGAAGCTTTCAAGCGAGTGGAATCTGGCTCTCCCAACAGCCGTTGACTGCGTGGTTTCAATATGGAAAGACAGAATATCACTCAGGCTAGAACTGGATCACATCGTGTATCTCTATGTTGTTTGTCTGCTGTATGTTAAAATTGTAACAGTGTAAGGACGACATGCAGCAGACCACAAATTGGCATTAAGTGTACAGCATGCTCCAGTATTCAAATGACTGACATTTAAGCGCAACTTCTGTTGACATTTTTCGATGAGGCCGGCCGAAGTGGCCGTGCGGTTAAAGACGCTGCAGTCTGGAACCGCAAGACCGCTACGGTCGCAGGTTCGAATCCTGCCTCGGGCATGGATGTTTGTGATGTCCTTAGGTTAGTTAGGTTTAACTAGTTCTAAGTTCTAGGGGACTAATCACCTCAGCAGTTGAGTCCCATAGTGCTCAGAGCCATTTGAACCATTTGAACCATTTTTCGATGAAATTAAAAGCAAGGGAGGCAACAGTGCAATGGAAGCACTATGGGACTTAACATCTGAGGTCATCGGTCCCCTAGACTTAGAACTACTTAAACCTAACTAACCTAAGGACATCACACACATCCATGCCCGAGGCAGGATTCGAACCTGCGACCGTAGCATTCCCGCGGTTCCGGACTGAAGCGCCTAGAACAGCACAGCCACACAGACCGGCTCTTAAATGCAAAGGGCAGATCGGATAGGTGGAGAACTGGACATTGAAGGCCTCTATGAGGGGCAGGTCTAATGGCGTGATAGAAAGTAGGGTAATAGAGTCGATAGGGAAGAGACAGGGTGTCCAGTATTAGAATCAGAATTTGGGAGAACTTTGGATGACTTAAAATCAAATAAGACAGAAGGGATAGATAAAGTTCCATCAGAATTTCTAAAATCATTGGGGAAGTGGCAACAAAACGACTATTCACGTTGGTGAGTGGAATTTATGAGTCTGGCGACAAACCATCTGACTTTCGGAAAATTAAGTCACCCACACAATTCCTAAGACTGCAAGAGCCGACAAGTGCGAGAATTATTGTATAATCAGCTTAACAGCTCATGCTGGCAAGTTCAATATACATAAGAATGGAAAAGACAATTGGGAATCTGTCACATGACGGTCACTTTGGCTTTAGGAAAAGTAAAGGCATCAGAGAGGCGAATCCGGCACTGCGGTTGATAATGGAAGCAAGACTAAAGAAAAATTAAGGCACGTTCAATGGTTCAAATGGCTCTGAGCACTATGCGACTTTACTTCTGAGGTCATCAGTCGCCTAGAACTTAGAACTAATTAAACCTAACTAACCTAAGTACTTCACACATCCATGCCCGAGGCAGGATTCGAACCTGCGACCGTAGCAGCAGCGCGGTTCCGGACTGTAGCGCCTAGAACCGCACGTCCACTCCGGCTGGCAAGGCACTTTCGTAGGATTTGTCGACCTGGAAACAACGTTCTACAATGTAAAATGGTGCAAGATGTTCGAAATTCTGAGAAAAATAGGGGTAAGGTATAGGGAAAGGCGGGTAATATACAATATGTACAAGAACCAAGTAGCAACAATAAGAGTGGGAGACGAAGAACGAAGGGTGTAAGACATGTAGTCTTTCACCCATTCTGTCCAATCTATACATTAAAGAAGCAATAACGGAAATAATAGAAAGGTTCAAGACTGAAATTAAAATTCAAGGTGACAGGATATCAATGATACGATTCGCTGATGACATTGCCATCTTCTGTGAAAGTGAAGAGGAATTATGGGATCTGCTGAATGGAATGAACAGTCTAATGAGTACAGAATATGGATTGAAACTAAATCGAAGAAAGAGAAAAGTAATGGGAAGTAGCAGAAATGAGAACAGCGAGAAATTAAATATCAAGATTGATGTCACGAAGTAGAAGAAGCTACGGAATTCTGCTATCTGGGCAGCAAAATAACCAATGACGGATGGAGCAAGGACATCGAAAGCAGACTAGCACTGACAAAAAGGACATTTCTAGTCAACATAAGTCTACTAGTATCAAACATAGGTCTCATTTGAGGAAAAAATGTCTGAGAATGTACATTTGGCCACAGCATTGTATAGTAGTGAAACATGGACTGTGCGAAGTGAATCGAAACATTTGAGATGTGGTACTACAGAAGAATGTTGAAAATTAGGTGGACTGATAAGGTAAGGAATGAGGAGGTTCTCCGCAGAATTGCAGAGGAAAGAAATGTATGGAAAACACTGACAAGGAGAAGGGACAGGATAGTAGGTCACCTGTTCAGAGATGAGGGAAATACTTCCATGGCACTAGAGGGAGCTGTAGAGGGTAAAAACTGCAGAGGAAGACAGAGATTGTAATAGATCCAGCAAATAATTGAGGACATATGTTGCAAGTCCTACTCTGAGATGAAGAGGTTGGCACAGTAGAGGAATTCGTGGAGGGCTGCATCAAACCAGTCAGAAGACTGATGACAAAAAAAAGAAAGATGACGCGAAGAAACTGCGCTTTAATATTGGCTCTTTGTTAGAAGACAGTGTTATGGGTCGTGTAAGACGCTTAGAGTTTCCGGCGTGAAACTCAGATTTTTTTTTATATACTAGCTGGCAAACCAGACATTGCCCGGGTATTCATTTTGCCACTTTTCTCTTAGAAATGAAAACAAAAAATGAACTGTGTTTGTTCTGAAGTTCCACATTCATTTCTATGTTTTCGTGAAAACACATTTGAAATTATGAAACAATCGTATAAGGAAATACGCATAATGGACAAATGAATAACTGCAGTATCCATATTAAGAAACATAATGCCGGACAGTTTTTGTACGCCGGGTGCAGAAGCTTCGCGTGTCTACAACGCTATTATTTTGTAAACGTCTCCATGAAAACACCTCTTCATAACTGTGCGCAGACTGCTACTGTTATCGCCTACAGCTGTTTGCGCTTCGCATTTGAAAGCTGTCAAAGTCGCTCCCAGTGTCAGCTGACTCGACTGTAGGAGTGCCTCAGTAGTAAAGCATAAATGTACGAGGGTTGTTTTTTAAGTAAGGGCCGTTCGCGCGTATAGTCCCGTAGTTCGCGCGGACGCCGCAACAAGCCACCGCGCCACTTGCCGGCATCCTTCCCGTTCACACCGATGCAAGTTGCAGCTCTGTAGCTGACGTGAACGCATCGCTTTGTGCTACTTTATAATGTTTACGATTACTGAATCGCCCGCCGCGTGTGAGATATGGTCAGTGATACGTTTTTTGACCGCGAGAAGCCGATCAGCTGCAGAAATTCATCCTCAGTTAACAGAAGTTTATGGCTTGAATGCAATGAGTGAAGGTAAAGTGCGTCAGTGGGTTAGAGAGTTTAAAATTGGCCGTCAAAACGTTCATGACGAAGAACGCTCAGGCCGGCCCTCTGTGATCACTGATGATTTGGTGGCTGCAGTCGAAACAAAGATTCGTGAGGACAGAAGATTCACAATTTTCACTCTTTCTTTGGAATTTCCACAAGTTTCGAGATCGGTTTTATACAAAATTGTGTCTGGAAACCTAAACTTTAAGAAACTGTGTTCTCGGTGGGTACCCAGACTCCTCACAGAGGACCACAAAGGGAAGAGATTTGCCACTTCATTGGACTTTTTGATTCGTCACGAGGAAGAAGGGGACGACATGTTGAGTCAAATTGTTACTGGAGATGAAACATGGGTATCCCATATCACTCCCGAAAGCAAGCGACAATCGATGGAATGTCAACACACAACCTCACCCGTCAAGGTCAAAGCCAAACAGACGCTGTCAAAGCGCAAGATTATGGCAACTGTGTTCTGGGACCGGCGCAGTGTTTTGCTAGTGGACTTTATGCCACGAGGAACGACAATCAACTAAGATGCCTACTGTGCAACTCTAAAGAAGCTCCGCAGAGCAATTCAAAACAAAAGGCGCGGCATGCTGACAAAAGGAGTTTTGCTCCTGCACGATAACGCTAGGCCTCACACCTCTCAAAAGACTCGGGATTTGATTGATTCTTTTGGCTGGGAAGTTTTGGACCATGCACCATACAGCCCCGACCTTGCTCCTTGCGATTTTCACCTTTTCCGGTACCTGAAACACCATCTTGGCGGGCAGCGCTTCAATGACGACGATGAAGTGAAAGCGGCCGTGAACTCTTGGCTGTCGGAGCAGGCGGCCGAATTCTTTGAAGAGAGAATTGAAAACTTAGTTGTACGGCATGACAAGTGCTTAAATAAACAAGGCAACTGTGTAGAAAAATAGGTAAAAGTGTGTAGAATCAGAAAATAAAAGTTTTTTTACAAAAGTATTTGCATCTTTTTTTTTAAAATAAAAACGGCCCTTACTTAAAAAATAACCCTCGTATTAAGACTTCATGCATGATGCAACAATTTTTCACGCATTTTTGTGTTTATGACGTCATCTCTTGAAATAGGTGTTGTACAGTTATGTACTTAAAAGTAGGTACATTCAGCGGAATATGTGGATTCTGCCTGCGAAATACGTTGCGAATAGAGCAAAGGAGTAATAAATTAAATGCAAAGCATGATGCAGTTTTTCACGAAACTCATTGTTTTCAACATCGTATCTCCTGAACTAAGTTAGGAAGCTGATTATCTCCCTCACAGCGATTCTTGGCTGATAGTAAAGGATGTGTGTAGCAGGCCTGGTTGAAATCGCTACAGTGGTTTAGGAGGAGATGTGGAATTGACACATACTCAGTGTACGATTAGCTACGAAGTTTTACGAAGTATGCAAGGGATTTCTCTCCACTCAGCGATAGGATGCATTCGAACCCTATTCTTTTGTGATAGGCGGCGATAGAATACTCAGAGCTTGCCTTTGTGATAGTCGGTTATTCATGCTCTCGAACTGAACTTTAACTTTTTGAGATGAATCTTTTCAAACGATTTAATTGTATCTGTTTTACGGTCTTCGCCAATAAGTGCGTCGTAATGGCATCGCGGGACTTATTTCAAGTAAATTAGGTACTCGTACGTCAGCCTATAATCACAGGTCGCTTACTTCAATCTTCCACGGAATCCAGTGTGCTGCAAGACCTGTTTCAGGGACAGCATCAAAGTGAGAGTAACAGAAAACAGGTAGGAGGAAATCTACGCGGCGATTTATTAAGATAATCTAGGGAAGGGTTAGCTGAAGTAGCATAGCCTCGGGCGGGAAGGCATGACCAGTTATACTGTACGTCGACACCACTTTCTACGGACTCGTCGATAAACTGAGAAACTTTTGTGCATGTTCGGTACTGCGAGGGGATCTGTCGATAGCGGCGTTTATTATTCTGTGATATTAATGCTCACGGCGTCCAGGGTCCCACGACTGTCACGTGAATATGGAATCGATAGGTTCCAGGAGAGCCATAACGCCATGGAGGCTCTCACCGGATCTACGTGACTAGCGCACGAGAGGACAGATGTGACGGTCCGCTTGTATCGGCTGTCCATACGCCTATTTTATTTCCTCTAAGTACTGCAATAAGACTAGGGCGATATGAAGAAATACGTTTCTGAGTGGAAAACGTAATCCTTCTGAAAAATATTGTATTAAAAGTAACGCGCCGTTACGTAATAATTCGTCTCGCTGGGCAGTGCAGTACCTGGCCATAGCAGCGTGCGTGGCGATGGTTGTATTACAATGGGTCTGCTGGCAAGAAGCGTCCGTCTTTTGAAGAATCTAATTCTTTGGATTGTGTAAGCATCAGACTACCGTAATTATGTATGTTGATTTATTTCAAAAGTAAGTGCTTGGCTTTTGCTAAAGAACAGAAACATTGTTGGACAGAAACAATCACAGGCAGTAATGGACGACATGAAACACAGCACATCCATAATAGAGGTGGGGTAGTACATTTATAACGAAAAATGGTACAGGTTTCACTACATGGGAAAGCAGGATAACAGACATAAACAAGTTTCAAGTTTGACACATATCAGACTCCCAACAAAGATGTGGATATCGGACGTTCAGTGTGGAATATGCCCTTCTCGATCACTAATGCACATTTTGCACCTATTTCTAATACTGGCTACCAAACTGTTGAGGAGTCCTTAGGGAATACTCTCCCACTGGTCTCTCAACGAGGTTTTCAGCTCTTGCATTGTTCGCGAAGGGGGTACTCATTGAGAAACACGTTTGCTAAGAGCATCCCAGGCATGCTGTATACGGTTTAGGTCTGGGGAGTACGCAGGTCATCCCATACCTTCAGTGTCTTCACATTCCAATGTGCCCGACACCTCAGTGGTCATTTGTGGATGGGCATTGTCGTTGATAAACAGGAAGTCCGGACATACCGCACTCCTAAACAGACGGACATGTCCAGAATAATATCCCTGCAATTCTGCTGTTCTCTAACGATAGCTCGCGCGGAGACCCGCAACTATCATTGAGCATAATGCCTGCCCACACCAAAACGGCTAGGCCATACGGATCAAGTTCATGAACATTCTGTGGTGTGTAACGCGTTCCCCTCTCTCTCTACATGAACTGGTGACCAGAATCAGATGCCAAACTGAAGCAGGATTCCTCGGAGAACATCGCTCTGGACCACTGTCTCTGACCCTAACCAACATGCTGCTTACACCAACGAATTCTTTATCGACAATGGCGTGACTGAAGTGGAAAACACTTAACAGGTTTCCGAACGTACAAACCATCCTGATTTAATCGCTGTGACATGGTTCTGGCAGAGACACGTGCATCTGTAGCGGTTCAAGGTCCGCTGTTGTTTTCTATCTACGTAAATGATCTTTTGGATAGGGTGGATAGCAATGTGTGGGTGTTTGCTGATGATGCTGTGGTGTACGGGAAGGTGTCGTCGTTGAGTAACTGTAGGTGGATACAAGATGACTTGGACAGGATTTGTGATTGGTGTAAAGAATGGCAGCTAACTCTAAATATAGTTAAATGTAAATTAATGCAGATGAGTAGGAAAAAGAATCCTGTAATGTTTGAATACTCCATTAGTAGTGTAGCGCTTGACACAGTCACGTCGATTAAATATTTGGGCGTAACATTGCAGAGCGATATGAAGTGGAACAAGCATGTAATGTCAGTTGTGGGGAAGGAGGATAGTCGTCTTCGGTTCATTGGTAGAATTTTGGGAAGATGTGGTTCATATGTAAAGGAGACCGCTTATAGAACGCTGGTGCGACCTATTCTTGAGTACTGCTCGAACGTTTGGGATCCCTATCAGGTCAGATTGAGGGAGGACATGGAAGCAATTCAGAGGCGGGCTGCTAGATTTGTTACTGGTAGGTTTGATCATCACGCGAGTGTTACGGAAATGCTTCAGGAACTCGGGTGGGAGTCTCGTACAGAGGCATATAGGCAGTTATTTTTCCCTCGTTCTGTTTGGGAGTGGAACAGGGAGAGACGCTAGTTGTGGTACGAGGTACCCTCCGCCACGCACCGTATGGTGGGTTGCGGAGTATGTATGTAGATGTAGATGCCCCTAAGAATGTTTGTCATATAAATGTGATATCAATACTGGCCTAAAACGGTCGATATCAGAGATGACGTAATGATGACACTAGACACACTTTGGGAATCATTCGAAACCTTCCAGAATGAGATTTTCACTCTGCAGCGGAGTGTGCGCTGATATGAAACTTCCTGGCAGATTAAAACTGTGTGCCCGACCGAGACTCGAACTCGGGACCTTTGCCTTTCGCGGGCAAGTGCTCTACCAACTGAGCTACCGAAGCACGACTCACGCCCGGTACTCACAGCTTTACTTCTGCCAGTACCTCGTCTCCTACCTTCCAAACTTTACAGAAGCTCTTCTGCGAACCTTGCAGAACTAGCGCTCCTGAAAGAAGGATATTGCGGAGACATGGCTTAGCCACAGCATGGGGGATGTTTCCAGAATGAGATTTTTCACTCTGCAGCGGAGTGTGCGCTGATATGAAACTTCCTGCCAGATTAAAACTGTGTGCCCGACCGAGACTCGAACTCGGGACCTTTGCCTTTCGCGGGCAAGTGCTCTACCACCTGAGCTGTGGGTACAGGGCGTGAGTCGTGCTTCGGTAGCTCAGTTGCTAGAGCACTTGCCCGCGAAAGGCAAAGGTCCCGAGTTCGAGTCTCGGTCGGGCACACAGTTTTAATCTGCCAGGAAGTTTCATTCGAAACCTTGTCCCGCCATCCATGTTTTGGTCTTCCATACTTTCCCCAAGTATTGAGACGAGTACTTTACCTAAACCAAAGTCTTTTCCCCCTCCCTTCCTTCTCCACTAACTTGGTGTCCGCTTTCTAAAGACCAAGTAAAGGACGATACGTTGAACTCACCTAAAAACCATACTTCGGTTCAGTCGCCTGTGTTGAGGAAACACATGGAAATTGTTACCGTGTGCTGGCAAAAACAGCTCGACTCAGACAGTGACGTCAGAACGTGATGACTAATAGAACCAAAATGTACAAAACGTTACTGACAAGGTTTTTGAATCTTATCCCCTTAACGCCTTATAGCAACGGTAAAACCATAAGAACAAGCGTAAGAAATCACATTTATATATTGGGTGTAATACACAAGGAGACCAAGGTAAAAACTTGACGACGAATGAGACTATAGGAATGCTTCTTGTGTGATGGATCAAGTGAGAAAGATATATACGATGTTGCAGAAAAAGACAGGTTTCTTTTGCTGCGGTAGCTCGTATATTATCGCTCTAATTGGCGAATGCCAAATGAATAGCCGCTATTTACTTGTACCGGGGCCACTAATTTTCTTTTTCATGTCATCATTATTTAATGACAATCCCAGCTTCGTACTCTAGCTGCTATTAGCTAAAAGTAGTTGTCTGGAAAAAAATCTGTACCACTCTCGCAAAAGTTGTTTGTCGAGATGAAGTAGCAAATAAATTTTTCATTACACTCTCGTCCCAATGGATTTTATGCTGCAAAAAGCTTTCCTTTTAAATCTATCATACGTTGAGAAATTGCACTGTTTGTCAACCCTGGAGGTTTATTTGCTCTTCTTCAACAGTCTCCTGCCTACCGTATTTTAGTATGCTGTAAAAGTGCTTACCACGGAATTAATGTCGACTGTGTGGTGTAGCTTTCACGTCTGTGTACTGCTTGCCAGAAAGGCAACGTTTGAATCAAATTCGGGAGCTGACGGCACCAGATGAGCACAACAAGAATAATAAAATGTGGTGCACTCTACATTCTGAAAAAAAAATATTTCATAAAAGTATGCGAAACACAATTACTTACAAGGGGAGGCCGCCAGTTGTGAAATTCAGATTCGATTCATACTGCTCCTAATAAAAGCTCATGGCCAGAGGTGTAATGTGGCAAAGCACCAAGATGCACTTCTCAGCCGTTGTCGACAAAATCGACAGTTAAAAGAAACCTTTGCCGTGAAATATTCTCTACGATTAATAATTTTCTGCAGCGTCGTGGCGCAGCGGTAAGCGCTCGGGTTCGTAATCCGAAGGTCGCCGGATCGAATCTCGCGCCATGCAACGTTTTTTTTATTATTTGTTTTTTGTAATTCAAATATATATATATATAAAATTCTCGGCAATCAGTTGCAACAATTATGCATATAATAAGTTGTTGAAAGTCGTTTGTCGTGGAAAAACTGGCGACTTCGAACATCATTATGTTTTCCGCAAACAAAGTTGTATTTCACAAATGTTATTAATTATCTTCATAATGTTATCCCCGTATAGTTAACGGAAGACGTAGAAACGATATTCCGAAACGAATACGTATAGCGTAAGTCAAACGTTCGAATTAGAATAGAGACCCCACAAACACAAATTTGCTGTGGCAGGTATGAAATATAAACTCCGTTACTCGATCGTTACACTTGAAGGACAGATGTTGAATGGGCCGAAACGAGCCGCCGCATAACAGCGTAGTTGCCTGCTAACATCGAAAGAAGGTAGATGCGGTCCCTAGCACAACTTATAACATCGTCGAAAATCAGTGCGGACGGGAGAGCTTTGGTACACCCTGTTAAAAAAAGGGAAAAATGGAGTCGGTACAATTGGGGAGCGATCCGCCTTCACCAACATGCATATATATATATATATATATATATATATATATATATATATATATATATATATATATATGTGTGTGTGTGTGTTTGAATTACAAAAAACTAATAATAAAAAAAATTGCATGGCGCGAGATTCGATCCAGCGACCTTCGGATTACGAACCCGAGCGCTTACCGCTGCGCCACGACCCTGTAGAAAATAATTAATCGTAGAGAGTATTTCACCGCAACGGCTTCTTTTAACTGTCGATTTTCTCGACAACGGCTGAGAAGTGCATCTTGGTGCTTTGCCACATTACACCTCTGGCCATGAGCTTTTATTATGAGCAGTATGAATCGAATCTGAATTTCACAATTGGCGGCCTCCCCTTGTTAGTCCTAAAACTGACGGGGGGATTAATGTTATTAATTCCAAATGTCTTCGAACTAAAATAAAAGTATATCAAAAGAACAACAACTCTCGGAAACAGTCTTGTCAAGAGTCGCTTCGTCGGGTAGGAATTCGGGCACAGCACGGTGTAGCGGTTAGTGACGTGCTCATACACTGAGGTGACAAAAGTCATGGGATGCCTCCTAGTATCGAGTTGGAACTCCTGTTGCCCGGATTAGTGCAGGAATTCGTCATGGCATGGTCTCAACAAGTCGTCGGAAGTCCCCTGCAGAAATATTGAGCCATGCTACCTCTATAGCCGTCCATAATTGCGGAAGTGTTGCCAGTGCAGGATTTTGTACACGGACTGACCTCTCGATAATGTCCCATAAATGTTCGATGGGATCCACACCTATCCGGTGACATGGCACAGTGTCATCCATAAAAATTCCATCGTTGTTTGGGAACATGATGTGCATGAACGGCTGAAAATTGTCTCCAAGTAGCCGAACATAATCACTTCCAGTCAATGATCGGTTCAGCTAGACTACAGAAGCCAATCAATTCTATGTAAACACAGCCCACACCATTATGGAACCACAATCACCAGCTTGCACAGTGCCTTGTTGACGTGGCTTCGTGGGGTCTGCACCACAATCGAACCCTACCATCAGCTCTTACCAACTGAAATCTTGACTCATCTGACCAGGCCACGGTTTTGCCGCTAGTTTGTTATTCTTGGAAGAAAGTTAAGCATTAAATATATCTACATCTGCTCTGCGTAAGAAACTATACGATGTGTGGCAGAGAACACATCGTAAGTCATTACCAGTCTCTCCGGTCACTAGTTGCATTCACGACTGATGCGCATGGAGAACGGCTGTAGTAAGCTGCTATGTAAGGTCGAATTTTTCAGATTTTACCGTCATCATTTTTTTGTGAATTAGGTATATGAAGAAATATGTTGCTCCCGCTCTTGGTGTTTAAGTCCGTAAGTCCGAAGCGCCTGCGAGTCTTGCACTGGCTGACTTACTCGTAACCAAACAGGCTGCCTTCGGCTTATCTCTCTCTCTTCCCTCTATTAATTCTGCCTAGGAAGGGTCTCGGATTAAGGGACTAACCTACCTCCTTCGGGCACAATGCCGACTTAAGTACAAGAAGAGTGACTCTTCTAATTGTTTATGCTCTCCTTTGAGCGTTTCCAGGGAGACCAGTATTAGATTCCGATGCGACACTTTAGCTTTACTGTATCCCTTGGACCTTCACATTAACGATGAAACACAGAAATTGCGTCGGGATTTAATACAAAAGGCACAGTGAAGAAGAGTGACTCTTCTAATTGTTAGTGGTTTGCTTTGAGCGTTTCCTGGGAGACCAGTATTAGATTCCGATGCACCAGTGCTCCTTACTTGTCGACTGCAACAACTTAGAAGCTTCTATTACGCACAATGTGGTGCGTCTTCATACCTCCGCACGCGAAATTAATTGCCAGACGATAAATGTAAACTTTTCCGAGAGAAAAGCGTCCATTGTGACGATTTGACATTACGTCACTACGTAAACAAATGAAGAAATAGAAAAATTTCGTAACATGTTCTGTGACAGAATAGCTACGTACGTCTGCGAAAAAAATAACGGAACAGGAGCAGGACAAATAGCGAATACACTTTTAATAAAAAAGATAAAAATCGGGTTACATGATATCGACTTTTCTTTTTTGGGGGGGACGGGGGGTATAGGTCTTTTGACTGGTTTCATGCGGACTGCAACGAATTCCTCTCCTGCGCAAACTTCTTCATTTCAGAGGAGCACTTGCAACCAAAGTCCTCGATTAAGTGTTGGATATATTCGAATCTCTGTCTAATTTAGCTACAGTTTTTACCGCCTGCATCTCCCTCTAGTACAACGTAAGTTATTACCACACGACGTATTCTGTATTTTGCGGAAGTGTTGCCAGTGCAGGATTTTGTACACGAACTGACCTCTCGTTTATGTCCCATAAATGTTCGATGGGATCCACACCTATCCGGTGACGTGGCACAGTGTCATCCATAAAAATTCCATCGTTGTTTGGGAACATGATGTGCATGAATGGCTGAAAATTGTCTCCAAGTAGCCGAACATAATCACTTCCAGTCAATGATCGGTTCAGCTAGACTACAGAAGCCAATCAATTCTACGTAAACACAGCCCACACCATTATGGAACCACAATCACCAGCTTGCACAGTGCCTTGTTGACGTGGCTTCGTGGGGTCTGCACCACAATGGAACCCTACCATCAGCTCTTACCAACTGAAATCGGGACTCATCTGACTAGGCCACGGTTTTCCAGTCGCATAAGGACCAACCGATATTGTCACGAGTCCAGGAAAGGCGCTGCAGGGCAATTCGTGCCTTCAGTGGAGGCAATCGCATCGGTCGTCAGCTGCCATAGCCCATTAACGCGAGATTTCACCGCAGTGTGCTAACGGATACATTCTTCGTACGTCCCACAGTTGATTTCCGAGTTTATTTCACCCAGTGTTGCTTGTCTGTTAACACTGACAACTCTACTCCCATGGAATGTCCCATGCGTCTAGCTCCAGCCACCATCTCGCGTTCAAAGTCTATTAAATCCCGTCGTGTGGTCATAATCACGTCGGTAACCTTTCCACATGTCTCACCTGAGAACAAATGACAGCTCCGCCAATGCACTGCCCTTTTATACCTTGTGCACGAGATACTACCGTCATCTTTACATGCGCACGTCGCTATTCCATGGCTCAGCGTATACACTGTGATAAAACTCAATAACTGTTAGATTACGAAGCAAGGTAAAATATTACTCGCATGTCGTATGTTAGCAATATGTAGCACACGACCTGACGATGATCTACTCGTAACGAGAAAGTAATATTTTTAACAAGTCCGTGATGTACACTTTATGACTTGGCTCCCGATGCGGGTAGTCTCAACTAAGGAGTTCGTATCTTGCATCTGCATTTAATTCTCAGCTTCTACAAACTTGTATTTAGTCTCTTTTAGCTGTGACTAGCTGGACTGCCGCAAAAACCGGGAGCGACAGATTCGTATGATGACACCAACTAGTGCGTTAGACAACTATCAGTCTGAGTTTGATTTTGAAGCGGTTAAATACTGAGTTCTAATAATTACAATTTCTCCGAAACTACGATGACAAGCTGCAAAGTAATGCTTCCAAATCTTTTATGTGAAAACTCGTAAAGCTTTTTAAATAAAACAAACACAGTTAACATTCTACATCTTTTATTCTTCATACCTACACATTTATTTCTCAACGTTGTCACCCCAGCTACAAACACATTTCTCGCACCTAGGGACCAGTTTGTTGATTCCTTCACTGTGGAATGTTTGACAATGTTGACGGAAGCACAGCCTCATTTCTGTTTGCACCGCTTCATGACTCTCAAAGTAAAGTCCCCCGAAGGTGCTCTTTAAGGTTTGGAAACTTGAAAGTCGGATGGGGCAAAGTCGGGACTGTAGTAAGGATGATGGATGAGGGTGAACACAAGGCATCGAATTGTTGCGGCGCTCGAGTGTGGTCTGACATTGTCATGCTGTCGTTCTCCATATGTGGACGAAATCTTCTGCCACTAGACACTCGGCTACAACACACTGTTTCTCACACACCGCCATAGTTAAATTACACACAGTGACGTTACTCCCTACAATTCTGAACCCTCTAGCGTCAAAGAGATGCAACTTGTGTCAGCGAAGGGAGAAAGTCGGCTGAGGAATACGCGTTACACGTTATATCCCAACCGATATGGAGAAGAGAATAAAAAATTCGGAGGCAGTACATTTCAGTACTCACTCGTACTGGTCGAAACTCGTAAAACAAAACTCGACTGAATTAGTCTTTTGGATGTATAACACTAATAAGAGAAAGTTGAGGGTCTTTTCCGGAAAAAATGCTCATAGGACAAAATGGGTATTTGTTTAAAAGCAGTTTTAATACTTACTTTCAATGTATTGAAACGTCCCCTTTGAACAATTATACAAGACTGTCCTTAAACTGACACACAATATTTTTAGCGCAACGCAATCTGACTTTGAATAATCCCTACAAGAGAGTGGCCCTGACTAACATTAACCTATACCTTTCACAAATCACTTACCTCACGAAAATCTTCGTTACTCGAACTATTGCAATACAGCGAGCGCCACTACTGCCAGCTAAATGAAAGATTCAAACTACGGAAGGCACTAACTACTGATAGGCATAGTTAGCAAATGAAAGATTTTAATAGAGAACAAACAATGTATTTACCTTAATAGTGTTGAAAAATCATAATATACATAGCAGTTCATGACATCCAGTCTTACAAATTTCAAAACTCCGCCATTTCTCTCCCCACATCCACCACTGCTGGCGGCTCACCTCCAACTGCGCAACGCTACGCGCTGTTCACATCCAGCTGCCCAACACTACAATGGCAGACAACAACGCAAACTAGCCACAGACTGCACACAGCACAGCCAGTGATTTTCATACAGAGCGTTACGTGGCGTTACCAATAAGAAAACCTAAACAGCCTACTTACAGTATTTGAATAACAACCTGATTCTACACTGACGGAAAAACATCGCTACACCAAAAAATAATTAATACGGAATGATACCGTTTCTGGAACACATTTGTCTAGGTAATATATTTAAGTGATTAACATTGCAAGACCACAGGTTAATGTAAGGTCCAGATAAGCCATTTGCAAATGTGAAATGATGGTACATTAAAAACCGGTGTAACCGCCAGAGTGTTGAAGGCAAGCATTGTGTGGTACAGGTGCCGGATATCGGTGTGTGGGATGGAGTTTCATATCTTTTTTTTGCTCTTGATCGGTCAGTATATGGACGCTTAATGCTTCTTTTGGTTGACGCTGGAGTTGTCGTCCGATGGTGAAACCTTATGTGCTCGACTGGAGACAGATCTGTTGACCGAGCAGGCGAAGGCAACATATCAGAAATGTTCAAATGTGTGTGAAATCTCATGGGACTTAACTGCTAAGGTCATCAGTCCCTAAGCTTACACGCTACTTAACCTAAAGTATCCTAAGGACAAACACAGACACCCATGCCCGAGGGAGGACTCGAACCTCCGCGGGATGAGCCGCACAGTCCATACTGTAGCGCCTGAGACCGCTCGGCTAATCCCGCGCAGCGGCAACATTTCGACACACTGTAGAGCATGTTGGGTTACAGCAGCGGTATGTGGGCGAGCGGTTATATATTTCAGAAAATGCGTGACACGAAGCTGAAGTAATCTTATCACAACTGATTTCGGTAAAATACCGTCATCGTAGTATGAAAGAAGACTAATATTACTCAAATGTAATTACATATTTTAACTTGGAGATCCATGTGAGCTACTATACATTAATCATCATACTGCATCTTCATCATAACAGTAGATTTTCTAACAGAGAATACGCAGTAACCCATTATGTACTGTGTTACTGCTTGTTCTGTGTTAGTACACCTACTTTGGGCTAAATCTGCACAATAATGATGAATGTATAGTTTATATGCCAATATGTGTAATGTCTTGCGAGTAATATCAGTCTTCTTTCATACTGTGATGAAGGTGCTAGTTGTCCCAAAGGGGGCAAGATTATGTTCTGTGGATCAACCCAAAATCTCTCAAAAATTATGTGCGTAGTGTTCACAGTCCATAAATACAGTGAGCTCTTCATCCAAAGGCTTGGTACCTGTCTAATGATCGGGTAAGGAGCACGTGTCTTAGGAGACACGCTCCAACGTCGGCTGGCACTGCGGTAAGAGTACAGCCAACCGAGGAACCAATTTGGATGCAAACGAAGGCGCCCTCTGATGAGCGTGGCGGGTGGCGTACCCTGCAGGCGCCAGCGCGGTTTCGGCAGCCTGGCACAGCACAGGGGGTTGCCTGTGGCTGCGCCTCATACCAAAAACTGTACTAACCGTAGGTATCCCACGTATTACACTTCCAACTAGAGTTCTAGCAAATGGGAAACGCTGACGTGACAGTAATAAATCGAGCGAAAGTAGTCACTAATTTCGGCGTCAAAGCAGACGTAAGAGTTCGCGCCTATGCTCTTTAAATAGCCAACAGCCCAAGTGGACGCAGTTATTAAATGTGGTAGCGCCCAACCAGGCTAAACACAATAGAGAAATGGGAGATATGGAACAAAAACCTCCTGTTTCCTGTGCCCTCAGTGAAATGCGTCATATCAGATGCCACAGAGATCAACGAATCACCTCACCCGTAACAAAATGGCTCTGAGCACTATGGGACTTAACAGCTATGGTCATCAGTCCCCTAGAACTTAGAACTACTTAAACCTAACTAACCTAAGGACAGCACACAACACCCAGTCATCACGAGGCAGAGAAAATCCCTGACCCCGCCGGGAATCGAACCCGGGAACCCGGGCGTGGGAAGCGAGAACGCTACCGCACGACTACGAGCTGCGGACTCACCCGTAACAACCGACGATACTTTGTCGGTAGGTATAAATGAAGGTGATGACCCACGCCAAGCTGTCACGCCGTTAGATAGCCAGTTACACAAATTTTTACAAAAAATAGTGTGCATTTCTTTTGGAGTGATCCTCGTAGATCCTTTACATGCATTAATCCTCAATGATCTACACCAGTGTACTCGACAACTGGTAAATATGATGAGTTTTGATCATTGCACCACGTGTGACAGTTACATGCAATGAGGAAGATTCGAAAATGTGGTGTATGTGTACCGTATGCTCTAAGCCAAAATCACAAAAACTGGCGGGTGCCTTTATGTCCACCTCTGCTTGCTCGTCATCAATTGGCTCTTGAACAACGCCGACCATTGCTATCGTGTATAATTACTGATGACAAGAAATGTTGTCCTTATGCTAACATGAGAAAAAGAGAGGAATGGTTGAGCCGAAACAACGCAGAAAGTCCCCGTACAAAGACACGCGGACATCCACAACAGATACGTTTTGCATATGGTGGAACAGCGGCGGTGCGGTGTACTACGAATTGCTTCTCCGACGTGTAATCATCGCAGCTGACATTTATAGTCAACAAACGAGATCTCTTGCTGAAGCAATCCAAGTACAACGACCCAGAAGACTGTGTCAATTACGCCTGCCCGCATTCTGCTAGACTGACTAAAAACACTGCCGGACGTTGTGACCGAGCGGTTGTAGGCGCTTCAGTCCGGAACCGCGCGACCGCTACGGTCGCAGGTTCGAATCCTGCCTCGGGCATGGATGTGTGTGTTGTCCTTAGGTTAGTTAGGTTTAAGTAGTTCTAGGTTCTAGGGGACTGATGACCTCAGATGTTAAGTCCATAGTACTCAGAACCATTTGAACAAAAAACACCATATCGGTGTTGGGCTGGGAAGTCATTCCGCAACCACCTTATTCGCCTGATCATGCACCCTCACATTTTCATCTTTTCCGCTCTCTATCTAATAACAATCAAGGAACTTCCTTTTCGGACGAAAATGTACTCCGAACGTGGGTCGACGAGTTCCTCGCCTCAAAACCACGTGATTCCTACGGCTGCGGAATGAAAAAGTTACGCCGGGGTCGGGAGACTGTTCTAAATAGATGTGGACGATATATTGTCGAAGACTTAAGTCTCTGCTATGTGTTTATTAAACTTATGGAAAAAAGCGACGAACTTATGCAGCAACCTGATATTTCAAGCCAGTCTACCTGCCTAACTGCTCAACCGTCGCCCTCGGTTTTTGTGTCACTCTTCTCGTGCTCATTGCACTGCCGCCGAATGCAGTCTCGTGCTGTCCCAGTGGCTGTAGTGTGTCAGAGACAGCAGGCGGCTCCGGTGATGCCAGCGCAACGATTGTACGTCAGACCGGACAGTCCGGCAGAAAGCTACCGTTCTCAAAATTCGACGTCCCATACCGCCGAAACTATGTATTTCCGGAAAATTAAGTTTGCCTTTCTGCGCAACATAGTAACTTTTGTCGACTTTTTTTTGTGCACCACCTACTTCCTAGGAACGGCTCTGTTACTGTCTGTTCTGTACGATACTTGATGAGGTCTCAACGCCGCTGTGCTCTACTAGGCACGGTCTTAGACCACCTGGAATACGCGAGAACCGATCCCGCCTCGAGCTGGCGACAGGCCGCAAATCCTGCCTGAGTACCCTCTCCGTTAGATTCGCGCCCCTCCCGGCACTCCGGCCGCGGTCGCAGAGCCGAGGACGAGCAAGTTCGGAACTCATATCGCATTGTTCACCAAGTCCCGACGTAACTCATAACTCGAAGAAGTTGCCGCCCTCCCACCCCCAGCTGGCTGCGCAGCGAGGCGTGACGTCAGCTAGAGCAGGCGGCGTCGGCCGCATCCCTAACTACCCCCACTACTACCTACCTGTCAGCAAGCCGGGGAATACCTCCAGTGCTGCAAGTGGGTCCAAAGCACTGGTACGAATTCAAGATCACGACACTAATAGTACTCTAAAACATGTCTCGTGTTTTTAACCGTTCAACGATTAAGCGCTTGTGTTTTTATATTCAAAGCGACACTCTCTTGTTCCTAGCTTAAGGAAGCACTTCATTTGCCTTTGACCGACTTCGTGCACACGACTAATACACCCAGTAAAAAGCAGTTGTTTGTAATTAAGAAATTACACTACTGGCCATTAAAATTGCTACACCACGAAGATGACGTGCTACAGCCGCGAAATTTAACCGACAGGAAGAAGATGCTGTGATATGCACTCTTAATGTTGCTTCTTTTTATACGGAAATTTTCATTCATTGGTACCTACAAAATTCCTATAAGAACGCATTTTATTCCGTCTAGAAATTTGTAGATGAAAAGATAATGTGATTATGAACAAGGAGATGAACTTCAATGTAACGATTTAAAACAAAGAAGGTTCCGCTGAGCACCACCACAACTAAAGTCGTCGTCGTTGTGAGTGTCAGCATCACCGACAGAGAATAAAGCACCTTTTGTTTCTTTGTTCTTCGTAGCTCATTATCAGGACATCATTTCTTTACTCATCAGATAATTATGTTTCAATTTGTAATATAGAATTTTTGACATTCTAGTTTAGTTTATTATATATATATATATATATATATATATATATATATATATATATATATATTATAACCTCGTATTTCTGCTGGGTGTTTATTCGATTTGGCCGTACATTTATCAGATGTTGGTTTACTTTTACGGTGAAGAATAGTGATAAAATAGTTGAGCCTCAGCTAGCTAATTTTAAAGATACTTAAACATTGCCTGTTTTTCTTTTCTGTTTAGGTTTCATTATTGTCTTTCACGCCAGTATTTGTCAGATAATTAGAAAGGGGATGTAGCGCAAAGCTCACTGAGCAGGAATCGATCATATTGTGCGAACTATCCCTCCTAAACCTCAAAATGATTTGAAGAACATTAATAAAGATGTTTGTGAATTTGAAAAGTGGTATTTGGTACCGTGTTTCGGAGTCCAAGTCAAACTGTAAGTCCCCCTGTGACTGGTTGGATTAACTCGTTCAAAGGTCACAGTGTGGCAATAGAATATCACATCCAGTACGACCGTTTCTAGTAGAGCGTTGGGGTGTGCAAACTAATTTCCAGGTTCCTGAAAGTCTTACCTTAAATTCAGATTAATAAAACTAATTTTAGAAGAAACATGCACTGAACACAAACCCGTTGTTGTACCCTGTGTCTTTGGGGGTGGGGGAGTCATCCGCGTGGTTTGACGCGTCATCGATCAGTCTCCGCCCCCTGCTGCAGCCATCTTCGTGACTGGCATTATTACCAGATTTCCCCGTGACAGGTTCGCCCTTATTCTGCTGCTGGCGCCATCACTTTGTAATTCATATCGCCTCCGCACTCATAATAACAGATCTCCCCGCGGTCAGATAGGCTTTTTCTCTCTCTCCCCCCCCCCTCCCCCAAACCGCCCCTTATCCTCCTCTGTTAGGAACCTCATTTATTTTCCTATGAGGTGCATTGTTTTCACACTGTGTGTCTTTGTAACGCGACGAAGAACATAATGGCTCTTTGCAAACCACATCATAAAATAGGAAATGAGTTCCGATGCTTCTGACGTGCTGTACGTCTCGTTTCGACAGTCAAATTTCTGTCGTTCTTATGATCGCCAGACGCTATCTATTTGGTTCAGTTTTTTATAAGACTTATTAACACCCCCTACATCGTACTGTAAAATACTCGTACAGTTAATATCTATTAAGAATAAAAAAACCGAGCTCTTACCCGATTACAGGATCAGTCATTAACTAGTAACACCCCGCTCCCCAAACACACACTTTAGAGATTCGAACTTCCATGTATAAAGCAGTTTCAAATGTGTGATTATCTTACAAATCAGTTAATGTGTTAAATATGTACCTTTAAGCATGTAAGCGAAAGAAATTTTAGAAAAGGTTTGAAATTATACTTGAAGTTTGTTTGAAATCTCTAAGTGTTTTCATTCTCAAAAACTGGGTGAATGAATTCCATGTACTTGCACGCCGTCAGTTAGGCTGCCTCAAGTAAAACACACAGTTTCTAATATTTGTCTCAAACTTTTAACATAGGAGTATTACTAAAATAAAAAATAATTTTATGAAGTAGAATGAACACTTGAACTTAGTAGTAGGGAAAGGGAATGAATGGCAGATTTGTTTGCGGATGGGGAAAGTGCAGTGTATGTATGAAGGAAATCGTCTTCATGTCCTCTTGCCACCACCCTGAGGGTAGTGCTGCAAAGCTCTTACAAGATAGTCATGTCAACAGACGTTGAACAGATCAAGAGATGAGCTGCTGAGGATGTAGCAAGTCCATATATCCCATACGAAAGTTAACAGACATATTCAGGGAAGTAAAAAGGGAATCTGGAAAAGCGAAGCTTTTCTCGCCAAACCTTGGCGTGTAAGTTTGGAGAAACAATATTTTGCAGAGTGTTCGACAATTAATTCTACTGCCTCTAACCTATATTACGTGTGAGGAAAATGAAATAAGTCGAATTATGGCACGTATGGAGGCATCCACGTAAATCATTTTGCCCTACTTCCATTCTTGAATGAGCTGGGACAATGCGACATGCACGCAGAGCGGTTTGGGGAGTGAGTAGAAATAGAGAAAACCAAGCAGTAGTTCTGTGAGTACAAGTGTGAAAGCTATTGAGGAACAGCAACAAGGGTGGAGATGTACAGGGTGACCCAAAAGTCCATTGTCCGTAGCTCGCGGTCTAGTGGCTTGCGTTGTTGCCTCTGGGTCCCGGGGTCCCGGGTTCAATTCCCGGCCGGATTGGGGATTTTCTCCACTCGAGGACTGGGTGTTTGTATTGTCTTCATCGTTTCATCTTCATACATAAAAGTGGTGAGATTGGACTGAGTAAAGATTGGAATTTGTACGGGCGCTGATACCCTCGCAGTTGAGCGCCCCACTAACCAAACATCATCATCATCATCATCATCATCCAAAAGTCAATTAACATTTCAAAATTCGGTACGTCACGGAATAATGTAGGTAGAGAGCCAAAAATTGATAAGCATGCGTGAAACGGACATGGGGTTTTATTGAAACCTAAAATGAGTGCAAAAACTGGCCAAGAGATGGCGCTGGACAGCAATACGTCAGTGATCCCGCCTGAGAATCGTGCATAAAATGAGCTGTAGTCAGAGAGGGAGTCAAGTCATCCCTGTTCTGTCTGATAAACGCCGTATGGAAGATACGACTTCTCTGCAAGATGGCTCTAAGCACTATGGGAGTTAGCATCTGAGGTCATCAGTCCCCTAGACTTAGAACTACTTAAAGCTAACTGACGTAAGGATATCACACACATCCATGCCTGAGGCAGGATTCGAACCTGCGACCGTAGCAGCAGCGCGGTTCCGGACTGAAGCGCCTAGAACTGCTCGGTCACATTGGCAGGCGCCACACTGCCCTAATGGGTACGTTCCTCATATGTCTCACATTCATCGCTGTGGTTATGTCGCGCGGTGTTGCTTGTCTGCTATCACTGACAGCTCTACCCAAGCGCCACCGCTCTCGGTTGCTAAGTGCAGGTCCTGGGTCACTGCGTTGCCCGTGGTGAGAAGTAACGCCTGAAATGTGGTATTCCAAGGACACTCTTGACAGTGTGAGTCTCGGAATATTGAATGCCCTACAGATTACCAAAATGGAATATCCCATGCGTGTAGCTCCAACTCCCATTTCGTGTTCAAAGTCTGTTAATTCCCGTCTGGTGGACATAATTACGTCGGAAACCTTTTCACGTAAATTACCTGAGTAGAAATGACAGCTTCGCCAATTCATCGCCCTTATATACACTACTGGCCATTAAAATTGCTACACCATGGAGATGACGTCAAGTTTAACCGACAGGAAGAAGATGCTGCGATATGCAAATGAAGAGCTTTTCAGAGCATTCACACGAGGTTGGCGCTGGTAGCGACACCTACAACATGAAGAAAGTTTCCAACCGATTTCTCATACACAAACAGCAGTTGACCGGCGTTGCCTGGTGAAACGTTGTTGTGATGCCTCGTGTAAGGAGGAGAAATGCGTACCATCATGTTTCCGACTTTGATAAAGGTCGGATTGTAGCCTATCGCGATTGCGGTTTATCGTATCGCGACATTGCTGCTCGCGTTGGTCGAGATCCAATGACTGTTAGCAGAATATGGAATCGGTGGGTTCAGGAGGGTAATACAGAACGCCGTGCTGCATCCCAACGGCCTGGTATCACTAGCAGTCGAGATGACAGGCGTCTTATCCGCGTGGTTGTAACGGATCGTGCAGCCACGTCTCGATCCCTGAGTCAACAGATGGGGACGTTTGTAAGACAGCAACCATCCGCACGAACAGTTCGACGACGTTTGCAGCAGCATGGACTATCCGCTCGGAAACCATAGCTGCGGTTACCCTTGACGCTGCCTCACAGACAGGAGCGCCTGTGACGGTGTACTCAACGAAGAATCTGGGTGCACGAATGAGAAAACGTCATTTTTTCGGATGAATCCATCTTCTGTTTACAGCATCATGATGGTCGCATCCGTGTTTGGCGACATCGCGGTGAACGCACATTGGAAGCGTGTATTCCTCATCGCTATACTGGCGTATCACCCGGCGTGATGGTATGGGGTGCCATTGGTTACACGTCTCGGTTACCTCTTGTTCGCATTGACGGCACTTTGAACAGTGGACGTTACATTTCAGATGTGTTACGACCCGTGGCTCTACCCTTCATTCGATCCCTACGAAACCCTACATTTCAGTAGGATAATGCACGACCGCATGTTGCAGGTCCTGTACGGGCCTTTCTGGATAGAGAAAATGTTCGACTACTGCCCTGGCCAGCACATTCTCCAGATCTTTCATCAATTGAAAACGTCTGGTCAATGGTGGCTGAGCAACTGGCTCGTCACAATACGCCAGTCACTACTCTTGATGAACTGTGGTATCGTGTTTAAGTTGCATGGGCAGCTGTACTTGTACACGCCATCCAAGCTCTGTTTGACTGAAAGCCCAGGTGTATCAAGGTCGTTATTACGGCCAGAGGTGGTTGTTCCGGGTACTGATTCCTCAGGATCTATGGACCCAAATTGCGTGAAAATGTAATCACATGTCAGTTCTAGTATAATATATTTGTCCAATGAATACCCGTTTATCATCTGCATTTGTTCTTGGTGTAGCAATTTTAATGGCAAGTAGTGTAGTAGCTTCGACGCGTGTGTATACGATATCACCGCCATCTGCGTACCGAGTGAGGTGGCTCAGTGGCTAGCACACTGGACTCGCATTCGGGAGAGCGACGGTTCAGTCCCTCGTCCGGCAATCCTGATGTAGGTTTTCCGTTATTTCCCTAAATCGCTCCAGGCAAATGCCGGGATTGTTCCTCTGAAAGGGCACGGCCAGCTTCCTTCCCCGTCCTTCCCTAATGCGATGAGACCGATGACATCGATGTTTGGTCTCTTCCTCCAAACAACCCAATCATCTGCGTATGTGAATATTGCTACCCCGTCACTTGTCACCTCAGTGTACATTATAAACAAACCAATGTACTCCAGAATGAGATTTTCACTCTGCAGCGGAGTGTGCGATCATATGAAACTTCCTGGCAGATTAAAACAGTGTGCCGGACCGAGACTCGAACTCGGGACCTTTGCCTTTCGCGGGCAAGTGCTCTACCAACTGAGCTACCCAAGCTCGACTCACGCCCCGTCCTCGCAGCTTTAAATCCGCCAGTACCTCGCCTCCTACCTTGCAAACTTTACAGAAGCTCTCCTGCGAACCTTGCGGAACTAGCACTCCTGAAAGAAAGGATATTGCGGAAACATGGCTTAGCCACAAACTGGGGGATGTTTCCGGAATGACATTTTCACTCAGCAGCGGAGTGTACGCTGATATGAAAGTTCCTGGCAGATTAAAACTGTGCAATGGACCGAGACTCGAACTCGGGACCTTTGCCTTTCGCGGGCAAGTGCTCTACGAACTGAGCTACCCAAGTACGACTCACGCCCCGTCATCACAGCTTTACTTCTGCCATTACCTCGCCTCCTACCTTCCGCAGGAGAGCTTCTGTAAATTTTGGAAGGTAGGAGACGAGGTACTGGCAGAAGTAAAGCTGTGATGACGGGGCGTGAGTCGTGCTTGGGTGGCTCAGTTGGTAGAGTACATGCCCGCGAAAGGCAAAGGTCCCGAGTTCGACTCTCAGTCCGGCACACAGTCTTAATCTGCCAGGTAGTTTCATATCAGCGCACACTCCGCTGCAGAGTGAAAATCTAATTCTGGAAACATTCCCCAGGCTGTGGCTAAGCCATGTCTCCGCAATATCCTTTCTTTCTGGAGTGCTAGTTCTGCAAGGTTCGCAGGAGAGCTTCTGTAAAGTTTGGAAGGTAGGAGACGAGGTACTGGCAGAAGTAAATCTGTGAGGACAGGGCGTGAGTCGTGCTTGGGTAGCTCAGTTGGTAGAGCACTTGCCCACGAAAGGCAAAGGTCCCGAGTTCGAGTCTCGATCCATCACACAGTTTTAATCTGCCAGGAAGTTTCATATCAGCGCACACTCAGCTGCAGAGTGAAAATCTCATTCTGGAAACATCCCCCAGGCTGTGGTCTGGCACACAGTTTTAATCTGCCAGGAAGTTTCAAACCAATGTACTGATAACACAACATATTTCTGGATCACAACGCTCAGTATCAAAATATCAGCAATACACAACATTTATTTCGACCTCTGCGTCTTCGGGTTGGTGATAGCTGTACGTCTATTCCTCGTAGACTAAAGTGTGTGCAAATGACATTGGTCTCACCCCAGCGTCAGGTGCCGTGGAAGTATTCTCGTCAGTCTTCGAACGCTCCGGCAGGGCTAACGTCGTATTAGTTTGATATATGATGTGGGCGAGCCGTCCTCTGCCGGCACAGTGCAATATATCTGGGCGCGTCTCGGCGAGCAAGAACCGGCCCTACGAGGGGACCCGGGCGCTAACCTAACACTGCTAATCCCGCGGGCTACGGGGCGAAGGTGCGGACGGGGGCAGCCGCCGCGCCGGCCGTGCTGGCGCCTTATAAAGTAATTCCCCCGTCTGTCAGCGCGGCCTGCTCCTTTATAACCGCCGGCCGTAACTCAGGGCGGCATCGATCGCCGGCGGCCATCTTTCAGCGTCGCGGCGCCGAGCGCCACTTGTCGCCGCAGGATTTATGGCGGCGGCTGCGACGCTTCCCCCTCCCCCCCCCCCCTTCCCGCTCCCCCATCTCCTCTTCCCTCGGACGTCGCAGTCCCTCCTCCGCGCTGACTTACGCCGCCCCAGATTAATTGAATACAAACATGCAAAACGTATTATTTACACGGGGGGAAAAAGGCCCTTTACGTCTGGCGCGGAGGGGCGGCCGTCAATGTGCGCACGAGGACACTCGGGGCGTCGCGACGCGGGCGAACGCACTGAGGATGTCCCCTCGCTCCACTCCGAAACGTCTTCTCAAAGAGTCAAAAGAGCGCAGGAGCGCAGGTGCTGCGCGTGCCGCCGTTTTGAGTCTTTCTCTCTGCGCCGCCCTTCCCAGCCGGATTGTAAAACGATTACAAGTGCATGTGTTGGGACATTGTGTCTTCCCCCTAAAACTTTGAGTGGCGTACCCGTAGACTGGCAATGGCAAGGAAAGCGTTTCTGAAGAAGAGAAATTCGTTCATATCGAGTATAGATTTAAGTGTCAGGAAGTCGTTTCTGGAAGTATTTGTATGGAGTGTAGCCATGTATGGAAGTGAAACATGGACGATAAATAGTTTAGACAAGAAGAGAATAGAAGCTTTCGAAATGTGGTGCTACAGAAGAATGCTGAAGATTAGATGGGTAGATCACATAACTAATGGGGAGCTATTGAATAGAATTGGGGAGAAGAGGAGTTTGTGGCACAACTTGACAAGAAGAAGGGACCGGTTGGTAGGACATGTTCTGAGGCATCAAGGGATCACAAATTTAGCATTGGAGGGCAGCGTGGAGGGTAAAAATCGTAGAGGTAGACCAAGAGGTGAATACACTAAGCAGATTCAGAAGGATGTAGGCTGCAGTAGGTACTGGGAGATGAAGAAGCTTGCACAGGATAGAGTAGCATGGAGAGCTGCATCAAACCAGTCTCAGGACTGAAGACAACAACAACAACAACAACAACAACCCGTAGACTTACGCTGTCTTCAATGTTGGTAAGAATGCCGTGCCCGTAATACACTCTAACACGAAAAGAAACGACGCGTCACGGAGGAATTATCCGAACGCGACGGAAATCGGTTGATGTACGAGGGAGACTCCAAAACAAATGCACACTATTTTTTTTAAAAAATCCATCTTTTATTCTAGATGTTTGAAAGTTTTACAGTGTGTAGATACATCTTCTAGGAGCAATATTTTCATTGCAATTTTGTCATATGATGACATGATGGAGACTGTGGCTGTTGTTTGAAGACAAATGTTGATGGTGTTGGGGCAGTAACAGTAAGAATGCAGTGCGAATGTATTCGCATCTGTTGGACGAATGTTATGAAAACAAACATTCCAAACCGACATTTCACGACAGTTAATCTGTAAAAAAACACACCACATGTCATAAAGGAAGCGTGTAAACCGTCTGAGGATGAATGACAACGATTCGAAATCGGTAACCATACCCTTTGAATAAAGGAACTGAAAGTAAATTTGTGGCTGGTTGCTGCCCCAACAACATAAATATTTTCATTTCTGCACATAATTTCCATCCCTCTCAACTGACTTACGCCATCTTGGAACCAGCGCCTGTATACCCGCACGGCAAAATTCTGGACCAACCTGTTGGAGCCACTGTTTGGCAACTTGCACAAGGGAGTAATCATCTTCAAACCTTGTTCCACGAAGAGTCTTTCAGTTTCCCACATGGAGCCAGGTCAGGACTGTAAGGCGGGTGTTTGTGTTGTCCATCCGAGTTTTGTGATCGCTTCCATGGTTTCTTGACTGACATGTGGCCGTGCACTGTCGTGCAACAGCAAAATATCCTGCTTTTGCCTGTGTGGTCGAACACGATTCAGTCGAGCTTGAAGTTTCTTCATTGTCGTCACATATGCATCAGAATTTATGGTGGTTTCACTTGGCATTATGTCCACAAGCAAGAGTCCTTCGGAATCGAAAAACACCGTAGCCATAAGAAGGTATGGTGTAGAATTTTTTTTCGTGGGTGAATTTGCATGATGCCACTCCACTGATTTGCCTCTTCGTATCTGGTGATAAATGATGGAGCCATGCTTCATCACCAGTCACAATTCTTCCAAGAAATTCATCTCCACCATTCTCGTACTGTTCCAAACGTTCGCTGCATACCGTTTTTCTTGTTTCTTTGTGAGCCACTGTCAACATCCTGGGAACCCATCTGGCACAAAACATTTTTAACGCCAACGCTTTCAGTATTCTACAAACACTTCCTTCCCCTAGCCCAACGTAGCGTGACAATTCGTTCACTGTGATGCGTCTGAGAGCAGCCACCAATTCGTTAACTGATTTTATACCTGGCGTATAAGCGACGTCCGCCCAGAAACTATGGCAGCAGGTTGAACTACGAGTAACAGCTGTAAACAACAGAAGTGCATGCGACCAGTTAGTTGTGAGCAGGCAGTGTTCGGTAGTGGACTTGCGGTCGTAGTGCGTGAACGAAGTTGCGTCACAAGCAACATATCTAAATCAGGTGTTCGAGGCATTTTCCACAATGTTTTGAAGAAGAGAAAAAAGTTGGTACAATGTTTGTGAAGCACACTTTGTCTCCCGGAGAAAAACAGTAATGTGTGGACGCCCGACACGATTTCATTGAAAGGCAAAACGTGGACAACTCCCTTCTGGTGGCGAGATTTGGTGCTTTCAATACGAACCTACCACAAAAAGACAAAGTGCGGAAATTCATTCGAAGGATCAACGCTTTGCCGATATATCTATAGTTCAAACCAGCATGACGCATGAGGTGAACAGCATCCCAAAAAAGAACTTTCCTTCACATGGTTGTGTGAAAGTTCTGTGTATTGTACTCAAGTTGAGGAAGGCTACGTAGAATAGGTGAGTCATTAAAACATGAATCGTAACGTTTCTCTATTTTTTATTAATCCGATCTCTAAACTTTTTGTTCTGGAGATGGGCAATGTGCCCGAGGAATCACCGTACCCCGAGATCAGAATAGTGTATTATATGTTGTTTTACAAAATATAAAAACTACATATCCAGCGGATCTGTACGTGCACCACCGTGCTTGTAAGAGGTATCTATGCATCTTCATGTCTACCGCCACATCTTAGAGAGCATCTCGGGAGTTAATTCTCGAAAGGCACCCTTAACACTTCCTCGCAATTCTTCATTAGGTTCGTACAGACGATGAGCCGTCTGGTGTCGTATTGCTATTTTTATGGTATTTTATTGTTTGATAGAAACGTTTAGCATGCACTCGTGACCTTCAAATGGTGTACTGAAATCTCCATTGAAACTAAACTCGCTTTATGTGTGTGTTTTGTCGTGTGGTAATATGCTGGTAACGAGCTGTGGCAGTTTTCTTGTTGCGTGTTCTTGAGTCCGTTGAAAGTCGCCGTGTTTATTTGCAGATTGGTTCGCCGATATCCCAAGAAGCTCTCCAACACCACGTCAATGTAGTGAAGCTGAACATTTCCATAGTAATTAGAGTGGCTAGAAAGAGTAATGTTTACGCTTGAGTCTCACCTAATTATTTACCAGAGATGAGCACTCGTTTAATTCTTCCATGAATACAACTTTTGCCCTCACTGTAGAGTTGTAATACGTCATATTCACAATTATAAGTTCCCTTCATCTTTATCAGAGCAAGAACAAAATCGAAGAAATTAACACTACATTCAACGACAGAGATAATAAACATCAGAGATAATGCAATGATAATGTTTGCTTTTCTTATGCAAGGAGTAACATCTTTGGTTCCTACACACGCCACAGTATCTGACACAATTATTTCCGTGATATTACAGTAAGGTCCTTCTTTTCTAATGTGGCTGGAGATGTTGCTGAACCAATCCAGCGACCTCAAATTCGCTTATTAAGGAACTCACGCGTTAGTTCTGTCAGGCTGCAACGACACATGATTCATGAATCCCCCATACTAATCACGTTTGGAACACGTCCGAATAAAAATTTCCGATCACGCATCTCTAAGAAAAATACTGCCCGAACAGCTATATCAATGACATAGCAGCCCATATAACATGAAGCGTGTTCCTTTGCAACCTTTGCACATAATGAGTTTCCTTAGATCCCAAAACCTCTTTATTCCTATGTGAAGTGCGATAAATTCTACAGAATATAACACTTCTGAGTGAAACGTGCATTTGAAAATTCCGCCAACAAAGCACGACAGACTGCAATTTACTGCTCCGTGTCGTTGCCAGGTAATTGATTCACAAACATCGATGTCTATCCTCTTATTTATATATCTTTTTTTAACATGCACATGCATAACCGAATGCAGTACGACATGTGCAGCCGCTGTTTTGTGAATAGAAGCTTTTTCTCTCCATGACACCAGCAAATTATCATCTCGTCAGCACGTCGTTTGAAACTGCATTGAGTTGTGCATTCAGGAAAATATGCACTCGTTTGAAAACTTCTCTTAAATGAACATTACGTCACTAGAACATCCATCTGAACACAGCCAATTGTGTACAGCATGTTGGGTTCACCACTAAAACTTAGAACGTCTCTGGCTCGCTAACTAAAATTGATAGAAATTTTGATATGTACACAGTTGATTTTAAATACACAGCAGCTACATAATAGAAAAAATTATTTTCTATTCAATAAATTATAACTCCTTGGTGTAACTTTCTAGATCATAAATAAAACAACTATGTTCATAACTCTGCCGGAAGATAGTTTACCTTTGTAAATCAATAATCAAATGTTTCAAATGGCTCTGAGCACTATGGGACTCAACTGCTGAGGTCATTAGTCCCCTAGAACTTAGAACTACTTAAACCTAACTAACCTAAGGACATCACACACATCCATGCCCGAAGCAGAATTCGAACCTGCGACCGTAGCGGTCGCGCGGGCCCAGACTGTAGCGCCTAGAACGGCTCGGCCACTCCGGCCGGCTGTAAATCAATAATCCTTTCGCTTATTATTTTATAAGTTACAGAGGAAAGCTTATATGAAATCAACTTTACGTGTTTCCCCCTCAATTTTAATTGCTTTCCGCATTAAAAGTTCATGTCTAACTGCCATAAGTGAAAACTGCCCATCCAGCCGTCGTCTTCAGCTGTCCAAAATAAAACAACATAAAACGACCTTGGTTCAATAGTTAAAATGTATAATTATTGTCGCCGGCCGAAGTGGCCGTGCGGTTAAAGGCGCTGCAGTCTCGAACCGCAAGACCGCTACGTTCGCAGGTTCGAATCCTGCCTCGGGCATGGATGTTTGTGATGTCCTTAGGTTAGTTAGGTTTAACTAGTTCTAAGTTCTAGGGGACTGATGACCTCAGCAGTTGAGTCCCTTAGTGCTCAGAGCCATTTGAACCATTTTTTATAATTATTGTCAATGAACAGTGTGTACTCTGTCCAAGATTTACTGTAACCGAATTTTTAGATATACTTTCAGACTTTCCCAATTAACTTCTGGAGTTTATCTTTGCTAGAGATGGAGTAAAATTTCGTCAGCAAAATGAAGGTGGTTCATGTATGTTCCAATTACACGTATTCGTTCTCCTTATTTCCAATTTAGCGATTTGAAAACTTCTTCTAGGACTTGCGACTTGTGAGATAACCTTTGCTGCTTTTCGATTGATACGAAAACGAGTACAACCTCTGTTATCTGTGACAACGTGTGGTTAAGCATCTCTGGACTCAACAATTAGTTTTACGGTTGCTTGCTTTAGAGCCGGATACATTCTGTACAATTTCATCAATAAAATTAAGGTGTTTTAGATATGTTCCATTAACACGTATTCGTTCTCCTTATTTCCAGTTTAGCCAGCATTGGGGTCGTTAATGTGAACTCTACAGATGTGGTCGGTCTCGAACACTCGGTCAGACAAATTATTCGAAAGAAATTGAAGCAGTGAACTGAATTTTACCGTCGCATGTCTGAAAAATACTGGGCAAGATTGGAACATTGGAACATTGATGTCAAGATTGGAACATTGATGAAAGTTGAAGTATTATTTGAATCTCGTGGCATGATTTTGTTACTATAATTCAATAACAACTTTCGTCTTACGAGGGTTGCCCAGAAAGTAATGGACAGCATTTTTTTTCTCAGCCGAAAACAATGCTACGACTGTATTACTTGAAGTCTAATGAGTGAGCTGGCCAAGTTTCCGTCACTTCCGACAGATAGCGTAGCTGCAGGACAGTTTCAAAATGGCGTCTGTAGATGATGTACGTTAAAAAAAAAAAGTGCCGTCATTGAAATTCTCACTGCACAGAAAGAAACTGTGGGGAATATTAACAAACGCTTGCGCAAAGTCTACGGAGCATCTGCTGTCGACAAAGTCCAGTTAGTCACTGGGCACGGAGGTGAGGTCATCAGAAGGCTTGACAGAGCTCCACGATTTCATCTACATCTACATGTACATGATAACTCTGCAATTCACATTTAAGTGCTTGGCAGAGGGTTCATTGAACCACAATCATACTATCTCTCTACCATTCCACTCCCGAACAGCGCGCGGGAAGAACGAACACCTAAACCTTTCTGTTCGAGCTCTGATTTCTCTTGTTTTATTTTGATGATCATTCCTACCGATGTAGATTGGGCTCAACAAAATATTTTCGCATTCGGAAGAGGAAGTTGGTGACTGAAATTTCGTAAATAGATCTCGCCGCGACGAAAAACGTCTTTGCTTTAATGACTTCCATCCCAACTCGCGTATCATATCTGCCACACTCTCTCCCCTATTAAGTGATAATACAAAACGAGCTGCCCTTTTTTGCACCCTTTCGATGTCCTCCGTCAATCCCACCTGGTAATGATCCCACACCGCGCACCAATATTCTAACAGAGGACGAACGAGTGTAGTGTAAGCTGTCTCTTTGGTGGACTTGTTGCATCTTCTAAGTGTCCTGCCAATGAAACGCAACCTTTGGCTCGCCTTCCCTACAATATAATCTATGTGGTCTTTCCAACTGAAGTTGTTCATAATTTTTACACCCAGGTACATAGTTGAATTGACAGCCATGAGAATTGTACTATTTATCGAGTAATCGAATTCCAACGGATTTCTTTTGGAACTCATGTGGATCACCTCATACTATTCGTTATTTAGCGTCAAGTGCCACCTGCCACACCATGCAGCAATCTTTTCAAAATCGCTTTGCAACTGATACTGGTCTTCGGATGACCTTACTAGACGGTAAATTACAGCATCATCTGCGAACAACCTAAGAGAACCGCTCAGATTGTCACCCAGGTCATTTACATAGATCAGGAACAGCAGAGGTCACAGGACGCTTCCCTGGGGAACACCTGATATCACTTCAGTTTTACTCGATGATTTGCCGTCTATTACTACGAACTGCGACCTTCCTGACAGGAAATCACGAATCCAGTCGCACAACTGAGACGATACCCCATAGGCCCGCAGCTTTATTAAAAGTCGCTTGTGAGGAACGGTGTCAAAAGCTTTCCGGAAATCTAGAAATGCGGAATCAACTTCAGATCCCCTGTCGATAGCGGCCATTCTTCGTGCGAATAAAGAGGGAGCTGCGTTGCACAAGAACGATGTTTTCTGATTTGCAGCGGTCGGTGGGACCACGGCAGCCACACTTGACATGTTGCAGTGAGCTGTCATTCGCGAGGACAGACGCTTTCGTGGAAGACGTTTTGAGGACGATGTGGAGGTGACTGGCTCCCCCACCAGGACAAGGACTGGCGCCGACAGGGCATACACGCCCTTGTTTCGCGCTGGAGGAAGGCCGTAGAACGGGATGGAGATTACGTGAGAGAATAGGGTGTGTAGGTAAAACACCATTCTTTTGTGTGTGTTCAATAAAGAATTGTTGAAGAAAAAAATGCGGTGCATTACTTTCTAAGCAACCCTCGTAACAGTGACACGTCAATCCATTATGATTAATGAACTCCACCCACTCGATTATCAAATAATACGAATGATGAAACAACCCATCATCGACAAGGAGATGAGCAATTGCCAACGAAGTGGGTCCTCACTAACTGCTGGGAACAGTGTGGCATGTGTGAAATCAACATTCCTTACACCTCTTTCAGTTATGAATTTTGCTCTGTCCAGATACAATTAATGACTGCTATGGCATTCTACATCTACATCTATATTTATACTCCGCAAGCAACCCAACGGTGGGTGGCGGAGGGCACTTTACGTGCTACTGTCATTACCTCCCTTTCCTGTTCCTGTCGCGTATGGTTCGCGGGAAGAACGACTGCCGGAAAGCCTCCGTGCGCGCTCGAATATCTCTAATTTTACATTCGTGATCTTCTCGGGAGGTATAAGTAGGGGGAAGCAATATATTCGATACCTCATCCAGAAACGCACCCTCTCGAAACCTGGACAGCAAGCTACACCGCGATGCAGAGCGCCTCTCTTGCAGAGTCTGCGACTTGAGTTTGTTAAACATCTCCGTAACGCTATCACGCTTACCAAATAACCCTGTGACGAAACGCGCCGCTCTTCTTTGGATCTTTTCTATCTCTTCTGTCAATCCGACCTGGTACGGATCCCACACTGATGAGCAATACTCAAGCATAGGTCGAATGAGTGTTTTGCAAGCCACCTCCTTTGTTGATGGACTACATTTTCTAAGGACTCTCCCAATGAATCTCAACCTGGTACTCGCCTTACAAACAATTAATTTTATATGATCATTCCACTTCAAATCGTTCCGCGCGCATACTCCCAGATATTTTACAGAAGTAACTGCTACCAGTGTTTGTTCCGCTATCACATAATCATACAATAAAGGATCCTTCTTTCTATGTATTCGCAATACATTTGTCTATGTTAAGGGTCAGTTGCCACTCCCTGCACCAAGTGGCTATCCGCTGCAGATCTTCCTGCATTTCGCTACAATTTTGTAATGCTGCATCTTCTCTTTATACAACAGCATCATCCGCGAAATGCCGAATGGAGCTTCCGACACTATCTACTAGGTCATTTATATATATTGTGAAAAGAAATGGTCCCATAACAGTCCCCTGTGGCACCCCAGAGGTTACTCTAACGTCTGTAGACGTCTCTCCATTGAGAACAACATGCTGCGTTCTGTTTGCTAAAAACTCTTCAATCCAGCCACACAGCTGGTCTGATATTCCGCAGGCTCTTACTTTGTTTATCAGGCGACAGTGCGGAACTGTATCGAACGCCTTCCGGAAGTCAAGGAAAATACCATCTACCTGGGAACCTGTATCTAATATTTTCTGGGTCTCATGAAGAAATAAAGCGAGTTGGGTCTCACACGATCGCTGTTTCCGGAATCCATGTTGATTCCTACAGAGTATATTCTGGGTTTCCAGAAACGACATGATACGCGAGCAAAAAACATGTTCTAAAATCCTACAACAGATCGACGTCAGAGATATAGGTCTATAGTTTTGCGCATCTGCTCGACGACCCTTCTTGGAGACTGGGACTACCTGTGCTCTTTTCCAATCATCTTTCAATGTTCCCATATAGGTAGACTCAAGGACTGTTGGTTCAAATGGCTCTGAGCACTATGGGACTTAACATCTTAGGTCATCAGTCCCCTAGAACTTAGAACTACTTAAACCTAACTCACCTAAGGACATCACACACATCCATGCCCGAGGCAGGATTCGAACCTGCGACCGTAGCAGTCCCGTGGTTCCGGACTGCAGCGCCTAGAACCGCATGACCACCGCGACCGGCCAAGGACTGCTGGTATAGATTAATAAAATAAAGATGAAAACAAGACATTTTCTGTCTTTAGTGGGAAACGACAACAAGTTTTGCAGCAAAATTCACTTGCCGCAACAAGTTGTCGAACAAGATCACAAGGGTACTGGTAGGTATAAAATGCAGGGAGCTGCTAATAATTTTCGTGAAAGCGGTGAATTAATTCGAACTCCTGTTTTGCATTGAGAGCAGCTTTGCCCTTTCTCAGCGCACACAGCTAATCAATATCATCTCCCTTCTATGGAACATGCGATCCGTAGAAAATAAGAACAACTTCTACCAAAGCACGCGAATGAGCGTCTCTATTTGTATCTACGCCACAGATCTTAATGCATTCAGTAATAGCGGCTCATGATTATCAGTCGGGTGGATCTGCTCGGGCGCACCTTCCCACGAAGCTCGTCCCCTGTTCCCCGAGGTTTATCACCTGGATTCATTGCCGCTAGTTAATTCCTACGAGATATCTGTTTTCTCTATGCGCAGGAGCAGCCGTGTGATAAGTTAGGTGCCTGCCCAACATCTGCTGACTAATAGCGACCATAATCCGAGGCGTGGTGTAACGCACTCGATGAAAGCAACTTATGAGCTGTCATTTATTGTGGACTCATCCTCTCGATCTGATTTCAGGGGGGGCAAGTGTGAAATGCAGAGCCACAATTAGACTGCTAGCCTTTCCGTTCTCCTACAGTTCAGATGCAAATTTCCCGTGGTATTTTTTTCCGGTGAGCTATCAATTTCAGGGGAAGAAAGATCATTTCAAGAGATAGATAATTTCATCGTGTAGCAGTATTTGTCATTGTGAACACATTCTACACTACTGGCCATTAAAGTTGCTACACCAAGAAGAAATGCAGATGATAAACGGGTATTCATTGGACAAATATATTATACTGGATCTGACATGTATTTACATTTTCACGCAATTTGGGTGCATGTATCCTGAGAAATCAGTACCCAGAACAACCACGTCTGGCCGTAATATGGGCCTTGATACGCGTGGGCATCGAGTCAAACAGAGCTTGGGTAGCGTGTACAGGTACAGCTGCCCATGCAGCTTCAACAAGATACCACACTTCATCAAGAGTAGTGACTGGCGTCTTGTGACGAGCCAGTTCCTCGGCCACCATTGACCAGAGGTTTTCAGTTGGTGAGAGCTCTGGAGAATGTGCTGGCCAAGGCAGCATTCGAACATTTTCTGTATCCAGAAAGGCCCGTACAGGACCTGCAACATTCGGTCGTGCATTATCCTGCTGAAATGTAGGGTATCACAGGGATGAAATGAAGGGTAGAGTCACGGGTCGTAACACATCTGAAATCTAGCGTCCACTCTTCAAAGTGCCGTCAATACGAACAAGAGGTGACCGAGACGTGTAACCAATGGCACCCCATCCCATCACGCTGGGTGATATGCCAGTATGGCGATGACGAATACACGCTTCCAGTGTGCATTCACCGCGATGTCGCCAAACACGGATGCGACCATTATGATGCTGTAAACAGAACCTGGATTCATCCGAAAAAGGACGTTTTGCCATTCGTGCACCCAGGGTCGTCTTTGAGTACACCATCGCAGGCGCTCCTGTCTCTGATGCAGCGTCAAGGGTAACCGCAGCCATGGTCTCCGAGCTGATAGTCGATGCTGCTGCAAACGTCGTTGAACTGTTCGTGCAGATGCGATAGGCTACAATCCGACCTGTATCAAAGTCGGAATTGTGATGGTACGCATTTCTCCTCCGTACACGAGGCATCACAACAACGTTTCACCAGGCAACGCCGATCATCTGCTATTTACACTCCTGGAAATTGAAATAAGAACACCGTGAATTCATTGTCCCAGGAAGGGGAAACTTTATTGACACATTCCTGGGGTCAGATACATCACATGATCACACTGACAGAACCACAGGCACATAGACACAGGCAACAGAGCATGCACAATGTCGGCACTAGTACAGTGTATATCCACCTTTCGCAGCAATGCAGGCTGCTATTCTCCCATGGAGACGATCGTAGAGATGCTGGATGTAGTCCTGTGGAACGGGTTGCCATGCCATTTCCACCTGGCGCCTCAGTTGGACCAGCGTTCGTGCTGGACGTGCAGACCGCGTGAGACGACGCTTCATCCAGTCCCAAACATGCTCAATGGGGGACAGATCCGGAGATCTTGCTGGCCAGGGTAGTTGACTTACACCTTCTAGAGCACGTTGGGTTGCACGGGATACATGCGGACGTCCATTGTCCTGTTGGAACAGCAAGTTCCCTTGCCGGTCTAGGAATGGTAGAACGATGGGTTCGATGACGGTTTGGATGTACCGTGCACTATTCAGTGTCCCCTCGACGATCACCAGTGGTGTACGGCCAGTGTAGGAGATCGCTCCCCACACCATGATGCCGGGTGTTGGCCCTGTGTGCCTCGGTCGTATGCAGTCCTGATTGTGGCGCTCACCTGCACGGCGTCAAGCACGCATACGACCATCATTGGCACCAAGGCAGAAGCGACTCTCATCGCTGAAGACGACACGTCTCCATTCGTCCCTCCATTCACGCCTGTCGCGACACCACTGGAGGCGGGCTGCACGATGTTGGGGCGTGAGCGGAAGACGGCCTAACGGTGTGCGGGACCGTAGCCCAGCTTCATGGAGACGGTTGCGAATGGTCCTCGCCGATACCCCAGGAGCAACAGTGTCCCTAATTTGCTGGGAAGTGGCGGTGCGGTCCCCTACGGCACTGCGTAGGATCCTACGGTCTTGGCGTGCATCCGTGCGTCGCTGCGGTCCGGTCCCAGGTCGACGGGCACGTGCACCTTCCGCCGACCACTGGCGACAACATCGATGTACTGTGGAGACCTCACGCCCCACGTGTTGAGCAATTCGGCGGTACGTCCACCCGGCCTCCCGCATGCCCACTATACGCCCTCGCTCAAAGTCCGTCAACTGCACATACGGGTCACGTCCACGCTGTCGCGGCATGCTACCAGTGTTAAAGACTGCGATGGAGCTCCGTATGCCACGGCAAACTGGCTGACACTGACGGCGGCGGTGCACAAATGCTGCGCAGCTAGCGCCATTCGACGGCCAACACCGCGGTTCCTGGTGTGTCCGTTGTGCCGTGCGTGTGATCATTGCTTGTGCAGCCCTCTCGCAGTGTCCGGAGCAAGTATGGTGGGTCTGACACACCGGTGTCAATGTGTTCTTTTTTCCATTTCCAGGAGTGTATGTATGAGAAATCGATTGGAAACTTTCCTCATGTCAGCACTTCGTAGGTGTCGCCAACGGCGCCAACCTTGTGTGAATGCTCTGAAAAGCTAACCATTTGCATATCACAGCATCTTCTTCCTGTAGATTAAATTTCGCGTCTGTAGCACCTCATCTTCGTGGTGTAGCAATTTTAATGGCCAGGAGTGTAATTTAGCTATGGTGCGTTTCGAGAATTGGTTCGTCCATGCAGAGCAAGTAGAAGACTTTTTGTAACTTGCAAAAGGTCTCCGGAGGCACCGCTGGTCTACTCAAACTACGCCATTACCCATCTCTTACATTTCATTCTTTTCTATTAGTTCTGCGAAGAAACGTACTCGATTGCATACAGCGTACGTCTTCTCTCCTGTCGAATTACTATTACACTATATGTCAAAAGTAATCGGGCACCTACTCTAAGATACGAACCGGCCTTGAAGGCCAAACGGTACCGGCTGACCGCCATATCGTCCTCAGGCAACAGGCGTCACTGGATGCGGATATGGTGGGGTGTATAGCAAGCACACCGCCCTCCCGGTTGTTGCCTGTTTTCTTGATCGGAGCCGCTACTTCTCAGTCAAGTAGCTCATCAGTTGGCCTAACAAGGGCTGTGTGCACCCCATTTGCCAACAGCGTTCGGCAGACTTGGACAGTCACCCACCCATGTGCTATCCAAGCCCGACAGCACTTAACTGCCTTGATCTGACGGGAACCCGTGTTACTACTGCGGCAAGACCGTTTGCATGGGTACACCTACTAGTGGACAGTAGCCGGTCACTGCGGCCGAGCGGTTCTAGGCGCTTCAGTCCGGAACCACGCGGCTGCTACGGTCGCATGTTCGAATCCTGCCTCGGGCATGGATGTGTGTGATGTCTTTAGGTTAGTTAGGTTTAACTAGTTCTAAGTCTAGTGGACTGATGACCTGAGATATTAAGTCCCATAATGCTTAGAGCCATTTGAACCATTTTTAGTGGACAGTAATGTAGGATGTGTTCACGCTTCGCCGTTATGGTGGCTTCAATTCTGCTGGGGACAGGTTCAACGAGGTGTGAGAATGTCTGTGGAGGAATGGTAGCCCATTATTTCCCAACAGCCAACACCAGAGATGATAATGATGTTGGGCGCTGGGGTCTGGAGCAAAGTCGACATTCCAATTCAATCCAAAGGTGTTCCATTGCATTCAGATCGCGACTCTGGGCAGGCCGGTCCATTTCAGGAATGTTGTTGTCCATAGACCATTGTCTCACAGATGCTGCTTCATATAGGGTGAACTGTCATACTGATTCAATCAATGGAGGCATGAATTTAAAAAAAAAAACTTCAGCCAAATTGTTTGCTAGACTGTTGATGATATGTTTCGTTTCCAGCATATGTTGTGCAATGACTGATTTTTCGACGTGGTTCAGCCTGAGCATTTACGTGTTCTTGAAAACGGGTTTTGAAGTTTCTGCCTGTTTTCCCTACATAATAGGTAGGACAACTGGGTCGTTATACTTTGTACACTCCGCTGTTGTGTGTCTGTGTATTGGGTTTTATGTTATGTTTGGTGTTGTAACAAGTATTCCCCGTTGGCAGCGTTCACGAATTTATAATTTTTTTCTTTAGATGAAATGTCAGCGTGCCTGAGTAGCGAAGTTTGGGCTACCTGCTATTTTGTCCAGTCTGAAAAGGCGCCGATAGCTGCAAAACCTTTCCGCTGCGCAAAAATCGCTTATATATAAATTACAGCCGTATTTACTGATCCAGTCATTTCCTCTTACCTATGCATCACTAACGTTGCTGGAGAAACTAGTACGTTGCTTCCAAAATAAAGTTTCTCTCTGCAGCGGTTTTTGCGCTGATTTGAAACCTCACATCAAACCGGAACGAGACTCGAAGCTGGGACATTTGCCTAACAAGGACAACTGATCTATCGACTGAGCTATCCAAGCACGGCTCATTACCCGCCCTCACACCTTTACTTCCGCCACTACTTGGTATCCCACTCTCCAAACTTCACAGAAATTCTCCTGCGTGGTTTGCGGGACTAGCACCTCTGGAAGAAAGTATATTGCCGAGCCACGGCTTAGCCACAGCCTGGGTTTGACTCCCAATCCGCTACAAAGTTCTAATGTGCCAGGAAATTTCAAATCGTTGAATAAGTATCGTTTAACTTTTGAAATGTTGAGTGAGTTAAATTCCAAACCTGTCGCCGTGTCTTATGGAGTGAGCGTGTGTGACACCTTCGGCAGGTGATCCATCCATTAGATGATGACGTGAAGCTCAGCACCTTTGATGTTGTTCGAAAGCGTAGACCCTCAGCCAGCACCGGTTTCAGCTTTTCGTTCCATCTTTATTGTCGTTAACAACACAGAAAACGACCCTCGGCGCATTTCCGGACCGACAATGCCGCATGACATTTGCATTTACAGTGCACACGCTTTTTCTTGGCGGAGTTAAGAGGGGAGCGGGAAGAGGGTTGCGTGGAAGCAAACCCCGATGGGAAGATGGGGGAGGTAGACGTCGGGAAGGACTAGGAAACCCCTCCGCTCTTACCCTTGGCGTCAACATCTACTGAAGAGCCAAAGAAACTGGTACACCTGCCAAATATCGCGTAGGGCCCCCGCGAGCACGCAGAAGTGCCGCAACACGCCATAGCGTGGACTCGACTAATGTCTGGATGTAGCGCTGGACGGAATTGACACCATGAACCCTGCAGGGCTGTCTATAAATAGAGGGATGGAGATCTCTTCTTCACAGCAAGTTGCAAGGAATGCCAGATATCCTCAATAATATACATCTCTGGGTAAACCGCAATCGCGATAGGCTACAATCCATGGAGGTAAGAATAAGGGGAGATGGCGCTACGTATCCCAGCCGTACTACGTTTTGAAGCCATGGGGGCGTGGCTCGCTGCCATGACACTCTGACCAAAACATTGCCAGTGTGCTATAGCGCTGCGTGTATTACAGTCGCTAATTGCACCATATACGCATGTAACGTCATCAGATTGGTTGTTTCAAAGTTTTTGTTTAAAATAAAATCTCGTAAAGACGAAATTCCTCGTTTCTTCTGATTAAAAATAGTTTTTAATGTAATATTACGAATAGCTAGCTTTCAATGTAAACGATACAATTTTGTTAATTCAGTAATAAACGCGTATCACCAACTAAATAATAGAGACTGAAAACTAAGTTAGCTATACCCTCCCTCCAAAACCCCATAAATACATCTTGTTTGTAATACGTACTGGGACATTTCAGTTACGTTACACTACTGGAAAACACTGTTCATTACCACCAAAATTTACTGAAATACGGTACATAGAATGGCAAATCTACACAGTGTCCTGTTTAGGCCAGTTAATGTAGTGTTAGCTTTTAATTTGGTACATGATGAAGACAAAGTGAGTTACTCAACACTTCGATTATCGACGATACGTACGTATTATACTGAAACGTGTACTTGAAAACTAAGAATTTAATTCTTTGAATTAACATACCTTTTGCAAATGTTTTGGTTGTGTAGGGAAAACTGATGGTACAGCATTTTCTCGGAGCCTTACTGTTGAAAGGGAAGTTCGGTCTATGTCCTCTTCTCGGAAATGCTGAGAACATATAGTGCTCCATTTAGACGCACGCCAATTCTTCCTCCTCACGGCATTCTCCCACACAGCTTTCCGACTTTCATTTTTAGGAAATCTAAAATCATACAGGAGAAAAACACGCTATAGTACAAGTACCGATGTAGCACACGTTCATTCACAATGAAGTTGTAAAATCACACTTAACGAGACAACTTACTCATGAAATGTTATTCCCTTCGATTTCGCATCACAATCAGAACGATTCGTACATCCGAACATCACACAAGTCACCATAATAGCGCAAAATCCTTCCAAAAGCGAGTGACAAGCCTATGCACACAAGCTTACAGCAGCAATGTTTTGGTCGGATTGAGATGGCTACCCTCGGCTTCACATAGCTTCACAACTGTGACGTCACGGCGTCTCCCTCTATTCTTACCTCCATGCTACAATCGGACCTTTATCAAAGTCGGAAACGTGATGGTACGCATTTCTCCTCCTTACACGAGGCATCACAACAACGTTTCACCAGGCAACGGCGGTCAACTGCTGTTTGCGTATGAGAAATCAGTTGGAAACTTTCCTCATCTCAGCATGTTGTAGGTGTCGCCACCGGCGCCAACCTTGTGTGAATGTTCTGAAAAGCTAATCATTTGCATATCACGCCATCTTCTTCCTGTCGGTTACATTTCACGTCTGTAGCACGTCATCTTCGTGGTGTAGCAGTTTTAATGGCCAGTAGTGTATGTTGCATCATGTACTGCGAGAGAACAGTCTGTTAATCTGTACATAAAGTGATGCTTTCATAGTCAACGACAGTTGTAAATTATCAAGCAATCCTGTGGCAAAGAACTGCGTTAAAGTTAAGTAAATCATTTATTCAGCCACGCAATAAAGTGGACTAGTATTTCATAAGTTAAATTCCTATGTGCCACCTTAGCGAGCAATCAAAGAAACCACAGTTACGCCCGGACAAACGTAGCTTCGTATGGTCACATCACGTACTGACTCTTACATGACCGACTTTGACATTAATTCTCATCTACATTTACATCTAGTAGCTGGGTCCATTCAGAAATGCACCTATGAAGTAGAACTCCAAGTAAAACTGACTTCAACTTGTTTTTTTTTCCTTAAATGTTTCAATTATATGTCACTACGTAAGGCATTTAGTCAGATATGACTATGGCTGTTACATCACTCAGTTTAGTTCAAAAAAATTTAAAAAAGAAAAACTTGACACAACTGAGAAAAGTGACAACAGCATATGCAACTAGGATAGTGCTATTGCAGGGAAATGAATTAGCGAGCAATGTCCTGCTCCGATTTGAGAAGGGCAGGGAAGGAAATCAAGTGATTAAAATTACCTTCATTAAACAAATTACATAAGAAAGAATTAAACTACCACCTTTAGTATCAAAAACTAATGTGCATCATACTCCTTCTGAGACGAACCATTCTATAATTTGCCTCAAACAATGTAAAGTAACCGCGTAACGCCTATATCTGGATGGTCGGGCAAGGATTTGTAACCCGATTACCCGTTAAGTGTCTTACTGGTGTGTCATCTCGCTAGGCAGTGCTATTTGAAACAGTTTTGCTTCACCGCAATACATGACTGCGAGCGCACAAGATCATTCTGGGCCCAAATTCTCCACTTTCATCGTTTCAGAACTAGAGAAACAAGAAGCCTCAGTGATTCATGCTACAAGCATTTCTTAAAAAGATAAGCTTTCTGTTCAGAATATCAAGAACGGTTGGAATAACGTAAGTTGGTGAAGTTTGTGTTTGCGAAAGTTATTCAAAAGGCTGTGTATGTAAGGGTAATTGACCATTTTATATCACACGATTTGCTATCAGATGTACAGTTCGGCTTTAGAAGTCGTTTAACAACTAAAAATGCTAAATTCTCTTTTCTCTGTGTGTACTGGATGGTCTAAACAAAAGGTTTCGAACGCTTGGCACATTTTTTTATTTAACTAAGGCATTTGATTGTGTTGATCACAAAATATTGCTCCAGAAGTTGGACCATTATGGAATACGGGGAGTAGCTCACAATTGGTTCGCCTCTAACTTTAGCAACAGGCAGCAAAAGGTCATTATTCACAATGTTGATAACGGCTGTGATGTGGGGTCTGAGTGTGGTACTTTTAAGTGAGAGGTGCCCCAGGGATCAGTGTTGGGGCCACTCCTGTTCCTTATTTATATAAATGATATGCCCTCTAGCATTACGGGTAGCTCTAAAATATTTCTATTTGCTGTTAACACTAGCCTGGTAGTAAAGGATGTTGTGTGCAACATTGGCTCGGTTTCAAATAATGCAGTTCATGGCTTGTAGAAAATAAACTAACGCTATATCATAGTACGACTCAGTTTTTAGAGTTTCTAACACACAGTTCAAGAAAACCTGACGTTTCAGTTTCACAGAACTGGCATATGATTAGTGAAACTGAACAGTTCAGATTTCTAGGCGTTCAGATAGATAGAAAGCTGTCGTGGAAAGCCCATGTTCAGGATCTTGTTCAAAGACTTAATACTCCCATTTTTAGTATTCGAACGGTATCAGAAGTGAGTGATCGTTTGAAACGAAAATCAGTCTCTCTGCTTATTCTCATTCGCTTATGTCGAATGGTATATTTTGGGGTAACTCTTCCCATTCTAAAAGGATAGTTTTGGCTCAGAAACGAGTGGTTCGGGCAATAGGTGATGTAAGTTCAAGAACCTCTTGTCGACCCCTGTTCGCGAGTCTGGGTATTTTGACATTGGCTTCTCAGTATATATATATATTCCTTACTGTCATTTATTGTTAACGATATTAGCTTATTCCCAAGAATAAGCAGCTTTCACTCGGTTCATACTCGGCAGAAATCAAACCTGCATTTGGATCGAACTTCGTTAACTCTTGTGCAAAAAGGTGTGCAGTATCCTGCTGCATGTATTTTCAGTAAGCTACCACTCGAATTCAAATATCTTAGCAGTAATCCACGCGCTTTCAAATCGAATCTGAAGAGTTTCCTCATGGGTCACTCCTTCTATTGTATCGAGGAGTTCCTTGAAAAATTAAGCTGATTCTTATTGTGTTGTAGATCGCGTTTACTTAAACTTACGGACTGACTTTTTTCGGCTTCATGAACATTTATTTTTATCTGTTATTACTTTTATGTCGTAATTTGGTGTACTGGCACGTTCCATGACCTCGGAGATTTGCTCCTCAATTTGGTCCTACGGAACTTGACGTGTAAATAAATAAATTAGAAAGGACGTCAAAGGTAGTCTGTGATGCTGATGGAGGGTGAAAGTATGTGCAAATTAATGCGAAGAGCAAAGGAAGTTTATTTCGTAAAATCCTTTTTACACGGCGGCGCCCTTGCTGCAAAGCCAGACCAAGCCCCTTACAGCGGAGGTTGGGAACTCTCCCAAGTTCGAACCTTTCTAATTAGCGAGTGTTCTTTTTGAGATTTTAATTAGAAACGGAACAGTTAAAAAGGAGAGCGAGGTAGCCGGCGCCTCGGTGGGGCGTTCCTTCCCCGACAGCGCTGATGGACGATCCGGATAGCGATGCAGCGAAATCCCAGGGGAGAGCTGTTGGGGCGACATTAGCGCCGCCACCCGGCCCGTCGCGAAACAAAGTTGGCGCCCTCCCCTCCCCGCCCCTGCCCAGACTGCACCTCCAGAGAGCAGGGGGAGAGAAATCCCGGATTCCTCCCCGCGAGCGCAGACAAGGGCGCTAACCGAACCGGCGGATGCGTCCCTGGCCACACCGGTGCCCCCTTCCTTTATTTCTTTCCTCTCCGTTTTAGTTCCTTTTTGCAGTACCCGCTTTCTCAGTCGGGAAGCCCTGCGCGCGCTTCACGACGGCACCTCCGAGGATCTTTTTCTTTTCTCTCTTTCCGAAGAAGAAGTTGTCAAGCCACGAGCACGGTCAGCGGGCTGGAAAACTAACCCAGGGTAATGAAGCGACGCCGAAAATGGCGGCTCCCCGCTCGTAGGGGGCGCCGAGGGCGTCGGTCCGGATAAGGAAAGACGGCGGGAGGACGCCTTAAAACCTCGGCGTCGCCACCATGCCCGTCCAAGGCCAAGTACGGATTCTAAAGTACGGAACAGTGGTGCCTTCTGTTGACTAGTCTAAGGAAACGTGATACGACCAGTCCTTTTTCAAATACGCCATGTGCCAAAAAACCTGCTTGGGATAATCTGTCACTGTTCCTCTCTCATAAATGAATGTCTTACTGCTTGTTTCTGATCACAGGCTTATGGTGACATTTACTCATGACTTGTTGTTGTTGTGGTCTTCAGTCCCGATACTGGTTTGATGCAGCTCTCCATGCTACTCTATCCTGTGCAAGCTTCTTCATCTCCTAGTACCTACTGCAACCTACATCATTCTGAATATGCTTAGTGTATTCATCTCTTGGTCTCCCTCTATGAGTTTTACCCTCCACGCTGCCTTCCAGTACTAAATTGGTGTTTCCTTGATGCCTCAGAACATGTCCTACCAACCTATCCCTTCTTCTAGTCGAGTTGTGCCACAAACTTCTCTTCTTCCCAATCCTATTCAATACCTCCTCATTAGTTATGTGATCTACCCATCTAATCTTCAGCATTCTTCTGTAACACCACATTTCGAAAGCTTCTATTCTCTTCTTGTCCATGTTTCACTTCCATACATGGCTACATCCCACACAAATACTTTCAGAAACGACTTCCTGACACTTAAATCAATACTCGATGTTAACAAATTTCTCTTCTTCAGAAACGCTTTCCTTGCCATTTCCAGTCCACATTTTATATCCTCTCTACTTCGACCATCATCAGTTATTTTGCTTCCCAAATAGCAAAACTCCTTTACTACTTTAAGTGTGTCCTTTCCTAATCTAATTCCCTCAGCATCACCCGACTTAATTCGACTACATTCCATTATCTTCGTTTTGCTTTTGTTTATGTTCATCTTATATCCTCCTTTCAAGACACTATCCATTCCGTTCAACTGTTCTTCCAAGCCCTTTGCTGTATCTGACAGAATTAGAATGTCATCGGCGAACCCAAAGTTTTTATTTCTTCTTCATGAATTTTAATACCTACTCCGAATTTTTCTTTTGTTTCCTTTACTGCTTGCTCAATGTACAGATTGAATAGCATCGGGGAGAGGCTACAGCCCTGTCTCACTTCCTTCCCAACCACTGCTTCCCTCTCATGTCCCTCGACTCTTATAACTGCCATCTGCTTTCTGTACAAATTGTAAATAGCCTTTCGCTCCCTGTATTTTACCCCTGCCACCTTCAGAATTTGAAAGAGAGTATACCAGTCAACATTGTCAAAAACTTTCTCTAAGTCTACAAATGCTAGAAACGTAGGTTTGCCTTTCCTTAATCTTTCTTCTAAGATAAGTCGTATGGTTAGTATTGCCTCACGTGTTCCAACATTTCTACGGACTGACTAGGGCGTTAAAATGATTATGAGTCCTGCCTGTCATGAGTTTCCTCTATTATGAGACGGTTACTGACTTCTTGTGTTTGGTTAGTCGATGGTTGACAGTTATTTACTACTTACTTCTAACAAACTTTTGTCTTTTTCTTTTTTTTTGTAGAATAATGCAGCAATTCTCAGTGCATCGCGAGTGGTACTCATAACACCTCTCAGAAAAGAAAGCTAACCATCGACATTGAGCGTAGATACTTGTTACAAAACATGCATCCTCTGTAACATCCCTATAGGTCCATTCAAAATCAACCAAGTTTAAAATGTGTCCTGTGTTTACTGCCTGTAATTCACTTGACTGCTGGACTCGTTATTTCTGAAATGACAGAAATTCAAAAACTTCACACTGCGAATGCTTTGTGTCTGACCACTGCCGTCAATAATAATAATGATATGATACTTTATAGCTTCTACAGCAGTGTAGTAGCCATTTCATAGTTACTATTGTGTTTTCAGTTAAAGCGTTTATTCTTGCAAAGCGAGGAGTGAAGCAATTTCTGGTCTATTGTTTAGTCTACGTTAAAAAAAATAGGAAAAAAAAATTCTCAGTAGGCATTTCCATGAGACATTATGAGACATATAGACTTTTAAGCGTATGTGATGCATATGCCCATATTTTAATTGTTTTAATGGCATAGATGCATGGTGAAAAATACAACATATGTGTGTAGCGGGTGGACTGTGTGGGGAAGACTTAATTCATTCGTTTCACACGCTGTAACCTTCACCACACTGCGATAAGCGTTAATGCTAGTCTTTAAAAATTTTAATAATTGTTAACTTGTAATCAGTATCACAGTCTCATCAAACAGCGATATTTTGAAGTGATCGTAATACAATTCAACCTTTTTCTTTTAACCCTCAATAAATTTCAATTTACCCCCCAGTACGTAATTACTCCCAGGTTGGGAATCACTGCTCTGTATCAACGCTTGCGTGCTGATGGTTCAAATGGCTCTGAGCACTATGGGACTTGACATCTGTGGTCATCAGTCCCCTAGAACTTAGAACTACTTAAACCTAACTAACCTAAGGACATCACACACATCCAAGCCCGAGGCAGGATTCGAACCTGCGACCGTAGCGGCCACGCGGTTCCAGACTGAAGCGCCTAGAACCGCACGGCCACACAGGCCGGCGGCAGCGTGCTGATCTGCTGTCGAGAATCACCCCTACTCTGGCTGATATAAGATTGCGTTGGTATGGCACATGGAGCCTGAGGCTTGCCTTCACTCTCAGGATGTTCCTTCACCATGTGAGGCAGTCCATAGTTACGATGTGGTATTTCACAGCAGCTTGTCATTCTTACGTTGTACCCCTGGAGGCGTAATTTCGGTTGTGGGCGACGGCGGGTGGTGGGGTGGGGGGTGGGGGGAGATCTCTTCCATCTCCTTTTCGTGAACGTGAATCACTGCATCTTGTCACCATTCGGAGTTAAGCGCCATCTATTGGCCCATGGATAACACGTTTTGCAGCTCCTCGTTGCCAAAGCTCTGCTGCTACTGCTGACGGAGAACACCGTGTCATCAGCGTATTTTGCCGTGTGCATCCTTCGTTCTGTTGGCGTGTCAGCCCTGTGCAGGTTGTACAATATGGGCCCTATGAAGGATTCTTGTGGGACTCCGGCTGGGGTGTGGCTTTTCGTGAAGTGAGCGTTGTCAAGCTTCTGCTCGATAGCAACCTTTTTATAAGTTTCACGATGGGCTCTGTACATAGTTAACGTAGTAGCGATGATGCCAGACCGTATCAAAAGCTTTTGCTACGTATAGTGACAGAATTCCACTGTAGCCTCTGAAGTTGAGTGCTCGTGTGGAGGCAAAAAAGTTTTAAATATCACCTCGAAAAAATCAAGTTGCGACCATGAAACTGGATGATGGCCTCATTCTCTACATAATCAACCCTCACTGTGACACATTTTTATCGATGATGGACGACCTGCGGAGACCTCGGTTGTAAAATGTATTTTAGTCATTCATGAAGCGCTGCATGTCACCTCATCGTCATTCTGGAAAGGTTTGCCACGCAGTGGTTTCTTCCTGTAACGACAAAGGCAGAAGTCACTGATGACATGTCAGGAGAATAAATGAGATGAGGATAAATTTGATAGGGAAAGGAAGTGGCATGTATACCTAACTGTGTTCTGAGGAGAATGAGCTGAGGCATTGTCGTTGAATAAAAACACCCCCTGGAAAGCTTCCCAGTTACCTCGTCAGAAGTTTTTAATCGTATTTTCTGCTGTATAATATGTTAAAACCACAACATGGCAGTCCGAAAAAACGCCCCACAATACCTTAGTTGATGACGGTTGGGTCTTCGCCTTTTTCGGCGGTAGTGAACTCCTGTATTTCCGCGCCTAGCTTTGCTCATGTGGCTATTGGGTCATAGTGATCCACCCAGCATTCGTCCGTGGTGTGTAGCTGGCTAAAGACGCTATCCGGACTGCCGTGACACAGTTACAACATTTCCGCTACTGCGTTGGATCGGTGAGCCTTTTGAACCGGTGTCAGCAGTCTCGGAACCTAGTAGGTCGCGACCTTTGCCGTCTTGAAAACGTCTTGCGAGATGTAGAGTTCGATTCTTTAAAGAAACGAGCATGGTAGTTTTACTGGCGGTAAAGATTAATAAGACACTTAGAACGATAGAGGAGTTTTGCTATTTGGGCAGCAAAATAACTAATGATAGCCGAGTTAGATAGGATGTAAAATGTAGACTGGCAATATTATGAAAAACGTTTCTGAGGAAGAAAAATTTGTTAACATCGAATATTCGCTGATCGGACACAACATCATGACCGCCTGTCTAGTAGCCGGTATGTCCATCTTTGGCACGGAGAACAGCGGCGTGGCGCGGAAGCAATGAGGCCTTGATAGGTCGCTGGAGGGCGTTGGTACCACATCTGCACACAGAAGTCACATAATTCCCTTAAATTCCGTGTAGGAGGGGGGGGGGGGGGGCGATGAGCTCTGACACCACATCCCAGATGTGTTCGATCAGGTTTGGATCTGGTGAGATGGGGGACCTGCACATCAACTGGAACTCGCCACTGTGTCTCTTGAGCCACTCCATTACACTCCTGACTCGTGACAGGGCACATTATCTTGTTGAAAAATGCCACTGCCTTAGGAAAACATAATCGTCCTGAAGGGGTGTACGCGGTCCGCAACCGGTGCGCAATACTCCTTGGCCATAATGGTGCCTTGCGCGAGCTCCACTGGACCCATGGACGTCCGCGTGAGCCGCCAGCTTGTCTCTGTCCTGCATTACATATGTCAAGGAGCTGTTTCCCTGGAAGACGCATGCGGGAGGACAACGTTTCAATCCTGCGTCCGGCCATCCTGATTTAGTTTTTCCGTGATTCCCCTAAATCGCTTCAGGCAAATGCCGGGACGGTTCCTTCGATAGGGCACGGCCGACTTCCTTCCCTAATCCGATGAGACGGATGACCTCGCAGTTTGGTCTCCTCCCCCAAATAACCCAACCCAGCCCAACCGTGGAGGAACCGCGCGACCGCTACAGTCGCAGGTTCGAATCCTGCCTCGGGCATGGATGTGTGTAATGTCCTTAGGTTAGTTAGGTTTAAGTAGTTCTAAGTTCTAGGGGACTGATGACCTCAGAAGTTAAGTCCCATAGTGCTCAGAGCCATTTGATTTGAACCAACCGTGGAAGACGAGGGATTCCCCCCCCCCCCCCCCCCCCCAATCCACATGATGAACAAAGTATCTGGATTAGTCGGACCATGCAACGCTCTGCTACTGCGCCAACGTCCTGATCACGTGCCCATTTTAGTCGTAGTTGCCGATGTCGCGCTGTTAGCATAGGCACATGCATGAGCTGCGGAGGCCCATCGTTAGAAGTGTTCCGTACACTGTATTCAGAGACACTTGTATGCTGCCAAGCACTTAAGACTGATTTTAGTTCCGCCACAGTTCGCCACACGTCCTGTTTTAACAGTCTGTCCAGCCTACACCGTTTGACATCTGTAATGAGGAGTGGCCGCCCAACCCCACGACATCTGGACGTGGTTTCACCTTGGTCTCGCCACGTGCTGAGAACACTCACCTCAGTACTCCACGAACACCCGAGCAGTTTCAGAAATGCTCGGGCCATCACGGTCAAACGCAGATGCATCGTGCGCCTGCCCTATTCTACACACGGAGGACACGCTCACTGATAATAATACACTACTGGCCATTAAAATTGCTACACCTCTAAGATAACGTGCTACAGACGCGAAATTTAACACACAGGAAGAAGATGCTGTCACATGCAAATGATTAGATTTTCAGGGCATTCACACGAGGTTGGCGCCGGTGGCGACACCTACAACGTGCTGACATGACGAAAGTTTCCAACCGATTTCTCATACACAAACAGCAGTTGACCGGCGTTGCCTGGTGAAACGTTGTTGTGATGCCTAGTGTAAGGAGGAGAAATGCGTACCATCACGTTTCCGACTTTGATAAAGGTCGGATTGTAGCCTATCGCGATTGCGGTTTATCGTATCGCGACATTGCCGCTCGCGTTGGTCGAGATCCAATGACTGTTAGCGGAATATGGAATCGGTGGGTTCAGGTGGGTAATACGGAACGCCGTGCTGCATCCCAACGGCCTCGTATCACTAGCAGTCGAGATGACAGGCATGTTACCCGCATGGCTGTAACGGATCGTGCAGCCACGTCCCGATCCCTGAGTCAACAGATGGGGACGCTTGCAAGACAACAACCATATGCACGAACAGTTCGACGACGTTTGCAGCAGCATGGACTGTCACCTCGGATACCATGTCTGCGGTTACCCTTGACGCTGCATCACAGACAGGAGCGCCTGCGATGGTGTACTCAACGACGAACCTGTGTGCACCAATGGCAAAAAGTCATTTTTTCGGATGAATCCAGGTTCTTCAACTTTCGTGGTCCTGTCCTCCTCAGTTGCGCGTAATACTACGGTATGTTGATGATTTTCACTTATGGACCGTCTGACAGCAACTGAATTCAGTTACCGTCAGACGGTCCATAAGTGAAAATCATCAACATACCGTAGTAATCCAGGTTCTGTTTACAGCTTCATGATGGTCGCATCCGTGTTTGGCGACATCGCGGTGAACGCACATTGGAAGCGTGTATTCGTCATCGCCATACTGGCGTATCACCCGGCGCGATGGTATGGCGTGCCATTCCTTACACGTCTCGGTCACCTCTTGTTTGCATTGACGGCAGTTTGTACAGTGGACGTTACATTTCAGATGTGTTACGACCCGTTCCCCTCTAGATTTCATTTGATCCCTGCGAAACCCCACATTTCAGCAGGATAATGCACGACCGTATGTTGCAGGTCCTGTACGGGCCTTTCTGGATATAGAAAATGTTCGACTGCTGCCCTGGCCAGCACATTCTTTAGATCTCTCACCAATTGAAAACGTGTGGTCATTGGTGGCCGAGCAACTGGCTCGTCACAATACGCCAGTCATTACTGTTGATTAACTGTGGTGTCGTGTTGAAGCTGCATAGGCAGATGTACCTGTACACGTCATCCAAGCTCTGTTTGACTCAATGCCCAGGAGTATCGAGGCCGTTATTACGGCGAGAGGCCGTTGTTCTGGGTACTGAATTCTCAGGATCTATGCACCCAAATTGCGTGAAAATGGAATAATATGACAGTTCTAGTATAATATATCTGTCCAATGAACACCCGTTTATCATCTGCATTTCTTATTGGTGCAGCAATTTTAATGGCCAGTAGTGTACATACACCGCGCCTGTGTCCGACTAGCAGTCATTCCTGGCCAGGTGTCGCTGCTATCTCCTGGATGGCTTTCTATCGATATTACGTCGGTGGTCGTAATGTTCTTGCTGATCAATATAGATTTAAATCTTAGAACGTCTGCTCTGAAACTATTTGTAGGGTGTGTAGGCATATATAGAAATGAAACATGGACGAGAAACAGTTGAGACAAAAAGAGAATAGAAGCTTTTGAAATGTGGTGCTACACAAGAATGCTGAATATTAAATGAGTAAATTATTTAAGTAGTGAGGAGGTACTGAATAGAATTGGGGAGAAGAGAAATTTATGGCACAATCTGACTAGAAGAAGGGCTCGGTTGGTAGGATACATTCTGAGGCATCAAGGACTCACCAGTTTAGTATTGGAGGGAAGCGTGAGGGGTAAAAGTTGTAGTGAGAGACCAAGCAGTACAGTAAGCAGACTCAGAAGGATGTAGGTTGCAGTAGTTAATCGGAGATGAAGAGGCTTGCACGGGACGGAGTAGCATGGAGAGCTGCATCAAGCCAGTCTTCAGACCACAACAACAACAGCAATGCAATCAGAGTGTAGAGTAGCTCCTTTTTATCAAGGAGACCTAGCGGTGGCGCTGTTCTTTGCGCCCCTTTACGACGGACCTGCACCTACCTATGAACATTGTCTCAGCAGATCATCAGTAGGAAAGCCGAGTGAAACCTACTGTACTTCGACGTGAACCAGGCTGCAATTAAAGTCACTAATCTACGTTTCCGGAGAAAGTTTTCACACAAATGAAAGGTTGGAAATTTTGTCCTCAATTAATATATTCTGAAACTTAGGTGAACAAGTATCACTGCCAAGCCCGTGCTAGTCTTAACACAGTCACTCACAATCCCTTTCACTCACGTTAGCAAATTTATGGTGTTGCATTTCCCGAAAACGTAATAGCTACAAAAAAACTGATTGTTTTTGATTGAGAATGCTGGCCAAATATTAAGTCTGTCGGTACCTAATGCAGTCATAGATTTTAGCCACCGACCTGCTCAATACGCCACGCGGAATATATGTCTCTTTTCGTCACAAAATTCACTTAAAAATTCCGAAATTTCTACACACCCATCGGAATAATTATGCCGTCACTTTACCACACTTTTGATGTATGGAACACTGCTAGATCGGGCAACTTATCGTTTCCATCGGAACTACTACTCCTACACAAGTCCGAACTGTTTCATAGCTAGCTCCGACTCCTCTCTGGAATACTGTAAGTGTTCTCTACCAGCAGAGAAAGGCGCGCGAAGAATATTGCTTTACCATTGGTCAGTTTACTCAACAGCCAATAGCAAAACAACATTCTCCCGCGTCAGTCCGCGCTTTTCATCAATAACCAATCGCAAAATAGTAAACGACTGCACTTTATACCGACGTAATTATCTAATATGCTGAAGTTTTGTCTATGCATAAAGTTATTTATTGAATTTAATTGATGAAAGGAGAAAATATAAAAATGCAGTAAATGAAGCAGGCAAAAAGGAATACAAACGTCTCAAAAATGAGATCAACAGGAAGTGCAAAATGGCTAAGCAGGGATGGCTTGAGGACAAATGTAAGGATGTAGAGGCTTATCTCACTAGGGGTAAGATAGATACTGCCTACAGGAAAATTAAAGAGACCTTTGGAGATAAGAGAACCACATGTATGAACATCAAGAGCTCAGATGGAAACCCAGTTCTAAGCAAAGAAGGGAAAGCAGAAAGGTGGAAGGAGTATATCGAGGGTCTATACAAGGGCGATGCACTTGAGGACAATATTATGGGAATGGAAGAGGATGTAGATGAAGATGAAATGGGAGATACGATACTGCGTGAAGAGTTTGACAGAACACTGAAGGACCTGAGTCGAAACAAGGCCCCCGGAGTAGACAACATTCCATTGGAACTACTGACGGCCTTGGGAGAGCCAGTCCTGACAAAACTCTACCATCTGGTGAGCAAGATGTATGAAACAGGCGAAATACCCTCAGACTTCAAGAAGAATATAATAATTCCAATCCCAAAGAAAGCAGGTGTTGACAGATGTGAAAATTACCGAAGAATCAGTTTAATAAGCCACAGCTGCAAAGTACTAACACGAATTCTTTACAGACGAATGGAAAAACTAGTAGAAGCCGACCTCGGGGAAGATCAGTTTGGATTCCGTAGAAACACTGGAACACGTGAGGCAATACTGACCTTACGACTTATCTTAGAAGAAAGATTAAGGAAAGGCAAACCTACGTTTCTAGCATTTGTAGACTTAGAGAAAGCTTTTGACAATGTTGACTGGAATACTCTCTTTTAAATTCTAAAGGTGGCAGGGGTAAAATACAGGGAGCGAAAGGCTATTTACAACTTGTACAGAAACCAGATGGCAGTTATAAGAGTTGAGGGACATGAAAGGGAAGCAGTGGTTGGGAAGGGAGTAAGACAGGGTTGTAGCCTTTCCCCGATGTTATTCAATCTCTATATTGAGCAAGCAGTAAAGGAGGAGGAGGAGGAGATTAGTGTTTAACGTCCCGTCGACAACGAGGTCATTAGAGACGGAGCGGAAGCTCGGGATGAGGGAAGGATGGGGAAGGAAATCGGCCGTGCCCTTTCAAAGGAACCATCCCGGCATTTGCTTGAAGCTATTTAGGGAAATCACGGAAAACCTAAATCAGGATAGCCGGAGACGGGATTGAACCGTCGTCCTCCTGAATGCGAGTCCAGTGTGCTAACCACTGCGCCACCTCGCTCGGTAAGCAGTAAAGGAAACAAAAGAAAAATTTGGAGTAAGTATTAAAACCGTCGTCCTCCCGAATGCGAGTCCAGTGTGCTAACCACTGCGCCACCTCGCTCGGTAAGCAGTAAAGGAAACAAAAGAAAAATTTGGAGTAGGTATTAAAATCCATGGAGAAGAAATAAAAACTTTGAGGTTCGCCGATGACATTGTAATTCTGTCAGAGACAGCAAAGGACTTGGAAGAGCAGTTGAACGGAATGGATGGTCTCTTGAAGGGAGGATATAAGATGAACATCAACAAAAGCAAAACGAGGATAATGGAATGTAGTCGAGTTAAGTCGGGTGATGCTGAGGGTATTAGATTAGGAAATGAGACACTTAAAGTAGTAAAGGAGTTTTGCTATTTGGGGAGCAAAATAACTGATGATGGACGAAGTAGAGAGGATATAAAATGTAGACTGGCAATGGCAAGGAAAGCGTTTCTGAAGAAGAGAAATTTGTTAACATCGAGTATAGATTTAAGTGTCAGGAAGTTATTTCTGAAAGTATTTGTATGGAGTGTAGCCATGTATGGAAGTGAAACATGGACGGTAAATAGTTTGGACAAGAAGAGAATAGAAGCTTTTGAAATGTGGTGCTACAGAAGAATGCTGAGGATTAGATGGGTAGATCACATAACTAATGAGGAGGTATTGAATAGGATTGGGAAGAAGAGAAGTTTGTGGCACAACTTGACTAGAAGAAGGGATCGGTTGGTAGGACATGTTCTGAGGCATCAAGGGATCACCAATTTAGTACTGGAAGGCAGCGTGGAGAGTAAAACTCATAGAGGGAGACCAAGAGATGAATACACTAAGCATATTCAGAATGATGTAGGTTGCAGTAGGTACTGGGAGATGAAGAAGCTTGCACAGGATAGAGTAGCATGGAGAGCTGCATCAAACCAGTCTCAGGACTGAAGACCACAACAACAACAATCGGCTGGTACATAAACTACTTGCGTGTCCAGTCTCGCGTCAGCATCTGTCCCTATCCAGCTCTGAGACACATCTCCCACTTAACCGCCTCCAAGGGAGTATCGTTATACGGCGCTACGCCTCAATCTAAACGAACATGGGTACCTGATGCGTTTTTTGGACCGCTTAATGCAAACTGAATACAGTGTCTTTTGGATGAACCCTTATGTAGACTCGAGGAGTTATCGTGTCATTATCCGCACGGAGTGCATGGAAGCTGGTGGTATACGACGGCGCGCCTGACGTAAATCCCGCGTTGCCCTGCAACGTGACGACGGCGCAGCTGGCGCGGGCCCCAATAACTGCAGCGCCGAGTGCTTCACGACCTCGGCGCACCCCGCACGGGGGCGAAAAGTTAAAAAGATTGCGCAGCGGACAGGGGAACAGGTGCGGCGCGCGGCGCCTTCCCAAATTGCCGCCTCCATATTGCGCTCCCCCGTCATGTATCGCTTGACGGCCGTTATAAATTACCCCGCCTTCCTCTCGCGCGACGAGGCTCACACCTTGAAGAGGTCGGAACCAAGTGGGAGACGCCTTCCCTTCCAGCCACGTAAATGTTTTCTTTTCTCGCGCAGTAACGGCTCTGACAGATTCGGAAGCTATTTACCTGGAATCTACAGAAATTTCCCGCACATCAGTTCGGATTGGCCACTTACCATAAGCGTAAATTTGTTGTTGTTCCAGTCGCAAATCATAATCTTATACAACAGGTAATTAATCTCGAACAGTGCTGACCATTAATCATAATTTCGTTTTGAAGCTCTTGCCGCAGCCTTGTTTCCAGTCAAAAATAACTGAATTTCATGTCCGTCTGTCCGCCTGTTATGCAGGCTTTTTTTTCTTTATTTGCATAAACCGAAATATGTATCAGCACAGGTATCCCTCGTCAGTGAATACCCTCTATTCACTTATTAATTTTTCTTCGTTATTGGGATATGTACGACATTACTGTGTATTGGCAGCTTGTCATAGATTACAAATATACATTTCCCTCAACATTCTTATCTGTTGCTGAAATATACACACAAACACAACACAACACATGTTTTGGAGAACTTCACTCGGAACTAACACTTGTTCGCTTCTCCAAACACACTGATAGTGCTTGCTGGTGGGTGTCCAGTCCCTGTTGATGTTCACTGGTGCAGGAACAAGAAAACATGAACGGAGTGGACGGACAGTAGCAATCTGAGCAATGCGATTTATTAAGTAACAAAGTGTTAGTTGCGATTGAAGTTCAGCGAGTTAGTTGCGAGTGAAATTCCGCAAAAAACATTGTTGTATTTGTGTGTACATTTCAACAACTGACGAGAACGAATATTTCGAATCTATCCATGGCAGACTATCAATGTACAGTAATATATAGAGGGACCTGTATAACTCAATAATGTAGAATAATTAAGAACTGAATGAGGAGTGCCCATTGAAGAGAGAGAATGGTGGCGACGCATTTACGTAAAAAAAAACAGCACTCTCCCGATGAATCTCAATGTGGCACCCGCCTTACCCGGCTGGTCCTGGCGGAGGTTCGAGTCCTCCCTCGGGCATGTGTGTGTGTGTTTGTCCTTAGCATAATTTAGGTTAAGTAGTGTGTAAGCTTAGGGACTGATGACCTTAGTAGTTAAGTCCCATAAGATTTCACACACACACACCCGCCTTACCAACAATTAATTTTATATGATCATTCCACTTCAAATCGTTCCGCACGCATACTCCCAGATATTTTACAGAAGTAACTGCTTCCAGTGTTTCTTCCGCTATCACATAATCATACAATAAAGGATCTTTCTTTCTATATTTGTTTATGTTAAGGGTCAGTTGCCACTCCCTGCACCAAGTGCCTATCCGCTGCAGATCTTCCTGCATTTCGCTGCAATTTTCTAATGCTGCAACATCTCTGTATACTACAGCATCATCCGCGAAAAGCCGCATCGAACATCCGACACTATCTACTAGGTCATTTATATATATTGTGAGAAGCAATGGTCCCATAACACTCCCCTGTGGCACCCCAGAGGTTACTTTAACGTCTGTAGACGTCTCTCCATTGAGAACAACACACTGCGTTCTGTTTGCTAAAAACTCTTCAATCCAGCCACACGGCTGGTCTGATATTCCGTAGGCTTTCAAAAATGGTTCAAATGGCTCTGAGCACTATGGGACTTAACATCTGTGGTCATCAGTCCCCTAGAACTTAGAACTACTTAAACCTAACTAACCTAAGGACAACACACAACACCCAGTCATCCCGAGGCAGAGAAAATCACTGACCCCGCCGGGAATTCCGTAGGCGCTTACTTTGTTTATCAGGCGACAGTGCGGAACTGTATCGAACGCCTTCCGGAAGTCAAGGAAAATTGAGGGTGAAGGGACTTCTTTATTGCGAAATGCGAATTCTCAGTTCCCTAAATGCGCCAATGTTGCTTATTGACGAACGCATCCAAATGAAAGTCTCTAAACAGAACAAGGCGCGTGCGCATACTAATTGCTATCATGCCCGTGCAGTCTGAACGTCCTAACGCAAACCGTTAGAAGTTATGACTATTTTATTTCATACAGTTCAGTAATTGTCACCCTGTAGGAAAGGGAAAAATGGAACAAGTTGACGGAGTGATAACTAAAAGCTTGAGCCTTTTGTAGAGAAGCCGTGTGCGGGGTTTGTGTCCGGGCGAGACGCGCAGGACAGGTAGCGGAATCTCGGCGAGACGTCGCCCTCTGGAGGGGCGGGTAATCTCCAGCCTGGAGGCGGGCACCAATTGTCCGTGAAGAATGCCCGATAAGAGCGCCGCATCGACCCGGCGCGGCGCGGCCCGGCCGGGCTTTGTTTCAGGGTGGAGGGCCCTCCGCCCCCGCAGGCGAGGCCGGCGGCTAATATCGCGGAGCACGCACTTGCCCGCACGCATGCTCACGCAGGGCACTGGGCGTGGCGCCGGCGGTGGCGCCTTTATTACGGTAATTACCGCCGGCCTTGTTTATGGAGCGCGGCCAGGAATCCCTTTCAGAGAAGCCCGCAGCGACGCCTTTACGACCGGTGCAGCGGCGTCGGTTTTAAGAGCACGGCCGGCGGACACGCCGCCGGAGGATAAACGCCGCCTTCAGCGCGTCACGCAGTCGCAAAGTGGTCGGGAAGGCGCGGGCGCGACGAAACGACGCGCTATCGCCGCGTGCGTGCGGCCGAGGCGCCCGACGCCCGACTGCCCCGTCAACAAGAGCCTGGAGCTCGCGCAAAATAACGCCGCACCGCCCGACACACGCACTCTCGTCGTGAGCGCTCGGCGATTCCGTCCCCAAGCTTCGAAAGGGTGGGCGCCTGCCGACCTGGAAGCTTCGACCTACTCGTTGTTCTCTCTTCTCACAATTAAAAAACATATACATATACACATACACCGTACCAATGCGGTTTCCGCAGAAACAGTTCCACATTTGATCACTTTTTCACCCTAAGACAAATAACTGAGAAGGCGTGGGAATTCAATGTAGATGTCCACATATTATTCGTAGATTTTAAAAAGGCCTATGATAGCATACACCGACAGACACTCCTAAATATAATGAAGGAATTTAAAATACCATCAAAATTAATAAGATTAGTTAAAATGTGTATCGATGAAACTTTATGTCGCATAAAGACACCGGTAGGAGAAACTGAAGATGTTAAGGTGTACAGTGGACTGAGACAAGGGGATGCCATTTCACCTATTTTATTTAACCTTGTCCTAGAGAAGATCGATAGAGAATTTTCTAAAACCAGTCCACAAGGGATCCAGCTACAGGATGTGAACATTACAAGACTTGCCTATGCAGATGATGTAGCACTAATAAGTAGTTCCAAAGGAGAATTAAACAGAATGATGCAAAATTACTACAAAATTGCTGAGAAAGCAGGATTACATGCTAATGAAGAAAAGACAGAATAGCTGCCCATAAGTAAGAAAACCAGAAAAGATGCACCTCTGACTGCAGATGGATTCAATTTCAAGACCGTTGGCCACTTCAAGTACCTAGGTTTTTAGTAATAACAACAGAACAGATATAGAAATAGATGGCCGTTTATCAACAGCAAAAACAAGACACTTTTTAGTTTCATCAAAATTCTAAGAAAAAGATCACTTAGCAGTAACTTCAAAATCCGGTTACATCAATCGACCATTATACCTGTGATGTTATATGGATGTGAAACATTAATATTCAGAATGAAAGATGAAGAAAATCTGTTAATATTCGAAAGAAAACTACTAACGAAAATTTTTGGACCTGTATACGACGAAAATAACATGGAATGGAGAATAAGAAGAAATGAAGAATTAAGAGGGCTGTACAAACACCGTAACATCGTCGAAATGCTGAAGAGGAGAAGGTTGAATTGGGCGGGCCATATAGCAAGAATGACAGAGAATAGACTACCTAGCATGGCATTCAGCAGAACAATAGATGGAACGAGAAGAAGAGGGAGACCCAGAAGCAGATGGCGGGATAACATTCGGGAGGACACAACTAGGATGAACAGCAACAGCAACTGGACAAACAGCGCACTGGGCAGGCAGAAGTGGAAGAGGCTCATAGAGCAGGCGTATGGTCGATAAGGCCCTTGCCACATGTAAAGTAAAGTGAAGTAAAAGTAATACACATACACTGAAAAATCGCAACACCAAGATTATATTATACTACACTACTGGCCATTAAAATTGCTACACCAAGAAGAAATGCAGATGATAAACGGGTATTCATTGGACAAATATATTATACTAGAACTGACATGTGATTACATTTTCACGCAATTTGGGTGCATAGATCCTGAGAAATCAGTACCCAGAACAACCACCTCCGGCCGTAATAATGGCCTTGATACAGCTGAGCATTGAGTCAAACAGAGCTTGGATGGCGTGTACAGGTACAGCTGCCCGTGCAGCTTCAACACGATACCACAGTTCATCGAGAGTAGTGACTGGCGTATTGGGACGAGCCAGTTGCTCGGCCACCATTGACCAGACGTTTTCAATTGGTGAGAGATCTGGAGAATGTGCTGGCCAGGGCAGCAGTCGAACATTTTCTGTATCCAGAAAGGCCCGTACAGGACCTGCAACATGCGGTCGTGCATTATCCTGCTGAAATGTAGGGTTTCGCAGGGATTGTTGAGCACGTCTAAGGCCATTTGTGGTACGGTTTGAATGTGCTTTGCGAAGTTCCGCCTGTCATCAGTAATGACTCCCAGATAACGCACCTTTCGGCACCAGAGAACTGGTGAGCCCTCGATTCTAACTGTCGGATTCCTAATTAGTTGTCCTTTCAGCAAAATGTAGGTTGACGTATTTGGTGCATTTTAGTTTTTTGGCACCATTCTTGCTAATACCTGTTCGGTAAGATGTCGCACACAGGGCGGCACCTGCGCGATAGCAGAGTCTGGTTCACCTTGCGTCAAGCGTGTTTGGTCCTGTGCGGAGCGGACGGGAAATGGAACGCTTTTCTCGGGAGCAAAGGGCAGAAACGCACTGTGCTTGTAGGGTGGCAAATGGAAATGCTGTCGCTGCTCACCCGTTGTACGTTCAGCGGTTTCCGAATCGTCGTGTACCAAATCCACGCACGTTCACCGCCATCCGTAAGTCCGTAAGAGAGATGGATGAACTTGAGGTGAGTTGTTCGCTGACAAGCTATCCTAATGGCATTACAGGACTACAACGAAACGCGATGTATCCATTTTGTGATACAGGCGCGAAGGCCTGACGGACACGGTAGTCAACACACAATGCCAACACCAGAGTTTGAAGAAGAGGCGTTTGCACGGCTGCAAAACAAGCCCTCAACAAGCTCGCGGAGTGTTACTCGTGAAATGGGTGTAAGCCATTCCGCGGTCTGCTGTATATGAAATAAAGATGGTTTGCGCCCTTGCCGCCTTCAGAATGTTCAAGCCCTTAATCCAGATGGTTTTCCGTGTCTCATTGACGTCTGCCATCGGTTTTAGCGGAAGGTCGCCATTGCAACTGAATTCCCACACATTGTACTTTTTACGGACGAGGCATCTCCACGTTTGGGCTGGTTTGGCATGTTATGGCGTAAAGCACGCGAGTCAGGAAGGAGAGAGCAGACAGGGCTGTGAAGAAGACGTCTGACAATTGCACGCTGACCGACTCCTCTCCAAGACGACAACGCGACGACAACGACCTCTATACGAGGAGGGTTTATCAAAATTTTAGTATTTGGCGGAGAGTTCTCGGGCTTCCAGCCGGGTGGCGGTGTCTTCACACTGCGACCTTTCGACGAGTGACATACTCGTCATCTTTTGTCTTCGCCAGAAGATGACGAGTACGTCACTCGTCGAAACGTCGCAGTGTGAAGACACCGCCACCCGGCTGGAAGCCCGAGAACTCTTCGCCAGCTGTATACGCCATGAAAGCATACGTTCACATTTTAGTATTTATTTTACTTGTCTCGATTTGGGTTGATTTGTAAATAATTTATAGTTAATGTATCATAATTATTATTAAATTATTTATAGAAATGAGATGTTAATCGTTTCCTAAGATAAGCGCCCGACAGGCCGCGGCCCAGTTCTACGAGAAGCTTCAAGACCAGCGACCTGAGTAGAAGCGTCAAAGCTCATTACTTTGCTCGTACATTCTGTGTAACTCAAACATGGAATTGTTATACTGAAGAGATTTCTTATTTTGTCTGTCGCGCTTTGCTTGCGACACATCTGTTTAACACAAATTTAAGTATTGTATTTTTTCCTTTCGTAATAGAACTCATTAATCCGATTCGCTTGAATGTTGTCTAGCGATCCGAGAAAGCAGGTCTGCCAGACACCCCACATTTGACGACTAGGCAGGATTCAAGGTGGTAAGCGATAATCTGACTAGTCCATATACGTTCCTCAGAAGACTGATACTTAATCTGTTTTAACGTGTGTACAACGTCGTCTCCGTTCCTAGTGCTTCCTGACCTACGCAGGACTGACCACCGGTAAGACTGCTAGTATCATGAACAAACCTAACGTTACGATGGTATTCCACCCAGATCGCTGAATTAAAGACATATCGAGCACTATCATTCAAACGCTGGGGCTACACAGTCCTGACATGTACTGCATTCAAAGCCACCGTGTAACGCGGCGCAATAGTTAAGATTCCGTGCCGGACTCACACCAACCGTTGGAGTTCATGCATAACAGTGTCTTCCTAAACGCGAAGCAATTCACGATTTGTATGAAAATATCATATAGGTACTGCAGCGGGCTAGAATTCTGTAGTAATGGTGTTCATTTACTAGTTCGACCAGCAACATTTAGGTTTTTCGGTCTTTCCATTAATCGCTTCATGTGAATGCTAGGATGGTTCTTTCAACAGCGTCACTCATGAATCCCCCCATTATCTTTGACAATTTCAAGGCAATATCATGTCTGTAATGAGATGGCGTCGACAATACTTGAAAGTCTTACCTCAAGCCGTGAATAAACGTATCAGTAAATCGATTAAACGTAGCATTATTCATTATCTATCGCTGCGAACTCTGAAGCGAATAAAGCGTTCACGTCACACACACACACACACACACACACACACACACACACACACACACACACACACAGAGAGAGAGAGAGAGAGAGAGAGAGAGAGAGAGAGAGAGAGAGGGGGGGGGGGGGGGTATTGATGATAAGTCAACGGAGACAGCGACTTCCTTCTAAGATATCTACGGAATGTTGCGATAGCAGAAATTCTTCATTAAGGCTCAAAGTTGAGAACAGTCCGGACGGTTAACGGACGATGTACACTCGATAGCTAGTGAATTCGTTTTTCATCTCCCCCTCCGGTGTCGCCATCATTCACCACATTCCACTTTGGATGGCGGGGTTGGTTCACACGCTATGCCTCGGGAACGGAAAAATGTATCCCACAATACATAAACAGAGGCCCGCTATGGAATCCTGACTCATGGCCGGAAGATGACGGGTAGGAAACTCGTCGGTATATCGTAACAAAATGACATTCATCTTGTACCTCGAGAAATTTACTCCTACGAAATTAGTCCGGAAAACTGTTTGCACCACCAAACCGTTCCCCCATTTCTATTATATACATATTTAAGACAAAATTAACACGGGAAAACCGGTTTGTAGAGGTGAGAAACATACAACGAATATATGACGGCAAGCGTCTCTCTTCCATCTATTGCGGCGGCGAGGGGAAGACATTAGAGGGTATTCAGGTGGATCCAAGTGCACTTCCAGAGTAACAGTCGTGATGTGATTTATATCATTCTTCACATGAAGTTTGTTAACAACGGTTTCTTTAAGCTGTGAGAACGCATTCGAGACGTAGGCTAAAAAATTAAAGTAAAATATTGAAATATTAATAAAACTGACTGGAGAACCATGTCATAACCATTAGATATATCTTCTCAGTATCGCAGTCAGCCACTTGTATACAGGGTGAACAATAACAAAACCAACAAACTGGAGGGACGGATTCCAGACTGGAAAAGGAGGAAAAAATGTCCTATGGACGTGTGTCCGGAAATGGTCCGGTATTCGCGTCGCGAACAAGCCGAGATGGTGTCTGTGTACGGCCAAGCAGATGGGAACGGTCGAGCGGCAGCACGGCTATACCAAAACATGAACCATCACAGACACCAACCACATCACACAACAATTCAAACCCATTTTGGAGTTTGTGTTATCACGGGTCCTTTCAGACAGACGAAGATGCTGGGAGGCGGCGGACTGTGCGTACACCAGATTTGGAGGACCGGAATCTACAGGATATTGAGACGAATCCTATAGTTCAATTCTTTTTATCTTGGCGGCTCGCGCATGCCCGCCCAGACGCGGGAGATTGCTGCGTTGCCAGTTGCAAACGACGCACGCGCCAAGAGAAGCAGCGCCATAGTAAAGTATAGTATAGTTCGGGAACTTACGTTTGGGGGGGGGGGGGGGGGGGAGCGTGCAGTTCATGAAGTAAAGCCACCACGGCCGCATTAATCCTTTCGCTGCTAAGAGACGTGCTCCCCGCATTCCGCGCTGTGCGCGATTTTGTCATCACTGCACTGCTCGCCTGTGCAGACACATGGTGTTCCGACTGCTTCGACACACTTATCATTCGATTTCACAAAGACTATTTGGTCCAAAAATTTGATTTTTAGGCATCTTCTTGACTGATACCTTCCCCCCATAAATGACTTATTTTGTTTCGATGTTCAACGCAGCATTAAATGTAGTAAACCATTGCACGAAATTTTGAAGAGTTCGCAGAGGTAAAAGTCCATAGCATATACTTTCCGTATGGTCGATTTTAGTTGCCACAATGTTGAGAGTGAAATGTGGACAAGATACCTAAATTTCATATAAAATTTACTGTATAACAATATCTCATTTAATTTAAGTACCAGATAGGTGACGTGTGTAATATTGAGAAATATTCCGTCTTTCGCGTCTGTAATAAAAGTTTTATTTACACAGGGCGCGTTTGACTTCATTTTAAAGCACTTCAATCAATCAAAAAGAAGTAGACAAAATACATTAAACAAAACTGTGGCCTTACAAAAACCATTGTTTGTAATTGTTCTGAAAAGAAATATGGGAGGACAAAATTAGAAAAACCGAAAACTTATTATGATTATAATGAAGGGACAAAGCACTAGAAATTGCAAAAAATTACATTCAAACGAATAAAATTCGTGAAGTAAGACACTTCGATATTGTTTTTAAATATAAGAATATATTATGCACCGAAGAAGGGGTAAACCCTGAACCTCTCACATAGCAGCCAAACACCTTAACCATTACGCTAACGCAGCTCATCGTTTAACGAAAGTCCTGGAGTACTCTAAAATATCACGCAAAATACCGACAAACACTGTTGGTATGACTACGAATTGCTCACGTTTCATCGAAGTACATTAGGAAATAAACAATTACCGCTGTTCTTCATTGCGAAAAAGCGGTTCGTGAGAATGATAGAAACACCTTTTCTTGCTATCGCCTGAATTAGGAGGTTTACTGCTTGTTTGGTTTAATTAATTAATAGAATATGAAGCAACTGGTATAAAGACTGCTTTTTCCAAACTTTCTATAAAAGAGTCTGCTATCAAGACATTGTTTTTGTTCAATTACTTTATTTATGGCTGAACATTTCTAAAACTGAAGACACTAGTGCGTGCTCTGCACTGCAGTCGAGCTCTGGCAACGTCGTCCTCTGTTCATTGGCTGACTGTGTTTTGTGACGTCAGATGCGCAGAACGAACCTAAACTCGGCCGCCGTCGTAAATGACGCGCACTACTGTACAGTACCAGCTCCAGACAAGTGGCCCGCCAACACGGTGTAAGCCAAAGTACGAGTTTGTCTCTCCTGCATGACAACCGCTACCGACCCTGTTAGCTGCAATCTCACGGAGGCCACTCTGAACATCTATCGTAACGTGGATGCAATGCAGCTCTGTACTGTGTTCCGGAACGATTTGTTGTCGTTGCACGCACACCGTCCATTTCCAGACACATGTTCATAGCACCTTTTTTCGCCGGAACACGTCTCTGCAGTTTTATTAATGTTCACCCTGTATTCCTTAACAGAGTAATCGGTGCTGCCTGGGTATTAACAGCCGCTGTCTCTAGGAAGTAGATATCATCTCAATACCTTTCCCACGCCTACTCGTATTAGACAGCAAAGCATTGCTGTACCCGAGGCGGCAGAGGCAGCTGTCAAAGAGGAAGGCAATTTATGATCCACTCTCCTCTCACTGCAGAAAACCATTATGCATCACAACACCCCACCTGCTGGCTACACGACTCTAATCTAAAAGACTGATGTAGTAAGATAAGATCACAACTTCACGAGAGAAACTTGACATTACAGATGAGCAGAAAAAAATATTAGAGGATATCATCAAGACTACCATTCTTGACGTGTCTCTTCATTCGATGAGAGAGCATAATTCTCCAGTGGGAGTCGCTAAAGGAAAGATTTTATGTGGCACTTTCATCCTTGCTGGTTTCAACACGATTTAAGAAACATATTGGTCCCTCCCGTACGCAACGGTAAAAATGAGAGGCGTTAACAGTTTCCTCCTAGGGCTGCCGACGATCCTTCTTCCTGTCCATCATTCGCCGATCGGAGAAGAAGGGACGGGAAACAAGCGTCCGAAACGGCGCCCCACTGTACACTGTTCCGAGCACACGCGTTAGGTTTCTAGGCAGGTTCAAATGGTTCAAATGGCTCTAAGCACTATGGGACTTAACATCTGAGGTCATCAGCCCCCCAGACTTAGAACTACTTAAACCTAACTAACCTAAGGACATCACACACATCCACGCCCGAGGCAGGATTCGAATTGCGACCGAAGCAGCAGCGCGGTTCCGGACTGAAGCGCCTAGAACCGCTCGGCCACAACGGCCGGCCTTCTAGGTAGGTGAGTGGGTCGAGGACCCCTTAAGTAATAGAATGCTGTCCTGGACGGTGAATGTTCATCAGAGTCATGGGTTTCGTGAGGAGCGGCTCAGGGAAGTGTGACATGAACGACCTGAAGCACAGGGCGAGTAGCAATCTCCGACTGCTTTCTGATAACACTGTAGCCTATGGGAAATTGTTGTCGTCGAGTGACTTAGGACGACACGGGATGAGTTAGACAAAACATCATATTTGGTATGATGAATGGGAGCTTACTATAAATGTAGAAAAATGTACGTTAATGCGATTGAGTAGGAAAACCAATCCTGTCACTTTCGAATATACCATTAGCAGTGTGTTGCTCCACGCATTCACTTCGATTAAATATCTACGCGTAACGTTGCAAAGTGATATGAAATGGAAGGAACACGTAAGGTCGGTGGAAAGAGTAGCTCATCTGGAAAGGAGACCGCGTATGGATAACTCGTACGACTCATTTTTCGGTACCACTAGAGTGTCTGGGATCCCCACCAGAACCAGGTCCGATTAAAGGAAGACGTCGAAGTAATTCAGTGGCGAGCTGAAAGATTTGTCACAGATAGGTTCGATCAGCACGCTAATATTACAGAGATGCTTCGTGAACTCAAATCGGAATCCCTAGAAGGAAGTTGTTTTCACGAAACGCTGTCGAGAAAATTTAGAGAACCGGCGTTTCAAGCTGACTATAGGACGATTCTAGTGCCGTCAATCCACGTTTTGCGTGGGGACCACGAAGACAAGATAAGAGAAATCAGGACTTGTACGGAGGCGTATGGATAGTCATTTTTCCCTCGCTCCATTTGCGAATGACTAGCGGCGGTACAAGGTACTCCCCACCACGCACCGTATGGTGGCTTGCGGAGTACGTGGATATAGATGAAAACGATACCAGTACACCATGTAAGCTCCATGGAGTACAGAAATACATGAAGAATTGACATTGACAACAATGTTTACTCCATATTGCCAGCAAAATAGTGAATCCAAAAAGGAGAAGATAATTCAGACATATTCAGTGACCGACTGTCGCAGAAAATCAGCCATTAAATAACAGGTGGTGAACAGGCCAATAACAGATGATCGCATATCGATTTTTGCATCCACGAAATTTCGAGCAGACTGTAATGACTTCCTCAACGCTACGCCAAGTGTACTGAATGGATATATTAGTTACTAACTAAACTTTATCTATAGTATTTAATCGGACTGCAGATTTAGTGGCTGACACTGCGGAGTATGAAACAATCTTTCTGCAGATAATTCATGCCATAAACGAGTACACATGGCGGTGGCGTTACCCAAGGGCCTGAAGTGACGCAGGAACTCTGCGATTGCCAACGCTGATCTAATTTTCTGTTTTTGATGGTCTCGCTGGCGAGAAGAGGAACACGAAAAACCGAATTTAAAATAAAAACATATCTGTAATAATGCTAAATTATTCGGGAGAGGATTTAAATAATTAAGCTAATGAGATGTTACATGACGCCAATGCCCGATATTCAGATTAACACTACGTGACACCGAATTGAACTCTGACTGACAGCTGCCGGATATTGACATTACTGATAAGTCTGGCATATGCAAACAAATTCTAAAACCGGCATGCGTAACGTAATCGAATTTTGCATCTCTACATGGCACAGAAACAGCTACAAATGAGTAACAAGTGTCTGGGGTGATAAATAAACAAATAAATAAAGCGGTCGGCAATCTGAATATTGCTTTGGGTACCACTGCATTTTTCTAGGTATGCTACAATTGCAGACGGTCCGCGTTTGACTTCTTGAAACTACAAAATCTACTCAATCAGATTTTTACGAGGGCGTTCGCGTGTGCGTGTTGCATATCCGTGTCAGTGATGAGCGACATTCTGTCCCCCTCGGGTTCTTATATGTAATGATACGCTTCTAGTTGAAGATTTATCTGACGCACGATCGTCTTGTCCCCAAACGTTGAATAATAGTCTCCAAGTCGCGGAGCTACCTGCTGGTAGTAGCTTCTTTTATAGCAACCTCGATACGTCTTGTGAAATGCGGACAGCAATGAAACGCCTCTATAGAATTTATTGAATGGGCGCTTATCCCAATCCTGTGGCCGAATGGGGATTGCTCACGGCTTCAAACGCTCGAGTCGTATTGGGAGGATTATTGTTCAAATACCTGTCCGGCTTTTTAGACTTAGATTCTTCACACTTACCATAAATCTTTCCTTGTGAATGCACGGACCTTTCTTTCAAAAGGCCTTAGCAGATTCCATCCTACATCAGCAGAGCTGGTTTTTAGTCTTTATCATCGTTGCTTTTTTGCGTCACCAGTCTTGTGACGGACCCCACCACGACTGACTCTTGCGCCAACCTCTTCATCTCAGAGCAGCACGTACACCCAACATGTTCCATCATCTATTGGATGTACGCGTCTCTGTCTTCACCTACAGCTTTTGCCCCTGTAATAACTCGCATCTTATCATCATACCCTTTCTTTCAGTTAACTTTCCCCACGTGTTCCTTTGCTTGCCAGCTCGGCCGAAAACCACCCCAGTTCTTACCTTTTCAGTACACCTAATTTTCAACATCCTTCTATAGCACTACATCTCAGACGCTTCTATTCTCTTCTTTCCCAGCTTCCTTACAGTCCGCCGGCCGGTGTGGCAGAGCGGTTCTAGGCGCTACAATCTGGAACCGCGCGACCGCTACGGTCGCAGGTTCGAATCCTGCCTCGGGCATGGATGTGTGTGATGTCCTTAGCTTAGTTAGGTTTAAGTAGTTCTAAGTTCTAGGGGACTGATGACCTCAGATGTTAAGTCCCATAGTGCTCAGAGCCATTTTTGAACGTCACAGTCCACGATTTTCTTCCATACGCTGCTGTGCTCGAGTCACACAATCTCACAAATTTCTGCGTCAGATTAAGGCTTACGTTTGATACTACTGGAATAGAGTTCTTTTTAGGGAGAAATGACCGTTTTACCTGTGCTAGTCTGCTTTTTGTATCTCCTTGGTTCGTCCGTCAAGCGTTATTTTGCTTTGTCGTTGGCAGAATTCCTTCACTTAGCCTGAGATGTGGTCTCCAGTTCTGATGTTGATTTTATCGCTAATCTCATTCCTGCTACTTCTCATTAAGTTCGTCTTTCTTTGGTTAACACTCAGCCCATATACTGTGCTCATTAGATTGTTCATTCCATCAATAGGTCTTGTGATTCTTCTTCACTTGCACTGAGGAAAGCAATGTCATCATCGAATCTTATCACTGATATCCCACTTCTGATCCGTTCTTTTATTTTAGTCGTGACTTCTTAGATGTACACGTTGGGCAGTAGGGGACAAAGACTGTTTCCCTGCCTTACGCCCTTATTAACCCTTTGTTTGGCACACGCAGAAATATTGTGAAGAAAAAATAGGAAGTTACTTAAATTAGATGTATATGGTCATATGAACACTTTTACATCTATTTTTTTTAAATCCAGTACGTTGGCTATAAGTATCGTTGTCTACTAAAGGTGCACAGGTGCTACATTATAAATACTACAACGTTGTTGCTGTGGCTAAAAAACTGGTCGGATTCTGCACTGTTTCATTTGAAATGTCTTAGAACAATTCATTTTGGTACAAACCACAGCAGAACAATTCCACGTTTTCCACTGATTGTAGTTGAATACCCCTGGAGGCCAAGTTTACCCCTTCCTTTTCCGCAAGATAGTCTGGCCAGTGTGCAAAACACAATTCACTGGCACTGGAGCTGAAGTTTTCTTATTCTTCTGGACTTGTCCATCCTATAACCAAAGCCAGGTTCCATCTCCCAGAAAACATCGGAACATTTGCATTGCTCCAGGTAATCAATCGCTAACACGTTTGTATAATACAGATTTCGTCTTATCGTTTATAAGCAGTTTTCGCTGCATAAGAAAAAAAAACGCAGTACAAAATCGAAAGAAACTGTTACACCGATAACTGATGCTCACTTAACCTCTTATGATGTCTGCTAAAGATGCGAACTGTTGAGCAACGTTTCATCAGAGACGACGAAATACCGCCGTACATTATATCTTAAACGTTGCTTGCAAACAGTATTGCCCGTTCAGCTTGAAACGTGTTGCAGAAAACAGCAAGCAATTTTGATGTTGCTTGAGAGCAACATTGCCATATAAAGGATTAATTCGAGCTCTTCTCTCTTGTTCCGCCATCCTTATTGTTCGACACTGGTTCTTGTACATATTGCGTGTTGCCCGTATTCCTGAGAACGCTACAGGCTAACATGCTTTCTCCCTTACTTTGAAACGTCTTGGATCGTCTCGAGGGCATATAACCATACGATGAACAGTGGCTAGGACACTACACAAGCATTCTGGAGGTCCATTGTTCAAATCCCTCTCCGGCCATCCTTATTTAGGTTTTAAGTGGTTTCCGTAATTTGATTAAGGCAGTTCCTATGCTTCATTTGAGAAGAACGTCGCCAGTTTCAATCCAAAAACCTTCCTGTCTCAGAGTTTGTGCTCAGTTTCTAATGACCTCGTCGTTGATGGAACGTTTAACTCCTGATCATCCTTCCTACTCGCGTATCCAAAACATTTTATTCTCCGGAAACAGTTAAATGTTGTCTTATGTTCGTGGATCGTCGTTTGTACTTCTTTTCGTAATGTACTGTATTTACTTCGCTATTCGTATTGGTCTCGTAGTATCAACAGGACGGTCCAACAGCACACACCGCCCGACTGTCAACGCGTGAACAGTTTCCTGGTCGTTTGACCTCCCGATGCGGTGCTGTGGCTTGGCCGGTACGTTCCTCGATCTCATGGCTACCGATTTCTTCCTCGGGTACATTTAATCCCGTGTGTCTGAAATCTCCCTGCAAACCTCCAGGCGCTGGAGGCCAACATCCGTAGAGAAGTCGCCGGTATTCCTGTTGCTGTACTGGGGAACACTGCGTAGCAGCTTCATAGCTCCTGTACAAGAGTGCTGCGATAAACGAGGTGCTCGTCTGAGTTACGTGATCTTTAATAAGTGAGCGCCTGTATACCACCTGAAACTCCAGAGTCTCGCTAACACGTCTGCATCTGTAAATCATGAAGACCTGTGTCACTAAATTTTTTCTGAACAGTTGAAAGGGAGCGTTCCTTCTGGTTCACCTTCTACGTTCATACACGCAAAAAAAAAAAAAAAAAAAAAAAAAAAAAAAAAAAAAAAAAAAAAAAAAAATCCAACACTAAATTTGCCTTAGGATTGCATAACTGGAAAGACGAGCACCTGGAAAAAGAAGAAGACGGCGATTGATGTACGTGGGTGAACCTACGAAAGGTATCTGGCTTAAGATCTACAAAGAAAGGAAGGATAAGGTACAAGAAAGTGAAGATTGCTAACTCCCTGCCGTCTTCCAGACTACAGCCAACCAATCCTAGGTGACACTAGTTAAAGACAGATCTGCTGCTGACAAGGGAACCTCCCAATCGCACCCCCCTCAGATTTAGTTATAAGTTGGCACAGTGGAAGGCCTTGAAAAACTGAACACAGATCAATCGAGAAAACAGGAAGAAGTTGTTTGGAACTATGAAAAAAATAAGCAAAATATACAAACTGAGTAGTCCATGCGCAAGATACGCAACATCAAGGATAGTGTGAGCTCAGGAGCGCCGTGGTCGCGTGGTTAGCGTGAGCAGCTGCGGAACGAGAGGTCCTTGGTTCAAGTCTTTCCTCGAGTGAAAAGTTTAGTTTCTTTATTTTCGCAAAGTTATGACCTGTCCGTTCGTTCATTGACGTCTCTGTTCACTGTGATAAGTTTCGTGTCTGTGTTTTGCGACCGGACCGCAAAATCGTGCGATTAGTAGACGAAAGGACGTGCCTCTCCAATGGGAACCGAAAACATTTGATCGCAAGGTCATAGGTCATTCGATTCCTCCACAGGAAAAAAACGTCTGATATATTCTATACGACACTGGTGACGGCATGTGCGTCACATGACAGGAATATGTTGTCGACGCACCTTACTTGTACACTTGGCGATTGGGTAAAAAGATTCTTCTACCTTGCCCGATTTAGGTTTTCTTGTGAATGTGATAATCACTCCCAAAAAAAGTGATGAAAACGTAAGAGTTTGTCACATGAACTGCAACAAATGAATGCAACAGTTTCACAGTCGCACAGTTTTCCCTGTGCTGTGTCAAAACATATGTTTTTAACGTTTTAAAATTTTTCCGTGTGTAGACCGTCAAGTCCTGCATATGTCCAAGCATATCTGAACGTGTCCTGGAATTTTGGAGAGCGAAGTTGCTTATGTGTGAGTGCTTGAACTTTGATAATTGTCTGAAAATAAAAAATTTAACTTTTCACTCGAGAGATGACTTGAACCAAGGACCTCTCGTTCCGCAGCTGCTCACGCTAACCACGGGACCACGGCGCTCCTGAGCTCACAGCTTCCTTGGTGTTGCCTATGTTGCACATGGACTACTCAGTTTGTATATTTTGCTTATTTTTTTTCATAGTTCCACACAACTTCTTCCTGTTTTCTCGATTGATCTGTGTTCAGTTTTTCAAGGCCTATCCGCTGTGCCAACTTATAACTAAATCTGAGGGGGGTGCGGTGGAGAGGTTCCCGTGTGAGTAAAGGGTGTTAACAGAAGACATTATTCTCGTACAAATGTAAACCTTCCAAGTATTTCTGTCTCCTCTGCCAGCAGCCATAGCCTTCAGTCAGGAGGTGTTACTAACCAGACAGCTAGCTCCCAGCCAGTCCTCGGACAGACACTATAGGATGGACCAATTGCACAGTAATGGATATTAAGAGTCGAAGTTATTCTCGTGGAACTGTAAACCTGTCAGATACATTCTGACTTTCCTACCAGTGGCCATAGCCTTGAGTCAGGAAGTACTACCAGCCAGACAACTGCCAAGCAACCCTCAGGTTGACACTAAAGGACGCATCTACTGCAGAGTAGTGGATGTTAAGAGGCGACGTTATTCTCGCGCAAGTGTAAACCTGCCAAGCATATTCTGCCTCTCGGCAGGCCTTTAGTCGGACCCTGGGAAGGAAGCGAGGGCCTTCCCAGCGCCGCCGCCGCTGTCTCGCCGGATGAGTTAGGGCCGGCGGGGTGGCTGTAAAACGCGCCGACAGCCGCCCGAACATTAGGATGAGTTATTCGTTATTGATGGCGTGCCGAGATATGCTCCTATGGTGGCGACGCGGCTGCGTGGGCGGCGGCGCACCGCTGCCTGTGCCTGCTGACGAATGGCCGCTCGCCGGGTCGTGTGCGCCGAGGTGTGGCTGCCGTTACACTCTCGCCAGGGAACGCCTGCCTGGAGCTGCCAGCTGCCCGCCTGGCTTCTGCGCAGCTGCCCGCCGACAGGTGGCCAAACCTCTACAGTGTGTTAACTGTAAGACGGCAGAGTTTTGAGGGGAGTGCGAGGAGAGGAGGAAGCAAGCATTCGGTGGCCAGGGGGTTGGAGGGGGGGGGGGGGGGAGACAAGGCACGCCTACCAGTTGCAGTGCTGGCACTACAAATTGCGCGTCATGCTTACACGAAAGCAGACGAAAGGCTTGGAAGTAAAACTCGCTTTAAATGTTGTTCGTAAACGAAGCTGAAATCGTCATGTACATTTAAATCTATATGTTTGTCTACTATGCGCTCACAAACCATTCATCCGATTGCAATGAAACTTTGGTGAGTTGTTCTCCGAACTGGACGCAGTGTTCGCAGGCTCGGCACAATCTTCCACACTGAATAAAATTCCGCTATCGTGTCGCGAATGACACGCTGGTTGAAATCATCGATCATTACTTCGATTTCTCCACTTCTTTTCCTAAGTTAAAAGCGAGAAAGATTTATAAGAAAATGCCTTCTGCACTGCATGTATTTTTTTTAATTTGGAAATGTACTGTAAAATGAATGTGTTTCCAAATAATACAGTAACTAGTTGTGTTTCCATACAAAGCAATACGGTAGCAAGGAAAAATGAAATATAACGTAATTCGGACGAAATAGGGGGCTCCTTCAAAGTGATCGCGAACAAAATATCTGAAATGGAAACTCACCTTTTCTTGCCAGGCGTTTGTGGTGATACGCCAGGATGATTCTTGGAAAACTGTTTGAATCTTCCAACGCTACGCATGCTTTGTCCTATGTATGTAGCAGCTCTCACTGAAGATTTGTAAATGGGGTGAAGCATTTTTTCTGCTCCCTTTCCCTTTCGCAGCATACAGTCACAAGCAATATAATTTTGCGAGCATCGCTACGTAATACTGGTTTCCCTCTAACCGTAGGCCTACCGGTAGGGGTTGTTGGCGACTCCCGAGATGGGCCAGCAACTGCCTCTTCACTCATTTTGATATTGTTTAGCACAACTGCACAATAAAAACATGCAGAACAGTACAGCGCAAAACAATAACGAAGCAGACGACAATGGCTACCCTGCACAACACAGTCAGCTACGTAATGTTGGCAGCAGTCGAAACGGCGTGCCTACCGAAGCCTCCCGAAGTTTACCGACTTCTACCATGAAACCCTAGTGGAAACTTTGCCGATGTGACCCAACAAATTAATTAGTGGCCTAACTCAAGCCGGAGCGGGCGCAATATCACCGAATTCAGCGTGGCGGGGCGGCGTCGTTGTGAGGACGTCGGCCGACCTCGTGGTGCTGCAAGGCTGCGCTCGTCTATTCACTCCTAGCTATCTTGCTCAGTACATGACTGAACGAAAACTTTCTATTTCCAAGCTCAATCGTTCCGTTTGCTAAGTCCTAAACTGCAGAAATGCTCACTCTCTCTCAGGCAAGCTGAGTAAAGAACGCCACGTCTGCACTCTAGGCAAGCTGGGAACGGAAGACCTCTACGGGGACTTCCTTCTTCCCGTCCGCTCTTCGCCTCAGTTTCCCCTCGAGCAAAATCACTTACGCCAATTGCAGCACAAGTCGCGTTAATTATGCGTTGCTTCCCAGCGCCGACCAATGCCTGCTCTGGGAAGTGAACAAATCCCCACAAAATTTCCCTTCCTCTCAACTTCTGCTATTTAGCTCCTCCCAGGCCTCCCGTCAAGGTTAGCATCTGCATAAAACACCAATTTTTCCGAAATTCTGACTCCCAGGAGAGTACTTCAAATTCGTTGGTCCTACGTTCCCATCGGAGGCCGGGGTATTTCATTCTGTCTCTCTTTACCTGATTTACTTCAGACTCTGTGGACCGTGAATTCAGTGTGAAGTTGCTATAGTCACGAACATGCATATTTCAGCCTCTGTTGACCACTCCACCGTAGCTTTGCATGGCTTTCTCGCATGTTTCACTGAAAACGGGACGATGGACATTTATCAACAGGCGTACAAGTTCTCCGTCTGCTTCCCGGTACACCAACATGGGATCAACCACCCACTCACTGTCACTCATCTTAAGGCAGCTGGAGGCCTCGTCCCGTTACCGCTTTCTCAGAGCTTGAGGTGCCGTAATCTGCCTATTGTCGCTTCCTTTCGCCGCTCCCCAGCCACGTGCCGCGGTCAACTCTGTATACTTCCCTGGGATAAACTAGCCTCCAGTAATCGACGTGTTTCCACAAAGTTTTCATGTTGCGTGAATTACTTTAAAACCATCACCCAACATTAATTGTTCCAATACGTCCATACTATACTCTCTACAAGGTGCATTGTGCGTTGTCAGTCATTTTTGTTCAGCCCTACTGTTCGCTCAACGTGAGTTAGGTGATCTTTAATAACTTCATGTAAGGGGCATAGTTCTTGACATCTTAAAAGTTATAGCAGTGAAGTGGATTGTGTGAGCCATTGGGTTGCATGGTATGAGCTCACTAAAGTGAGTCAACATGGAGACGTTGCAGAACGGCAGGATGGGGCGCTATCTTGGTTGGATACCTTGTCCTTGGCAATAGGTTTCGAGCCCGACAGAAGTTCCTAATGTCAGTGAATAGAGGTCCATTTGAACCAGCTTTCGGGCATACATTCCATCTCGTCTGACGAGCTGCGATTTTGGCTCTTCAGACGATGCAAAGTGTCGAGTGTACCGATGGCCCAGTGAGGCCAGTATATGCAGAGGTGGTTCTGTGATGTTTTGAGGGCGTTTATCGTGGCATGGCTTGAGCACAACCGTTCGTGCTATGGTGAACGTGAACCACGGTTCTTATTGTAACGTTCTCGGTGCCGAAATATTCCCTTTTATTTTACATCAGGCTGATGAGCAAGCAGTGAACACTCAAGTTTTCCAATATAACAACAGCCGGGTTCACAGAACTGCACGCATTCGTTCTTGGTTTGAGAATCACTGAGGTACCCTAACCCTTTAAATCACCAGACGGTAATCCTGTGTGAATACACTCAAAGACAAAAAAAGAAGACGACACATCACGAAGGAATTATCGGAATTGGACGGAAATCGGTAGATGTGATGTAAATGTACAGACAAACAAATTATTACAATTCCAGTAAAAGTGGATGATTTATTCAAGAGAAAGAGCTTCACAAGTTGAGCTAGTTAACAACGCACTGGTCCTCCTCTGACCCTTAAACAAGCAGCTATTCGGCCTGGCATTGATTGATAGAATTGCTGTAAATCCTCTTGCGGGATTTGTCCCAAATTCTGTCCCATTGGAGCGGTAGATCGACATATTCTCGAGATGACTGGAGGGCCCTGCCAATAGTGATATTAAAATTTTTCGATTGGATGGAGATCAATCGACTTTGCTGGCCAAGGCAGGTGGGTTTGGCAAACACGAAGTCAAGCCGGAGAAACTTCCGCCAAGTGCGAGTGCGCTTTATCTTGCTGAAATGTAAGTCCAGAATGACTTACCATGAAGGGCAACAACATGGGGCGTAAAATATCATCAACGTACAGCTGTGCTGTAAGGGTGCTGCGGGTGACAATCAAAGGCGTCCTGCTTTGAAATGAAATGGCACCCAGACAATCAGGCCCGGTGGTTGACGGTCAGGTTTGTATTCCATTGCTGTCCAGGAAGTCTCCAGACACGTCTCCGCTGGTCAGTGTGGCTCGGTTCGAAGCAGGAGTCATCACTGAAGACAAATCTAACGCAGTCAATGAGATTCCAGGCCGAAGACGTGTCCGAAAAGCCCAGGACTGCGGTGTGATACAACTCTGATTGTCGCCCGCCTTACGGATAGACAGTCAAGAGTGATGGCCTGGGGAACCTGCCCTTTTCATAGCAGGATCTCTTTGCTTGTCATCCGTAGCACCCTTATAGCAAGCCGCCCTGGGCTTACAGTTCAACAAGATAATGTCCGCCCGCACGAACGACGAACAATTTTCTTATCAACATGTCTATTTCGACATTCAATAAACCAATTCTCACCAAGACACCACTTTGGATTTGAAGCAGCAGTTTCTACAGCTTCTCTTCGTGCTTGTCAAACCCTATCTTGGGCATCAAGTTCTCTCTCCCCAATTGATAAAGTTTGGAGTATTATGGGCAGATCCCTCTGGATTTTGACGATCTGATGAGCCAATTGGACAAAATTTGGCACGATATTTCTCAGGAGGATGGCCAACAACTCTGTCGCATCAGTACAAGCCGAATAACTCCTTGCTTGAAGTCCATAGGCGGACCAACGCATTATTGGCTTGCTCAGTTCGTGAAGCTCCTACTCTTGCCGTTTGCCTTTTCCTTCCTCATCTGACTATTTCTCTCTCTACCATTTATGTTCCACCGTCATTCTATGTCATCAGGGGAGACTTCCTTCAGCTTATTGGGCAGCTACCTCCCCAGTTTCTGCTACTCGGTGACTTTAATGCGCATCATCCCCTTTGGGGTTCTCTCAGAATCTGTCAGAGAGGTGCCCTCTTGACTGATCTTCTTAACTAACTCAACCTCTTCTGCCTTAACACTAGAGCGCCTTTCTGACTCCTCACACACCTACTCCCATTTGGACCTATCCTTCTGCACTGCCCAGCTTGCCCATCGTTTCAGTGGTCCGTTCTTTCTGACACCTACTCGAGCGACCATTTCCCATGTGCTATCAGTTTGCTAACTCCTACCTCACTTGCGTGGGCACCCAAATGGCAGCTTACTAAGGCTGACTGGCGGCTTTACTCCTCCCTGGTGACCTTCGAAGGACAGGATTTCCCCAGTAGTAATGACCAGGTGGACTATCTCACAAACGTTCCCCTTACTGCTGCAGAGCGCTCCATTCCTCACACTTCCTCTTGTAATCATTTGTTATCTGTGCATGTACACTACTTCTATCGATTTCCGTCCTACTCAAATTATTCCTTCGTGCTGCTTTTTTTCCGTAGAGTGTATACTTGGATAGAGCTTTGGAACTTCCACGTAGCTTTCCGGGGGGGGGGGGGCGGTCATGCTCTTGAATACAGAGAGTCGAAACGCTGCAGAACTGTAGCGAAACGTGGAAAGACCTGCAGAGAATTGGCGCTTGATGGAGGTATTGGCAGTTGACCCTCCACACAAACAAATGTAACGCATTTCGCATATATAAGCGGGAAGATCTATAATTGTATGACCAACGTGATTGCAATCACTGAAAGCAGTCACATCCATCAAATATCTGGAAGTACGCGTACTGGAGCTGTTTAAAGTAGAATGATTACGTAAACGTAACAGCAGTTAGGGTAGATACTAGGCTGAGGTTCATTAAAAATAATGTTCAGTAAGCCTAGTCCTCTCAGAAAGAAGGTAGCTTACAACACCCTCGTTCGACCAATAATTAACATTCGTCATCAGTGTGGGATCCATTCCAGATAGGTTGGTGCAGGAAATAGATAAGAGACAAAGGAGAGCAGCGCTTTTTGTTAGACGATGCGAAAGCGTCACGGACGTGCTCTCCCAGCTCCATTAGCAGAAGCTACAAAACAGGCGTTCTGCATCACGGCTGGTGTACTGCTATATTTGCGAGAGCGTCATGTGCCTAGAAGAATCAACCAATATATTTCTTCCTCCTATGTACATCTAGCGAAAAGTCCACGAACGTAAAATTATAGAGATTCGAGCGCACACGAAGGCTTACCGGCAATCGTTCTTCAAGCGAACCACTGGCGACTGGAACAGGAAAATGGGGGAGGGAGGGGTTGACGTTGGTACACAAAGTACCTTCCGTCCTACACCCTAAGGTGGGTTGCGACGTATAAATGTAGATACCTAACGGCCCGGGTTAGATTCCCGACTGGGTCGGAGATTTTCTCCGCTCAGGGACTGGGTACTGTGTTGTCATTACCATCATCATCATTTCATCCCTATCGACACACAAGTCGCCGAAGTGGCATCAATTCGAAAGACTTGCACCAGGCGAACGGGAGGCCCTAGCCACACGGCATTTTTAACCTAATCATCAATGTGGGGTTTCATTTGGAAGTGGCGTACCTGAAGAAATGCGTGAACCACTCTGCTGTTCTTTTAGAAACGACTATGATAATCTTTTGACGAAAAACAGGCCTCCCTCGCGTTAGGGGTCGACAGACAAGTGTTGTAGGCTATATAGGGTAGGAAGGAAGTCTTGGGAATAAAACACAGAAGGAAATGCGGCCGGCCGCTGTGACCGAGCGGTTCTAGGCGCTTCAGTCCGGAACCGCGCTGCTGTTACGGTGGCAGGTTCGAATCCTGCCTCGGGCATGGGTGTGTGTGATGCGCTTAGGTTAGTTAGGTTTAAGTAGTTCTAAGTTCTAGGGGACTGATGACCTCAGATGTTAAGTCCCATAGTGCTCAGAGCCATTTAAACCATTTGAACCAAGGAAATGCGTTTGTAGCTCTGTCATAAAGCCGGACCACACGGGAACAACTCCTGTCAACTTATAATGTTGCGCTGACCGCGCTGAGGTCAAGAACAGCAGCTGTCAGCGTAGAGAATGGCGTGAACACCACACTGATAATTTTGCATTCGGTATACCCTTCGTCTTCTCCGACATGAAAACCGGTCCCTCTAGCCATTTGGAGGCCTAGATTTTAGCGTCGAAAAATACCTATTTGACGAGAAGGGACGAAACTCGAGGTATTGGTACTACGAAGCCACACCACCAACTTAGTTGTCGACCAGTACTGCGTCCACGTTTCCTCTCGGCGTCCCAGATAGTGCAGTCGTTCGCTTCGCCGGACGCGGAAGGAAGAAGAGCAGTGGGCAGCGTCACTTTTCCGCCGCATCAGATCCTGCCGTGGTGTTGGCGCTGGCGCGCAGTCTGTGTGAATGGCGCTATTGTGCGGTTTCCGTGTAGCGCCAGGAGGCGTGGCCGCGGGCTGCCCAGCCGCCAGCTGGGGCGGTCGTTAGCGCCCCTTGTGGCCGCCTCGTTAACCGCACATTGTCCGGCGCCTGACCGCCTGCGCCTTCTGCCGGCCACCGGATTGTCGATGGCATTAATGACGTCAGCGCTCTTTAGTCTGCTCGATACCGAGGCAGCACCGCACACTCACACACAACAGGTGTGGCATGGAGGTCCAAAGTCCACCAAGTATTCGATACAGTCGTTGTTTAGATCTAACGTTTTTATAATGAATAGATTCCATCCGTGAATACCGTGTAGCAAGTCTACAAAAAATCCAATTATAGCTCGCTTCTTTATTGGTCTCAAAACGTTTTGCAGTCAGTTTTGATACCGGAGATGGGGGATGTCCATTATAATTATCCGGGCTGTTATGCCGTGGTCGGTTGATGAATTCTGTGTCAATTCGCAACGTTTCGTCTCCGACTGCGGGAGACATCTTCAAGGGGGTCCGTAGCTCGACGGAAGGTCCAACACACCCACTGGCTCGCTACTGACTGCCGCTAAATTCCGTGTCCGCGCGCCCCCGCGCTGAGACGTGACGTCACGTCTTTCGAAAACGTCAGTGCAATTGGCCGCTGTCCGCTGTCGTCGATCGCCGTTGCCATGACCCAGTGGTGGACGGGTGGTACACATCTTCAACACCGGCATCCATATACCGTTTAATTTCACGCCCTCCTCCTTTCGACTGAAATTATTTGGGTGTTTAGCGATTTCGATTGCCTCCCTGTAGAGCCTTTCGTAATATCCGCTTGTGGCCGCTAGTACTTGCGTCTCCTCGAAACGAATATGGTCGTTACCTGTCTGGAAAGCATGCTCCGCAACAGCTGATCGTTCCGTTTCTCCTCTTCTAGAATTGCCTTGGGCTCTTCCAAACGTTTTGAAACAGTTCTTTTACTGGTACCCACATAAACATCTCCACAGCTGCATGGGATCCTATACACTCTAGCTTTTTCCAGTGGTTTGCGAGCGTCATTGTCAGGCTTAAGGTATTCTTGTATCTTCCTGGTGAGTTTGTAAATAACGGTAATATTCCGCTTCGTCAATATCCTCCCTATTCTTTCCGTTACATTTACAAGACGTTAGCGGACAGAGCTAGAAATATTTGTCAACCTGAGTTGCTCGACGCTGAGATGGAACATCTCCACAATGCACTAATGAAGAACGGATATTCGTCCGCCGAAGTGAAACGTGCGTTGAGACAGCCACGCAGAAACCATAGTGACGTACAGGCTACTGCAAAATCTAAGGCTTTCCTGCCGTTCGTTAAAAATGTAACGGAAAGAATAGCGAGGATCTTCACGAAGCGGAATATTACCTTTATTTACAAACCCACCAGGAAGATACAGGAATACCTTAAGCCTGCCGAGGACGCTCGCAAACCACTGGAAAAAGATGGAGTGTATAGGATCCCATGCAGCTGTGGAGATGTTTATGTGGGTACCACTAAAAGATCTGTTTCAAAACGTTTGGAAGAGCACAAGGGCAATTGTAGAAGAGGAGAGACGGAACGATCAGCTGTTGCGGAGCATGCTTTCCAGCCAGGGAACCACCATATTCGTTTCGAGGAGACGCAAGTACTAGCGGCCACAAGCGGATGTTACGAAAGGCTCTACAGAGAGGCAATCGAAATCGCTTAACACCCGAATAATTTCAATCGAAAGGAGGAGGGTGTGAAATTAAACGGTATATGGATGCCGGCGTTGAAGAAGATGTGTACCTCCCGTCCACAACTGGGTGATGGCAAAGGCGATCTACGGCGACGGACAGCGGCCAATTGCACTGACGTTTTCAAAACACGTGACGTCACGCCGCGGCACGGAGCGCGCGGACACGGAATTTAGCGGCAGTCAGTAGCGAGCCAGTGTGTGTGTTGGACCTTCCATTAAGCTACAGACCCCCTTGAAGATGTCCTCCGCAGACGGGGACGAAACGGTGGGAATTTACACAGAATTCATCAACCGACCACGGCATAACAGCCCGGATAATTATTATGGACATGATATTTCCGGCCGTGAAAGTCTACATTTTAGTAAGAGATGGAGGAGTCACGGTGGACCAAACCAGATTTGGTTCTGCAATTTTAACTTCCAATCTTTCATTTTTCAAAAATGGTTCAAATGGCTCTAAGCACTATGGGACTTAACATCTGAGGTCATCAGTCCCCTAGACTTAAAACTACTTAAACCTAACTAATCTAAGGGCATCACACACATCCATGCCCGAGGCAGGATTCGAACCTACGACCGTAGCAGCAGCGCGGTTCCAGACTGAAGTGCGTAGAACCGCTCGACCACAGCGGCCGGCTCTTTCATTTTCCCTTTACTAATGTGTGGATATTCTGATGAGAGGTTTTTTCCTTTTTCCCAGTTCACGTTGAGTCACGTACTTTTTTCTGTCAAATGTTTGAGCTGTAAATTACACAATGGGTTTTCTCCGAATTTTCATAGCCAAACTAAGAGTGGAAAATAGACAAACGGTGTATCAAATTGGCCATCGTAAGGTCTAGTTTCGAAAAAAAAAATGGTCGAAAGCAGTCTTCGTAATCAAGAAAACTTAATTTTTCTGTGAGGGAACTAGAAATATTTCATGAACTGCTGCTGCTAGTGATGTAAATAAAGTGTCAAAAAGTTCATCTCTTCAGGGCGTAGTTATCTTGCGTAAAAGGGTTGCGTTCGGGTAATATTCAACTATAAGAAAGGTTTCCTTCGGATCACGTACTAAATTCAGGACATTTCGAGAACAGAGGACATCGAATGAGATGTCAGTAAGATCATGCTCTCCGAACAAAACAGACAAATAAAAAACATGTAAAAATGATCAAGTGTTTTGTGATATGATTTGTCTAAAAGTGAGAAATAGATCAGAGAATCATCTGATACGTCTTTGAATGAATCTCGGAATGACCTGTACCATATGAGCTGAGCAAAACAATTCTCTTTTGTGTTTCTTATTGTTGTACTAATGTGTGCATGTTCTGATGAGAGGTGTTTCCTTTTCTGTTCAACCTTGGTCACCTATGAAAGTTTTGTTTTTTGTTTTTATTGGGATGATGCAGACGAACTGTGTAACATTCGCCAGCTAATGTGTTTGCCTTCGCGAGGTATTCCATTGGGCAAATCCCTTCCGTATACCGGAAAACACTGGACATACATATTCACATATAACAAAAACACATTCAGTTATTTTGTACCGTATACGCTTTCCCACATCTTGTGTGAGGGGAATGATAAATAAGGTTCAGGTCTAAATGACGTCCAAACACTTTAATTTGACGTAAGCTGAAATGTGCACTGGTGCACTGCTGACACACTGTTCTGCTCCTCGGAGTTATCATAAGTATGCATACATACTTACCAGTAGTCATTGGGGGGGGGGGGAGGGAGGGAGGGAGGGAGAGGGAGACGAAGGGAGGGAGGAGAGAGAGAGAGAGAGAGAGAGAGAGAGAGAGAGAGAGAGAGAGAGAGAGAGAGAGAGATCACGGGCTCCACTTGACATAGACACACTAGAATTTCGAGGAGGAAAGGAAAGAGTCGCTGTCTCGTTGTTTCAATATAATGTTATATGACTAAGAGCTATAACGTCGAGCACGAACTATTAGTAAGCGTGATTAAATATCCTATCCGAGTACACAACATGCCTGTCGGTAGCGAGTCACACTATTACAAGCATTGGCACTGAGTTTTGGCTTTCCACTCTGTTCCGGATAATAAGCTGCTGAGCTGGCCAAACAAGAGGAAACAAACTTGCAGAATCCTCGCAGACGCTAGACAAAAGCCGAGAAACTCTGTCGGTAATTTTCTTAATGGAGGTCTAGCACAATCGTCCAGAATTCTCTCGTCTGTCCCTGTTCAATTTGATGTCTCCCGTGTAATTGTTCCACTTAATTTGGTCCGAATGCTGGAACAGACCTTCCAATCAGGGGCTATTCTCGTTCGGAGAAATTAGGGAGCAAATCCAAAGGTCCGCCACGGATTTTCATGTTTCACTCCTCCTCGCAGAAGAACATTTGCACTCAGTACGTTTCAGTCTCACAGTCGAATTTCTTTTCGTCGCAGTCAGTAGTCCTTTTCCCTGCCCGAAGTACCCAATCCATAAACTTCATCCTTTACGAGAAAAATTTCATTCTTCTTACAATGATCATCATTTGAGTAACACTCTTGGATGAACTGAAACGGACGTCTACAGAACTAGTTGCTCATTTTCCCCTAAACCTTTTCCTTCAGCCCGACCTGACCAGAATGACGAACACTCGAGGAGTACTCACATCGACCTCTAGTCTTTGTCTCCTTTGCAGTTGCATTACATTTTCCGACAGACCCCTCTACATGTTGTTTTAACTTCGGTAGTAGTAGAAAGCGCTGTCGAAACAGAAATGAGAGGTTGCTTTTAAGATGTCTACTAAGCAACAGAAGACATTAATATTGCCACGCAGGTTTCGCCACAAGTAACAGAGAAGAGGCAAATGTTAAAGGGACGTTCACAGTGAATGACAAAATACAGTCGCTGAAGAGAAAAAGCACCTGGTAATACACTACTGGCCACTAAAATTGCTACACCACAAAGATGGCGTGCTATAGACGCAAAATTTAACCGACAGGAAGAAGATGCTGTGATATGCAAATGATTAGCTTTTCAGAGCATTCACACAAGGTTGGCGCCGGTGGCGACACCTACAACGTGCTGACATGAGGAAAGTTTCCAACCGATTTCTCATACACAAACAGCAGTTGGTGGAACGTTGTTGTGATGGCTCGTGTAGGGAGCAGAAATGCGTACCATCACGTTTCCGACTTTGATAAAGGTCGGATTGTAGCCTATCGCGATTGCAGTTTATCGTATCGCGACATCGCTGCTAGCCGTGCTGCATCCCAACGGCCTCGAATCACTAGCGGTCGAGATGACAGGCATCTTTATCCGCATGGCTGTAACGGATCGTGCAGCCACGTCTCGATCCCTGAGTCAACAGATGGGGACTACTGCAAGACAACAACCATCTGCATGAACAGTTCGACGACGTTTGCAGCAGCGTGGGCTATCAGCTCGGAGACCATGGCTGCGGTTACCCTTGACGCTGCATCACAGACAGGAGCGCCTGCGATGGTGTACTCAACGACGAACCTGGGTGCACGAATGGCGAAACGTCATTTTTTCGGATGAATCCAGGTTCTGTTTACAGCATCATGATGGTCGCATCCGTGTTTGGCGACATCGCGGTGAACGCACATTGGAAGCGTGTATTGGTCATCGCGGTACTGGCGTATCACCCGGCGTGATGGTACGGGGTGCCATTGGTTACACGTTTCGGTCATCTCCTGTTCGCATTGACGGCACTTTGAACAGTGGACGTTACATTTCAGATGTGTTACGACCCGTGGCTCTACCTTTATCCGATCTCTGCGAAACCCTACATTTCAGCAGGATAATGCACGACCGCATGTTGGAGGTCCTGTACGGGCCTTTCTGGATACAGAAAATGTTTGACTGCTGCCCTGGCCAGCACATTCTCCAGATCTCTCACCAATTGAAAACGTCTGGTCAATGGTGGCCGAGCAACTGGCTCGTCACAATAGGCCAGCCACTACTCCTGATGAAGCTGCACACGATGTACCTGTACACGCCATCCAAGCTGTGTTTGACTCAATGCCCAGGCGTATCAAGGCCGTTATTACGGCCAGAGGTGGTTGTTCTGGGTACTGATTTCTCATGATGTAAGCACCCAAATTGCGTGAAAATGTAATCACATGTCAGTTCTAGTATAATATATTTGTCCAAAGAGTACCCGTTTATCATCCGCATTTCTTCTTGGTGCAGCAATTTTAATGGCCAGTAGTGTAGTCAGAAATCCGGTCCGAGGCTTGGCAAGCTGGTGTTTGGCCCAGTAAATGGCAGTGTGGGACTTCGTCGAATGCCTCCCAGAAGTCAAGAAACTCGGTATCAGCCTGATAGTTGGGAAACTGCGTTACCAATGTTTTACCATGTTGCCAGTTTTTTGAGTGTGCGCCCAGGAACAGCGTTATTTCGCAGTGATGCTGCCACAGCTGCGGCCAGTCAGCGGCGGCAGAGGGATGGATGTACGGACGGACGGACGGACGGACAGACTGCCCAGATGGTATCTGCAGGGCGCTGCCGGCCATGGCAAGCCGTGACGGCGCGTGCCCGGGACGCCTTTATTGGCTCGCAGCTGCTTACGCGCCAGATTGCCGGGATAAGCCTCCAGAAAACGCGGCAGGGATTTATTTGCGTGCAGCCCCTCATGTGTGGATGTGAAGAAGGCGCCACTAACGAGCGGCACGGCCCGCAACGACCGGCGACGGGAACGGCCAACGCACGAACTGCTCCTACTCCTACTCACACACTGCCAGCGGCCGCCGCGCGCGGCGCTGCCGTCTCTTGACATCTGCATACCCCTTTAGTGACCAGTGGGAACTATAGTTCCCACTTATTTGTTTTCGCTGTAAGTTCAGTGGTAATCCGTGTTCCCACTTCTAACTTGTGCTACCATCTCTGTTAGAGTGTGCTAACTATGTGGAGATTGTCAACGGTTAGGCGAAAGCTGTTGTATGTCTACCTTGTGAGCCAATCAATGCAGAAGCGCAGTTCCCGCGTGAAAACGAGCAACTGTTTCGACCGCTACAGCGTTTTTTGGATAGTGTGCTTTCCTTTTGCGTGTGAAGTGACTTGTGTTGTATTTATCTACTTTTATATTTATGAGGGAGATAGTATTAATGTATATTTGCTGGATTTGACTGAAAATTACATAAATATTCCGAGGCAAGTTAGTGGAAGCAGAAGTGAAGTATTCTGCCCATTGGCTGTGGCAAGGTATAATAAAATAATGGGAGGAGTGGATAGATTTGATCAGCTGCGTGAACCGTATGCTGTAGGCCTCGTTCATGGAAGTGGTGGCACAAACTGTTTTTCTTTCTTGTGGGTTTGGCAGTTGTCAATTCCTACGTTATGTGGAAGCTACAGAAGACAGAAGCAGACAAGCTAACAATTAGATTGCACTTGGCAAGGCAACTTATCTCTGGCTTCTCAAGTCGTAAGAGAAGAGGAAGGCCTGTTCATTTTCAAACACCAAAAAGAGGTGTGTCTGGAGTACCAGATGAAGTTTGTCTGGAGAAAGTTGGAACTCATTTCCCTACAAAAGGTACAACAAACAGAAGATGCCGCCAATGTAGCACCAAGAACGAAGAAAAGAGAACAAAAATAATGTGTAGCAACTGTCGTGTACCTTTGTGTGTGGCACCATGCTTCCCTAAGTTCCATAGTACATCACCTTAGTGAACTCAAAGGACAGTATGAACTAATGCAGATATAAATGTAATGTTTAACATGTTTTTGTACTAAAAAATAAAAGAAATACATTTTTTAAATTAGCAAGTGAAGTTACTCCAGAGTTCGATGGGAACAATAGTTGCCACTAATTTTTTTATACTCGTAGGCTAAACTCTCTCTTTCAAGATTTAAACTACGATTTTATGAACGGTTTCTGAGCCCAATAAAGTATTCATAAAAAGTCTACAACTTCCAGAAATAATTTGGTCACTAAAGGGATACTCGAGCGCCACACACCTACTCCTGTTGTGTGCTGTCCTTAGGTTAGTTAGGTTCAAGTAGTTCTAAGTTCTAGGGGACTGATGACCATCGATGTTAAGTCCCATAGTGCTCAGAGCCATTTGAACCATTTGAACACCTACTCCCTGCTACTCTGTAACATCTCATTCCCTGGCTGTTGCCTGAATGTCTTACCTTCGGCCATTGCCAACGATAGGGTCGGCTTTATGGAGCTGATGGGCCGAGTTTTCGACTAATCCTCCTAAATGGGTTGTGGCTGGAGCCTGCATGACTGGCTTACAGGGACAGTAATTTGATCTTTTGTGTGTATGTGTGTGTGTGTGTGTGTGTGTGTGTGTGTGTGTGTGTAGTGTGGGCTGAAGAGATCATCCTTGATGATTTATTCTTCTAGGATGGGATGTAAGGATAAAAGGAAAACACTTTATTTATTACACATTAGGCTTGGGCACGCAATGGGTCCTTTAGCCTGCTGTCTTTGGTGATGTCTATCTGCTGTGGAGGGTGAAATGTGTCTAGGCTGTTATGTGTGACTGTTTCCTCGTGTTGTGACAGATTGCCTATGGAGGGTGAAACTTTATTGACTTCGGTACCCGATACTTGTGCCATCTTGCAGGGTTTACCGTTCCTATCGATTCTAATTGTCGAACTTCGTCCCTAAGGGCATCGATTTTGTCAAAAACTCGAAGAGCCTTGTCATGGACCTTCTCTTGTATAGTGGTCTCGTGGAGTGCTGTGCGGATGTCGACGTTTCTTGTCCACCATGGAGTTCCTGTGATCTATCGATAGCAAATGTTTTGCAGCGCTTGGAGTTTGTTGTAGTTGGAGACGCACTCAGTTCCCCACGAGGTGGAGCCATACAACATTGTGTGTTCCACCGTTGCCTTATACAATTGGAGTTTAGTCTTAGGGTTGAGATCCTTACTCTTCAGGAACGGAATCAATGACCTGGCCATCTTCTGGGCTGACGTCTTCTTGTCGTCAATATGCTGCGTAAAGAGTAATTTTTTGTCAAGGTAGACACCGAGGTACTTCACTCCCGGCGACCATGGGATAAATTGATCAGCTATTTGGAGTCTGTCGTTGAGAACTGGTTTCCTCCGTGTGAACAGAACGGCTGCCGTCTTCGTCGGGTTGATCGTTATCTTATTTTGCAGCGCCCAGCGTTCCATTACAGCAAGTTGCCGTTGCATCCTAGCGATTAGTTGGTCCAAGTGTCGTCCAGTTGTCAGAAAGCCCGTATCGTCGGCATAAAATCTCGCCGTAACAAGGGAGACTGTTGGGATGTCATTTACACATAAGGCGTAAAACAGAGGCGAAATGACAGAGCCCTGCGGAATTCCTACGGAAATCAGTGTCACTTCGGAGTTTTTATTGTCGACTCGCACATACAGTTTCCTGTCCTGCAGAAAGCTGTCTATGAGTCCAATGTAACAATCCGCAATAGGGGTAATGCGATGCAGTTTGACGATAAGGTTGGGCCGCCACACCTTATCGTAAGCTTTTTCGACGTCAAGGAATACACCAATCGTGAAGTGCTGCTTGTTGTATCCTTCTTGTATCCGTTCGGTGATCCGTAGAAGTTGAAGTTCGGCAGATAACTTGTCCTTGAAACCGAATTGTTCGGGTCGTATAACATCATGCGCTGTAAGCGTGTCATGGAGCCTCTTAATTTCACCTTGAGGGCTGCAGCAGCAGAAGTTCTTAAAGTTTTAGCCAGCAGGCAGCACCTTGCAGAAACGCTGTAAGTAGAAGCAGGAAGTGGCCAGTGAGAATGCTTATGTCCTGATCCTAATTTTGAGTGGTTGGAAGTAGTGTGGGGTTTGGCGAAATCGAGGACTAGGTCTGAAGCACTTGTAGGGATTAGAAGTCATGTGCCCTCTGGAGTGGAGGTGGTGTTTTGTCGTGTATTTCTGAAGTCGTGAGTACAGTGTGTTAACTTTAAGTTGGCAGACCGCTCCCTTTTCCTGAATTGGTAGAAGTCGGTAAAGGTCGGACAGATTCGGCTGACAGTCATTCGTTTTTGGCTGTGGCCAAGATTAGCAAGCTGAGAGTACTGTATGAGGTAGAGAGTGTGCAGAATAAGGTGGCTGGCAGATGCACAGTCGACAGGGCAAGCCTGGGCAGAGCAGTAGTGGTGGGGGTTGCAGGTAGGTGGTAAGTGCGCCGTAGGGGAAATGCCGAGCGCTGGAGGGGAAGCCCCGTTCCAAACTGAAGCCTACACTCATGTTTTTTGCAAATATTAAGTGGAGCTCCTCCATGCCCACACTGGCATGGTGACCATCCAGAAAGATCTATTGTCGTCTCTGCTTTGGTTATGATCTAGAAAGAATTCCACTGAAATTCAATGAAAGTTGCAATTTATTTTCGCCTGGTTAACCATTTGTTAGAGAGTAAAACTTGGATTTCTGTTGTTGCTATGTAAGAATTTGCTTATTTTCCCAAAACACAGCAGACTTTAGACAATGTCTTCTCACTAACATGTTGTGCAGACGCCATTTCAAGAGAATTCTGAAACAGTGGCTTATTAAGAATTCTGGAAACTTCCCCCAGGCTGTGGCTGCGCCATGTCTCTTCAATATCCTTTCTTTCAGGAGTGCTAGTTCTGCAAGGTTTGCAGGATAGCTTCTGTAAAGTTTGGAAGGTAGGAGACGAGGTACTGGCCAAAACAAAGCTGTGAGGACGGGGCGAGAGTCGTGCTTGGGTAGCTCAGATGTTAGAGCACTTGCCCACGAAAAACAAAGGTCCCGAGTTCGAGTCTCGGCCCGGCACACAGTTTTGGTCTGCCAGTAGTTTCGTATCAGTGCACACTCTGCAGCAGAGTGAAATGGTTCAAATGGCTCTGAGCACTATGGGACTTAACTTCTGAGGTTATCAGTCCCCTAGAACTTAGAATTAATTAAACCTAACTAACCTAAGGAAATCAAACACATCCATGCCTGCGGGAGGATTCGAACCTGCGACCGTAGCGGTCGCACGGTTCCAGACTGTAGCGCCTAGAACCGCTCGGCCACACTGCTGCAGAGTGAAAATCTCGTTCGGGAAGTTTAGCACTGTCAGCACAACATTAAAGGACAGCAGTGTAGTGCATAGTTTCATGTACACTTGCTTTTATAGTTACAGTTTTGGCATCTTTCGTGGCAACAGTTCTTTTACTCGGCACATCAAATGTCGGAGGAGTTTCGTCCATATTCGCTGTCTGGGTTAATTCCACACTGGTTTCCTTTATGTGTTGAATAATAAAGTGATGGACAGGTAATATTTTCCCTTCATAGTCTTGTGGCATTTTCTGAGATATTTTGCGTTTGGTTCGGATGCTAAGGCCATGACGGTTCATAAACCTGTAACAGTAAACAACTCCACCCTTAAAGACTGTTAAGTTCCACTGTACCTCTAGCTTACGATCGTGTATATGAATCATTGTTGTATTAATTCCATAAAAAAATGTGCAAATGTGTGTGAAATCTTATGGGACTTAACTGCTAAGGTCATCAGTCCCTAAGCTTACACACTACTTAACCTAAATTATCCTAAGGACAAACACACACACCCATGCCGAAGGGAGGACTCGAACCTCCGCCGGGACCAGCCGCACAGTCCATGACTGCAGCGCCCTAGACCGCTCGGCAAATCCCGCTTGGCTGTATTAATTCCAATGCCATTTTGACGGTGTCCTTGCATCCTTTTCAATACGTCAAATTCTGATTTTGGTTATTTTGCACTCAGTCCTCTATTTCCACATTTTGTCTTCCTTATCTTTTTAAAAAATGTGTGTGAATTCCTAAGGGACCAAACTGCTGAAGTCATCGGTCCCCAGACTTACACACTACTTAAACTAACTTAAAGCTAAGGACAATACTCACACACCCATGTCCGAGGGAGGACTCGAACCTCCGGCGGGATGGGGCCGCACGATTAGTGATATGGCGCCTCTTACCCTGCGGCCACTCCGCGCGGCTTTTTTTTCTAGTTCTTCTTTACTAGCCGCCAATCACGAGTGGTTTTTTATGTTGGTGGGGGCCCGAAATGGCCCTCAGCTGCTCTGTTTCCATGTTCTTCTGCATGTGCTATTACTTCCAATTTATAGCCCGCTTCATGTGAATACCTTTTATTTTTTCCAATACGAAACTAGCTCCTAACAAAAATAGTGCACTATTATCCATACCACAAAAAACGAATTTCAGTCTAAGTTCACTGACCCCGTAGACTGCAAAGATGCATCATAGGCCACACAGTGTTCTGGGTCTGTGCTGGTGGGGCGGGAGGGAGGCAGTGTTGGCAAACTTGCGAATCCCCGCAACTCATATTCGTCGCTTCGGTGCGCTGCTGTTGCCAGTTGAATCCAAAGTTGCCAGATACTTGGGTTGGGTTGATGTGGTGGAAGAGACCAAACAGCGGGGTCTTCGGTCTCATTGGATTAGGGAAGGAAATCGGCCGTGCCCTTTCAAAGAAACCATCCCAGCATTTGCCTGAAGCGATTTAGGGAAATCACGGAAAACCTGAATCAGGATGGCCGGACGCGGGACTGAACCGTCGTCCTCCCGAATGCGAGTCCAGTGTGCTAACCACTGCGCCACCTCGCTCTGTGCCAGATAGTTTTCCGCATCATCGAATATATGGCGATTTTTAAGACTGGCGGGAATTTGTATCAAACACTCGACATTTTTATATTGATTTCGAGTGTAAGACTCTTACAACCCTACCACAACAAAGGTCAAAATTTAATATTGATTGTGGTGTTGCTCACGCTGCTAAATACTGCATTTTCGGGCAACAACAAAGTTATTATGTGGCAGGAGTCATTAGAGCACAGTTAATAAAGTCATTTCATGTAATAATGAATAAACTACGCACTCATCTTTTCGTGTTTCCCACGCTGGTCTCGTTGTAAAATCATGGCTCAATCGTCGAAAATGTAGGTGGTGATGATTCAAAGCTCGGATGCAAAGAGGCCTAGGTTTTATTCTGCGATATTCAAAAGTTTTATAGATGTGTTTCACAAACCATTCTTGAAGATTAAACCTTTGAAAGTTAGCACAATGGTGATGTAAAAAAAGTAATCAGCACTCCGAATTTAAGTTACACTTCTTTTTTATTGCTTTTGCTGCAATATCACGTAACACACAAAACATCACTTCACAATGCAAAACATACTTGAAAACATCTTCCTCACTGTTAAAGTTCACATTTTATAAGCTGACTACGTTATGCGTCTTTCCAACATGACGTCCAAGACTTGACTTTCTCAAGGTCGGACACTCTAACTAACTAATAATCGCTTACGCGCCCAAAAATCAGAGTTACAAGTACGTCAAAGATCATAGTGACAAAAGAAAGAATACACATAAGAATAATATCACTGCAATACAAACATATCGATGTATCAAAGTACCTCTACATTAATGAAATCAAATCTCAATGTTGTCTCATAAATATGTCAACTACTTTACAGAAACACAGTAGAATATTGCTGGTATCGAGAGGTTCAGGTGAGGTGCCGTAATGGTTACGTAATTCAAGTACCATTACAAGACGTACCTGAATTTTGTAGACAATTTTTCGAAGAAAAACTGCGCCCTACAGTTCACCGTTTCTGCCACTTGTTTCGAATATTTTTCCTTTTAATCTTGATGGTATAGTATTTCGATTTGATTAAAAAAAGAAGAAAAAACCAAAGTAATTAACAGTTGTATGTAAATATTGTTAAAAATCCATCGTTTTATAGATTTTTAAAACGTTTGTAAAATATTTCACCTTTTAACCACTTGCTTTCGTCTTCTTGTACATTTTGAAGCATTTTGGTGAAGAGGTGTATCGCTGGAAGTCCATTCTCTGCCCATATGGGGCGAGGAGGGCGAAATTACAATACGGAAAAATAGGTGGGTAACGTTGTTCCATTATAGTGGTCCACTTTAGAGTGGGCGTTCAAAATAACTGACACGCTCGATATAGTCTGCATGTTGGGAAAGACACCGTAAAATACCGTGCGCTCTCCACGCTCTGACACAGTCCGAACTGGCGGCAGCGGGGAGCGGGCCCGCAGCTGCGCACGGCTTTATCGCCACTTGGCACCGGGCGCCCGCCGCCTCACCTGTTGATTCGGGGTCGTTGGCGGGCTGCCGCGCCTTTATCGCGCATCTCGTCCCAAATGACGTCCCACTTGCTGAGCGGCGTGGCCCGCTAAGCGCTCGCCCGCATTCAATATCGCCGGCACGAACTCAGATTGTTTGCTCAGATAGCCGTGCGGCAGCTCGCTATTGCTTTACAGAGCGGCGCTTGGCCAACCGTTCTCTTCCAGGACCGCTTGTGGCACCGCGCCTTCCTGGCAACTTCGAGTCGTACTTCGCTCAAGTACAGTCGCACACGACGTAACGTGGATGGCCGCATAAGTGTTTCACAGAGGAAGACCGCACTGCAGTTCCGTCTCTAAATCCTCCCACAAACGAAAAAATGGCTGACATCGAAATAAGTGTCCAAAGAATAGAAAAGCAACTGGAATCATTCTACACAGAGTACGCGAAAGAACTTGCCCACCTTCTAACAGGCGTGTACAGCAAGTCTCTAGAGGAACGGAAGGTTCCAAATGATTGGAAAAGAGCACAGGTAGTCCCAGTCTTCAAGAAGGGTCGTCGAGCAGATGCGGAAAACTATAGACCTATATCTCTGACGTCGATCTGCTGTAGAATTTTAGAACATGTATTTTGCTCGCGTGTCATGGCGTTTCTGGAAACCCAGAATCTACTCTGTAGGAATCAACATGGATTCCGGAAACAGCGATCGTGTGAGACCCAACTCGCTTTATTTGTTCATGAGACCCAGAAAATATTAGATACAGGCTCCCAGGTAGATGGTATTTTCCTTGACTTCCGGAAGGCGTTCGATACAGTTCCGCACTGTCGCCTGATAAACAAAGTAAGCGCCTACGGAATATCAGACCAGCTGTGTGGCTGGATTGAAGAATTTTTAGCAAACAGAACACAGCATGTTGTTCTCAATGCAGAGACGTCTACAGACGTTAAAGTAACCTCTGGCGTGCCATAGGGGAGCGTTATGGGACCATTGCTTTTCACAATATATATAAATGACCTAGTAGATAGTGTCGGAAGTTCCATGCGGCTTTTCGCGGATGATGCTGTAGTATACAGAGAAGTTGCAGCATTAGAAAATTGTAGCGAAATGCAGGAAGATCTGCAGCGGATAGGCACTTGGTGCAGGGAGTGGCAACTGACCATTAACATAGACAAATGTAATGTATTGCGAATACATAGAAAGAAGGATCGTTTATTGTATGATTATATGATAGCGGAACAAACACTGGTAGCAGTTACTTCTGTAAAATATCTGGGAGTATGCGTGCGGAACGATTTGAAGTGGAATGATCATATAAAATTAATTGTTGGTAAGGCGGGTACCAGGTTGAGATTCATTGGGAGAGTCCTTAGAAAATGTAGTCCATCAACAAAGGAGGTGGCTTACAAAATACTCGTTCGACCTATACTTGAGTATTGCTCATCAGTGTGGGATCCGTACCAGGTCGGGTTGACAGGGGAGATAGAGAAGATCCAAAGAAGAGCGGTGCGTTTCGTCACACGGCTATTTGGTAACCGTGATAGCGTTACGGCGATGTTCAGCAAACTCAAGTGGCAGACTCTGCAAGAGAGGCGCTCTGCGTCGCGGTGTAGCTTGCTGTCCAGGTTTCGAGAGGGTGCGTTTCTGGATGAGGTATCGGATATATTGCTTCCCCCTACTTATACCTCCCGAGGAGAGCACGAATGTAAAATTAGAGAGATTCGAGCGCGCACGGAGGCTTTCAGACAGTCGTTCTTCCCGCGAACCGTACGCGACTGGAACAGCAAAGGGAGGTAATGACAGTGGCACGTAAAGTACGCTCCGCCACACACCGTTGGGTGGTTTGCGGAGTATAAATGTAAATGTAGATGTAGAGTATAAGATGGTGACAGTTACTAGCGTGCTCGTAAGTATCATGGTATTTTAATGAAGATTGCACTCGAATCAAGCTGGTGGTATTACGAACAAGTAGCGAAAATTGTTCTTTTTAAGTGATATCTGTGCTGTGACGAGAGAACCACTTTATTACCGCTGTCGACGTGTGACTGCTTGCGAGACAGTCGGGTCACGAGTTGCTCAGCAAGCGCCGCAGCTGGCGGCAGAAGAGAAGACGACAGCGAAACAGATGGGCAGACACGGGAGGGCCGAGGCCTGCCGGCCAGAGTCCGGGAGGCGGCTGGGCCACGTCCCGGCCCCAGAGGCGGCCATAGCGCTTTCCGGGCACGGACGTCCCCTCGAGGACGCGTCCTCGTCTCCGGCGACGCTCCGCGCTACGGCGCCCGCCTACGCTCTACCAGAGACACGGCCGCAGCTGCGTCGCGACGCTCACCGATGCCGCCTCTGTCGCGACGCGCACTTCCTGTCTGCGCTCATTCTTTATCGTCTGAAACCCAGCCCTCTACGTGACCATGGAAGCGGTACTTTCCGGGGTCCAAGTTGATGCCGTATTCCTAAACACAAGGCGCTCGATACAGTTCCGCTCTGCCACCTCTCGAATCGGAGCCCAGTTCGAAGCGGAACTCATCACTGAAGACAATTCTACTCCAGTCAATGAGATTCCATGGGGAAGACGTGTCTGGAAATGTGCCGGACCTGGTGGGATACTAGCCTGACTGTCGCCCGCTATCTGACAACCAGGAGTCGTGGTCTAGGCTACCATTTTTTTGATAGCAGGAACCTTTGTCATCCGCGACACCCTTACAACATAGCAGTACTTCGTCGATATACTGCACCCCGTTTTGTTGCCCTTCATGGGAAGCCATCCTGGGCATAGACTTCAGCAAGATAATGCTCGTCCACACACGGAGAGAGTTTCTGCTGCTTTTCTGAGTGCTTGCCAAACCCTGTCTTGGCCAGCAAGGTCGCGGGATCGCTTCCCAGTCGAGAACGTTTGGAGCATTTTGGGTAGGGTCCTCCAACAATATTGGGATTTTGACGATCTAACATGCCAGTATTGATTTAAGTGTCAGGAAGTCATTTCTGAAAGTATTCGTATGGAGTGTAGCCATGTATGGAAGTGAAACATGGACGATAAATAGTTTGGACAAGAAGAGAGTAGAAGCTTTCGAAATGTGGTGCTACAGAAGAATGCTGAAGATTAGATGGGTAGATCACATAACTAATGAGGAAGTATTGAATAGGATTGGGGAGAAGAGAAGTTTGTGGCACAACTTGACCAGAAGAAGGGATCGGTTGGTAGGACATGTTCTGAGGCATCAAGGGATCACCAATTTAGTATTGGAGGGCAGCGTGGAGGGTAAAAATCGTAGAGGGAGACCAAGAGATGAATACACTAAGCAGATTCAGAAGGATGTAGGTTGCAGTAGGTACTGGGAGATGAAAAAGCTTGCACAGGATAGAGTAGCATGGAGAGCTGCATCAAACCAGTCTCAGGACTGAAGACCACAACAACAACAACAACAACATGCCAATTGCACAGAATTTGGCACGATATCCCACACGAGCCCATCCAGCAACTCTATCAATCAATGACAAGCCATGTAACTGCTTTCGCAGGAGGACCAGCGCTTTATTGGCTGGCTGAATTGGTAGAGCTATCTCTCTTCAATAAATCATTCAGCTTTTCTGAAATTGTAATCACTTATTTGCTTGTAGATGTATATCACATCTACCGATTTCCATCCCATTCTACACCAAGAAGAAATGCAGATGATAAACGGGTATTCATTGGACAAATATATTATACTAGAACTGACATCTGATTACATTTTCACGCGATTTGGGTGCATAGATCCTGAGAAATCAGTACCCAGAACAACCACCTCTGGCCGTAATAACGGCCTTGATACGCCTGGGCAGTGCGTCAAACAGAGCTCGGATGGCGTGTACAGGTACAGCTGCCCGTGCAGTTTCAACACGATACCACAGTTCATCAAGAGCAGTGACTGGCGTATTGTGACGAGCCAGTTGCTCGGCCACCATTGACCAGACGTTTTCAATTGGTGAGAGATCTGAAGAATGTGCTGGCCAGGGAAGCAGCGGTCGTGCATTATCCTGCTGAAATGTAGGGTTTCGCAGGGCTCGAATGAAGGGTAGAGGCACGGGTCGTAACACATCTGAAATGTAAAGTCCACTGTTCGAAGTACCGTCAATGCGAACAAGAGGTGACCGAGACGTGTAACCAATGGGACCCCATACCATCACGCCCGGTGATACGCCAGTATGGCGATGACGAATACACCCTTCAAATGTGCGTTCACCACGATACCGCCAAATACGGAAGCGACCATCATGATGCTGTAAACAGAACCTGGATTCATCCGAAAAGATGACGTTTAGCCATTCGTGCACCCAGGTTCGTCGTTGAGTACACCATCGCAGGCGCCCCTGTCTGTGATGCAGCGTCAAGCGTAACCGCAGCCATGGTCTCCGAGCTGATAGTCCATGCTGCTGCAAACGTCGTCGAACTGTTCGTGCAGATGGTTGTTGTCTTGCAGTCGTCCCCATCTGTTGACTCAGGGATCGAGACGTGGCTGCACGATCCGTTACAGCCATGCGGATAAGATGCCTCTCATCTCGACTGCTAGTGATACGAGGCCGTTGGGATCCAGGACGGCGTTCCGTATTACCCTCCTGAACCCACCGATTCCATATTCTGCTAACAGTCATTGGATCTCGACCAACGCGAGTAGCAATGTCGCGATACGATAAACCGCAATCGCGATAGGCTACAATCCGACCTTTATCAAAGTCGGAAACGTAATGGTACGCATTTCTCCTCCTTACACGAGGCATCAGAACAACGTTTCACCAGGCAACGCCAGTTAACTGCTGTTTGTGTATGAGAAATCGGTTGGAAACTTTCCTCATGTCAGCACGTTCTAGGTGTCGCCACCGGCGCCAACCTTGTGTGAATGCTCTGAAAAGCTAATCATTTGCATATCACCTCATCTTCTTCCTGTCGGTTAAATTTTGCGTCTGTAGCACATCATCTTCGTGGTGTAGCAATTTTAATGGCCAGTAGTGTACATATGAGCAGGTTGTAACTCAGAACAGCGATTGCGTCAGGCATTGGGAGGATCGTCAGAAAGAACAATCCACCCACGAAGGCGGTAACTTAAAAAAAATATCTCGTCCTATGTATACTTAAGTACCACTCGTCAGTTTCAAATCCTTTCCTCCTAGGACCGAGAGAGAAAATGGAGAACATCCGAAGAAGGGCAGCGCGTTTCACCACGAGTTCCTATAGTAGTGCAAATGTGCCATTGTAGTGCTTATGCAACTCCAGTGGAAAACATTACAATAGAGGCGTTGTGCATTACGGTTTCGTGTACTGCTTAAATTCCGAGATCGTAGATTCCTTGAAGAGTTAACCACCACACTGCTTGCTACTACATGTAATGTTAGTCTTACACAACTCGCAAACGCGGCTCGGACAACCCAAAAGAGGGCGAGGAAATGGCCTTGTAATAAAAGAAAAAAATTACGGATCTTTTTATTTATTTATTTATTTTTTCATCGGTTAATTTCTACTTGTGGCTGTTGGAGAAAACAATTCCTTTATTCCCACATATATTTAGCAATAACTTAACACTACACACATGAATGAATTGTGTAGACATGAAAAGCACGGAATAACTAACAAAAGCTAAGTCCAAGAATAACTATATCACTTCACGGAATACTTATGAAGCACTGTACACTTGTAGGGATCGATTGTCAGAGATAGGTCACTACATGACTCCCCCCTTTAATGCTAACGATACCGCAGATTAAATTTCACACGCCGCCCAGCTCTTGTAACTACTTCTTTCTTGAAACCGGGCGGTGCGTCACGTGTGTCAGTGGTTGTGTCAGGCAGTGGTGTAGCAGTCCTCGACGTCGGTCTTGGTGTTGCAGTGACTGGTGTTCGCTGAGCGTTGTGGTGTTCATGGGGCACAGGAACACATCTTGTAGCTTCTCCTGTCTTCTCTGGTTTGTGTTCAGTGGTAGCTGTGGTGTCTGTTGCGTCCAGAAATGCGGGACGCGGGGTGGTATGCCTTGGTGCGTATGCGTTTCGTACCAAATAACGCAGCCAATGCTTTGTCGTCCTTGATCAGTTGTAATTCTCAGTTGAACTCCAAACCGGGCAATCCAACCACGAAAAAATGCTTGAGCTATAGTTTCTGCAGTGATGTCCTTCATTGGAAATGCCTCAGGCCACCTAGTAAATCTGTCAATCACCGTGAGGCAATAACTGTAGCCTTCCGATGTCGAGAGTGGGCCGATGACGTCAACATCGCAGTATACGCTAGCAGCTAACTAGTGGTAGAAGAGAGAGTCATCTGGAGAGCGTAGTCGTAGCAACAGCGTACCTGTTGCCTAGCGACGCCTTCCCGCCCCAAGCACTCGTGGCCAGACCGTATCCGGCGACGGACTGGCGATGCTATCTCCAGCGGCTGCTCGACGTACTGAAGTTATTAATACCTGTCTCGAAAGTGGTTCGAGGGAGCCACTTTGGGAATTTGGTCGGAAATCACTTGTATACGAACTAGTGATCACGCCACTTATATTCCCGAACGATATGAAATTGCGCAGCTCTTCGCCAGCCACGAGCAACCGGCGGCGGGTGAGAGTATTAAAACTGCCTTGTAGCAGAGCGGGTAAAATAGTCTTAAAGGAGCAACGCTAATGTTCCCGGCCGAGCCCTCAGGCGCACGTCACGTCATCCAAACTATGTTAGCGCCCTTTTTCCCCAGTCGCAAATGATACAGTGCGAGGTGCCAAAGCCTGTAATTCACTATCGCCGGCCTTCAACGGGAAGGCGAAACACTGGCCATGCAAAAGCAAAATTAATGGTGATCATGTTGTTTTATAGTGTTTGCCGAAAACAGATTTATCCCTTTTGAGCTTAAACGCTCACGGAAGGCGCTTCTCACAACGTCGACTCCCAGAGAAAAGGCCCGAAGCATTTAATATTCTGCCAAAACACTCTCCACACGCCATCGTTGAGGTATATGGCAATACGAGGGTGAGTCAGATTAAAACCTTAAATTTGTTATAACAAATCGAAATTTCGCGCCGTTATCCTGTAAGTTGGTAAGCGTGCTACAAACAACGCGAAGAATGGCCTGTAGGTGGCAGCATAGTGCTGATACACACATACCGTCGCAGTATCAGCATAAAGATGGCCTCCCCACTTGATAAGTGCACCAGGAAACAACAGAGTTCTGTTATTCGGTTTTTGCGTAGTGAAGGTGTGAAACCTATTGAAATTCATCGACGAATGAAGGTTCAGTACGGTGATGCATGTTTGTCACAGCAGCAAGTCTACGAATGGAGTAGAAAGTTCGCAAACGGTGTGAGTTCGGTGGAAGATGCTCCTCGTCCAGGTCACACACAACGAGTTGTGACTCCACAGAACATTGCAGCAGTTGAAACCATAGTGAAGGAAAACCGGTGAGTGACACTGAATGACACTGCAGCATGTTTACAGATTAGTCACGGGTCAGCACACCACATTGTGCATGGTGTGCTCCAGTTTCACAAAGTGTCTGCAAGATGGGTGCCACGGCAGCTGACTCCTGAAATGAGAGAACGACGTGTTGATGCTTGTGAAGAGCTTCTTCGGCGCTTTGAACGAGAAGGTGATGGCTTCCTTGCAAGAATCGTTACTGGGGACGAAACCTGGGTTCACTTCCGCCAACCGGAAACGAAGAGAGCGAGCAAGGAATGGCGCCATTCCTCATCACCAAAACCAAAGAAATTTCGAACAGAACCATCAGCAGGGAAGGTTATGCTGACTCTCTTCTGAGACGAAAAAGGCGTCATTTTGGCGCATTACATGCCTAGAGGGACCACTGTCACCAGTGCATCATACACAGATCTCCTAAAAAATCATCTGCGGCCTGCAATCAAATCAAAGTGATGTGGATTGCTGTCAGCAGGTGTCCTTTTCGAACATGGCAATGCAAGGCCCCACACTGCCCGTACAATCACAGACCTGCATTTTGAGTGTCTTCCTCATCCACCATACTCACCAGACCTTGCCCCAATTGACTTCCAAATGTTTGGACCGTTCAGAGACGCAATGGGAGGAAAGACGTTCCGTTCTGATGGAGAGCTACGCCGCGCGGTGCATGAGTGGTTGCGCGGACTACCAAAAGAATTTTTTTCTAAAGGAATTAATGCACTTTGTAAGCGCTGGAGGACTTGCATTGAGCGTGGGGGAGATGATGTTGAAAAGTGATACAGCTTTGTACCACTTCTGCACAATAAACAATATTTAAAAAAAAAAATGTAAGGTTTTCATTTGACTCACCCTCGTACTAAGTAGTGTATAAAAAACGAAGGAAATGGTTCAAATGGCTCTGAGCACTATGGGACTTAACTTCTGACGTCATCAGTCCCCTAGAACTTAGAACTACTTAAACCTAACCAACCTAAGGACGTCACACACATCCATGCCTGAGGCAGGATTCGAACCTGCGACCGTAGCGGTCGCGTGGTTCCAGACTGAAGCGCCTAGAACCGCTAGGCCACTTCGGCCGGCTGTCTACTGGTAGAGCCAAAGATGATTACAGAGCTTTACATACATCGGTAGTGACTAGAATCTTACTATTGCTAAGGTTCCTGTCGTCTGCTAGGATAAATGCATGTGACAGTCATAACAGCTCTTCTACACGCTGCATCTAATAGCAATTTGCGTGAGCTACAATCACAGTTGCGGTGACTGAAAACAAAAGACACAGAAGTCATGGCTTACAAGTACTCACTACTGAGAAAAGAGTTATGGTCACATTGACACAGTCTGTTCCACAAGAAAGTGTGCGCCATAGTTTTAAATGTAACCTCCGCAGCGAAATCTCTGATATTTGTCTCGAATCTGTACTCATTGCGCTTTTGCACAGTGTATAGATAAACAGTGTGAAAGTTGAATTTCTTGTTTTGTCAGTTGCAGTTTAAAATGAGTGCAAAGCGTCACGAGGCCGTGTTCCTTGTAAATCATACAATGGGACCATAGCTTTCACATGTAGCTGCTGGTAAAATTCTTAGGAAGTCAAAGCCATTAATTGCGAAGTGGGTCAAGACAATGGGCTGTCCACGACGGATTGGCTTGCAATGTCTCAGAGTGCAAATCCGATCGCAAATGTTTTGTCGTATATTAAGATGAAGCTTAAAGGAAAGCCAATATATACTTTGACGCAGCTGTCATATAAAATCAGGACGATATGGAGATCGTTACCGGGAGAATATGCAGGAAATCTCGTGAAAAGCATGCCAAAAAAGTGCCAGGCTATAATCGATATGGCGGAGATTGGATTAACTATTAGGTAGTTGTCCATGTATTTTCATGTTAACATATATTTATAATAGCGTCTTGTATTTCATACAGGTAACGCCTACGCTTTCTTGTGGAACTGACTGTATGTGTACTGCTTCCGTCCTACACCAACTTTAATGGAACACGCCGTGCAGATACAAACAATGTACGTATAGCCGAACTGTGGAAATATATACAGTACAACAGCTTAGTAGTCCTAAGATTCTAGCCACTATCGATGTATATAGAGCATGGGTTCTACCAGTAGACAGTGATCATCTATTCAGTCGCCTCTGCGTGGTATGAGTCTGTTCACAGCGTTAACGCCGATTACAGTTTTAACACGAATGTGTACAATAATGTAGCACAGTTTTCATAGATTGACGACGTAATTCATGTTACTATACAGGGTGAGTCACCTAACGTTACCGCTGGATATATTTCGTAAACCACATCAAATACTGACGAACCGATTCCACAGACCGAACGTGAGGAGAGGGGCTAGTGTAATTGTTTAATACAAACCATACAAAAATGCACGGAAGTATGTTTTTTAACACAAAGCTACGTTTTTTAAATGGAACCCCGTTAGTTTTGTTAGCACATCTGAACATATAAACAAATACGTAATCAGTGCCGTTTGTTGCATTGTAAAATGTTAATTACACCCGGAGATATTGTAACCTAAAGCTGACGCTTGAGTACCACTCCTCCGCTGTTCGATCGTGTGTATCGGAGAGCACTGCAACATACATCGCGTTTCTACAGAATGATCTGCCAACGTTGCTCGAAAATGTCCCACTGGAAACGCGTCGACGTGTGTGGTATCAGCATTCCGCAATTAACACTAGGCTGACCCTTGACAGGATGTTCGACGGGCGTTTCATAGGACGTGGAGGACGCATAAATTGGCCAGCCCATTCTCCTGATCTTACACCTCTGGACTTCTTTCTGTGGGGTACGTTAAAGGAGAATGTGTACCGTGATGTGCCTACAACCCCAGAGGATATGAAACAACGTATTGTGGCAGCCTGCGGCGACGTTACACCAGATGTACTGCGGCGTGTACAACATTCATTACGCCAGAGATTGCAATTGTGTGCAGCAAATGATGGCCACCACACTGAACATCTATTGGCCTGACATGTCGGGACACACTCTATTCCACTCCGTAATTGAAAACGGAAACCACGTGTGTACGTGTACCTCACCCCTCATGGTAATGTACATGTGCGTCAGTGAAAATGACCAATAAAAAGGTGTTAGCATGTGGACGTAATGTGCTGTTCCAGTCTCTTCTGTACCTAAGGTCCATCACCGTTCCCTTTGGATCCCTACGTAATTCGGTGCTTTCCGATATACACAATCGAACAGCGGAGGAGTGGTACTCAAGCGTCAACTTTAGGTTACAATATCTCCGGATGTAATTAACATTTTACAATGCAACAAACGGCACTGATTACGTGTTTGTTTATATGTTCAGATGTGCTAACAAAACTAATCTGGTTCCATTTTAAAAAAACGTAGCTTTGTGTTAAAAAACATACTTCTGTGCATTTTTTTATGGTTTGTATTAACCAGTTACACTAGCCCCTCTCCTCACGTTCGGTCTGTGGAATCGATTCGTCAGTATTTGATGTGGTTTACGAAATATATCCAGCGGTAATGTTAGGTGATTCACCCTGTATAATGACAGGTAACTCTGTTCAATTGAGAACCATTATTTTATTTGGTGCACTACACACTGAAGAACCAGAGAAACTGGTACACCTCCTAATATCGTGTAGGGCCTCCCCATGCACGCGGGCGTACGCCGCAAGGACTCGACTAATGTCTGAAGTAGTGCTGGAGGGAATTGACACCATGAATCCGTAAGAGTACGAGGGGGTGGAGCTCTCGCCGGAGCAGCACGTTGCAAGGCATCCCAGCCATGTTCATATCTGGGGAGTTTGGTGGCAAGCGGAAGGGTTTTAACACAGAAGAGAGTTCCTGGAGGCACTCTGTAGCAATTCTGGATGTGTGGAGTGTCGCATTGTCCTGCTGGAGTTGCCCAAGTCCGTCGGAATGCACAAAAGACGTGACTCGTGCAGGTGATCAGACAGGATGCTTATGTGCGTGTCACCTGTCAGAGTCGTATCTAGATGCATCAGGGTTCCCATATCACTCCAACTGCAAACGCCCCACACCGTTACAGAGCCTCCACCAGCTCCAACAGTGGCATGCAGGGTCCATGGATTCATGAGGTCGTCTCCATACCCGTACACGACCATCCGCTCGATACAATTTGAAACGATACTCGTCCGACCAGGCAACATGTTTCCAGTCATCGGCAGTCCAGAGTCGGTTTGTAGAGATGGGGCCCCTCCACGACCGCACCAACGTGGTGACCAAACCAAAAGTTCTACTGTGACCTCCATCAACATGTTAGTTATCTAACAGGTGGATCACAAGATGCTGGGCTGTGATGTTGTCCGTCCGTCTGGGTAAGACTACGCATTAACACGGCCCATCAGGTGATAGATAGTGGACGAAACGCGAGTGAGGGTAGCGATTTGAAGAGCAGAGGGAAAAAAGTGCTAAGGCTCGTGCCGTGGGAAAAAAAAACCTCTGCGGCAGTGGGATAGGTAGTAAGAGCAGTAGTGGCTTACTAGCTGCGATAGTTCATGCAAGGTTGGATTTGTTAGTATGGGTATCATGCATCATTACCGTGGCAAGCGATGGCGATGTATCCCAGTTGCTGCAGACGCTACATTCCTGGAACAATCAAGATCTTTATATAGTAGTGGGAGGTCGGCCATAGATCATCTCACTGTGTGGGGTATGTGTGGAGCTTGTTTTCATGCAGTGTACGGTACGGCTTCCCTGCGTGGTGCCAGTTATTCGGCAGTGTATTCCAGCTGGATATCCAGTAATGGCGTCTGATTAACAGGGGCTCACCTGTACCATTGTGTTTGCGTGTGCCGTTGACGGGCCCAGGCAAGGGGTAAAGCTTTGTGTCGTGCAGTCATCAAGAATACACGAGTGGGCCTTAGGCTCCGAAAGCCCATATCGATGATGTTTCGTTGAATGGTTCGCACGCTGATACTTGTCGGTGGCCCAGCATTGAAATTTGCAGCAGTATGCGGAAGGGTTGCACTTCTGTCACGTTGAACGGTTCTCTTTAGTCGTCGTTGGTCCCGTTCTTGCAGGATCTTTTTCCGGCAGCAGCGATGTCGGAGATTTGATGTTTTACCGGATTCCTGATATTCACGCTATACTCGTGAAATGGTCGTACAGGAAAATCCCCACTTCATCGTTACCCCGTAGAGGCTGTGTCCCACCGCTCGTGCGCCGACTGTAACACCACGTTCAAACTCACTTTAATCTTGATAACCTGCCATTGTAGCAGTAGTAACCGATCTATCAATTGCGCCAGACACTTGTCGTCTTATGTAGGCGTTGTCGACCACAGCGTCGTATTCTGTCCGTTTACATGCCTCTATATTTGAAAACGCATGCCTGTACAAGTTTCTTTGGCGCTTCAGTTTAGGAACCTGATGATGTTGTCAGACGACTAAAACTTGTTGTACAAATAAAGCTTTTTACGAGCAGCTCAAGCCGGTAATATTTATCAAGTGTCGAATGATGACAGCCAAAGTGACGTCGCCCTTGCTGCGGCTCCGCCTGGAGCAGTACAGTGGCAGTGTGACAGTGGAGTGAGGGCCGCGCCGTGGCGTGTTGCAGTGCGAGGAGCCGCTGTCGGGCGGCGACATGGCGGTGTTCGCGTCGCGCGCCGGGCCCGCCGCCTGCTGGCACCCCGCCTGCTTCACCTGCTGCGTCTGCCGCGAGCTGCTGGTCGACCTCATCTACTTCTGGAAGGACGGCCGCCTCTACTGCGGACGACACCACGCCGAGACGCTCAAGCCCCGCTGCTCCGCCTGCGACGAGGTGAGTGGACACGAACGGCGGCTCGCGCGACGCCTGCCGAGCAGGCGCCGTCGACTAGCTAGGCTTGCTCACCTGCAGGTAGCTTCGGAGTAAAACCTCCAGTGCTACATTCCTCTGAATGTTACTCTCACGGGCCATTGAGGAGTCCTGTCGCCGTCTGACGTCACAGTCTGCAAGGCGAGGCCTCCGTGAAAGGTAGGCCGCGGCGCATATGCCACACCACGTGGCACTACACGTCTTAAGAGTGACTGCAGCAGTCTCCGGTGGGGAGCGAGTATTTCAGACTAGTTGAATAATTCTTAATTGCGCGTTTAAATGCATGCAAGATGTCAATAGCATACGACAAAGTTAAGACCTTTAACGGGTACTTTTCCGTTGTTGTTGTTGTTGTGGTCTTCAGTCCTGAGGCTGGTTTCTACATCTACATCTACATGATTACTCTGCAATTCACATTTAAGTGCTTGGCAGAGGGTTCATCGATCCACAATCATACTATCTCTCTACCATTCCACTCTCGAACAGCGCGCGGGAAAAACGAACACCTAAACCTTTCTGTTCGAGCTCTGATTTCTCTTATTTTATTTTGATGATCATGACTACCTATGTAGGTTGGGCTCAACAAAATATTTTCGCATTCTGAAGAGGAAGTTGGTGATTGAAATTTTGTAAATAGATCTCGCCGCGACGAAAAACGTCTTTGCTTTAATGACTGCCATCCCAACTCGCGTATCATATCTCCCACACTTTCTCCCCTATTACGTGATAATACAAAACGAGCTGCCCTTTTTTGCACCCTTTCGATGTCCTCCGTCAATCCCACCTGGTAAGCATCCCACACCGCGCAGCAATATTCTAACAGAGGACGAACGAGTGTAGTGTAAGCTGTCTCTTTAGTGGACTTGTTGCATCTTCTAAGTGTCCTGCCAATGAAACGCAACCTTTGGCTCGCCTTCCCCACGATATTATCTATGTGGTCTTCCCAACTGAATTTGTTCGTAATTTTAACACCCAGGTACTTAGTTGAATTGACAGCTTTGAGAATTGTACTATTTATCGAGTAATCGAATTCCAACGGATTTCTTTTGGAACTCATGTGGGTCAACTGCCACCAGCTCTCCATGCTACTCTATCCTGTGCAAGCTTCTTCATCTCCCAGTACCTACTGCAACCTACATCCTTTTGTATCTGTTTAGTGTATTCATCTCTTGGTCTCCCTCTACGATTTTTACCCTCCACGCTACCCTCCAATACTAAATTGGTGATCCCTTGATACCTCAAAACATGTCCTACCAACCGATCCCTTCTTCTTGTCAAGTTGTGCCACAAACTCCTCTTCTCCCCAATTCTATTCAATACCTCCTCATTAGTTATGTGATCTACCCATCTAATCTTCAGCATTCTTCTGTAGCACCACATTTCGAAAGCTTCTAATCTCTTCTTGTCCAAACTGTTTATCGTCCACGTTTCACTTCCATACATGGCTACACTCCATACAAATACTTTCAGAAACGACTTCCTGACATTTAAATCTATACTCGATGTTAACAAATTTCTCTTCTTCAGAAACGCTTTCCTTGCCATTGCCAGTCTACACTTTATATCCTCTCTACTTCGACCATCATCAGTTATTTTACTCCCTAAATAGCAAAACCCCTTTACTACTTTAAGTGTCTCATTTCCTAATCTAATTTCCTCAGCATCACCCGACTTAATTCGACTACATTCCATTATCCTCGTTTTGATTTTGTTGATGTTTATCTTATATCCTCTTTTCAAGACACTGTCCATTCCGTTCAGGTGCTCTTCCAAGTCCCTTGCTGTCTCTGACAGAATTACAGTGTCATCGGTGAACCTCAAAGTTTTTATTCCTTCTCCATGGATTTTAATTCCTACTCCGAATTTTTCTTTTGTTTCCTTTACTGCTTGCTCAATATACAGATTGAATAACCTCGGGGAGAGGCTACAACCCTGTCTCACTCCTTTCCTAATCACTGCTTCCCTTTCGTGCCCCTCGACTCTTATGATTGTCATCTGGTTCCTGTAAAAATTGTAAATAGCCTTTCGCTCCCTGTATCTTACCCCTGTCACCTTCAGAATTCGAAACAGAGTATTCGAGTCAACACTGCCAAAAGCTTTCTGTAAGTGTACAAATGTCAGGGATTTTCTCTGCCTCGTGATGACTGAGTGTTGGGTGATGTCCTTAGGTTAGTTAGGTTTAAGTAGTTCTACGTTCTAGGGGACTGATGACCATAGACATTAAATTCCATAGTGCTCAGAGCTATTTTAAGTGTAGAAATGCTAGAAACGTAGGTTTGCCTTTCCTTAATCTTTCTTCTAAGATAAGTCGTAAGGTCAGTATTGCCTCACGTGTTCCAATATTTCTACGGAATCCAAACTGATCTTCTCCGAGGTCGGCTTCTACCAGTTTTTCGATTCGTCTGTAAAGAATTCGAGTTACTATTTTGCAGCTGTGACTTATTAAACTGATAGTTCGGTAATTTTCACATCTGTCAACACCTGCTTTCTTTGGGATTGGAATTATTATATTCTTCTTGAAGTCTGAGGGTATTTCGCCTGTTTCATACATCTTGCTCACCAGATGGTACAGTTTTGTCAGCACTGGCTCTCCCAAGGCCGTCAGTAGTTCTAATGGACTGTTGTCTACTCCCGGGGCCTTGTTTCGACTCAGGTCTTTCAGTGCTCTGTCAAACTCTTCACGCAGTATCGTATCTCCCATCTCATCTTCATCTACATCCTCTTCAATTTCTATAATATTGTCCTCAAGTACTTTTCCAGTGGCATACTGATGTCCGGCGGGCCCTGCACGGAGCCGAGCGTTCGCGAAGTGCGTCGGGCAAGGTGACATCACAAAGTTCGTTGCGGGGCCCGTATCTCTCGTGAGCCCCACTGCAAGGCCGTTCTCGAAGGCGGTAAGGCGCGAACATGGAGTGTGCTCTTCATGTCGGTCGTCATATGAGTTTCAACACCATCCTGCATAAAGGTCGTGAATTCCAGCAAGTGTTAACCAGCCAGGCTAAGGATGATCTGACTCCCTCTCTCACTACAGTTCATTTTATACAAGGTTCTCATGCAAATATTTCAACGTGTTATTCTACAAGTAAAACTAAAATAACATGAAGATGGCAATCACGTCGAAATAGCCTTATTTTAACAAAAATATATAATCGAACACATTAGCGTCTTGGTCTCATAGCATAATACATAATGTTCACGTATGACATACGGGGTGATTCTCGAAGATACGCAAATATTTTAATATGGTATTCTACAAGTAAAACTAGAGAAAAAAGTTCATATAAACATAGGTGGGCAAATGTTTAGTTACGGAGTTACGGCTAATAAAAGATTTTGCCTGAAATTCAGTAACTTCGCAAATATGAAGCCATCGAAAAACTGAAAGAGATTAAAGTAAAGCACGATTCCCACTTATTTTGTTGTTATTGATCTAGTGAATCTGATAAAACAGGTCCCGGACGTGTTTCTGCAGTAGTTTTCCAGAACATCCAGAGAAGCAAAGACGTAATTTCGTAAAAATTTTAATTTATTAACTACTTGACTCAATTAGTTTTTTTTTTTTAATTCCAGACAGTTGCACGAAGTTTTTAACAGAAGTTATTGTACTGGTACCCGGACTACGTTGAACAGCATCCATAATATCCTCTCCATCGTCTTCACGTATCGAGTGCTCGTACTGATTATGAACGCTAGGTAGAGAACCTGTCTCCCGTAACATTCGAAAGACTCCGCTAATGGTTCGTGAATTCGGAATCCTCCGAGCTGGATAACGTACGCAATATTCGTTAACTGCAGCCGTAGCATTACCATCACATTTGCCGTAAAGAAACAACATTTCGGCATATTCCTGTGTCGTAAATTCGAAAGACATGCCTTTTTCATAAATCATCTACAAACTACAACAGTTACTGTGTGGTTTCAATTAAATACAATGTTGTTATTATGTTATTTCACTGAACAAAGCAGAAAACTAACTCGTTTCAAGGTTACGAAACGACTGAAACAACTCACTGACAGTTGCGAACAATGACGTAAACGTTTCTACATTCTTAGTGGAAGGTAAACAAATTTACTTGTAAAATTGCTTCTCTGGATTACCCGGAAAATTAATGCAGATACACGTTTGGACATGTTTTATTAGATTAAGCAGATCCATAACAAAATAAATGGAAATCGTGCTTTACTTCAATCTCGTACAGTTTTGCGATGGCTTCACATTAGCTTAATTTCAGGAACATCAGCCTCCTTCTCGAGTGAACGTGATAACTATAAGAGATAAGGAGGGAGGACCCTATGGACAGAGAGGGAGGACCAATGAACGGAGAGATTGGACAGGAAGAGACTAATAGAGGGGGGGCAGGAGGAGGTGGAGAGGCCGTGCGGGTGGGGAATGGAGGTGGTGGGTGGAGAGAGAGGATATAGGAGACGGACATAGAGGGGGTGCAGGAGAAGGTGGACGGTGAGAGGAGGATGGAGGAGATTGACTGGTAGAAGAGTAGAATAAATAAATACCCAGGCAACGGTTGGTACTCAGCTAGTCATCTATAAAGGATCTACATCTACATCCACGTGATTACTCTGCTATTCACAATAAAGCGCCTGGCAGAGGGTTCAATGAACCACCTTCATGCTGTCTCTCTACCGTTCCACTCTCGAGCGGCACGCGGGAAAAAGCGAGCACTTAAATTTTTCCGTGCGAGCCCTGATTTCTCTTATTTTATCGTGATGATCATTTCTCCCTATGTAGAATGTTTTCGCAATCGGAGGAGAAAACTGGTGATTGAAATTTCATGAGAAGATCACGTCGCAACGAAAAACGCCTTTGTTTTAATGATTGCCATTCCAATTCACGTATCATGTCTGTGACACTATCTCCGCTATTTCGCAATAATACAAAACGAGCTGTCTTCTTTGTACTTTTTCGATGTCATCCGTCAGTCCCACCTGATGCGGATCCCACACCGCACAGCAGTACTCCAGAATAGGGCGGACAAGCGTGGTGTTAGCAGTCTCTTTAGTAGACCTGTTCACCTTCTAAGTGTTCTGCCAATGAATCGCAGTCTTTGGTTTGCTCTACCCACAATATTATCTATGTGGTCGTTCCAATTTAGGTTATTTGTAATTGTAATCCCTAAGTATTTAGTTGAATTTACAGCCCTCAGATTTGTGTGACCTATCGCGTAATCGAAATTTAGCTGATTTCTTTTAGTACTCATGTGAATAATTTCGCACTTTGCTTTATTCAGGGTCAATTGCCACTTTTCGCACCATACAGATATCTTATCTAAATAATTTTGCAAGTCGTTTTGATCATGTGATGACTTTACAAGACGGTAAATGACAGCATCATCGGCAAACAATTTAAGACGGCTACTCAGATTGTCTCCTATGTCGTTAATATAGATCAGGAACAATAGAGGGCCTATAACACTTCCTTGGGGAACGCCGGATATTACTTCTGTTTTACTCGATGACTTTCCGCCTATTACTACGAACTGTGACCTATCTGACAGCGCCCCTACGTCTTCCCTACTGAACGTCTCCAGGCTTGTTCCTGTGAACTTACCTACCTGTTGTTGTTGTGGTCTTCAGTTCTGAGACTGGTTTGATACAGCTCTCCATGCTACTCTATCCTGTCCAAGCTTCTTCATCTCCCAGTAGCTACTGCAACCTACATCCTTCTGAATCTGCTTAGTGTATTCATCTCTTGGTCTCCCTCTACGATTTTTACCTCCACGCCGCCCTCCAATACTAAATTGGTGATCCCTTGATGCCTCAGAACATATCCTACCAACCGATTCCTTCTTCTTGTCAAGTTGTGCCACAAACTCCTCTTCTCCCCAATCCTATTCAATACTTCTTCATTAGTTATGTGATCTACCCATCTAATCTTCAGCATTCTTCTGTAGCACCACATTTCGAAAGCTTCTATTCTCTTCTTGTGCAAACTATTTACCGTCCATGTTTCACTTCCATACATGGCTACACTCGATACAAATACTTTCAGAAATGACTTCCTGACACTTAAATTTCTCTTCTTCAGAAACGCTTTCCTTGCCATTGCCAGTGTACATTTTATATCCTCTCTACTTCGACCATCATCATTTACTTTTCTCCCCAAAAAGCAAAACTCCTTTACTACTTTAAGTGTCTCATTTCCTAATCTAATTCCCTCAGCATCACCCGACTTAATTCGATTACATTCCATTATCCTCGTTTTGCTTTTGTTGATTTTCATCTTATACCCTCGTTTCAAGACACCGTCCATTCCGTTCAACTGCTCTTCCAAGTCCCTTGCTGTCTCTGACAGAATTACAATGTCATCAGCGAACTCCAAAGTTTTTATTTGTTCTCCATGGATTTTAATACCTACTCCGAATTTTTCATTTGTTTCCTTTACTGCTTGCTCAATATACAGATTGAATAACATCGGGGACAGGCTACAACCCTGTCTCACTCCCTTCCCAACCGCTTCTTCCCTTTCATGCCCCTCGACTCTTATAACTGCCATCTGCTTTCTGTACAAATTGTAAATGGCCTTTCGCTCCCTGTATTTTACCCCTGCCACCATCAGAATTTGAAAGAGAGTATTCCAGTCAACATTGTCAAAAGCTTTCTCTAAGTCTACAAATGCGAGAAACGTAGGTTTGCCCTTCCTTAATCTAGCTTCTAAGATAAGTCGTAGGGTCAGTATTGCCTCACGTGTTCCACCATTTGTACGGAATCCAAACCGATCTTCCCCGAGGTCGGCTTGAACAAGTTTTTCCATTCGTCTGTAAAGAATTCGCGTTAGTATTTTGCAGCTGTGACTTATTAAACTGATAGTTCGGTAATTTTCACATCTGTCAACACCTGCTTTCTTTGGGATTACCTACCTACGGGTCTATAAAAATAGGCCTCACACGCTGTTGGAATGAAATATTACCATAACAACAGAGACTGACATCTCTCAACGTGCTCCGCGAAGTGAGCTCAGGCGTAGTAAAACGAGTTCGTGAATGCGTTATTAAAGAGAGCAACCATTTTCAGCATACGTCACAGGCAACGTGTGCGACGCTATGGGGCGAAAATACATACTACACATACTCACACTTTTAGATGTGCGAAACTTTTCGACGACCCTGTAGTAGCAAGTAGTCCCATGGCGCCTCATACCGCTACTATTAACAGTGAGCGGGACTCGGTTCCCTTTCCGCTAGACCAGAGAGCAGGGCTGTTAAACTTGTCGCCTGCGGCGAATCGCATCTGGGACACAACACGGCCCTGCGCACTCGGACTGGGGACCCCGCCGCCCCCGGCATTACGTATTCTGGGAGGCGGCGAGCAGGCAGCATGGGCAGGCGCGGCCCGAAGCCGCTGGCATTCCCCGCTGGAAGGCTGCCAGGTCGCGGCAGCGTCGGGTCGGACGCCGCATCGAAAGTGGGATCCAGCGTCCAGGCAGCGAGCGTTGCGTAGCGTAGTGTAGTAGCAGCACCTCTGGAGCGAGCTCTGATGTGCGCACAACAGATCTGACAACATACGGTGCCCCCAAAGTCATGTGGCTGTAGAACGCTGTACGGTTCGCCAGCAAGTGCTCTGCAGATTCTGAAACCCGATATTCCGCCAGTACTTCCAGATCCACTTCAAAAGTTCCGTGGCTTTTCTTATACGTCCTTTTCATAGGCATGTGAGTAATTTGCGTTTGATATCTGCAATGAACTTGGCTTAAAACCTTGAAGAGACGAAGGCAAGGCCATTTGCTTGTTTGGTTTGCAGCAGCGTCGCGACGCGAAATTTAACCGACAGGAAGAAGATGCTGTGATATGCAAATGATTAGCTTTTCAGAGCATTCACACAAGGTTGGTGCTGGTGGCGACACCTATAACGTGCCGACACGAGGAAACTTTCCAACCGATTTCTCATACACAAACAGCAGTTGACCAGCTTTGCCTCGTGAAACGTTCTTGTGTTGCCTCGTGTAAGGAGGAGAAATGCGTACCATCATGTTACCGACTTTGATAAAGCTCGGATTGTAGCCTGTCGCGATTGCGGTTTATCGTAGCGCGACATTGCTGCTCGCGTTGGTCGAGATCCTATAACTGTTAGCAAAATATGGAATCGGTGGGTTCAGGAGGGTAATAAGGAACGCCGTGGTGGATCCAACGGCCTCGTATCACTAGCAGTCGAGATGACAGACATCTTATCCGCATGGCTGTAACGGATCGTGCAGCCACGTCTCTATCCCTGAGTCAACAGATGGGGATGTTTGCAAGACAACAACCACGTGCACGAACAGTTCGGAAACGTTTGCAGCAGCATGGACTATCAGCTCGGAGACCATGGCTGCGGTTACCCCTGACGCTGCACCACAGACAGAAGCGCCTGCGATGGTGTACTCAACGACGAACCTGCGTGCACGAATGGCAAAACGTAATTTTTTCGGATGAATCCAGGTTCTGTTTACAGCATCATGATGGTCGCATCCGTGTTTGGCGACATCGCGGTGGACGCATTGGAAGCGTGTATTCGTCATCGCCATACTGGCATATCACCCGGCGTGATGGTACGGGGTGCCATTGGTTACACGTCTCGGTCACCTCTTGTTCGCATTGACGGCATTTTGAACAGTGGACGTTACATTTCAGATGTGTTACGACCCGTGGCTCTACCCTTAGTTCGATCCCTGCGAATCCCTACATTCCAGCAGGATAATGGACGACCGCATGTTGCAGGTCCTGTACGGGCCTTTCTGGATACAGAAAATGTTCGACTGCTGCCCTGGCCAGCACATTCTACAACTAAAACGTCTGGTCAATGGTGGCCGAGCAACTGGCTCGTCACAATACGCCAGTCACTACTCTTGATGAACTGTGGTATCGTGTCGAAGGTGCATGGGCAGTTGTACCTGTACACGCCGTCCAAGCTCTGTTTGACTCAATGCCCAGGTGAATCAAGACCGTTATTACGGCCAGAGGTGGTTGTTATGGGTACTGATTTCTCAGGATGTATGCACCCAAATTGCGTGAAAATGTAATCACATGTCAGCTCTAGTATAATATATTTGTCCAATGAATACCCGCTTATCACCTGCATTTCTTCTTGGTGTAGCACTTTTAATGGCCAGTAGTGTAGGTTGGACTGGTAGTCATCGAGTACCGGCTGTGCCCGCAGATCATCCTGGCGGACGAGTGCACGGAGGCGGAGGGCCGGGCGTGGCACATGAAGCACTTCGCGTGCTTCGAGTGCGACCGCCAGCTGGGGGGGCAGCGGTACATCATGCGCGACGGCCGCCCCTACTGCCTGCACTGCTTCGACGCCATGTTCGCCGAGTACTGCGACTCGTGCGGGGAGCCCATCGGCGTCGACCAAGGTGAGTGCTCTCTGCCTCTCCAGGCAGCCCATCGTCACATTGAGAGAGAAAAAATGGACAAAATATATGCCGAGATTTCACATCTGGAGCTAATTTTCCATTTGCGTGTAACGCACTAATGTTGTCTTTCGCTTCGTTCACCGACAAAAATGGAAAGTGATACGACACGAAGGCAGTGATCCAATATTTATCAAACTTTGCGGACATGTTCATCACATGGAGGGTATTAAATGATTAAATATTCATTCCATTCGGAACTGGAGTCCACTGTCAGTATCAGTATTAGACGTGATCCCTCATACGTGTTGCAAACCGGACACAATAGAAAGGACCAGGCCCCTTTGATTTTCCCTTGTATCACTCGTCTATTACATCAGAGAAATACACATTTTAAGACAAAATTTAACTACATGAAATATTGCTCCCAGTAAAGGTTGACATAAGCAGTGACATAACTTAGCTCTCTTTAGAGTTTCTGCTGGCAACAAATTTTAAGGAGGCAATGTAAGGTTTATATCAATTTCGCTCAAACACGTAGCTAGTGATTGAATCACGACACAGACACTTTAACAATTTCGGCAACAAATAAATAGCGTTAATTTATACTCACGGTAATCAACTAATCAACAGCCTTGCCATTGAATAACTAGTAGGCCAGTTGGAACGAATTAGCAACAAAAATGGCTCTGAGGCACTATGCGACTTAACTTCTGAGGTCATCAGTCGCCTAGAACTTGGAACTAATTAAACCGAACTAACCTAAGGACATCACACACATCCATGCCCGAGGCAGGATTCGAACCTGTGGTCGTAGCGGTCGCTCGGCTCCAGACCGTAGCGCCTAGAACCGCTCGGCCACACCGGCCGGTGAATTAGCAACACCCAGCAACTAGGGGAGTTAATACCAACAGTCTTTAAATGTCTTGCTCCCCATTAAATAAACAAACTTACAGTAATTAAATGAATAACAAATCAAAACACACTACGCTCCACTCAAACTCTTCAGTGGAAGCCAAGCCAAAATGAAGATTCCATTAACTGACTAGCACTAAAACCACACTAAAGCTCATCTCTGTGTTTCCAGACACACATGGGGCAAACTTATACAAGACAAGATTTTGAAGGGAGCACATCAGTAAAACCGGTAGTGGAGCTAACTCGTGCCATTGAAAATTAAGGTACTAGACCGGGGCACAAGGTGGTGTACAATGAGGTTGCATTAGTGCTATACTGCGCTCCAAAATATTAATTCAAATGGCCAATTCAAAATTAAGTACACATAAACCAGCATTAATTAACGAGGAGTGACACCAGGTCGCTGGAAGGGATGGCAACACTTAATTGAAAAGGCGAATGCCGGAGGCGGCAGTAACATCAAACACCTTCTCCGAGTTTTAACCAGGAGTCACTTCTCGCTATACAAGTAAACATTTAACCAAGCACAAGGACGGAACACCAAAGAGAAAACTCAAATAAAACCCCCCAAAAGATTATAAAGGACAGGGAACCCCAACTATTTAAATTTAAAAGAATTAGCTCTCCCCAAAGGCAGTGTAAACGCTAAGGCCACACTTAAGAGGCCACCAAAATTGGTTACAAAAGGTCTTATACATTCGCTCCTTTTCTTTAAAAGAAACACTAGGCTGCTTAACTTCTGCTGGACGCCCGTATGGCTCGTGTAGGATACACTAGGCAACAACCCAGGCTAGGCGGTCGCAAGGCACGGCGAGCAAAATCAGGAGAGCAAACAGGCAGGCAGCCAACGCATATCCTCCATCCTGAACCGGCAGACCGCGCACAACCAACTCCACATATACGTGGTTGCTTCCCCCTCTCGTACCTCGCGGCGTCTCAGCAGGTAGCCTGAGCAAACGTGAACTGCCACTCGCCCCGCAAATGCCGAAAACAACAAGGCAAGCAAAGATAGAAACATGGAAGGATCGATAATGGACATCCAAGAGACTGGCGCGCCAGTAACGAGCGCCACGGCTCAATCCCAAAGGGCACGAATGCATTCTTGTATTCGTTGGACCATGGAGGCAAACAATCCCCGAATGTGACCTTGAGGAATTTCTGCCTTAACTAAGAACACAGTCAGTTCGCGAAGATGCGATGGTAATCCCAAAAGTAAGGTCTCCTATATTTTTTTATAAGTACATAGACCTGTTAATTTCTACAATGGTTTTCATCAGTTTACAGCTTGAACATTTAGCTATTTTTCGACATAATCACCATTCCTGTCGATGCATTTTTGTAGACGCTGTGGCAGTTTTTGTATGCCCATGTCATACCAGCTCGCCGCCATGCTGTTTAGAAAGTTATGAACCTCTTCTTTCACCTCGTCGTCGGAGCTGAATCGCTGGGACCACAACTAACGCTGACAGGTACTGTGAGACTCTGAAAAAACTCAAACGGATAATCCAAAACTGGAGAAGAGGAATGACGAGCAAGGGCGTACACATTCTCCATGACAACGCTCGCCCACACATCGCTCGGCAAACAGTTGCTCTCCTGCAACAGTTTCAGTGGAACACAATCACCCACCCACCCTATAGTCCTGACTTGGCGCCCAGTGACTATCACCTGTTCCCTAGGTTAAATGAACATTTGGCCGGAAAGCGATTCAGCTCCGACGACGAGGTGAAAGAAGAGGTTCATAACTTTCTGAACAGCATGGCGGCGAGCTGGTATGAGATGGACATACAAAAACTGCCACAGCGTCTACAAAAATGCATCGACAGAAATGGTGATTATGTCTAAAAATAGCTAAATGTTCAAGCTGTAAACTGATGTAAGCCATTGTAGATATAAACAGGTCTATGTACTTATAAAAAAATAGGAGACCTTACTTTTGGGATTACCCTCGTACGTAGCTGGCTGGATGGAGGCCGGGGTGAACGTACGCGGGCGGCATCGCATTGCAATCCAGACACGCTCCATTCCTCAAAGCTTTTGTGGTTGGATGGTTGGTTGGCTGTTTGATTTGGGGGAAGGGCCAAACAGTGAGGTCATAGGTCCCATCGGATTAGGGAAGGATGGGGAAGGAAATCGGCCGTGCCCTGTCATAGGAACCATCCCTGCATTTGCCTGAAGCGATTTAGGGCAATCACGGAAAACCTAAATCAGGATGGCTGGACGCGGGTATGCCGTCGTCCTCCCGAATGCAAGTCCACTGTGCTAAACATTGCGCCACCTCGCTCGGTGCTTTTGCGATGCGAAATTCACTGTCGGCATCTTGCGTTACCCTGTTAGAAAATGTCGTTTCGTGACGTGGTCACGAATGGCATGAGAACAAGGTTTACCACTCTTGCCAAATGCTGGTGAGAATTCAGCCTCACTTCAAGAATTATCGTATCAGTTCTGTTTAGGACTGTCTAATTTCTGTGTGACAAACTGGGGCATTTCTCTTAAACTGTCTGAAAATGGGCGTAATTTGGGAGACATGCACAGGGACAAGGCCCTTAAGCTTAAAAAAAGTTAATTATTGGAAATACTTTTTCGGTTTGTGATTACAAGCGTCTGTAGGTACACCAAATAATGGATCTTTGAAAGATCTCGCTTATTTGTCTGGAAGTGTCGCGCGCTAACACTGATTTCACTATTGCTGTTGATTTTGTTCTGTCCAACGTCATAATTTTTGAATTGGAATCATGAAAAAGTCTGGAACTTAGCCTACAAGTTCAGTCCACTGATTTAAAAAAAGGTATGAAGTTTAACGGCGTGATATCACATCGCTAATTCCGCTGCTTTTACGTATTTTCCCTATTTAAATGAAACAAAATGAATGTCCCTATATTTGAAGTGCTTGGAGACTGCACGTTTTATTTAATCTTTACGTTAGCTGAATGATGCTTACTATCTGTCTTACCCCACGTATAATGGATACAATGGGCACAAATTACACATTTTACACATTCTACTTCATAGTCACTTCTCCAATTTTTTATGAAGAACCACTTTTATGAATATTTCTCTTGGAGTGGGTTGCATTACTTATTGCCCACCCATCCTATATAAGCTGAGTCAAAAAAAATTTCACAAATTTGGAATAATTTAGAAATTTATTCAGATAACTTACAGAATCGGTAGATGTGTCATTTTGTAGGAAAAAACCCTCATGAATCCACGGACCCTACATGTCAGCAGGGGACTGTTCAAGCTGGTGGAGGCTCTGTAATGGTGCGGGGCGTTTGCAGTTGGAGTGATATGGGATCCCTGATACGTCTACATACGACACTTACAGGTGACACGTACGTAAGCATTCTGTCTGATCACCTGCATCCATTCATGTCCATTGTGCATTCCGACGAACTTGGGCAATGCCAGCAGGATAAGACGCACCACACGTCCAGAATTGCTACAGAGTGGCTCCAGGAACACTCTTCTGAGTGTAAACACTTCCGCTGGCCTCCAAACTCGCCAGACATGAACACGGGATGCGTTGTAACATGCTGTTCAGAAGAGATCTCCATCCTCTCTTACGCATGTAGGGCTGGCCCTGCAGGATTCATGGTGTCAGTTCCGTCCAGCACTACTTCAGACATTGGTCGAGTCCATGCGACGTCGTGTTTCGACACTTCTGCTTGTTCGCGGAGGCCCTAGACGATATTAAGCAGGTGACCAGTTTCTTGGGCTCTTCAGTGTATGTATCTTCGTAGTAGCATCCACATACGCTAACAAGGGAACCTCCCCATCGCACCCCCCTCAGATTTAGTTATACGTTGGCACAGTGGATATGCCTTGAAAAACTGAACACAGATCAATCGAGAAAACAGGAAGAAGTTGTGTGAACTATGAAAAAAATAAGCAAAATATACAAACTGAGTAGTCCATGCGCAACGTAGGCAACATCAAGGATAGTGTAAGCTCAGGAGCGCCGTGGTCCCGTGGTTAGCGTGAGCAGCTGCGGAATGAAAGGTCCTTAGTTCAAGTCTTCCCTCGAGTGAAAAGTTTAATTTTTTATTTTCAGACAATTATTATCTGACAACTCTTATGTTTTCATCACTTTTTTGGGAGTGATTATCACATCCACAAGAAAACCTAAATCGGGCAAGGTAGAAGAATCTTTTTACCCATTCGCCAAGTGTACAAGTTAGGTGGGTCGACAACATATTCCTGTCATGTGACGCACATGCCGTCACCAGTGTCGTATAGAATATATCAGACGTGTTTTCCCGTGGAGGAATCGGTTGACCTATGACCTTGCGATCAAATGTTTTCGGTTCCAATTGGAGAGGCACGTCCTTTCGTCTACTAATCGCACGGTTTTGCGGTGCGGTCGCAAAACACAGACACTAAACTTATTACAGTGAAGAGAGGCGTCAGTGAACGAACGGACAGATCATAACTTTACGAGGGAAGACTTGAACGAAGGACCTGTCGTTCCGCAGCTGCTCTCGCTAACCACGGGACCACAGCGCTCCTGAGCTCACACTATCCTTGATGTTGCGTAAGTTGCGCATGGACTACTCAGTTTGTATATTTTGCTTATTTTTTTCATAGTTCCACACAACTTCTTCCTGTTTTCTCGACTGCTCTGTGTTGAGTTTTTCAAGGCCTATCCACTGTGCCAAGTTGTAACTAAATCTGAGGGGGGCGCGATGGGGAGGTTCCCTTGTAAGAAATCTCGTAAAAACGACGTATGCTGTTGAGAGCGTCGTCCCTCCTGGACGAGAACGCCCCCCGGGGGCGCAGCGTGAATGAGGCGGCGGCGCGCTGTTGCAGGCCAGATGAGCCACGAGGGCCAGCACTGGCACGCCACGGAGCAGTGCTTCTGCTGCCACACGTGCCGCGCCTCGCTGCTGGGCCGGCCCTTCCTGCCGCGCCGCGGCGCCATCTACTGCAGCATCGCGTGCAGCAAGGGCGAGCCGCCCACGCCGTCCGACAGCTCGGCGGGACCGGCGGGGGGCGGCGGCCCGCGGCGGCGCGCGCCCTCCGAGTCGAGCGCCAGCGCCAGCCTGACGCCGCCGGGGTCGCCCGACGCCGCCTCCAGGCTGCGCCGCCCCCACCACCGGCCGCAGCCGCCGCCGCCCGCCCCCGCCGCCGCCTCGCCGCCCGCCCTGCGGCGCCACCAGCCGCGTCACGCCACCAGGTACGCTTCCGGACTGTTTGCACTACGGACTAGGACTGTTGATACTTTTAAAAATATCGAGTGTCCGGTGTATCGATGCTTCAAGTGTGGCGATATCGACATACCTATATCGAAAAGGTATAATACGTATATCGATGGTAAAAACAATCGACGTAACAGCCAAAAGAATATCGGCCGCGCATTTTAAATAAACTCCCACTTTTAGAGCTGTATATTTCAGTACTGAGTTTTATTAGATATTTTGCACATCAAAAAGCTAGTAGCCTGCTTATGATTAGATTAGAATAAATTACATTAGATTAGTTTTTCGTTCCACAGATCCGTGCTGAGAAGATCCTCGTGGATGTGGAACATGTCAATTTTTTTTTCCTGAAATAACAATACTAATAGTAACAATATATACAAAACATCATTTGTCTCTATTAAAAAATTCGTCAATGGAGTAGAAGGAGTTGTCCACTAGTAAGTCTTTCAGGCTCCTTTTAAACTGATCTTTATTTGTAACAAAAATTTTTATCTTCTGGTAAACCTTCCGGGATGTAAGGTCGTGGTCCATGAAACTCTTCAGCTCCTAACGTTTCGTCCAGAGCTGCGCTGGACATCTTCAGAGGGGTGTTTCTCCTCCGGTGAGTCTTGCCGACTGACGGGTCGGACGTCTGAGAGCGACTTATGTATCGTAGAAAGTGGGCGTGACCAGAGTTACACGTGATATGCAGAGATAACCTTTGTCAGAGATAAAAACTTAACTATCGATCGTAATCTCGTCACGGATAAAACTGTCTAGCAATTCTGTAGTGCTACTGTCCAAATATCACTAAGTTTCATGGTCTCTTCTTTCCGATTAAAATTATCCCTATGTTTATATATTTCAATTGCTTCTCTACAAAGCCGTGGGTAATAGTTCGTCGTCGTAGATAAAATTTTTGTTTCGGAAAACTTCACTTGATGATTTCCTGGCTGAAAAGCGTGTTCTGCTACAGCCGATTTATCTGTTTTTCCTAATCGGCAAAGACTTCTGTGTTCTTTTAACCGTGTATTTACGCTTCTTTTTGTTGTTCCAACATAAACTTTACCACATGTACACGGAATTTTATATACGCCACTGGCTGATAGAGGAGCGCGTTTATCTTTTACAGACCGAAGAACATGACAAATTTTCTTCGTTGGTCTAAAAACAGGTCTAATATCATGTTTACTTAAAATCTTTCCAATCTGATCCGTTACTTTCTTTATAAAAGGGAGAGAGACTTTATTCTTCCATCGTTTTTCGGACTTGTCCTTAAGCTTTTTGTTGTTTGGGTGCAGAATTCTGCTTACTGCTTTCTTTGAGTAGCCATTTTTCTCAAAAGCGTGCTTCAGATGTTTTAATTCGTCGTCTAGATACTCCGGCGTGCAAATCCGTCTGGCTCTGTCAACGAGACTTGTAATCACACCTCTCTTTTGTTGTGGATGGTGGTTAGAGTTTTTATGTAAGTATCTGTCTGTGTGCGTTATTTTTCTAAAAATCTGTTGTTTCAAGCTTCCATCCGTCTGTCTCATAACTAAAACATCCAAAAACGGTATTTTGTTATCATTATCTCTCTCCATGGTAAACTGGATTCTTGGATTTATATTATTAAGGTAATCAAAAAATTCGCCTAAGGCTTCTCTACCATGTGGCCAGACCACAAATGTATCGTCTACATACCGATACCAGCGAGATGGTTTCTTATCTGCTTTTTCCAAGGCTGACTGTTCGAATTTCTCCATGTAGAAATTAGCTACTGCAGGACCCAATGGGTTACCCATTGCTACGCCATTAAGTTGTTCGTAAAACTCATTATTCCACTGGAAATGACTGGAAGTAAGACAGTGTCTGAAAAGAGCAGTCAGATCTTCTGGAAAAATATCCGTTATAAAATCCATAACTTCATTAACTGGAATCATAGTAAATAAGGATACTACATCGAAACTTACTAAAATATCTTCAGGAGTCAGAATTAAACCTTCAATTTTCTCTATAAAATGACGTGAGTCCTTTATATATGAATCCGTTTTTCCAAAATATGGTTGTAAGCTAGTTGTTAGATATCTTGCTATTTCGTACGTAGGAGAATTGATAGTACTAACAATCGGTCTCAGAGGTAGGTCCTTCTTATGTACCTTGGGTAGGCCATAGAGTCTAGGGCACATAGCTTCAGTCTTCAATAAAGCCCTTTTTTCTTCTTTTTGAATAGAAGTGGCCGATTTTATCAAATTATTTGTTTTCCGTAGTACGCTGGCTGTAGGATCTTTCTTAAGTTTTTTGTATTGCCCTGCCGTTAAAAGATTCAAAATTTTGCTTTGATAATCTTCTGTATTTAAAATGACCGTAGCATTCCCTTTATCAGCAGGAACAATCACTATGTCTTCATCTGCATTTAAATCTCTCAGAGCCTTTCTTTCGCCATTGGTTAAATTACTTTCCAGAGGTTTACTGCGGCATAATACTCTGGTGGTTTCGATCCGGATTGCATTTGCAGTTTCTTTAGGGAGAGTACGTATACCTGCTTCTACATTTGCAATAATATCCTCAACAGGAACTTTCGGAGGTGTTATAGAGTAGTTTCCTCCTTTTGCAAGAACTGAGATTTCGTCTTGAGATAAAACTCTGTCTGACTTATTAATAACAGTTTCGGACATCACTATATTATTTGTAGATTCTGCATAATTTTGCAACTTTTCGAACTTCTTCTTATGCCTTCTAGTAGTCGTTTCCATCATGGTTTCCATAGATTGAAATGTAAGGCAATCTATTTTATTCCATAGGTCTATCTGTATCTTACTAGCAAGGAATAAATGTAACTGCAGTAACTTACGGTCAGCAGAATCCATCTCTCGTCTTGTATAATGTATCCTCTCTCGAAGTAGTGCTGCTTCTGTATAATCAAATATCCGATGAATGTTGCTGGCAAATTATTGAAGATGAGTCTTCCTGAGTAGTGGATCCCTTTTTGAACTAAAGTAAGTGCTTTTAAGTCCTTGTGCAGATCATTTTTGTTCCTGGTATTGTATGTATGAACTGAGCTGTTTGTTGGAAAAAGAGATATATTATTAGGGACAAATTTCATTAAGGAGTAAATATACTGAGAGGCAGTAGTTAGTATACCCAGTTCTTTGAACGGGTTTCTACAGGACGTCCGCAAATTTACTGCACAAATAAAACGTATTACATGCTTTTGGACTCTGAAAACTTTTGTTTGACTTGAAGAGTTGCCCCAAAATATTACACCATATGACATTATGGAATTAAAGTAGGCAAACTATGCAAGCTTTTTTATTTTTATGTCGCCTATGTCTGCTAACACTCGAATTGCAAATACAGATTTGTTAAGGCGTTTCTGCAGTTCTGTGGTGTGCTCCTCCCAACTGAATTTATTATCAAGTTGTAATCCCAGCAATTTAAGACTGTCGACCTCTTCTATCTGCTCTTCTTCATACTTTATGCATATGCTGGAAGGAAACCTCTTACAGGTTCTCAATTGCATATAGAACCTCAAAGTTTTTATTTTTTCTTGTAAATAGGCTTTCGCACTCAATAGTTAACACTGCTAAACGCACACTTTGATATATTGACCAGCAACATATAAGGCATGTAATTTCGATAAAAAGAGATACAAGAATAAAATAAAATGGCAGAAAAATATTAATTAAGGGATTTTACACTCGAATATGGAGTTGTTCGCAACCCTGGTCGTGTTAACACAAATGTGGGGACAGGTATTTCGATCCTCAGTTAACTTCTGCCATATACAGGGTGTTACAAAAAGGTACGGCCAAACTTTCAGGAAACATTCCTCACACACAAAGAAAGAAAATATGTTATGTGGGCATGTGTCCGGAAACGCTTACTTTCCATGTTAGAGCTCATTTTATTACTTCTCTTCAAATCACATTAATCATGGAATGGAAACACACAGCAACAGAACATAAACCAGCGTGACTTCAAACGCTTTGTTACAGTAAATGTTCAAAATGTCCTCCGTTAGCGAGGATACATGCATCCACCCTCCGTCGCATGGAATCCCCGATGCGCTGATGCAGCCCTGGAGAATGGCGTATTGTATCACAGCTGTCCACAATACGAGCACGAAGAGTCTCTACATTTGGTACCGTGGTTGCGTAGACAAGAGCTTTCAAATGCCCCCATAAATGAAAGTCAAGAGGGTTGAGGTCAGGAGAGCGTGAAGGCCATGGAATTGGTCCGCCTCTACCAATCCATCGGTCACCGAATCTGTTGTTGAGACGCGTACGAACACTTCGACTGAAATGTGCAGGAGCTCCATCGTGCATGAACCATATGTTGTGTCGTACTTGTAAAGGCACATGTTCTAGCAGCATAGGTAGAGTATCCCGTATGAAATCACGATAACGTGCTCCATTGAGCGTAGGTGGAAGAACTAAAATGAGCTCTAACATGGAAATTAGGCGTTTCCGGACACATGTCCACATAACATCTTTTCTTTATTTGTGTGTGAGGAATGTTTCCTGAAAGTTTGGCCGTACCTTTTTGTAACACCCTGTATATCATCGACGAATGAGTGAACGCTAAAGCAGACACTAAAGAAGGATGTCATCTCATGGTCGGCGCAGCTCGGCGCAGTCGCCGCCGCCGTCGCAGCTGACGCCGCCGCCGCCGCCGCAGCTGTCTCCGCGGCGGCTGTCCCCGTCGAGGGCGGCGCCGTGCCAGTCGCCCACGGCCAGCCACCACTCCTCGCAGTCGCAGTCCCCGACGCCCAGCCTGCAGGCGTCGCCACTGCGCAGCCCGCCGCCCACGCGCTCGCCCAAGATGGGGCGGCGCGCGCTGCAGCGGGACCGCGCGGCCGCCGCCTCCGCCTGCAAGGCGCTGCCCCCGACGCCGCCTCCGCCCCCGCCACCCGCGCCTGACCCGCCGCCTCCGCCGCCAGCCAGCGAGCCGCCGCAGTACAACATACAGCCCTCGCCGTCGCCAGCTGGTACGTATAACGGCCCGGAGCTTGTTCCAATACACTGTCGTAAAAAAAAAAAAAAAAAAAAACCATTAGTACTCCTGGAAAGACGACATCGATTTTGATCCGATGATGGCATATGCCACCTGGGTGATAGTGGATGTACATCTACATCTACGTGATTACTCTGCTTTTCACAATAAAGTGCCTGGCAGAGGGTTCAATGAACCACCTCCAAGCTGTCTCTCTACCGTTCCACTCTCGAGCGGCACGCGCGAAAAACGAGCACTTAAATTTTTCTGTGCGAGCCCTGATTTCTCTTATTTTATCGTGATGATCATTTCTCCCTATGTAGAATGTTTTCGCAATCGGAGTAGAAAATTGGTGATTGAAATTTCGTGAGAAAATCCCGTCGCGACGAAAAACGCCCTTGTTTTAATGATTGCCACTCCAATTCACGTATCATGTCTGTGACACTATCTCCCCTATTTCGTGATAACACAAAACGTCCTGCCCTTCTTTGTACTTTTTCGATGTCATCCGTCAGACCCATCTGATGCGGATCCCACACCACACAGCAATACTCCAGAACAGGGCGGACAAACGTGGTGTAAGCAGTCTAGTAGACCTGTTGCATCTTCTAAGTCTTCTGCAAATGAATCACAGTCTTTCGTTTGTTCTACTCACAATATTATCTATGTGATCGTTCCAGTTTAGCTTATTTGTACCTGTAATCCCTAAGTATTTAGCTGAATTTACAGCCTTCAGACAATGGTTTCGATTTCGGCCACCAACATACAGCATACCGGGATAGCTACAACAATGTATGCCTACCCTTTAATAGGAAATGCTCACAGCCAGAGGCTCAGTGTGGCGCAAACATTTGAAGCAAGCAGACAACTATACCACAAAGACACACTCGTGCTTCCTACAGCTGACTGAGCGAATTTAAAAGGGGACAAACTGTGGCCTTCCGAGAGGCGGGACGATTCTTTCGGGGAATTGACAACTGACGAGAGGAGACCACGACATTTGGAACGCGGATTTACTGCAAACTTCGTACACTCGTAGTACTTCACGAGGACAACAAAATGTGTAAGCAGTAGCGCGTACTTCTCAAGCGTTTGTTGAGAAAATCGCAAGATAATTTCGGTCGTCAAATATATACCTGTGCGTGGCCATTTCTACCATGAACACCGGCAGCCGAGTGGTTATGCCGGCACGGTAGCTCAGCGTGTTCGGTCAGAGGGCTGCGTGCTCTCTGTGATAAAAAAACTGAGTCAAGGAATGAACGATCAACTTGAACGCATGTCATGTGACGTCCTCCCAGACCAAACGCAACGAACTACACCGAAAAAAAAGAAGTGGTTAGCGTTCAAGCCCTGTACTTACTTTACTTTTTCGTGTCCGGAGATTTGTTTCAAAGCCTTTCAGCCCAATGTCGGGCCAAGTCCAATGTTTCTCTCTTCTCAAGCCATAGTTCGTCAAGGGTACACCTTGTGGGGCAGATGGAACACTGTAGAAGGTGTTCCATATCCTGAACTTCACCACAGTCGCATTTGTTGTCTCCTTCGTCCTTGAAGCCCCATTTGACTAGGTTTGCTTTAACTGGTGCTACGCCTGTTCTGATGCGGTTCAGTGTTCTCCAAATCTTCCAGCTTGATGTACTGCCGCTGGGTATTTCTCGTGAGGCACGGTAGTCCTTCGGAGGCTCGTTCAATTCACTAGTGAGAAATCTCTTGCGGGATTTAAGTCTGCTACGTCCACATGAAGAACCATGCAGCGGGTGGCGCTCGTCGAAAATCTGTTTAAATTTTTCTGTAAGTTCGTGCGCAATTCTTCGGGATTCAGGAGATGAGAATCCAGCTGCTTTGTATATTTTCCCAAGTGGAGTGGGTTTCATGCATCCTGTTGTTAGCCTGCACGTTTCATTAAGGACTGTAGTGACTTTTTTGACATGTGTGGATCGAGACCATACAGGGCATGCATATTCTGCCGTGGAGAAGCAAAGTGCTTGAGCAGTTTTTCGTAATACAGTCGGACTAGCTCCCCATTTACTATTCGTCAGTTTTCTTAAAATATTGTTCCTGGCAGCAACTTTTTGGCATGTTTTTTCACAGTGATATCTGTACGTCAGTGATCTGTAATCGGTGGGTCGCTGGATCGAGTCCTGCTCGTCAGCTTTTTTTTTCTAACACAGTCATTTTCTTTATTATTTATATTACAACTGATGTAATGGGAAAAATACGTAAATGTATGCTTGTCCGTGATTTGAGAAATCCCTTATACCTGGAAGGAGCCCGAAACGACTTGCTACCTCCAAGTTTTGACCGGCACAGACGGCTTTCGAAAGATGTACAATTCATCGTCCCTTTCGACATTACGAGTTGCCGGATGGTATTTTTCGTAAAAACATGAAAAATAAAGTTAAACGGCACCAGCTGCATTGAATAAATGCTATGTTTCCGCACACAGAAGGTCTTTTGAGGTTTTCCGGGGAAAAACAAACCTCGTTAACATTTTCCAAAACCTCTCTTTCAGCCGATAATTTGGAAACAAACCATGCATATCGCAGCATTTCCTTAAATATCGGCGCTGATCATTGGTCATGCAGTATAGAGTGTATTTTAATAGCGTCTTCACGAGAAGCAATTTCTCGTTCTCTTTCGATTAAATACGGACAATTTCGAAGACACGGACAAGCATACATTTTCAGTATCGCTTTGTGCGTTTGGTCGTTTACTAGTCGGTAGTTATGAATATTATATTATTTGTGATAACAAAAATTTGTAGACTGCCAAATAACATTGTAAATTTAATAAAAGTTCATCCGATTACACGTATTTTTCCCATTATATCAATTGTAATATAAATAGTAAAGAAAATGACTATGTTAGAAATAAAAAAAATACTGACGAGCAGGACTCGATCCAGCGACCCAACGATTACTGGGCTTGAACGCTAACCACTTTTTTTTTCTTTCTTAGATCTCATTTTGTTCGTTTTCGTTCGTTGTATCTGCTCGGCGCGAACGTCGCAAGACACTCGTTTCAGTTCGTCGTTGATCCATTAACTCAGTTTTTTCTATTACAGAGGGCAGAACCACTCGGCTGCCGGCGCTTCATGGTAAAAATGGCCACGCACAGGTATATATTTGACGACGGAAATTATCTTGCGATTTTCTCAATGACACTTGAGAAGTACGCGCTAGTGCTTACAAATTTTGTTGGCCTGTGGAAAAACTGGTAGAAGCCGCACTCGGGGAAGATCAGTTTGGATTCCGTAGAAATGTTTGAACACGTGAGGCAATCCTGACACTACGACTTATCTTAGAAGAAAGATTAAGGAAAGGCAAACCTACGTTTCTAGCATTTGTAGACGTCGAGAAAGCTTTTGACAATGTTGACTGGAATACTCTCTTTCAAATTCTGAAGGTGGTAGGGGTTAAAGTACAGGAGGCGAAAGGCTATTTACAGTTTGTACAGAAAGCAGATGGCAGTTATAAGAGTCGAGGGGCATGAAAGGGAAGCAGTGGTTGGGAAGGGAGTGAGACAGGGTTGTAGCCTCTCCCCGAAGTTATTCAATCTGTATATTGAGCAAGCAGTGAAGGACACAAAAGAAAAATTCGGAGTAGGTATTAAAATCTATGGAGAAGAAATAAAAACTTTGAGGTTCACCGATGACAATGTAATTCTGTCAGAGATAGCAAAGGATCTGGAAGAGCAGTTGAACGGAATGGACAGTGTCTTGAAAGGAGGATATAAGATGAACATCAACAAAAGCAAAACGAGGATAATGGAATGTAGTCGAATTAAGTCGGGTGATGCCGAGGGAATTACATTAGGAAATGAGACACTTAAAGTAGTAAATGAGTTTTGCTATTTGGGGAGCAAAATAACTGATGATGGTCGAAGTAGAGAGGATATAAAATGTAGACTAGCAATGGCAAGGAAAGCGTTTCTGAAGAAGAAAAATTTGTTAACATCGAGTATAGATTTAAATGTCAGGAAGTCGTTTCTGAAAGTATTTGTGTGGAGTGTAGCCATGTATGGAAGTGAAACGTGGACGATAAATAGTTTAGACAAGAAGAGAATAGAAGCTTTCGAAATGTGGTGCTACAGAAGAATGCTGAAGATTAGATGGGTGGATCTCATAACTAACGAGGAAGTGTTGAATAGAATTGGGGAGAAGATTGGCTTGTGGCACAACTTGGCTAGAAGAAGGGATTGGTTGGTAGGACATGTTCTGAGGCATCGAGGGATCAGCAATTTAGTATTGGAGGGCAGTGTGGAGGGTAAAAATCGTAGAGGGAGACCAAGAGATCAATACACTAAGCAGATTCAGATGGATGTAGGCTGCAGTAGGTACTGGGAGATGAAGAAGCTTGCACAGGATAGAGTAGCATGGAGAGCTGCATCAAACCAGTCTCAGGACTGAAGACCGCAACAACAATAAAAGTGGAGTACTACGAGTGTACGAAGTTTGCAGTAAATCCGCGTTCCAAACGTCATGGCCTCCCCTTGTGAGCTAGATGTGCTCCGTCAGTTGTCCAATGATGCTGGTATCGGTGGTCGTGTGACCGTCCTCACACCCGTACACAAGGTTGTGGGCATCCACACAGCAGATTCCCACCAGGATCATCGTATTGTAAGGGCAGCAGTGGCAGATGGTACAGCTACCACAGCACAGATAAGAGACGTTGTGGGCCCAGATGTGTCAACACAAGCTGTTGCGAACTGATTGTTAGGAGTGCGACTACGGGCACACACACCTCTAGTCGGTCTCTACTCATGCCACAGCATTGACGTGCATAGCTCGGCTGGTACCGACAGAGGATCACTCTGAAGATGGAATGGGCACCGTCGTCTTCGGCGATTCTGTCTGCACGCTATTGACAGTCATTTGCACGTACCACATAGGCCTGGTGAACGCTGTCTCGTAAAATGCACTTGTCCGATACACAGTGGCCAACACTGTGCTTTCTTGTCTGGGGGAACGATAAGCCATAACACTCGCTCACCTTTGTTGTTTCTGGAGGGGACGCTAACCAGCGCTCAGTACGTTGTTAGACCTGTTCTTTTTCCGTTCTGGCATCGGGAAACTGAAGTGCCATTCCAACAGGATAATGCTTGCTCACACTCTGACCGACAAACTCGACTTGCTCTGCAAGATGCGCAGCAACTTCCCTGGCCAGCACAATTTCCGCACTTGTCTCCAGTCGGGCACATGTGGAATACGATGGGACGAGGAGTGACTCGTGTGACTTCCCGACTCATAGAACTACGTGAACAGGCCGAGCAGGCGTGGCATAACATATCCCAGGATGGTATTCACCATCTCCACGATCGACTGGATGCCACAGACAGCACCTGCATTGCCGTCCTTGGAGGCTACACCACGTATTAATACGAGTGCTTCAGCATGGGTCAATATCTGGTACCTCAGAACCACTTGTGCTATTCATCTGTAAATGTTATCATTTCATGTACTCAGTATGCACTATTGCAACAATAAATCTTGACCAAATTGGAGAACTCTAAAGGGATTTACTATTTTTTTCTGGCAGTGTATTTTCAAACATTCGTTTGTCTTTTTCTCGGAGCATCCACAGCATTGCACAGCCCCCATTCGTGGCTGTGGCTATTTTCCACTCACTCTTACTGATGCACTGTGTGTGTGACAAATTATGTGACATATCACTCTATACATCCTTCTGGAAACTGCCAACCTACATCAATTCTCCACACAGCAACACTTATAAAATGACTCTAAATACAGGCTCCCAACCTCGCTTTGACTCAAGGGACATAGTTAAAATTATCGGTAGTTATAAAGGTTGAAGAGAAAATGCTGCTCTTGGCATTCGACATGCATTTCCTCATTCCAATTCGAGACAAAGATTTATGTAGCAAAACCTAGTCCAGCCAGTACATTTAATAGAAATGTGATTTAAAAAATGAAGCTCTGGCAAACACTGCACCTATGTGCAGTGTGGCCAAGCACAAGTAGCACGAATTTTGCACTGCGCTCGAGTTGTCCCACTAGCTCGGTGAGAAATCATAACTGTGGGGAGAACAATATGCAGATTCACCAATGTTCGTGTTACATTTGCGCCAAACATTCTTTTTCACTTAAATCATGAAACTGTATCTAATTTACACCTCCTCAAAGCAGGATCTTGTATATTTCTTTCTGTTACTGTTATCTTTATTTAAACATTAAGACATAATATAAATTTCTTACATATGTAAGTGACCACTTAGTTTTGTCCATGACACAAATAAAGCCAATAGAAAGTAAATCAGTATCCAGTGAGGTACAAAAAAACAATGTGTGGGCTACACTAGACTGCACAATATACTAGGTGCAGTAATACCATTCTGTATGTTTGATATCCAGACTTATCTTCGCAGAACTAGTATGGACATACATGTATGAGCAATATTCACTTTAGAGATGTTGTTCAAAGTAACCACCTTCCATTTGCAAACACTTCACCACTTGCTTAATAATGTTTTAGTGGACCCTCCACGACATACCCACATCCACCACAGCCGAAGCGGCGTGCGTGACAGCTATTAAGTCATTTGTATTCATGGGTGGAGTACTATAAACTTATTCCTTTAAGTGTCCCCACAAATAAAAATCTAGTGGATTAATTAATGGGGAACATGGTGACCACAACATTGGACCTCCTTGACCAATCCATTTCCCTGGAAGCACTTCATTTAAATAGCTACGCACAATCATTGCAAAGTGTGATAGTGCACCATCATGCTGAAACAGCAGCTGTTGCCAAACATCAAGTGGAATGTTTTCTAATGCACCAGGAAAAGTATTGCAAAGAAACGTACGATACAGGGGCACATTCAACTTGTCTGGCATTAGGTAAGGGTTCAAAAGCACTCCTCCAGTGATTCCAGCCGACACATTTATGCCGTGGCGTATTTCTGCATTGTGTTATTAACTATGTGTAGAGTGTGGTTGTGGCATCATCTATGGATTTGCTGGTTCTAAAGCTGAAATGGCGTTGGCTTATGCCCCTGAGAGCTCTGTGGGTTTGCAAACACTTACACGGTAGCTTCCCATGAATCTTTGCTAGGGCATTTATGAGGCGTATAGGTCTGTTCAGGCACTAGGTGTACTGTATCGGAAGGTTTTCCATACTGTAGATACCCTGTCCAGCCATAAGGCATAATTCAGTAACGTTATTAGAAATGGGGTGATGTGCGGTGCCAGTTTTTTCAGTGTTTCTGAGTGGGTACCATCTGGTCCAGGTGCTTTTTTGTTTTTGAGCTCTGAAACTGCTAGTGCAACCACTTCTTGCACAAAAGGACAGGTGAGAGTGGCAGTGTTGTATGGTGTGGGCAGGTCTTCTCTTAGCGTTGTGTGGTATTATGTGCCTGTATCAATGGTGTCGTCAGGGAGCAGTTTAACAATAGAAACTCTACTGTATTCTTACAGTCCCCTCGTAATCATGCCGTTAGCCTACTTTAGCATTCCCATAACTACTGCAGTTTTTGTCTTATCTGGCAGTATTTTGTGTGGCTCATCCCTTATATTTTGCTCTGTTTGTGTTGTAACAATTTATTTCCAGTATTGTATACATGTGTTATATAGGGTCTGTCTGCATAGGTCTTGTGTATGTCTAAATGCCTCAAGCCTTATGCTTCCATCTCTCTCATTTTTGTTTGTGTTTGGCATCTTGTTCGAATCTCATCCATCGTTTTGATGAGTATTTTTTGTTCTTTGCCATCAGTGGTAATGTGTTTTGTGCAGGTTGTATTACCTGTGTTACGTTTGTGTGCTCTGTAACCGATTCCTCCATTGATCTTTCCTAGACCGCATTGCTGTAAATTTCTTCCGGTCTCCTTTATGGAACAATAAGTGTCTGATGTGTGCTTCAGTAGTTGTATAGTGAGTGTATGTTAGTGTGTATGTTATAACATTGCAGCCACTACTGGTTATATTGTCATGTATGCTTCAATTTGTTACGTATCCCACTGCTGCATTATTTGCTAGTGTAAAGTTGATACTACTGAGGTGGGTGATTATGCGTCCTCTGCTGTATGTTCTGTCCGAGTTCCAGGGGGTGAATCTTGAATTCATTTATCATTTACCAATGTTTTTCCACTGTCTTACATTGCTAGGTCTCTGAAGTCATTTGCAAAAGGTTGTAATTGATGGCTGTAGTGGGCATAAGTGGATGCAGTCACCCATGTAACATTCCCATTGGTTATCTCTACAGTTGATTGCATAAGTGTGACATCTTAATTATGGACTTTAAAGGTTTGACAACCATCTCCTTTTATTTTGTTGCAGACTTGGCCATTGTATTTCCAGGATATGCACAGTCGCAAGCCTCAGTGGATGTGCACTCAGTGTGCTTGTGTCCTTGGTTGCCACATTTGGCACACGTAACGTTTGCCTTCTTGCATCTTTTAGTCTTCATGTTTCGGATGCACTGCATAAGTTGAAAAAGACAAAACAGTGACTCTTTGCACCACACTCCATGCCTCCTGTTAACTACCATCTAGTCTGCATTGTATGGCCCGTAGAAGACATGCAGCCTTATGTGCCACTATGAGAAAAGCACTTTTGCAAGATAGCTGCTCCCAAATGTCCACTGCATGCATTTCCCTTCACAATGTTCACCAAAACTGGTTGGTATGAAATTGCATTCACTGACAGTAGAAATTCTTGTTTGATTTGAAACTGACTGTCATTGATGTGGTATGACATTTGTTTTCACTCCCTGTCGGATAGGATTTTTTTACAGTCACTGTTCTAACACTGAGTTACATGGCTGCAAGTGACACTATTCCTTGTAGATGCCATGCACCATCTGCATTGATACATAAGTAAATAAGACAACTACATCCACCGTGTGGTCACGGGCACTTCCAAACATGACAGCTTGTATCTGCCATTCTGTTATGTGTCCACGTCAATCCAGCTTACTGCAGCAGTTCCCTACAGCTAACTTGTGCATACACACTACTTCACTACCATGATTTAGTCAGTGGTGGAAGGCCACATGACTGGTCAACTGCATACACATATACATGAATATTCTGCAAGCCACTGTAAAATGGATGGTATACCATTATTTCCTGTTCCTTTCATGTACTGAACAAGTGAAAAATGACTGTTTGCCACTGTGCATGCCCTAATCTCTAGTGTATTATTCTCATTATCTCTACAATGGTGACAACATAATAGTCACACAGTCTTCTTCAAATACAGTCTCTCTAAATTTACACAACAGGGATTTGTGAGAACTACGTCGTCATTCTTAGAATGGATTCCTGTGTAAGATCCACGAGCATTTCCATTACACTTTGATATGGTCTATATTGATCTATTACCATACAAGCAACATGTCTCTGGATTCGTTTGCCTGTTTGACAAGGACTCCAAACATTGAATAATACTCCAAAACTGATCGCACTGGCATCTTGTATGTGACTTCCTTTATGGGTTCACTATGTTTTTCCAGAATCTTTCCAACAAATCTAAATCTTCCATTTACCGATCATGTACAATTCTACACATACAACTTCATATTGCTTCTTGGTATTTCCCCTTTATATCTGTGCAATGCTTCATGCTTAAGATGTTCACACTAATCTTGTAAACATATACTATAAGGGTTTTTCTCTTTTTTTAAAGGTATTATCTTACATTTATCCACATTTAAATCCACTACCATTCATTACACCAAACAGAAATTTTGTCCCAGTCTTACTATAGTTCTTTCTGATCGTCCAATGGTTATATGAGGGTAATCCCAAAAGTAAGATCTCCTATTTTTTTTATACGTACAGAACTCTGTTTGTGTGGCTCAAAAATGGTTCAAATGGCTCTGAGCACTATGGGACTCAACTGCTGTGGTCATCAGTCCCCTAGAACTTAGACCTACTTAAACCTAACTAACCTAAGGACATCACACACATCCATGCCTGAAGCAGGATTTGAACCAGCGGTCGCGCGGTACCAGACTGAAGTGCCTAGAACCGTTCAGCCACAGCTGCCAGCTCTGTTTGTGTTGCAGTTGGTCACACTATTATGAAGAGTGCTTCACGCGCTGTGTGTAAACATGTGCACACCTTGCTGAGTCACTCAGTCTTGGCTTGGCAGCCGTTGAGAATGGAGCTCCTGTTGGATGTTACCACCAAGTGCGATTGTGTGCAGTTATTCGGTTTTTGAACGCAAAAGGCACTGCGCCAATTGAAATCCATCAGCAATTGACAGAAGTATATAGTGATTCATGCATGGACTTCAAAAATGTTCCTAAGTGGTGTAGAGAGTTTGCAGATGGTAGGAACGGGAGACCGTCAATTTATGAGGAGACAGTGTCGAAGGTTGAGCAAAGCACGCGTGAAGATTGGAGGATCACCCTGGATGATCTCTGCATGCTGGTTCCTGAGGTTTCCTGGAACACCGCTCACAGAATTTTAATGGAAACATTGGACTATCAGAAGGTGTGTGCAAGATGGGTGCCACACATGCTGATTGAGGACCACATGCGGCAATAAGTTGATGCTTCTCGCGCGTTTCTTCACCGCCTTGCAGCCGAACAGAACAACTTTCTGGACTCAATTGTCATGGGTGACGAAACCTGGGCGTACCACTTTACACCTGAGACCAAGCAACAGTCACATCAGTGGTGGCATCCTTCTTCGCCAAAGCCATGGAAATTAAGACAAATACAGTCTGCCGGTAAAGTCATGACAACTGTTCTTTGCGATCAGAAAGGGGTATTGTTGGCCAACTTTGTGCCCACTGGGACCACAATTAATGCTGACAGGTGCTATGAGACTCTGCAAAATCTCAAACAGTGAATTCAGAACCGGACAAGAGGAATGTTGAGCAAGGGTGTACACATTTCCATGACAACGCTCGCCCACACATTGCTCGGCAAACCGTTGTTGTCCTGGAACAGTTTCAGTGGAACATAATCACCCACCCACCCTATAGTCCTGACTTGGTGGCCAGTGACTGTCATCTGCTCCACAAGTTAAAAGGACGTTTGGCCAGAAAGCGATTCAGCACCGACGACAAGGTGAACAGCATGGCAGTGAGCTGGTATGACATGGGCATACAAAATATGCCACATCGTCTACAAAAATGCATCGACAGAAATGGCAATTGTGTTGAAAAATAGCTAAATGTTCAAGCTGTAAACTGATGTAAACCATTGTAGAAATAAACAGGTCTATGTACTTATAAAAAAATAGGACTTTTCTTTTGGCATTACCCTCGTATTTGCTTGTAGATTGCAGCAGCATCAGCGAATAATCTCATGGTGCTGATGATCCTGTCTGATAAATTGTTTTCATACTCTGAAAACAATAGATGTCCTATTACATGATTTAGGAGCACCACAAGTTATTTTCATTTCTGCGGGACATTCATTGTCTGGTATCACATATTGGGTTTTATTAGTCAAACAGTCCACAGTCAGTCATGTATTTATAAAGCTACTCTGTATAATCATGTTTTGATTAGCAATTGATGATGCAGTGCAGCTTTAAATGTATTTTGTAAATCCTGGCTGGCAGAATTTACCTGTTCACCCACATCTATTGTTTCTAAGATGTCACAAATCAATAAAGCAAGCAGTTTTTCATATGAATTGTTCGATGAGTCCACGAATTTAACCGTATACAATGCTTCAAAGGGCCCAGCGTGTGACAAACATAATGTTTGGTGAGTTTATTGTAATGTTTAACTGTGCTGCCTCTGTTCCACATTGAAAGCTAAATGAAGAAACACCTTGTCTTTTGTGCAGGGAAGGGGCTGGACCGTGTGTTACTGGAGCGTAACCTCGAGCGGCTGCTTTCGGAGCACGGTGGTGGATCCTCGGGGCCTGGCAGCATGACAGCGAGTCCAATGGATGCGCAGCCCGCTGGCTGCAACCCCGATCTGGAGAGGCTGTTGCACGCACGCGACCGTAGCCGTGAGCCACTGCACTTGGCCGAACTCAGCCTCAGCCTGGACGCGTGGAAGCCACCACCGCCCCCAGCACCGCCTCCTCCACCCCTGCCCACACCTGCACCGCAGCAGAGCTCACCCGTGCCAACCACCCCACTCCCCGAGGCTACGCCTGACATTCTGCCACGTAGGCCCACACCACCCCCACCTCACCATCACCACTTCCCATTACCCCAGCAGCAGCAGCAGCAGCAATCACCACTACCACAGCAACCGGCTTCACCCTCACGGCGGCAGGGCAAGGCAAGCAAGGGTCAGCTAAGCGTGCGTTTCCAGGGTGACAGGCACGACGATATCGATCGCGACATTGACGATGCAGAAGAGGGCGCTGCTGCAGTTTCCAGCGTGTCGGCGTCGGCAACACTGTCGTCATCCCCGAGCCGGCACCGGACGACGTTCCCACGCAGCAGGAGCTACTCGGGCAGGTCGCGCTACCGTGACCGGGATCGTGACTACAGCTACGGCTACGAAGACTCACGGAGGGCGCGCGGGCCGCGCAAGACCAACTCTGAGAGCCACGTGCCCAGTGGCAGCGCTGCACGCTTCCCACTTCCGCCGTCATCGTCAGCAGACCGTGACGATGCAGACAGTTACTGCTCCACCTGCTCCTCTAGCTCCAGCAGTGACGAATACGCCTACGAGCTGCCACCGAGGCGCGCCTACGGTGGTGTCCGCATCTCGTACGTGCCCAATGATGCACTGGCGTGCGCCCGCCGTCAGCAGCAAGCTTCGTCTGCAGCCCCCAAGTCACCTACAAAGAAGAGTGGTGCCGCTGATGACAAGGACAAGAACTGCACCATCTCCTGATCCCGGTGTCCTCCACCGCCTGTGGAATCCCAGCGGCGCTGATCGTACCTGGCAGCGAGTACAGTTCCTGGTTCTATGGCTGCTCCTCTGACACTGTACGGATGGTGGCTCTTCTATTAGAGAGCTGTGAAGACTGTGTGAAATGTTTTGAAGTGTGACATGTACTCGCAGACAGAATAAGAACTACGCAAACTGTAATAGCTCCTCTTTGTTATGGTCCAATAATTCTATAGTTTGCCCTCATTGTTTTACTCTCACCCACATGATCTCCAAGCAAGGAAGTAATTCAAATTCAGTGATAAGGCAGCTAGAAATATGATTTGTGATGCTGATATTTACTATAAATCTAATTTTCCTAGAATGAACCTCTCACTTGGCTTTGGGTGAACCACTGAAGTGAAGCTTAATGAGAAAAAAATTTGTGTCACACTGCTAATTGAGCCTCGAAAAAAAATATGCTGTGATGTGATCCATGAGACATGAAATTCAGATAATACAAAAAAAAAAGAGAAGAAGAAAGTAGATGGAAAAAATAGAGTCACAATAAACAAGCAAAAATTTACACTCAGAAAGCCATTACTTACTGCAAAGTTTTAACTGAGACTGGAATTAATTGTGGTAAAGTTGATGTCAACACTTGATGAAATATGCAGTTTTATTGTCATAAAGGTTTGAGATTACGGTACATTTTCATAAGCTTCAGCCATCTAATTTTGTATGGCAAATAAAATATTCTTCCTGTGACTCCCCTGTCTCATTATGTCATAGTGACCTGGCTGTCATCCATACTGTTAGAGCACCACATCTAAATAAAAATACAGTGACAAAAAACTGGTAGAGATGAAGCTTTCTGACAGTTTAAAAATGCATACCAGACTAGGACTTTAGATTGGACTCTTTGTGAAACAAAAGAGCAGATGGGTTGGGGGTGGGGTGGGGGGTGTTTCCAGGCCTGTTTTGTCGTTTGAAGCTTTGACTGAACAATGAGGCTTTTGTGGCATTAAAGTCTATAAGAATATTATTTGTGAAAGGTACAAGTCCAGATTCAAGTTCTAGTCTAATATACCTTTTAATAGTTCAGAACATTTCAATCCACTTATACACTGAAGCACAATGAAAGATTTAGTCTCGATTAGAAATCTACGTGAGGTCGATCAGCACCATCTATGTTCAGGTGTTTATCCACAATCTGTCTTTTCACATAAGATACCCACAGATTTTCTCCAGAAAATAACCACAGTGCACTATTTGCAGTTGACAACATAATCTATTCAAATTACATTTTTCCCATTGGTTATTTTTCCTGATATTCTTATCACGCTTCTGCTTGCTGAGGACACACATGTTCATTGCTTCTACATGTGTGTTAATATACAAGATTTTATGTTGGTAATTCTACGTTAGACAGGGCTTGTCCTTATGTCCTCTGTTTCTTTTTCATGCAACTCAAAGACATTACAATTTTCTTTAAGCTATGACTGTTATCACGTGTGTTCCTTTATAGGCAACAAGCAGCTGTTTTAGGATTGGAATGTTGTAGATATTTGTTAACCCAGATACATTTTGCTTTAATTTAAAAAGCATCATAACAGATGTGTGGCTGCCAGTGGCCACAGCAGGCAGTTCTGCTGCACCACCCGAGGCCTTATGGCAATCAATGTGTTAAGGCAATTATAAATTATTAGAGAAACTTTGATTTATGGATCATTATTTGTGTATCTTTTGGGTTCTATATAAATTTTCATTTTCCATTCCTGTCACTGTTTTTTGCATTGATTAAAAAATTACAGTTGCACTGCAGTTTTTGAACATTTTGCCAACATTCATACTGCATGTGCCAGTTTTCTGGCTCACTAGATATTATTTTCTGTACACTGTATCAAATAACATTTTTATTAATAATATAGCCCTTAATTTTTGTTAGTTTCTGCTGCAACTTTACAATTTTTGGGACCTTGCTTTGGAAAAACATTTAAACTATCAATCTGCTCTCAGAAATGCCTCTTGTCAATAAGGTTTCTACACACCGCAGCATGAAAGGTTTTTTGCTTACTAGGGACGAACAAATGTTTTATAGTGGGCAGAAAATAGCCACTCTAACAAATCTCAGCTGCAATAAATTAACAGCACTGATTGGCTGTTTGATATTAATTAGAAAACTCTGAAAGTACAAGATTTTATTGGGTTGGCACTTCACCCTCCTCCTCCACCTCCCCCCCCCCCCCCCCCCCACCCCGACCACCCCCCCCCCCACTCCCTTTGGTACAACTCATTTGTGAGTGTATGCTTCCAGGTCATTTTGTATTCTGAATTCTGTGGTTAATAAAATGTATAGCAACAAGACAGATGAGCATTTCACAATTAAGAGCTATGATATAAATATGTTACTAACTTGTAAATAATTTATCACGCCTCAGAATTGTCATTATTCAGCACGTAAAAATCGTGAACGTTAATGTTACAAAAATGATCAAAGCACTTTGTGGCACTTTTTTCAGATTTTAGAAGCAGACAATTGTGTCACAAAGTGGCCATTAGTCCCAATACACACAGCAAGCAATGAACAATACTGTCTGAAACGTTAATAAAATTATCAAGCAGTAACACACACTTCTGTAGTTATAAATTCCATTTAACTATGCCAGTCACAGATCTGCTTTTGAATGTGAAAATGAGGAAAGAAAATCTGTGTTGCAGACAAAGTCCATACTCAATTTTTTATAAAAAGTCTTCAGATTGTCTTCAACTAAGACTGAAACATGAAATAAATTGAACAGCTGTTGGTATTGTCTCTTATTATTATTTTTATTATTATGAAGTAAGGCCCACAAAACTATAGTAACCTCACCAAAGGTGTCTGACAAAGACAGTAGGACATTTCATTACGATGTTATTGCTCTTGCTGTTTCTCTCTTCATATTTCCTTAGATGCACCTGAATGTGACATGATAAATATTAATCTACTCCCAACAAACTATCAGAATGTTCAACAATACAGTAATGATATTATACATAATTTAGCTATTTAAGCATAATTATTTTTAATAGACACTCAGTAGTGGCAGCATGACATGAAAGACTCCATCTGTGCAGGTGCCTTTGGAAGTACATATTAGAATGCCCATGTTGTTCTGTTCTTCACTGAATGCAAATTTCAGTTGTCACAAGGTGCTGCTTTTTATAATGATATGTTTAATATTCTATCTTCAACCACTGAAATACATTCTTTATATGTAAACACTGAAAAGCTATGACAGATTATTTCTGTTGAAGAATGTAATAAGTTGTTTTTTATTATTCATTTTAATACCCACATCCTCTCCCACACCTCAAAAAGATGCCAGAGGATGGAGGCTTCTAACTTAGTAAACTGTTTAGATTAGATTAGATTTACTTTCATTCCAATTGATTCATAGTGAGGAGGTCCTCTAGGATAATACAAGACAGAAACAGAGTACTACCTTCATGCTTGCAAGTGAGCAGAAAGTCTTTACATACCATTTCACTGTGCTTAAACAAATTTTGGCAATGGAAATACGTGCTACCTATGTAACATTTCAAAAATTTAATTCTTCTGTGACTGAAAATAAGCTACACATGTGTCATCAGTTTAAATTTTTAACTTCATTTTGGTTGTGTGAAGGACAAGACTATTATAATAGTGCTTCATGTTTTAATATCATCTGACTGTAATTGTATAGAAATTTACCATTAACAGCTTAAATTAAGAGTGAGATATGTCCCTCTCTTACAAACTATACCTGTTCTTTGTGTCTGAAGCGACTATGAATAAAAGTGGTGGCTTTCAGACAATACTTTATGCAATTTATAGGTGTCCAGCAAACATTGCAGTTTTTGAATGTCATATAGATATTTTTATGTGATGTACTTTTTTGTATGCAAAAAAAGAGACTGAAGAAAGAAAAGAAACAGCATCTTCTGATTTTTGTGAATTTACTTTTGGTCAAATGATAGTTCCTGGAAATCTGTAGCATACCTACACTTTAAAATGTGAAAGCCGCAAAACATCCCACAACAGGAGATATTATAAGTGTTTGCAGTTTAGAATTCTTCTACAGTACCCAGTGTACATATATGAACTGGCAAATTATGTGTAATACTCAAACCTTTATGATTAGTATTACATCCTGCTAGTCTTGTGTTATTAAATTTCCTTTCTATTAACTCTGCTCATCACCTCGCATACAATAAATTCTTGCTGTTAATAGCATAATACAGTAACAAAAGGTAGGCTGTCTTCCATTACTGGTACTACTGATCTATCAGGAAACTGACAATAACCTTTTATTGTAACACTATCATTGTTCCCAGTTCACATATATACAACACACAGTACTAAAAAGTGACATCCAGTTACACGACTCTCTTCTCGAGGTAGGCTATAAAACTGTACATGAAAAACTTCTGGCACCACAGTCACTATGCATGTAAGTTATTGAAAAGTAGGCCTATATGCATTTGATTAATATTGTTTACTTAGACCATCTGGCTACCAGAAATTTCCTAAATGTTAACTAATTCGTAAATTTCACCCTAGATTGTAAAGTATGGGCATTCTTATAAAGTTGCTGTTCTTCCTGTCAAGTATTAACAGAATTATTTTTTATGCTCTGATAAATATCTGTTGATTTTTCATTACAATCCAGTCTTTGTATGTTGACTCAACATATTAGATTAGTCTCCTGAAAAAGTATATATACATATATGAAGAATTTTAATAGGCATAATACTATAAGAGGTGCTTAAGAAATTAGTTGTGAGAAGATCTCCTCTGTACCTTATTGGTGTAGCTGCCAAAGTTAAAATGCAACAAATGTGTTATGCATGTTTGGAATATATTTTAATATATTACACAATTCCATTTGTAGTGCTTCGACAAATCCAGTACAAGAAGAGGAGCAATACAAAATAGAATAATATATCACTTTATTTTTCAGATTTTAGCCCAGGAAAGTGTTCTGTCCCAAAGATATTTTTTTAAGAATTTTTTTCTTGAATGTGAACCATTTTATAATATAGTTATTTACTAGCTTCGTTGATGCTTGTGTACAATCTGTATAGTAACCATAATTTGGATTTGGGATTTGTAATCAAAATAAAGTTGTAAAGTATGAGTACATTTTATTTATTTTTGGCATAACACCTTATTTTGCATTTGAAACTACAGCAAATACTATTTTAACAGATTTACTTTTTGTCCTCTCTCTTTGTGCTATAAATGTGAATCAGATTGCCAAAGGTTAGAAAAGATTAAGAGGATGAGGTAATGAAAGAAATATAGGTAGCATTAGAAAACCTGCAGGGACAACATGGATTTCTGTACTTGGAAACTGTAATAAGTAGAGCAATTTAATTAAAGCACACTGCTCCACCTATGCTGAGGATTTATTTATAGTGGTATACAAAGTAAACATGTAGCTGCTTATAAACTCACCACATTACTATTAGTAATTTGTTCATACAAGAATCATCGTCGTTATATAAAACACTTTTAATGGAAGGTCTAGGCTCAAACCTGATTTCAGAGTTAAGGACTGCTGCACATTTCTGAGAAATATAGAGAGAAAATAACAACAAAAATATTGTAATATTAAACATTTGACTCTCAGTCTGGAGCTCTGAGTGGGTGTTCTGTTTAAACAACAAGTGGACAAAATAAGACATTGAGAATGATGCAAATTCGACAGAAAATCTACACCACCTACAAATTATCTGATTATCTACATTAAAGACTACAGATTACTGTGACCAATATGAGGCCTCTGTTTTTACAGCATGCAAGTAACTATTATTCTCTGTCAATTATCAGTTTCATCAAATAATTTAAGACTAAGCAACTGTAGTAGAGAAACAGCAACTACTTAGTATAATTTGATTGAGCAGCTGCTTATTTCAAAGTAGTGTGTTTTCTGCTAATTTCCTTATGATAATTTATGGCATGTGAAAGCACAAATAGAAGGTGGAACTTTAATAATTGTTGTTGTTGTTGTTAACCTGAGGTTGAAGAAAGGTTTGATGCTGCTCTTCAAGTTAATCTGACTGGTACATATCTCTTTCTTGCTACACCAAACGGTCCATTCTTCGCATCAAGTAATTTCATATAGTTCTTTTCCCTGCAGTTCAATTCAGTACCTGTTCATTTGTTATCCTATCTATTCTTCTGTAGCAGTACATTTCAAATGCATCTATTCTCTGCTTGTCTGTACAGTTTACAATTTGTAGTCCACACTTTTTTTTCTCAGAAATATATGCCCCAGATAAATACTTCCAGAAAGGACTTCCTAACATTTAAAATTATACTCCAAATATTTTCTTTTTCAGAAGAGATTTTTTTTTCTGCTGTAAGACTTAATTTAATATCTCAGTTATTTTGTAGCCCAAATAGATAATGTCATTAGTAATAGTTAAAGTGTTTATTTCTTCTCTATAACTTCCATACCGAATTTTTTTATGGATTCATTCACTGCTTGCTCAGAGTACAGATTGAATAACATGGGGGATCGACTACAATACTATTACAGTCCCTTTCACATCTCCCTCAATTCCTATGGTTGCAGTATAGTTTCTGCAGAAGTTGTGGATAAGCTTTCATTTCCTACATTTTATCCCTTCTACTTCCTGAGTATCCCATCCTACATAGTCGAGAGCTTTTGCCAAATTTACAGATATTAAAAATGTGAATGCGCCTTTCTTTGGCCTACCTTCAAAGACTGTCTTGCATGCTAGTAAATTTCTCTGAAGCACAATCTGATCTAAATCAACATTGACGGACACACTCTACAAACAGCTCTGATACACATGGCAAGTGGTATTTCTCCCACTCCAATCACATATGGAGTGTGTAGCGGTTTGCCTGCTTTATTTTCTTCATTTATTGTCCTCAGTATTGACGTACTGCATTGCTACAGTGGCTGAAAAATGGGTTTGTAATTTGTGCACTGACTATGGTAAATAGTGAAGCCTACACTTGCACAGTTCAGTTGCGTTTCACTGGTGTTTACTTTCACTTTTCACAGCCCCCCCCCCCCCAAATACACAGTTAATATGACCAACACACTATTGTTTAACTTTCCATAGGCCTCATCAATAGTCTCCAGGCAAACAGACACATACTGCTTCAATAGTTGACTGTTGAACATCTACAAGCAGTAAAAACATAACCACATGATTCACAGTTCTTTCGGAATAATCAGGTACTTATGGAACAGACACTGTCATTGCTTTAATACACAGCCTATTGGAGTAACACTTATTCCACTGTTAAGTTGATGCATTGTTGTCTTTCTAAACAACATAGGTTTCTCGTCCGAAACTTGGCCGTGGAATGACTGTCTCATGACCAAAAATTGGGCCCTTATATATCCTTAAAATAATAGGGGCCTAAACTACACACTGTTTGAAGTTAAATTTATAGAAATTACAATTAAAACTTAACTCATAAAATTAACTGAATGCATCGAACTAATTCCATCTTTTTAATAGTTTCTTCTACTGCAAGGGTTAAGTTGAATTATTTGTTTAAATCATGTAATAAACAAATATAGTTATACAAATAATACTTTTGACAAAACTGAAAAGAACTTGCTAACATGTTTTCGAATAGAGCTAAATAGATACTTTAATATTACTATTATTTCGTGTTCCAAATGTTTATAATTAGTATAGAATTTATATTTGTTTATATACATCAACAATAGAATTAAGTTATGAAACAATTAATGATTTCACCCTATAATGAAAGATACTAACAAGTAAGGTCAAAATAAATTATAAAATCAATTACATACATAAAACTAAGCACAAAATGAGATCAGCTGTTATATTCTTTAAAACTGAGGGCCAACCTTTCTCTTATATGGAAATGCAGATTATACACATGGATCTTAAAAGAGAAAAAATGAATTTTAAGGAAGCAGATGGCAAAACAAGAGGGGAAGTAAAAATATCCCAGCTTGCATCGTCACATCCTCCCCTCATTGGATTGACCAGACAGATAATGCAAATGGCTAACTGGGCAATTCAATGACCACAAGTGACACCAGAAATTGGGTTTAAAATCCACACAAAAAATATTACATAAGAAATCCTATAAAAAAGCATAGCACATATACTTTTCATATCTATACTTACATGAACTGGGCATACAAAAATCTCCACACAGAATATTTACAAACAGCATATTGTACATTTGCACTAAAGTCCACAATTTATACTTTTAATTACGCATCATCATCATGCATTGTCATAATTTGTGATGTCATTTTTCGGTTAAGTGAAGATTAGCTTTAAAGATACGTATCATTTTAGACAAGTCCTGTCTTGTTTAACAAAAAATTAATCCTCAAAAGTAGCAAACTGTACATTGCAGTTCATGTTTGGACAAAAAATTTCACTTGTTCAATGTTTAGTAATTTTCACAAGCACTTTCTCAATGAGCTTTTACACATTTTATCACCAAGTTGTTCCCGCCTTCAATAGATCCAAGTGGCAGTTAATGAGGAAATGCACTGCTATCTGTTTCCTTGGAGATGGTTCTCCTCCGCCACAGTACATGGAAAAAAAAAAGAGAGAGAGAGAGACAAAATACCCTACTTTAGTACACTTACTTTTACTTCTAACTAAGAAAAGATAAGTTTAACACTAATGGAAAATTACATCATAAATAAAGACATAGATCTCATAACATTACAATAACTAGCACTAAATTTGACTATAGTACAAAAGGTGTGGACTAGAGAAATTTTTAAAATCAAATGCACGTTACACTACAAAACATTACTCTAAGCCATAACCGTCTCAAACTGGTTAAACTTGAAAGATTTTGGTTTCTTTTCCATTTGCTAAATAGCAAAAACTCAAGATGTCCATTGCCTCCAGTAAAAACTCAAGATGAGCAGTAGCACAGATTTGCTAATCATTACATTATGAAAAAAGATTAGAGTCACCATCACATAACTTAATTACAATTCAGATTAAGATTGAGGGGATGGAAATTGTACCAAATCATTGCCCTACTTCTCCACTTTGAGTACTACTCTAATTGAAACAGGAAATTAAATCCTTACAAAATCTTACCAAACAATTGACCTGTCACAAATATCCACATCAGTCAAGCACCACAGTTATCAGTTAATCAGCAAACTTATTGTTCTTCATTCCAGTATTGCCACTTTAAGCTCATAATTCCTCAGAGCACAAATAGAAGTTTTCAGATAACATACAGATCCAATGACGCAGCATTAGATTACTTGTACTTCACTCAAATATTGCTGCTTCTGTTAAGTTCTTATTCCCAGCTGTAGTGTCATGAATTGCACAATATAACCAGTACCCAATGTTGCCTAGTTCACAATTAGGTCATCATTACAGTTACACCACATTTGTTTGTATACAGTCATCTTCTGCATTGCTCAATCTTGGCTATCAGCTCCATTATTTTATTTATATTTCTTACCTTGTTTGCTAGTGGAGTGCATTCTCAAAAAATGTCCCTACTGCAGAGACAGGCTCCCTAACCATTAAGATCCTAACATTATTCATTATTTTCTTATTTCATTATCTAATAAATAAACACCTGCTCTGCTTATCTAATGCAAAATTAACTCTACTGAAAAACACTCCACAGTAACAGATCCTTATGCTAAGGCAAACTTAACTCTCATTACCGATCAGACAAAAATCATCACTTATTTCACTGTATCGTAGCCTGAAGGGCAATATACATACAAATCTTGCTAACACATTCCACACACGTTACTCCAGGCAACTTTGTTAAAAAGTTGTAATTCCTTAATGTTAGAAAATACTGTATCACGACACAGTTAGACAGTTATCTCACATATACTGATTGCACTGAACACAAACCCTTCTATTATACCACAGTTAATATTAAGATCTAGTATTCAAGATGGTTTTTTTTGCTCCTATTGCCTCTGCTGCTGCACTAATGAGCTTATTACTTCAGACATTAATTTTCTTCCATACATGCTGACACCTTTCATTTCAGTTTACCTTACCTCTTTGTTTGACAAAAATTCTTTAATCATGATATCAATTTACTTTCTTCCACCCTCTTACTCCCTTACTTATCACTAACATAATATAAAATATATAAATAATACTGGAGAAACCTTTTCTAAAGTCCACAGCTCGTGGTTGTGTGGTAGCGTTCTCGCTTCCCATGCCCGGGTTCCCGGATTCGATTCCCGGTGGGGTCAGGGATTTTCTCTGCCTCGTGATGACTGGGTGTTGTGTGCTGTCCTTAGGTTAGTTAGGTTTAAGTAGTTCTAAGTTCTAGGGAACTGATGACCATAGATGTTAAGTCCCATAGTGCTCAGAGCCATTTGAACCATTTTTTTTAAACTTTTCTAAAATATTCTTCTACTGAAGTATCCTACAGCACAAAATTACAAGAAAGTCGAAGATAGAATGGTTCCGATTCGCTTATAAACTACAGATAGGGTAGGAGAAGAGTTTGACTGCCTCAAGGAAATATGAAAAATGAGACAGACAGCTGAGGTAACCATTATCACCACATAATGAATCCAACACAGAATGTTGAACCCCCTATTTGGTAATTGCACAAGGAATTAGTCCCAAATATTACATCAATGCTGAGATTTTGGATCACCAACAAACTGCATTCCAACAGATGTTCTGCCAATTCCACAGTTAATAGTACCTCTCGTTTCACACTCTCTAATAGTGCGTGCCTCCAATTAATAAATGAGGTGTTGCGGCTCTCAACTACGTACCCACAGACTCAGAGTTGAAATATAAAAAGTTTTGGCTGGTTTTGTTGTCTAGGGGCTGGATACGTAGCTGCCACATTACAAACCAAATACTGCTGAGTCTACAGTATACAATATGAATATACATGTGAATCAGATGGTCAAAGGTTGCTATCACTCAGCAATTGCGAATGTAATGTAGAAATTTATAAAAGAAAGATTGCAATTAAATAAAATCTGCAGGTACTATGTTGTTGTTGTGGTCTTCAGTCCTGAGACTGGTTTGATGCAGCTCTCCATGCTATTCTATCCTGTGCAAGCTTCACCTCCCAGTACCTACTGGAGCCTACATCCTTCTGAATCTGCTTAGTGTATTCATTTCTTGGTCTCCCTCTACGATTTTTACCCTCCACGCTGCCCTCCAGTACTAAATTAGTGATCCCTTGATGCCTCAGAACATCAGAACATGTCCTACCAACCGATCCCTTCTTCTAGTCAAGTTGTGCCACAAACTAGTCTTCTCCCCAATTCTGTTCAATACCTCCTCATTAGTTATGTGATCTACCCATCTAATCTTCAGCATTCTTCTGTAGTACCGCAGTTCGAAAGCTTCTATTCTCTTCTTGTCTAAACTATTTATGGTCCATGTTTCACTTCCATACATGGCTACACTCCACACATATACTTTCAGAAACGACTTCCTCACACTTAAATCTATACTCAATGTTAACAACTTTCTCTTCTTCAGAAACGCTTTCCTTACCATTGCCAGTCTACATTTTATATCCTCTCTACTTCGACCATCATCAGTTATTTTGCTCCCCAAATAGCAAAACTTGGTTAACTATGTTAATGACTTTAAATGATGAGCACGATGGTAGAAGTACTTTTGAGAATGTGGTATATTTATGCAAAATACTTATTGGTGTCGGTGGTCCAGCAATTAAATAAAATATAAGTTGAATAACAGGGAAAGAATAGATTCCTACTGCACGTAATTAGTTATGAACAACAACACAGCTCGCGAGATATTCACTTCCAAACGCACACTACGTCTTCACTGTAGAAACCACGGAAATCTCACAAGTGCACAAGTCGGTATTTCTATCTGCCGCGAACACGCGCAAACCACTTCACACTCTCCAAGTCTCTGCCGCGTCCGTCGCGCTATCACGTCCAGCACTTCTGCGCAGTGTGGCTGTCCCTTGCGCCGCACTGTCCCGACCTCCCCCTCCATTCACTTTGGTAGTCGCCTCCCTTAGTAACGAGCGCTGTGACTGGCGATAACGCTTCCATCATGTCTCCGAGCCAACGCATACTCACAATCATTTTGAAACACATTCAAAATACTGGATTTACATTTAAATAAGTTGAAATTAAATAAATATTCCTACGGCTGGACCATAAACACGTTCTAACTCACATTATTAAATACATAATTCGCCTTCCTGCAATAATTGTTTCCGTCGCACTACGCACACTCACACGGATTTTCGCACGAGGTATTGATCAACTCACATCAGTCTTTCGACCAAGTGCCTCACAGAAATCGTGTCTGCCTCTGAATCCCGAGTTCCACCGTTTATTGTGACAAATCTGTCTACAACGGAAACCAAAAGCAGAAGCCCGCCCACATCCCACCTCCCAAAACCAACCAGGATCCTCTCTAAAGATCCCCTCCAGCGGAATACAATACTTTCGGACCAAAGTCGCAAGGCAAACGACTGAATCACAGTAAGCTCAAATTCCCATAAGTTCTATTTAATTGACTCTTATAAATCCTTCCTACCTCCACGCATAAAAAAATGTGTGCACATACAGTTACAATTTTAATGCCCTTCAAATTGACCACTAAATTCTTTGCCACACTCTTATACAAATTGTGGTATACACCACGTCTAACAAACACCGAACAACGCGCTCCAGTACGCGGCCGCCAAATACATCGCTGGGCGCACTTCTCTGGGCGGCCCGCTGCTTCCATCGCTGGCCGTCTTCACACGCACGCTCCCTTACGTGGCCGAGAAATACATCGCTGGCCGCACTTCTCCGGGCGGCTCGCGGCTACCATCGCTGGCCGCCTTCGCGCGCGCGCGTTTGTCAGCACACAGCAATTGGCTGCGCCAGGAAACACTGCGATTGGTTTTCCCTGGAAAACAGCGACCCCAGCCTACGGCTCCATTAAGTAGCAAGCCTTATACAGGGTGTTTCAAAAATGACCGGTATATTTGAAACGGCAATAAAAACTAAACGAGCAGCGATAGAAATACACCGTTTGTTGCAATATGCTTGGAACAACAGTACATTTTCAGGCAGACAAACTTTCGAAATTACAGTAGTTACAATTTTCAACAACAGATGGCGCTGCGGTCTGGGAAACTCTGTAGTACGATATTTTCCACATATCCACCACGCGTAGCAATAATATGGCGTAGTCTCTGAATGAAATTACCCGAAACCTTTGACAACGTGTCTGGCGGAATGGCTTCACATGCAGATGAGATGTACTGCTTCAGCTGTTCAATTGTTTCTGGATTCTGGCGGTACACCTGGTCTTTCAAGTGTCCCCACAGAAAGAAGTCACAGGGGTTCATGTCTGGCGAATAGGGAGGCCAATCCGCGCCGCCTCCTGTATGTTTCGGATAGCCCAAAGCAATCACACGATCATCGAAATATTCATTCAGGAAATTAAAGACGTCGGCCGTGCGATGTGGCCGGGCACCATCTTGCATAAACCACGAGGTGCTCGCAGTGTCGCCTAAGGCAGTTTGTACCGCCACAAATTCACGAAGAATGTCCAGATAGCGTGATGCAGTAATCGTTTCGGATCTGAAAAATGGGCCAATGATTCCTTTGGAAGAAATGGCGGCCCAGACCAGTACTTTTTGAGGATGCAGGGACGATGGGACTGCAACATGGGGCTTTTTAGTTCCCCATATGCGCCAGTTCTGTTTATTGACGAAGCCGTCCAGGTAAAAATAAGCTTCGTCAGTAAACCAAATGCTGCCCACATGCATATCGCCGTCATCAATCCTGTGCACTATATCGTTAGCGAATGTCTCTCGTGCAGCAATGGTAGCGGCGCTGAGGGGTTGCCGCGTTTGAATTTTGTACGGATAGAGGTGTAAACTCTGGCGCATGAGACGATATGTGGACGTTGGCGTCATTTGGACCGCAGCTGCAACACGGCGAACGGAAACCCGAGGCCGCTGTCGGATCACCTGCCGCACTAGCTGCGCGTTGCCCTCTGTGGTTGCCGTATGCGGTCACCCTACCTTTCCAGCACGTTCATCTGTCACGTTCCCAGTGCGTTGAAATTTTTCAAACAGATCCTTTATTGTATCGCTTTTCGGTCCTTTGGTTACATTAAACCTCCGTTGAAAACTTCGTCGTGTTGCAACAAGACTGTGTTCTAGGCGGTGGAATTCCAACACCAGAAAAATCCTCTGTTCTAAGGAATAAACCATGTTCTCCACAGCACACTTGCACGTTGTGAACAGCACACGCTTACAGCAGAAAGACGACGTACAGAATGGCGCACCCACAGACTGCGTTGTCTTCTATATCTTTCACATCACTTGCAGTGCCATTTGTTGTTGAAAATTGTAACTACTGTAATTTCGAAAGTTTGTCCGCCTGAAAATGTACTGTTGTCCCAAGCATATTGCAACAAACGGTCTATTTCTATCGCTGCTCGTTTAGTTTTTATTGCCGTTTCAAATATACCGGTCATTTTTGAAACACCCTGTATAAACCCGGCCGCTGCCGCAAACGATAGTTCATTCCGTTCCGCTGCTCGACTCGCTGCGACTCACATCGTCACCGCGCACGCAACGCCATGGTTGGGAAGCAGATTGCCGCCGCATTGGGAGCCCTCATCAATGCGATGGGGTTCACCGGCGGCCGTCAACGTCAACGGCAGTCAAGGCGCAAGCGAACGCAGCGGAAGGTGACGATGCTACAGTGCTACAACTGTCAGCAGCTGGGGCACACCGCGCGCGGGTGTAAGCGCCTCCTGACTCCTCGCAAGCCGAGAAGCCAACGAAGAAGAGGAGGCCGAGCATACCATTCCCCACAGTGAGGAACATGCAGGTCGTCCTGAAGCACATCGCCGCAACACTGACGGACGGGTCCTACCCCATGCCAGTCTATCCATACCCCTTCACCCCGCCAGACCAGCCTATACCTCCCCCATCCCCCATCGACTGATCCCCATGCGCACGTACATATACCGTGACATATTAATGGAAGCGCTCACGAAGAAAGAACTAGCCTTGATAGATTCACACCCCATCTTCACCCCCTCTCAATGGGACGAATTAGTAGACATTATAGCCCTACGGCTGAAGGAAGAGTTCCGGTCTGGTAGGAGGAAGGTGGATCCCAAAGATCAGGAAGCCTTGGAAGCCATTGCACGTCAACAACGACAGTATTAGTAATGAAAACCATGCGAGGCCAACATCACAGTAGAGGAGACTATTGCTAAAACCACCGGCCAGTCACTTAGGCCGTTCGTTTTCCATTCCGCTCACTGTCCCTCTCACTATCCTTTAATCTTTCTTTTATTAAATATATATATATATATATATATATATATATATATATATATATATATATATATATATATATGTATATGCACAAAGCCAAGCCAAGCAGCACGATAAAGTCATGTAATTTCCTAGCCAAACCGTCATGACAGAAGGTGAAGCGCCTCGTGCGCTAGTACTTCGCACCCAGCCGAGGATATCTTCCTCCTTCACATGTGCAGGTCCGCAAACGATAGTTCTCATCGGGAAGTGCAGTACGCCGTGTTCCAGCGGCTTGTGGATGACTCCCCGCACTACTCGAGGTTACCTGGCTGCTCGGCGGAAATCTAGCGACTTCACTTGGAGAGACTGAACTTCACTGGACTTGGGAATAATTATGGGACGTGCACCCCACTATGCACATTTGGACATTGGTATAACCAAACTTTAATTATGCATTACTTCTGAGTGTGAGCCTGGGTAGACGCTTGGCTAACATAATTGTTAAAAAGTTATTTGTGATTTAATAAACCAGATTGACGAGGTTATTGTGTTATTCCTGGTTATAACACAAAGCATAAATCAATACATATTAAATTCACAAGGTCACTGACCTCCACACACCCTCAGTGCCTAAACTTCCCCCTCTTGCACACGTACAGTGCCACAATAAACTAACAAATTACTATTGAATCCCCAAGTAAAACATATAAAATATCCCTCAAAGATTACTACCACTAATTACTAATCAGAACAGCTTTTCATTTCTCCCCTTTCTCTATATACAGCCTCAACCCTGTCACGTTTCTTAGACCCAAAGGTTTTCCTGAGACAGGTTATTTTAAACGGTATGCATTTGGGTAAGGGCATTCTGCCACAACAAATGGTCCATGGTATAACTCGAATAATTTCTTAATCTTCCCATACACTTTGCTGGAACACTCTTTGGTGCGTACAAGCACTTTGTCCCCCACTTCGTACCATCGGTTTGTATCGCCCATCGTGTCGCCTTTTCCTTTCAGCAGCCAACTCTTTCATGCGGGCCGTTACTGCCTGCTCTCTTTGAGCAGCCGATTCAGCTTTTCTCAGCGGGAATTGCACCGTTTCTATGAGTAGGAACTTTGGTCTCACCCTGGTGATGACTTCCAAAGGTGAGTACCCCATAGCCTTACTTTTCATGCTGTTGAGTATGTCCTCAAACGCGCTCACGTACTCCACCCACTTTTAAAGACGATTGTTGGCATAGTCCTACATAAACGTCCTACTTCCCACACAGACTATTCATACAGGTTACTCGCTGGGTGGTAGATGGATATACAGACATTTGTACACCATGGTCGTTCAAGAACGTGTTCCAATCGCTCGAAGTAAACTGTGATCCATTGTCAGACAACAGCCTTACTGGATTTACAATATTCTTGAAGAAATCCTTCTCCAGTTTGGTGATCAGAGGTTTCGTATTAGCTTTCCATATCAGATGCAGTTTAATGAAGTTAGAGATCACATCCACCACAACAAAGATGTACTTCATGCCGCCATGTCCTGTGGGTAGTGGGCCAAAATTGTCCATCGACTAGCTTTTCCTGAAATAGTTCACAACCTATTCCATTGTCTGAACTGTCCGACGCTAAACAGAAAGGGAGATTCATACCTGGGTAGTACAAGATCTTGTTGTTGTTGTTGTTGTCTTCAGTCCTGAGACTGGTTTGATGCAGCTCTCCATGCTACTCTATCCTGTGCAAGCTTCTTCATCTCCCAGTACTTACTGCAACCTACATCCTTCTGAATCTGCTTAGTGTATTCATCTCTTGGTCTCCCTCTACGATTTTTACCCTCGACGCTCCCCTCCAGTACTAAATTGGTGATCCCTTGATGACTGGGAACATCTCCTACCAACCGATCCCTTCTTCTAGTCAAGTTGGGCCACAAACTCCTCCCCAATTCTATTCAGTACCTCCTCATTAGTTATGTGATCTACCCATCTAATCTTCAGCAGTCTTCTGTAGCACCACATTTCGAAAGCTTCTATTCTCTTCTTGTCTAAACTATTTATCGTCCACGTTTCACTTCCATACATGGCTACACTCCATACAAATACTTTCAGAAACGACTTCCTGTCACTTAAATCAATACTGGATGTTAACAAATTTCTCTTCTTCAGAAATTGTTTCCTTGCCATTGCCAGTCTACATTTTATATCCTCTCTACTTCGACCATCATCAGTTATCTTGCTCCCCAAATACCAAAACTCCTTTACTACTTTAAGTGTCTCATTTCCTAGTCTAATTCCCTCAGCATCACCCGACTTAATTCGACTTCATTCCATTATCTTCGTTTTGCTTTTGTTGATGTTCATCTTATACCCTCCTTTGAAGACACTGTCCATTCCGTTCAACTGCTCTTCCAAGTCCATTGCTGTCTCTGACAGAATTACAATGTCATCGGCGAAATTCAAGTTTTTATTTCTTCTCCATGGATTTTAATACCTATTCCGAATTTTTGTTTTGTTCCCTTTACTGCTTGCTCAATATACAGATTGAATAACACCGGGGACAGGCTACAACCCTGTCTCACTCCATTCCCAACCGCTGCTTCCCTTTCTTACTATTGCACAATTTATCTTTTATACCCTGGAATTCTGTTTCACATTCCTCGGTCCAACTTCAAGCTGCATTTTTCTTTAACAATTTGCATAAATTCTGAATATTCATTAATCCCTCCCCCAAGAATTTTCTGTAGAAACCGCTCAAGCCCAAATATGACTTCAGTTGTTTCCTGCTTTTGGGTTTTTTTCGTTCGGCAATGTACTTTAATTTTTCGGAACTAGGTAAAATTCCTTCCGAAGTAAGGATATGCCTCAGGAATTGAATTTTTGCTCGAACAAACCTACATTTTGCGAGCTTTAAAGTCATGCCACCTCGTCTCGGAGCCATGAGTACCTCCTCCAAAACACGACAATGGTCATTCCACGTTTCTGTAGCGACCAATATATCACTACCTATATCACAAGTTTGCTAATTAGACTCTCCCCCAAGACATGATTCAATACTCTTACACAGACTGCCACAGAGACTGTAAGTCCGAATGTTACTAACCTAAACCGGTAGCTTCACACTTCAAAAAGGAAAGAAGTGTACCGTCTGCTTTCCTCTGCCAACTGAATCTGCCAAAATCCCAGAGGTCAGATCAACACTGGACATTAACTTGATATTATTAAAATTCTACAGCAGTTCCTCCATATTGCCAGGCTGGTCTAATTCTCTTACAATTACTTTATTTATTTTTATCGCATCTAATACAATTCTTACCGAGTAATCGCGTTTTTTAACAATAACGATAGGATTGCAGTAATCTTTCCTACATCGTTCAACTATACCCCAATCCAACATTTGTTTTAATCTAACTCTGACGGCATCCTGATCAGCTATAGGTATTACATACGGTTTGCACTTTATTGGTTCATGAGGTTTCACTTTTACAGAGTACTCGAAATCGGTAACTACCACGTCGATCCGAGAATATGTCCTTGTAGCGGTACAACAACCAACACAACTCTGTTTTCCCCTTCTGATATACCCTTGACTGCACCAACCACTTCCTTAATTCTGTTATGCATATCGACTTCCTCACTCCAACACTCGGTTAGTATGGCATGAGCAATCTGATTTTCCCTTGTTAAAAGTCTTTTAAATTTTACTTGCCTTTTTTCATTCTGAAATTCAAATTCTATGCATTTCCCTACACAATTAAGCGAAGTATTGTATTTGCACAGGAAACCAGTACCTAAAACTACCACCTTTACTAGACCACTCTCTACAAAACATTCTATTTCGAATTTATTTTCTCCACATTTAAATTCTGAAAGTATTTATTGTCTCATTAGCTTACTCATACCACTAACTGCTGTTTTAATCCGAACGCCAGTGACTAGAAAGATTACTAGTTTCCTATTTTTGATAATGTTCATAAACCATTCCGACGCCGCTGACACATTATTACCTGAATCTAGAAGTGCATCTACCATTTCGTTGCCAACTTTAATTCCAATAATTGGCTGTACACTTACAATTTCCTTTCGTTCTAAATATTTCTCCCTTGGTAAATCATTTTCTATGTCTCGTCCCTTCTCTTCCAATTCTAGCGTTCACACATCCTGTTCTATCCATCCCTGAACCTCATGTTGATCCCAAAATAATTCATTAAATATTTCCTTCACGCCAAATTCATTCCTTCCCTTTTTCAAGCGCCTAGCAAATTTAAACTTTTCTGGTTTCCACATATTCAGCAGTAACGACTGTAACGTTCAAACGTACCAACGCCAGTCAGTCACACTAAAATCACACTCCTCCTTCGTATACCAATTTGTACGAACTACATTACACAAACTATCCCCATCCACACTATTTACTTCAGCCCCCTCTAAGTTTTCTGTTAGTTCTTCCACACATTTCGCCAATTCACTACCCACAGCAGTATTGGAACAAAGTTCATTCTGGCAACACTGCATTGTTTCCAGATATATCCAAGATGACGGGGATGACGTCATCCAAGATGGCGGCGTCTAGACTTGGCAACAGCGCTGTGACATCATTCAAGATGGCGGATTTTGATGGGAAGTTTGAATTTTGGCGGGAAGCTCGAATTCCAACAGGATAATGTATCACACCACGGTTATCTCTACAAAGCTAAGAGAATGGCGCGAAAGAAAGGACTAACCTCAGTCACCCGACTGCCACCTCTTCTAAGGATTGGTGCGAAAAGAACTTGGACATAAGTCTTTATTTGAACAATATCATGCAGCACAGCCAACCAGTGTGTTCACCACGAGGTCCGGACGCCAACTGACTTAGTACACAGCGCCACCACCAGTGGGTGCTCTCATCTGTGACGTAACCCTAGTCGGCAGGAAACAGTGTGTTCGCCACGAGGTCCGGACTCAAACTGACCCAGTACGCAGTGCCTCCACCAGAGGGCGCTGTCGTCCAAGATGGCTGCCATGACATCAGGTGATGGTGCAAGTACCATAATCCAAGATGGCGGCAAACTGTGAGTTCACCACAAGGCCTAGTACATATTGACACCACCAGAGAGCCCTACCGTGGATTCGTCAACTGTGCCACGCCCACCTGGACTAGGAAGGAGATGTTTAACAACTCCACCACGATCCTCAGCCGACTGCCACGTCCCCTTACCACCCCATGTTGTCGGACTACCATGCACTAACGTGTACTAATGAGCACAGAGCATGACGTCATCCAAGATGGCGGCCGTGGCGTCAGTTAATGATGCAAGTGCCACACCACCCTGGTGGGAAGTTTGCATTTTGGTGGGAAGATAGGTCAATTGGGCTACCTCTGCTAGCCTAAGAAAATGGCGCAAAAGAAAGGACACTTGGACTACCTCCACTAACCTAAGTCACCCAACCACCACCTACTTCTAGGGATTCGTGGGGAAAGGACTCAGCCTGCACTGGGCTGGTGGAGAGAGGAAGGAGTCTACTTTATTTATTTTGGAACAATTTATTTAGGGATGGAGTATATTTATTACACTGATACAAAACACACACTCTGACACGCTTGGGATCACGTCACACAGCCCACATACATGTGAACCACTAAAAGACTCTGCAAACATGCTTGCTAATCGTCAACTGTGAAAATCATGCACCAGTCTTTATTTAAACAACTTAAGCCACTACTGCTATCAAGTGTGTTCGCCACAAGGTCCAGACCCCAACTGACCTAGTGCACAACACCACCACTAGAGCGCACTATAATCCCTCTCATCGGTTCGACCACTTTCTGTCTATTGTCATTCCAACAGGACACCTCTGACACACAGATACCGACGTCACAGATCATGCTGGTCCACCGCTCTTGTGTCTGTGATGCGCATATGGACATCACAGACTTGTGCAAGCACCCTCCCCCAGCCCCTGTCCACTAGACCACGCAGGAGGTTAACGGCAGCCCCTATGAAATGATGTGGCCCTCAGCTGTCAAACCACACATGCCCGTTAAGGTCCCACAAGCATGAGGTGGAGGCGCCCATTTCATACTTGACACCTGAGAAATTCCTCGCAAAATACATAATCACCTATGCGCAGGACGCCGGCGAAAGTTGCTTCTATTTTCGAGTATACAATCACTGTTATACTGATGTCACAGAACTCCAAGGCGTGCTCACACAGCCCCCATATGCGAGACACCTCCGAGCAGCACGTGTCTTTACCGCTGATGACAGAGTAGCTACAAACCTTCACAAATGCATCTAACAAGGTTCTCAATCTTATACTCATGTCACGTGACTATGTAAAAAATAGGAACCAAGTCGACATTGCGGAAATTGTATGGTGTCCCAAAAATAATTAACTCCCGCTTTCTTGATGTCTCAGCTTGTATGCACAAAAATTCTTGACCTAACAGAACCTGTTTATGAAAATAACGCAGAATAATGTCGAATGCAGTCTTTGTCGCGGACCTTACATGGTACTCACTTCATCATGTGTTACCCTTCCTTCTTTCAACACACACAAACATTTCCTCTGCTGTGTAGAGGCTCCTATATCCCAGCACAAAGGATGTGGATGAATTGAGCATTATGATTGGCTCTTTTCGAATTTACTGGTGCCGCCAGTATCGAAGAACCATCCACCTTTTCTTTCTTTCTGCATATGGGGCTTCCAGTGGTAAAATTATTTTGCACAGATCGCTAAACTGCACTCACAGTTAAATCTGCAAAGTTGTCTACAGATCATCTAATACATACCAGACTCACAAGTATATTGGAAGCCAGGAACATATTTACCAGTTTAACTACAATTAAATATTATTACAATTGCCACAACAGTCTGACACCGATCGATGTACACATAATTTCTGCTCTTGACGGTTGTGCTTCTGAAACCAATCAGAGTGTCTATAACACACACAATTTTCCACGTAAAAGACCTCTCACGGTTATCAATGCGCTGAATCTATACGTCTCTCACAATAGGACATGCATTCATCCTATCTAGTCATGCCACAACATAAAACATATTAACTTAACAATGCATTATATATACACACTTTACACAATGTAAGCCACAGTAACTTTACAATACAATATACACTTTTACACAAACAGTGCAGATATCTTTTATATCTGTAGAGCACCCGAAAAAATTATGGTATGCCTACACTCACACTGGCTATATGTCACGATGCTCCTCTGTCCTACAGAAGCACCGTCAGCCTTTTCTTTCTTTCTGCAGACGTGGCATTCAGCAGCAATAAAGTATTTTACACGGATCAACATCTTACACTGACAACTAAACCTCGCAAAGTGCCATAGATATCGTCAAATACGGAAAGACTCTTACCCAATTACACTGGTCTCCCACTGAGGACAGTAGCTTGATTATTAGAGCTGAAACCGATATCCAACCCAGCAATATATCACCACATACTGTGTCGGTGTAGTAAACATACAATTCATATCCTCCACCATACAAATCATCCGTTTTACATCACAGCATTCTCAGCGGGCTGAAGACGCTCTCAGAACTGTTCTAAAAATTCGGGATCGTTTCCCCTCGGCACAAACGAGTTATTGTTTCTGCACCTTACCTGCTTCCTCGCTTTTCTGTGCCCATCGCCAGACTCGGGGATTACAAGAACACACGTATTTTCACATGGTTCACCATAATATTATATCATTTCCACCGTACTTCTCGATATCAAGCACTAGCATCATACCAATCGCTAGCGCAACATAATTCCCAAGATATAGACTTGAAACTATTTTTCTACAAAGACAAAACTTGAGTGAGGTACAGCCTGCTGTAAACCACAATGTAACTAGAAACAAATAGAGGAAACTGATATTTCTACTCTCAAAAACCGATGTCGGTGATGTAACAGGTGGGTGTGGCACTCGCGAAAATTCATTCCAAGTCCACGGTAGGGCTCTCTGGCAGTGTCAATATGTACTAGGCCTTGTAGTGAACACAGTGTTTGCCGCCATCTTGGATAACGGTACTTGTGTCATCACCTGATCTCATGGCAGCCATCTTGGACGACAGCGACCTCTGGTGGAAGCGCTGTGTACTAGGTCAGTTTGAGTCCTGACCTCGTGGTGAACACACTGAATGGCTGTGCTGCATGAAATTGTTCAAATAAAGACTTATGTCCAAGTCCTTTTCCCACCAATCCTTAGGAAGAGGTGGCGGTTGGGTGACAGGTTAGTTCTTTCTTTTGCGCCATTTTATTAACTTAGTAGAGATACGCAAATTGACCTTTGTTTACTGCCAAAATTAAAAACTGGCGCCAGTTCATAGGAAGAAGTGGCAGTTGGGTGACTTAGGTTAGTGTGGATGGCCCAAGTGACCTATCCTCCCTCGATTTTCTTAGCTTAGTAGAGCTAACTGTGGTGTGATGCAATATCATGTTGGAATTGAACTTACGGCCATTTTTCTGGGGGAGGAGGGTTAGGTTAGTGGAGGTAGCACAATTGACCTTCTTCCTGCCAAAATCCAAACTTCGTGTCAAAATCCGCCATCTTGCATGACGTCACAGCCGCCATCTTAGATGACATCATGCAGTGTTGCAAGTCTACAAGCCGCCATCTTGGATGACGTCTTCGCCGCTATCTTGGATACATATGGCAACAATGCAGAGTGTGCCAGAATGAACTTTTTTCCGATACTTACAGCATGCACACCTTAACTGTATTTCCCCTCAAAAATATCGACACTTGCAGTTTCAACAAAATTACACATCAATTCACTGTTAAACACTTCATCTTCCTGCAATAATTCACCGATGGCTACACCATCATCACCATAAACATTCATCTCAGCAACCTTATCTGCTAATACACCATTTAAATCACTACAAAAATTCACCTCAGAAACCTTACTTTCCTCCACCGACAAATTAACTTTACGTGAATCGTGCATAGCTTTATGCACCGCCACTTCATTACACAAATTGCTGATATCATGTCGTACAATTTTGGGATTTCCAGACTGCTACTTTCAGCTGCGATCAGACCAAAATCAGCACACATTGCCATTTCTATACACTTTTCATCCAGATTAAACCCTGATCCTACTTTACATACATTCTCACATTCACACTATGACAAACGTTTTAGATCCACACATTCATCAATAAGTTTCGTTTAGCCTTCGTTTGTGACTAGAAACGCGTAAATTCCTTCCTCCAAAGTATCAATACCAGTAGCTTTTACATCATTACATAAATTACTATTACTCAGTTCCTTTAAACAGAAATCATCTACCTCTGCCGATACAATTTTAACTTCAACGGTGTAACTAACCTGTTTCTGCGGGTTATTACGTTATTAATGGAGAGACGCAGTTTCTAGGTATCGAGGCCAAGTTGCAACAATATCTCAACAAGCAATCATGAACAGTTAACATTCTTTAAAACACACATGAGATCGGACAGTTAGTGATGACAGTAGCTCAACAAACTCTATTGTTCAACCACGTGGTTGGCTACCCATGGATGAAAGATACATAAAGCAAGGAAAATTTACGAGAAGGCAAAGCTATTACGAGGTGCATTCACGTTCTAAGGCCTCCGATTTTTTTTCTAATTAACTACTCACCCGAAATCGATGAAACTGGCGTTACTTCTCGACGTAATCGCCCTGCAGACGTACACATTTTTCATAACGCTGACGCCATGATTTCATGGCAGCGGCGAAGGCTTCTTTAGGAGTCTGTTTTGACCACTGGAAAATCGCTGAGGCAATAGCAGCACAGCTGGTGAATGTGCGGCCACGGAGAGTGTCTTTCATTGTTGGAAAAAGCCAAAAGTCACTAGGAGCCAGGTCAGGTGAGTAGGGAGCATGAGGAATCACTTCAAAGTTGTTATCACGAAGAAACTGTTGCGTAACGTTAGCTCGATGTGTGGGTGCATTGTCTTGGTGAAACAGCACATGCGCAGCCCCTCCCGGACGTTTTTGTTGCAGTGGAGGAAGGAATTTGTTCTTCAGAACATTTTCGTAGGATGCACCTGTTACCGTAGTGCCCTTTGGAACGCAGTGGGTAAGGATTACGCCCTCGCTGTCCCAGAACATGGACACCATCATTTTTTCAGCACTGGAGGTTACCCAAAATTTTTTTAGTGGCGGTGAATCTGTGTGCTTCCATTGAGCTCACTGGCGCTTTGTTTCTGGATTGAAAAATGGCATCCACGTCTCATCCATTGTCACGACCGACGAAAAGAAAGTCCCATTCATGCTGTCGTTGCGTGTCAACATTGCTTGGCAACATGCCACACGGGCAGCCATGTGGTCGTCCGTCAGCATTCGTGGCACCCACCTGGATGACACTTTTCGCATTTTCAGGTCGTCATGCAGGATTGTGTGCACAGAACCCACAGAAATGCCAACTCTGGAGGCGATCTGTTCAACAGTCATTCGGCGATCCCCCTAAACAATTCTCTTCACTTTCTCGATCATGTCGTCAGACCGGCTTGTGCGAGGCCAAGGTTGTTTCGGTTTGTTGTCACACGATGTTCTGCCTTCATTAAACTGTCGCACCCACGAACGCACTTTCGACACATCCATAACTCCATCACCACATGTCTCCTTCAACTGTTGATGAATTTCAAATTCAGAAAATGAATGATTGCACGCTGTTCAAGTGAGGAAAACGTCGCCATTTTAAGTATTTAAAACAGTTCTCATTCTCATAGTTGCCCCATTACAAGCCAAATACTGCTGAGTCTACAGTATACAATATAAATATACACATGAATCAGATGGTCGAAGGTTCCTATCACTCGGCAATTGCGAATGTAACGTAGAAATTTATAAATGAAAGATTGCAATTAAATAAAATCTGCAGGTACTATCTTAACGACTTTAAATGATGAGTACCACGGCAGAAGTATCTTTTAGAATGCCGTTTATTACTGAAAAACACTTATCAGTATCGATGGTCCAGCAATTAAATAAAATATAAGTTGAATAACAGGGAAACAATAGATTCCTACTGCACGTAATTAGTTATGAACAATAACAGAGCTCGCGAGATATTCACTACCAAATGCACACTACGTCTTCACTGTAGAAACCACGGAAATCTCACAAGTGCACAAGTCGGCACTCCAAGTATTTCTATCTGCCGCGACCACGCGCAAACCGCTTCCACTCTCCAAGTCTCTGTCGCGTCCGTCTCGCCGCCACATCCAGCACTCCTGTCCTGTGTGACTGTCCCTTGCGCCGCACTGTCCCGACCTCCCCCTCCATTCACTTTGGTAGTCGCCTCCCTTAGTAACGAGCGCTGTGATTGGCGATAGCGCTTCCGTCATGTCTCCGAGCCAATGCACACTCACAAACATTTTGAAACACATTCGAAATAATGGATTTACAATTAAATAACTTGAAATCAAATAAATATTCCTACCGCTGGCCCATAAACACGCTCTAACACACATTATTAAATACATAAACAGATTAAATAAATATATATCAAAAGAATAGAACAGAGGTAAGTCAGTAGCCTAATGTCTCTGTGCTTTCTGAAACACAGTAAATAAATGACCAATTTCTTCATGAATAGTATATATCGGATATAAACAAATACATAGATGAATAAATATATTTATAAGCATGCTACTACCTTTTTTTCGTGTAACTGTGGAGTACTTATGGCCTGACGCGATTGATAGTAATCGGCCACTTTGACCTCCAATAACTCATGTACTATTCAAGTTACATGCCTGTAATGTATACCAGGCTTACACTAATAGCTTTCTGAAGACACATCGATCGACAAAATCAGATGAACCGTTTAGATTTTGTAAATTCGTTGCTGGGTGTTACTTGTATAATTTATTGCCAGATACTAAACTTTAACCGCCGACGAGCCACGCCCAGCCCGCGGAGAGGCCCCATCCTGGCTATGCCAACTCCTATCTCAGAATATTTTCAGGCCCCCACAACTCGCCCGTTACCTCACAATAGCTTACCAGTAGCACCAATACTTTTAAGAAGATGGCATCTGTTCTTTTGGACATGTCCGAAAGAACAGATGCCATTGGTGACCGTGCAGCTCTCAAGAATTACAATTAAATCAATACCATTAGCTGCTGACGGGCGTTGATATACAGGGTGCATCAAAAAAAAAAAAAAATCTATACACACTTTGAACTGTCATAGACAATTAATTTCCGGTTATATATGGTTAAATATCCGTGAGAAAGTAATGTTATGTTTCTTCAACAGGTGGCAGCAGTGGAAAGGAAGTAACTGCAACATGGCGGACGTGCGTTTGAGCTTTGAAGCGCAGAAGCAGACAATTAAGAGGTACTGGAACTTTGAGAATGTAGCTGCGGTTCAAAGACAGTGGAGAAGTGAATATGGTACAGAACCACCTTCAAGGTTAACAATTACCCGTCAACGAGACAAATTCGAAATTCGTGGAACAGTGTGTGATGTGCATAAAGGTCGATAAGGGCGACCTCGTACAGCTACAAGTGATGATTCCACAACCGCGGTCTTGGAACTGTTTCAGCGTTCGCTTCAAAAATCTTCAAGGCAAGCAGCACGTGAGAGTAATGTAAGTGCTAGTAGTGTGCTACGCATTCTAAAGAAAGGCAACTTTCGTGTGTACATTCCAAGGCTGGCGCAACAGCTAAGTGACGACGATCCAGATCGAAGGTTAGAATTTTGTGAATGGGTTCAGGAGATGGTGAGACGTGAATCGGGATTAACGGTAGCATAATTTGGTCGGATGAAGCCCAATTCAAACTCAATGGAACTGTCAATAGGCAAAATTGTGTGTACTGGGCTGAAGATAATCCTCACATTACAGTTGAAAAGGCTGGCAATTTGCCTGGTGTAAATGTGTGGTGTGGTTTATCTGCAAGGGGACTCATTGGGCCTTTCCCCTTTGAAGGTACTGTTACTGGAGAAACGTACATAACAATGCTTGCTGACTCCATATTCCCTGCCATTCGTGCATTTTACGGTAATGATGAGTTTTATTTTCAACAAGATGGCGCCCCGCCGCACTATCATAGGGACGTACGAGGATACAATGTGCCAGGCCAGTGGATAGGATGCAGGGGACCAATCGAGTTTCCTGCACACTCTCCAGACCTCACGCCGCTGGATTTCTTCTTATGGGGCACAGTAAAAGATGAGGTGTACATACGTGAATCACGAAACCTGGGCACACTTTGGAATGAGATTCAGGCGGTGTGCGCAGAAACCTCATTGGACACTTTGGTAATGTGTACAGAATCAGTGGTGACTTGTACTCAGAAATGTATTGATGCTGAAGGCCACCAATTTGAACATTAGTCACATTTGCAAAGTACATTTATTTTTCCAATTGGACTTTAAGCTTTCCATTTCCAGAAATTTAACATTGTAGAACTGGAAATAAATTTTCTATGACACTTCAAAGTGTGTTACATTCTTTTGATGCACCCTGTACATCAATGGGGACAGTTGGAAATGTGTGCCCTGACCGGGACTCGAACCCAGGATCTCCTGCTTACATCCATCTGAGCCACCGAGGGTACAGAGGATAGTGCATGACTGCAGGGATTTATCGCCAGCACGCTCCCCACGAGACCCACATTCTCAACTTATAGTCCACGCACTACATTCGTAGTGCCTCTGCCATTATACCCCATTACTCGCGGCAGACAATCCACCGAGTCCCGTAAGAGTTCAGGCAATTCATGTGCATCCGCACTGAAGGAGGTCATCAGCTGGTTAGCCTTAAACGATATGAAGATGGCATCTGTTCTTTCGGACATGTCCGAAAGTGGCCCTCGGTGGCTCAGATGGATAGAGCGTCTGCCATGTAAGCAGAAGACCCCGGGTTCGAGTCCCGATCGAGGCACACATTTTCATTGATGTATATCAACGCACATCAGCAGCTAATGGTACTGATTTAATTGTAATTCCAATAATTTTATTCCAGAAACATGCATCATTACTATACCCTCTGTGTTCTTAATAGACTCAAAAAATGCCTGTGAATTGCCATTCGAATCACTACCACTGTCCAGAAAACACTTAACACATACATCTTGTACACTTGGTGCTATTACAGGTTGATGCACTTCCTTTTTACTTGCCATGTGATCTTCTTCATACAACAAATCCTCAATCTATTTCCTGGAAAAAATATCATTCTGCTTACCAAAATGATTATCATACATACTGTCACTGGGTCAACGGAGACATCCGATCCCACCCACCTTTGTCCTGTGACGTAAGGTGGCGGTTGTGTGTTACGTCACGACAGCGCGGAGTTTAGTTTATGAGTGTGTTGTGTTTGTAGATGTCGTTTTGTTGCTGTCGGTGGTGTCCTCTGGTGGTGTGTTTATGGTTTGCGTGTTGTGTGGTGTATTGGGTTCATTTTTGTATCGCTGCTTGCCAACTGTTCAGTTGTTGGTTGCGACTGTTCTTCAATAGAAACTTTTCTACAGAAATTGGTTTCAGTGAGTTAAGAATTATGTTTAAGTTATTGTAGTGTTGTTTGCTGTATGTCGTGTGGTAAGTCGTTTAATTGAATTCGTGGCTGCTTTTGTTAGGTATGGATATGACTGATAAATACAATAGTGCTCGTTTGCAGGCTGAAATGGGGGATGATAATCTCTCCCTCATTAAATTCTTGCAATTATTCGGGCTGCTGGCTGAGGTCGTGAAATGCGGTGTGTATCGGAAGAACACGAGGTTGGCTAAAGTTCAGGAGCCTCGGATCAGGGACTGCTACATGCAGTGGTGCCAAAGGGTCTACCTTTGGCGCTACATAAGGCGTGGTACGTGATTCGAGAGGTCTACGTTGGGCACGAGAGAGATAGTTTTGATGACTCGTTATTTTTATTATAGATCTTCTCATAGTTTTTGTGCACATGCGACTGGTGTAAGCGAGAGGACTGTTTTTGACTTGTTTTCGTATTGTAGGGAACTTTGTTCTGAATATACAGGGTGTTTCAAAAATGACCGGTATATTTGAAACGGCAATAAAAACTAAACGAACAGCGATAGAAATACACCGTTTGTTGCAATATGCTTGGGACAACAGTACATTTTCAGGCGGACAAACTTTCGAAATTACAGTAGTTGCAATTTTCAACAACAGATGGCGCTGCAAGTGATGTGAAAGATATAGAAGACAACGCAGTCTGTGGGTGCGCCATTCTGTACGTCGTCTTTCTGCTGTAAGCGTGTGCTGTTCACAACGTGCAAGTGTGCTGTAGACAACATGGTTTATTCCTTAGAACAGAGTATTTTTCTGGTGTTGGAATTCCACCGCCTAGAACACAGTGTTGTTGCAACAAGACGAAGTTTTCAACGGAGGTTTAATGTAACCAAAGGACCGAAAAGCGATACAATAAAGGATATGTTTGAAAAATTTCAACGCACTGGGAAAGTGACAGATGAACGTGCTGGAAAGGTAGGGCGACCGCGTACTGCAACCACAGAGGGCAACGCGCAGCTAGTGCGGCAGGTGATCCAACAGCGGCCTCGGGTTTCCGTTCGCCGTGTTGCAGCAGCAGTCCAAATGACGCCAACGTCCACGCATCGTCTCATGCGCCAGAGTTTACACCTCTATCCATACAAAATTCAAACGCGGCAACCCCTCAGCGCCGCTACCATTGCTGCACGAGAGACATTCGCTAACGATATAGTGCACAGGATTGATGACGGCGATATGCATGTGGGCAGCACTTGGTTTACTGACGAAGCTTATTTTTACGTGGACGGCTTCGTCAATAAACAGAACTGGCGCATATGGGGAACTAAAAAGCCCCATGTTGCAGTCCCATTGTCCCTGCATCCTCAAAAAGTACTGGTCTGGGCCGCCATTTCTTCCAAAGGAATCATTGACCCATTTTTCAGATCCGAAACGATTACTGCATCACGCTATCTGGACATTCTTCGTGAATTTGTGGTGGTACAAACTGCCTTGGACGACACTGCGAACACCTCGTGGTTTATGCAAGATGGTGCCCAGCCACATCGCACGGCCGACGTCTTTAATTTCCTGAATGAATATTTCGATGATCGTGTGATTGCTTTGGGCTATCCGAAACATACAGGAGGCGGGGTGGATTGGCCTCCCTATTCGCCAGACATGAACCCCTGTGACTTCTTTCTGTGGGGACACTTGAAAGACCAGGTGTACCGCCAGAATCCAGAAACAATTGAACAGCTGAAGCAGTACATCTCGTCTGCATGTGAAGCCATTCCGCCAGACACATTGTCAAAGGTTTCGGGTAATTTCATTCAGAGACTACGCCATATTATTGCTACGCATGGTGGATATGTGGAAAATATCGTACTATAGAGTTTCCCAGACCGCAGCGCCATCTGTTGTTGAAAATTGTAACTACTGTAATTTCTAAAGTTTGTCTGCCTGAAAATGTACTGTTGTCCCAAGCATATTGCAACAAACGGTGTATTTCTATCGCTGCTTGTTTAGTTTTTATTGCCGTTTCAAATATACCGGTCATTTTTGAAACACCCTGTATTAACTACAGGGGTAAATTGGGTGGGTCTGGGGTCGTGATGGAGGTTGACAAGTCGCAGTTTGGGAAGAAGTAGTATGGGAGGGGTAAGTCTCTGGTTGGTTTATGGGTGGCGGGGGGGGGGGGGGGGCGGGGGTGCGGCTGTTGTTTCTGGGGGTGGTTATTTAGTGTGTGTGTTTAGGGTTTTGGAGGGATGAACAAAGAGGGAATTGGTGGGATTAATTGAGGAGTATATAGAGGAGGGCAGTACAATAGTTTTAGATTCTTTTTCACCTTATAGGGGGTTGGGCCAGGTGGAGTATGACCATTTAGTTGTTAATCATAGTTCAGAAATCACGAATTATGAGACTGGGGCATGCGCAAATACGATAGAGGGGTTTTGGGGGCGGTTAAGTCAGTCATTGGTAAGGGGAAGAGGTGCTCTTCTAACCTTCAGTCTTATTTAGATGAGTATTGTTGGTGGAAGTGTGTCCCTGTGGGCTATTGCATTTTTCGGGTTTTTTTTAAGGGCTATTAGTAAAATGTATAGACCAAAGGTGGTTGGTTAAAGAGTGGGGGGCTGCAGCTCAGATGGGGGGGGGGGGGGGGGGAGTTGATCGTAATGTTTGTGGATGTGGGTGGGTGGGTGGTGGTTGTTTTATGATTATGTTGTAGAGGATCTGCTTTGTTGCAGTTGTTTTTGAGTTGTAGTGTGTGATTGAGATTTGTTAATTTTTTTGTTATTTATTTGTTGATGGATGTTTGATTTTGGGGGGACGGTGAAGGTTGGGGGGGGGGGGGGGCTGGCAGGTTGTGGGTTGGTTGGGAGCTTGTTGGTTGCGTTTTTGTGTGTGTGTGTATGATTGTGGTGCTTGACCTAGTGTGTAACGCCAGAATTTTTTTGTGGTGAGTAGTCTTTTTTTTTTAGTGTATTTTACGTGTGTTGTGATGTTCAGTGGGGCATTTCTGTGTTGTGTGGTCGGTGGTATTTACTGTATGTGTTTTGGTTGATGTTTCGGTATTGGCACTTGGGGAAGTACTCTATTTAAATTTTTTTTGGTATCGTTATTTGATTTTGAGCTAAATAGGTCAAGGGAAGTGTCCGATCCCAATGGGCTGTCGTAGCTACTATGGGTGCTTTGGTATCGTGAGCTGCTGTTGACCTATATAGGTTAAGGGAAGTGACCGATTCCTGAGGATATTGCAAGTGTAATGGAATTTTGTGTTGTCGTGTTGTGTCGTCGTTTTGTGTGGTTTGCGATGGTGGTGTGTGTTTATATTAAGTTTGCCCCACCCAAAAACCCCCAACTTCCCCACACTTGTCCTGTTAGATTGATTATATTTTTGGAGGTAGATGTGTGTGTTGGTTTTTTAATTTATTTTTTGCTGTGCTGTTGTCATGTTTTCGTAATGACGTCATAAGTGCCATATTGGAGTCGTCGTGAATGGTCGTTTCCGCCATATTGATGATGTCATTGGTCAAAGCAGACAGGTGGAATCAGACACTAATGTAATTCCTTGTTACTTTCTCTATGCTTTGGATTTTGTACCTCTTCCATGTTTATCTGCCTTTCAGTCCATTTTGAATAAGCATTTTTAATTAATTTTGCCAGTTCTTTCCTCTACCACTAGGCACTCGTGGTTTCTACCTCTTTTTCTAGATCATTTCTAATGTGATCGATTTGGTTCTCAAGTTTAACTCTATTTTCAGCACATTGTTTCTCAAACACCTCCACCTTCCTACTATTGTCATCACAAAGTTTCTCTCTCTCTTCTACATATTTACTACTCAACATTAATTTCTCATTAGTATCATCACAATCTTTAATTACTGCCTCAAATGTCTTATTTAATTCTGAAAGATTAGTGCTAACTAGCTTGATTTCCTTTTTAATTCCTTTCTTCAGTTCATCCTTTAAGCTAACCATGTCAGTTCCAATGCTATCAGTTTTCTTTTTCACCATGCTTAAGTCTTTTTTCATTCTACTGATGTTATTTTCCACCCTACTAATGTCTTCTTTCGTACTCATATTGCTCAAAACACTCAAACTACTTGGAATTTGCCTTAACATCGCTTCCACTTTTCCGTTTGCCATAAACTTTTGCCCTTGCAGATTTTCGCTACTAGATTCCTCCTCACTAACCTTAAGGATCTTATCTTTGTCCATTTCGCTCTTTACAACAGGACTTTCGTCCCCATCCTTCAAAGTTACATTCATGTCTACAGAACCAGTCGCACTTACGTCCTATTTGTTTAACAACTTAACCTCTACACCTTTGTCCTGACACACTGTCGTGTTCATTAAGGCCACTCATTATGTATCACTTAATGCAAAACAGGTTTTCTTATGAAATTGCCTTATTCGCTGCTGCTGCTGTTGTTGCAGTTGCCATCTCGGTTCTTTGTCACTCATCTGCATGGCCGCTGCAGTTGTCATCTTGATTTGTTGTCTGCTGCAAGTTGTAATTCTCTCGGCGATGAGTCTTTTTTATCTCCAGTCAGCTGCGTTCACCTGCATGCTGAATGGCTGCTTCCATAGAACCTGCTCGCTGAGTGGCTGCTGTCATGCCGTGGCCATGAAACCTATGTGTTGATTGGCTCTTGCACATATTTACTACTCAACATTAATTTCTCATTAGTATCATCACAATCTTTAATTACTGCCTCAAATGTCTTATTTAATTCTGAAAGATTAGTGCTAACTAGCTTAATTTCCTTTTTAATTCCTTTCTTCAGTTCATCCTTTAAGCTAACCATGTCAGTACCAATGCTATCAGTTTTCTTTTTCACCATGCTTAAGTCTTTTTTCATTCTACTGATGTTATTTTCCACCCTACTAATGTCTTCTTTCGTACTCATATTGCTCAAAACACTCAAACTACTTGTATACCGCTGTTGAGTTCTCTGCTCAAAATTCGCGAGTCATTGTTTATTGTGGCTAAGTACAATATTCATCACATCGGGGAACCACATGTAGCGGTTGGCCTGTTTTATTTTCTACGTTTGTTGTCCTCGGTGTCGACGTAACTGCACTGCTACACTGGCTGAAAAATGGGTTTTGTAATTTGGACACTGACTAAGGTAAAAATTGTAGCCAGCAGGTGCACAGTTGCGTTTCACAGATGTTTACTTTCACTTTTCACACCCCCCCCCCCCCCGCCCCGCCAATACACATTTAATATGGCCAGTGCACTATTGTTTAACTTCCTATAAGCCTCGTTAAGGGGCTCCCGAACGCCCTATACTTGCAATGTTAAAATAACGCTTATAAATTACATCTTTCCTCACAAAGTATTTGAGGTAGGAAGTTGAACTTTTTACAGATTATTTATTGGAATATGGGCTACAACTTAACACAGGGATTTTACAAAATTTTAGTTCAGTTATTAAAGATGATTTTTTTTCAATTGTAATGAAAATTCACATTTTTTTGCAATTTTTTATTTATATATTCAAAAATATACAGTTTTTTGGAAAAAGGCTGTGTTAAATTATGCAGAAGATACTGTGTAACATTTACTGAAAGTTTGAAACAAATATGTTTGGAAGATCCTTAGAAAACATGTAATTAGTATGAGAAAATAAAAGTTTTGGGAATCGAGCGACAAAGATTGGATTAACTTTTTAGTGCATTCCAGGTCCATAGGATGGATTATCTCCATCCTCTGCAAACTCCTCCTCCAGCTTCCTCTTGTTCCTCCTCCTGTTTACTCTTGCTTGTATTTCTAGACTCTTTACAGCCCTGTCTGCAGCCCGAAGGCGTTCCTTGTCTAAAGCAAGCATCGCTCGTTGTTGTGTTCGTAGATTTTGCTACCATTTTCTTCAGTTGCAGTTACTGCAACACTGTTCCAAAAGGTGGTCATGTATGAACACTTATCACATTTCAGTTGTATTTCACTAGCAAGTCCTACGTGCTTTATTATGGAGAGTTCCAGACCAACTTCACTACAATGAATACATCTTACACAGTTTGAAAAAATTCCTTTGAGAACCGACATGTCAAATATTTCATTCACATCCGATTCGCCCATAAAACAATCATAGTTTTCACTCATTGAACCAAGCTTCTTCTGTGAAGTATTTTTCTTTCCCACTTTGACTGCTATGGGCAGGTGTACTTGAGAGGTTAGGTTCACTCACTTGGTTATCGTCTTTATTGTTTACAGTAATAACACATACCTTTGGCTTTCCAACATTTCTCCTTTTCTTAAAAGCCTTCAGAGGATTTCTAATAACTTTACTTTTACTCATTATTATACTTCAACAAAACAGAGACTCAAGAAACAGAATTAATTACGAATATTTTCGAGATAACGACAGAGTAAATAAACATGAAACAATCGACAATCACACCAGCGATATATATTGAACCATCACAGGTTAGCCACAACACATACTTTATATCACATCACTAAAATGTACCTGATGAACACGGACGTTAATAATAACACCATTTGACAGCAGTTTAACAGCGCCACAGTGGGTCACGCCCATGTAGAACACATTTCAAAAAAAATTTAAAAGTAGTTGTAGTCTTCAGAATTGAATAAATTATATATCTATTAAAAGGTAATAGCCTGCAGATTCAGAAAACGCAAAAAAGTAAAAATTGAACTTTTCATGATTTTGAGCCTTTCCGGAGCCCCTTAATAGTTTCCAGGTGAACATCCACATACTGCTTCCATAGTTTACTGTTGAACATCTACAAGCACTAAAAACATAACCACATAATTCACAGTTCTTTCGGAATGATCAGGTACTTATGAAACAGACACTGTCATTGCTTTAACACACGGCCTATTGATGTAACACTTATTTGAATGTTAAGTTGCATTGTCGTCGTTCTTACCAACACAGGTTTCTCACCTGAAATTCGGCTGTGGACTGACTGTCTCGTGACAAAAAATTGGGCCCTTATGCATCCTCAAAACAATAGGTGCCTAAACTACACATTGTTGAAAGTTAAATTTACAGATATTACAATTAAAACTTAACTCATAAAATTAACTGAATACATCGAACAATTCCGTCTTTTCAAGTTTCTTCTACTGTAAGGGTAAAGCCGAATTATTTGTTTAAATCATGAAATAAACAAATATAGTTACGCAAACAATACTTTTGACAAAACTGAAAAGAACTTGCTAACACGTTTTCGAATAGAGCTAAATAGATACTTTAAGATTACTATTATTTTGTCTTCCAAATGTTTATAATTAGAATAGAATTTATATTTGTTTATACGTTAACAATAGAATTTAAGTTACAAAACAACTGCTGATTTCGCCCTATAATGAAAGATACTAACAAGTAATAGTCAAAATAAATTATAAAATCAATTACATACATAAAACTAAGCACAAAATGAGATCTGCTGTTATATTCTTTAAAACTGAGGGCCAACCTTTCTCTTTTATGGAAATGCAGATTATAGACATGGATCTTAACGGAAAGAAAAAATGAATTTTAAGGAGGCAGATGGCAAAACAGGAGGGGAAGTAAAGCTATCCCAGCTTGCTTCATCACAAGTGATCTACTTATATGCTTAAAGTGCACACTACAATTAGCCTAATGTGCATGCAATCCACACAGGAACGATGCGAAGCAGGTTGTAGTGTATTCCCAGACTCTTAAGTTAAACTTAGTTTCTGAAACTTTGTAAACAGCCTTTCATGGGATGATTAACGTCTGCCAGTTGGACGATTAGCGTCTGCCAGTTCAGGTTTCTCCGTATTTCCATGACGCTCTCACTTGACTGTGAACATTCATGCTGCCTTTCTTTGTATATGTTCAATTACTCTTGTTAGTCATACCTGGTATGGAACCCACACACTTGAACGATATTTTAACATGGGATGGTCAAGAAATTTATGAAACTTCCTGGTAGATTAAAACTGTGTGCTGTACTGACACTCGCACTCAGGATCTTTTCCTTTCGTGGGCAAGTGTTCTACCACTGCCAGGGGCCGCTCGTCAACGCAGATGCAACGACCACGAGTGGTTAGGCTGTACAGAAGGGACTTCTTGGTATGGAATGGGTGGCAGCTGTCAAAGTGGAGGTATTTCCGATGGTTAGTAGTTTTGATATGGACATCTACAATCCGTTCATCATAAGAATAAACCAGATGTAAAGTGTAAACAAACACAAATGTGATGATTGGTCAGAAGCTGCAGCACACGTACACTGGTGTTGTTACGCTCTTGGAAGTAGGTCCTACTTATGTATTAGGTATCCGATTACTAAGTCACATTAAATGAATCTTAAAGACACCCAAATGTGTTAACAGCCATAACAATGTTTTCCTTAATCACGCTTTAGCAACGTAATTTTTTACTTCAAAAATCGTAAACAGTCGCAGCCTCTGCAGTGCTGTGCTCTTGATTGTCGCACTGTTAATGCGCAGTATGAAAATGGCTGAGGCTGCTTTCTGTTCTGTAGTGAAATACACACGTGGAACATGGTTAAAAAGAGCCGAGAAATAGGCTGCTCTTAATGTTTTTGATGAATTTACAGAGGTAATTGGCTTTAAAGTTTTCTCCGTTGTATATAATGCAGTTGAGCAACTACGTGATGTTGAATATGTAACACAGTAGGTAGCATAATGGAATGTGAATACAATGCGGTAATTCGTGCGTTGGTTCGAGCCTCCGCAGAATCAGTTTTTCCTTGTTCTATTTTAAATACCTACATCCCGTAATTATAAAACTCATCATCATTTTTTCATGAATAATGCACGTCTTCTTGTTTCTAATTACATACTGGACGCAAAATTCCTGTTTCCATTTCAAATACAAATCCTTAATTATCGATTTTTATGAAAGACGGTTCATAAAGGTTGTTTAAATTAAGAAAACATGTTGTTGTTGTGGTCTTCAGTCCTTAGACTGGTTTCATGCAGCTCTCCATGCTACTCTATCCTGTGCAAGCCTCTTCATCTCCAGGTACCTACTACAACCTACATCCTTCTGAATCTGCTTAGTGTATTCATCTCTTGGTCTCCTTCTACGATTTTTACCCTCCACGCTGCCCTCCAGTACTAAATTGGTGATCCCTTGATGCCTCAGAACATGCCCTACCAACCGATCCCTTCTTCTAGTCAAGTTGTGCCACAAAATCCTCTTCTCCCCAGTTCTATTCAATACCTCCTCATTAGTTATGTGATCTACCCACCTAATCTTCGGCATTCTTCTGTAGCACCACATTTCGAAAGCTTCTATTCTCTTCTTGTCTAAACTATTTATCGTCCATGTTTCACTTCCATACATGGCTACACTCCATACAAATACTTTCAGAAACGACTTCCTGACACTTAAATCTATACTCGATGTTAACAAATTTCTCTTCTCCAGAAACGCTTTCCTTGCCATTGCCAGTCTACATTTTATATTCTCTATACTTCGACCATCATCAGTTATTTTGCTCCCCAAAAAGCAAAACTCCTTTACTACTTTAAGTGTCTCATTTCCTAATCTAATTCCCTCAGCATCACCCGACTTAATTCGACTACATTCCATTATCCTCGTTTTGCTTTTGTTGATGTTCATCTTATACCCTCCTTTCAAGACACTGTCCATTCCGTTCAACTGCTCTTCCAAGTACTTTGCTGTCTCTGACAGAATTACAATGTCATCGGCGAACCTCAAAGTTTTTATTTCTTCTCCATGGATTTTAATACCTACTCCGAACTTTTCTTTCGTTTCCTTTACTGCTTGGTCAATATACACATTGAATAGCAATGGGGAGAGGCTACAACCCAGACTCACTCCCTTCCCAACCATTGCTTCCATTAGATGCCCCCTCAACTCTTATAACTGCCCTCTGGTTTCTGTAGAAATTGTAAATGGCCTTTCGCTCCCTGTATTTTACCCCTGCCACCTTCAGAATTTGAAAGAGAGTATTCCAGTCAACATTGTCAAAAGCTTTCTCTAAGTCTACAAATGCTAGAAATGTAGGTTTGGCTTTCCTTCATCTTTCTTCTAAGATAAGTTGTAGGGTCAGTATTGCCTCTCGTGTTCCAACATTTCTACGGAATCCAAACTGATCTTCCCCGAGGTCAGCTTCTACCAGCTTTTCCATTCGTCTGTAAAGAATTCGCATTAGTATTTTACAGCGGCAACTTCTTAAACTGGTAGTTCGGTAATTTTCACATCTGTCAACACCTGCTTTCTTTGGGATTGGAATTATTATATTCTTCTTGAAGTCTGAGGGAATTTCGCCTGTTTCATACATCTTGCTCACCAGATGGTAGAGTTTTGTCAGGACTGGCTCTCCCAAGGCCGTCAGTAGTTCCAATGGAATGTTGTCTACTCCGGGGGCCCTGTTTCGACTCAGGTCTTTCAGTGCTCTGTCAAACTCTTCACGCAGTATCGTATCTCCCATTTCATCTTCATCTACATCCTCTTCCATTTCCATAATATTGTCCTCAAGTACATCGCCCTTGTATAGACCCTCTATATACCCCTTCCACCTTTCTGCTTTCCCTTCTTTGCTTAGAACTGGGTTTCCATCTGAGCTCTTGATATTCATACAAGTGGATCTCTTTTCTCCAAAGGGCTCTTTAATTTTCCTGTAGGCATTATCTGTCTTACCCCTTGTTTGATAAGCCTCTACATCCTTACATTTGTCCTCTAGCCATCCCTGCTTAGCCATTTTGCACTTCCTGTCGATCTCATTTTTGAGACGTTTGTATTCCTTTTTGCCTGCTTCACTTGCTGCATTTTTGTATTTTCTCCTTTCATCAGTTAAATTCAGCGTCTCTTCTGTTACCCAAGGATTTCTACTAGCCCTCGTCTTTTTACCTACTTGATCCTCTGCTGTCTTCACTATTTAATTCCTCAAAGCTACCCATCCTTCTTCCACTGTATTTCTTTCCCCCATTCCTGTCAATTGCTCCCTTATGCTCTCCCTGAAACTCTGTACAACCTCTGGTTTAGTCAGTTTATCCAGGTCCCATCTCCTTAAATTCTCACCTTTTTGCAGTTTCTTCAGTTTTAATCTACAGGTCATAACCAATAGATTGTGGTCAGAGTCCACATCTGCTCCTGGAAATGTCTTACAATTTGAAACCTGGTTCCTAAATCTCTGTCTTACCATTATATAATCTATCTGATACCTTTTAGTATCTCCAGGATTCTTCCAGGTATACAACCTTCTTTTATGATTCTTGAACCAAGTGTTAGCTATGATTAGGTTATGCTCTGTGCAAAATTCTACCAGGCGGCTTCCTCTTCCATTTCTTACCCCAATCCATATTCACCTACTACGTTTCCTTTTCTTCCTTTTCCTACTGTCGAATTCCAGTCACCCATGACTATTAAATTTTCATCTCCCTTCACTACCTGAATAATTTCTTTTATCTCATCATACATTTCATCAATTTCTTCGTCATCTGCAGAGCTAGTTGGCATATAAACTTGTACTACTGTAGTAGGCGTGGGCTTTGTGTCTATCTTGGCCACAATAATGCGCTCACTATGCTCTTTGTAGTAGCTTACCCGCACTCCTATTTTTTTTATTCATTATTAAACCTACTCCTGCTTTACCCCTATTTGATTTTGTATTTATAACCCTGTATTCACCTGACCACAAGTCTTGTTCCTCCTGCCACCGAACTTCACTAATTCCCACTACATCTGACTTTAACCTATCCATTTCCCTTTTTAAAAGACTAAGCTACCTGCCCGATTAAGGGATCTGGCATTCCACGCTCCAATCTGTAGAACGCCAGTTTTCTTTCTCCTAATAACGATGTCCTCTTGAGTAGTGCCCACCCGGAGATCCGAATGGGGGACTATTTTACCTCCAGAATATTTTACCCGAGAGGACGCCATCATCATTCAGTTATACAGTAAAGCTGTGTACAGGATGGCGGGTATGGGCAGGCGGTGGGCGTTATGGAATAATAGAGTAATTTTTAGAGAAAGGCCATTTATTGGCTAAAGCATGTTGAAAAGGGGCTACATATGCCTAGGGAGGTGAGGGTGAGCCAGAGCTTACAATTTGGCGAACATTGTTCGCGAAGCTACCGAAAGTTGTTGTCTGCCAAAACTAAGTCCACAGTGCCGCAGCACCGGGAGAAGCGGGAGATGTTCAATGCTACAGGGTGCGCATCCGCCTCGCGGGTGAGCAAGAATACAAGAGAGCGGGCCCGGCGACGAGCGGCCGGGTATGTTCGACGCACCACGCGGCTTCCTCCACCCTGATTGGTCAGGACCGAGCAAACCGTGCGGGCGGCATGGAACTTTCCAGAGCGTTGCCTGCTAAGCGACGCCTGGGACGGCGTTACCTCGTCAGCACACGAGAGAGGCGCGTGATCAAGGTGCCCTTCGTCGGTGCTTCCTTCCTGTTACTAGACCGTGGGACGAAAGAATTTACAGGCAGCTAACGCTGCCGGCCGTGGCTTGGCCGCAATGGAAAAATGAAGTTACTAGTTGGAGGCTCATGTAATAAAGTAAAGTCTCCTATTGTCTGGCTCATCCTTTACAGCTGCATGCCCTCGGGAAAAATTACGGCTGTAGTTTCCCCTTGCTTTCAGCCATAAACATAACAATTTAATTTTTTAAGGCAAAAATGGAAAACCAAATCTTCTATGTCCATCACTTTATACCACAGAGGTAGATAAGTATCGTAGAAAACATGAGAAACTATCTTTTCACAGCATCGAGCGCATCATACAAATGTTGTATTTTTACATTTGCTACTGTACCATTACAATATGAACCCAACAGAACTGATTTAGAGACAAGCTGCGGGATATGGCCCGAGAAGTAACGAGACGAACTGGAACTAACGCACACTGCTTTTTCATATGCCACTGCCGAATGCTGGTGGGATATAGAACAGCTCGTCAAAAAAGAAGAGAAAATGCTGCACCAGGTTGGCCTTGTGAATTCTGTTGTTGATACGCTCATTATCAATGTAGCGGGTGACAATTCCAGAACTGAAATGTATTTATCGGATTCTGTTAAGGAAGGAGCTAAGAATTACCAGATGAGTGACTGTAAGTAATACCATCAGTGGCTTCAATATTTAACTATACGTTGAAATCCTTCAATATTCTCTTACGCTGCACACAGCTTATGCAGAAAAATACCCTGTGGTAGGTCAGGAATTTTCATCATTCTTGTTGTTAATTACAATAGTACGTTAGCTAAAAACGATAACATGTTGCGGTTTCATATAAGGAGTGTTGTTGTTGTTGTTGTTGTTGTGGTGGTCTTCAGTCCTGAGACTGGTTTGATGCAGCTCTCCATGTTACTCTGTCCTGTGCAAGCTTCTTCATCTCCCAGTACCTACTGCAACCTACATCCTTCTGAATCTGCTTAGTGTATTCATCTCTTGGTCTCCCCCTATGACTTTTACCCTCCACGCTGCCCTCCAATACTAAATTGGTGATCCCTTGATACCTCAGAACATGTCCTACCAACCGATCCCTTCTTCTGGTCAAGTTGTGCCACAAACTTCTCTTCTCCCCAATCCTATTCAATACTTCATCATTAGTTATGTGATCTACCCACCTAATCTTCAGCATTCTTCTGTAGCACCACATTTCAAAAGTTTCTATTCTCTTCTTGTCCAAACTATTTACCGTCCATGTTTCACTTCCATACATGGCTACACTCCATACAAATACTTTCAGAAATAACTTCCTGACACTTAAATCCATACTCGATGTTAACAAATTTCTCTTCTTCAGAAACGCTTTCCTTGCCATTGCCAGTTTACATTTTATATCCTCTCTACTTCGTCCATCATCAGTTATTTTGCTCCCCCAATAGCAAAACTCCTTTACTACTTTAAGTGTCTCATTTCCTAATCTAATACCCTCAGCATCACCCGACTTAACTCGACTACATTCCATTATCCTCGTTTTGCTTTTGTTGATGTTCATCTTATATCCTCCCTTCAAGACACCATCCATTCCGTTCAACTGCTCTTCCAAGTCCTTTGCTGTCTCTGATAGAATTACAATGTCATCGGCGAACCTCAAAGTTTTTATTTCTTCTCCATGGATTTTAATACCTACTCCAAATTTTTCTTTTGTTTCCTTTACTGCTTGCTCAATATACAGATTGAATAACATCGGGGAGAGGCTACAACCCTGTCTTACTCCCTTCCCAACCACTGCTTCCCTTTCATGTCCCTCAACTCTTATAACTGCCATCTGGTTTCTGCACAAGTTGTAAATAGCCTTTCGCTCCCTGTATTTTACCCCTGCCACCTCTAGAATTTGAAAGAGAGTATTCCAGTCAACATTGTCAAAAGCTTTCTCTAAGTCTACAAATGCTAGAAACGTAGGTTTGCCTTTCCTTAATCTTTCTTCTAAGATAAGTCGTAAGGTCAGTATTGCCTCACGTGTTCCAGTATTTCTACGGAATCCAAACTGATCTTCCCCGAGGTCGGCTTCTACTAGTTTTTCCATTCATCTGTAAAGAATTTGTGTTAGTACTTTGCAGCTGTGGCTTATTAAACTGATGGTTCGGTAATTTTCACATCTGTCAACACCTGCTTTCTTTGGGATTGGAATTATTATATTCTTCTTGAAGTCTGACGGTATTTCGCCTGTTTCATACATCTTGCTCACCAGATGGTAGAGTTTTGTCAGGACTGGCTCTCCCAAGGCCGTCAGTAGTTCCAATGGAATTTTGTCTACTCCGGGGGCCTTGTTTTATTATTATGTATTATGGGAGATTTGCAGTGTATTATTTAATTTTGTTTAAAAATTAAACGACATTTGAAGCTGTATTGCTACTCTGCTCATCTCTTTACGTGTGAACTGCAGCTGGCCATGTCCAGCAGGCTAGCTGTACCAGCTGCCCAGCCAGTGCTGTCCAAGTTAAATGCACCAGTGAAGCTGTTGTTCCGTATTATTGTTAAGTCGATGTGTGCTTAATGCACAGCACAAAACATACCCTTATTATCGTACTTGACACTACTCGAGACAGCTTGGCTGCAGTTCCACATGATACTAAAATCCAAATGAGGTTCTTATGATGAACCGATTATAGGGAGGTGGTTTGTTGGGTTGAGTAGGACCAGGTGAAGCAAATAGGGGAGAGGCATTTGACGTTCTGGAAGAATGTGGACAGGGTGTCTTCACCCTCGATCCATATCGCAGGATGTCTTCAGTGAATCTGAACCAGGTGAGGGGTCTAGGATTCAAGGTGTATAGGAAGGATTCCTCTTGATGGCCCATGAATAGATTGACATAGGATGGTGCCATGCGGGTGCCCATAGCGGTACCTCAGATTTGTTTGTAGGTTATGCCTTCAAAGGAGAAGTATTTGTGGGTGAAGATATAGTTGGTCTTGGCAACTAGGAAGGAAGTTGTTGGTTTGGAATCCGTCGGGTGTTGGAAAAGGTACTGTTCAATAGCAGTAAGGCCACGGGCATGAGGGATGTTAGTGTAAAGGGAGGTGGTATCAACAGTGACAAGCAGGGTACTGTGTGGTAAAGGGACAGGAACTGTGGAGAGTCAGTGGAAGAAATGGTTGGTATCTTTTATATAAGAGAGTAGGTTCCAGGTAATAGGTTGAAGGTGTTGGTCTACGAGAGCAGACATTCTCTCAGTGGGGGCACAGTTAGCCACAATGGAGTGTCCTGGGTGGTTCGGTTTATAGACTTTAGGAAGCATTTAGAAGGTAGGAGTGCAGGGAGTGGTAAGAATGAGCAGAGAGATGGACTCCATGGAGAGGTTCCGGGATGGGCCTAAGAATTTGAGGAGTGACTGGAGATCCTGCTGTATTTCTGGAATGGTGTCACTGTGGCAAGGTTTGTAGGTGGATGTGTCTGACAGCTTGCAGGGTACTTCTGCCAGGCAATCCTTGCAATTCAAAACAACAGTAGTGGAGCCTTTGTCCGCAGGTAGCTTCATAAGGTCGGGATCAGTTCTTGGATAGTGGACTGCGGATGTAAGGTTAGTTTGCATCTTGAGGGCTTTGGGGAATGATGCTGAGGCAAGGTTCGAGGATAAGACACTACGGAAAATTTACAGAGGGTGATTTGGGGGCAGTGGGGGTGGATCATGGTTGGATGGAGGAGTTAACTTTGTTAGGCAGGATTCAACATTGGTATTCACTTGAACCTGTTTGGTAGGGTTGGTGGTGAATAAGTGTTTCCACTGTAGGGACTGGGAGAAGGAGACAAGGTCTTTAACAAGTCTTGCATGACTGAATTTGGGAGTGGGGCAAAAGGTGAGGCCTTTGGAAAGGACTGATATATCTGTGACGCTAAGGCTTCTGGAGGAAAGGTTCATGACAGTGTTGAGGGTTTGTTTAGGTTCTGGATTCTGTATGATAATGAGAGGGCGTTTTGGAGGGTGGGGTGAATATAGTAGGCCTGCAAGACAGGGTTTTCAGCTATGAGGGAACGTGGAGGTGGTTTGGAGGCTGTTGTAGAGGTGGTTGACAGTGGTACTCCAAGGCAGACGCACAAAGTGAGCAGTGTGGAGAGCTGTTGAGGTGGTGTTGTACATGTTGCTCTAGTTCCTGGAGGGCAAGAGTTTCAAAGTGTGTTATGGGTCCCAGGAATTTGGGATTGCATAGCAGGAGAATTCTGCAGATGGAGAGACGGTACTGTAAGGAGGTTTGGCATAGCTGTAATGATTTTGCAGGACTATGTTGGTGAGCGCTGGACTGGCAGGATCTGAACATGTGGAGATCATTGTGGAAGGAGGGCTGGCAGCCGGAGGTGGGTAATATGATGGTAATTCCATCTGGGGCAATTCCATGAGGCAAACAACAATGCATGAACATTATATGGGACTGGGTTCTTGCTATGGATAAAGAAACTTTTCTGTATTGACGCAGATGGTCCTTCCATCTGTGTCCATGAAGGCTTCAGTGAGACCCTCGGTACATTTCGAGAGGGACTGCTTGTCCCTACAGATGTGAGGACCACGGGTGGTTAGGCTGTATGGAAGGGACTTCTTGGTATGGAACAGGTGGTAGCTGTTGAAGTGGAGGTATTGCTGGTGGTTAGTATGTTTGATATGGACGGAGGTACTGATGTAGCCATATCTGAGGTGGAGGTCAACATCTATCTAGGAATGTGGCTTGTTGAGTTGAGTAGGATCACATGAAGCAAATGAGGGAGAAGTTGTTGAGATTCTGGAGGAAGGTGGATGAGTGTCCTCACCCTTGATAGAGATCGCATAAATGTCATCAGTGAATCTGAACTAGGTGAACTGTCCCAATCTTGTACAAAAACAAATCTCCCGTGCCTTATCTTTCCAGTCTCCCACCACCTCCCAAAGTCCCACCGTCCAACCACAGAGGAACATTCCCCTCTTAACTCTGTACCACCCAAGACTGGAGCAACTGAATTACATTCTCCGCCAGGGTTTTGACTACCTCTCGCTGTGTCCTAAAACAAGAAATGTCCGGCCCACTTTCCTTCCCACCCCTCCTACAGTCCTATTCCGCCGTCCACCGAACCTACACAATATACTCGTCCATTCTTACACAATCCCTGCTCCCAACCCCTTAACTCATGGCTCATACCCCTGTAATAAATGTTGATGCAACACCTGTCCCACACATTCTCCCATCACCACCTACAGCAGTCCGGTTACAAGCATCACCTATCCCGTCAGAGGCAAGGCTACCAGTGAAACCGATCATGCGATCAACAATATTAGGGAAAGGAAAGTTGCCACTCACCATATAGCGGAGATGCTGAGTCGCAGATAGACACAACAAAATGACTGTCACAAATACGGTTTTCAGCCTGTAAGGTCTTCCATCAAAAATGATGCTGAGTCACAGATAGGCACAACGGAATGACTGTCACAAATACAGCTTTCGACCCGTAAGGCCTTCCATTTAAAATAGACCCCCCAAACCCCCCCCCCCTCAAACACACACACACACACACACACACACACACACACGACTGCAGTCTCAGGCAACTGTACCCGCACTGTGAGCAGCAGCACCCGTGCATGATGGGAGTGGCGACTGGGTGGGGGTAAGGAGGACAGTGCAGTGTTGCTAGGGAGTGTGCAGGGACAATGTGGAGAGAGGGTAAGGCAGCTATGTGCAGCCGGGAGGTTGGGCGGAGGCAGGGGTGAGATGGGGAGGGGGTGGGGGTAGCGGAAAAAGGAAAGAAGCAAACAAACTGTGTGCGATGGTGGAATGAGGGCTGTATAGAGCTTGAGTGGGCTAACCCATTGTTCCAGGAGAGAGACAGTAACATTTTCACTAGTTGGAGGGGCAAAGTGTGGATGACTGACTATTTTGACCTTTTAATATTACCCAATATGGCTTTGCGGTGCTGGCACTGCAAACACCCGAAAGCAAAAGGAAACTACAGCCGTATGTTTTTCCCCCAACAGCATGCAGTTATACTGTATGCCTAAATGATGATGGAATCCTCTTGGGTAAATAATTCTGGAGATAAAATAGCCCCCTTTTTGACCTCCAGAAGGGGACTCCTCATGAGGATGTCATCATCAGAAGAAACAAACTGGTGATCTACTGGTCAGTGCATAGAACATTAGATCCTTTAATTGGGTAGAAAGGTTGAAATTAGATGTAGTGGGACTTAGTGAAGTGGGGTGGAAGGAAGAACAGGGCTCCCCGTCGCATCAGTACATGGTTATCAACATAAAATAAAATATGGCCTAATAATTAATAAGAAAATAAAATGTGGGTAAGCTAATATACTGCGGTGTACCATGTCAATTCTGGGGAATACCATGATCCACTTCTGACCACTCAGGCTGACAAAAGGTGTTCATGGAAACCAGAAACATTGTTTAGGTAGTGTTTAAATGTGGAACATCCCACTGAGTGCACTCTGGTTTGGTGCATGTGCAGATGGGCTGTACATGACGTCAGCTCAGAACTTCAACATGGGGCAACGGCAAGTGAGCTCCTCCACCTGCTGTAAAGGGCCACTTATGCTTTGATATCACAGCTTGGTGGTGCCTTGGAAGTTACGAAGCAAAAAGCATGGGCAATAATGTCAACACCAGGACAAATGAAGATTATATATGAGGGTATTTCACTTGTCTCATATACCTTGCACACGAGGTGTTATAGTTTTGTCATGCCTGACTCTTGAAACAATCTCAATGATTCTTAAGAGAATGTTGTGTAGTATATGTATACATGTTGTAATCTATTTGCAGTTACAGGTTGAGATATCTCTTCATCCGCAATTGTAAATGAAATTGTATGGTGGAAGAATTAGGTTTATAATGCAGAAGAGTTATCACAAAACTGACTACATTATTTTAGTAGCCTGAGCAGGTTGGAGATCTCTTTCAGCATCAGACATGTCATAGTCTAGCGGCACTGTATAGCAGGTCCACTACAGTGAATAACATCACGAGTGGTGACCCCAAGATATTTATATGGTAAAAGTTGGCATACTTATCAGGAGATTAAATACCATAAAGGCCATGTGTGGAGTGGAACACATCTTGGCTAAACACCACTTGTTTCACCCTTATATGCAACATAGTGAATCATTATCATAACCAAGAGAGACATGAAAGCCCTAAACCCATCACAGTAGCACAAATTTATATCCCAACTAGCTCCAGAGATGATGATGATGATGATGATGATGATGATGATGATGAGATTGAAAGAATGTATGATAAGATAAAGGAAATTAGTTAATGGAGATGGAAATTTGTAACGGATGATTGGAACTCTGTAGTATGAAAAGGAAGAGGAGGAAAAACATTAGGGTAATATGTACCGGGGGACAGGAATGAAAGAGATAGTCACATGGTAGAAAAAAAATGGCACGAGCACTATGGGACTTTACTTCTGAGGTCATCAGTCCCCTAGAACTTAGAGCTACTTAAACCTAACTAACCTAAGGACATCACACACATCCATGCCCGAGGCAGGATTCGAACCTGCGACCGTAGCAGTAGCACAATTCCAGACTGTAGCACCTACAACTGCTCGGCCACCCCGACCGGCACATGGTAGAATTTTGCACAGAGCATAATTTAATAATCGCTAACATTTGGTTTAAAGAAATAATGTTTTATTAGTGGAAGGGACCTAGGGACACTGGGAGGTTTGTGATTGCTTATTAAAGGTATGTTAGAGATGTTGAAACCAGATCTTAAACTGTAATACACATCCAGGAACTGATGTGGAGTCAATAATTAATTGGCTATGAGATTTAAAAAAAAAAAAATACAAAAAGGTAAGAAGTTAAGATGATGAGACCTGAATATATTGAAGGAGTGAAACGCCGTTGAGAGTTTCAGAGGAAGATTTAGCAACAGCGGACTGAAACAGGAGAAAGGAATACAATAAAAGACGAATGGGTGGGTGTGATAGATGAAATATGGAGGACAACAGAGGATCATATCCTTGCATAACACAGGAAATGTGGAATTTAAGTGATGAAAGGAGAAAATATAAAATGCAGGAAACAGAAGGTGAAAGGAAATACAGACATCTAAAAAATGAGACTGAAGGAAAATCGAAAATGGTTACACAAGGATGGCTACAGGCCAAATACTAGGCTGTAAAAGCTTGCATACCTAGGGGAAAGACAAATGTCAAGCGTAGGAAAATTAGAGAGACCTTTGGAGAATACAGAAACAGCTGTATAAATATCAATAACTCAGATGGCAAGCAAGTACTAAGCAAGAAAGGAAAGGTGGAAGTAATATATAGAGGGTCTATATTTGGGAAACAAACTTGAGAACAATACTATAGAAAGAAAAGAGAAGTAGGTGAAGATGAGACTGGAAATGTCACCCTGCAAGAAGAATTTGACATAGCACTGTAAGACATTATGCTGAAAACAGGTCCCCTGGAGTAGACAACATTCTCTTAAGAATCATTGAGATGATTTCAAGAGTCAGGCATGACAAAACTATACTACCTCGTGTGCAAGATATATGAGACAAGTGAAATACCCTCAGACTTCAGGACGAATATAATCATTCCAGTTCCAAAGAAGGTAAGTGCTGAGAGGTGTGAATACTATTGAACCATCACATCAATAAGTCAAGTTGCAAAATATTGACATGAATCATACACAGAAGAAAGAGAAAACAGGTAGAAGCTGACCTTGGGGAAGATCAGTTAGGGTTCTGGAGAAATGTGGGAACATGCAAAGCAATAGTGACCCTACAATTTATCCTAGGAGATACGTTAAGGAAAGGAAATCCTATGTTAATAGCATTTGCAGATTTAGAGAAAGATTTTGACAATGTTGACTGAACTACACTACTTGAAATTTTGTAGGTATCAGGGATAAAATATAGGGAACAAAAGGTTATTTACAACTTTTACAGAAACCAGACTGTAGTCATAAGAGCTGAAGGACATGAAAGGGAAGCTGCCATTGGAGCAGGGAGTGAAACAGGGTGATGAGGCGTGTGAGTGTTAGGTCCAGTAAATCTGTTTGCAGAACAGGTTTGTGAGGTAGTGTCTGTCTGTACAAGCCCTCATGAGACCTTCAGCACATTGGGCAAGGGAATTCTCATCACTGCAGATATGACATCAATAGGTGGCCAGGCTATATGGTATTTTCTTGGTGTGGAATGGATGATAGCTGTTAAAATGTAAGTACTGTTGATGGTTAGTACACTTGATATGAACAGAGCAATCAGAGAGGTAGGAGTCAACATCCAACAAAGTGGTGTGTTGGTTTGAGGAGGATGAGGTGAGATGTGAGAGAAGGTCTTAATGTTGATAATATATAAGTAATTTAAAAATCTTATAAGATGTATAAAATTTAAAATGAATACCAACGAAATAAGCTTAGTATGAGCTAGCACCCCCCCCTCCCTTCCATGTTTTCTTTTCAAATCTTCTAAATTCAGTTATTGCAGCTTCTTTTTTTTGACATTCAAATTCTTCTGATAATTCTGAACGCGAGTTCCGGTAAGACTGAATTAATGATTTTGGAACATCAGGATTTGCAACATCTTCATTTGTTTCATTTATGACAGATTCACATATTAATCTTTGAGCAGTTAAAGTCTCATTTTTCATATTCTCAACTAAGCATTCAGAATTGAGTGAAAGACCATGCACTGCTACGAAATGAAATTGTAACTATCTTTAACAGTTGTGGATTGGTGTGTGTAAGAAATAATTCATTCTAAAAATTATCTAAATGTTAGTTAGCCTGTGAATAATTTTTGAGGAGTAGTTGTGCTGAAGGTTGAGAACATAAATTGCTGAAATCTACAGTAATTTCATCAGCTGCAATACCAATGATTCAATTATTTTCATTCAGAATAGTGAGGAGACTTTTCAATCTCCAACGTCTGACTTTGGGATAAAAACATGAAAGCAGTTGCAGCAACTTTTCTAAACTGTAAAAAAAAAAAAAAAAAAAAAAAAAAAAAAAAAAAAAATACCAAATCCTAAGTCTATTTGATTGTTTTTATCACTTAAGTCTATACTTAATAAGGAGTCAACACACTTCAGTACATCTGTTTTGACACATCTTCACATTATATTTTGAATAACTGTTACTACAGAGCTATGCAGATATGGTGCCACAGGAACATTCATTTGATATTCTTTTAGGAATAGTTGTGACTCAGCTGCTAATGACAGACAGAATTCTACTGAAAAGAATCTGAAAGAGCCCCAGTTACAATCTTGAAGCTGGTGCTACTCAGTTTATTAGCATGCTGTAAACCTGCCACCGTTTTTTAATATTCCAAATAACTTCAATAGCCCGAGCAGCAACACTTTCATTTTCTACCCAACTGACTGCACAAAACTTTTGAAGATAAATATTTGATCCTGAATATTCTGTTAACTGAGTGCAACAAGCTAGTACATCCTCAAACAGATAATAAGTTGACCTTAACAATTGACAATATTCAATTAGTTGCTTCAGATCCACATTTAAATGTACCATGCATAATAAGGAAAGCACAACTGCACAAATCAAGTAACATTGGAGCATTGATTTCTTTAGTAGACTGCAGCTCAGATGTCAGATCTCTGAAAAATTTATGATAATATTTGATCTATCCATTGAGATTTGTAAAATTTTATTAAGGCACGTAAGAGGTAGAAGCATTGCCTTGAACAACAGAAGCATATCAACAATGAACAATGAAGAAAAGTAAATGTTAATCATCATTTACAAACTTCATTTCACCCCCCCCCCCCCCCCCCCACCCGCCCAAAAAAAAAAAAAATTGTTCCAGAATTGTGAACTTATATCCATCTGAGGTTCTTGACAAACTTCAACGAATGACATATCAAATCCTATAACAAAACAATTATGAGAAGTAATAGATTCCACCAGTCTATCTTTATATGGGAGCAATCCCATAGAGAATTGAGTACACAATTTTAGTTCACTGCTGTTCCATTCTTCTGGCTATTTCACTATCAATGAACATTTTCTAAAATGATTATATGTCACTTCCAGCTGAGCACATTGACTTATAAGTAGTGTTGCAAAACAACTGTACACTACTGTTCAAAGTGGAACCTAAAAGTAACTGGAATTTCTTTGTAGAAATCATTTACTTTGTTGTTTTTCAAATACAGCCTTAATATACTTCAAAGTACTCTCCATTAGCATTACTTCACTTGTCAAAATGTTCATTCCAGTGTCAGAAGCATCTTTTCAATTTGTCCACTTTGATACCCGCTAGCGTCTTCGTGACACTGGATTTACGTCTTCGACATCGGCAAACCCTTCCCTTTCAAGTCTCTTTTTATTCTTGGGAACAGGAATAAGTCAAAGGATGCTAAATCTGCCTAATAGGGTGTGTGGGTCAAGTTAGTCATCTTTGCTGATGCCTGAAACTGACAAATACTGAGAGCTGTGTGCACAGGTGTGTTGTCATGATGCAGTAACTGCTCACCTGAATTCCACCAAGTCGAACGTTTTCATGCCAAAATTCTGCACAGTCTTTTCATAACCTCCAAATAGAATTGGTGGCTTACTGCCTGGTTTTTAAGGGACAAATTCTGAGCACATGATACCTTTGATGTCAAAAAAACCTGATCGATGTTTTCACATTCAATTTCACATACCGATTTTTTTCTGGACGAGACGATCCAGTTGACTTCCATGGGATCGACTGTTGTTTACTTTCTGGATCATACCCACAGCATCATGAATCATCGTCTGTGATAATTTAGTTGTCTTTGAATGGTCCTTCATTTCATGACAGTCTCGAGCACGATGATCCGTCTGATCTCCAGTGAGAAGTCTCAGCACAGACTTTGCTGCCCCTCTTCGCATCCCAAAACCAATGGTCAAAATGCACTGAATTGAGCTCAGGACGCCCTGGATAAGTCCTCAATTTGGTTGATGTCCTCCATTGACTGCATGACAGATTTTTGCCGATGCTCTCGCTTCGAGCAATTAAGGGGTGACTAGCATGAGGCTGATCTTTGGTGGCCATTTCTCCCTTTTTAAACCAAGAAAACCATTTGTACACTTGAGTTTTTACTAAGAGCATGATCTTCGTAAGAAGTTTGTATCATCACAATTTCCACTGCGTTCTTGCCGAGTAAAACAACAAAATTTCATAGTGTACATTGTTTGTAAGAAGTAGCTACTTCCTTGTCACATCTGCTCTGTATGCGCACTCACAGAGCTGCTAGAGAAACCACATTAGTCGCTGTCGGGTAATGTCGCCTGGCAGAATGATTCGAGAGAAATCCTACAACAGCCCTCCAGTGGTACAACCTAACACTACAAGTACACAATGTGCACCATTAATATTTCTCTTTTTCTTTTTTTTTATGTCCCCCCTCACTGGCTACCATAAGTACGTGTAACAATGGTAGTTTTCCTAATAGCTTTGGTCAGTTAAGATCATAGCCACACTTCCCATACGTACATAGTGTTGCATATCTATTTGGTGTTACTTCATAGATAGATTTCTTTATGTATGTGAGATGTGTCTCACTAGATTCCCCTAAGAACCAGAAGTGGTGAACCATCCAGAAATGTCTGTTACCAAAGAATAAAGAGTATTTATAGAAAAACTGAATTTGTCAATGCATAATTCATGTCTTATGCAAATATTGTTGATCTGTGAAGTGAAACAAAGGAGTGTTGTCGCACAAATAAAGAAAACAATACAGATTTATCATATAGAGCTAGAAAAGGCTGAAGTAGCTTTCAACGAAAAGGTAAAATAATAAGAAATAATAAAACAAGAATACATCAAACATTGCTTCAATATTTCATCAAACTTACATAACACGTGTTTTTGTAAGTCGTAAACAACTTTTGCACTTATCAATAACAACAGGAAACTCATGTGTTTAATCACAATGTTCCACTGAGTACAAAATAACAACAATAATTCTAAATAAATATTTTTGTTTCGTGTTTCTACACAAAAACTGGACTAGCATCAAAAGTAATTGCTTTGGCTGCATAAAAGCACCACAGAAGGTATGCCGTCAACTCGTACACAGTGTCATTTCTTTTGGTCATGTCCCTAAAGACAAACACATGCCCAAAAGAGTAGACACCATTTTTTGATCCAGCAGCCATTAAGACACAAAGGACTCAGACATTGGCTATGTGCAGGCATTGACTGAAAGCAATGGGGGAAGGTGAAAAATTGTGCTGGACAAGATTTGAACCCAGGTCTCCTGCTTACTAGGCAGTTGCTCTGACCACTATGCCATTAGGACACAGCGAACATTTAAACAGCAGGAAATACCCTAGGATGCCATATACACACACACACACACACACACACACACACACACACACACACACATGGTGTCTGTTCTTTTGGGTAGGTGAAACGTCAGTGTCCATGGAGCGTAAACCTGTGGTGTGGGATAGTGAACCATCAGCTCATAGGCCGGCCGTTGTTTCATAGACGGGACACTGAATGCACACAGGTATCACAGCCTCCTAACAACTATCTTCCACAGATGCTTGAAGAAATTCCTCTGCAGACTAGCCAGAACCTGTGGTACCAACATGATGGTTGCATCGTTGAATTGGACGCAGAGGACCTGTGCCTTGGCCTTCTCGTTCTCCGGATTTGATGCCTGTAGACATTTTTCTGTGGGGAAAGGTGAAAGATGCTGTCTACAAGGACATACCAACTATACCTGATGCTATGCAACAACATGTTACTGCAGCCTGTTGAGGTCTCTGCTGAAACACTAGCACGGGGTGCAGCAGTCGTTCTATACCAGACTGGAAGTGTGTACTGCCACTGCTGGTGGTAATTTTGAACACAACTTGTGACTGTCAACTGTCTTGTTACTGGTCAGAATCCATATAACTATTGTATGCACTTGTGTTGCTCTTTAGTACACCACAAGTATTGTACAAGAGTCTGTGTGGGAAATTTTCATAATATATCTCATAAACAGCTCAGTCTAGAATGCTGCAGCTAACACCACTGACGTTCTAATTTATCCTACTTTCAGTTTTTTAATGTCAACAGGCATTGTTCCATTCAAAAAGTGTATGTTAGCACAAAAAATAAACTTCCTAAGTATTACTACAATCTGTTGATTGGCTGAACAACACGAGCCCTTCACTACCGATCCATTCTGAGAAAACCGCACATCTTCAATAGCAAGTTTTAGGCAATTCATCCCAGGTACATGTAGTATGTTTCACAATTCAAAGTTTCCAGAGTATCTGTAACAGAACACAGAAGCATGACTACAGTTCTTAACAAATACGATATTATCCCAAACAATGATGTGCAGTAAGCTTCCAGCTGCAGTCCACAGATGGCATGCTATGTTGTGAAGACCATGCTGTGGTAATTTTTTAACATATATATGGCACTCACAAAAACATTCCCAGATATTTCCTGGTTGCATAAAATTCCCTGGTAATTCCAGATACTCCCAGTCTGTGGCCACCCTGCCCTGCCCTGCCCACCAGCCCTGGCATCTGTGCATCACATTCCTAGCATGTACACCTGCCACCCACACTCCTAGCCACCAAACCAAGTGTCTCCCTCCAACCCACTAACTTCCCACTCCCCATACATCTTCCTGCCTTCTGCCTCTCCACCGTGCTCTCTCTGCGCACCCCATCCCATCCAGTCGATCTATCAAACTGCAATCACGGCATTGTGTGTCCACCTGTGTGTGCATTTTATCTGTGTATTTGTACAATGTTTCATCTGTGTATTTGTACTATAGCTCATGAATGGATTGATTCTGAAAGCTAGCAAATTTACTTTCTCTTTTGTGTGTGCATACTGATGACTAAAAGCTTCTTCATTCCTAAATTATTTACATTCTACCAGAACTTTCCTACCATGTTACAGCATCAAATGGCTACAAACAACGTTTTAGTGTAGTTCAAGATGCTCACTCAAGAATGAAATGCAAGTTGAACTTTACTGATAACACACTTCAACAAACATTTCATAGTCGGAAGTGGGCAATGACTTCTTTTGAACAATTTATTGTGACTGCTGAACTACATGTGAAGGAAACACTTTACAGAGTCACTGTCTGCAACAACAACATACCACTGTGTTATATTTTTTCTGATAGAGCTCCAACAATTCCCCTAAGCCACTACGCCATTTTGTACACACACAAATTTACTTTGTTGCTTAATAACAGTGAACACGTTCCTCTCAGTTTTTATTGATATTAAAACCTTACATAATCAGTCAGATGACTGTCAAAAACTTCCTTTAAATAAAAAGAGATCAGCAGCAGATGGGAATATAAGAATGCAGATGATTCCTGGGTTTCTGACTTCTAAATTTGCACTTAGCACACACACACACACACACACACACACACACACACACACACACACACACACACAGATATATATATATCTGGTCAGCTGCTTAGCTGGGTTTGGCAAGTATGCATCAATATATAATTTAAAACAATCAAAATGTTTGAAATATGAAATCTATTTCTAATTCTCCTTACTCACAGATTTAATACATCTTAGAACAGTTGGGTACGAGTATAAAATGTTACTTTCCAGTTTAAAACATGTTTTTAATGGATGAAAGACTTCTATTAATGTAATAAAAATGAAATAGTTTTGTGATATACATATCTGCTCATAAAATTTGAAATATTAATAAAATACAGGCATCATATGAACAGTATTAATGAAACCAATGGAAGCACTAGGATAGTCAATAATGATAACAATAACAATAATAATAATAATAATAATAATAATAATAAGTGATTGTAAAATATACAACAGCATCAGAGATGGTAACTGGTCATTAAAAGAAACTCATTTCTTTCCTAGATTTACATTACTGGCAACTCAAATTGAAACAAATTTTTGCAAGGAACAATCTTATAATGATGGAATTAGTTTGAGAACTCCCATAGATGTCAAATATTACACCCTAGTTTCTAAAATAAGCTCAGTAGCAATTTAATAAACATACTTATGAATACATCCTGTAATCATACAGAAAATGAGTTGTGTGACAAGAAATATAATGCAACATGTAATTTACTTTATATCAGTAGAGAAACTAATGTAACAATGAAAAATGTGACCAAAAACAGCAAAGTGGTATCTGTTGCTAGGTGTACAGATTTTTACTTTTTGTAACTCATACCAGTAAATGAGTTATTGTTAATTACTTAAGTTCAACATTCATTTCAATAAGGTACTGGCATGCTGCTTAATATTACAGCAGCCTCATGTTTTGGCCTAACATTTAACATATACAGAGAGAAAATTTATGACTGTTGTTATAAATAGTTTATTACAATAAATGCAAAACATTGTATGAACATTATCAAGTGGGATAAAGATCAAACCACTGGCCTAAAAAGAAAATGCAAACTACCATACTGCACCATGATGGTATTAAATAAATAGCCACAGCTGTGTAATTTAGTTCATGTGAATTAAACCATACTGGCAGACTACATACAACAAAACAGTATCTGTAGCAAATAATTATAGTTACAACAGGCAAATTATTGGATCTCTTCACTCACAATAAACCTCAGTTGATTTCTCAAAGTAAACCTCAGTCAATTCCCTTTCCTGGACATAAACTGACTTAGTAGACTGCTAATACTACGATCACAGTATCAGAAAAGCACACTGCAACTCACTGCCTTTATCGCAAACTAGAACAAAACACTTATAAGTGATGTCATGAACCAAATTTTATCAGTCGAGTGCAATTTGGCAAAAATTAAAGGGAAATATTAATGAAAAAGTAAACAATTTTCTGTGCATGATTGCTAAATTTTAACAGTGATCGCACATGTAAAAATGAAAGTTATTAGCAATTTGCTTTCAGTAAAGGTGAGCAAAAAAAAGGCAGCAAATGATTGAAAGTTACCAGGGTTTGTTTGGTTTGTAATGAATCTGTAAATTCCAAATGATCGTATGAACACATTGTACGAGCTGTAGATTGTGGCAAAACTGCTTTCCCTCATTTCTCTGTGCTAACTAAAAAGTTATTTTAAATTTTTGTGGAAGTTAATAAAAAGGCTACAGTAATATATGGGATATCAATAACTTATTTTGTTTTAAATCACTGATGATCTGTCTCCGAATTAAATCTCCACTGAAGAATTATACACTAACAGAAGATAATGGTCACAAATGCACCATCTGACAATGACTGAACAAAACTGCATAATAAAATATATACTAATCACACATACACAGTATACAACAGAAGTGGTAACTATGGGAGCACCTCAAACAATATTCAGAAACCATGTACGAACATTATGTCATGAAGAGTTTTTCATCAAATAAAATACAAACTGAACATGTATCACATGGGCTGCAGAAGGAAACTGAGTGCTAACACATAACACCAATTTGAAGTCTACCTGAAAGCCACTGAAAGAATAAAGAAATGAAAAAGGTCCCCCAGAAAGTTAAAGATGGTAGAAAACTGCAAATAGGATAATTATGTAGACAAATATATTATAAAATTTTTATGATGCAACATACATAGAATTTGTTTCTGAACGCTGTACAAGTACATATGGGAAATGGTATTAACCACTCTCATAACTAGAAGACTACATACAGTTTAAGCAGGTTTCGTTACATGAAAATAAATGTTTAATTAATTATCTTCTAGCTGTTGTTGGCACTTCATTCAGGGAACATCTGCAGATCCAGACATCTATCCACATGCCGTTCCAGAGCTTGAAGTACAAAGAAACTCATGTTGCACTTTGGGCAATGGTACAGGTCGTTCACCTGTCTTTCCTACGAAGGAAACAAATGCTTATTAATCAGAATTCTTCATTTATTGCCTCACCAATAAATTTAAAAATTTCTTAGGAGTTGTTATAATGTGTAAGGATGTTTCAACAGGAAGAGAAGGTTTTTAATTATTTCAAACTGCTGCAGATATCAAAAACTACCCAACACCATTAAGTATGCTGATGAACATGTTCAACAGCTCAAACAACCATCTATATGTTGCAACAAATGCCACAGACAGTGTTGTTGTTTGTTCAAATATAAATAACAACAACAACTCAAGAGAAGTAATTTTGTATGCACTCTAGAAACAGTGACTTCATTGTTCACGCATAAAAACCATTCCAATATTGTTTCAGGAAATATCTGACTACTTATACAAAGTTTGCGAGAGAGAGAAAGAATTTATTAATGACATAGTCATTCTCACATGTAAGGTGAGTATGTCAAAGTTAACGAAGTTATGTTTGTATGAAAAATTTATGAGTGTAGAATTTCTTAATAAATGGTACAACATGTTGTCAAATAAATAAAAAACTTCCAGCCTACGAAGCTGAAGGAATTGACATACTTATTATAGGGGAGTAGTCAAACTAGAACTGAAGTTGTGCTGAACATGGAACTGCAATTTTTAAGGAACTACTAGTTCTTCATACAAATTAACAGGTCACTGTTAAGGTGCTACAACAACAGAATCCATTGGAGACAAAATTTCTGCAGGTAACAAAGACACAAAGAAAACTTATGAGAGGTGAATTAGTGTAAAAAATGATCATTTTTCCATCTTCATTTCAGTTGTGTATGATAATTATTTTCTTTTATACTATCCAGGGCAGACAAGTACAAAAACAAGACCTGGAACTTTTCATTTAGCTTTTGTTCTTGACTGTGTGTGTGTGTGTGTGTGTGTGTGTGTGTGTGTGTGTGTGTCTGCTCTGAAAGAAGACCCTATCCAAAAGCTAAACTGCATTTACATACATGCCTACCATTCAATTCCTTGACAATATAGTGAGTATTTATCTTAAAATCTTTCCGTGTATTTCAGCTGAAACCCTATTAAGTTCCTAACAATACTGCTCTTCAAGTCTCTCTTTATCCATTCACAATACATCACCTACAACATCCACTGGTTTCTCTTTGCTGATCTTGTCTTAATTTCTGTAATTCTTCTTTCCTTTACTTTAATAATACAAATTCTCACACAGCTGAACTGTCAAATAATTTACAAGTCCAGCCTAGTTCTGTGAAATCATTCATTATTTGATTAACATCTGTCTCTCTCACTGACACACACACACACACACACACACACACACACACACACACAAATAATAAATACTTAGTCTTGAGGTTTTGAATCTTTAGGGTGGTTTCTCTCAGGAGAAGCAGCCTGATATACCAGAAGAAAATAAAATTTATGCACTTATCGGGAAAATGGTGTGTCTCTCTCTCAGTGGGTCAAGGAAGAGGAAAGGAACTGAAAGTGACAGCTAACAATAATACCTAAGATTAAAGAATATCAACAATAATGTACACACAACATTCAGAAAAAAGTGAAAGCTGGAACTCCACTCAAATGACTGGAACCAGCTGTAAGGAAAAGATAAGAGGCAGAAAAATGGCCCAAATTCAAAGTTCAGGAGCACTGGATTTATAGTGGGAGTTTCAGATGGTGTGTGTGCTGAAATGAATGCACAGGTTCATGTGCTGCATTGCTGGGCGAGTCCATTAGTAGATATTACGTTTACCACTGCCCACAGTTTGTCTAGGGCCAAACATTCCAAGACGGGTTTGATGGTGGTAAAGCAATATAGAATATGGGCAAAATTCGTAAGTTAGTTGGAAGCCCGTAAGTGTGGCACTCTACACAAGTGTATATACTTTATCAGTTAATATTGTACACAACTCATCAATTTATTCTGAAGAAAAATGTCTTGAAGATGTTATTTATTTGTAGTGCACTTGTATAATAGTACAGTTTCTTTGTCAAACGGCAGTGTTTATTTACAGCTTACTTGGTCTGTAAAAGGGGTCAGTCACATATTTAGCTTTAACACACTCTCTCTCTCTCTCTCTCTCTCTCTCTCTCTCTCTCTCTCTCTCTCTCTCTCTGTGTGTGTGTGTGTGTGTGTGTGTGTGTGTGTGTGTGTGTGTGTGTGTGTGTGTATTTTACCAGCAGATTTTATTGTTTACTTACATGTGCTATGTGAGAAACAAAATTTAAGAGCTCTTTACAAATGAGTGGGAGTTTGAGTTGTCAATCTCCTGCCTACTTTACAATGAACAAAATGTCTCTTTTTAACAAACCATTCTCACTTCACTGGCCATACTAATAAGTGACAGCGTCAATGTTGTCTAATGCACTACTATAGGTAGATACTTCCTTTTTTTTTATATATTTATTTATTGTTCCGTGGGACCAAATTAAGGAGAAGTCTCCATGGTCATGGAACAAGTCAATACATGAAATTATAACACGTTAGTAGAAACAGATAAAATGAAATATAAGAAACGTATTCAGGCAACAAGTCGTAAGTTTAAATAAAGAAAATCAACAATGTAACACTGGAATTTGCTTAATTTTTCAGCTCTTCCAGGAGCTCCTCGACAGAATAGGAGTGAGCCATGAGGAAACTCTTCAGTTTAGATTTAAAAGTGTTTGGGCTACTGCTAAGATTTTTGAGTTCTTGTTTTAGCTTACTGAAAATGGATGCAGCAGAATACTACACTCCTTTCTGGACAAGAGTCAAGGAAGTGCATTCCACATGCAGATTTGATTTCTGCCTAGTATTAACTGAGTGAAAGCTGCTAACTCTTGGGAATAAGCTAATATTGCTAACAACAAAAGACATTAAAGAAAATATATACTGTGAGGGCAATGTCAGAATTCCTAAACTATTGAATAGGGGGCCGACAAGAGGTTCTCGAACTTACACCACATATAGCTCGAACAGCCCTTTTTTGAGCCAAAAATACCCTTTATGAATCAGAAGAATTACCCCAAAAAATAATACCATACAACATAAGCGTATGAAAATATGTGAAGTAGACTACTTTTCGTGATGAACTGTCACTTATTTCAGATACTGTTCTAATGGTAAATAAAAATTTCTAATGGTAAATAAAAATTTCACAGTTATAATTACTTTTAGTACATGAAACAGTATAGCATGAGTTACAAAAACTAAGAAAAAGTACTCTGGACCATGCCTATAATCTGTAAACATAGATTACAATTTATCCTCCACAACAAGCTAAACAATCTCTCAATTCTAAATGCCACGTGCCACCAGCTAGACCACACCTTTCATCAAATATCTTTTCTTTGTATAACAATATTTTCACAACAATGCATAATTAACCATTTCTCATATGAGATCCAAACAAATTATTTTAAATGCATCAAGATGATAACTTGAAATTTTGTAGCGAGTACACCAGAACAATATGATCTGTACTGCTAAAATAAAATTTGAATAACAAGTTCAGGTTTCTCTCATTTGAATGTTTTTCTGTCTGTTGCATACAAATTTATCATAATGTTTCTTACCTCAGTTTGTCAGGTTAAGACAAGTTTCCACATGAAGTTCTAAATGATCCAACCTTGGAAATTGCCTATTGCAGTTTGGACAGTCATATTTTTTTCGAGGGGGGATTTCTTCATTGTATATCTGTAAGACACATGAGATTTCTCTTAAGTCTAACTCACACTGCAGAAAAATCGAGAAAGCGAAAAATGCACCCGGGAATTAAACAGCGATATCAATTGTGACTGACATTTACACAGCACACACAAGAATATGGTGACAGAGTAGCACTTCAAACTACACGAAGTGCCCATTATTTCATTACAAACAGATATTGGCAAGTTTGTAATGGACCATGGAAGGAACCAGTGAGGGCATGATTAAGGAATCAGATGTGGAAGGCAACTCAAGGAAATTGCACCGATAAGACAGGCTGGTTATGCTGCTGGAAGATAAAAAAAAGTCTCTTGGGGCAATAGATATTGTAGAGCAAACCCTGGACAAATAGCACTGCGTGGGTGCGAGTGCTCAGGCTGCAGTCCCGCATAGCACTCTGAGTGCAGCAGTGAATGGAGCTGAGGAGTAGGAGGAAAAATACGATTACAGCTGGATGCTGCTACACTAAGACAGTCCCTGATCACATGCCAAGCAGTTTCCTAGTTAACATCGAGAAACACAGCACACTTGAAATCTTCCCCCTGCTGTTCCTCATTTTTCATTTTGAGTCTGTTGATCCATATCATGTGTATGTAGTGAATGCCCAAATTAATCAATATTTTATTCAGGCCCTATTACATGCAAATGCATTATTCAGATGATACTTTTGAGTATGTTGGTTTAGTTTCACTGTGAACCACTGTGATTAAAATTAATGAAGAACTGAAATTATCATAATGGCATGCAATTGTAGATTTTGAGTGAGAAAAAGTTGTTTTGGGGATATAGACACATATCATTAGAAAGCTATAGCTTCTGACTTCACAGTACCATATTTCAATTTTAAGGAAACTAGTCAACTTAAAAGATAATAAGTATCAAAATTCAGACATGCCCAATATTACTTTTGCTTTTTGAGCCATTAGACCTGTTTAATTCCCACTTTTGACAATACACACTAATTGCCCATGATTGAATGACAGACATCATTAATCAATTATGCATAAATTATCATTATTTAAAATACAGCAACTGTACTTGTAAATTTGAGGTTGGTTTATCCTGGTGAAAAGGCAAGAAAAAAATGTGTGTTTCGCAAATAACTCTCATTACTTCTTCACAGTGTCTCCTTTGAGGGATATACACTAAGTCCAGCGATTCTCCGACTTTCTCATTCCATTGGAAAAATAGGTTCTGTCAAACTCTGCAAAATACTCACTGACTGCCTATCACTTCCTCATTTGATGAAAATTTCTTCCTAGCAAGCCAAAGCTTCAAGTCAGGGAACAGGAAGATGTTACCTAGAACTAAGTCTTGTAAATAGGGTGGATGAGGAACCAACTGAAAGCCCCATTCACACACTTTCGCTATTGTTATTGCTGATTTTTGGGATGGTGCACTATCTTGATGACAGAGCACTTTTTTTGCGTGCCAACCTTGGTCTTTTTCAGCCAACGCAAGTTTCAAAAAATCCAACAATGAAGTATATTAGGGTTCAGTTATGGTTCTGCTTTTTTTCCAAGTAATCAGTGAGGATTATTCCTTGGGAATCCCGAAGAACAGTGGCCATCACCTTACCAGAAGATGACAAAATGGTCCTTGCCTTTTTCGTTACACTTTCACCAGCCTTTGTCCATTGGTTGACTGTCATTTTGATTCTGGTGTGTAATGATGGATCCAGGTTTCATCAACAGTCACAAATCGGCACAAAAAGTCTTGTAGACTGCAATTATGCTGAAATGTTGTGCCGGATGCACTTTTGGTCAACTGTAAGCAATTGCGGCACCCACTTTGCACACAGTTTCTTCACAGCCAATTCTCCATGCAGGATACTATGCACTCATTCAGTCATCTCCCGAACTTTTATTCAATGGTCTTCCATTATCATACCATGGATTTTGTCCATGGTTTCCTTTGTGGTGACCACAATTAGACAGCTGGAGCGTGCTTCATCTCCGGTGCTTGTCCTATCATGTTTACATTCATTAATCTAAAAGTAAATTGCTGCAGAGTATGGATGAACTTCATCCAATAATGAAATGTTAGGAGCTTCACCCATTAGATACTAAAATCTTAAATAAGACGATAGTTCTGAAGTGGAGGAGGAAATTAATATTAAACAGGTGTTATATGAAGTAGTCAAGAGGTAAAAGAAACGTGTGCGGTTGATAACATTACATCACTATTAGAACAGCTTATGGGTAGTTAAAGGTAGGGATGGACACAAATAATAGTGATCTCAAAAAGGAAAATAAAAGTGACATTGGTAATCTAGATTTAAAACTGCACAAAACTAACAAAGAAGTTAGTGCAGTTAGTATCAACATTAATAATTTGGGCAAAAAGATCAATTCAGTAAACTTTAGTTTAGAAAAAAGTTACAAAAATATGGCAAAACTTTGGCTTCGAAATGAGATGCTTCTGAAAATGACATGATATACGAAGGAATTTAAATGAAAAACAACTGTAGTAAAAAGATGGAAGTTGATGTTAATTCTGGCCATCTTGAAGTTGCAGAGGTAGATCAAACCTGTTTTAATATCAATAATTATGATATGACTCCCCTAACTGAGTGAAAAGATACCTCTGATGTTCAGAATCTGAGGATAGTTCAGAAAACTGTTGATGCAGATGCTCTTACCTCTGTACAAGTTGAAACAACATGTATACCTGTATTAAATAAAACTGTTGGCAAAGCCGATGGCATTATTATTGAGGAAAGTAAAAATTGTGTAAAATAAATGAAATGCAATTAGTAAAGTTGAGATGAAGGATATTCCAGCAAGGAATGAAACATCTGGAATGACTGGCAACATAAATAAGGCTTTGTTAACCTACCAGTAGAGCTATGTCCAAAATTTTTGAAGTTGGCAATGAAGTGAACTGTTTGAAGAAAGCTGTTTCTAACGTAAATGTGCAGGAGATAATTTTCAATGTGAATACGATGCTCAATGACGTGTTGTTTGAAAACTTGTAATGTTCAAAGATTTTGTACTTACTTGCAATGGGCTGCCAAATGTTTCAAAAATTAAATATTCGATTTCACTTAAAACAGCAAAACTAGATGGAGGAGCAGGGGGTCTGAGTCACTGAGAATCCATGAACAGGTAGAGGGCTCACTGAACTTCCATGAACACAGTACTAGGTGAGTTCTGTGGGTAGATTTCATTTTTCCATTCTTTAATCACTCCTTTCTTTATCTGTCCCGTTCTTAGATTGCAAGGAAAAAAAATCATCATCCACTATTTTCTATACCCCAATAAGAGGATGGAAGTATATGCTCTGTCTACCAAACTCATGACAAATGTCTTATACAGTTTTGGATTTTATACTGATGAAATATTTGTAAATAATTACAAAATCTTTTCCAGTTCAATGATTTGTAAAATTCAGAATGCATTAAACAATATGAAAGTTATACAGCAACAGTAGGTGAAAAAAATGCAGAGCAACAATACACACAGTATCATTCATATAAATGTCTGAGGCTAAATTTAAAGTTATGTGTTTAAATTAAAACAAAAGTAAAATCCATTTGCTGTAGTAATGTGCCATTGCTATAAAAAATATATTGCCATATTGACCAAGTCAAAGTAAAAAAAAGCCAAATAACTTGTTATGCGATCCTTAATAATTTTCATGCAGGGACATATTTATAAATAGATACTTTCATGCTAGATTGGAGAAAAGTAAGTGGTTTTAAAGTAAAATAGTATCCTCACCTGGAACACTAAAATATAGTACATAAGCTTTTGTCTGTTTGTAAGGAGACATAAATGTTCGTTAATTATGTGACTTTATTGCTGTAGAGAGGTATTTATTAGAATCATTTTTTGTAAGAGAAGACAAAGCAGGAATTTTTGGAAATACCATTTTGTTATCTGGATGATCTGCATGGGTCATAGTCCGAAATTAATCAAGAAAAAAGAAAGAAAGATCAAAATTGCAACTCTGACTGGTTTTTGTTGTGATAATATGCCTATATGATCTGTAACAACACTGAAGTAGTATACGTAACCCATAGTACTACACGTAATACATTATCTGTAACAGATAATCACATACTATTTTTCGTGAAATATATTGATTAACCGATTCATGAAGTAAAAACTTATGTGTATATGTTTCTCTTTGAATGATACCAAGTAACAATGCTTTAAAACAAGTATATTGGTAACTAACCAGTTTCGATAAATGAAACAAATATGTGAAATTTTGACAGGAATAATCAACAGGGAGTTCTCAATTTTTTGGAATAATCAAGTAAAAATTGAGAAGTTCAGAAATTATGGCTTTGGTTCAAGAGACTTCAGTGATTGAGATACATACTGAATGACTGACACACACGCACACAATTTTGAGTCTATTTATCCATATCATGTATATGTAGTGTACGCCGAAATCTATTAAAAAGTTATTCATACCATGATGACAGATGGAGTTTTATGCTTTTCACTGCGTGACTTGATCCAAATGAGTATAAACTCGCATCGAATGGAGACACCAACTTTACTACATGGCTGTTGATACTGATGCAGAGATGTTAGTGTGATGAGTGTGGTACGCAGGCTCATTACATAAAAGCTAGAACGGTAATGGCTAGCCATATACTAAAAATTTTTGGGTGGGGTGGGTTATCTAAAGACTTGTGAACGAATATTTTTGGATTTTGGAAAATATACGTTTATGAAACAGTTATGGTTGAAGTTCTCTACAGCTGAGGAGCAGTAGGTTCAGGCAATAATTTAGTTTACATTATGAGTAGCTAGTTAGTAAGTTATGAATGGTTACAGTAATATTGTGTGTGTCAACGCTGGGAATTACCTAGGGAAGTACAGTTGCCATATTTGAAATTATGATAATATAAGCAAACTTATTAGAAGTGTAACTGATTAGTGACGGGTTTCATTCAGTCCAGGGCAACCAAAGTATAATGTCACACTTGGAACTTACAAAGGTATAATGGCTCAAAAAGCAAAAGTAACATTGGGTGCATCTGAATTTCACTACTCGTTATCTTTTATGTTAATTAGTTTCTTGAAAATTTTGTTCCTGAAAATTAAAATGTGTTAATATGAAGTCTAAAGTCAAGCTTTGTAATAGCATGTCTCAATACTTCAAAAACCACTAACTAGCTCAATCAAAGATACCATTACATGCTGTTATGATAAGTTCAAATGGCTGCTACTTTTAATCCATACATTTCCCAGAAATACTAAACAAATCACTGTAATCAGCAATCTGAAAATTATCATCTGAATAAAGAATTTGCTTGTCCATTAAAATAATTGATATAATGGAGGTGGTTGCCCGTGAACTACATTTGGTACACATACTGAGATATCAGTATTATGGAAAGGCTAGTTGCTACTCAACTTATAGCAGAGATGCTGAGTCACAGATGACCGTCACAAAATGAGATTTCGGCCAACAAGGCGTGTGTCAAAAATGGACACCCCGTGCGCGCACATACACACACATGCACACGCACGCACTCACTCACTCACAGTCTCTGGCAGCTCAAACTGTGAAGAGACTGTTCTCGCGAGCGTGCGTGCTTGCACTTGTGTGTGTGTGTGTGTGTGTGTGTGTGTGTGTGTGTGTGTGTGTGTGTGTGTGTGTGTGTGTGTCTATTTTCGACAAAAGGCCTTGTTAGCCGAAAGTTCATTTTGTGATAGTCTTTTAGTTGTGCTTATCTGCGACTCAGCATCTCCGACATATGGTGAGTAGCAACTATCCTTTTCATAATATTGTTACATTCCATCCTGGATTTTCCACTGTTGGAATGAGACATATATGCTGATGTTCTATATCACTCCAAAGTTAGGTGGTTAACTTGCAGACAAGTCCTGAAGAGGTTTCTTAATTTGCAGAAAGATGTCACAACATACCTGATGAGGAGTGAAAAAGAGGGCATGTGGATCTGTATCTTTGTTGGACTGCTGACTTCACTTTTATGATCTACACCACTATTTCTCTCTCAATGTAAGGGCAGAACCACTACATAACATATGGCAGACGAAGCTGATGTTTCTAAAGAAAAAATTAAACCTATGAAAAAACCATGCAATTATTCCTACACTCAAGGCAGTAAACTGTAGACCAGACATGATTAATTCTATTTCAGTAACTGAAACACTTATCAAAGCTACTCCAAGACCTTGCACAAATGAAGACACACAGTGTAGCATCCAGTTCAATGAGCTGTTTGTCCAATATAAAATGATACCTCATGAGCAATACCCTACACTGCACAACCAAGCTGCTGAAGTTTTTCAATGTTATGTTCAACATGTGTGTGCAGTTTTTCCTTTTTTTCTGAAACTAGCATGTGTTGTTGTGTGGTCTTCAGTCCTGAGACTGGTTTGATGCAGCTCTCCATGCTACTCTATCCTGTGCAAGCTTCTTCATCTCCCAGTACCTACTGCAACCTACATCCTTCTGAATCTGCTTAGTGTATTCATCTCTTGGTCTCCCTCTACGATTTTTACCCTCTACGATTTTTACCCTCCACGCTGCCCTCCAATGCTAAATTTGTGATCCCTTGATGCCTCAAAACATGTCCTACCAACCGATCCCTTCTTCTAGTCAAGTTGTGCCACAAACTTCTCTTCTCCCCAATCCTATTCAATACCTCCTCATTAGTTACGTGATCTACCCACCTTATCTTCAGCATTCTTCTGTAGCACCACATTTCGAAAGCTTCTATTCTCTTCTCGTCCACACTATTTATCGTCCATGTTTCACTTCCATACATGGCTACACTCCATACAAATACTTTCAGAAACGACTTCCTGACACTTAAATCTATACTCGATGTTAACACATTTCTCTTCTTCAGAAACGCTTTCCTTGCCATTGCCAGTCTACATTTTATATCCTCTCTACTTCGACCATCATCAGTTATTTTACTCCCTAAATAGCAAAACTCCTTTACTACTTAAAGTGTCTCATTTCCTAATCTAATCCCCTCAGCATCACCCGATTTAATTTGACTACATTCCATTATCCTCGTTTTGCTTTTGTTGATGTTCATCTTATATCCTCCTTTCAAGACACTGTCCATTCCGTTTAACTGCTCTTCCAAGTCCTTTGCTGTCTCTGACAGAATTACAATGTCATCGGCGAACCTCAAAGTTTTTACTTCTTCTCCATGAATTTTAATACCTACTCCGAATTTTTCTTTTGTTTCCTTTACTGCTTGCTCAATATACAGATTGAATAACATCGGGGAGAGGCTACAACCCTGTCTCACTGCCTTCCCAACCACTACTTCCCTTTCATGCCCCTGGACTCTTAAACTGCCATCTGGTTTCTGTACAAATTGTAAATAGCCTTTCGCTCCCTGTATTTTACCCCTGCCACCTTCAGAATTTGAAAGAGAGTATTCCAGTTAACGTTGTCAAAAACTTTCTCTAAGTCTACAAATGCTAGAAACGTAGGTTTGCCTTTTCTTAATCTTTCTTCTAAGATAGGTTGTAAGGTTAGTATTGCCTCACGTGTTCCAACATTTCTACGGAATCCAAACTGATCTTCCCCAAGGTCCGCTTCTACCAGTTTTTCCATTCGTCTGTAAAGAATTCGCATTAGTATTTTGCAGCTGTGACTTATTAAACTGATAATTCGGTAATTTTCACATCTGTCAACACCTGCTTTCTTTGGGATTGGAATTATTATATTCTTCTTGAAGTCTGTGGGTATTTCGCCTGTGAAACTGGCATAGTCTAGCCAATATTAATGTTTAACAGATTTTAATCTCCATATCTCTGTGCACTTAGCTCTATCACAAATCATAGTTCCAGATACATCACATACTGTAAAATCGAAATGTGTACAAATTTGTTAACATTAAAACTTACAATTAAGTGTCTGTACATGAAGAATTTCCTAAAGAGGCTATGAAGTTCTGCTGATCATATTAACATTACCTTATATAGTTATTTAATTAAGTAATAAACTTATTGACATGCTGAATAAGCAAGTCTTCTGCCGACTGTTCACATTGTTCTCGCACAATATTTCAATGGTGTGACTGCACCCTGCTTTTGGTCCTCACTACGTCAGGCACTCTGTTTACCGTCCACACCCACCAGGGGCAGCTCTGGCTGTCCGTTCTTGCTGATGGTGCTCCAATCGCCATCCACACTTACTCTGTCCATCCTCTGGTATCATACCTGTTGTCTGATGCTCTGTTTCACATCCGCACTGCACCCAGCATTCTGTCCTCCAACTGCAGCTGCCTTGGCCATCCTCCGGTCGTCTTGGGCGTTGTGTGTGAAGCCTATCCCTGTTGGAGCAGGCATTCTGTGTTGCACTTTTCATCAGGCATTCCACACGCTTTTGTCTCCTCTGTGAGAACAGTCAGGTTCCGAGTCCTACATCTGCTACTGTTAGGCATGTTTTGTGACATATCACCTATGGTCTGGACTGCTTTGTCTGGTGCTCTGTCCAAGTATTGTTTTCTTAGTCTCCACTCCCATTTGTATTTTTCATGGAATCTTGATGTTGCCACCACTGGGTTTTAAACAGCTCAAGTGCTGGATTCCAGGCAGCAATTAGCTGGCATCCAGTGTCACAGCTGACGAGATTCTCCATGACTGGTCTCAATAGATTCTTTTATGACACTGTTACAATATCTCGTGGTCTGTCACAATCTTTGTGTCATTGTAGTTCATTGAGTGACTGAGTTCTAGGCAATGCTCTGCTACTGACGATTTGGTTGGCTGTCTAAGTCTTGTGTGCCTCTGGTGTTCTTTACACCTAACATCTACTGTCCTGGTGGTATAGTCGACGTGTGACATCCCACACTGGCACTGCATGTTGTAAATACCTGGCTTCCGCAGCACCTTTACATTCCCCAGCATTGCCCCAATTTTAGTGGGTAGGCAAAATATGCTTCTGATGTTGTGTTTCAAGAGAATTCTGCTGATTTTGGCAGAGGTGAGTCCAGCATATCTGCCATATGCTATTTTGTTATTTAATTCTCATAAAATTTGATGAGGAAACATGTAAATGGCATTTTCAGCTGAGCTACTCTTCTAAAATCAAAACTGTGATTTATTGGGGATATTATTGATACTCACAAGGGAAACTCCCCATCATACCCCCTGCAGTTTTGGTGGTAAGAGGGTGCAGTGGACACCCTGCCAAAAACTGAACAGAGATCAAGTGTAAAAACAGAAAGAAATTGTACTGAACTGTGAAAAAAGCCAAAAAGTGAACAGTTCAAGCACAAGAAGCGCAACATAGAGTAGGAAAGAAGAGCAATGGTGTTGTGGATAAGTGGTCATGGTGTTGGACTGCAAAGCAGACAAGCTGTAGTCCAAACTCCTTCATGTTTTTTTCTTCTTTGCTGTGCACTGTATTCAGATTTGTTTTTGTGTCATGGTGTAACGTCCGTTTGCAACAGCGAGTTGTAAGGAAGGGACCTATAATCAAATTTGATCCTGCACAACTACTTTATTAGCAAACGAAAGGAAGTGACTTTCAAATGGGAACCACAAACATTTTATGACAAGGCGAGAAGTCATCCGAATTGTCCACCAGAAAACATGTCTGATGCATCATGCCCCTAACTTGTACACCTGGTGTTGGAGATACCTCCTTGCCTGATTTGGGTGTCTCTGTGAATGTGAACACTTCCAACGAAATGATGAAAACATAATAGTTTGTCACATAAGCCGCAACAAATGAATACAACAGTTTTACAATAACACAGTTTCTCTGTGCTCTGTCAAAACGTACGTTTTTAACATTTTTGATGTTGCATTCCGTTTTGAAAGTCTTGACTCTTGAATTCATTTGTTGTAACATAGTTCACACCCGTTTATTTGTTGTTTTCATTTCTGTGAGACATCTATCTGGTATCTCGACTGCTCACACTGTTCATCACATTTACTTGTGACGGAAATGTATTCTTACTACACGACTCATATTCTATAATCAATGTATAGTATGAAACCTACCAAAACTACAGAAAGAGAACAAATGTTTCAATGATGAGCTGCACAGTTCATAATTGTGTGTGTGTGTGTGTGTGTGTTGGGGGGGGGGGGGGTGTTTCATACACAGCTCTTGGATCATTCACTGTTTCTATTTTTCATTGCCCAGTACACCTTCATCCCGTTTTCATGCTTGATCTGTGTTCAGTTTTTGACAGGGTATCCACAGGGCCATCTTACCACTGAATCTGAAGGGGTGCGATGTGGAACCTCTCTCGTCAGGTGGGATTATTTTCTCGAAAACTTTGGAAAATGACGTCTGTACTGAAACAGGTCAGTGGTTATTGACATCTCTCCTTTCACCTTTATTACAGAGGGGTTTAACAATGGCATACTTCAATCTCTCTGGAAAAATGCCTTGAATTAGTGACGCATTACAAATTTCAGATAAGCTGGGACTTGTTTATTATATCCCATTACATTCTGATCACACCTCATAAGCTGTGAACTGTCCTTCCAGGCTTGGAAAAAGCTGTACAGCTTATTAGAATTTAGTACCCAGTTGCTGAGTTTGTTATATAGCATGACTCTTGAAATCTGAGCACCTGCTATGTAACAAGGGCCTGTTTCAGCTATCTCCAGAGATTGTAATGTACACTCCCACATATCCTTTTATTGTGCTAACTATGACTCCACCCATGTTAGCTCCCCCTCAGCCTTTTTCTGCCCTTCTACCTTCTTTGAACTGTAGTACACAACATTTAGTGATGCACTATCTCTGACCTCCCAATCCCTCCAATGCCTCTTTCTGCAGAATTTTCACCATCCTTCTGTACACCTTTGTCCACCTTATGAATCTATTAACTCTTTTGCCCCTGGAAGATGAAAATTATGATTCCACAAGCAAGAAATATTGTTTTTTATTCATTTATGAATGTTTGTCCAAGCTGCACTGGTGAAAGCTTCACAAAATAGACCATAAATAGTTGTGTACATTTGAGACAAAAGATCAGTATGAAAACTGAAATTACACGACTTTTTCATGACGAGAGGTATGAAAATCGAAGTGTTATCACACATGGAAAAAAAGCTACACAAAAATTTAATTTTGGTTTAATTTGTTGTTTTGTTTAATGCAAATGTGATGCTACATGATAGAGGCAGTTAAAAGTTTTTAACAGTATCATATTGCCCAACATAATTGTCTCAGAGTCCGAGACCTGATCAGTGCAGAGTTTGCACTGAAGATTGCTGTTGAGATTGTGTAAATACAGATAATTATTATTCTGCTGCACTAAGAGAGTGGACTAATGGGCTCTTTTGGTTTTTTAATTACTAACTGTTATGTCTGGAGATCAAGGCTAAGTTGCATTGAGGAATTACACACATTTGATGCACACAAACACTGTTAGGCTACAATTTCAGAGATATCTGTAAAGAGAATATGTGAAATAAAGGAACTGGTTAAAGTGTACATAATTTGATAGACTGATTTTTTTTGTATGATACACCATTACATTACACAGCTTCAATACTATTTTGTTAACAAAGGCGGCCGAATTTTACGACGAAGGAATTTCCAAGCTCGTCCATCGCTACGATAAGTGCCTTTATTTAAATGGCAACTATGTAGAAAAGTAGTATTTAAGTGTGGCTTTCATGTGTATATAATAAAAAAAATTTCCAATACTTTATTTATTTTTAATTCCAAAACGTAATGTACTTTGTGTATAGCCCTCGTATAAAAGGATAGTCTGTTGCCATATAGCAGAGATGATGAGCCACAGACAGGCACAACAAAAATACTAATAGACACATAAGCTTTTGGTCAGAAAGCCTTCTTCTGAAACATGTTGTTGTTGTTGTGGTCTTCAGTCCTGAGACTGGTTTGATGCAGCTCTCCATGCTAATCTATCCTGTGCAAGCTCCTTCATCTCCCAGTACCTACTGCAACCTACATCCTTCTGAATCTGCTTAGTGTATTCATCTCTTGGTCTCCCTCTACAATTTTTACCCTTCAAGCTGGCCTCCAATGCTAAATTTGTGATCCCTTGATGCCTCAGGACATGTCCTACCAACCAATCCCTTCTTCTTGTCAAGTTGTGCCACATACTTCTCTTCTCCCCAATCCTATTCAATACCTCCTCATTAGTTATGTGATCTACCCATCTAATCTTCAGCATTCTTCTGTAGCACCACATTTCGAAAGCTTCTATTCTCTTCTTGTCCAAACTATTTATCGTCCATGATTCACTTCCATACATGGCTACACTCCATACAAATACGTTCAGAAATGACTTCCTGACACTTAAATCTATACTTGATGTGAACAAGTTTCTCTTCTTCAGAAACGCTTTCCTTGCCATTGCCAGTCTACATTTTATATCCTCTCTACTTCGACCATCATCAGTTATTTTGCTCCCAAAATAGCAAAACTCCTTTACTACTTTAAGTGTGTCATTTTCTAATCTAAGTCGCTCAGCATCACCCGACTTAATTTGACTACATTCCATTATCCTCGTTTTACTTTTGTTGATGTTCATCTTATACCCTCCTTTCAAGACACTGTCAATTCCGTTCAACTGCTCTTCCAAGTCCTTTGCTGTCTCTGACAGAATTACAATGTGATCGGCGAAGCTCAAAGTTCTGTAACCTAAACATTCACACAAACAAAGATCACAATGTGTCTGGCTGCTGAGGCCAGGTGCTCAGTCTGGCCTCAGCAGCCAGAGACAGTTGTCATGTGTGCCTCGGCTGCGTTTGGTGGGCCGCATCAAAACCATTAGTGGGCCACGATCACAATTGAGCGGATAGTGCAGAAAAGAAAATTAGCCACAGATCAGTTCTCAACATTATATATGACATTTTGAACATGAGAAAGGTTACTGGCCACTTGGTTCAGTACCTGTTCACGTCCGTTCATCCTGAATAGATGCAGCAGCAGGCCAATCCTGATGACTTTTTTAGCCTTCTAATAACTATGGATAATGCTCGACATATGACTATAATACAAAGTAGCAAAGCAAGCATGAGAAACATGAATTCACCACTGCCAAATAAGGTGAAGATGCAACCATCACCAAATAATGTGACACTCAGCATTTTTGGGAAAGGCTAGGTGTGGTACTAACAGATCGTGTTCAAATGGGGTAAAGGGCCACAGGACCATATCACCAAAATCTCCTGACAAGATTACCAGATTAATTATTTCACATAACTAGAAGACGATGGCAGCATTAATATTGTTACACATTGACTGTAAGCTCTGTATTTATCAGATTTATGCCTACTCAGGAGCAAACTCCTACAGAGATATACCGCCAATGCATCCTGCATTTGTCAACATTCTAAGTGACAGTATGGTAAGACAATACTGCAGGCAGTTTACCGACGGCTGAAATACTGTGTGTGATAATGACTATAGTGTCTAATTGCTCCGAGTGATAACACAACTGATGGAAAGCAGGTAGCAAGGAAAATAAAATTTAAGATAGCTTAAGGACAATGTAAAACACAAACCATGTGAATGGTCAATAGGGTCTTCCACTTTTTACTGTGACAATCTATTAGTTTCCAGTTATAACTAACTCATTACATCACAACAATAGGTTGTAATTATGTTCCCTGTAACATGCAAATATGTAAATTTTCACAGAGCAATTGTTTCACAGTATCAGACTTACCTGATCCAGTCCTTTAGATATCTCACACTCTGTTATACAAAACAGTTACCCAATGGCTTGGTTTTCAGAAAGTGTAAGCAAGATGAGTGTCAAGGCAGCTCACATGTGTATTCAAAACAATTATATGACTGCAACAATGACATTCTTTCATCGCTATGAAGAGGAAGGTGGTAAGCTTCACACTCATGTAACAAACAGAGATGAAACAAGGGAGATACATGCCACAGCAAAATCCAAACAAAAATCCATGCACTGGCCGCACTGTGTTTTTCCTGTGAAGACCAATTACAAGCAGACAATCTCTCTCTCATATTATGAACAGAGATATAATGAGGGTGATGCATGGACACCAAAAAAATAAAGTCCCTGCACTGGTAGTGAAGTAATTCTAATGTGAGGACCAAATTCAAGCAGACAGTCTTTGTTAAAATAATCAGGTTCACTGTTTTCTGCAATTAATAGGGCATCTTCCTGATAAGTGTTTACTGTGAAAGGAGGCTGTAAATGCTGAGTGTTACTGTCAGACATGGGGGAGCCTCTGAAGGACAATCCAGAAAAAGAAGTGTGGAATGTGAAGTAGAGGCATTATGCTTTTGCACAATACCACACAGACCACATCACACACAGTCACTTGCTACGGTTTGGATGGGAGACCTTTGAGCATTCACCCTACAGTCCCGACTATTCGACTCAGTGCAAGAGAAGCTGATGATGTGATCTAGTTTTTAGATTATATCTACTTCTTTTTTGTCATCTTAGCTCCTACAATAATTATGTTAATTTGTATTTGACCACATTTTGAGATGAGATTTTTATCTATGTAACACTTGTTGAACCTGTTGCTATGAATGGATTTTATCAGCTTTATTTCAGTATTTCAAATAAACATATAACTATAATTTTGCTACCATTTGGTTAGCTGTGGTAACCAATGACAAACAAACAGAAAACTGAATAACCACTGCACTTCAAACACTGCTACTCAAAAAAATAAAAATTGAACACACACACACACACACACACACACACACACACACACACACAGAGGTCACTCAATGAAACCTGGTTAGTCAACACACTTGGTGACGAAAGTTGTCGCTACATAAACGTCTGCAAACCAATTTTGTAATAGTTGACGGAAAAACCTGTGTGGAATAAGAACACTTGCTTGGGAAAAAAAGCTATTTCAGGGGGAGGAAGGGGGGGGGGGACAAACTCATGGTATAGAAGGGGGTTTAACACTGTAGTTCAGCTTTATTTTAACTTCTCTTCTTTATTACAGTACACATACAAACAATAACAATCTCTCTGGAAGCTGTGCACTGACAAATTTGAATAATTGACTTTGTGGGAACAGGTGGGCAAACACAAAAGACCTAAAATAAAAAGGAGAAAGGTGAACAACAGGTAAGTAGAACATGATAAATAAAACGTTGCTCATGTCTCATCTCAGTGATTATGTGGCTAAATGAGAAGTCTTAGTCAAGGTTGCAGCAACTGGTGGACTCTGAACGCTTTTAAAATATTGAAACAAGTCCAAATTAAGGTCCCCAATCTTGCTAGCACCTTTGAAATAGGACTGAAATTGTTACATCTCCAAAACCAATAATGAATGCCCTGTAGTTCTCTAACTGCATCCACCAATCCAAAATCCAGCTGTTATGCTGGTCCCAGCAATTTATGCCAAAAATCTGCATGTAAAGACAAAACAGGCTGAGAGTTTAAAGTCAACAGGGGGAAAAAAATAATCACAAAAAAATACAAATTTCCAGTTCCTCAGAAACAATGTAATTTACTGTTTTGAATTACACCTCGCCAAGTCTATCATTTTTATTAAAGACTGTACACTTCCTGTATCAAAAAAGTAGCTTTTGTTATCACAAAGGATCACTAAATTCTGCTTCAGGAATGTTAAAAACATTATACGTAAAACACTACCACCACCACCACCACCCAGAGGCCAGGATTTGCTACCAGGTGAGTTGTCAGCTAGCTGACTTGCTGGTTTCGTTAATTCCAAGTCCTTCAATGAAACAGTTTCAACATTCAGGTTTTTCAGCCAATAAGCCTCAGGAACAGAATGCAGGCACTTTAATGGCTATTACTATTTCTGCAAATAGCACTCCTCCGAAAAGTGTGTTCCTGCCACAACTTTTCTGCAGATTATTTGAAACAGGTGTTGGAACACACTTATAATCTTAGAAAACTCGCTCTCTCTTATGCCAGCAGAGTAAACTTTGACCACAGGATGCTTGGATGGACTGCAGAAGGACCAAACCAGCTCCTCCACCCTGGACAATGTCTCCTTCCACTGGATGCTGGAAACTGGTACTGATGTCATCAGCAGCCAAAAAGATGACCCAGAAATGATTTCTTACAAGACTTCATCAGCGTGAACTCTAAGAAGTACAATTAAGATTAGTGACTTGTTGCACAGATGAGGTAGATATTTTTTTTGTGTGGGGGGGGGGGGGAAATTGTTGCTAATATGCATGTGGAGGATGGCCGTATAAGTATTGAAACAACAGCTCCGAAAAGGACAGCAGGGCATGCAAAAATTATAGTCATCTGCGAAGTTATTGAGATGGGGTACTGTACACAGTACCAAAACAATGAGAGGGGCAGAGAATTTCTGAGGAAACGCAAACATATAGGGTACAGGAACTAGTGGAGGTTGAGACCAGCAAGGATACAAGACTAAGGAAGGAAACACGTTAGGGTTGCATATCCTTTTAATATTTAGATTATTAAAAATGGGGCATAATTTAGCTGGACAAGGGCAGGAATGCACAGACTACTGAAAGAAACCCTATTGGTATACACCTGAAGTTATTTAGCAGGGAGCTTGAGTAAGACTTCTTCCAAACATTAAACTTGAGCCACAATAGCTATGCCTTAATCAGCACCACGAAAGTGTTGGAGGAACAGTTCCAGCTATTCAGAGGAGCCAGTAGTGATGGGGGATAAAAACAGCATAGAAAGTGAAATAGCTGCCGATGAAGGCCAAATTATGTGAAGAGGGATGAAAATTGCGTAGAACATGAAGTAGCTGTTAATGTTGGATAAATAACACTGAGCAGCCTCCTCTGCAAGTAAGTAGTCAAACATGCCCCTGTCCATTGTTCCTGTGGACTGTTTGGATACTTTCAAGCCCACACAGAATCCTGGGCAGTGGTTTCAATAAATACAAGGGATATGATGATTGCTTTCACTAGAGGTCTTCCATTTAATGTGACACGATAGACCAATGTCAAGACTGGGATAGGAAAAGCTGGTTGGGTGCATGGCATGAGACAAATTTTCCACTTAGATCTTTCCTGAGGTTATTACTCATGGGTGTTGTTTTGGGGAGCGTATTAATCATTTCAGGGTTGTCACATCTCTGGTGGGAGTTTGTGGCTCAGTTTCTGGAGCTATTTTGAGTGGCATTAAACAATCATTGGTAATGAGATTGCCAATATGACGAATTAAGGGAATGTGTTGAGCTTAATATGCAATGGGGGAAATTTTCCAATTACACATACCAGAAGCTTATGAATAGGACTGTTGTACAATGTTTAAGATTGTGGGGAATGAGGATAGTCTGTCTCCACCACAAGTCCAAACCATACAAATGTTATGAATGAAACTGAACTTCATTAAGTGTTCAGAAATGTGGATGGTAAGGACAGATTCCTCTACATGAACCACAAGCAAGTTGCTTACAAGAGTGATACATGAACACCCATGGTTTTTCTGCAGTTTTCCTTGAAAATGTGATTATCCAATGAGAAGCAGTTACATGTACGTGTGCAGTTTTCTATGCTGAAGATAAAGAATAGGGGACATTTGGACTCAGCTGGATGTTCGTAATGGTGATGGTTCAAATGGCGCTGAGCACTATGGGACTTAACTGCTGTGGTCATCAGTCCCCTACAACTTAGAACTACTTAAACCTAACTAACCTAAGGACATCACACACATCCATGCCCGAGGCAGGATTCGAACCTGCGACCATAGCAGTCACGCGGCTCCAGACTGTAGCGCCTAGAACCACACGGCCACTCCGGCCGGCTCGTAATGGTGATATCCAAAAGAAGTGTGGTGAGGGCATGAGAGAGATTGGTGTGATGACAGGAGGAAGCATGAACACGGGAAGAAGCAAGTAGCCTCCTGGTAATGCAATATGAACTGTGGAAAGAGGTTGAAGGAAGTCTCTTACATTGCAAGAATTAAGCTGAGAGCAATGATATTCAAGGTGCATGTCTTCATCTTCTTTTTCTTGTGCCTTTGTCCTGTACTGACACAGTGTCAGCATGGTTATTAATGGAGTTGGTGTGGTTAACTTATTCCGGAAGTGGCGCTTTGTAGCACACGGCCAACAAGAAAAATGGTTCAAATGGCTCTGAGCCCTATGGGACTTAACTGCTGAGGTCATCAGTCCCCTAGAACTTAGACCTACATAAACCTAACTAACCTAAGGACTTCACACACATCCATGCCCGAGGAAGGATTCGAACCTGCGACCGTAGCAATCGCGCAGATTCAGATTGTAGCGCCTAGAACTGCTCAGCCACTCCGGCTCACGCCAACAAGAAAAATCCTTTCAATGGAAACACAGTCAGAATTAGGTATTCTGTATTCTGACTGGTTGCTGATGATGAAGCCTGCGAAGGGCGGGATTTAACTGAATGATTCTGGTGTGACTAACTATTCAAGTAGGTGCTGGGAAGTCGTACTCCACTTGTGGAACAGGGTTGGTGTAAAAACTTAGACAAAGAGCTGCCATACAGTTCTCAAGCAATGACGTGTGATACAGGAGGTAAAATGATTAATAGTTATTACATTTTTTATCATTATTTGTAACCAATTTCATGGCATACTGAAGAAGGCCAACATTCTGCAGTGAGTATGTGTCTGCACATCAGTCGAGTGGCGCAGTGAAGGATTATGTGCTAACTGATGTTTCCATTCAAACCAATTAAGACAGATTTTATCCTCAAACACGATGAATTTGTTAATGAAGTAAAATATACAGTACAAGTTATTACGAATTTTTTGTTCAAAAGACTAAATACTTGCAATATATGCTCATAAATTCATATAACTATAACCCTATTAACTACCTTCTCGAAAATTCTAGAAAAACTCATGCACAGGAGGATTGTAGACCATCTCAACTTGCACAGTATCTTAAGCAAAAATCAGTTTGGGTTTCGTGCCGGTCTTTGTACTGAACAGGCAATATTCTCTTTCAGCAACCAAGTTTTGGAAGCCATTAACAAAAAAATGTCTCCAGTGGGTATTTTTTGTGATCTTACGAAAGCCTTCGACTGTGTAAACCACCAAATTCTTTGGAAAAAGGCAGAATACTATGGTTTAGGTGGTACTGTTGGCTTGCGGCTACAATCATATCTACAGGATCGGAAGCAGACTGTAATGCTAAATGGCTCTTCTGGAGAACCTGCCTCATCTGAATGGGGCACGATAACGTGTGGTGTGCCTCAAGGCTCCGTTTTGGGCCCACTGCTTTTCCTCATCTTTATTAATGATCCTCCTCTTTGTTCTGAGACAAACAGCAAATTTACCCTGTTTGCCGATGATACCACAATTCTAATTGACGATTTTATTGATCATGATCTTGAAAAAACTACAAATACTGTTTTTAATGACATCTTAAATTGGTTCTCCTCAAATGGTCTCTCGCTCAATGCAGATAAAGCTCATTATATGAGGTTCCATACATCACAAAGTAATCCCGATGAAATTAACATAAAATGTAGAGATCAACCAATACAGAAAGTTGAAGACACAAAATTCCTGGGTGCTTACATAGACAGTAAATGTAATTGGTCGGTTCACATTCTTCATTTATGTAAAAAACTTAGCTCGGCAACATTTGCATTACGGGTAATTTCTTCAGTGGCTGAAGTTGACACTATTAAGGTTGCCTACTTTGGCTACTTCCACTCATTGATGTCATATGCTATCATATTCTGGGGGAACCAACCACTTGCAAAAAAAGTTTTCACCATCCAAAAAAAAGCAATCAGAATAATGTGTGGGGTCCATCAAAGACACTCTTGCAGGCACTTGTTTCGGAAGATAGGTATCCTAACAACTGCCTCACAGTATATTTTTTCCTTGCTGACCTTTGTGTGCAAAAATTATTCCATCTACCAAGACAACAGTAAATTCCATGGTTATAACACCAGAAACAAAAACAATCTACATTTAGAAATGAAACGTCTCACTCTGGTACAAAAAGGAGTTTACTACTCCAGCATTAAGCTGTTCAACGCTCTACCACTACATATCAAATGTGTTCATACAGAACTGCCAAAATTTAAACAAGTTCTCAAAGATTACCTGACAGAGAAATCTTATTATACTGTGGATGAATACCTGAAAGAAAATGTATACCATCACTAAACTTATTGTGTCTAGAAGTAGTTCAATTGATTTTATTGTGCATTTGGGCATTAGCGCACTTTTTGTAACAACAGATTGGCTGTACATGTATTTACTCTTGTAGGTCTAATATCTGATTTAACTTTGTGCTCTTATCTTTAACCTTTATTTGAAACTCCTTTTTCTGTCAAATGGTAGTTATGTTATCTAGCTGACATTGTATCTGTTACTTTATTTATAGTATGTCTTACTTAAACTATGTACAATTTTCCATTGAATTGCCCTTGTATTTATTGTAAGTTTAAATTCAAACCTGTACAACTTGACACGTTCCATATCCTTGTGATTGACTCACTAAGTGGATCTACGGAACAAGAAATAAATAAATAAATAAATAAATAAGGTAATTAAAAAACACTACAAAGTGACATTTGTAACTGTGACGCATGAAAGGTGAAACCAAGTCTTTTGCTTTTAGCAGGAGGATAGTATTTCCTAGTAATCTAAAATATTAAAATACAGAAAGGTCAAAATGAAAGCAGTATTGAGGATGGTGTGCCATTCCAGAGCTTCCACACAATTGTGTTTCACTTAAAATGAAGTTCAAAGAGACTTATTTTACAGTCTTCAACACAAGATTTTTATATATAATTGGAAGGAGTAAAATCAAGAACTCACTGTCTAGATTACGTATTGGACAGACAAAAGGCATTAAAAACAAGACTGAAGTTTCTGGACGTCTTTCTTCAGAGAGCATGCACGCGTGCGTATGTGCATGCGCACGGATGCATGCACTCAGTCAGTCAGCCTAGGAGTTGTAATGGAAAAGTGAATTGTAAGAGACTGTGAAGATGAAGGTGTGAGTGTTGAATGAGTGGAAAGAGGGGGAGTGCTGATGATGGGAGCACTAGCAGAGATTCAGGGCAAGAGAACTGGGAGACTCAAATATGTGTTGTAAGAACAATTCCCATCAACATAATTCGCAAAATCTGGTATTGCGGTGAGTTGTGTTGAGAGGGAAATGGGGAAGGATCCAGATGGCATGGGTTGTGAAGCAGTAGTCTAACATGTGCTCAGCAGCATGATCTGTCTCTATTGGATCAACTCCGCCTATCAGAGGCAGGGCCACCCACATCAACTTGCCAACCCAAATGAATGGCACTACCAAAGTATGGCCAACAGTAGGCTTGACCACTTAGTAGCAGAGTACACTGCTGAGTATGACATGTTCAGCTTAAAATGCCATCTGACAATTCATGCAATTTGGATCCTCACCTCCAATACTAGCTTCTCTGAATTAGGAGATAGGCATTGTCCTTACAACATGTCCTTCAATCATGAAATCCTCCTCACTTTAATCTTCATTATCCCCTGCACCACATCACTTTCCCCTTTCTACTTTTCACTCATTCTATATTCACACTCTTGTATCTGTAGTCTGCATCTTCTTCTGTTCTGTCTTCCTTTCCAGTCCACTCCTATACTTAACTGTGTGCCACTCAAAATAACTCCTGCTTTCACCAGTGGCACATTCCTATCTTATTTGCTAACTGCCTTCCCTCCCATTCTTCAGCCACCCTTCCCTTCATTTACCCACCTCCTTTCTCCCCTTGCCCACTGAACCTGACCTAATCCCCCATTCCAGTTGAGCTGCAGTCAGTAAAAGTGAGTGTGAGTGTGTGTGTGTGTGTGTGTGTGTGTGTGTGTGTGTGTGTGTGTGTGTGTGTGTGTGTGTGTGTGAGTGAGTGAGAGTGAGAGTGAGAGAGAGAGAGAGAGAGAGAGAGAGAGAGAGTGTGTGGGGAGGGGGGCGGAGGGGGGGGGGGTTACCTTTACTCATCCCATTATTTATATTCCACCCAGGACTTCCCATTATCATATATGTTTTGCAAGACTTCTCTTATCTATTCCTTTTCTCGCTTTATTTCTTTAATAGCACTCTGGAACTCTTGCATTTAATGAACGTGCCTTTTAAATTAATACAGAAGTGGTCAGAATTTTTTATTTCTGGTTTTTAAATTTAGATTTAATATCTAATAATATCAGTATGCATACTTACACTCTGTCTGTCTTCTACATCTGAAGTTTGTTGCTGGTTCTGGCCATTTACCCTAGGCCTTCCTGGAGCTGAAAAGGTGTTCCAACCACTATTCAAACGACCTCTGAAAACATAAATGTAATAGGGAGCAAGTAAGATACATGCATTGCCATCAACAACATTTTTCAAGCCCAGAGAAAGAAGACTAAAGCAGTAAAAAACTTTTAAAAAATATGAAGAAACCATCATGTAACAGCTTTTGCCAACACATGTGAGTTGAAGAACTGCATGTGCAGTCTAAAAGTGCAGAACATGGAAAGAATTATGTCAACTGATTACACAGATCTTCAGGGATAACCAGCTATCATGCTGAAATCTGAAATGAGAATTAATCAAACTATTTCAGTTCACCAAAGTAATTACAGTCCTATAGTTAGCTTCCTCAAATAAATAGGAGTCCATATCTCAATATGCGTATAAAAATTTTAAAGTGTGGACTGCATTGAAGTTGCTCTAAACCCAACAACTGCTGCTGCAAGATGTACCTTCCAAGCACAAAACCTTAACTCCCCATCACTTATTCAGGCACAACCAGATGCAGTGTGAGTATAAAGTGTTTCCTTGATTTTTTAAAAAAAAAGTATTTCTATGGGGCTATGTTAGATAGAGCTATGTGGTTTGCTGTAAATGATAGCTTAACTGGCAGAGTTCTTTATGGATATAATTCCACATGTGCTTCATTTGTTGCCCACAGAACGTCTGAATAATACTCTTATTTCACTCCATGCCTTTGCCAACGTCTCTCCTGTCACAGCCTTTACAACATCTCGTATTCGTGTTGTAAGAGCCTGCACATCATGAATTGGTGAACTGAACACTTTATAATAAACATAACCCCACAAAAAGATCAAGAAGGGTTATTCTCGTGTACGTGGTGGCCATGACCCCTATATCTCTAGCATGTTGGGGCTGAATGGATCTACAACTTTTTTGTGGTTCCAATAAGTGTTATAAAACCGTCTTATGTTGCAAGGAACAATGTATTTACTCATTGATGACAGTTTCAGACAGTTTGTCCACTATCAACACAAGCATAAGTTTGGTCTTGCATTACATCAGTCATATAAGTGGAAAAATGGCCACGGAATCAACAACTGTGATATTAGATAACATGGCCTCCACATGTGCTCCTCGGTGTATGATTGGTGATGCAAGACTAACACTTGTGGCTGATTTGACAGTGGAAAACAAGTCTGAAATCTAGAATGAAATTTTCACTCTACAGCGGAGTGTGCGCTGATATGAAACTTCCTGGCAGATTAAAACTGTGTGCCGGGCCGAGACTCGAACTCGGGAACTTTGCCTTTCGTGGGCAAGTGCTCTACCAACTGAGCTACCCAAGCACGACTCACGTCCTGCCCTCACAGTTTTACTTCTGCAGTTTCATACCAGCGCACACTCCGCTGTAGAGTGAAAATTTCATTCTGGAAACATGCCCAAGGCTGTGGCTAAGTCATGTCTCTGCAATATCCTTTCTTTCAGGAGTGCTAGATCTGCAAGGTTCGCAGGAGAGCTTCTGTAAAATTTGGAAGGTAAGAGACGAGGTACTGGCAGAAGTAAAGCTGTGAGGACAGGGCGTGAGTCGTGCTTGGGTAGCTCAGTTGGAAGAGCACTTGCCCACGAAAGGCAAAGGTCCTGAGTTTGAGTCTCGGTCCGGCACACAGTTTTTATCTGCCAGGAAGTTTTAAGTCTGAAATCGGTCATCGAAAAATAAAGATTCTTCCTGTGCAATTTAAAACAGTTTTCGTAAAAGCTATTGGTGGCCTCGATGTTGTACTGTCTCTACCAACCTACCGGTCTGGAAAGGTTTCACACAAGAAATGGCAGACAAACAACTCCCAGGTTATTGTGTTGTGTAATGTGCACATGTTGAAGTGTATCCATAAAAACTTCTAGAGTTGAAGTATCATTTGGTGTATTTGTGTAATGCTGCATGCAATACGTTATACATATTCTCTATGAATCTGAAGTAGTACTATTAAATATAAATCAATCTTTTTCATACTTAGTGTACCAAATTCTACAGATAATAGAACCATACTGCTACAATTTCAAATCAGTAACTTCAAATTCTGAAGGTGGCAGGCGTAAAATACAGGGAGCGAAAGGCTATTTACAATTTTTACAGAAACCAGATGGCAGTTGTAAGAGTCGAGGGGCACAAAAGGGAAGCAGTGGTTGGGAAGGGAGTGAGACAGGGTTGTAGCCTCTCCCCGATGTTATTCAATCTGTATATTGAGCAAGCAGTAAAGGAAACAAAAGAAAAATTCGGAGTAGGTATTAAAATCCATGGAGAAGAATGCTGAAGATTAGATGGGTAGATCACATAACTAATGAGGAGGTATTGAATAGGATCGGGGAGAAGAGGAGTTTATGGCACAACTTGACTAGAGGAAGGGATCGGTTGGTAGGACACGTTCTGAGGCATCAAGGGATCACCAATATAGTATTGGAGGGCAGCGTGGAGGGTAAAAATCGTAGAGGGAGACCAAGAGATGAATACACTAAACAGATTCAGAAGGATGTAGGCTGCAGTACGTACTGGGAGATGAAGCAGCTTGCACAGGATAGAGTAGCATGGAGAGCTGCATCAAACCAGTCTCAGGACTGAGGACCACAACAACAACAACAACTTCAATACTTTCAGAGATATAAATTTTTACCTAAAACACTCAATAATCTTGCTGGCATTGCGAGACTGAGTTAGGGACTGTAACATATTCATCTATAGTATCAATTAAAACTATAACCAAGAGGATAGATTCACATAATCTACATTTCTGGAACTTTCTTTAGTTTCACTGCCACATATTTCTGATGTAATTAACAGTACATTGGAAAATTGTTATTTAATTGTGTTTTGATTGTGTTTTTTGGAGAGACAGAGAGTGAATGGAGGTCATACATAAACTGAGAATGTGATATTTCATTAAAACTTTGTAAAAGTAAGTGTGAGAAAGTAGTTGTGTAATAGGGGAATTTGTGACATGTCAGAGTGAGCTTGATTTTGTAAAAGGCAGCCAGAAGGGGCACTGAGTATTAAATTTGTTAGTAATTCATTTAGTGGAAAGGAGTCTTATTTTGTTTTCATTAAATTTTATTTAGTTTCGAAATTACAAAAGTTCTAGTCTGAATTACTAGTGGTAATCTGATTGGCTGGCATTAGAAATACAGCACATATAGAAGTGCTCAAGATGATCTGATTGGCTGCTTAACATACTAGCCAATAGGAATTCAGAATTTCATGCGCATTTGAGTAGTGCTTGATGCCTCAGATCTATGAGTCAATATAGTCACTCAGCAGCTGTCTTCTGGAAAACACCTATGTTCAATCACTCTCACTAAATTTGTACCAAAATGAAGAAATCTACACATTTGATAGGTTCTCACGCAGTTGATTAAAACTGAGTATTTTGAGAAAGTTTGAGATTTGTGAGTGATTTATTTTGGGAGATTTTGCATGTGAACATTTCAAGTCGTACATAAACTCCACGTAGCGTGTTTCGTGCAAATTATGAGACATATTATTGCAAATGTTTCTTCGCAAGAAGGCTACTGAATGACTGAACGTGTTAATTCGCAAGTGTTCGTGGGTCAGTGACTGTTTAGGACATTTAAAATATCTGGTCAGACTAAATATCTTCTGGCTGCTTTTGGGTGTGAACTTGTTACACAGACAGTCAGTAACATTGCATAACTGAAGTCAGTCTGTTAAATACGGACTTGATAGCTATTTTCCTTGTTTTAAAGACAATAAACCAACTAAAAGGAAATCTGTGACATTTTTTCAAATGACTCGTGCAAGAATCGCGAACAATCAAATGTAACTAACTTTCAGCTACTACCCATGGACTGGAGTTAGGGGCCTTTGCGTGGTAGGTATTTAGTCGAATTTTCTTCAATGCTGCTTTTGTAGGCTAAACCAATATCTGCCATTGCAGAGTGAAGGGGCAGACAACCTGATACCTGTCCAGGTAGGTGGACAGATTGTTTGAAGGATAGTGAGAGAACGACCCGTCCTGTGACAGCACATAGTCATAAGGAAATGCAGCCATAAAAAAACCTTACAAAAACTGCATAACTGTGTCTAGCATAGTTGCTTACAAATAAATTTTTGTACTCAGGGAAAGACTTTGTGCTCACCCTGTACTCTGAGACCACCCCCACCAGTTTTTTAAGTGATAATAACCATCAAACTAAATCACTAACAGTGTGCTTCTGGGTGTTCTAATGATCTTAAATGTTACAACAAATACTCATTATGAAAAGGATAGACTTCTAGTCACCATATCGAGGAGACGTTGAGTCGCAGTCAGACACAAAAAAAAGACTGCTTCACATTTTAGCTCCGGCCAAAAGACCTGAAGCACAAGTCACATGCACATTTACATAAGCACAACTTACACACATGACCACAGTCTATGGCTGCTGTGGGCAGACAAAATGCATCAATGGGTGCACACTTCCATGGGAATGTAGTGGTGTCTTGAATTTTATTGTTCCTCTCACAATTTTGTCATAACAGACAGATAACTGATGGTGCTACTCTTCACAATTAACATAATGCAATAAAAACATTCAGAAATAATATACAATTACAGCTGTATCTATACTCTACAAACTAAAGTAAACTGTATGGTAGGAAGTATTTTCCTTTGTGTCAGGTGCCCAAGAGGGTTTCTAACAGTGATGTATTCAGGGGGTGGCCCGGGGGGGAAAGTCCCCCTGGAAATTGGAAATTCCCCCCTGAGAAATTCATGTCTATAGTTGTGGTGAAACATAAAAATTATCACGTGGTCTGTTAACTTGTACCGCTGTGACAAAATTTAAACTACACCAGCTGCTGTTGCTAACGAAGTTTGGAGTCAACTATGGAGAAGTCGTGATGACATGCAGTTTATACAAGCAAAATGAATGTGTAACACAATAGGTGGTGGCTGGGTCCCTATTGTTTGGTTTCGTTACTTATCGGTTCGGTTTGGAACACTTAGCGTCGATTGTTCTGTTTTTATTATTGTTATTATTATTATTATTATTATTATTGCCAACACCAACAAATTAGCAGTTGCTGTATAATAAGTGTGCGGTAAAGCTAAGCGTTGCAAGGTGTGTTGGCAACGCCGATTGTGGAATAAGTTAGCCTTTCCTCTCTCATGTCTTCCCTCACCGCACCTCCAATTGGCCTAACATGTAAGCTAATTTCTTAGCTACACAGCCCACCCTTGCTGCGAACTTTATTCTTATCCGCCACTCGTGTCTATACTTTATTTGCCCTTAGACTAAACCTGATGTCGCAAAACACGTCCCCGGGTATTGCTACGGAATTGGAAGTAGCATCTGACATTATAAAAGATTGTTTTCACTTTTTATTGCATTACTGGGAATATTTCCAAGATTTAAGAGATGTACAGATTTTTCCTAATCGATGAGTCCAAAGCTCAAACCAAATATTTGTGTACACTTGACAATGATTTCGCAATGTCAATGGGGATACACAGTTTTTGCCTAAAGAAGCGGTACATTCCACAATGAGTGGGGCGTTTGGCAACGCTGCTCTACGAGTATAATCTAAGCTTTCATTGTTGATAAAAACTCAGTGCATTGTTGAAACTGTTGTAAGGTTGTAATAGTCAGTCGACAGGTTACTACGGAAGTATGATGTGATTATGTTGTGTACTACGTGCGGTCTTCGTCAGTTTATAACATAAAAAGAAGTGTTAGTGCCGAAATACAATGTCGAAATAACAAACTTTAATTTCTTTCTTTTCTAATAAAATACAGTGTATTGCAAAAGACAAGGACGAGTGTGAGTCTACTGAAAGAAGTGCTAGTGATTGTGATGATGAATTGCATAGGTCTATCAAGTCTTCAGTTTCCCTTCCACAGTTTTCAAACGATAAATGTGCTATTTCTGGCCCATCCATAAATTGCAATTCTAAAAGTATTGAACGCAAGATTAAGTATAAGCAAAAATGGGAAAGTAAGTACAATTGCTTGTACTTTGATCACGAGTGGGGTTGGGCTTTCTCCAAATTGTGTGAAATGCATTTAAAAAATGATATCGAAGCTCTACAGAAAACAGGAGGAGTGTTCATTTCTGTACCTTTCACTAAATTTAGAAAAGCTACCGGAAGCCTGGGAAAACTAGAAAAGCACGCCAACTCGGAAAAAAATGCAAGAGCCATTGCACTTGAAAATTGTAGATTACAGGGATTAAATGCTCCAATTCAAACACAGATATTTAAACAAAATGAAAATGAAAAAGCTTTAAACCGCCAAGCATTGTCATCGTTAATTCGAAGTCTGTATTTCCTTAGTAAGGAAGCAATACCCCACACAACAAAATATGAACCTCCAAAATTGGTAAGGTAGTACTGAAAAGCGACATTAATCTTGAAAAGTGGTTAAAATTTCAGAGCGAAAGGTCCACATATCTTAGTAAGTATACTGCGTCAGAACTGTTGACTTGTTTGGGAGAGTCTTTAGACTTTCAGGATGAAACTCTTCTCCATGACAAATATTTTTCATTAATGGCAGACAAATCTACAAATGTTTCCAACCAAAGTGAACAGTCTTTAGTAGTTCAATATGTTGCACCGTCACCATCATTTGAAGTGAAAGAAAGGTTTTTATGTCTCGTTGAGTTGAAAAGCACTTCAGCTGAATCCATATTCACAGCAATTAATACTGAACTAAAGAAAAGAAAACTTTCTTATGGCAGATTATTATCTTGTTCTTTCGACAGTGCTGCCAATTTTAGTGGTTCTATCTCAGGAGTCCGCGCTCGGTTGTCAGAGAGGAAGGGCCATAAGCTGTCATACATTCACTGTAGAGCACATGTTTTGTCAATTGCTGCCAATAACTCTAGGAATAAACACCCTATTATAAAATGCAGATTACATGTTGTTAAAGACATTTACAAACTTTTTCATGGTTCTTCCAAATGAGAAAATGTTTTGCATGAAATTCAGTGTGCTTTCGAGCAACCTGTTTTAAAAATACCAGAAGCTATTGACATCCGATAGTTAAGTACCTATCGCACAGTTCATGCTATTTTCCTAACCTACAAGTCCATTATAATGGCATGTGAATATATACACAAGGACGGCGCTGATTTAACAAGTTTAGCTGGAGGAATCTTGTTAGAAATGATGAATTCCAATTTCATTGTAGGTTTAGTGATTTTAGATGATACGTTAAATGCAGTCCCAAACTTATGTAAAGTTTTGCAGAGACAATCACTTAAAATTTAGCAAATCCCTCTACTTGTTTCTGGAACTCTGGAACATTTAAGACACATCGACTGTCTTTGTGACTGTGATGGACATAGTGCAGAAAATGAAACTCTTAATAAAATTAAAAAACTGCAGGAGGACACAACAGGAGTTAAAGGTGTGCTATTCACGAACATAGAGGAGCAGATTCAAGCTATGAAAAGTGCAAGGAAATTTGTAAAAAGTATGATTGATGAAACTGAGCAACGGTTTGATGAGAAGGTAATAAAAGTGATAGAACTAAGTGCATATTTTGAAAGTTTTAAAAAATTTCTAGAGTTTAGCCATAATGGTTGTAAAGAACTGTGCTTGATTTTGGGACTTACAAATGTTGACGCTGTTATTGCAGACTTGCATTCTTTTAGGTACATTGTTAGTAATAAATTAGATGATACATCTTCTGATGCTGCTTCTTTCATTCTGAGAGCCGACATCGGCTACGAAGCACTATGGACGCTCACTGAATGTGTACTGTGCATTCCCGTTTCGACTTGCGGTGTGGAAAGGTCATTTAGTACAATGAACAGGGTGATCACAAAATTAAGGAAAAGGATGGATCAGGAAACGCTCCAAGCTTGTGTGAAGATTTCAACTGAAGGGGACGACGAGCCAACAGAAAGTTTTATTGATGACGTCATCAAGAGATATGCTGTAAAAAAGCCTTGACATATTAGTTTGATGTAAATGTGAGTTTTTTTGCATGCAATAAAATTATTTCATTATTTAATATAATTAACTTAGGCTTAGCCTAACAGCTTAGTACTTAACCTACATATTATTTAATTATATATTAGCTATTCACGAAAAAATTTAAATATTAATAGCGCTGCTATGTCTTTAGAATGCTATCACTTAAATTTTAAGCCTATAACTTTGTGTCCCCCCCCCCCCCCCCTCCCCATCCCGTCAAGCTACAAATCCCCCCTGGGGGAAAGTGGCTGTATTCATCACTGGTTTCTAATCCTTTTCTTGACACATTTTATTAGCAGACGTATCTTTATACTTTTCTTAGCTTTATGTTCAGCAGTATGATGCCGATTCCTATCAACATCTCCATTGAACAGCTAAATTCTGACCTTTTTGACGCATCAGATCCAATACACTTCCCTCAGAGATGTGTTATCTCATACGTTATCAAACAGCTAAATTTTGGCCTCTTTCTTCCCTCAGATCCAATACATTTCCCCTCAGGATTGGGTTAACTCATAAGTGCTCAAGATCATTTTCTGAAAATACATTTCTGCTATAATGTCACAGGGCTATTTGCCCCTGACTCCTGTTCTAAACACAGTTGACAAACAGTCCATAGATGGTAGATTGAAATTCTCCCTTATCATTATGGTACAGTCTGAAGAATTTACACATGACATTTTCCAACTTTTTTGTGAAGCAGTTCATAATTTTGGCATTTTCTGGTGGCGAACTGTAAAAAAATTCTGATTTTCCAAGTATTATACACATTACTCCTCATTAATGAGTAAGAGAAATTCTGAATTACTGTGCCATTAACTGATACATTTCTCTTCAGGTGTGTTGTGACCAGTGCATGTGTGAGCACATTAACAAAGCAATCAAGTCTCGTGGTTATCCACAACAGATTATCCCTAGAGGTGCTTTAAAGGAAACTCTTAATAGTTGAGTGGTACGTTCAGGTCGGAAAATGTGTCACAGTGCTCCAGTTTAAAAGCATAACAAATACTAACATTTCATGTAACTTGGTCTCTTCCTAATACATGCAACACTAGGTCATTTTATATAGCTACTTCCATTTTAAAGGAGTAAACAATGATGTTAACAGTAATAACGCATACTCAGGTACAAACTTTTTTGGCATTTGCATAATTTAAGTTTGCATAGGGAGTAATTAAGTTTGCTCAGGAAGTCACAATAGGTGTCCAAAACAGTCTAGTTTCAACTGTAACTACTCCCTTCTCAAATTTACGGTTACAGATGGTACTCAGCAAATGGCTAATCAGCACTAAAAATGCATAGAGTGCTCATTTTTCTTCTCACATAGTTACAACATTACGAAAAGGATAGATTGCTACTCATCACATAGAAGTGGTGTTGAGTCACAGACAGGCACAATGAAAAAGACTGCTAAACATTTAAGCTTGCAGACAAAAAAGTCCACCTTCTGAAATAGAAACGGCACACACATTCACACAAGTGTGTGCGTACGTGCGTGTACACACACACACACACACACACACACACACACACACACACACACACACACATGCGCGCGTGCGCAGCAGGTGCTATAATGCATGTGATATGCAAGTGCCACTGCGTGTACACGCACATGCACACACACAAAATCTGTTATCCAATGAGTACATATTTGCACATCACATGCATTACAGCACCTGCTATGCATCCTCAATTTCTCCAAACAATATGGGTCACAAATAACAACAAAAGAAAACCAGCCACACTGTGTCTTACAGACCAATTGAACCAAGGTCATGCATCGGAAAAATAGTGGGAAGTTTGTCAAAACATGACTGCAATGGTGGCTCAAAAAGTTACTTCTGCATAGTACTAAAAACGGCTTCAGAAAATGAATGGGAACTGATGAAAATCGTGCAATATTATCTTGACAACACTCATCCACACAGAATATCAAAAGGCGTCCCTCAAGCAGCTGTTCTCTGCCAAATCCTGTATACCACACATATTGCTGATAGTGAAGCTTGTTTACCACCAACTGTTAAACTATTACAATATGCAGACAGACAACATACCTACTCAACAGCCATGTCTTTCCATGATTCTTGCTACAGTCCACCATATTACAACTGGAAGGGGGAGGGGAGGGGGGCAGGGAACAATATATCTTTGAGAACTACAGGTAGTGGTATTTAGACACAAATCCGTACAGCAAATTGCAACATGAAGTTGTAGGCCACATGCCTCAGAAGTAAAATGGGGCATTCAGCTATTAGCTGCTTATTCTCCCCCTGATGTGTCACTAATGTCATTGCCAATGGTATATATCTCACAATACTTAACAGTTATTAATTAGAGAATACATTTTCTAACTTTTAAAACACAACTGTACTCAACTGAACACCGCATGTAATTTCACTAACAAGGGAAGGGTCTAACATGAGGGTCACCAATTTTGATCAAACCTTGCAAGGACATTCTATATTGGAAATAAAGAAAAACATGTTTCAGCTTTTTGCTAGACATTCCCTAGTTTTTGAAAAATCAAGGTCAAAGCTGATGAAGAAAAACTGTATTTTCAACACTATACAGTGAAACATAGTCTAAAAACAAACATTTTTTTATTAATATGAGGTCCACAGTTATTAACATTTTTGTGCTTGGGTATCCATCGTTCAGTGTGTCCAGCAGGAGGTTGGTGGCCAAGCAGTATTCTCACTTCACGCATCAGGCAAGTAGGTTCTGCCTCTACTGCATTGCCAAAGGAGTTTCCTGTTTCCCCTTTAGTGTTGTGCAAGACCTTTTGAACACCACATCATTGTTTGTCTGTCAGCGTCTCATACCTATAAATCAATTTTGATCTGGAATTGTCTTTCACCATGATGTTGCCCATAATTCACAGGAACATTCCATGTACATGTACCATCAGTTTTACTTTTGACAAGTCCACGTGGCATGTGCAGTCAGGTTCGCTAGAAATTCATGACTGGCTTCTAGACATGATCAAAGCACCTTTGGAAAACGTTCATACAGCTTACTTCAATTCTGAATCATGTGTGTTTTATGTCAAGTTTCTGGACCTGCTTCAGGTCGAGAGGCTCCTTTTGAGGCACGTACAACAAGTCCCTTTCACTCATTGTGATGGTTCTAATAGTAAGGTTACTCTGGCAAATGCAGAGGTGGCATTTATGAACGTCAGGATATTTAATCTTCCACCCGAAGTTGACTATTCTGCTTCCGTTTTGAGGACATACAGAATAAATGGTTGGAACACTGGTCCACTGAACATCACTTACAAGTTTATAGTGGTATTCAATCCATTTACAAGTGTGTGGGTACTGCATAATATAATTTACACAGGAGGTGGAGCCCCTCTACACCCATACTAGCATGATGGTCAACTCAAAAGGTTACTGCCATCTCTGCATAAGGTTTAGTTATCAATAATGTGAGGTGTCACATGATGTGGGTACTGCGGTGTTTGCGTACGTCTGGTTAAGGTTAACCAGGGACCTGTTTTATGCGTAGAGTGAACACCTCCACAAAAATTTCCCATGTCATGTCACCATCTTAAAATCCACTAATGATCATCATAAACGGTTTCCCAAGTAACAGTCATCGGGCCTAATCAAGTTCCTAAGAGGCAACAGGAGCCATTGCTTGATGGCTCTAGTGAAGTTCCACCATTAACCTCTTGTAGGGACTTTGCCACTGCAGCTTCTGCATCACCATTACTTCCACTGCAAAACAAGTGTAGGAAAATGCAAGAAGGTGAGGAGTCAAACGACCCCTCTCCTCTTCCACATCCTACTGAAAAGATTCAGTTGGAGGATGCCTCTCCCCTCACTGATTTCAGACCTGACAATAACATGTCAGCTGCTGTTCAATATCCAAAGGTATCCAGTACCCTCTCCGATATATCTTCCAAGACCAAATCACCACCTTCAGGATCACATAAGGATGGACTAGTGGCAGAGCTCCTTTCTACACTGACGGACTTGCCAGACATCCCTGAGCCTGTAATGTATTCCCACCCTTTTTTTGTACTCCTGGATGCCACAGACCACTGCTTATCAGAGCCAGATCAGCTCAAGTGTGCCACAGGAAGACGTGGTGACAGTGAAAAACATACCACTAACCATTCTGTCAATTTTCAGAAGCCACACCACCCACCTGTGGAGAAAGGGGTGTGCCGAATCCTTCCTCTACGCATAATACTGAATTTCTCTTAGACCCGCTCTCCCGCCCAACTCCAACCCCCGTTGTTACCACCTGTGGATGTTGTATTCCCGCAAAGCCGCTATAAACAATGTTTTCAAACATAGCATGCAGCATTATGAAAAAAAAGAAAAAAAACATAAAGAGGGTGGAGGAGAGGGATTCAGCAATTTCCATTCAGATTCAACCACTGACTGTTATGGACTGTGAAACACAACCTCAAAGGTCACTTGCAAATAATCATCTGAATTGTTTTGGTAGAACTCAATGCAGGCCACTACTTTTCTTACCTCGAATGTGAACAGAATTTGTTCCAATCTTAAGACTTCCTGCTACGCAGCAATTTACTTACAACTCAAGTGCAGATGTGATATTTTTGCAAGACACGTTATTTGCTCATTTTTCTGTTCCCAGCTTTTCTACCTCCTGTAATGTTGCTCCTGAGCTATCTACTGGTACTGCATTATTTGACAGAGAGGAAATATCTCTGACCAATTTCGAAGTTCTTGATAATGGCCGAGGGATAGGGTGCACATTTTGTGACCTTACTTTAATACTACTTCATGCCCCTTCATGATATGGCCATCCCACAGTTTGAGTGTAATTTTACTAAGAGGATATAGTCTATTTGTTTTATAAAACTCCACAGAAAGATCAGTTAGGCAGAGATTTCAATTGTGTTTCACATCCTGTAGATCAGAATTCTAATTTTAATTTCAGTAAGGAACTAGACGATTTGGTGTATACCTTGCAAATATGTGATCCATGGATCTGTCACTATCCCACTCTCAGCAGGTATACGCATTTTACAGCCACTTCCAGCAACAGATTCAATCGTCGTTACTTTTATGATTCTTTGTGTGGATAAATGTTAGTGGTAGACATGATACACACTTGTGCCGCAGCTGTAACCTTGCAACCAATAAAACTATATTGCTCCGCTGGAAGTTGAACACATCTCTTTTAAAGGGCCCTTCCCTCGTGATTACTGTTCAAGAGGTCTGAATTCTTAGCTTGTGTTCCCAGGACCGTTATCATTCTCTTAGGATGGTGGCCAGAGCATGCAAAACTGCTGGTCCAGAAAGCATTTATGTATTACAGCAATTAGAAGAATTTCTGGCAGATCCAGGAATTTTATTACTCCATCTTAAAACAGAAGTTTCTTTAGTTAAAGTGACAATAAATGGAAGGACTGAGGGTGCAATGAAAAACCTGCTCATTCTTACAGGATGACTTGATTTCCTTATATCATTTTATCCAATTGAGAATGCTTCATAAACGACCCTCACTCACATCGACAGTCACATACTGACGTCACAATTGACATTGACCTTTATGACATCTGGGCTATTGACACAATTTTCCCTGATGCTTTTACTTCTCTCCTGGACTGTGCGATTACTCCTACATTTCATGATGATTCTACATGACCTTCCTTGAGATGATAAATATTGCCTTATTGTTGGTTGATGCAAAAATTGCTGGGACTCAGTGGTATTCCTAAGGAATTTTATGTACATTTTTGGCCTCTTATAGGTGGTATCATCATGTCACTGGTAAATGAGGTGATACAGAGGGTGCAGGGATTTTGGGGGGGGGGGGGGGCAGTTTCTGTCCCTTTCATAGTCAGTAAAAGTGTTCTAATTCCAAAGACAACCAGGCATCCAGACACTGATAAATTCAGCCCAATCACACTCCTTCGTTTACAAAACCGTTTCAAGCGGAGTTTACAGCCGTTTGTCAATATTACTTGATAAAATTACTGCAGTTCACCAAAGCTGTGTCTAGACACACAATCCAGACTTCTGTAGTCAAATGCCAGGATGTCGTCTCGGTAGTTGCAGCTACTTCTGTTCCTGGAGCCTTACCATACTTTTTGTTGATTTCAATAAGGCATTTGACCGGTTCAGTCATAATTTCTAGATGCAGGTGTTTGAGGTGATCGGTCTCAATCATACTGCGTGTCAGGTATTATCCAATCTTTTTAATTGTATTCATGTGTCTGTTGTGGTGAAAGGACAATTTACTCCCCAGATAACAATCTGATGGGGCTTACTACAAGGAAGCCCCCCTTTCCATGTTGCTTTTTGTATTGTCCCTAGAACCTCTGCTTCACCATATTGCTGCTCAATTACATGGCTTGAAGATATTGGGAAAACCTTCTCGGTGTGATTGTACACGGGTTACGGTATAGCTATCTCATATCGATGAAACATCCTTGATCAAGGACAGGTTAGATTCCTTTTGTTCTCTCTCTGGGGGCCGCAATAATGAATGGAAATGTACCCTGTTACCATTGCAGAGTTTTTGTCAAGTTTTCATTCCATGGGCACTGGTGCTTGCCGGCCACAAACCATTGGCGATCACCATGGACCATTGCACAATGAAAATGGCTGCACTCAACTGGTGAGAGGTGATGGATCGAATTCATCAAATACAAGACGCAATTTGTTAACACAAGTAAAGTTCCCTTAGCTTTCTTCATGATGCACAGATCTCAGATTCCTACATTTTCAGTGAAGTGTATTATGATGCACAAATATTCCTACTCCTCCCAACGATGGTGCACAAACTGGTGCAATTGTCTGGCTATTTCCTATGGAAAAGTCATATTTTTCGACTCCAGTGTGAAGTGGTAGTGAGGTCCAGTCCCCTTCGAGAGTTGGCACTTCCCGATATCAAAGTAAAGGCTTCAATGTTGTTTAAATGGTGTAACATCTTAATATGTACTCCAGCTACTCTCTCCATCACAGCTTGCTTATTTAGGTGTCTTTGACCGGACAGTCTGACTCCCTCCCTGCAGACACTGGCAAGATCAACTTTAAATTGTGGCACATACAAGAATTTTATACCAAAAATTTCCTGCAAAAGTTTTCTGGGAGCTGACATTTTATCAATGACACATCTTACCACCAATCTCTGCTTTCCCACTGGGAAGTACAATCATCCCTCTCTGCTGTTGAAATTGCCGCATCGTTGATATCCTGGAAGAAAGTGTGTGGTTTCACATTCTCCCTATCCTCCTGATAGAAGTTGGCTCATTATGATACACATTCATTCTTAATCCGATCCCGACCAACAAACGCCTCCATAGGATTGCTCTTCATCCAACTTATCTCTGTGACACCCAACATCAATCTGATATATCACCAAAGGGTCTTGTCTGTTGTGGACAAGAATACTGACACTGGACTCGCCGACAACTGGTTTTCTTACTCAATCATCAGATGAAGCTGTTTTCTTGGTTGAATTTCTTCTCTATCTGGACTTTTCCATTTTCCCTCGGACAAAGACTATTTCAACTGTACTGGTCCTCGGACACCTCGACCACTATGTAGCCAGGCATAATAATGATCATGACCCACACATTCTTCGCCAATTTACAGTGAATGCGCATTGGAAATGGCAGAAGCTTCCACTTTATCATGCTTTATTTGAGAATGTGTTGCGCCTTGTCTTTAACTGTTATGGTATTGGATAGCTTTTACCATCATCATGGCCAGATCTCAGGATTTGACCACTGCCCATCTCATTTCCATGCAAAGAAACTAGAAGCAAGAAACAAGAGATAGCAGTCGAGGCATTACATTAATAGAGTGAATGCTATCAAAATTCACATGTTGGTACGGAACTAGTTGCCCATGCCTGTCTTGACATCTGATAAATCTGTTTTTAGCAATGTGAACCACTGTTTTCTACCAACAATGTACCAGGAAACATGTCAATGCAGCAAGATTTCATTCCTGCATTGCATACTGTGTAAGAAATACTTATGTTTTGCTATTTCTATGATAGGTTTCACCCCACTGATTGTGACAATTAGCATGAATAGACAATCAGTTAGGATTTCGCAATAATATACTTCAGGTATTTTTTGTGCAACATATCAAAATGAAAATAATTGTCAATACATTACAATATATACTTATTTGATTATTAATCACACCTGCCAATGTTTTACTTAAAGAAAAGTGTTCCGATTATCATGATATTATCAGAAACACCGAAAAAAATGCCACGACCAAGAATCAAAATTGGCTCAGCAGTTTAGTAGTCTAAAGCACCAAGCACATGGGCGCTGACCTTCCTCTGCTGGACAACACAAAAATGCTAGTAACTTGAACATTATTAACTGTGGACCCCATATTATATTAATAAAAAATGCTTGTTTTTAGATGATCTTTCAATGAAAATATAATTTTCTATCAGCGACTTTGACCTTGATAGTTTCAAAAACTAGAGGATATCTATCAAAAAACCAAAACATGTTCTCTTCAGAGAATGAAATTTTCACTTTGCAGTGCAGCGTGCGCTAATATGTAACTTCCTGGAAGATTAAAACTGTGGGCGGGACAGAGACTCGAGCTCAGGTCTCAAGTTCGAGCCTCGGTCCAGCACACAGTTTTAGTCTGCCAGGAAGTTTCATGTGTCTCTTTATTTTCAACAGACAATGTTCTTGCAAAATTTGATCAAAATGGTTGACCCACATGTCAGATCCTTCCCATGTAAGTAGACTTTGGGATGTCCCGACTTTAAAAAAAAAAAATTAATAAAGAAGAAGAAGAATGGAAAATCATTTAACTTGCTTGGTACATAAGGTGAACAATACAGAGATTGCAAGAAATCTGTCATAAAAGAAACATGGGACATTATGTGAACTGTGGTATGGAAAATGCAACCACAGGTTATGTGCGATAGAAAATGTGTAACACTGCTCTAATCTATCTCTGTATGCTACTATAAAATACTCAAAAAAGGAAAAATATATATTCTAAGCTGCACATTGATTTACTCTAATAATCAGTAATGAAATTAGGCCACTTGAGTTGCAGGTATACCAATGAAAGGCTTTTCATGTTCTGAGCACTGCATTGAGGAAGACTTCATCCACTTTGGTGTCACTTGGTCAAGATACATGGCTTGTAAAGAAAACTCATTTCAGAAAAATTGCTTCCCTGAAACAATTTGATGTCCCTTTCAGTAATGAAACTGTAATCAAATGCTGTTTCAGATATGTGTAGCATGTACATACTAGTGAATTCTGTTTTTAACACTATTTTATATGCATACTCTTCACTACTATTGCCATGGCCAGTATCTAACAATTTTTACTGACAATTCTTTCTCTAAGTCAATGTAATTAATTTGTGGACAGAAGAGGCATTAAGCATTGGGTAATGTATATACAAACTACACTGAATTTAATACTATATTTCCTTTCACAATTATAAACAAATCAATCAGTTTACTGTTGTTTACACAAATTAAATACCATTAACACTGACTCATTGATTTTTTTAAATGTTTAGGTTTTTAATTTCTTGAAATAAAGCACTACAAAAATGTAAATTTAGTAACCTCTTAACTGACCTGTCAGGCCGACACTTCTCTAATTCTTCCCGAAGCTCCTTGTTCTGGCGGTGGAGTTTTCTTAGATCTTCAGCCAATTTTTCTTTCTCTCCTGCCAAATTAGCTCTTGCTTCTCTTTCAGCAATAAAATCTGACTGGTATACTTCCGCCTGACAAGCACAAAAATATTCAAATGTAAGTTTAATAGTAGCTCCAAGTCCAAGATATCTATATCTTGATTTCCTAATAACTTCAAAATTTATTGTTAAACCCAAGGAACTCCAATAAAACAACATGCATGACCTACAGATTCAAATTAACTTTTGTCTGCTTATACATTACACAAAAAGAAACCTCATTACAGAAAAAACCCCAGTTATCAACATTTTCATCTAAAATGTAAATGACACTATTTTAGGTGCTCCCGGCCTACAATGATTCTGAACTCTACTGAAGTACTCAGCCAGGTGGTGTGTCCAGATGGTGAGATATGTCTGCAAGATAATCTGTTGCCATCCCAAATGGTCCTGATGACTGACTGTCTTCTGCAGAGTGGTCAGCATTGACTGGGTGCAGCTCTGCTTGGGAGATGGCGGGAAGTGTGTAGTTGGGACATGAATGGCAGTCCTAAGTTACTACGTTATCACCACTGAGCCTCAGGGCGATTCAACTAATGACAAATCTCTCCAAGGATGACAGGAAAGGGCTTATCCACTACAGGATAACACCTACAGAAGTGAAGACAATCCACCCAACCCAGTGAGATGGTACGTCACCAAACATCACCAAAATACTTTCCTAAAGAACATAGTTAATGAGTCACTGCACCTCCTAGACTTTATGGACTACCAGAAGTCCAAAAAGAAAGGATTCCAGTCCATCCTATCCTAAGCAATACCAGTGTCCAATGTAGGGGCCAGCAGAACACCTGACAACAACACTCAACCCCTTCATTGGCAAATGCCTGCACCACATACAGAATTCTGAGCATTTTATCTAGCACCTTCAGAACTTCCAACCAGGGAAATAATATCTTATGGTGACCTTTGACGTAATATCACTCTTTACAAAGGTACCTCCTAAGACACTTGCTAAAAATCATAGGAGAGAAGACTGGGCCATCTCTAATGATACTCCATGAATTAACAATCATGTCAACATGTTTCCCAAGTGAAGGAAATTATTATGAACAAACCGAAGGAGTAGTGATGGGTTTCCCCTCTATCATCGGCAGTGGCCAACATGTTTAAGGAGGCATCTGGCAAAAGAGTCCCAGTGGCAGTAGTCTGCGAACTCATGCCAGTAGTCTGCGAACTTATATTTGTAAGAGATAATACCATCTATATGACTTTGGTAACACCTGAAACCACTGCGCTGAACCAGCTTACATTTCTGCTTGTCAAGCTGGATGGCACATAAGTTACTGTGTTTATCAGACATCAATGCACACATATTTATACTTGGATGCCTCCAGCAGTCATGCCCCCTCACAAAGTGAAGGTGACCTTAGCACACTAATTAAAAAGACACATGAAATCTCTCACCAAGACAGTTCAGTAGTGACGTCGCTGCATCTGCACCTTGACACCTTGTTTTCCATAAAAAAATGGTTACAGTATCCACCAGTTCCTGTACGCCATAAAGCTAAAGAAAGAAGCTTAGGCTACATCTTGCAGGGAAATAAAAGAAACATGTTGTGACAGAGTTTATCCCACAGTCAAGGGGGAAAAGAAACAATGAAAACTGGAAGAATACTCCAAAAAATAAAGTGCCAAGTGCATGTTTCGCCCACCAAAGGACAACAGTCTAGTTGCGGTCTGTCAAGGGCAACCCAGGACTCTGGAAACCCTGAGTCTATTGCATCCCAGGCCAGTGCAGGAAAATTTATGTACACCAAATTATCCACACAGCACAGGAAACATGCTAAGAGCATAAGTGTTACACAGATAAGGGACAACCAATGAAGGGATTGGTTGCAGAGCACTGCATTGCTCAAGGACATACCATGAATTGTGTCAGCACAAAATTGTTACAGCAGGCGAAATAATTTTGTGATGAGTCTTAAAAGACTCTGCATAGAGTCATAAATGAAGACAGTGGTTTTTAACCAAGGAGGCATGGGACCCAATCTTGAATGCTTTCAAAGCAGAATGGCTGTCTGTGGGATTATCCACTCATTTGCTTCTGAAGAGCTAAGATCGCACCACGTAGACGAGTGTCTTCTGCATCAGCAGTGCCCAGAGCTGCTATGGCAACACAGAGCCTGAGGATCATAGTCTGTGTCCCAATAGTGTACACCCAAGCAAAGCTGACCAAGGTACTACAAGTCTGTTGCTAACCACAGGAGGGAGAGAATACAAAAACAGCAGCCAGTAGGATACAGTTTGCCAAAATATTGCACCATTGGGATGATGACACTTGGCTGAATGACCAAGAGGAGACAAAACTAAGCATGTGCAAAGACCTAAAATGTCTGAAATGACATTTTTCTATTTCAATCTATGGGACTTACTGGTTACCTTGTATGTTCTATGCATGCATGTTCCACTACAGATGTGCTGCCTTAATTTAAAGCCACCTTTTACTGATAGCTTCAGTTAAATCTTGTATGTTAGCAGCAGAATCCAGTTTCATTTACCAGTAAATCTTATTGTCTAACACTGTATTTGCTGAAGAGAAGAGGAGAACCACACAGTGTACTGGAACTGTGTACACTATTTTTAATACTGCAGCACAATTATTTCCTTGTGGAGCTCGCAAAATTATCCCTTTTTGAGGAATGTTACTTTTATTTTCTCCACTACGCAGAAGTTATCTGAATGTCTGTTGATGTTGGTTCTTTACCACAGACTATTTAACAGAATACATGGGATACTCTTTAAAATAACATCCACAGTTTCATTGTCCATGGCGGTATATGCAAGTACAATATCTATTTTCTAGTTTTTAAAAACACACAGTCACAAAAATAGTGTTTTGAAATATAAGGACAAAATATTTCTTTGTAAATGAAACATAGATAAAACTGAAAAGAATGTCTACTAAAACAGTTTAATTTAAAAACTGTTAATGTCATGCTATTGTCCTTTGTAATCCTCTTGGTTTGAAAGCTTGTCACTAATTTCACTGATGTTTATGCAATGGAGTCATACTGCATTTCACAATATATCAATTATAAAATAAATGAATTAATGGATGAGATAAATCTCTTAGACCGCAAATACATAAATTATAAATTCCCACTAAAATAACTGTTTATCTTCTGGAAATTCTTATGTGCAAATACCTGAGCTTTTAGTACAGGAATTTCTTCTTTTTCTTGCTCAAGCTTCTTTACTTCTTTAGTCAGTTCCTCAATTCGTTGTTTCTGTTGTGTAAGAGCTTCTTCTTTTGACATCAGTTGTGCAGTAAGGTTGTCTATTTTTTCAACATACCCTCGAACTTGAAATTCATGGTATTCATTGTTTTGTTTTTCTTTTGTTTTCTGTTCCGCATGAAATTTTTCCCACTCTTCTAAAAGTTCTTGGTAGTCTGAGAATAATTTCTGAAACTGTGACTGAGCTTCAGCTAAGTTTATTCTGAAATGTAAAAGCCTTGTATGAAATCTCTCTCTTGCTCTTACACAAGATACTTTCTCACATTTGTAACGATGGAAAAACAGAAATAGCAAATTAAAAAAGAAAAAGAATCCCATAAACAAAATTTAGGTTGAAACCCTGAATAAAAAACTGCAATTCCTAAATTGTAGTTTCACCATTTTGTATCTTACATGCTATAACTAACACCACTATCGAGACTTCAGTAATGGCGTATGAGACTTAACGTACTTTTTATCATGTCCAAAGCTCTGTTCTTTTATTAATAATTGTCGTAAGTCATGGATTTCTTTCTTGAGATTTGCTATAATAGCAGAATCTGCACTTGGGATTCCATTCCACTGATTAACATTGTCAGCAGCTACCTGTAGCCAGCTGTCCAAAGTTGTGTACCTACAAAAGAAGGGCATATGAGAAGATATTTACCATGTACATCAAAACTAAAAAGTTTTAATGGCAAGTCTACTAGAACAATACTTTATCTAAGGAAATGAGAAAAAGATTGCGGGACTCAAGTACCTCCCAAGTAGTATCAATTTCTCAGTAATCTTACAATTAAATGTTTCCCTGGGACATTTAAGTCTCTTTATTATCTACAATAATGATCGAAGCAGAAGAAATGAATTAAAATTTGTACTGCAGCCAGGACTCGGACCTGGGTCGTCTTGCTTGCTATGCAGAAATGCTAACCATTACATCACCACAACATGATGGTTAACATTGCTGCACGAACTACCTAAGTTGAGTGCCCTCCCCAACACACACTTCAATTCATATCTTCTGCTTATTTTCCCTTACATTGTCACTACTGCCAGTGCTCTTCAGCACTGGAATAGCACCCCAGCATTGAACGTAATGGGAAAGTCCTGTACCATAGGTGATCTTATAGATCTTATAATTAATGTTTGCCTGAGAAATTTAATTATAAGATCTATAAGATCACCTATGGTACTGGACTTTCCCATTAAGTCCAACCTGGGGTGCTATTCCAATGCTGGAGAGCGCTGGCAGTAGTGACAATGTAAGGGGAAATAAGCAGAAGTTATGAATTGAAGTTTGTGTCAGGAAGGGCACTCAACCTAGGTAGTTCGTGCAGCAATGTTGACCATCGTGCTGTGGTCGTGTAATGGTTAGCATTTCTGCCTAGCAAGCAAGAAGACCCAAGTTCGAGTCCCGGGCGCGGCACAAATTTTAATTCATTTCTTCTGCTTCGATCATCATCGATCAATTTCTCAGTGGTTAGTCTTAAAATGATTTCAATATTGTTTAAGGCAAATCAGTATGGATCTCATTCAGAATCTTTCATGAAGGAAAAATTATTGGAAGAGAGAACAGCTGATGACCCCTAAGTGGTCTCATGTTGCCCCAATGACATCGTCGATGACTACCACAGTGGCATATGATCTCTGAGATTAGACAGGGGATCAACTGCAAAGCGTCATCTTGTCAGATGATACCAAGTTTCTTCTTACATTACATTGATGGTTGTGTTCCGACACACCATTGTCCATGTGAATAGCAGCTTGAAACATGAATCACGCCTTCGACGCAGGTCGATGTGAGGGCAGTGATCTACTATGAGGGATATTCTCCTCTGCATCGATGGGATCTGTGGTAGTTACTTAATGCACAATGACAGCTGTGGAATACAAGCACATTGTTGTCAATCTTCGGTAACCATTCATGCTTGACGTCTTCTCCAATGGCGATGGCATCTTCTAGAAGGGTAACTGTATGCGTGATAAGGTGACAAGACAAAATCAGTCTGCATTAATGGGATAATGATGTGGAAGGTAGGTGTGTGTGTGTGTGTGTGTGTGTGTGTGTGTGTGTGTGTGTGTGAGAGAGAGAGAGAGAGAGAGAGAGAGAGAGAGAGAGAGAGAGAGAGAGATTTCTGGACCGATAGTCTGTAGTGCAGCTGTTGTTCACAGGCACTGCAGAATGTCTACTACATCTTTTTCCTTTACAAATGTCTGCTTGTGTCTGTGTATGTGTGGATGGATATGTGTGTGTGTGCGAGTGTATACCTGTCCTTTTTTCCCCCTAAGGTAAGTCTTTCCGCTCCCGGGATTGGAATGACTCCTTACCCTCTCCCTTAAAACCCATATCCTTTTGTCTTTCCTTCTCCTTCCCTCTTTCCTGACGAGGCAACCATTGGTTGCGAAAGCTAGAATTTTGTGTGTATGTTTGTGTTTGTTTGTGTGTCTATCGACCTGCCAGCGCTTTTGTTTGGTAAGTTTCATCATCTTTCTTTTTAGATATATTTTTCCCACGTGGAATGTTTCCCTCTATTATATTCATATCATTAATTTTTTCCTTAGATATATAGAAATGAAACACTGGCAAAGAAATCATCCCTAGTATCATGATATTAAAAAAGAAAATATTTATACATAATAGAAACAGATACATCTCACTATTCCTTTACTAAAATCTGATTAGATTTACAGTACAAATTCTGTTTTATGGTTCCAAAACCAATACATCTCAAATCTCCCAAGCAGATGCATTGTTGTACTTGACAATGCGTCGTATCATATAGTTCAATTAAATTAAGTTCTCAATCTTATTTCCCAAAACCAAATGAAAAAACGGTAAATTTTTTTTAATGAAAACTGAACCTAAGCTTGTATAGATTGTGGCCTTTTCGCCTTGTAGCTTCTCTGTGTGCTATAAATAGAGGTTAAATATGTTATGTTAATGGGAAATCAGGCTCTTCTGTGTTAAAGCAAAATGGTAACACAATCTCGCATGACATTCTTGAGTGCGTTTTGACAGAAGCACAAATAACAGTGACGAATGAATCAGCAATATATTTTGCACACCATGGAAAGTGCATATTTTTTTGAAACAACTAGAATATTTCTACTGGTGTCATGGTACTGTAAGCACTCAACAATTGATTAACAACTTGTCATAAGGTGCGCTGCTGTCATTGGAAGATGAACAAAATGTTGTAAATCAGAAATGGGAAGGAACAATACAATGTTTTAAATATTTATTTTGTGGTTTGTGGCTGTTACAGAATGTATTTTATTAAGCTATGTCTGTTTTGGTGAACTACCAATGGATCTTTGGAGTTTCATCTAGGGTTGTGCCACTTTATCACACAGTACAGGTTTTATGTTTTGTGTTTCAGTAGGTTTTGTTACATGTAGAAAAGATGACTGGCAGTTTGAGACTTTTCTTTCTTTCAAGAGAAGATGATTATCTGTGAACATGCATAGTTCTGTTTAAATTGGTTACAGAACCTTGTAAAACCTGCTACAAGACATGCTGCTACCATTTACTGTGTCAGTTATATGATTAGTAACACAGAAAGTTAACAACTTCACCTGCCAAGGATTGCTAAAAAATTTCACTTGACCTCTACCTTTTCACTATTTTTTTAGAATGAACGACATCAATGGATGGTTCTTTTAATTAACGTCACAGTCAGAAGTAACAATATGAAAAAAATATTTCTTGGTGTTTCGTTTCCTGATGTGGGAGGGGTTGGATGTAGAGAGTTATTCTTAAGTACTTCTCAGGTTTCAGAAGTTGACTGCACAAAAACTACCAGACGTACAGAATGCACATACACACACCAGTGGATAGAACATCTCTCTAAGTTTTTAATTCACTTCACAGGTACACAATATGGGCACCATTTGTGATGTGACAAATGCCACTGCATGCACACAATTCACCGATACAAACTGTATGGGAAAACATGACAGCAGCTCACTTTGAAAATCCATCCATTGTGTTGCCTATGTAACTAATTTGATGTGACAATATGGAGCTGAGCAGAGGAATAACAATAAAACTTGAAGAAAGCACAAGTTGTAATTATAAGAATTCTGTAAATCATTAGCAGGTTTCCCTTGACACATACATTGCAAAGATAGTGGAAGGGTTACAGTGAAGCAGTAAAGATACTCCCTAATTCATTTCCTTGGGGAAAACCTGGGAATTTTTCAGAATTCTGGAAATTTTTCTTTGTTTTTGTTTCAGTACAGTTTTTGTTATTTTGATTGGTAATAACAGATACTCTTAACAAAGAATTTTAATTCAGTCCACTACTGCGGAATAATACTGCAGCGATAAAATATAAATGAGGGAATAACACCAAAACGAAACTTAAGTTGCAAATAAAATGCACCGTTTTCAATAACAAAATACAGTGCACACACAAGTGTCTGCTAACAGCAAAATGTAAAGCTTTAGGACGAAGACTACGCAATAATTTGTAACAACAACAAATTCCCACATTTTTCCTGTGGTGTGTGCACCTACAGTAAGTGAAGCTGCATGCGAGATTGTTTGAGTAACACTCAGTATCAGAGTTCAGAGACAGATTAATGTGAAAATTATTCCAAAGGATTGCAGTTTGATTGATTTTTTAGGAAAACAACTTTAAATTTGTTTTACTGTAAAATTAGCATCTACATCTACATACATACTCTGCAAGCCACCATACAGTGTGTGGCGGAGGGTGTATTGTACCACTACTAGTAATTTCCCTTCTTTTTCCATTTGCAAATAGAGCGAGGGAAAAACGACTGTCCATACATCCCCATAAGAGACCTAATTTCTCTTATCTTTTGTTTATGGTCCTTATGTGAGATGTACCTTGGCGGCAGTAGGATCATTCTGCAGTCAGCTTCAAATACTGGTTCTCTCAAGTTTCTCAATAGTTTTCCTCAATAAGACCACCACCTTCCCTTCAGGGATTCTCGTTTGAATTCCCAAAGCATCTTCGTAATACTTATGTGTTGATTAGAACTACCGGTACTAAATCTACCAACATACCTCTGAATTGCTTCAAAGTTTTTCTTTAATCTAAACTGGAGATCCCAAACACTCCAGCAGTATTCAAGAATTGGTTACAGATGAGCACTTTCCTAAAACTCTCCCAAAGAACTGAAGTGGACAATTTTAGCTTCCCGACTACAATCTTTAAACACGCGTTCCATTTCATATCGCTCTACAGCATTACACCTAGATATTCAATAGAACTGATTGTGTCATGTAGCTCCCTACAAATGCTGTATTCGAACATTATGGGTTGTTTTTCCTACTCATCTGCATTAACTATTTTTTTCATTTAGAGCTATATATCATTCATCACAGGATCTTGTATCCTTCCACTGTCACACAAAGATGACACTTTCCCGTAGAATAAAGCATCAGCAGCAAATAGTCGCAGACTGCCGCTCACCCTGTCCATCAGATCAGTTACGTGTATAGAGAATAATAATAGTCCTACCGCATTTCCCTGAAGCACTCCTGATGACACCCTTGTCTCTGATGAACACTTGCTGCTAATGACAATATACTGGGTCCTATTACTGTAGAAGTCTTTGAGCCAATCAGATATCTGGGAACCTATTCTGTATACTCGCACCTTTACCAGTCTGCATTGGGGCATCGTATCAAATACTTTTCGGAAATCTAGGAATACAAAATCTGCCTGATGGCCTTCATCCATAGTTCATAGTTCATAGGATACCATGTGAAAAAAGGGCAAGCTGAGTTTTGCATGAGCAATCCTTTCTAAAACCCTGCTGTATGTGGACAGGTTTTCCATCTAAGGAACTTTATTTTATTCAAACTGAGAATTTGTTCAAGAATTCTGCAGCAAACCAATGTTTGTGCTAAATTATACACTCACAAAAGATGATGGGGCCAATGATGTAGAGTCCTCTTTGTAAAACAAAATTGGGCTTCCATCTGGTCCTGGTGACTAATTTGTTTTAGACTCTTTCAGCTGCTTCTCTATATCATGAATGTATCCATACTGCAGTTTGTGCAATGTTGTGTATCTGTACAATCCTCCAGCAGGAATGATTTCTTAATGGCTTAATTTAGAACTTCAGCTTTCCTTTTGCTATCTTCTATTGCCCCACAAGATTGGCAAATGAGTGATGGGATAAAAGGCATTGAAGCACTTAGCTATTTTACGCAGGACCAGCATTTTCTGAGGTTCTTGGCTAGATTCTTTGCTAAGATATGATGGTGGTAGTTCCTGTATACTTTGCACATGTATCTTTTTACAGAAAGACATATTTTGTTTTTGAACCGAGAATGAAACAGCCTTCATGTTTCTGCTATGCTGTTATTTGCTGTCTTTAGTTTCACAACCTTACCAGCAGAGGAAAGCATACGGTACAGAAGATTTTCACACTGCTTTGATTAGAAAGCGTGCATCGTCACTTGCAAAATATACAAAAAGCGGCACCACCAAGTTGTTGTAAATGCTGCAAACAAATACACCAATGGATTTAACAGTTGCTTTAGTCCTCTAGCCATTTTAAACACAACCTCAAACGGCACCAGCACCTCGCAATTGTGAAGGCGAGAACTGTTCTTCAGTAACGCATTTGCAGTCTCCTGGGCCCATTCTCTTTCCAACCCCTTATCTTCTATCCCTTTCTTCCCATTATAATCTCTCTCTCATTTGCTCTCTCTGGCGTGTGTGTGTGTGTGTGTTTGTGTGTAGAATGAAATTTTGTACTAATATTAGAATAAAAAATGCTTATGTCCAAAAGGTAATGGGTTTTCTTATTTTGTTTTTAGAGGGGCTCTCTTTCAGCCATCACTTGTCTGCATGTGAGTGATTGCTGCTCTTCATTCATTTTTGTTTTCTTTTCTTTTTCTGTTATTACCATTCTCACATTTACATTGTAGTAGTATTATTGCACATTGCAGAAACAAGAACTTTAACATGTAATTAAAATGTGTGTCAGAGCGGCTATGAAACTTGAAGAAGAATCCGTCCATGGAAAGCCTATAATTTTCTAGATTTGTCTGTTTCTTTGCAAAATATTGAAATATTTTATTCCAGTTAACTAATTTCAACAGACAAAATTATTGTATTTGGATGTTTTGGAGATACTTGTAAAAAAACACTGGACAATACAATATGTTGTCACCACATCTGAACAATCGGTGACAGCAATTTTCTCGTCAAGAGTACGAGATAAAAGTGGATTCACCTTTGTTAAAAAGATACACATCTACACTGATTTGCAAATGTGAAGATAGTTCACTAATTTGAAATACCTTTCAGTCTTCTCATCTAGGTTTGTATTGATTTGCTGTAGACGTCTCTCATAATTTTTCATGCTGGTAGCAAAATCAGTCTCTTCATTACTTTGCTCATCCAACTGAGGAGAGGTAGAGCTCTCATCAAGCTGAAATCAGAAATAACTCAGATATAATTTGGACATACATAATGGCGAAACTATGATTGGCAAACAACTAAAGAATAAAATTTACTATCATTTGAACAACTCAATTAAAGATCAAGAATTTACTGTCTCCAATTTGCTGCAGTCTTCATCTTTCCACCCATGTTTCTCGCTCTGTTGCACCTAGAAAATCACTGATTATTAGAGACAACGACTCTTGTTATTGCTTCTGCTCAGGGGGTGGAATGGCATTTCAAAAAACATTATACGAGTAAGTGACAATGAATAAGATAAACTAACTCAGATGTTCAGAAGGTCAACCGAAAATTTTGTTTATATAATTCTGTAGCTCAATGCAACACTCAACACAGTTACAATTGTAAAAAAAGGATGACGTATTTCTCAAATAATGCAAAAATTGATTTCTTTGTAAAGAGAAACGGTAGGGGAATATTTTGTACAGATATAAAGCCCCAACAAAATGCACAACTGATTATCTTTGTAAAGTGCAATGTTAGAAATGTGAGAAAGGGCAAATAATTACTGCTGTATGTTGTGCTTCTATTTTCAATACATACTAATAATGATTGGTAGATTTTCTTCTATTATCCGGTCACAATCAAAATATCATGTACTTCCAATTATTTGTGTATGTGATTCATTTTGATATTATACTCATCCTGTAGGTATGTGGCATTCAAAAAATTAAATTTTTACAGTAAATTGTTTCTTACTCAAGGGTGGGTGCATTATGACCATACAAAATCAACAATTACTTATTTTCCTTTTGGCCAAGTATTTCTCCAAGTACCCTTTTAGATCGGTATTTCTCTAAGTACATGTACATCTGTTTTCATTGCCTGGTCTGTCATTCTCTTGTTCCTCAAAACTGTGTGAGTGAGAGCAAGTGCATGCGTGCGTGCAAGGAAGTGCACGTCATTATCATGGGAGTGTGCATTTGTGTGTGTGTGTGTGTGTGTGTGTGTGTACTTTTGCTAGGAAAACATCAAGAGCTCAAAAGCTAGTGTGAATGGTGTTTCCTGTTACATGTTTCTATAAGCTCCATACATCATTCCTCTATGGGGAAGTATTGTACATTAACTAGCCTAATGACAGTTTGTCCAACCTACTATTTCAATCCTTTACTTCCATTATTGATTTTAGAATATCTTGATGAAGTGACACGATGCTGATAACAGTACTTACATGATTTGATCTGGAGAGCAGCTTTTCTCTTTCCAATTCTAACTTATGACAGTTCACCTTCAGCTCTTCTAGATCAGCCTTTATATTATCCATTTCTTTCTCTAATCGACTTTTTTGAGCACTCAGACGCTCATTGTCCATTATTAGCTGCCGTTTTGATCTTTCTGCTGCTTCAAGTTGTTTATTCAACTGCTCTACAAGACTGCTCAACTCTAGTTCTTTCTTACTTGGTGTTCCACATTCTGTTTTTTCTCCCTTTGCACTTGATGCTGCCAGCCTTTTCTCCAATTCTGCTGTTTTTTTCTTAAGCTCAGCATTTTCAGCTTCCAGCTAAAATGCAGCAAAACACAAAATCACTGTCAAAAAACACATCAAACAAAAGCCCAAAAAATTCTTGAATAATCAGTCAATGAAAAAATGAGGCACTGATGTAAAGCTGTACACAAAGATAAAAAATACTCATTGGCTCAAAAACAATCTAATTTCATTTTAAAAGGCAAACATGGCAAAGTACTTGGAACCCACTTGTCTTAATTAGAAAATGAGCAAGAAACACATTTTTGGTCACAAATCAACTGATGAACTGAAAAGAAACTACATAAGACTGAGTGCAGATGCCATGATGAAATAAAGATGTAACTGCCTTAACAAGAATTCACTGCTTTCTTTGGAATTGGAATTATTACATTCTTTTTTGATGTCTGAGGGTGTTTCACCTGTCTCATACGTATTAAACATCCAGTGGAGAAGTTGATAAAAAACGTGTTCACACTGTCAGTATGTAAAATTCTCCGATGTTCTGACCACTTTTGCAAACAGCCTTCCTCAATATGTTTTTCTGACTGCTGAATGAGGAAAAAAGCTGTAGTTGTTATATACTGAATGAGAAAAACTGTAATTTCTGGTGGAAGAGGCTGTTATCCTAATCTGATAGGGTATCGAGGATGAGGAGGGGTGTTAAGACATCCTTTGATTGGTGTTTGCTTTATTTCTTGCCACTGGTGGAGATAGGTGAATGAGAAATTGATGGCAGTTGTGGCATAGCGCTGTTTACTTGCCGCCAAGTGCCAGCTGAGGTGGGCCAGTGCTCTGTATGCCTACGGCCACTGCAGCCTCCTACGAGCCTGCGTGTAGTGCTTTGCGAGAGCTGTTGTGCTTTAGCATTGTTAAAGCTGGCAGACAAAATGCTTGAATTCTGTACCTGTCCTCTCTATTCATCTTGGTGGGTTGCTTGGATATTTGTATCACCTCTCTAATCTTTCTTCTCAAGTTAAGTGTCTGTTACAGCAGTGCACAGGCTTCTCATAATAATAGCTGTCTGACGCTCTCATCTTCGTGTTCTGTCACCATCGACTCGATGTGTTGTCTTAGACAAACATATCTTTCATGTTCAGATAGCTCTGAAGGATTTTTAGTCTTGCTTATGTGGCTGTGAACTGGGCAATATCATTTTCTAATTAGTCCTTGAGGAGGAAGATTAGGTAGGCAATAGAAATATCCAAGTGACCCGCAAACATGAATAGAGAGGATGGGTACAGATTTCCAGTGTCTTGGCTGCTGGCAGTAACAGTGCTATAGAATGATAGCTCTTGCATAGCAACACACACGCACGCACGCACGCACGCACACACACACACACACACACACACACACACACACACGAGGCCAAAGCAGGTGTAGCTACATACCTCAGCCAGTTAACAGCACTACACCATAACCGCCATCCATTTCTCATTTGCCCATTTCCACCAGTGGCAAGAAATAAAGCAAACACCGATCAAGCACATCTATTTCCAGCAGTTGCAAGAAATATGGCAAACATCAATAAACGACGTCTAACACCCACCCTCCTTGTTCTCAAATACCGTACCAGATTACAATAACAGCCCTCTTCCACCACTATATAATATAAAAAGTTTTTCTCATTCAGCAGTAAGCAAAGTACTGGGGAAGCCTATTTGCAGCAGTGGCAGAAACTTTGGAGAATTTTACATATTGACAATCCAGTTACATACCCTGTAGACTTTTAATGATTGTGACAATTACTGCAGAAGCCTATGCTTACAAGACTGAAAATATTGCTAAGCTTTTGAATGCTAACTATTATATAGGACACACGCACACGTGCGCGCGCGAGCGAGCGCGCGAACACACACACACACACACACACACACACACACACACACACACACACAGGATGGGGGAGGGGAGGGGAGCTGCATTCTTCTGCTCAATTATACGGGATATCATACAATAACATCACAGTCAGGTAACTGCTTCAACCATTATGGCACATAAAAATAGAAATCTAATGTGCCTGCCTACCTGCAATTCAAGGTCACTTCCTCGTTTTGATTCCTCAATGTAACGTTTTAGCTCCTTGTTTTCTGCAATCAACTGAAATATAAATAAAACACTCATAAATATTCCATTCATAGCAAGATAAAGAAGTAGAAGATACACATCGGTTAGCTCTCTCTCTCTCTCTCTCTCTCTTTCTCACACACACACACACACACACACACACACACCAGCACCACCTCAATAACTCAACAAGTAACATGCCGAGGACCACAAAGCTGCAGAGACAACTAGACCATGAAAAGTGTGCATACCTTGTAACAAGGATGGAAATGCTTTAGATAGATAGACAGAGAGAGAGAGAGAGAGAGAGAAATAAATGCAAATGGAGTATTAACTAGAACACTGTGATCGTCTTCTTCAAGAAATGGGCCTTATTCTCAAATCACAGCATGTATACATCTTCAGGAAAACTTTGTATGTTATGTTGTTTACTTGTTGATAGTTAACACTCAACCGCCACCATATTGATCTCAGAGAAGCAATGCACTGGTATACATTAAAGTGTAAATTTCTTTTACAATTTTTTTGAAATTATCAAAGTAGTGACGCCTTACTACTTGCACATTACATTGACTTAATAAGAGTACTGAAGGTGTAAAAAAACTGAAGTAGATCTGTGATCCTAACGTTGTGGTCTCCTCTTGTTACTTACAAGTTAAGTTCTGCCACATTTACATTTAGAATCATTGCATACCTTTGGGAGAGACAAATCACTATGCTGATATATTTTGCATATTTTCATTCAATAATAAAAAAAAAGTCATATGGAATAATGTTCTGGGGTAACTAATCTTTAAGAAAGAAGGCTTTCATTGCTCACAAATGTGCTGTAAGAATAATATGTGATGTGGTGGTCAACCATGATCGTCTTGAAGACACCTGTTTAGGGAGTTGACAATCTGACTACTGCTTTACAATATATTTATTCCCTCATTAAGTTTGTTGTAAATAATTCACTCCATTTCCAAAGGCACAATGATGTACATAATTACAATACCAACAGAAAAGTGACATTCATCATTATTCCACATTAAGGTTGTCTTTAGCACAAAAAGGGGTGCACAATCCTGCAACAAAATTTTTTTTATCACTTATCCAGTGACATAAAATGTCTGACAGACAGCAAAGTAAAATTTGAAAACAATCTGAAAAGTTAGTCCTTGACAACTTCTATTACATGGAAGAATTTCGATTATTGTAACGTGTAAAAGATAGTGGATAGGAATTACTAACTCACTGACGCCTCCTCTGCCTTTTAAATGTTCAGTGTTTAGCCAATTAATTTGCAATGTGAATGTAAAAATCACTCATTCCACATCATGATTTATTGTGCAAAATTATCCATGAAACTAACTAACTACACTTTTAGACAAACAAATCCTCCTCTGGAAATACAAAACAGGCATTCACACAAACACAACTCGCACAGACAAGGCCATTGTCTCTGGCCACTGTGGCCATGTGTATGTGAGTTACGTTTACATGAATATTTGTGTTTTCTATTTCTGATGGAGGACGTTTTTGTCCAAAAGCTTAAATGGTTTAGCAATCTTTTTATTGTGTCTGTCTGTGTCTCAACAGCCACTCTATATGGTGAGTAATAATCTATCCTTTTCCTAATATTGTTGTTATTCCATCCTTAACTTTACAATGTTTGATTAAACCTATACTCTGTAAGTCCTGTTACAATGATTGGTGGAAGGCACTTTACATACCACCATAATTTTGTCTCTTTCTTGTTATGTATGTCAATAGTATGCAGGAAAAACAGAAATCAGTAAGATTCCATATGAGGTTGAATTTCACTGACTTTTAGCAGCATGATCATTCTGCAAGATGTATTTTGGAGGAAGTGGTACACTGCTTAAATCTTATTGGCACATGTGTGCTCAGAACTACAAATCTCTACACAATGAACAACACCTCTATTGTAGCAACTGGCAAAGGAGTCGAGCATCTGTGTGCTGCACTTTCACCTACTAACTGTGATGAAACAGACTGGCCTTCCTTTGCTCTTTTGCTTGTCCTCAGTTGATTCTACTTGGAAAGGCTCCCAGACTGACAAGCAATACCCAGAATTTGTCAAATGACGGTTTTGTAAGCTACCTGATCCGGGGTGAATTATACACCTTTAGAGTTCTTCCAATTAATCTCACAGAGGCTACTGTCTTTCATAAAACTAATTTTATTTGGTCATTATGTTTTAAATCTCTGCTTAACTTCTTACTGGCATTTGCACACAGAAGACAAAGCTTTACTTGCCTTTGTAAGAAGTTTCTAACAGTACCACAGAAGCAGGGCGAGTTTTTTCCAACTCCCACAACTTTACTCACACATCTGTTTGAAGCATATTGTACAATATTCTTGACATTTATATTAAATGAACGAATTTTGGAGAGATTGAAAGGAACTGAACATGGACGTCACCAATCCCTTTTTCTCCTTTTATAATCAATAAAGTTTTCCAGCAGAAGAAGGATGGACTACTAATTTGATCTTTGCACCATCATCTGAGGCAGAGGGCCATGTAAAAAGCAAAAGAAAGGAAAGAAAATATCAAAAGGTAAGTAACTGTAATAATGTAGTAGAAGTATGACAGTCCCCCTCTCCTCCCAAGTCCAGCTTGCAGTGGAGGCTGTGGAATCCCTGCACAACATTTGAGCTTGCCATGGTGAAAGTGTTTTGCACCACATTATTAAAGGTAGGTTAGCGAACTTCTCTTTTTATTAATTTTTGTTGACATAACCACTGTCATTTAAGTAATTTATCTGTAATGCTGTGTTACTACCCCACTACTTCTCATGTCAATGAAGATTTACAAACTTCATTTTTGAACAGAATGAGGTCCACCCCTCTGACAACAAGATGTTCTAAAATTTTGCTATGAACATTTACCTCACAACCCATAGGTTACTTGGCAGAAGCAGATTTAGTGTTTCTGTGCTAACCATCAGAGTGCGTCATGCAACTTTTTTTCCCCAACGGGGGTTTGTAAAAGAAGTCATTTATTTGCCATCTCTGCCAACAATGTTGACTTAATTAAAATGCCTTCACAGCTGTGGTGAACTTGGTCATGCAAGATGCCTTTCACTGGGTGCGGGATGAATTAAGTTGTTGTATGGATGTTATTGTTAATCAGGTTCAAGTTACATCACTGACATATCATTTATAGTTTTAAAGCTGCAGTTTACTCTTCTTATATGTGAATCTTTAATCACCAGAAAGACCGATGGACTGTATTAAAAAAAGGAGGGAAAAGTAGGGGAACATACACTTCAGATACTACAGCTTTTAAACCGTGGTTTGTGGGTTGTACTTTTTAACTGCATTGTGTTAGTCTTTCACGGAAGTATTAAAATTAATATTTCCCTTGTATGCAATACTCTAAACCAGCCTTTTCTTCACTAATGTAATATTTGGGGTGACTCAAAAATGCTTTATAAATTTGGAATGATATGAATTCTGCAAAACTGTTCAACATAATTTCAACACCGAATATGCTAAAGAACCAACAAGCAGGCCTACAATTTACTCTTTGCACAAAAACTTTGTTGAGACGGGTAGTTAATTGTGACATGATATATCACCAAATCACCTACGTGTTGGTGGTTACGTCTAACAGGTTAGGGACAGCTTTGCCCACAGCCCACAAAAATCACTGTGACATGCATCTTGTGAGACTGGCAATCCTCAAAAAACTGGCATGTACTGCGTAGACATTTACACTTGCAACCATACAGATTCACAATGGCAGAGAACATTAGTGACACAGATAAGGTTGCTCACAGGGAATTGTGTGTGGAAACGTTGCATCAGATACAGGACAACGAGACATTCGTTACACAGCAATGAGTAAACAATTAATATCAGTGGCATGGTGGGCACCCACAACTGCAGATCATGGGACAGCAAAATTCCACATGCAACCCTGGAACACCTTTGTGACAACCACAAAGATAATATGTTTTGAGCCCTTAGCTGAAAGTGTACAGCCCTTTCTTCTTCTTCTTCTTTCAGAAAACTGTCAGGGGTACTGTGTATCTGGATATGCTTGAAAACTTCTTAATTCCACAGAGTGATGAAGATGACCAAGACGGGATGATTTACTACCAGCAAGATGGTGCAACATATCGTTTCCTCATGGAAGTTGAAGGTTTCCTTGGTAATGGTTTCCCAGGCTGGTGGACTGGCTGTAAAGGGCCAATCACATGGCCACCTCGCACCCCGGACTTGACACCACTTGATTTCTTTCTCTGAGGTTTCATTAAAGGCTGTGCGCATGTTCCTCCTGTACCAAACAATTTAATTTATCTGAAAAACTGAATCTACCCTGCCGCTGCACAAGTTATGCCTGATTTACTACAAGTGATGGAAGAAATTGACTACTGGTGGGATGTTTGACACATCACAAATTGTAGACACATTGAACCAAAATAAAACTTGACACTTTTATGTGAAACTTCACGTTCTTTGCTACAAAATGACACATCTTGCAATTCTGTAAGTATCTTAATAAGTGAAGTTCGGTGGCAGGAGGAACAAGACTTTTGGTCAGGCGAATACAGCATCATAAATACAAAATCAAATAGGGGTAATGCAGGAGTAGGTTTAATAATGAATAAAAAGATAGGAGTACGGGTAAGCTACTACAAACAACATAGTGAACGCATTATTGTGGCCAAGATAGACACAAAGCCCACGCTTACTACAGTAGTACAAGTTTATATGCCAACTAGCTGTGCAGATGATGAAGAAGATGATGAAATGTATGATGAGATAAAAGAAATTATTCAGGTAGTGAAGGGAGACAAAAATTTAATAGTCATGGGTGACTGGATTCCAGAGTAGGAAAAGGGAGAGAAGGAAACATAGTAGGTGAATATGGATTGGGGGTAAGGAATGAAAGAGGAAGCTGTCTGGTAGAATTCTGCACAGAGCATAACTTAATCATAGCTAACACTTGGTTCAAGAATCATAAAAGAAGGTTGTATACATGGAAGAATCCTGGAGATACTAGAAGGTATCAGATTATATAATGGTAAGACAGAGATTTAGGAACCAGGTTTTATATTGTAAGACATTTACAGGGGCAGATGTGGACTCTGACCACAATCTATTGGTTATGAACTGTAGATTAAAACTGAAGAAACTGCAAAAAGGTGGGAATTTAAGGAGATGGAACCTGGATAAACTGAAAAAACCAGAGGTTGTACCATGTTTCAGGGAGAGCATAAGGGAACAATTGACAGGAATGGGGGAAAGAAATACAGTAGAAGAAGAATGGGTAGCTTTGAGGAATGAAATAGTGAAGGCAGCAGAGGATCAAGTAGGTAAAAAGACGAGGGCTAGTAGAAATCCTTTGGTAACGGAAGAGATACTGAATTTAATTAATAAAAGGAGAAAATACAAAAATGCAGTAAGTGAAGCAGGCAAAAAGGAATACAAACGTCTCAAAAATGAGATCAACAGGAAGTGCAAAATGGCTAAGCAGGGATGGCTAGAGGACAAATGTAAGGATGTAGAGGCTTATCTCACGAGGGGTAAGATAGATACGGCCTACAGGAAAATTAAAGAGACCTTTGGAGAAAAGAGAACCACTTGCATGAATATCAAGAGCTCAGATGGAAACCCAGTTCTAAGCAAAGAAGGGAAAGCAGAAAGGTGGAAGGAGTATATAGAGGGTCTATACAGGGGCGATGTTCTTGAGGACAATATTATGAAAATGGAAGACGAGGTAGATGAAGATGAAATGGGAGATATGATACGGTGTGAAGAGTCTGACAGAGCACTGAAAAGACCTGAGTCAAAACAAGGCCCCGGGAGTAGACAACATTCCATTAGAACTACTGATAGCCTTGGGAGAGCCAGTCCTGACAAAACTCTACCATGGTGAGCAAGATGTATGAGACAGGCGAAATACCCTCAGACTTCAAGAAGAATATAATAATTCCAATCCCAAAGAAAGCAGGTGTTGACAGATGTGAAAATTACTGAACTATCAGTTTAATAAGTCACAGCTGCAAAATACTAACGCGAATTCTTTACAGACGAACGGAAAAACTGGTAGAAGCCGACCTCGGGGAAGATCAATTTGGATTCCGGAGAAATGGAACACGTGAGGCAATACTGACCCTACGACTTATCTTAGAAGAAAGATTAAGGAAAGGCAAACCTACACTTCTAGCATTTGTATACTTAGAGAAAGCTTTTGACAATGTTGACTGGAATACTCTCTTTCAAATTCTGAAGGTGGCAGGGGTCAAATACAGGGAGCGAAAGGCTATTTACAATTTGTACAGAAAGCAGATGGCAGTTATAAGAGTCGAGGGACATGAAAGGGAAGCAGTGGTTGGGAAGGGAGTGAGTCTGGGTTGTAGCCTCTCCCCGATGCTATTCAATCTGTATATTGAGCAAGCAGGAAACAAAAGAAAAGTTCGGAGTAGGTATTAAAATCCATGGAGAAGAAATAAAAACATTCAGGTTCGCCGATGACATTGTAATTCTGTCAGAGACAGCAAAGGACTTTGAAGAGCAGCTGAACGGAGTGGACAGTGTCTTGAAAGGAGGGTATAAGATGAACACCAACAAAAGCAAAACGAGGATAATGGAATGTAGCCGAATTAAGTCGGGTGATGCTGAGGCAATTAGATTAGGAAATGAGACACTTAAAGTAGTAAATGAGTTTTGCTATTTGGGGAGCAAAATAACTGATGATGGTCGATGTAGAGAGGATATAAAATGTAGACTGGCAATGGCAAGGAAAGCGTTTCTGAAGAAGAGGAATTTGTTAACATCGAGTATAGGTTTAAGTGTCAGGAAGTCGTTTCTGAAAGTATTTGTACGGAGTGTAGCCACGTATGGAAGTGAAACATGGACGATAAATAGTTTGGACAGTAAGAGAATAGAAGATTTCGAAATGTGGTGCTACAGAAGAATGCTGAAGATTAGATGGGTACATCACGTAACTAATGAGGAGGTAAGAAGAGGAGTTTGTGGCACAACTTGACAAGAAGAAGGGACCGGTTGGTAGGACATGTTCTGAGGCATCAAGGGATCACCAATTTAGTACTGTAGGGCAGCGTGGAGGGTAAAAATCATAGAGGGAGACCAAGAGATGAATACACTAAGCAGATTCAGAAGGATGTAGGCTGCAGTAGGTACTGGGAGATGAAGAAGCTTGCACAGGATAGAGTAGCATGGAGAGCTGCATCAAACCAGTCTCAGGACTAAAGACCACAACAACAACAATCTTAATAAATTTCTATATCATTCCAAAGTTGTGAAGTCCTTTTTGACTCACTCTGTGTAATGCAATGAATTCACCTACAAGTCAATCCCTTTTACTATTATCTCCCAGTTTGCAAAATCCCATGATCGGACCTCAGGTTGGTAGATTTCATTCCACAGGTGCTGTTGCGTCCTTGTTCCATTACTATTATTAAACATCTAAAAATTTGTAAATCCTAAATCAAAATAATGAAATTTAAAATAATATCATCTATTTTTCAGTCCCATTTACACATTTTTGAATACATGACTAGTTTTGATCTGGTTACATCATCTTCAGATCTAAAAGTAAAAGTAAATCTACTTATGTACTGTCCACCATTTTATGAAAGTAGAAAAGCATTGTACATAGATGTAGAATTTACCTAGAGTCGTGTCAGCAACCTATTGTGTCTGTGTCAGAACCACTCATCAGAGTACTGTGGTATACATCTGGTAGTGGTAGTAGTAGTAGTAGTAGTAGTAGTAGTAGTAGCAGCAGCAGCAGCAGCAATTGCCATCTTACTCAGTCCAAAGGCCGGTTTGATGCAGCTTTCCATGCTACTCTATCCTGTGCAAGCTGCTTCATCTCTTGAGTAACTACTGCAACCTGTATCCTTCTGAATCTGCTTACTGTATTCATTTCTTGGTCTCCAATCTATGATTTTTACCCTCCACTCTTCCCTCCAGTATTGAACTGTTCCTTCTTCTAGTCAGGTTGTGCCAAAAATTTCTTTTCTCCCCATTTCTATTCAGTACCTCCTTGTTAGTTACGTGATCCACCCATCTATCTTCAACATTGTTCAGTAGAAGCACATTTCAAAAGCTGCTATTCTCTTCTTGTCTAAACGGTCCAAGTTTCACTTCCATACACGGCTACACTCCATACAAATACTTTCAGAAAAGACTTCCTGACACTTAAACCTATCCTCAATGTTAATATATTTCTCTTCTTCAGAAACATCTTTCTCACCACTGCCAGTTTATATTTTATATCATCTCTATTTCGACCACTATCAGTTATTTTGCTGCCCAAATAGCAAAACTCGTCTAGTATTTTAAGTGTGTCGTTTCCTAATCTAACTCCCTCCACAGCATAACTTGATTTAATTCAATTACATTCCATTATACCCGTTTTATTTTTGTTGATCTTCATCTTATATCCTCCTATCAAGACACTGTCCATTCCATTCAGCTGCACTTCCAAGTCCTCTGCTGTCTCTGACAGCATTACAATGTCAGAGGCAAATCTAAAGTTTTTATTTCTTCTCCCTGAACTGTAATTCCTATTCTAAATTTTTATTTTGTTTCCTTTACTGCTTGCTCAATATACAGATTGAATAACATCAAGGATAGCCTACAGCCCAATCTCACTTCCTTCTCAACCACTGCTGCCCTCCCTTTCATGTCCCTCGACTCTTATAACTGCCATCTGGTTTCTGTACAAATTGTAAATAGCCTTTCACTCCCTGTATTTGATGCCTACCACCTTCAGAATTTGAAAGAGAGTATTCCAATCCACATTGTCAACAGCTTTCTCTATGTCTACAAAAATTCGCAGGGTCACTATTGCCTCACATGTTCCAACATTTCTACGGAATCCAAACTGATATTCCCAGAGGTTGGCTTCTACCAGTTTTTCCATTTTTCTGCAAATAATTCATATTAGTATTTTGCAACTGTGACATATTAAACTGATAGTTTGGTAATTTTTCCATCTGTCAGAACCTGCTTTCTCTGGAATTGGAATTATTATATTCTTCTCGAAGTCTGAGGGTATTTCACCCGTCTCATACATCTTGCTCATCTGAGTTTTGTCATGGCTGGCTCTCCCAAGGCTGTCAGCAGTTCTAACGAAATGTTTTATATTCCCAGGACCATGTTTCAACTTAGGTCTTTCAGTGCTCTTTCAAATTCATCATATCTCCCGTCTCATCCTGTCTTCCTGGCCAATGAAAGCTATTGGACAGTTTTCACACTTTAGCTTAGATATACCTGGTCCCGGGAATTCTAAGGTTTTTTTTTTTGTTTGAGTGGTGTTTCAACCTGAAGCAAAGAATGCCATTAACCTCAAATCCTATATGTAAACTGGTACTATGAAAGGCTCCCTAGCAATTACTTCTGACACGCATCCTTTATAACACATGGGCATATACACGATTTTATGTTTCTGTTCACCTGTTAGTGTACTAACATCGATTTTATATTATTGCTGCCTTTTAATTTTCTGTAGCAACATTGTTAGTGTTGAAACTGGATACCCATTTTGCTTACTGCAACATGTTTTATAAGAGTAACTTCTCTGATACTACATTTTACCAAATGTAATCTGGTATGCCCATGACACCCCTCCCTCACTGTTCAATACTCTTGATTTTCCAACAAAAATTTATTTACATAATTTTACTTTTTATAAATTCAGTGTAAGTCTCTCTCTTTTTACCCAAGTTACTGTAGGTTATACCAAATGTAAATCCCTACCACTCCTCCCGCTCTATCATCTTTCCCCTCTCCCAATCCCCCTTGCTCCACTTTTCTCCCTCCCCCTCTCTCCTACAGTTACCTTAAAACATGGGCCACAGTTGCATACCAAAGTGCCCTGATGTGTGGTTCCGACACAGATATGATGGGTTTCTGAGGCAGCTACATATATAAAGTCTGCATTTATGTACAATACTTTTCACTTTTTGTAAAATAATAGACAGTAGATGTAATTCTTCAGCCAGACAGTAGATGTTAGGTTTTACTTTGTTTTTAGATCTGAAGATGATCCAGGGAGATCAAAAATAGTCTTGTATTTAAAAAATGTGCAACTGGGACTGGAAAATAAACAATACATTCCTATTATTTCAAATATCAATATAGTTACCACTGTCTAACAACAAATATGTTGGCAACTGAAAAAACGTGAAATGACAACCTTGTTGCAAAACAAGAATGTAATAATGCTAGAGGGTCACTTTATGAGTAACACAATGATTCTTAATGAAGTACAGCCTTTAAAAGTCCTATGTGTTATACTGGAATTCATGGCATGCTCTACATATGAGACATGGTCATTATTTATGTAAAGACAGATGTGATGTGGCCCAAACTGTTTTAATCCCAATCCATGAAGATGGTCTGTCACTGAACCCGGTCGATATTTGAGTTTTAAATTTTAAAAAAGAAGCAGCTGACAGTCAAACATGCATTTTATGCATACTTGACAGCTGTTAGTAGTTACCTTCCAAAAATGTTCTTTATGAAGACTTGTAGTACACAAGTTTTGCCATTCTCATGGCATTCATTCCCAGCCACAAACCCAACACACACTGCGTTTTGTCACAGTCTCTTACATCAGCAGATTTACCCGTTTTCTTTTATACACAGTTGGTCAAATGAGTTGTGTATATGAAGCATTGTTATATAGCTTGCACACACGTTATGTACCAGTAGTATTAATGAATAACTTTGATCTGCTTATATAGTTGTTGAACTCTGAGTTAAAAAACCCTTTGTTGATCAGTATGCATGCCTATTTCTGTGCAATTAGAAAGACTGCTAGGAAGCTGAATCTCATTTCCATGAAGAGCATTTGAAAGAAAGCTTGTTTACAATTACAATTCTCACCTCCTCTTCTGAGGAATTAAAATTGAACTTAATTTTATGTTTGTTCAGAAACAGTGAATTTCAGATTCAATTATAACAAAATAGTGGGACAAGTTTCCATTAATATGTACATGCAGAACCACGAATTCTGACAGAAATATTGTACACTTTAGTTAAAACTCAAAAAGAATAAACTGCCCAATAATAACCACTGATCAGGAATTACCTTCATTGTGAACTCCTTATTTTCTGCAAATTTTTCATTATTCTTCTGTTGCTGCTTTGAGAGTTCTTCCTGCCATGTTAGTAATATCTGGTAATTACGTTTCCAGCTTAGGTTATTCTGGAACAACAGCTCTGAAAAAAAAAAGGATCTGTTCAGACTTTGTACACAAAAACATTTTGTTCAGGAAACATAATAAATAGTGAACGGCAATCACATCTACTTCTCAGCCCTGACTTGTTTGCTTAACTTGAATCCAAATATGACATAATAAACACTTGGATCTAAATTTCAGGCTAAATTCAGTGTGGAATGGGTAGCAACTAAGAATGTTTAAGGATATAACTCCAAATATTACTGGCAAAACATCACAAAATTACATCAACGGGTACAACAGAGGTATCACAATGAAACTCCATGTTTCTGTCCCTGAACTGATAGTGCCATGATCGTAAGTAACAACATAAGTGATGACACTGTTAGTCATTGCATGTGTGTGTGTGCAGTTTTAGGATACCATTCACAAAGATTTTTGCAAGAGAGATACAACTACTTCAGAGTTCCGGCATCCATTTCGTATATGTTGAAAATAAAGGAGCAGCCTCCTTATAAACATTCAGCAACACTGGTTTATCTCCACTCACAGTAAACCATTTTCAAAAATGAATTTTGTAATGCCAAATTGTTCAGTTTATTCATTTAATAAAACACACACATGAAGTTGTTGAAGTTTTCAATGCAAAGACCAATTTGATGCAGTTCTAAATGCTAGTCTGTCCTGTGCATGTCCCTTCATCTATGTACAACTATTGCAGCCTATATCCTTTTAGCCAACTACAGCTTATCTGTCAGCTAAAGACATTCAACAAAGTAGTTAGGCAATAACTTTTTATTTTTAAGCCCGAACACCATGAAATGAAAAATCCAAGTCAAGAAAAAGAATAGCAATAAAAATCAAAGAGTAAAGAAGACTGCCCATGCGCTCGTCAGCACAGAATAACGCTGCGCTTTACTGCATATGCACAGATGATCTGGCAACTCTCACCCCCCCCCCCCCACCCCCCCCCCCCACCCCCCCCCCCCCCCACACACACACACACGACCACCAATATACAGGGTCATCACTTTAGCCAATTACAGCTTATCTCTGTCCACTAAAGAGATTCAACAAATTTTCACTCCACATAGACACTATTTTCCATGACTTACCCACACACACACACACACACACACACACACACACACACACACACCTTTCCTTCCTTCCAAAATTGACCATTCCTTGATGCCTCATTATGAGTGTCTATCAATCTATGCCTTATTTTTAGTCAAGTTGTGCCACAAAGCTCTTTTCCTTTTCATTTTCTATCTGGTCTATGTTATCTAATCTTCAGCATGCTACTGTAACACCACTTTCAAAATCCACTTTTCTCTTCTTGCATGTACTGTTTGTCATGTTCCATTTCCATAAAAGGCACCACTTCAGACAAGTTCTTTTAAGAAAGACTTCCGAGCACTTAAACTTATACTCAATGTTAATATATTTTCTTTTTCATAGGAGATTTTTTTATTTCCAGTCTGCATTTTATGTCTGCTATACTTCCGCCATGGTCAGTTATTTTGCTGCCAAATAGCAAAATTTGTTTACTACTTTCAGCATCTCAGTTTCAGATCAAATTCCCTCAGCAGCACCATATTTAATTCAGTTAGACTCCATTACCCTTGTTTTAGGTACCTTTGTAAATGTTAATCTTACAATCTCCCTTCAAGAAACCATCCACACGATTCAAGTAATTTTCCAAGTCCTTTGCCATATTTTACAGAATTAAAATGTTCTGAATAAAGCCTCAAAATTTTTTTGCAAAAAGCAAATTTATGCTATCAGAGGTACAGTTTTATGTTTGTACTCTACTGGTTTCAGTCATTACTATCATCTTCAAGAAGAAAAACATTGTACATAAATGGACCACCCATACATTTCCATCATATATGAGCCACACAAATACAGAACATATATAATTTTCATAACAGTCTGTCTCAACACAGTCCACATAAACACGCTGTGCCTTGGCACAATTAGATTCATGCACAATTGGTGATAAACCAACACTTAACACTGTTGGGCTGGCTGGCCACTGTCTGCTATGAGCCACATGACTAGTGCAAACGGCACAACATCCACCGTGCCAAGCACCAGAGCCCTCTGCTATATAAGCACAGTGCAGCAGGTACTCACCTTCAGACTGTGTTCTTATTGTCTACTTGTGTCAGCTTATACGTTTGTTGTTCATTTGTATGTGGAAGAATAAGTGTTGGTTAATTGCGGCTGCACTGTTGTTAACATCCTTCATTATGTTACGACATTTTCCTTTACATAGTCCTTCTACACACTTCTTCCAACTTTCAGACTTCACTTATTTGCGTAGTTACTTGCACACCACCTGTGCCTTTGATAGTCATAATCCTGCTTCTCACTTCTTCAAAGGTTTCTTTAATTTTATTATAAGTGGCATCCATTTTTCCTACCTACATGCATGCTTCTGGAAGTTGCATTTCTTCTCTAGCCATTGCTACACTGTTATTTTACACACTCTCTCTCTCTCTCTCTCTCTCTCTCTCTCTCTCTCACACACACACTTTCCTGCATTCCTTTGTGCCTGCTTTATTTAATATCTTGTATGTTATCCCAGGCCAGGATTTCTGCTGTATCTTGTCTTTTAGGCTAGGTTTCCCTCTGCTGTCTTCATTATTTCATTTTTCAAACTTACCCATTTATCTTCTACTGTATTTATTCCCCACCCCCAAATTCGGGTGATCATTGATTAATGCTGACTTCCTGTGAAACTTTCAACAAACTCTGGTTGTTCCAATTTATCCAAGTCTCTTCACTTAGTTCCCTACTTTTTTGAAATTTCTTCTCCTTTAATCTGCATTTCATAACTGATGAATGATGGTCAGCTCTATTCAATTTACCTTTCTTCAGAGTTAAATCAAACTCTGCAATGTTTAAATTATGCTCTGTAAAAAATTCTACCAGGCACCTTTATCTTTCACTCCTTTCCCAGGTCCAGGTTTTCCCACTCTTCTATTTCATACTATTGATTTCAGTGCCCCAAAGCAATTAATTCTTTGTCTGTCTTAAGTTATGGAATATTTTCTTTCAACTCAGCATATATTTTGTATCAAAATCTTCATCTGCAGAGCTAGTAGGCTTACATACTTTTACTACTGTATTTGTCCATGGCTTTCGTTTATCTAAAACATGATAATCCATTCATTAAGCTGTTCATAATAGTTCAATCAAGATCTTGTTTTCCTATCTATTATTAGACTTACTCCTGCATTACCCCTCTTAGACTTGGTGTTGATAATCTGGTTCTCATCTGACCAAATATCCACCATCACACATCACTAATTTCCATAACATCCCATTTGAATCTATCCATTCCTCTTTTAAACTCCTCTCGCCTACTAAGATAGTTAAGGGATCTAATGTTTCAAATTCCAACCTCCAGAGAACACAATTTGTTTTTTTCTGTAGAAGATATCTTCCCTTGAATAATCCTCACCTGGAAATACAACTTATAATTTACAAGTTAAGTGTAACAGCCAAGTAACACGTTAAGTTGTTGACAGGCACATAACCAAGGATACCAAGGATTTGTTTGTATATCTCCCCCTCAAATGTGTGAGGAGGATGTAATTAGCTAGATGTATAAGGAAAGATGTGATGGGTTTGGAGTCTGAAGGATGTTGGGAGAGAGAGTGTTTGATGGTGGGATATTGGTGTATAGGAAGATGGCAACAATAGTGACAAGCAGAAATTCAGGTGGTAATGGGGATTGGGTGGTTGAGAGTGGGTGATGGAAGTAGTTTGTCTCTTTAATATGGGAGGCTAGGTTATGGGAAATTGGTTGGAGATGTTGATCAAAACTCACCATCTCATTCTGTATACATATAATTACATCCCCATAAATAACTGCTATTCCTCTGGGGAAGCTAAACACACAAATTCACAAAATGACAGCTTCCTATGCCAATCCATTTACAGGCCATCTATAGAGGAAACTTTCCCTGCCACACGAAATCCCTAACCCCTTTTCTGGATCAGATTCACTGATGATATCTTCATGACCTGGACCCAGCGCCAAGGCATCCTACCATCAATTCTACACAACCTCCGTCTCTTCCATTCACTTCACCTGGTTCTCCATCAATTCAACGTGCCACATTCCTCTATGTTGACCTCCTCCTCTCTTATGACTCCATCCACACTCCTCTCCATATCAAGCTGACTAACCACCAACACTACCTGCACTCTGATAGCTGTCATTCCTCCCGCACCAAAAATTCACTCCCGTACCATCTGAGAACTCTAATAGTAGGACACCAAGAACGAAGTGCTTGGATTAAAATGGGTGCCAGACAAGGATGTAGTCTTTTGCCCCTACTATTTAATCCTTACATTGAAAATGCAATGACGGAAAAAGAGTAAGTGCGGGATTAAAATTCAGGGTAATGGAATATTAATGATAAGATTCACTGAGGACATTGCTATCCTCAGTGAAAATGAAGAATTACAGGATATGTTGAACAGAATGAACAGTCTAATGAGTGCAAAATATGGACTGAGAGTAAATCGAAGAAAGACAAAAGTAATGAGAAGCACTGGAAATGAGAACAGTGAGAAACTTAACATAAGAACTGGGGATCAGAAAGTCAAAGAGTTCTATTATCTGGGCAGAAAAATAACCGATGACCAACGCAGAAATGACTACATAAAAAGCAGTCTAGCACTGATATTTCTGGCAAACAAGGTCTACTAGTATCAAACGTAGGCCTCAATTTGAGGAAGAAATTTCTAGAATGTATGTTAGAGCTTCTGAGGGTTTATGTTAGAGCACAGCATTGTGTAGTAGTGAAACATGAACTGTGGGAAAACCAGAACAGAAGAGTATCAAAGAATCTGAGATGTGATACTACAAAAGGATGCTGAAAATTAGGTGGAATGATAGGTAAGGAATCAGGTTCTCCACAGAATCGGCAAGAAAAGGAATATATGGAAAACACCGACAAGGATTCTGAAAATTAGGTGGAATGACAAGGTACGGAATGAGATTCTCCACAGAATCGTCAAGGAAAAGGATATATGGAAAACACTGGCAAGAAGAAGGGGCAGGATGATAGGATACCTGTTAAGACATCAGGGAATAACTTCCATGGTATTAGAGGACACCGTAGATGGTAGAAACTATAGAGGAAGACAGAGATTGGGTTACATCCAGCAAATAATTGAGTACATATGTTGCAAGTGTTACTCTGAGATGAAAAAGTTGGCACAGGGAAGGAACTCATGGCGGGCCATGTCAAACCAGTCAGAAGACTGAGGACTAAAAAAATCTGGCCACCATCTGCAGTGATGAGAATTCCTTTGTCCAGCATGTTGAAGGTCTCCCTAAGGTCTTTACAGACATGCACTATTCCCCCAAACCTAATCCACAGACAGATTTCCCATACCTTATCCTCACACACCCCTAGCTCTCCAACGAACTCTTAGAATCATATGCGAAGGTGCATCCGCCCCGCCCCAATCAACCAGTTTATTCCGGACAGGAAAAACTCAATCACATCCTTCGCCAGGGCTCTGACTGTTTATCATCATGCCTAGGAACAAGGAAGATGTTACAATCCTTTCCACCCCTAACAAAGTGGTACGTTGCCACACATATAATCTACGCACTACCTTGGGCCATACTTACGCAGCACTCCTTGCCAATTGGGTCAATATCTGGGGAAGACAGAGTTATAAAACATGTTCAATACACACACACCCAAAATACTCTTCTTGAGTTCTGCTTAATATCACTGTCACCTTCATTGTTTTGCAGTTGTCCATGTTTTGATGTGACATGACTACCCGTGTCACTCAATTTTCAGCGAAGTGACCCAATGTGACAACTTGTGCTATTCAGTATTTCAGTGAAGTGACTCGATGTGAGCATTTACGCGTGATCACCATCATAGTCTCAATAAAAATTTTTTCACTTTCCTGACCAGTCACATATTTTAGGAAGTGTTCACTGAATACACAGTGGGGCGAAACAAGTGCTGTATCACTGAACAAGGTACAGAGGTGGGCGAGTTGCCAGGACTTAACCCAACTCACTACTACCAATGCCACATCGTCATAACACACCTGCACTGCAACATAACTTAAGAGTGAAATCAAAAATCAAAATAACTTTCCCAAACTTTGTCAGCATACACTTAAGTATGTTAATGTTAACACTGTTAAGTCTCAGAATGATCAAATGAGTAAGTTAGGTAAAATATATGATCTTACGAAAAAAATAAGTAGTGCTGAATAATAGAACTAGAAAGCTAAAAATTGGTCATAATGTGCAAGTGTATGTCAAAATTAGAAGTTATAAGTCTCAACTTGATCAGAGAAATATTTTGGTAAAAATCAAAGTTTTTTACGAACAACTGAAGCAGCTAAATATTAGAATCATAAATCCAAAAATTCATACATAGCCTCAGTTGCACGTAAAAACATTACATAAATGTGACACCAATAAGCTACATGTATTAGTTTTCATATTATTTACTAAAAACCGGATTTGCAATGAAAACATCCTTATTCGTGGTAGATTAAGTATCATTTCTATTTGTAATAGAAAGTTCTAATTATGGCACTTGATTAAATTCATGAAATATTACAGCTGTACCATGTTTCAAGACTGTGGTTCCAAGAAATCTTAAAGAGGCAGCTCAGAGGTCATGTTCTACTATTGATACAGCTCGAAAAATTCTTGCCAGCAAAGTTGAAATGCAGTCCAGCTGAAACTATTTCAGTAACTAAAACAAACTTAATTCTATTTATGTAAACATTAAGAAGATTGTAAATTGTTAAATGACAGAGCTATTAATTAATACCTGTCCAAGAATGGGGCCATTTAGATACTGCTCTGCCTTAGACGGTTGATAGCATATGTTCCATTTGGTGGCCCACTGCATCCCTACATAAATATAGCCAGAGGGGCAGTGCAGTGTAATGGGACAAAACTATAGGAGAACTTTGTGCAGAAGTCAGAGTCCAGAACTACAGCAAAGCCACAGCCAGACAGCAGATGCTGGTCACCAAACTGTAAAATCAACTCCCGTGTCATCAGATCACTTCGCACCAAGATACTGATCCGCTTGTGTCAAACACCTGCATGTGTTGTGCCTCGAATGATGTCACAGCTGGACAGACTTGAATGCGTTACTGGTAAACTGATGAGGACTGTATGCAGTCGCTTGGATTTCACGGAAGTAACTGTTCTGCATGCTGCCCATAATGTTGACAAAACCGTGTGGCAATTGGCAAGATTATTTTCCACATTTAAGGCAAGCGATTAACATCTGGTAATTGGAAGTCAGGATGATATATCATTTTACTTGGAACTTCCTGTAGGGGTCGCCTCTGAACTTTAATAGTGCTGTTTTCGGTAGGGAAATCATTATTATAATATTTTGTGTATGTGAACTTTTACAGAACACAGCAATCAGTTAAAACTCAAGCCTATGTTTGTAGCGATAGGCCTGATCCCGCTGAGTACATAGCAAGTAGGAACATTTTCTTTCAGTGAGCACAAAGAGTACTGTGGACCTGCAGAATGGAAATTATGGTAAACAGTAAAGGTAGGTGTAAAGCAAGCACAGATAATTTAGCTGTCTTTTCATAATGACATAACTAAGTACTGACCTTTTGATTATTACCCGCCACCCCACAGCAGGAGGTTTCAACATTGTTTCTCATGTCATTTCACAAATGTCCAAGATTCTCACGGATGAGGAAATTATGTAAGAGTTGCTACGAACCGATGATGAATAATCTCCATCTGAGGATAGTTCAGAAGGTGAAGAGGACAATGTTGAAATAAGTGAGCCTTATATGTGAGGATAAGTGGATTCAGAAAAGGTTGTTTCTTCAAGTGACGAATCTTCGAATTCATTTTGTTAGTAATAACTGCTACAGGGGTGAATAAAGATGAGTGGACTAAATAGCATATGAAACCAGTTAGTGACAGGGGAAGACCCAAAAGCCATAACATCATTTCTCATAAGCCAGGCACTTTTAGTGCTGGCCATAGCAGCAAAGACTTCAACAGAAATTTGTTCTCTTAATCTTGATCATAAAATGCTTGATTACATTGCTGTGCACACTAATTTGGATGTAATGAACATACGTGGACAGTTTGACAGATCTTGTGAGACACAAGATACAGATAGCAAGTCCTTCTGGGCCTCCCACTACATGCAGGAACTTACAAAGCTTCCCACCTCCATTTCAAAGGAAGGTGGGATAAAGGTGGGCCTGATGTATTTGCAGTTACTATGCCATAAATAAGATCCCTGTTGTTACTTTGCTGTGTACGCTCTGATGACAAAAGCTCTAGAGATGAGAGGAAAAAACTGAAAAGTTAGCTGCTGTGAGCTAACTTATCACACCGTTGCAAGGTAAGTATTTGAAGCTATATACTCCTGGAGAACATGTGACAATTGACACGCAACTAATTCCATTTTGTGGACGATGTTCCTTCTGACAATATCTGTCAAAAAAAAATCCAAAGAAATATGGCATAAAGGTTCTTGGCTTGGTAGACTCCATGATATTTAATCTTGTGAACTTTGAAATATATGTAGGTAAGCAGCAAGATGGTCCTTTCAACAAATCAAACAATCCTTCAGAAATAGTGCAACATCTTGTTATTCCTTCAGAAAGTACTGGCAGAAATATAACTACTGACACCTGGAACACCAGTGTGCCTCTTGTAAGAATTCTACTGAAAAAATGGTTGACATTAGTAGTAACATTATGAAAGGACAAAATATTATATTCCCCCAAAATTTTGGCCCAGTACACAAAGAACTGTAACTTCAAGTCTGTCTGGTTTTACAAAAATGTAACAATGGTGTCATGTGTTCCAGTCTAATCATAATCTGTTGTACTCATCTCCATCTGTAATGATGGAGAGTTTGATGAAGATATAGACCCTCAGAAAAAGCTGGAAGACATGTTTCACAACCATACAAAAGGTGGAGTAGAAGAAACTGTTAAAAAAGGACCAACTTTTGATGTATTCAGTTAATTTAATGAGTTCAGTTTTAATTGAAATTTCTGTAAATTTAACTTCGAACAATTTGTAGCTTCAGCACCTATTATTGTGATGACATACAAGGGGCCGATTTTTGGTCACAAGACAGTCAGTCCATGGCCGAGTTTCAGACGAGTAACCTGTGCTGGTTAGAACAACAACCATGCTCCAACTTAACAGTGTCATAAGTGTTAAACAATTTGGCCCTTTGTAAAAACAATGTCAGTGTCGGCTCCATATGTACCTGTTTATTCTTCAAGAACTGTGAATTATGTGGTTATGTTTTTACTGCTCGTAAATGTTCAACAGTAAACTATTGCAGCAGTATCTGGAGGTTCGCTGGCAAATTATTAATGAGGCTTATGAAAAGTTTAAACAATAGTGCACTAGCCATACATATATAACTGTATTATTGAGGAATTGTGCAAAGTGAAAGTAAAAGTCAGTAAAACATAACTGTGCATCTGTTGGCTATATTGTTTACTGCAGTCGGCATCCAAATTACAAACCCTACTTTTCAGTCAGTGTAGCAAAGCAGTATATCACCACCGAGAGCAAAAAACTAAGAAATAAAGCAGGTGGAACCACTACAACACCTCTGTCCACATTAAATCCAGCAGTCAGAACAGTACATGCATTTCAACAGCTGCCATCTCTTCCACACAAAAATATCCTTCCCATACCACCTGGCCACTTGGGGATGGTGTACCTGCAGTGACAGAAACTCCCTTTGTCAAATACACTGAAGGTCTCACAAAGGCCTTCACAGACAGGCACTATCCCCCAGACCTAGTCCACAGACAACATTTCCCATGCCATATCCCAAAACACTCCTAATCCTCTCACCACCTCCAAGAACCTCTGTCACTCAACATCAGCTAGGACTGGAAAAACTGAACCATGTTCTTCATCAGGGCTTTGATAACCCGTCATCATGCCCTGAAATGATGGACATCCTACCTGGGACCACATTCCGCCCTTCCTAAAGTGGTGTTCTGGTACCCGTCCAACCTCTACAACGTCCTAGTCCATACCTATGCCAATCCCAGTCCCAACCCCTCGTCAGAGGGATCATTTCCTAGAGGAAGACCCAGGTGCAAGACCTGCCCCCATCCACTCACACTTTCCAGTCGTAAGCTTGTCCTACCACATCAGAGGCTTATATACGAGCCTTTTATATTGGTATGACTATTAAGCAGCTTTGCACCGGGATGAATGGCCACTGCCTAGCTATGGCCAAAAACAAAGTGGAACACCTTGTGGCACAACATGCAGCTAACCATAACAAGCTTGATTTCAATGGCTGCTTCACAACCCGGGCCATCTGGATACTCCCCTCTACCACCAGCTTTTCTGAACTGCGCAGATGAGAGTTATCCTTAGAACACATTCTCCACTCCCGAAATTATTCCAGCCTCAACCTACGGTAACCTACTATCGCCACACTCGCCACCCAACAGTTTCTGCCCCCTCTGTCTTATTGCCTCTTCCTAATCCACACCCTCTAAGCCTCACTGTGTGCTGCCCTTTGCCAATGCACCCACCTGTCTTTTTGCCTTCTCCGCTCATCTCCTTTTCCGCAACCCTTCTCTCCCCCACCCCTCCCTTCTCCACAGCCTCTTGATGCTGTGCCTGGCAGCCTTGTCCTGCCATCTAGCACATGAACACCCTCTACGACAGACAGTGCTCTTCTCACGCCCCATTCATACCCTGCTATCCTTCCCCTTCCTAATCCAGATTGCTGCTTTCGTTCACTGCGGCAGTTGCATTCTGGCCAGAATGCCTGAAGACTGCAGTTACGTGTGTGTTAAGTGCACATGCTTGTGCAAATGTGTATGTTTTCCTTTCTCTTCTGAAGAAGGCTTTGGCCAAAAACTCAATGTGTAACAGTCTTTTTGTTGTGCCTGTCTGCAGCTCAAAGTGGAAACTTGTGTGAACAAAATAAAAACAAAATTTGAATGATATTATCATCTCTGTGCCAGACCAAGAATTCCTCCTCCCCCTGTACTTGTAATTACACTGCCAGACAATCTGATATGTACAATACCTTGCAGTTTTAGCATGAATGAAACAGTTACTCCCTTCCCTCCAAATGAAAAACATTATTCATTAAATATTTCAGTGCTACTTATGGGAGACCTAATTTAACAATTAATGCTGAAAGTACACAAGAATTATTAATATGAAAACTTTTGATCTTACAACACAAATGCTCCAAAATGTCAATCAACAACAAAAATGTTTGCATAAAAACAAGATAGGCTATGTCATAGATACAAATATTTAGCAGCTAACTATCCTCGGTTATTCTGGAATTGCTTCTGAACAAAGTGAATCCAGTCTGGAAACAGACAGGCAAAACTGACACACACTGGAAAGACTGTGATTAAACCTTACTACTAGTCTTTGAAACAGACAACATAGATCTGTAAAATGTGAGTTATAATGACATCGTTCTCCAAAATTTTTATCAGCTTGTTGACTAAACAGAGTACTACTATGGACCCCAAACTAAAAAGCTGTAACAAAATTTGACAGTTTACCTTTCAGATGAAGATTGTGCTGCACGACCTCTTCAAGCTTTTTGTGTACCTCTTCTGGACTCAAGTCAGCAGATAGCGGTTCCGGTAAGTTCGATGGTGTCTAAATGCATAGCATAGGAATCATAAAAATTATGGACATAAAAGAGATTGAACTGCGCAATTTTCTCTTGTATGCGTACCTGATAATCTGTCAACATAAGTTCATTAAAACTTGGTGGCTGTGAGACAATAGTAATATCACTTGCAGGCTGTCTTTCAGATTCATGAGGTGATGTTCCCAAAACAACAAACGATCCCTCACTTGACATTGAGGAAAGTGGGTCGTGTCCAGGAGTTTTTGAAGTCTCATCCTTTTCATTGACTTTCACCATTTTAACACTGTAAGCAGAAATTATAGACGTCAGTCACTTGACATGTATTTCTCTTAGTATTATCAACTCTTTTATAAACTAAGACTACTCTTTTTTCCCCAAAAACTGACAGATAAAGACCAAACTCACAATGTAAATATAGAAGTAGTGAACACGACAAAGCCTATATCTTTCTTTACACGTAAGTTGTATTTTCAGCAAAAAGCTCAATATTTCAACACACACACACAAATTTATAATATAAAATTATGGTCACCTCCAGTGCACATGCAAATTCTGCAATCCATTGTAAACATATTCACTTATAATTATCTTACTGAACCATTCCACAACAGAAAATACAGGAACTATGAAAAATATGAGACACGCATTTAGATGCTTTAATTCTATTGTGTGGAATCAGAGTCAGTTTCCTGTTCTATTTTTAGTAGTGTCATGTTAGCATGAATGGTGCACTGTGGCACGAATGGGATGATATTGTCCTTGGGGTGGGGAACTGCCCCTAAAGGCGGAAGAATCAGCAATGATTGACAATATGAGGATGCAGAAGGCAGTGGAAACCACAGCACTAAAGATATGTAACATGCATCCACAAGACTTGTAGCCCGTAACTGAAAAAAAATGTCACAATGATCTCTCCATTGGCAAAAAGATTCTGGAATAGTCCCTCATTTGGAGCTCTGGGATGGGAGTGCCAAAGGGGAGATGACCATGTGAAGAAGATTGAATAACCATCGAAACGGTAATGTTCTACAAATCAGGGCGTGGAATGTCAGAATCTTGAACAAGGTAATGAAGCTAGAAAATCTGAAAAGGGAAATGCAAAGACTCAATCTACATGTAGTAGGGTCAGTAAAGTGAAATGGACAAAAGACAAGGATTTCTGGTCAGTTGAGTATAGTATAACAGGAATAGGATTTGTTATGAATAGAAAGGTAGGGCAAAGAGTGTGTTACTGCGAACAATTCAGTGATAGAGTTGTTCTTATCGGAAATGACAGCAAACCAACACTGACAATGATAATTCAAGTATACGTGCCGACGTCGCAAGCTGAAGAGCCAGAGAAATTATATGAGGATAAAGAGTAATACAGAACGTAAGAGGAGAAGAAAACTAATAGTCACGGAGACCTGGAATGCAGATGTAGGGAAAGGAGTAGAAGAAAAGGTTACAGGAGAATATGGGCTTGGGACAAGGAATGAGAGTGGAGAAAGACTAATTGAGATCTGTAATTAATTTCAACTAGTAATAGCGAATATCTTGTTACGGAATCACAGGAGGAGGAGGTATACTTGGTAAAGGATGGGTGATACGGGAAGATTCCAGTTAGATTACATCATGGTCAGACAGAGATTCCAAATTCAGATACTGGATTGTGAGACATACCCACGAGCAAATGTAGACTCAGATCATAATACAGCAGTGATAAAGAACAGGCTGAAGTTTAAGAGACTAGTCAGGAAGAATCAATAAGCAAAAAAGTGGAATAAGGAATACTAAGCAATGAAGAGATACATTTTAAGTTTTCTAAGGCTATAGATGCAGCAATAAGGAATAGCTCAATAGGTAGTACAGCTGAAGAGAAACATTCTAAAAAGGGCAATTACACGAGTTGGAAAGAAAAACATAGGTACACAGAAGGTAACTGTGAAGAAACCATGGGTAACTGAAGAAATACTTCAGTTAATCGATGAAAGAAGGATGTACAAAAACGTTCAGGGAAATACAGAAATACAAGACACTGAGGAGAGAAATAAATAGGGAGTGCAGGGAAGCTAATACAAAATGGCTCCAAGAGAAGTGTGAAGAAATCGAAAAAGAAATGGTTGTCAGAAGGACTGACTCAGCATACAGGAAAGTCAAAACAACCTTCAGTGAAATTAAAAGCAATGGCGGTAACATTAAGAGTACAATGAAAATTCCACTGTTAAAAGCAAAGGAGAGAGCGGATAGATGGACAGAGTACACCGAAAGCCTCTATGAGGGGGAAGTTATGTCTGATGAGACAGAAGAAGAAACAGGAGTCGATTTAGAAGAGAGCTTTGGAGAGAATTTATAAAATCATTGAAGGAAGTGGCAACAAAACAGCTATTCACATTGGTGTGTATTAACATGACTAGTCTGGCGACATACCATCTGGCTTTGGGAAAAATATTATCCACACAATTCCGAAGACTACAAGGTCTGACAAGTGTGAGAATTTTGCACAATCAGCTTAAAAGTTCATGCATCCAAGTTGCTGACAACAATAATATACAGGAGAATCGAAAAGACAATTGAGGATGCACTAGATGACAATCAGTTTGGCTACAGGAAATGTAACGGCACCCGAGACGCAATTCAGACGTTGAGGTTGGTAATGGAAGCAAGCCCAAGCAAAACCAAAACATGTTCATAGGATTTGTCGACCAGAAAAAGTGTTCAGCAATGTAAAATGGTGCAAGATGTTCAAAATTCTGAGAAAAATAGGGATAAGCTGTAGGGAGAGACGGGTAATATACAATATCTAAAAGAACCAAGAGGGAATAATAAGAGCAAAAGACCAAGAAGGGAGTGCTCGGATTCAAAAGGATGTAAGACAGGGATGTAGTCTTTCGCACCTACTTTTCAATCTGTACATCGAAGAAGCAATGATGGAAATAAAAGAAAGATTCAGGATTGGAATTAAAATTTAAGGTGAAAGGATATCGATGATATGATTCATTGATGACATTGCTATCCTGAGTGAAAGTGAAGAAGAATTATAGGACGTGCTGAATGGAATGAACAGTCTAATGAGTGCAGAATATGGAGTGACAGTAAATCTAAGAAAGCCAAAAGCAATGAGAAGTAGCAGAAATGAGAACAGCGAGGAACTTAACATCAGAATTGAGGTCACAAAGTAGAGGAAGTTCTCTACCTAGGTAGTAAAATAACCATTCCAGTTAGCAAGCAAGAAATCGAAGTCAGACTAGCACTGGCAAAAATGGCATTCCTCGCCAAGACAAGCCTACTGGTCTCAAACTTAGGTCTTAATTTGAGGAAGAAATTTCTGAGAATGTATGCTTGGGTCACAGCATTGATTGTATGGTAGTGAAAGATGGACTGTGGGGGAAAACCGTAACAGAAGAGAATCAAACCATTTGAGATGTGGTGCTAGAGACAAATGTTGGAAATTAGGTGGACTGATAAGGTACAGAATGAGGAGGTTCTGAACAGAATCAGAGAGGATAGGGGGACACTGACAAGGAGGCAGAACAGAATGGTACAACATCTGTTAAGACATCAGGGAATGGCCTCAATGGTGCTAGAGGGAGCTGTAGAGAGCAAAAACTGCAGAGGAATACAGAGATTGGAATACATCCATCAAATAATTGAGGACATAGGTTGCGAGTGCTACTCTGAGATGAAGAGGTTGCCACAGGTGAGGTATTCATGGCAGACAGCATCAAACCAGTCAGAAGATTGATGACTAAAAAAAAAATCTTCTCCCACAGTTACGACAATTTCATGAACAGACAGATAACAAAGATTTTATTTGTCATCAGTGTTTTGGAATAATCATATGGCAGCTGCTTCATGGTAATGATCAGAGGAAATTTTTAACTGTATATGGATAGCGCCAGGAAACACAAATATCATCATCCAAGACTCGCAACACATCATATTACCTTTCCACTTATTACGCAGCTGATAAGACTGAAAAACTGATTGTACCAAGAAAATTCATTCACTCACAATTTTTGAAAAGCACATCAAGAACAATATTTCAAATACAAGAGAGCAATGCAGTTGACAGAGTAATGTTGTTTCCCCTTGCCTTGACAAAACTGGACAGAGGATAGAAATCTATCAATTTGTTTAGGCTTCATTTTCACTCCTTGATCAAAATAGCAGTACTTTTAAATATTATTATTATTTCTTTCTTTTCTCAGACGTTATGTCTGGTCAAAAATGGAAAGTGACATGGACCTTGATCAAGCGTGACTTCCTTTTGACTGTACGGTATATGTTATATTGCATTTAGGAACTTTTGGGTAATTGAACATGTATCAATAATTACGGATTTCTGTAGTTGTATATATAAGTTTGGATGTAGCTGTATTGCATTGATGTACTGGTAGACATTGTGTGGTATGACTCCTGTAGTTGATAGTATAATTGGTATAATGTCAACTTTATCCTGATGCTACATGTCCTTGACTTCCTCAGCCAGTTGGATGTATTTTTCAATTTTTTCTCCTGTTTTCTTTTGTATATTTGTTGTATTGGGTATGGATATTTCGATTAGTTGTGTTAATTTCTTCTTTTTATTGGTGAGTATGATGTCAGGTTTGTTATGTGGTGTTGTTTTATCTGTTATAATGGTTCTGTTCCAGTATAATTTGTATTCATCATTCTCCAGTACATTTTGTGCTGCATACTTGTATGTGGGAACGTGTTGTTTTATAAGTTTATGTTGTAAGGCAAGCTGTTGATGTATTATTTTTGCTACATTGTCATGTCTTCTGGTGTATTCTGTGTTTGCTAGTATTGTACATCCGCTTGTGATGTGATCTACTGTTTCTATTTGTTGTTTGCATTTATCTGTTGTGGTATTGGGATCTTTAATAATATGCTTGCAGTAATATCTGGTGTTTATTGTTTGATCCTGTATTGCAATCATGAATCCTTCCGTCTCACTGTATATATTGCCTTTTCTTAGCCATGTGTTGGATGCGTCTTTATCGATGTGTGGCTGTGTTAGATGATAGGGGTGCTTGCCATGTAGTGTTTTCTTTTTCCAATTTACTTTCTTCGTATCTGTTGATGTTATGTGATCTAAAGGGTTGTAGAGGTGGTTATGAAATTGTAGTGGTGTAGCCGATGTATTTATATGAGTGATTGCTTTGTGTATTTTGCTAGTTTCTGCTCGTTCTATAAAGAATTTTCTTAAATTGTCTACCTGTCCATAATGTAGGTTTTTTATACCGATAAATCCCCTTCCTTTATCTGTTTTTTTCCACCGCTTCTATGCAGTCGCTGTGGTTATCCAATATGTAATCTTCTTGTTTAGTGTGTTTTCCCTTGACTACGCTATTTTTCTTACATTTGTCTGTTCCAAAAGCCATATAAATATCATTGCTGAATACTTCCGTTATCTTTAGTAATTGGTTGAGTTGTTGATTTGTTGCTGCCAGTAGTTTTAGATCATCCATGTATAGCAAATGTGTGATTTTGTGTGGGTATGTTCCAGTAATATTGTATCCATAATTTGTATTATTTAGCATGTTGGATAGTGGGTTCAGAGCAAGGCAGAACCAAAAAGGACTTAATGAATCTACTTGGTATATTCCACGCTTAGTCTGTATCGGCTGTGATGTGATATTATTTGAAATTGTTTGGATATTAAGTGTGGTTTTCCAATTTTTCATTACTATGTTTAGGAACTGCATCAATTTAGGATCTACTTTGTATATTTCCAATATTTGTAGTAACCATGAGTCGGGTACACTATCAAAAGCTTTTTGGTAATCAATGTATGCGTAGTGTAGCGACCTTTGTTTAGTTTTAGCTTGATATGTCACCTCTGCATCTATTATCAGTTGCTCTTTACATCCTCGTGCTCCTTTGCAACAGCCTTTTTGTTCTTCATTTATAATTTTGTTCTGTGTTGTATGTGTCATTAATTTCTGTGTAATGACTGAAGTTAATATTTTGTATATTGTTGGTAGGCATGTTATGGGGCGATATTTAGCTGGGTTTGCTGAGTCTGCTTCATCTTTAGGTTTCAGATAAGTTATTCCTTGTGTAAGTGTATCAGGGAATGTGTATGGGTCTACAGTGTAACTGTTAAAATAATTTATATTTAAAAACAAAGATGATGTGACTTACCATACGAAAGCACTGGCATGTCGATAGATACACAGACAGACACATATATACACACAAAATTCAAGCTTTCGCAACAAACTGTTGCCTCATCAGGAAAGAGGGAAGGAGAGGGAAAGACGAAAGGAAGTGGGTTTTAAGGGAGAGGGTAAGGAGTCATTACAATCCCCCTAAGGTAAGTCTTTCCGGTCCCGGGATTGGAATGACTCCTTACCCTCTCCCTTAAAACCCACTTCCTTTCGTCTTTCCCTCTCCTTCCCTCTTTCCTGATGAGGCAACAGTTTGTTGCGAAAGCTTGAATTTTGTGTGTATATATGTGTCTGTTTGTGTTTCTATCGACCTGCCAGCGCTTTCGTATGGTAAGTCACATCATCTTTGTTTTTAAATATATTTTTCCCGCGTCGAATGTTTCCCTCTATTATATTGTTAAATAATTTAGTTAGATGTGAATGTGTTGAGGTGAACTTCTTTAGCCAGAAATTTGCTATTTTATCTTTTCCAGGGGCTTTCCAATTGTGAGTAGAATTAATTGCTTGAGTGACTTCGTGTTTCAAAATTATCACTTCAGGCATTTGTGGTATCATCTTGTATGTATCTGTTTCTGCTTGTATCCACCGTGCATGCCTGCTATGTTGTACCAGGTTTGACCATACGTTGCTCCAGAAGTGTTCCATGTCAGCTGAAATTTTTCTTCTATATCTGCAGATGACGAAGAAATTGAAGAAATGTATGATGAAATAAAAGAAATTATTCAGATTGTGAAGGGAGACGAAAATTTAATAGTCATGGGTGACTGGAATTCGAGTGTAGGAAAAGGGAGAGAAGGAAACATAGTAGGTGAATATGGATTGGGGGACAGAAATGAAAGAGGAAGCCGCCTGGTCGAATTTTGCACAGAGCACAACATAATCATAACTAACACTTGGTTTAAGAATCATGAAAGAAGGTTGTATACATGGAAGAACCCTGGAGATACTAAAAGGTTTCAGATAGATTATATAATGGTAAGACAGAGATTTAGGAACCAGGTTTTAAATTGTAAGACATTTCCAGGGGCAGATGTGGACTCTGACCACAATCTATTGGTTATGACCTGTAGATTAAAACTGAAGAAACTGCAAAAAGGTGGGAATTTAAGGAGATGGGACCTGGATAAACTAAAAGAACCAGAGGTTGTACAGAGATTCAGGGAGAGAATAAGGGAGCAATTGACAGGAATGGGGGAAAGAAATACAGTAGAAGAAGAATGGGTAGCTCTGAGGGATGAAGTAGTGAAGGCAGCAGAGGATCAAGTAGGTAAAAAGACAAGGGCTAGTAGAAATCCTTGGGTAACAGAAGAAATATTGAATTTAATTGAGGAAAGGAGAAAATATAAAAATGCAGTAAATGAAGCAGGCAAAAAAGAATACAAACGTCTCAAAAATGAGATCGACAGGAAGTGCAAAATGGCTAAGCAGGGATGGCTAGAGGACAAATGTAAGGATGTAGAGGCCTATCTCACTAGGGGTAAGATAGATACCGCCTACAGGAAAATTAAAGAGACCTTTGGAGAAAAGAGAACCACTTGTATGAATATCAAGAGCTCAGATGGCAACCCAGTTCTAAGCAAAGAAGGGAAAGCAGAAAGGTGGAAGGAGTATATAGAGGGTCTATACAAGGGCGATGTACTTGAGGACAATATTATGGAAATGGAAGAAGATGTAGATGAAGATGAAATGGGAGATATGATACTGCGTGAAGAGTTTGACAGAGCACTGAAAGACCTGAGTCGAAACAAGGCCCCCGGAGTAGACAATATTCCATTGGAACTACTGACGGCCGTGGGAGAGCCAGTCCTGACAAAACTCTACCATCTGGTGAGCAAGATGTATGAAACAGGCGAAATACCCTCAGACTTCAAGAAGAATATAATAATTCCAATCCCAAAGAAAGCAGGTGTAGACAGATGTGAAAATTACCTAACTATCAGCTTAATAAGTCACAGCTGCAAAATACTAACACGAATTCTTTACAGACGAATGGAAAACCTAGTAGAAGCCAACCTCGGGGAAGATCAGTTTGGATTCCGTAGAAACACTGGAACACGTGAGGCAATACTGACCTTACGACTTATCTTAGAAGAAAGATTAAGGAAAGGCAAACCTACGTTTCTAGCATTTGTAGACTTAGAGAAAGCTTTTGACAATGTTGACTGGAATACTCTCTTTCAAATTCTAAAGGTGGCAGGGGTAAAATACAGGGAGCGAAAGGCTATTTACAATTTGTACAGAAACCAGATGGCAGTTATAAGAGTCGAGGGGCATGAAAGGGAAGCAGTGGTTGGGAAGGGAGTAAGACAGGGTTGTAGCCTCTCCCCGATGTTGTTCAATCTGTATATTGAGCAAGCAGTAAAGGAAACAAAAGAAAAATTCGGAGTAGGTATTAAAATTCATGGAGAAGAAATAAAAACTTTGAGGTTCGCCGATGACATTGTAATTCTGTCAGAGACAGCAAAGGACTTGCAAGAGCAGTTGAATGGAATGGACAGTGTCTTGAAAGGAGGATATAAGATGAACATCAACAAAAGCAAAACAAGGATAATGGAATGTAGTCTAATTAAGTCGGGTGATGCTGAGGGAATTAGATTAGGAAATGAGGCACTTAAAGTAGTAAAGGAGTTTTGCTATTTGGGGAGCAAAATAACTGATGATGGTCGAAGTAGAGAGGATATACAATGTAGGCTGGCAATGGCAAGGAAAGCGTTTCTGAAGAAGAGAAATTTGTTAACATCCAGTATTGATTTAAGTGTCAGGAAGTCATTTCTGAAAGTATTCGTATGGAGTGTAGCCATGTATGGAAGTGAAACATGGACGATAAATAGTTTGGACAAGAAGAGAATAGAAGCTTTCGAAATGTGGTGCTACAGAAGAATGCTGAAGATTAGATGGGTAGATCACATAACTAATGAGGAAGTATTGAATAGGATTGGGGAGAAGAGAAGTTTGTGGCACAACTTGACCAGAAGAAGGGATCGGTTGGTAGGACATGTTCTGAGGCATCAAGGGATCACCAATTTAGTATTGGAGGGCAGCGTGGAGGGTAAAAATCGTAGAGGGAGACCAAGAGATGAATACACTAAGCAGATTCAGAAAGATGTAGGTTGCAGTAGGTACTGGGAGATGAAAAAGCTTGCACAGGATAGAGTAGCATGGAGAGCTGCATCAAACCAGTCTCAGGACTGAAGACCACAACAACAACATCTAACATGTGTGTCACTTCGTGTTCTATTTGTGCTTGTTCTGGTGGCTGTCTTAAGATTTCGTTTTCCTCTGATTGTTTAATTGATGCCGCCTGTTCTTTGTTTGTTTGCTCTGGGATGTTTCAGTCCATTACTGTATTTTCTTCTTCTTCTGATTGCACATTATTTTGTTCCAGTATTTGTTGTACTTGTTGTTTGATGTTTTCTAATTCTGACTGGGGTATCCTGTTATTTTTTATTATTACACGGATCTGATCAGCTAGTCGTTGTTCTGTTAAAAATTTTAATTCTGGGTATCTGGTAATAAATGTTGTGTATGCTTGTGATCTGTATCCAGTTGTGTTGGTTCCTAGGTTTGTTGTTTGGTAATAACAGAACATGAGGTGTCGATTAACTTCATCTGACCATCTCATCCTCTGTTTTTGTTTTCCTTCTAGGGTGGTTGCAGGAAGCATTTCCTGCAAAACACCTCTATTTGGATTTAAATCATTTTACAGTTGGCTAGCAGTGTCGTTACCATTGTGGGCGGGCATAGGGTTCAAGCGTCGTCCCCGACCATGATGCCCCTTGTCCGAGGCTTGTTTAGTTCTGTCCTGAACCAACTAATCACACTAAAAGGGGGGTTAGCCCTATTAGTGGTTTGTTCTTTTCGTCGCCTTTTACGACTGGCAGAACATACCGGAGGCCTATTCTTTCCCCGGGCCTCCACAGGGTTTATTATCATTATTTTCTTCTTTCCTTTCTCAGACCTTAGGTCTGGTTAAAAATGGAAAGTGACGCGGACCTTGATCAAGCGTGACTTCCTTTTAACTGTACGGTATATGTTATATTGCATTTAGGAACTTTTGGGTAATTGAACATGTATCAATAATTACAGATTTCTGTAGTTGTGTATATACGTTTGGATGTAGCTGTATTGCGTTGATGTACTGGTGGACATTGTGTGGTCTGACTCCTGTAGTTGATAGTATAATAGGCATAATGTCAACTTTATCCTGATGTCACATGTCCTTGACTTCCTCAGCCAGTTGGATGTATTTTTCAATTTTTTCTCCAGTATTATTCTGTATATTTGTTGTATTGGGTATGGATATTTCAATTAGTTGTGTTAATTTCTTCTTTTTATTGGTCAGTATGTTGTCAGGTTTGTTATGTGGTGTTGTTTTATCTGTTATAATGGTTCCGTTCCAGTATAATTTGTATTCATCATTCTCCAGTACATTCTGTGGTGCATACTTGTATCTGGGAACGTGTTGTTTTATTAATTTATGTTGTATGGCAAGTTGTTGATGTATTATTTTTGCTACATTGTCATGTCTTCTGGTGTATTCTGTGTTTGCTAGTATTGTACATCCGCTTGTGATGTGATCTACTGTTTCTATTTGTTGTTTGCAAAGTCTGCATTTATCTGTTGTGGTATTGGGATCTTTAATAATATGCGTGCTGTAATATCTGGTGTTTATTGTTTGATGCTGTATTGCAATCATGAATCCTTCCGTCTCACTGTATATATTGCCTTTTCTTAGCCATGTGTTGGATGCGTCTTGATCGATGTGTGGTTGTGTTAGATGATACGGGTGCTTGCCATGTAGTGTTTCCTTTTCCAATTTACTTTCTTTGTATCTGTTGATGTTATGTGATCTAAAGGGTTGTAGAAGTGGCTATGAAATTGCAGTGGTGTAGCCGATGTATTTATATGAGTGATTGCTTTGTGTATTTTGCTAGTTTCTGCTCGTTCCATAAAGAATTTTCTTAAATTGTCTACCTGTCCATAATGTAGGTTTTTTATGTCGATAAATACCTTTCCTCCTTCCTTTCTGCTTAATGTGAATCTTTCTGTTGCTGAGTGTATGTGATGTATTCTATATTTGTGGCATTGTGATCATGTAAGTGTATTGAGTGCTTCTAGGTCTGTGTTACTCCATTTCACTACTCCAAATAAGTAGGTCAATATTGGTATAGCATAAGTATTTATAGCTTTTGTCTTGTTTCTTGCTGTCAATTCTGTTTTCAGTATTTTTGTTAATCTTTGTCTATATTTTTCTTTTAGTTCTTCTTTAATATTTGTATTATCTATTCCTATTTTTTGTCTGTATCCTAGATATTTATAGGCATCTGTTTTTTCCATCGCTTCTATTGAGCCGCTGTGGTTATCCAATATGTAATCTTCTTGTTTAGTGTGTTTTCCCTTGACTATGCTATTTTTCTTACATTTGTCTGTTCCAAAAGCCATATTTATATCATTGCTGAATACTTCTGTTATCTTTAGTAATTGGTTGAGTTGTTGATTGGTTGCTGCCAGTAGTTTTAGATCATCCATGTATTATTACGAGGGCCGTTCAGAAAGTAACCTCCGGTTGATTTAAAAAAATACACCAAGTTAAATAAAAATATTTTAATATATACATCTTACAACTACATCTTTGCACTATTTTTCTACATAGTCTCCATAGCGATTGAGGCACTTATCGTATCGCTTCACAAGCTTTGAAATTCCTTCTGCATAAAAATCACCCGCTTGTGCCTGGAGCCAGCCTGTGACCGCATCTTTGAGCTCTTCGTCGTCATCAAACCGCTGTGACCCGAGCCATTTCTTCAAATGCATGAAGAGGTGATAATCACTTGGCGCCAGATCTGGGCTGTAAGGTGGATGGTTGATAACGTCCCACTTGAAGGACTCAAGAAGGGCCGTTGTTCTGCGAGCAGAGTGAGGACGGGCGTTATCGCGCAAAAAAACGATACCGGAAGTCAGCATACCACGGCGTTTGTTCTGTATAGCCCGTCGTAACTTTTTTATTGTTTCACAGTACACGTCTTGATTAATGGTCGTACCACGTTCCATGAATTCAACCAACAACACCCCTTTGGCATCCCAAACCACCGTTGCCATCAGTTTTCTGGCAGAAAATTCTTGCAAGGCTTTTCTTAGTTTGGTAGGCGAATTTGAATGTGCCCAAATCTTTGATTGTTCTCTTGCCTCAGGGTTCACGTACTTAATCCAGGTTTCGTCACCGGTGACGATTCTGTTTAACAATGGTTCTCCTTCGTCCTCATAACGTGACAGAAAGTCTAATGCAGAGGCCATTCTTTGAGTTTTGTGGTGGTCGGTAAGAATTTTGGGCACCCATCGTGCACAGAACTTACGGTAACCCAATCTTGCTGTCACTATCTCGTACAAGAGAGTCTTAGAAATCTGTGGAAAACCAGTAGACAACTCCGACATTGAGAAACGTCGATTTTCACGAACTTTTGCATCAACTGTCTGAACGAGTTCGTCAGTCACCAATGATGGTCTACCACTCCTCTCTTCATCATGAATGTTTTCTCGTCCACTTTTAAATAAACGTACCCATTCACGGACAACTCCTTCACTCATAACTCTTGGTCCGTACACGGCACAAAGCTCACGATGAATAGCTGCTGCAGAATATCCTTTGGCTGTAAAAAACCTTATGACAGCACGCACTTCACATTTGGCGGGGTTTTCTATTGCAGCACACATTTCAAACTGCCACAAAAACTAAACTAGCGCAGGTACGACGTTCACTCGACCACGGCTTGATGCCGACTGACCTGTTGAGTGCGTGAACGCACAGATGGCGTCGCTACTCCCCCCACAACCCGCACTGTGACCAATTGGAGGTTACTTTCTGAACCGCCCTCGTATTATTATTATTATTATTATTATTATTAAATACTATCGAAGTGTGGTTCTCACAAGCATGCTGTACCAAAGACTGCAGTGGATTCCACTAAATGTTTCTGTTTGTAAGGCAATTAATAAATAAAACAAGCCTACACAACTTTTTCCAATAAAATTTTATTTATATTATTACATCAAAGTATTTCATAAACTATCATTTATACCAATGGCTTTCATCAACATGATCTAGTTACTACTTGTTCTGTGCCACATTCAGACAATATAAAGTACAATTTCATCCTGTTCCTAGAGTCAGTTTGTCAAGTAAGTAATTAAATTCTAATTTTGACTGGATAACAGGCGTGGGGACTGATATACTTTATTGATATATTTTATATTAATTTCTACTGGCTGGTATCACAAAATGTGATTAAGCCAGTGCAGTGAATTGTACTTTGCTCACAGCAGCCAATACAACATTCAGTGTGTTACATTCATTCGACCACAATGTTTACTGACATTCTTAACTGGACCGCCTCGTGAGCTCTGTCAGCTGTAGGCCAGCTACTGCCAAGAACCGAGATTATGGAAGCCCCCATCTGTTGTCGCGATCTGCATTGGCAGACTGTTTCACAATGTAAATTGCGTCTTTTGTCTTTCTCTCCACAGTACATGGCTGCCTAGCAAGTATACAGTTTCCTGCAACTGTGTAGTGGTACTGCACTTGCTATGATGCACCACCACTGCAGTACATGACGTGTTCCGTTAGGTATGTGCTAACATGCCTGTAACATCAATATAAACTATTCCACACGTGCAATTCACTCCATAGCTTCCAAACGAGTACAGCTTGTCAACAGGGTCCTTTGTAGAATCTAGTGCATCTCTCATGTTGTTTCTGTTTCAGCAAAATGCCTTGAAATCCACTAAGTGGAGCACTTTTTCCCCATGTTTGGCTGATGTCCTGTATATATATAGCAGGAGGACAACATGATTTTATTCAGTCTTCTGGTTTTGTTTTTTGCTGCCATTATGCTGCAATATGTCATGTTATCAATAGCTATTAGTTCTCATATTAGATTGCAATTACAGAAATTCTGTCTTCAAATGTCATATGTTGCTGATCCCACGCGAAATTTTGGTCAATTTATGCAGTACAGGATTCTTCACTTTGGACGACGGTGAAAGATGGTATGCAGGTATTTGTCAATGTTAGTAGGTTCCTTGTTCATTGTGCAGCTGAATGAGCTAACAGGCTACAAACATTGTTAGCCACCTCAGGTGAAAGATGTGCTTTGTTGAGCTCTATAGTTTTTGCTGCTTATCATGGAACAAACAGATGATAAAGTGTTCATGTTTGGGACACTGATGTAGAAGATATCACAAAATCTGCTAAGTATAAAATTTCAAATTTTACACATTTATGTACATATACAAGCTGAGTTCTTGATTTCTATTGTATACAAGTGGGGCAATGTGTGTAAAAAAAATTTTCTCATGGAAAATCTAGATTCTAACATTATCCACACAAACTAAACATGCTGTTTGTGTCATTTTCCCATTATCCTTCACTAACTGTACCCAAATATGTGGATGTATTATGACATGTTGTGTGTTTTCGAACACTGAGTACCGCAAAAAACACAATTTGTACTATGTCATCAGTTGTAACTGCACTTTACCATTTGCCCCCTTCCCTTAAGCAAAATACACTCTCTACACAAATTTTGCCACTGGCACTCCTCTCAGCTTGGCACTCCAAGTGGCCACTTTTGTTACTCGGGCCTTAAACTGGAGCTGAGTACAGTTGGCATTCTATAAATTTTAGTTTGCAGCAACATTTGGCTTGGAATATCATTTACCTTTAAAAGCAGTATAGGCAATTACATAATGAGAGCAAGTTTCTATCTTTTTCAGTTTGTTAACCAGTTTCTTAAGGAAGTATTGGAAAGTCTACAACTGTAACATAAATATAGTTGTAACAAAAACAAATGCTGTGGCATGTTAGTATCTCTTACATTGTGGTTCATTTATTTTTCCCCTTCAATAGCAGTGTATATTCTCTACATTTGGCACTAATATCTCAACTTCTGAGTTTGTTGGAGAAATTCACTAGTGAGCATAACTCCAACACAACAAAAGTTAAAAATTAAAATTTTCAAAGTAGCTTCATGCCTTTTAACCCATGTTTTTCCTCTTGATAAAATATAATATCAAAGTGTTAATCGCTTCAGTTCTTAAGAAGAACTTGAAAACCCTATAGTGCAACAAATCCTGCAATTAATAAGAATCAGTTACCATATTTCAAAGTTCTTTGTTTATTGTTCTAATAAACACTGCAGCAGCCACAATGCAATCCCACTATGAATGTTGTTCTTGGGCACGGGACAAGTTAGTTACTGTTTGTAAGTTGGATATTACTTTGACTGCTTACAAGTGACTGGAAGTTGCTGTGAATGGGTGTGTTACTGAGAGATATGATGCTTTGGTCTTCAGTTCACAGAATGGTTTGATGCAGTTCTCCACAGTACTCTCTCCTGTGCAAGCTTCCTCATATCCAAGTAACTACTGCAACCTACATCCATTGAAAACTGCTTACTGTATTCATTCTTGTGTCTCCTCCTACAATTTTTAACCCCCCCCCCCCTCCCACACACACACACACACACACACACACACACACACACACACACACACACACACACACATATATACTGTTCCCTCCAACACTCCCTCCCTTGATGTCTCACTGTGACTTATCACCTGATCCCTTCTTTTAGTGAAGTTATAACACAAGTTTCTTTTCTCCTTAATTATAGTCAGTTCCTCCTCCTCATCAGTTATGTGATCTATGCACCTAATCTTCAGTATTCTTCTGCAGCACCACATTTTAAAAGCTTCTTTTCTCTTCTTCTCTGAACTGCTTATCATCTGTGTTTCACCTCCACCCAAGACTACACTACAGATAAATATCTTCAGAAAATACTTCCTAACACTTAAATTTATATTCAATGTTAACAAATCTCTCTTCTTTTCTTGCCATTGTCAGTCTACATTTTATATCCTCTCTACTTCATCAATCCTCAGTTATTTTGCTGCTCAAATAGCGAAACTCATCTACTACTTTCAGAGTCTTGGTTCCTACTCTAATTAGCTCAGCATTGCCTGATTTAATACAATTATATTCCATTACCCTTGTTTGGCTTTTGTGGATGTTCATCTTATATCTTCCTTTCAAATCTTTGCCCATTTCATTAAACTGCTTTCCCAAGCCCTTTGCTGTCTCTGACAGAATTTCAGTGTCTACAGCATGCCTCAAGCTTTCATTTCTTCTCCCTTAAATTTAATTCCTTCTCCAATTTTTTTTCTGAATGACATGTATTTGAGGTAATAAAGGTACATCAAATACTATCCTCTTCCATAAATATTATTTCCTCTCCAGAAAATACAGGACCTATCATGATTCACCGACTTGATTACCATGATGATGATTGGTTTGTCAAGTGCTGAACTGTGCGGCCATCAGCACCCATACAAAGCCCCAATTTTTACACAGTCCAATCTAGCCATCGTTACGAATGATGATGATGAAATGATGAGGACAACACAAACACCCAGTCCCCAGGCAGAGAAAATCCCCAACCCGGCCAGGAATTGAACCTGGTACTCCATGATCCAGAGGCAGCAACACTAGCCTCTAGACCCGACTGACTTAATTATGAATGGCATGTCAGTTGTCAGTTTAGTGCCGCTGTACAGAGGAGTCAGAGACCAGGGGGAACACAGTGTACAATGCCTATCCCCCTAATCAACAAGTCTGGGGTGCCATCTTCCACTGAAACTGAAACTGAGGCAGTGTGACAAACTTCACCTGTCAGGAAACCTCTCTCTCCTCTGTCACGAAGAAGCAAGTACTGGAGAGAAGGAGGCAGTTAACTGCTGGTAATTTGAGCAAACAACGGATAATGGTCCTCCTCAGAACAATTTCAGCAAGGGATAAGAAGGATCATCTTGTGTACTCAACTTGTATGCTTGGGGGCCACATTCAATATGCTTAAGAGGCTGCTCCAGCAGACACTGTGGAAACAGGGTGCAACCAGCTGTATACTGTGGTGCATGTTGGGATGAATGATACCTGTTGCCCGGGCTCCAAATTCATACTTGGCTCATTCCAGCAACTGGCACAGAAGGTTGAGGAGACGAGAACTGCTCATGAAATTTCAATTAAGTTCACATCTATAACTCTGCCCCCAGAACTGACTGTGGTTCCTTGGTCCTGAGTAAAGTGTAAGTTTTGAACTAGATACTTCGAATGATATACGACAAGCGAGGTTGTGACTTCCTACAATTGTGGAACTGTTGGATACAACTGACAGCCTTGAGTTGAGGTCCTTTTGGGTACGTCTGTATCAAAAGGATACACTAATGTGAAGTGGAGGTGGTGTATTTGTTGCAGCAGACGTGAAATTCAAATCCATCAAGACAGAAATGGAAGCTGCATGCGAGACTGACTGGTTAAGATTCAGTATCAATGGTGGGCAACTTAAACTGGATTCTTCTATCAAATACCAGGACCATCCCCCAGATGTAACTGAAAACTTTAGAGAAGACAGCCCGCTAGTTCATATTATCTTTGAAGGACACTTTAACAGTGCAATAATCAACTGGGACAATTATAGTTTTTTTAAGTGGTGTTGTCTGCTCCATGAAGCACAGACATTGCCAAGATGGGATGGCTTGTGTGCCTCAACAATACAGACAGCCATACTGCAGGTACAACAACAATGGAGGGGTATCTGTGAAGAGGCAAGACAAACATGTTCTTGAAGAGGGCAGAAGCCTTTTCAGTACTTGTGGGGGAGACGAGTCTGGATGATTGATTGATCTGGCCTTGTAACAACAGCCAACATGGCCTTGCTGGACTGGTACTGTGAATAGCTGAAAGCAAGCAGACAAGCATCTCTACTGTGTGGTTAAAAGATTATCGCAACTCACTCATTCGGATGTCTGGGTGGAGACTACTCAGGATGATATCATCAGAAAAAACAAAAATGACAGTCTGCAGATCTGACGATGGAATGTTGGATCCCTTAATCAGGTAGGTGTGTCAGAATATTTGATATACAAATGGGTAGGTTGAAGTTAGATGTAGTGCAGATTAGTGAAGTTTGGTGGCGGATGAATAGAACTTCTAGTCACGGTTATAAATACAAAATCAAATGCAAGTAATGTGTTGGAGGTCTAATAATGAATAAGAAAATAGGAATGCAGTTAAGCTATTATAAGTACCAAAACGAACACAATACTGTAGCCAAGATTGACACAAAGCCAACACCCACCACAGTAGTAAGAGTTAGTTTGTTTGTGTGTGTGTGTGTGTGTGTGTGTGTGTGTCACTAAACTCTGTCAGAATCGGCCTACCAACAAATAATCAAACTAAACTTCTATAAGAAATTATCACATTGCTTTAATGTAAAATTATGCTACTTAACACCAGCAAGATGCAGTGCTTACGCGCATGTATATAGCACCCACTGCTTGCCCATTTTTCTATCACTTAAGCTTCTGCAGTGTTAAGCACAAGTTGTTTCAGCTTATATTTGTTCTTCTTTCCCCATTGCTTTTGTAAAAGTGATCTTTTGTAAACAGAACTCTACCTACTGCATGCTGAATTTATGTACAGTATTACTCTGTCAGCAAATGTATTAATAATTTTATATGGATTGTACACCCATAAATTTGTTGTATTTTTATTAGCCTTGTAAAGGAGTTTTCATACTTACTTTATTATAAAATGCTGTTGTTCAACATAACCAAGGCACGGTTTACGCACATGTATTTAGTGCCCTCTGTATCCTAATTTTTCCTGGTCGCCTGAGTCTGTATATTTGCAGCAGTTGGCCTAGTCTCTGACATAAGGCACATGTTACTTAACGCAGATATTTTATCTTGAGACACCTATTGCATCATGTGATGTAATAAGTATGTTTACTTCAAATATTTTTCTACTAATATTGTACTATTTTTGTATATAAAAAATATTTTGTGACTCATGTATTCATTTTTAGGGCCAATACTTCTGAAGAAGATATTTTTACAAGTATCGAAACCATGGTCAAGGGATAATAAACCTCTATTTGCAACTGGCTGGCTGATTTTTCAATCTATTCTGAATTACACAGTAGTTATTTCTCAGCCATGTTTAAGATTTTAAACTAAACTCTGTCCGAGGAGGCGTCACTGGATGCAGATATGGAGGGGCATGTGGTCAGCACTCTGCTCTTTGGGCCACTGTCAGTTTTCATGATCGGAGGTGTTACTTCTCGATCAAGTAGATCCTCAATTGGCCTCACAAGGACGAGTGCACTCTGCTTGCCAACAGCAGTCAGCAGACCCAGATGGTCATCCATCCAAATGCTAGCCTAACCTGGCAGTGCTTAACTTCAGTGATCTGACAGGAACTGATGCTACCAATGCAGTAAGTCCACTGACAGTACAAGTTTACATGCAAACTGGCTTTGCAGATGTTGGCTCTGCGGATGATGAAGAGATTGAAAGAATCTATGATGAGATAAAAGAAACCAGTTCATCAGACAGGAAAAGGAGGAGAAAAGTTAATTGTGATGAATGACTGGAATTCGGCTGCAGGAAAAGAAAGAGAAGGAAAAATAGTAGGTGAATACGAATAGAATAGAATAGAATATTTTTTTAAGCCTTTCAGTATTTTTCATACAATTGGCTTCGTGAAAGTTTACAGAGGGTTTTAGTTTCAGTACGATATTCAAATAGCTACAGGAAGGGAAGAAAAGGAACTAAAGACCTTTTCTTCAGCATTATGTACAACAATGTTTTATACAGAAATTAAATATACACACAAGAAAAGAATCACAGTAAATAACTAGCTTATATAATATCAAAACATTTTCTTCATAAATCTAAAAACAAAGATGATGTGACTTACCGAACAAAAGTACTGGCAGGTCGACAGACACACAAACGAACACAAACATACACACGAAATTCAAGCTTTCGCAACAAACGGTTGCTTCATCAGGAAAGAGGGAAGGAGAGGGAAAGACGAAAGGATGTGGGTTTTAAGGGAGAGGGTAAGGAGTCATTCCAGTCCCGGGAGCGGAAAGACTTCCCTTAGGGGGGAAAAAAGGACAGGTATACACTCGCGCGCGCGCGCGCGCGCGTCGCGCGCGCACACACACACACACACACACACACACACACACACACACACACACACATATCCATCCGCACATACACAGACACAAGCAGACACGTGTGTGTGTGTGTGTGTGTGTGTGTGTGTGTGTGTGTGTGTGTGTGTGTGTGTGTGGGCGGGCGGGCGGGCGGGGCGCGCACGCGCGCGAGAGAGAGAGTGTATACCTGTCCTTTTTTCCCCCTAATGTAAGTCTTTCCGCTCCCGGGACTGGAATGACTCCTTACCCTCTCCCTTAAAACCCACATCCTTTCGTCTTTCCCTCTCCTTCCCTCTTTCCTGATGAAGCAACCGTTTGTTGCGAAAGCTTGAATTTCGTGTGTATGTTTGTGTTTGTTTGTGTGTTTATCGACCTGCCAGTATTTTCGTTCGGTAAGTCACATCATCTTTGTTTTTAGATATATTTTTCCCACGTGGAATGTTTCCCTCTATTATATTCATTTTCTTCATAACTTAGGTAAAACATATATTTTGATGATTGGTTTCTAAGAATTCTTCAGTTGTATAGAATTCGTTGTTTTTTAGCCAGGTTTGCAATGTATTCTTATATTTATTTAGTGGTACTGTTCGAGCTGAGCATGGTAACATATTGAAAAATTTTATGCTTATGTACTTATAGTTATTATGGACTACAGCAAGTCTTGTGGAAGGCAAGTCCAGCAGGTGACTGTTTCTTGTACTGTGTGCATGCACATCACATCTCATGTTAAATTTTTTCAGATTTTCTCTGGCATATATTAGACAGTTATACATGTACATGCTTGGCACTGTCATTACGCCAAGAGTTACCCCAAAGCAATATTCCATATTGCAGTTGGGAATGAAAAAAAGCATAGTATGAGTGGAGTAGCAATTGCTTGCTCACACTATTTCTTAATTTATACAATAAGAAAAGTACTTGTGCTAGTTTACTACATAGATAATTGGTGTGTCCTTCCCATGAGAGCTTTTGGTCTATGATTAGTCCAAGTAATTTCACTGTTTTGTTTTCATTTTTAGTTACTTTGAGATGAAGTATTATTTCTTCTGTTTTTGTTTGATTTATGCACAGCTGGTTAGCCTGACACCAATAACTAGCCATTTGCATCATTTCTCTATTTTTGTCCAGTACACTCTAAGTTCTCTCCTGTACTTATTAATGTCATATCGTCAGCAAATAGTATGTTCTTACATGGTATGTAATTCGAGAAGTCATTAACATAGACAATGAACAGAAAAGGTCCAAGAGCAGAGCCTTGGGGTATTCCTCTTTCTATAGGGAGTATTTCTGACCTCTGATTATTTGCATATACAAGTTGTAACCTATTGCTTAGATAAGATCTGAATAGTCGGAGTGTGTCATCTTCAACGCCATAGTATTTTAACTTTTTGATGAGTATGTCATGTGACACCGAGTCAAAAGCTTTACTTCGGTCAATAAGTGTTCCAGACATTAATATCCTTTTTTCATACCCTTCATAAACATTGCTTACCAAAGCTTCTACTGCTTTTATAGTTGATAGGTGTGATCTGAAGCCAAACTGTTGTTCATTTAAAATTTTGTTGGTTTCAAAATACCTGTATGTCTGCTTATGCACACAATTTTCTACTAACTTGGATATGATTGGTACTACTGAAATGGGTCTGTAGTTATTTAGGAGGTTTCTTTCACCTTTTTTATACACAGGCAATGTAACTGTGAGCTTAAGACAGTCGGGGAATATTCCTTCATGAAGTACTCTGTTTGATAGTGAGAGAAGTGGCATTTCAGTTTCTTTTGCTATACATTTAATGATGAGATTACTGAGTCCATAATAATCTTCTGTTTTGGAATTACTTAATTTGTTTATTGACTTATGAATATCATTTAATGTAATTCGGGTCCAAGTGAACTTCTCACTTCTTGTCTGTTTTGCACAAGTGAGCAATGCTTCTGCATCAGAGGCAGAATTGATGGGTGGGGTGGTGACGCTATTCCCTTTTAATGACAGTCCAGGCAGCTTTACATTTATTTTTAGAATTTAAAATATATTCATCATTTGTACAGCACTTAGCATTTTTTATTTCTAATCTGTAAAGGTTTCTCATTTTAGTGTAATTTTCCTTGTCCCTATCACTGTTATAAGATTTGTCTTTCATAATCATCAGTAATATTCTGAGTTTGTTAAGTTGTGGGGTGTACCACTTTTTAGTATTTTGTTGCTTATGAGTAATATTACTCTGGTACCTTTCGGTTACCAAGGGGCATGTCATTTCTACTATATGCTTGATCTCTGTCAGGAAAACGGAAAAACGTTTATTAATCGTTTTCTTGTTATCCATTACATGAGTCCAATCCATTTCTTTTAACTGGTTTAGCATTTTGTTTACATTAGATTCACCTAGAATTCTATATGTTACTTCTCTCTCTGTAGAACTGAAGGCTGACTTTTCTATTTGAAGCCATAGCCCTGCATGATCTGATATTCCTGATTCTATTACATCATATTGTATGGAGTCTCTTTGTACATTGCTAATTACGTTATCAAGGCATGCGTTCAGTCTAGTGAGTTTTTCATTGAGACAGTAGTAGTTTAATGACTTCAGAGTGTTAATCGGGGAAAGGAATGAAATAAGAACCAGCCTTGCAGAATTTGGCACAAAGCATAATTTAATCATCCGTAACATTTGGTTTAAGAATTATTAAAAAAAGGTTGTATATGTGTAAAAGACCTTGGGACAATGGAAGGTTTCAGACTGATTATATAGTGATAAGACAGAATTTCAGTAGCAGATTTTAAACTGCAAGACATTTCCAGGGACAGACGTTGACATTGACCTTAATTTATTGGCTGTGAACTGTAGACCAAAATCGAAGAATTTGCAAAAAGGCAAAAAATTAAGGCATGGGACCTGGGTAATTTGGAAGGATTGGGGATTGTTGAGATTTTCAGAGAGAGCATTAGGCAACGACTGACTGAAACAAGGGAAAGGCATACAGCTGAACATGAATGGGTAGCATTGAGAGATGAAATAATGAACGCAGCAGAGAATCAAATAGGTAGGAAGACTAGGCCTAGTGGAAATCCTTGGGTATCACATACGTTGAATTCAACTGATGAAGGGAGAGAACATAAAAATGCAGCAAATGAAGCAGATGAAAGGGAATACAACAAATGTCTAAAAAAATGAGACTGACAGGAAGTGCAAAATGACTAGGCAAGAGTGGGCAGAGGGCAAATCTAAGTCTATAGAAACATGTATAACTACAGGAATGATAGATACCGCCTACAGGAAAATCAAAGAGGCCTTTGGAGAAAAGAGAAGCAGCAACATGAATATCAAGAGCTCATAAGGAAAACCAGTACTAATCATGGAAGGGAAGGCTGAAAGGTGGATGGAAATATATAGGAATATAGGAGGACTATACAAGGGAAATTAGAGAGGTGTGTGTGTGTGTGTGTGTGTGTGTGTGTGTGTGTGTGTGTGTGTGTGTGTGCGCGCACGCGGGGGGGGTAAAAATTACAGAGAAAACAGAGAGACGAGTACATTAAGCAGGTTCAAATTGATGAGGGTTGCAGTAGTTATTCAGGGATGAAGATGCTTGCACAGAACAGAGTAGCACGGAGAGCTGCCTCAAACATCTTCAGACTGAAGATGATGATAACAATAAATGGTGTGCATGAAAAGACATCATTTGACATCATAATAAATGCATTCTCTGAAAACTATTTACATCAAATACTCTGGAAACTATTCATTAATGGAAATTCAAGGATGATAAATAGACTTGACCTTTTTGAAAATGTGCATGTCAGAAAATTGTATAAGCGACCATAAAGCAGTTGAGGCAACAATGATAATCACAGTACAAAGGGTAATATAAGATGTAGAAAGACTTGTTTGTTCAGTAAACAAGATGAAGAGGCAGTAGTATTACATCTGAAGGAGAAAACTGACACCTTTAGCTCTGTGCTGCAGCATTTAGCTCATTGAGGCTCAAGTTTAAAAGAAAAGTAGACCACCATTTAATAGATACTGGTATGTGCCTAGGAGAACAGTTGATGATGGGAGGCACCCTCCATGGTACACAGCCACCATAAAGAAACTTGTAACGAAACTGATTACTGCTCAATATGTGTAAAACGAAGCACGGGGCTTCAGACAGAGATGCTAACTGAAACACATGGGCAATCAAAAAGGCCTGTAAAAGCATTCAATAACTTCTGCACCAGCATCTTATTGAAAGACCTCTCACAAAACCTACAGAAATTTTAGTCATATGCAAAAGCTGTCAATGAAAACAAAATGAGTATCTAGACTCTGAGGAATGATATGGTGATTAAAATCTTCCACACTTGCTGTTACAATACTTTATTAAAAAGTCGTGAGCAGTTTTGCATCAGTGGAGATGCACCTTCAGGTGGTCTGTACAAGAAATCGGAACATTACAGAATTACAATGGTTTTAAAAACAGATGTTTCATACCATAAAGTGCCATATATCAATGAGAGCTGAGAACTCACAAGTTTGTTTATTTAAACAATCATGGCACAGCAAAGTAAATGCCGTGAGCCAATGCCTGGGAATGGGCTGCAACTATAAGTGAGAGGAAGCCCGATAAAACTATTTATATTTCTGACTGCTGTATAATTACGAGAAATAATTAAATACATCACATTAGAACAACTTAACTGTGACAGAGCAGTTGCAAAACCAGTTGTGACTTTTTATTAAAAGTATTTCAACAGGCAGAGGGGAAAATTTTAATCATCATGTAGAATTTTGCCTGTGGTTGCCTGACCTCTAAAATAATACGTTCTCAGGAATGACCATGAACTGAAATTAAGAGCAGAAAACCATAAGAAAAAATGCTGAACTCCATTTTCAAAGGTTCCTTTACTTGTAAGAAAGATACAGATGTACAGTGCCAATTTACTCCATTCGTTACCGCAAAAATGAATGATATAGATATTACTGTCAGAGGCATTGAGAAACAGCTAAAATGAAACAAGACTCCATGGTTTGATGGTATCCCTGACAGATTCTATACAGAATTTGCAGCCGAGTTATTTATCATTGTAACCACAATATACTATAGATCCCTTGAATGAAAAAGTGTGCCCTGTGATTGGAAGAAAGCATGACGGAATGTCTATAAGAAGGATAATAAGACTACTATCTAGTCTCACTGACGTCCATGTGTTGTAGAATCCTAGAACACATTCTAAGCTGAAACATTTCAAACAGAACAACCTCTTCCATGCTAACCAGCATGGAATCTGAAAATATTGATCATGTGAAACCCAACTTGTGCTGGGAAATTAGATAGATGCAGTATTTCTTGACTTCCAAAATGTATTTGATTCAACTGCAAGAGCATGATAATATAGGCTAGCAAACAAAATTTGTGGCTGGGTTGAGAATTTCTTGGTAGGCAAGATGCAGTACATTATCTCCAATGCAGAGTCACAAATGGAAGTTACTTAAGGTGTGTCCCTGGGAAGTGTATTGGGACTTTTCTTGTTCATTTATGAATATATGAAGCTGGTACCATTGGTGATCTTGCAGCTCTCGAAGAATAAAATTACAGTGAAATCAGACCTTTAGCTGCTTACAGGCATCGATAAATATCAAAGGGGACAGTTGAAAAATGTGTGCCCTGACTGGGACTCGAAGCCGGGACCTCCTGCTTACATGGCAGACGCTCTATCTGACTGAGCTACTGATATTTATCAATGCCTGTAAACAGCTAAAGGTCTGTTTTCATTGTAATTTCATTCTTCGAGAGCTGCAAGATCACCAATAGTATCTGTACAGATACCAACTTCGTACAGATAAGGCTTACCGGCCAATGATCTTCTTCAGTGCGGATGCACTCAGATTGCCCAAACTCTTATGGGAATTGGTAGATTGACTGCCGCAAGTAATGAGTATGGTGGGCAGGGACACTACAAATGTAGTGCGTGGACAAAAAGTTGGAAAGTGTGGGTCTCGTGGGGAGCGTGCCAGTGATAAGTCCCTGCAGTCGCACTATCCTCGGTGCCTCAGTCGGATACAGCGTCTGCCATGTAAGCAGGAGGTCCCAGGGCACATATTTTTCAACTGTCCCCATTGAAATTTATAGATGCCTGTAAACAGCTAAAGGTCTGATTTCATTGGAATTTCATTTTCTTGTTCATGTCATATGTTGATGACCTGACAGCGATATTAATAGCAATCTCAGACTTTTTATGGATGATGCAGTTATATGTAATGAAGTACTGTTTGAAAAATGCTGTACAAATATTCATAAGGAGACCTCTTTGGTTTTTTCATACTTACAGTACTGGCCACTGGGAGATCAGTGCCTAGACATTGATTTCCTAAAGCAGTACAACACAATTCTCAAAACAAAATTGCCTTTGGAGAGTTGAAGATTTATGAGTGTTGTCTATGATTAAACAATTGTATATTAATAACAAATTCATCAGTAGCTTCAGCAAGTAGCATAATGAGGTTGTATACTTGAGGCTCGCGGTTCAAATCTTGATAGCAGTCTGCCTTTGTTTTAACTTTTTAAATTCCATATTTATTAGTAAATGAAAACGTCAATTAACAAATATGGAATAATACTTTCATAAAAATAAAATTTTTAATTTTAATTACTGGTAAAAAAAATCAAATTTGATATGGACATGGGAAATGCCTTTTTGTTAAAATCTCAGATAGCTCTAAAAATATATGAGACTTTGGTAACAAGTGTATGTATTGTTGCAAACCTCTAAAACAAGTACTTCATTTCTGTTACTGACAAACTGGGGTTATCAGGTTCGCTGAACAGTGCGATGGGGTATCTGAGACCAATCTTTAAAAATAGCTTCAGTAAAATTTAAATGAAACGTCTCCCAAAAAAGTAGCACCCATCATAAAATCCTTAAAATCTAAGTATTCTAGTGGGTATGATAACATATGAACAAAGTTAATCAAAGAGTGCCCATGTGAGTTGAGTTCTATCTTAAGTTACTTGTGTAATCAACCTCTTATTACTGGAACATTTCCAGACTGGCTAAAGTATGTCAAAGTTAAGCCTCTTCACAAGATGGGATATAAAGAGATACCATCAAACTATCGACCCATTTCACTTTTGCCGGCTTTCTCAAAAATATCTGAAAATGTTGTGTTCAAGCCAATCGTCTCCTTACGCATCTGACTGCAAATAATATATTGTCCGTCTCCTTAAGCATCTGACTGCAAATAATATATTGTCCAAGTCCCAGTTTGGATTTCTTAATGGTTCTGATACAGAGAAAGCTATTTTCACTTACAATGATAATGTTCTGCTTACACTGATAATGTTATACTTACAATGATAATGTACTTAATTCATTAGATAATAAATTGGACGCTACTGGCATTTCCTGTGACCTGTCAAACGCCTTTGACTGTGTGAACCACAAGCATTCTATTAATCAAATCAGAATATTATGGTTTCACCTGCAATGTTGCAAAATGGTTTGAGTCTTACCTAACAGGAAACAAAGGGTGTTGTTGCGAAATATCTGTGCAGTAAGCAGTCAGTCTTCATCTGATGGGAATTAATTACATGTGGTGTTCCTCAAGGTTCCATCTTGGGTCCATTGCTTTTTCTCATGTACATTAATGACCTCTCGTCTGTTACATTGGGAGATGCCAAGTTTGTTTTGTTTGCAGATGATACAAACATTGCAATAAATTGCAAAACAAGTACAGATTTAGAAATAGCTGCTAATCAATTTTTCACTGACATTAATAAATGGTTTGAAGATAATTCACTGTCATTAAAATTTTAAATGACCCACAATATGCAGTTCAGAACCTGTACGAGATTTCCGAGCAGCATGTGAATGACATACGAAGACACGATGCAGATCGAAGAGGTTGACAGTGTTAAATTTCTGGGATTACAACTCAATAATAAATTCAGTTAGGAAGGGCATACCACGGAATTGCTTAAATGCCTAAACAAGTCCATACTTGCAGTGAGAATGATGTCAGACGTAGGAGATATAAATATAGAAAAAACTGCATACTTTGCTTATTTTCATTCTATTATGTCATACAGGATCATATTCTGGGGTAACTCATCAAACTGAAAAAAAGTTTTTAGCATGCAATAAGAATCATATGTGGTGTAAATTCAAGATCATCACACAGAAACCTGTTCAAGGGACTTTGTATTCTAACCACTGATTCTTAGTACATTTATTCCTTAATGAAATTTGTTGCAAGAAACATATCTCTACTTACAACCCATAACTTAATACATAGTATCGATACTAGGAATAAGAATAATTTACATAGCGACCTAAAATCATGTACCTCGGTTCAAAAAGGGGTCCTATATTCAGAAACACATATTTTCAATAAATTGCCAGCAACTATTAAAAACTTGGTTTCAGATAAAGCAAGGTTTTAAACAGAGTTTGAATGAATTTTTGATAGGCAACTCCTTTTACTCTACTGATGAATATTTTAACAGGGACTTTTACATCAGCTTAAGTAAAAATGTCTGTTAGATTTCAGTTTTGACAGCAATTGGTCACAACAGTCAAGATTATGTATTTTGTGTATGATACGTTTATTAAAAGTGCATAACAATGTTTCATTCTGACAGCGTATTAATTCTGTAAATATTAGCAGTTCCAGTTTATGTAATGTATTCACCTATTTTGACAATCTCCTGAAAAATGACCAGAGTAGTAAATATTATATTCAAATGTTTTGTTGTTTTATGTTGTACTTTCTGACATGTTCCACACCCACGAGAATCATCTCATTTTTTGGGTCTATGGAAAGCGATAATATTGTTCCGCCTCTAGAAATAAAAAAACATTCTATTTGCTGTTTAACATTTTTGTAACAAATTTTAATATATTGTGAATACTCATATCTTCATGCAAATAGTACTTAAAAATAAAAAGATGTTATTTTCATTAAAAAAATGATTCCATATTTGTTAATTAACATTTCAACTTGTTAACGAATATGGAATTTAAAAAATGTTGGTACTAAATGAAGTCAAACCAGTGTCTTTACAATTACAATTTAACTATGCTGTGTGCTGAACTAATAATGACTTTGTTGACGAACTGCACATGTTTCGTATTTAACAGCAACTGGAAATATTCTAATCTTCAAAGGTCATTTTTTCAAGTTTTTGTGAGAACTGCATCATACTAAAGTAATACACTAATGTCCCAGCACTGACCTTTAAACATTGCAAGTACAAAGACTATTGGAGAAGGCCACTCTTGTCAGTCACATTTGGTAAGACTTTAGAGTGATGTAAATATTGTTAACATGCTTTAAATATTCAGAAACGTATTACTGGGCACTTCATAAAACACAAAATTAAAATATCCTAAGACTATAATATCAATGAGTTACAACTGCAGTCAGTCAGCTCACACAAATACCTACATGTAGCAATTTGTGGGAATATGAAGTAGAATTCTCACACAGGCTCATTTGTAGGTAAACCAGATGGTAGGCTTTTGTCCACTTATAGGAGACTTTGAAAATGCAGGCTGGGTCATTCCAAAGCAAATCACGCAGTCATGTCGTCCATCATCTCAGATTTTCACGAAACTTCGCACATTTGCTTATACTTATAACGTAAGAACATATGCAAAATCATTTTGCTCTAAGGCTAAAACTTTTTTTTTTTTTTTATACTGAATTTTAACTGTAGTGATATTCTGATAACTAGAATCTGCAAGAATATCAATGTAAAATGGTACTTATCTACATAAATGCCCATAACTGATGTGTTTATGAAGCTTTTGATTTGGAATTTTTTTGTAAGTTAAGAGAAGCACATGCTTAAAAGACATGTAATTATTTAAGAAGTAATATCAATAACTGTTTCACATCCACCATGCCCAGTGTCTGTGGGCAGCTCATTGCAGACCACCTTCATGAATCCAAGATACACATGCACATACCACATGGAAATTATTTTGTATTTTGTAATAGGATCTACATCACATATCATCCCTATTTAATCATAAAAAATGTGTCAATGCAAATGTACTGTGATATAGAAATATTTTATAATAACTGAATCATGTTCAATGGATGAATCATGGAGGGAGAAGCCTCTCTGACACGGCAAAAGTCAAAAATGTACATTTTATGTGAGTAAACAACAGAATGACTTAGACCTACAAAAATATTGCTGTATTACTGTGCTAATTTTAGCCCACATACAGACAAAAGTAAACTCATACGTCTTCATACACTATACATATTACCACCCAGTGTCTATGTGTAGCTCTGCACCTTCCAATGGGTATAAGGGAGTCTGGTTAGGGTAGCTTCTTCTTTTGTCTCTCTCTCTCTCTCTCTCTCTCTCTCTCTCTCTCTCTCTCTCTCTTTAAGGATTCCATACCTCAATCAGTAAAAACAGAACCCTTACAGGATTACTTTGCTGTTCATCCATCTGTCTGTCTGTTCAACTGTCAAAAAACTATTTTCCTGACGAATGGGTAGATGTATCAAATTGAAATGTATGTCATATACTGATGTATCCAATCCCTTGGTGGTGTAAAAAATTAAAACTTCTTAATCAAGGTAACTTATAGATATGATCATTTATATCACATACTTTGATACTTGCAATGTCATTTATTAAAACCTAAAGGGTATTTCCCATTGATCTAAGACCATGAAATTTGGCAAGAAGCAAGGCTTCATAGTACAAGTAAAGGAAAAAAATCAGAAAACTGTTAACTTGTAATTGTGTCACATGAAAAAATTATTTCTTTTGGTATCTGACTTTGAACTTAAAATTAAAACATTCATCAAAGTCTTAGAAGACCCAGGACCAATATCTTGCCAGTATCAATGTCAATAACAGGCAAATATCAGCAAGATTCTGGATTCCTGGGATACCTGTCAATTTTCAACCTCATTTTATTCAGCAACCAGTTTCTGCGTTTTACTACGCCATCTTCAGGCCCCTGATCGATGTGTAGGAATAATCTACATCGCTTTTGATCAAAACAGGGGCCAGCAATACTAGTATTATTAGATATTTGTTGCAGTGACCACTTCAACCATCGCCTGCCGACTGAAATAAGGTTGCAAATTGATGGCTGAAAGGCGTTTAATTTGACTCCCTCTACCAAACAGCCGAGTCCCTCAACCATCGCTAAAAAGATGGACATACAGAAATATTGATTTTATAGTCGTAGAAGACTACATTTTTTCGTTATGTGAAGTGTAAAATTTTACATTTCTAAACATTTAAAGCAAGTTGTCAGTATTTGCACCATTTTGAAATCTTATAAAGATCTGACTGTATATTTATGCAACTTCTTTCACATAGTACTTCATTACAGATCAGTGCATCATCTGCAAGCAGTCTGAGGTTACTATTAATATTGTCCGCAAGGTCATTAACATACAACACAAACAGCAAGAGTCCCATCACACTTCCCTTGTGCACACCCAAAGTTACTTCTGCAACTGACAATTACTCTCCCTAGAATATAACACACTGTGTCCTTCCTACAACAAAATCCTCAATCCAGTCACAAATTTCGATTGATATCCCATATGATCATACTTCTTACAATATATGTAGATGTGGTACCGAGTTAAATCTTTTCAGAAATCGAGGAGTACAGTGTATAGCTGACTGCCTTAATACAAAGCTTTCAGCATGTCGTGAGAAAAGCACGAGTTGGGATTCACATGATGGATATTTTCAAAAGCAATGCTGGTTGGAAAGGAATAGGTCACTCTGTTCTAGGCACCTCATTATGTTTGAGCTCAGAATATGTTCTAAGATTCTGCAGCAAATCAATGTCAAGGATACTGGACAGAAATTTTGTAGATCACTTCTACTAACCTTCTTGTAGACAGGTGTGACTTGTGCATCATTTCAACTACTGGGCATGCTTTTTGTCTGAGTGACATACAATAGTTTATATTTAGAAGAGGGCTAACTCAGCCGCAAATTCCGTATAGAATCTGATAGGCATTTCATCAAGCCGTGTAGCTTTGTTCAATTTTAATGATTTCTGCTTCATGGCAAAGAAACTGCTGTGCAGACATGCTTCGTTTGAGAAACAGTCTAGTAACCATGTATGCAGCAACAAGGAAGGAAAACTTTTATTGAGACAGTACCCAGGCGTTTAGCAAACACCTTTTAAGATAAACCTACATCTTGTAATATCTGCTTTTGTGTGAACTATGACCATATTAGAAAAAATTTTGAACTAAAGTATTTGCGACTTAGATTAGGGGAGGCTCATTTGCTTCAGCTAAAAGAGCAATAGTTGGTATGGACTGCACTGCCCTCATGCATACCTTAGGTGCTTTTTATTGACATTTGTATATATATAAATGACCTAGTAGATAATGTCGGAAGTTCCATGCGGCTTTTCGCAGATGATGCTGTAGTATACAGAGAAGTTGCAGCATTAGAAAATTGTAGCGAAATGCAGGAAGATCTGCAGCGGATAGGCACTTGGTGCAGGGAGTGGCAACTGACCCTTAACATAGACAAATGTAATGTATTGCAAATACATAGAAAGAAGGATCCTTTATTGTATGATTATATGATAGCGGAACAAACACTGGTAGCAGTTACTTCTGTAAAATATCTGGGAGTATGCGTGTAGAACGATTTGAAGTGGAATGATCATATAAAATTAATTGTTGGTAAGGCGGGTACCAGGTTGAGATTCATTGGGAGAGTCCTTAGAAAATGTAGTCCATCAACAAAGGAGGTGGCTTACAAAACACTCATTCGACCTATACTTGAGTACTGCTCATCAGTGTGGGATCCGTACCAGATCGGGTTGACAGAGGAGATAGAGAAGATCCAAAGAAGAGCGGCGCGTTTCGTCACAGGGTTATTTGGTAACCGTGATAGCGTTACGGAGATGTTTGGCAAACGCAAGTGGCAGACTCTGCAAGAGAGGCGCTCTGCATCGCGGTGTAGCTTGTTCGTCAGGTTTCGAGAGGGTGTGTTTCTGGATGAGGTATCGAATATATTGCTTCCCCCTACTTATACATCCCGAGGAGATCACGAACGTAAAATTAGAGAGATTCGAGCGTGCACGGAGGCTTTCAGACAGTCGTTCTTCCCGTGAACCATACGCAACTGGAACAGAAAAGGGAGGTAATGACAGTGGCACGTAAAGTGCCCTCCGCCCCACACCGTTGGGTGGCTTGCGGATTATAAATGTAGATGTAGATGTCTTAGACCTCTGTCCAGAGCTGACCCAAAACAAAGGCAAGCTAAAGTTTACTAACAACTAGCCACACACTGGATTTGCGCAGAGGCTACAGCAGAATTCAGCATTGTGTCATCAAGTTGGAGTCAGCTAATGACAAGCCCTTAACTAAATGAGGTCTATATGGCTGGAAAATGCAAACTGACTGCACTGTCTGACTGAACTCGCTGCATTTCCACATTGATATTTTTGTGCAGCCAACAAGTGCAGTTGACTGATTTATGATGTTAAAAGAAATTAAACACTAAGGCCATCAGAGCATTCTTACTTTAACAGTTAAAGCCTATTGGATTCCATGAGGGGAAAACAGTGGACAGTGAATCTGATCTCTCGTATCATCTGACATACACAGCCAATCATAAAAAAGTAATAAGACCGCAGTAACGTGGAGAAGGTGTGTGGGCCAGAACCAGCCACGGCCAACTGTGGCTAGTGCAGCAGCAGGAGGTCAACTTACACACCTAATGCATATCCCCCAGTCACTGCAAATTACTGGCAAAATGCTTGAGTCATAGAATTGTAAAACAAGGTGACGAGACAACAGTGGCAAATAATAAATGAGAAAGTCTTTGGTTGGTTGTTTTGGGGAAGGAGACTAGACAGCGAGGTCATCGGTCTCACCGGATTAGGGAAGGATAGGGAAGGAAATCGGCCGTGCCCTTTGAAAGGAACCATCCCACCATTTACCTGGAGCGATTTAGGGAATCACGGAAAACCTAAATCAGGATGGCCGGACGTGGGATTGAACCGTCGTCCTCCTGAATGCGAGTCCAGTGTCTAACCACTGCGCCACCTCGCTCGGCTAATGAGAAAGTCTTTTGCGACAGGGTCATTAGATATAAAGTTCTCAGTTAAGTTGCTGCATTGAACTTGGACAAAATGGTAGCCTCCATCATCAAAAGCTAGGAATTTTATCTCAGTATGATGTGGCAAGTTAACTAAGAACTTTTCAGCAAACTTTAAATGCCAGTAAATAAACTACCCTGTAGGACAGAAACCAGACCTGCCATTTGGAAGTCATCACCAACCAGAAGAAGCAGTGAGTCATCCAGCTCCACATTCACCACAAGACAGTGGTGTTGGGGCATTAAAAGCATGTTGAACATTAACAGGATATGGGCAGCAACAGAGTGTTGTCACGAAGGCAACCGGGTGGGTCCTGTCGACTGAGGATGTGACCGTGTGTCAACCAGGTATGGCCAGTACAAAGTCAGCAAAGGACAGTAATAATGCCACAGACCCAGCAGCCTGGTGCAAGTATTTCAACTGGATGTCTCTTTGGTGACTTGCATGTCACTCAGCCAGCATCTGTCATATCCATACAGTCTACCAACCAAGAACTAACCAGGCCCAAAGCTGCTAAACTTTGGGTGGGACTGGTGTTTCCAATGTGGTGAAGCCACTGGCAGCGGGTTCATAGTGGTCATCACATAGCGTGACATTCCTCATTCCAAGTCTCCAAAAGCTGAAAACACAGTGGTGACAGCACGCAGTATCCTCATCTATGTTTACTTCCATACTCCACAAGTCACCTCTCAGTGTGTGGCAGAGGGTACTTGGTGTGCCAGAGTCTTTTCTCCATTTTCCTGTTCCACTTGCGAATGGTTCATGGGAAAAATGATTGCTGGTAAGCCCCCATGTGGGCTTGACCCATCTTCATGGACTTTTTGTGAGAAATATCTAGGAGGAAGCAATATATTGGTTGATTCTTTAGTAAACTACACCTTAACAGTAAACCACACTGTAATGCAGAATGCCTCACTTGCAGTGTCTGTCACTACAGTCGGCTGTGCATCCCTGTAACACTTTTTCACTTACTAAGTGAACTTGTAATGAAACTTCTGAACTTACTTGGATATTCTCTGTTTCTCCTATCATCATATCTGTTGTTGTTGTTGTGATCTTCAGTCCTGAGACTGGTTTGATGCAGCTCTCCATGCTACCCTATCCTGTGCAAGTTTCTTCATCTCCCAGTACCTACTGCAACCTACATCCTTCTGAATCTGCTTAGAGTATTCACCTCTTGGTCTCCCTCTACGATTTTTACCCTCCACGCTGCCCTCAAATGCTAAATTTGTGATCCCTTGATGCCTCAGAACATGTCCTACCAACCGATCTCTTCTTCTCGTCAAGTTGTGCCACAAACTCCTCTTCTCCCCGATTCTATTCAATACCTCCTCATTAGTTATGTGATCTACCCATCTAATCTTCAGCATTCTTCTGTAGCACCACATTTCAAAAGCTTCTATTCTCTTCTTGTCCAAACTATTTATCGTCCATGTTTCACTTCCATACATGGCTATACTCCATACATATATGTTCAGAAACGACTTCCTGACACTTAAATCTATACTCGATGTTAACAAATTTCTCTTCTTCAGAAACGCTTTCCTTGCCATTGCCAGTCTACATTTTATATCTTCTCTACTTCGACCATCATCAGTTATTTTGCTCCCCAAATAGCAAAGCTCCTTTGCTACATTAAGTGTCTCATTTCCTAATCTAATCCCCTTAGCATCACCCGACTTAATTCGACTACATTCCATTATCCTCGTTTTGCTTTTGTTGATGTTCATCTTATATCCTCCCTTCAAGACACTATACATTCCGTTCAACTGCTCTTCCAAGTCCTTTGCTGTCTCTGACAGAATTACAATGTCATCGGCGAACTCAAAGTTTTTATTTCTTCTCCATGGATTTTAATACCTAATCCGAATTTTTCTTCTGTTTCCTTTAATGGTTGCTCAATGTACAGATTGAATAACATCGGGGATAGGCTACAACCCTGTCTCACTCCCTTCCCAACCACTGCTACCCTTTCATGTCCCTCGACTCTTATAACTGCCATCTGGTTTCTGTACAAATTGTAAATAGCCTTTCGCTCCCTGTATTTTACCCCTGCCACCTTCAGAATTTGAAAGAGAGTGTTCCAGTCAACACTGTCAAAAGCTTTCTCTAAGTCTACAAATGCTAGAAACGTAGGTTTGCCTTTCCTTAATCTTTCTTCTAAGATAAGTCGTAAGGTCAGTATTGCCTCAGGTGTTCCAATATTTCTACGGAATCCAAACTGATCTTCCCCCGATGTCAGCTTCTACCAGTTTTTCCATTCGTCTGTAAAGAATTCGTGTCAGAATTTTCAGCTGTGACTTATTAAACTGATAGTTCGGTAATTTTCACATCTGTCAACACCTGCTTTCTTTGGGATTGGAATTATTATATTCTTCTTGAAGTCTGAGGGTATTTCGCCTGTCTCATACATCTTGCCCACCAGATGGTAGAGTTTTGTCAGGACTGGCTCTCCCAAGGCCGTCAGTAGTTCTAATGGAATGTTGTCTACTCCCGGGGCCTTGTTTCGGCTCAGGTCTTTCAGTGCTCTGTCAAACTCTTCACACAGTATCCTATCTCCCATTTCATCATCATCTACATTCTCTTCCATTTCTATAATATTGTCCTCAAGTACATCGCCCTTGTATAGACCCTCTATATACTCCTTCCATCTTTCTGCTTTCCCTTCTTTGCTTAGAACTGGGTTTCCATCTGAGCTCTTGATATTCATACAAGTGGTTCTCTTTTCTCCTAAGGTCTCTTTAATTTTCCTGTAGGCCGTATCTATCTTACCCCTCGTGAGGTAAGCCTCTACATCCTTACATTTGTCCTCTAGCCATCCCTGCTTAGCCATTTTGCACTTCCTGTCGATCTCATTTTTGAGACGTTTATATTCCTTTTTGCCTGCTTCACTTACTGCACTTTTGTATTTTCTCCTTTCATTAATTAAATTCAGTATCTCTTCCGTTACCCAAGGATTTCTACTAGCCCTCGTCTTTTTACCTACTTGATCGTCTGCTGCCTTCACTATTTCATTCCTAAAAGCTACCCATTCTTCTTCTACTGTATTTCTTTCCCCCCATTCCTGTCAATTGTTCCCTTATGCTCTCCCTGAAACACTGTACAACCTCTGGTTTTTTCATTTTATCCAGGTTCCATCTCCTTAAATTCCCACCTTTTTGCAGTTTCTTCAGTTTTAATCAGCAGTTCATAACCAATAGATTGTGGTCAGAGTCCACATCTGCCCCTGGAAATGTCTTACAATATAAAACCTGGCTCCTAAATCTCTGTCTTACCATTATATAATCTGATACCTTCTAGTATCTCTGGGATTCTTCCATGTATACAACCTTCTTTTATGATTCTTGAACCAAGTGTTAGCTATGATTAAGTTATGCTCTGTGCAGAATTCTACCAGACGGCTTCCTCTTTCATTTCTTACCCCCAATCCATATTCACCTACTATGTTTCCTTCTCTCCTTTTTCCTAAATTCGAATTCCAGTCACCTATGACTATTAAATTTTTGTCTCCCTTCACTATCTGAATAATTTCTTTTATCTCATCATACATTTCATCAATTTCTTCATCATCTGCAGAGCTAGTTGGCATATAAACTTGTACTACTGTAGTAGGCGTGGGCTTTGTGTCTATCTTGGCCACACTAATGCATTCACTATGCTGTTTGTAGTAGGTTACCCGCACTCCTATTTTCTTATTCATTATGAAACCTACTCCTACATTACCCCTATTTGATTTTGTATTTATAACCCTACATTCGCCAGACCAAAAGTCTTGTTCCTCCTGCCACCGAACTTCACTAGTTCCTACTATGTCTAACTTTAACCTATCCATTTCCCTTTTTAAATTTTCTAACCTACCTGCCCGATTAAGGGATCTGACATTCCACGCTCCGATCCGTAGTTTTCTTTCTCCTGATAACAACGTCCTCTTGAGTAGTCCCCGCCCGGAATATTTTACCCAAGAGGACGCCATCATCATTCAACCATACAGTAAAGCTGCATGCCCTGGGGAAAAATTACGGCTGTAGTTTCCCCCTGCTTTCAGCTGTTCGCAGTACCAGCACAGCAAGGCCGTTTTGGTTATTGTTACAAGGCCAGATCAGTCAATCATCCAGACTGTTGCACCTGCAACTACTGGAAAGGTTGCTGCCCCTCTTCAGGAACCACACGTTTGTCTAGCCCCTCAATAGATACCCCTACAGTACGGCCATCTGTATCACTGAGGCACGCAAGCCTCCCCACCAACGGCAAGGTCCATGGTTCATGGGGGGATCATATCTGGTACAAATCCCAAACTGACAAGCAATATTGAAGCCCAATCTTAGTCTGCTGTGCTAACTTATTTTCCAGGTTTCCCAATGTAAGTTGAGGTACAGAGGAAAACAATCAAGCTCCTAGTATCATGCAGGTCATTAAGCAGATCGTGTATGATTGAAACCGATGTGTTCTGAGAAGAGCATTGGTTCGAGGTCTGTAGGTTACTTAAAGAGTCACTGCAGATTACAAAATTTTTATGAGGTGGAGTGCTAAAACAAAGTTTGGCTTGGACAATGGCCACGAATTCTGCTGTAAATTCACTGCACCCATTTGATAGAAAGCACTGTTTGCGAACTCAAGAACGTGTGAAAGCATAGCCGATGTAGTCATCAACCTACAAGTCGTCCGTACAGATGGCTTCTGATACAGGAAATTAGCTTTGAGGAACAAATGCTGAAATGCAAGGGGTCCACTGTCACTTCCACGGGTCCAAGAAACAGGTTCAGATGAACGTTCAGATGACATCCCAGTGCGGGAGGTGGGGGAGGAGGCTATGAAGATGTCTTAACAATAGTGTTTAATGAAGGAAGGCAGGGGGCAGAGTGAAAAGACTCCACATGAACTACTCCTAGGATACCAAACCTGGGTCACTTTCGCAAATTGTGAATCCAGTTGCCCAGGAAAAGGATTTGTTGATTCAGCTGTACAGAGTAGCATGAATTGGTAACTGGAGGTGTGTGTGATCTATAGAGGAGGAATCCCAGTTTCTGTCAGGAGACTGTTCACAGAGCTCGTCCAAAAAGTGCCAGTCGTGAGCCAGATCCTTTGACAATGCACAGCCAGAGCTGTAATGCTGAGGAGGCAAAAACACCCACAACCCAGCTCAGATAGGATGAGGGCTTTCTAAAGATACAAGTGTGTGGAGCAGTCTGTACTGCAGGGGGTGTGATCGAGATAGTGTATAGTTCTGAGTTTCAACTGGCACTTCCTTTTAGAGTGGCAAATATGTGGTACCTACTTCAACTAGGTATCAAATAAAAGTACATTGGCATAAGTGAATACCATATGTTTTGACAGAGAAAAGGGGGATGTCGTTGGTGAGGACCCCGGCTGCACTTTCCTTATGGCATTCAACAGATGGCACACAATAGCACTCTTGGTTGAAGAACTGTAACAAAATACATAAAGTATATCTAAAAACAAAGATGATGTGACTTACCAAATGAAAGTGCTGGCAGGTCGACAGACACACAAACAAACACAAACATACACACAAAATTCAAGCTTTCACAACAAACTGTTGCCTCATCAGGAAAGAGGGAAGGAGAGGGAAAGACGAAAGGATGTGGGTTTTAAGGGAGAGGGTAAGGAGTCATTCCAATCCCGGGAGCGGAAAGACTTACCTTAGGGGGAAAAAAGGACGGGTATACACACACACACACATCCATCCACACATATACAGACACAAGCAGACATATTTAAAGACAAAGAGTTTAAACTCTTGTGTGTGTGTGTGTGTGTGTGTGTGTGTGTGTGTGTGTGTGTGTGTGTGTGTGTGTGTGTGTGTGTGTGTGTGTGTATATACCCGTCCTTTTTTCCCCCTAAGGTAAGTCTTTCCGCTCCCGGGATTGGAATGACTCCTTACCCTCTCCCTTAAAACCCACATCCTTTCGTCTTTCCCTCTCCTTCCCTCTTTCCTGATGAGGCAACAGTTTGTTGCGAAAGCTTGAATTTTGTGTGTATGTTTGTGTGTCTGTCGACCTGCCAGCACTTTCATTTGGTAAGTCACATCATCTTTGTTTTTAGATATATTTTTCCTACGTGGAATGTTTCCCTCTATTATAATCATATCATAAAATACATAAAGTCGTAGACATGTAGGAATAGTGAGACCACAGGATCCACTCCCCCCGTGAATCCACAAATCACTAACAGAAGAAGTATCACACACGCCCCTATTGGACTCCAGTCCTCTCTGTATGAGTGGTATTGTAGAATGCAGCTTCTCAAATATGAAACAACTCAACAGATAGAAAATTCTGGATACAAATTGGGAGGGGGCCACCGAAACCCCACTCATATACCACAATTTGTTGAGGTGTAGCATGTTTGGGCACTGACACAGTGCAGCAGTGTAAAAGTTTCCAAACTCTAGAATTCATTCACCACCGAACAAAACAGTCATCACAGAATAGCTGAGGATTCAGAAAGGGCATATGTAGTTTAGAGATGATGGACTGTTCACAGTCTGATATCAAAGCACCAGACTGAGAGAATTTTTGTGGAGCTCATGTGCTTTTATCTGTGAAGAGAATATGGTGATTTAGATTGTTTTTGAGGTTATGTACACAGGCAGCACAGATAATTGTTAGTTGAAGCTATCGAACTAGTAAGGAGGTATTCCTGCCCCTCTCAGGTGGCTTTCTACAAGATTCATCTGAAGTGCAATGGTTGTGATGTGACCCTGCAGTGATGTAGTGGATCCAAATGGTGTAACATCATGGGACTGCCTATCCACAGACCAAACTACCATAGTCCAAGAGACACAGTACAAGAGCTTTATAAACCTGCAAAAGAGTGGTGCAGTTGGTGGCCCAAAAAGTGTCACTGAAGCAGTGTAGAGCGTTCTGTTTAGTCTGGTAATTCTGTTTCAGCTCACATACATGAGACAGGCATGTCAGCTTAGCATAATAAACTAGTCCTATGAAGTGGTAGTTTCTTCTATCATAGGTAATTACTTATGAAAATAATGGTACAGGTATGGGTGCACACTTCAACAATGACAGAAGTTCATTACACGTTTTGCAAGTAGTGAATTTGAAGCCATGGGTGAGGGTACAAGCTTGTTTATAGCATCCTGTAGCTAGTATTTGGCAATATTTACATTCTAAGAACTGTCATAGATGAAGTAGCCACCACCATAAAGGGAATGTGCGACTGTACAGCAAACAGTCTCTATTAAGTCTGTTAATTGTTATTACGAAAAGGGCTACAATCAAAAAAGAGCAATGTGGGACCCGTTTTCCACTGTGTCTACCTGAAAACTGAAGAACCAATGAGATAAAAAAATTCCAGATAAAAATTGGGAAGGACATCTCTAACATCCCACCCAGGCAGAGTAGTAACGGGATGTGCTTGAGAGGCTAGTTGGGCTAGTGTTAAGGGAAAGAGAATGAACACTTCGTTGTTGTAGATTGTACCTTGGTTAATATTTGCAACAAATTTGTCTTCATTTTACGGAATGGAAGCATTCTTATTTGTAATAAATCCCAAAGTATGTTAATCGGTCAAAGATTTTATATTCCCATATCCTGCTTTGTTTTTTTACGACATGGGAAGCTGTCGCATGGAGAGAAAGATCTTCCCTAATTGTTGACATAAATCAGTGGTTTTCAACATAGAGTGTTCTCATGAATTGGCTCCACAGAATGAGTTATTTGCACAGTGCACTGCCATGCACCCAAAGAGCATTTAAATCACTCCATAGGAAGTGACTATAAGCTTTGATAGCACACTGATAGACCATTATCTTCACTTCCTCTGGCAGTGCGTCACCTCCAGAAGCCAGAATAAATACGTCTCTTCTACAATCCTTCGGACCTTACTGGGCACAATGAACACCTTTATGAAATACCCTATAATTCAACACCTGTTTCTAGGAGTAAGGTCACAATGAAAAATTATCCCTTGCTCTATACTGAAGCTCATGTGAAGTGTAACTGCGACTGATATACCACCAAGCCTTTTCCATGAAAACAGGACCGGTGACTGGGAAGGAGATGGTGTTTATATTAAGGACATCTCGGGATCTTCAGACAATGTTTAACAATTTTCCTTGGGTTTTGCCAGCACATAGCAGCAGATTGTAATAAAGCCCACTGCTGGAGATTTAATGTACCTCTCACATCAACTTCTGGTGGCTTTTCCCCTGGTCATTACCCCTGTCATTCTTCCATTGTTACCACAATGTTCACTGTAGCATGGAAATCTAGAATCCATTTGCTTTGCGTATTTCTATTTTCTCATTGAAACTACTGTCATGTTTGTGAATTTCAACAGCTTTTCTGAACAAGCTGGTATTGTAGCTCTTATCGACAGCAAGAGCCTCCCTGACAGTGAATTTTACTATGTGATCAGCCTTTTGTAGTACCAGCTCCATGACAGCCAATTACTCTACAGGTCCTGCATTTATGTTTCGTGATCCAGTATTGATGGAGTGTCCAATCATTCCAACACAGACATTCCCACATGTACATAATATATGGCATATTCCTGACATTGTATGAGTGGCTCCCTTTTGTCCTTGCCAACCTGCGACACCCTTTGAGCTTCTTGGTTGATTTGTAAATAGTCTTTATGCCGTGTCTGCGCAATATACACCCAATTCTACCTGTCACCCTGAGAATGTATGGCACAAAGGAAGTACCAAGCATTTTTTCTTCTTCTGACGTGTTACTTTGCTGAGTGTTAGGACCTCCACACATGGGAGCGATTCAAAGGTAATTTGTTGCCAATGTAATTTGTAATGGGTTGGCAGTGAAATGCTTCCCGTGTAGTTAAACAGGGCTTCGCGAACGGTGCAACTGCAGACTGACTCTACAGTCACTCACTGGCAACGCCCCCCCCCTTTTTTTTTTTTTTGCACCGAACTGCTACGGTCATAAGCGCCCATTCTGTGGCTTAGGGAAGGGTAAAAAACCAAATGTTAAATCAGCAGCAATGGGAGTGAAACTCAAGAAGGAGATAAGTTAAAAATGGAAGGAAATCTTAGAAAACTACTACTGAAGGGCAGGTCGATTTCCCCAAAAAAGAGCTTCAAATGACCGATGTCATCTCACTGGCACTGATAAACTCTAGGACGTGATCGGCTGAGAGCGTGTCATCTACTAAAAATAGTAGATTGAAATAGGGGCGCTGAATTAAAAGGTGTCTCACCGTCCACAGTTGAGAGCAGCTGGGACAAAGTGGGGGAGGATCGCCACTTAAAAGATGTCGATGGCTAAAAAGACAGTGCCCTATCCGGAGTCTAGTTAAAATTACCTCCTCTCGATGATGAGGTCGGGAGGAAGAGGTCCAAGCACAGGGAAGAGGTTTTATGTCCCATAATTATCATCAGAAAGTGTAGACCAATGTGTGTGCCATTAAAAGAGCAACACGGCGAGATAAAACGCTCTGTAGATCGGCTAATAGAACCATGCGAACAGCTGACTGAGGAAGAGAGACTGCAGCCTTGGCCGCTTATCAGCTGACCCATTTCCGCGGATACCAACGTGCCCTGGGATCCAGAGGAATGGCACAGAGATGTCCCCCAAGTGGAGCAAGTGGAGGCAGTCCTGAATCCAGTGGACCAGAGGGTGGACAGGATAAACAGCTTGGAGGTTGAGGAGAGAGCTGAGCAAATCCGAGCATATAATATACTGTAGCTGCTTATGGCGACGGATGTATTGGATAACCTGGGGAACAGCGTAAAGCTCCGCACTAAAAATCAAACACTGGTCGGGGCGCCAAAATCTATTAGGGGTGTCACCAACAATATAGGCTCTTCCAACACCAAATGTGGTTTTTGAGCTGCCAGTGTAAATAAATGTGGCATCCTCCATTTGTACATATAGAGCAGCAAATGCCCGACAATAAACTATGGGGCGTGGGGTTACTATCCTTGGAAAGCTGACAAAGATCCTGGAGCAGGCAGGTCTGGGGATGAAACCAAGCTGATGCAGTACCCCCATTTGTCAAGAAAGTTATAGGAGAGTGAATGGAAAGAGAATGTAGCAGTTGCAGAAGCAGACTCCCGGTGGTAGTAGAGAGGAATGGCAGCCTGCCTACCCTAAATCCAAGGAGCCACCGAAAAAAAGGGCATGGGTTGGATGAGCAGGCATGGAAGACAGATGACTAGCATAACGACTCAGGTCAGCTCGCCGATTGGACAGCGAAGGTTCAGCAGTCTCAGCGTAAAGGCTCTCCATGGGGCCGGTGTACAAAGCTCCAGATGCTAAACGCAATCCACAGTGGTGGAAAGAGTCGAGACGCCGAAGAACAGATGGCCATGCAGAAGAGTAAACTATGCTTCCATAGTCCAATTTCAAAAGCACTAAGGCGCAATACAGGCGAAGGAGGACCACTCAGCCTGCTCCCTAGGAGGCGCCACTCAGAACACGGTGGGTGTTGAGGGATTGCAGACAGCGAGCCAAAAGATATACAACATGGGAAGACCAGCACAGTTTTCTGTCAAATGTACGTCCCAAGAATTTGGTGACATCCACGAGCGAAAGATTGACGGAGCATAGATGTAGAGAAGGCAAAGGAAACTCCATATGACGCCAAAATTTACACAGGCAGTCTTACTGGGAGAAAAGCAGAAGCCAGTTTCAATGCTCTATGAGTGTATGGAGTGTAGCCATGTATGGAAGTGAAACATGGACGATAACCAGTTTGGACAAGAAGAGAATAGAAGCTTTCGAAATGTGGTGCTACAGAAGAATGCTGAAGATAAGGTGGGTAGATCACGTAACTAATGAGGAGGTATTGAATAGGATTGGGGAGAAGACAAGTTTGTGGCACAACTTGACTAGAAGAAGGGATCGGTTGGTAGGACATGTTTTGAGGCATCAAGGGATCACAAATTTAGCATTGGAGGGCAGCGTGGAGGGTAAAAATCGTAGAGGGAGACCAAGAGATCAATACACTAAGCAGATTCAGAAGGATGTAGGTTGCAGTGGGTACTGGGAGATGAAGAAGCTTGCACAGGATAGAGTAGCATGGAGAGCTGCATCAAACCAGTCTCAGGACTGAAGACCACAACAACAACAACAACAACAACAACAACATGAGTGGAGGTGATTGAGACAACCTTGAAGACATCGTTCAAGAAGGCTGGTCTGTTGAGAGCTGTAGTAGATCACAAAATCGTCTACAAAGAGGGAGCCTGAGACATCAGAAAGGAGACAATCCATAATTGGAACTATATCGATGGCAAACAGTACAACACTTAGCACGGAGTCCTGGGGCACACCGTTTTCCTGGGAGAAAGTACGGGAGAGAGTAGTGTTCACCCGCACCTTTAATGTGCGCTCTGTCATAAATTCATGAATAAAAAGGGGTAGCCAACCTCAAAAGCCCCAAGAGAACAGTGTGTGGATGCCTGTCCTCCAATACGTATTACCGTTTGGCGTTTCCTGAGAAAATTGTTTATGATATAAGTGGAGGGAGCAACAAGATGGTCAACTGCAGAACGATGCTTTCAGAAACTGCATTGGGCAGGTGTTACAAAGGTTTCAGGACTCCAGCCACCAGCCTAAAACGGCAATTCACCATATGCTCCAAAACTTTACATACACTACTCGTGACAGATATGGGGCGATAGCTAGCGGGGAGATATCTGTCCTTTCCAGGGTTCGGAAAAGGAATGATGATAGCTTCCCGCCATCTTCTGGGAAAAGTACTGTTGGTCCAAATTCAGTTATAAAGGCAAAGGAGATGATGTAGATTACAGTATGATAAATGCAACAACATTTGGATGTGGATGCCATCCGGCCCTTGGGCAGAAGAGTGAGAGGAAGAGAGTGCATGTTGGAGTTCTCACATAGAGAAAAAAAGTATTATAGCTTTTAGGATTTTGAGAGGAGAAAGCAAGAGGTCGCACTTCTGCTGCTCGTTTCTTCGGGAAAAAGGCTGGCAGGTAATTTGAAGAGCTCGAAATCACAGCAAAGTGTTGACCCAATCAGTTAGAAACTGCGACTGGATCCACTAACGTATCATGCGCGACAGGTATCCCAGAGATCGGGGAAAAACTAGATGTGCCGGATAACCGTCTACTTCGACTCCAAACTACAGACGAGGGAGTGAAGGTGTTAAAGGAGCTGGAAAAAATGTCCCAGCTTGCCTTCTTGCTATCACGGATGATGCGACGGCATCACGCACGTCACTGCTTATAGCAGATAAAGTTGCCCACCGTAGGATGGTGGCAGAAAACACAAGAGCACGTCTCCGCTCGTGTATTGCATCATGGCAGGTCTCGTTCCACCAAGGAACTGGGGGTTGCCGGGGCAATGGGGAGGTACGAGGTACTGAACGTTCTGCGACTGTAAGAATAACTTCTGTAACATGAGTTACCTGATCGTCAATGCTAGGAAATTGACTGTCATTGAATGTTGCTAGAGAGGAGAAAAGTGTCGAATTGGCTTGGGAAAACTTCCAGCATCTTGGGCGCATAGAAGGCAGTCGTGGCTGTAATCAAAGGACACATGGAAAATGGTCACTCGAGTGTGTATCAGCAAGAGCAAACCATTCAAAGTGCCGAGCTAGCTGAACAGTTTCGACCAAACGGTCCAAATGAGGGAAGTCTGAGGTGGAGGCACACAAAAACGTCGGTCCCCCAGTGTTGAGGCAAACAAGATCTGCTTGGTGGAAGAGGTCAATCAATAGAGAGCCTTGTGAACAAGGACGTGGAAGTCACCAAAGCGGGTGGTGGGCACTGAAGTCCCCAACCAGCAAATAGGGGGGCAGGAGCTGACCAAGGAGATGAAGGAGATCGGCTCTTGCCATTGGTGTGGGCAATGGAATGTATACAGTACAAACAGAGAAGGTGTATCCAGAAAGGGAAAGACATACAGGACAGCTTGGTAGGAACTGTTTAAGGGGATTGGGTGATAATGGACAGTATCATGGAGAAGAATCATAAGTCCCCCGTGTGCTGGAGTGCCATCAACAGAGGAGAGATCAAACTAGACTGATTGCAAATGAAGGAAACAAAGCGATCGTGGGGATGTAGCTTTGTTTCCTGAATACAGAAGATGACTGGGGAGCAGGATCATAAGAGAATCAACAATTCATCCTGATTGGATCGAATTCTGGATATTCCAATGGATAATTGACATAGGGTGGACAGAAAAGGGATAAATCTCACCATGGTTGCCGTCAATTCAACGACCACTGAGAGCCGGCGGCCGATGTGTGGAACGGCTTTCAGCCAAAGGCACAAGACCCTGATCTATAGGTTGTTCAGGGGCAGCTCCCGCTGCCAGTGATCGGCTGGTTGATCGGCCACCAGTGGAGCGCCTTGGCGATATGGAAGACAGCCGAGGGCAGCTACCACTGGGTGGCGCTGTACAGGGAAGACAGCCGAGGGCAGCTACCACTGGGTGGCGCTGTACAGGAGACATGCCGTGGCGGAGAAGGAGAGGAACTTTGTTTCTTATGAGCCTTCTTGGAAGCAACACGTTGAGATGAGGGAGGAATCGGTGGTTTTGAGGTCGACATACATAAAAAATCTTCGCGAGTAGGCTCTTTTTTGGAAGTATGGGTGTCTGATTTTGGGGTCCATGATTTAGCAGGAGCCGATGAATGGTGAGCCTTAGAGTGAGAAGGTGATAGTGGGGGGATTGAACGGGTGATCTTCGGGCTGGCCAATCTGACGACCCTGGCACTAAAGGTGAGATTGCAAGTCTGCATGACTACCTCCTTAGTAGGCCGAGGAGATGCAAGGACAGTGCTATATTTACCCGCTGTGAGCACAGTGGGCTTTCTACTGGCGCAGTGGGCTTTCTACTGGCGAATAACTTACGAGCAGCAAATGTAGACACATTTTCCTTCACTCAGATTTCCTGAATAATTCATTCATCTTTGAAAACAGGGTAAACTCTAGAGGAAGCAGCACGGTCACCCATAAAGTTTATGCTATGAGGGGATGGAGGTGGACAATCACCCTCATGGGCATCCCTGCCATTTGTAATGCATTTGGCCGTATTGGAACATGACTGGTTGGTATGATTAAACCGCTGATACTGATAGCAACACGTAGGGTTGGGGATGTAGGGGCGAACTTAAATTATCTCATATACCACTTTAATGTTCCATGGAAGTTGAACTCTGTCAGACATCAAGAAGAGAGTATGGGTACGTACCAAGTACTTGCCAACCCTGTTCAAGACTCAATGTACAGCCATTACGCCCTGGTCAGACAGGTAATTTTGAATGTCCTCATTCAATAATCTTTCGAGTGAGCATGTATAAACCACCCCGTGTGGTGAATTTGAAGTATGGTGCCCTTTCACCCGGACAGGGAAGGTGTGCATCAGTATAGTTCGCAGCAATTTTTGTGCCTGGAGGGCACTGACTGTTTCTAACGAAAAAATGGTTCAAATGGCTCTGAGCACTATGGGACTCAACTGCTGAGGTCATTAGTCCCCTAGAACTTAGAACTAGTTAAACCTAACTAACCTAAGGACATCACAAACATCCATGCCCGAGGCAGGATTCGAACCTGCGACCGTAGCGGTCTTGCAGTTCCAGACTGCAGCGCCTTTAACCGCACGGCCACTTCGGCCGGCTACTGTTTCTAACAGCAAGATGCCATTTCGTAATCGGGGACAAGACTTTACAGGACCTGTAATTGCATCCACCTTTCTGAATAATGAAAGGGTTGACTGTGGAGAAGTCTTTACCTTTGTCAGACTGAGAAACAACTAGGAACTTTGGCACTGATGGAAGAATTGTCTGTAGCTGAGACTCATCTAGCTTTCTCTTGTGGGCAGAAGTTGTTGACGTAGAGGAAACCATTGCGAAAGTATCTCCCATGATTACTGGCGTCTCTGATGGCGCACTCCTTCCTCGTGGGGGCCCTCTGAGGGCACTCCTGCCTTACGTGATTGTCCACACCTCCCGAGGAACGAACGGAGGGACCAATAGGCACATTCAGAAAGTACCAGCTATGGTAATCACCCCTCCCTGGGCCTGGCCTTTACCAGGGGCTACATACGTGTCCTACCCGTCTACCCAGGGTGGGGAATTACACGTTACCCCATCACTGGCTACGTGCGGGAACGTGTGGGTCGGCCTTCAGACACGCAAAGGGAGGAAAGAAAGAGAAAGGGAGGAACAAAGAAAAGGAAAGAAGAGATGTCTCAAACACCGCAGTGGAGAAGAGGGTAAAGAGAAGAGGCGAGGAAAAGAGAAGGACAAAGGCAGGAAAGAGAGACTTTCCAGCATAGAGAGCAAAGAAGAGAAACTAGTCTTACAGTCACAAGTGTCCGTCTCCGAACATAGGCACAGAACATACTCCCAAAGAGAGGGAGAAGGGGCGGGGGGAGGGGGGAAGGATCGGGGATGGTGAGGGATGTGGAAAAGGAAAGTATGCAGCCCAGAAAGGAAAAAGAGCTGCACTAGCTCAGGGTCCCGAGCTCACCACACATGTATTCACAAAAGAGTTATGGACCCCCTGGGGCATTTGCAACGCGCTGCCATCCATTTGCCACCAACTCGGTGTCCGCATTGACAGGTGATTTGAGTTGTGTTCTCTTAACACAGCTGTGTGCTGATTTAATTTGAAGATGAACAAGTAGGCTGTGAACATCAGTTTTGTATGGGAGTTGAAAAATATCAATCTTAAACAACCAGTAGCCAGCAAATCAATGCCTGAATTGCCACGTGATTTGAGTTGTTCTCTAACACAGCTGTGTGTTGGTTTAATTTGAAGATGAATGAGCAGGCTGCAAACATCAGTTTTGTACGGAAGTTGGAAAACATCCCATTTTAATAACTACAAGTTCCTAATAGGCTACTGCAGGAGATATTTGACAGAGAAAGCAAGGTGTTAAGTGGGAAAAGTACCTCATATTACATGAACAGTGTAGTGTACATCTATTGCTTAAAATAAAATTACCAGTACGTCGATGGAAGCAAATGTAAAAAAAATTGTAAATAATATCGATAGTATTCTTCTGCGTGACAGACAGCTTTTGTCATCCTGTAAAATTACACTGTCAAATGGAAACAAACAGTAAAAAGTCACAATTGGATACAAACAGTGAAAAGTCACAATTCTCCTACACATGTAAATACAATGGTGTTCACTTACAAAAAATTATCAAACAAAAATAACCATTACCATATTACTGTGAATATAAATCTCAAGTTTTTTGTTTTCAGAATAAAAGTAACGCAGTGCTATAAATTTCAAATCTCTCTGTTACAGCTCCTTGGCTGCTACACACAGCCTGCAGTTTATATTTCTTTGATGTACACCCCAGAGTGTTCTTCGTTTTCTTATTCACGTGTGATAATAACAGAGAACCACCTGTTTCTCTGAGCTTGAATCTATCCTCGACATGCCAAGTGTAATGAAAAGATGCTCATGTGGGTCAAACAATACTCCCTCTCCAGCATGCTTACACACTGCACCTGTAATTTCACATTTCAGAGTTGCCCAGTGTGCATAACTCTATTGCCAGCTCATCAGCAACCAGCTGATGATGTAGATCACCAGCCCCTTGTGTTTCTTTTCAGTCGCTGCGGGTGTGGACGGTCTTAGGTTTTGTGACACTTCTTATACAACTCATGGGGCATCCATTGCTCCTCAAAATTGATCCAAGATGCTGCAGCTCACATTTGTCTTGGGTGCATTACAAGTGTACCAATCATTCCTCTTTTCTGGCTCGAATGATGATCTGGCAGTTTTGTGCAAGTATTGGTCTGTGTGTGTCAGTTTACAGTGCATGCTGTGATCCAAGTCCTCACAATTCCTTGTAACAAGCACATCTAGAAAGGGCAGCTGTTGGGCCTTTTCTACCTTCATAGTAAATTTTATGTTGGGTGTTCAGACATGTCAGGAAGTCACTGAGCTGTTAATCAGCTTGGCTCCACAAATGAATGTGTTGTCGACATACTTGTACCATGTCTACGATTTACAACCTGCCAAGTCCATAGCCTCCAGGAAGATATATGACCTACTAGATCTGGTGGCATACCGAAAGTTAAGTGCAGATCTGACACACTGAGTCATGTAGAATATGTTTTGATTAATAGAGGTGTCTTCTCTCTTGACAGACATACAGAGGAAACTGCATAACACAGAAGCCCTACCACCTCAGCTGTATGAATTGCCAAAAATCCATAAAGATGATGTACCATTAAGAACAATTTTAAGCATTTATGTCTCAGCAACATGTAAAATGATGAACATTTGGCCCCTCTGCTTTAGCTGCATGTGGGGAAAGTCTAACACACACAAAAATGACTTCAAGAATTTCACTGAGAAGTTGAAGAAACTAAAACTTGACCCAAACAACCTACTGGACACTTTGATGCTGTTTCTTTGTTTACCGAAGTGCCACTCAATGACTTTCTGGAGCATATTAGTTCTATTTTCCAGAAGGACATTACCAAGTTCTTTCACGCATGTCTTACCACGAGCTACTTTATGTGGAAAGGCAATTCCTATAAAAGCTGGAAGGTGTCCACATGGATATTCTACTTCAGTCTAGTGGTTGCCAATTTCTTCATGGAGAATTCCAAAAGACAGGTGCTAGACTCTGCACCTTGTAAACCTAGGTTGTCTCCGGTCAGCATAAAATTTACTATGGAGACAGAAAATGACCAACAGCTACCCTTCCTAAATATCGATCGTATGCAACGAAAACCTCATAACTCCAGTATGTTAAATTTTACAGGAAAAGCAAAAACAGTTTCTTAAAAAAACAATACAAAATGATACAGATAAAACTGCTGTATGTGTAAATACATAGCAAAAGCCTAGTTATTGAAAAATTAGAAATGTCCATGAACTTTCAAATCTTTCTTTGATAATGGAGTTATGATTACTGGAATTACAAGGTTCTGACAGACAGATGGAGTTAGAAGTTTTCCATTGCCTATCATCGATATCCTGTTACATGGAAGGATGAGAAAATTGGCTACAACCTGTACCGAAAACCAACACATACAGAGCTACCTGCACAAACAGTCAAATCATCACATGAAACAGAAAAAAGTAATGATTAATATGCTTGTAACACACTCAAGATGAATACGTGAACTGCATCACCTCAGATGAGAGTTGCAACATCTGGAATGCATTCTCAGAAGCAATGGGTGCTCCACTAGTTGCATAGAAAGTGTCATAAAATCTATCACTTGGAAAGGTGACATGCTGGAAGAAGAAAAATGTTGGGTATGGTCTTTCTGCCATACATCCTCACAGTGATGGACAGAATCGAGTGCATACTGTGTAAACACAGCATAAAGACTATTTATAAACTAATCAAGGCAATCAAAGAGTGTCTCAGATTGAAAATGACAAAAGGGAGCCGTTCTCAATGTTCGGAATATACCACATACTGCGTACAAGTGGGGAAGTTGGAATGACTGGATAATCCATTAATATCAGGATCACCACACATAAATGGTATTGCAAATTGTGACAAGTGGAGAAATGGGCTGTGAGAGACCAATCACATAATAAAATTTGCAAGAAGTGAGGTTCTCACTGTAGAGAAGAGTTACCACACCCGCTCGTTCAGGGAAGTCACAGAAATTCACAAACTTGACAATACTTTCACAAAGGAAGGAAAAAAGTTCCAGTTAAATGGATCTTGGATTCCTGTGCTGCTGCAAATGATCATTGTAAGTAACAACTGTGGTAATGCCCAAGGAAAAGCCTGCAGACGTAGGTGTGAAAGAAACATACTGTGTAATCTCAGGCTGGAGGCTCAACCCCAGTCTTGCACCAGCAATGGAGCATGAACATCTGACAATCTAAGCCACTTGTGCTGGCAAAATTGTTAAAACAATTGTCAGCTGAAGGTCTCAGGACAGAAACCAACAGGCAATACATCAATAAGCCACCACAAAAGCTTCAACAAATTTACTGCAATTAATATTGATCCACTATTCATTTTATTTATTGAAGTAACTTCATCATACCTATCTTCAATTTGTTCTACAAAGAAAAATGGTTTTACATTTGAGAAGGACTTGCCACCTGTTCCGGATCAGACATGTACTGGGGAGAATATTTCTCTCCTTGTTTCTTAAATATGTTTCTCTCACATTACGTAGCTGTGGGGAAGAAAGCTGCGTAACTATCTAATCTTTCAGGTGAGACTGCTGGGTATGTGTGACCACCAACTTGGGCTAGTTCATTTCTCTTCACTGCAAGTTGTCTGCTTTGGTGGCAACCACTCTGACTGGGTGCTCTTCCTCAGACCGCTACCTGGTGGCGGAACCATTGCACAGAGTCCCTGTGTTCAAGATGGAGTAAACACATACTCTTAAGAATTCACGGAAAGTTCATGGACAGGAATCAACAGCGTTATCCATGTGTGGTTAGGGAGCTACAGCTATGCAAGTACTTGATGATCCCCTCCCTGACTGGTTGACGGGTCTAACAGATATACCTGGTTACCAACAATTAAGCTACGCTCCTGGCAAAGTACGGCCAGTTGGCAACAAGGAAGCTATACTACATACCAAGTAAGATAAAACGGATAGACAAAGAGTGCAATTTCGGTACAGAAAAGGAAGAAGTACTGCAATAACTCGGGCCCGATGTTCATCATGCATGAATTCATAAAAGACGTGCGAGTTCCCTGAGGAGCAATAAATGTAAACACAGAATCTTAGTTATGGTAGCATATTGGTATGCAGCGTAGCTTGAGGTTTACATTATACTAGAGGATGGTAATTTTTTTTTGAAATTTGCGGTAAGGTTCTATGGGACCAAACTGCTGAGGTCATCTGTCCCTAGACTTACACACTACTTAATCTAACTTACACTAAGGACAACACACACTCCCACGCCCCAGGGAGGACTCGAATCTCCGATGGAGGAAGCCGGATGGTAATTTAATTTGGAACATGAGCAAATATGTTTTCATCTGAAAATATGTTACGTTCTAACTGTAACTGTTTGATATTATTAGCTACAGTTAAATACATACTTACTCCAGGATTAAAAGCATATTACTAGTACAGTGCAACTATTTTGCCCCTGCTTGCAGGGACAATGTTTTAAAAGTACAGAGACACGTTGAAAGAATGATACGTGATGATAGCCCTACATCCTGGAAAGGCCACAAAAACCTTTTCATTCTCACAAAATATATACCCACTAACATGACTGGACACTACCAAAATTTCTCTTGCCAAAAACATGGGCAAAATCATGGTCATAATGGTAGGTCCTCAAGGGTTTAACATTAGCAAAGAATGGAGTGAGATATATGGGTACATATGTATGTGATAACATGTCAAAGAATATTAATCATTGGTAATATAGTGGATTTTGGGAGTAAATAAAGAATTTTCTGTTCAAAATGATGTATCAGTTGTAATAAAATTAGCACTGTAACACTATAATGATTCACAAATTTAACTCATTCCATTTTATTATTATTTTGACTCCCCACACCCAAGGGATTTCTCTTCACAAGATCCATTAAATACCACAGAAAGCACTAAAGCTTTAATCATTATATAAAAATAGTGCATATCAATCCATTTACAACATTAATAACCATGATGTGTGTATTCTCTCTCTCTCTCTCTCTCTCTCTCTCTCTCTGTCTGTCTGTCTGTCTGTGTGTGTGTGTGTGTGTGTGTGTGTGTGTGTGAGAGAGAGAGAGAGAGAGAGAGAGAGAGAGAGAGAGAGAGAGAGAGCGCGGGGCGAGTGTGGTTAGGCAAGTGCATGCTCTTAGTAAGAGCATGATTATAGTGTGGACAGTAATGTGATTAACTCATCACAAGTTTTTTTATATAGGCTACAAACATTTTGGACTATTTTCTACATAAGAAACATTCTGACCATGTTTTGAAGTTTTAAGCAGCAGCCCTATACGCATAGCCCAGGGCTATTAGTCCATTATATGTGCTTAATCACAAGAGGAACTCTTGATAATGGTAAAGTAGGGGCCAAAACAACTCTTGTAAATAACTCATTTTCATGCACATCTCTTGGGAAAAACAACCCACATGGACAAGCAAAGGTCTAATAAACAATACTGCAGATCTTTTGCCTACATTTTTCAAAGCAGGTTCCTCGATGAATTGATTTCCACAAATTGTGTCACATAAAACCTTGGAAAAGAGCCACTTCAGCGATTTTCTATGGTTTTTAATATATTTTATATGTAATACATTTTGTGAATACACCACACTTACGAGGGATTGTTATGGCGCTCAGCATGTCATGCATCTCCTTCATACTTTATGGCTGTTAAACTTCGCACTAGGATGTATCACACACTCAAAACACCCAAAAAACTTTCAAAAAACACCCAGCAACTTCCCTGACACCAATATTCATCACATGGGTGCACCATTTCAAGTGCAACAAAACACCCCCTTCTCAAAAACCAACTTTCAAGCACAGTGCCAATATATGACATCACATGATTCATCTCCATTATGTCAGGGTGAAAGCCAATGCCCAGCAACCCCCTGAATGTCACCTATGTCTTTAATCGCAGAAATGTGGCAGGATGTTTGTATATCAACATTAGTTACAAAACACTCAAGGGATTGCAATATGCATTTTTTTAATTTTGTACAACATATACAGTCAACAAATAAATGGGTTTTTACAGTTGTTACAAATTCTAGACAAACTTGGAAAAGAGATTTAATCAGCAAGTTATGGAGGGTAATTGCAAGCACCAATGTTATGTGGTATTATTGAGACTGGCAACCTACATGAAGAATATAAACAGCTCCCCCCCACCCCGTCCATAGCAGAGTACCGTACTGTGGATACTCAGATCTAACCAATTCATAGGCTTCCCTCCTTCTTTTTCCTAACCATCATCATGTTATTCTGGATTTGCAATATTCGTAGTAGAGGGTGGCTGGATACCTTCCCATGTGAAAGTGCGCAAACGTTTTCAAAATGTTTGTGAATCATGTAACTGGGGTCAAAGAAGGGTACCATCCAAGTTTTCTGCCAGTCAAATGTGGGAAACTGCCTAAAAACCACATCCAGAACACTGGCCCTCATCATTAATCCACAGGGTGGATTCAATCTGGCAACGTCGCATCTCCTTGCATCTCAGAAGCGTTGTGCCAGCACATGCAGCTGCTGGGCAAGTAGTTCCTTGGCTTCCATTAGTCAACATATTCCTTTTGTTGTTCTTTACTTATCAGTATAATCCTTTTGTACCCAATGGCTGAATCTGCTATCTTAGTTCCATTTCTCTTCCCAGGCGTTTACCATGAAAGAGCTTTGAAGTAAAACTGTACAAACTGGTCACATCAGCACTGTAAATTCTACAGCAGTGATCTATTCTCTTAACAAACATTTCTACCGAGTTCAATCTAAATCATTCAACTTGTAGCAAAATTTGTTTGCTTTACTTTGTTTTCTCAGCTTGCTACTATTACAAGAACAATATTTTATTTTTATAATTTATTAGCGAACCTAGCAATGCTTTGCAATTTCTTAGTGTATATGGTAAATGGATATGTCTTAATCACTTTCTGCTCCCTCTCTCTGTCCATCTCTTTCTCCCCCTCTCTATGGCCATTTCATCCCCAAACCTCTTTCTTCAATCCTTTATGTTCCTTCTTCTCTAACCTTAAGCCTTGTGTGTTACTGCAAACGAAACTTTGATTTGGAACTGAATTCACTTAAAATGGATGGGTAAATCAGTTGGGATCACTGGTATATGGGGTATGAAAAAGATCTCTGCAGTGTTGGATCTGTGAGGATAATAGCTTCAGTTACAGTATTTTGCACAGTTCTAATCTGTGAATGGGTAGGTTTACAAAGTTAGCATTAAATGCACCTTTCCTGTTTTCAGTCAAACTGACTAGAGAAACAAAAGAAAATAGCACACTGTTGTCTATACAATTTTTGTGTAAAATTATGTAAAAGGAGAAAGAATATATATGGGTGAAGCATGTTGTCTTATGGTTGTCATAGTTAAAACTGACTTTGAGAAAGAAAACAAAACTGTACATTTTCACAGCACGGCATAGCACACTCTTTCTCACATTCAGTCTTAGCAGAAAACCTACATTGTTGTTTAAAAAATATATATAGCCTATGCCCGTCCAAATGTTTATTTGAGTACCATAATGCGTAAAAATTTAAAGTAAATCAGCCAATAATTTTTCAAGATTTTTGTTAACAATATTCTCTGTATAAGTATTACATATATATTTAAAAATGTGTAGTCTATGTCTGTCTGATGTTCATCTGAAGTAATTCGGTCAAGAAGTACTCGACATTTTTGGAAATTTCATTACAGAAATGAAAACTACTAGATACATTCAGAAAAACTGTATTAGATACTACACGAGTCCTTGATCAATATTTAAGTGAACATTATGCATGTATATCACACATAAGCTACGACAGGTTATATAGGAATGTTTGATATCAGTTGTTGACTTTGACCAGTGACATAGGGAACAGGCAACAAATGCTGTACAAACAATATGGTGATTATAATGTGATGTTATTGACTTTATAAAGAGAACTAAGCTACAGATCAGTTTGTCAACATACCTCCATGCTTATTCTTTTAAACATCAGATTCATTGGCTTTGCCAACTCCCAACTAAACTGTTACACTCACACACTGACTACTTGCACATAGGCCTATTTCAAAACCATTAAGGTATGTTCTCAGTTGACTTGTCCATAACAGCAGGTATTCTGTCTAGAGTACGAATGTTTGTTTATTTTATACTGCAATTTTTATGTTTTTATGTTATAGGCAGAGTACTCAAAACTTGAAATTAGAATAGTCGAAAAGAAACAGCAAAGCTCACAAAAGAAAAAAAGACTACTGCTACGTATATACTTGGAACAATTTGCAGTTATAAAGATCGTTGGAGCTGCCTAAAATGCAACGAAGGGTAAAATACCTGGTTACCACCACACAAACATCTGTCTCTCTTGGAGACACTCTATCACTTAAAATTCACCAATGTTTTCATTAACCTCTTTTCTCCCTCACGGGAATTGATGGTAAATAAAAGTATAAATCTTTGCCATAAATTTGATTAAAAAGCAGTTAAATTCGGATATAATTAATTTTTCATCTTTATTTCCCTGTTCCTCTGGAATGATCCAAAAATCAGTTCGGCATATTATTTTTACCACGATCATATTATTGGTAATTTTGTTGCACAGAGTGTCAGTTGCAGTTAGTGTTGCATGTTCCATAGACCATTTTGCATGATAAGTTCGTAATGATTTGGTATGAGTAATTTTACAGTCACAATAATTTAAAGAAAAAAGCGTTCTGTTACATTCTGATAGATCATATGTGTTCGCACAGTAATTTGACACTTCATAATGTCTTGCTATTGTAGGCCTAGCTCAAGTTCTAGAATTATTCTAAATCCCATGTACAAGTGGAGGTTTGCTGGCAGTGTTCGCATTTCCGAAAACGTTTTCATTCACTACGGAAAATGGTTACAACACTTTTTCGATTACGCAAATTTCTCCAAATAAGTGCGATGTGTTTTCCTTCGATGTGCGCAAAACTTTTATGATGTAAGGGAGGAGGGAACTGTTGAACGGAAGAAACTTCTAATCCACAACAAATTTACCGACAATGTTTGTGCCTGAAAACTTTACAATTCCTGCACAATGTCACTGCATAATAAACACACCCCTTCTTTACAGGGAATAAATTAATTTCGCCTCCGTCTTCTATTTTTAAAACACTACTCAGCACACTGCTTTGACATTGTCACATAACGCTGACAATTTACTGTGTATGTACAGCATTAAACAGAACAAAGCCTAACGCAAAATTTCTAAACTATTCTAAACATATCAGTTAACAAAAAAGTTTAGGCAAGTTATTGTGCGTAGGCATATACAGAAAATACATATACCTCGTGTTTTATCCAACTGTAGAAGACGTCTATTAACAACGTTATCAGTGATCTCACCACACCTAACTATGACTACTACTCACAGCGTGACAATCGCGAATTTACGATATTTCGTTCATGTTTTGGTAATTATCACATAAGTGCGGACGTCCCCGAAGTGGACATTACCAAAGCTATTAATATTCTCCTAACCACTAGTCCTACAGATAAACTCATGAGTTTTTGTCAACTGTTTGTCAATTGTTTGGGAGTATCTCGGATAAAATTATGGAGTCAGGAGTCGTCTGCTAGTGGAAAATGTTTAGGTAAAACATCGAAAATTTTGTCATGTATGTGCATCAATAATCAGTGAACGTAAGACAATGTATGCGCAAGGAAGCACATCAGTTGATCCATTTGTTGCTGCGTTTGGAAATCCGTTGTTGGATTTGTGTGTAATTATTAATGACAGTGAAATTTTGAATAAATACGGTCTGCAGTTCGACGGACAGGCGGAAATTACCGAAGAAGAATTAGGCATAGTAGATGATATTCGAGTAAGGTAAGCCAAACAATTTTTTTTTCGTGAATGTGAAACTGTTATTATGAGACAATGACTTTCAGTTCGTTTGGCAGAATGATCAATAATGACTAAGAGTAATCACTCTCTAGATCTAATATTAACCCTGCTGAGCTGTCCGGGTCTATATGACCCAAAATGGTTATAAATTTCGTTTCGTGATATTTAAATATCTAAAGAACTATGAAACTTGGCGACCTTTGTCTGAAAATGCAAGGGCAGTATGTGGTTAATAAAGTTTTAAAATATTTTAAGTCATATGGTCAGTGTAAGCCGACATTAATATGATTATTCTAAAGTCAAATACTTTCTGGTTGTCTCATGTTTTATAGTAGTAATGACTTTCCTTGTTCATACTTAACGCTCAACATTCAAGAAGTCAACATCAGCGCTGCGTTTACAACAATGGACTTCTCAACTGTTGGAATTAACCATTGTTTCTGCTCAGTTTGTGTTATCTATCGTTTTGTGATCAGTCTGAATTGTTGACATCATGTTGATTGTATCATTGACTGACGCAGGGTTGGGAGAACACGGCCGCCCGTCTCATTCGATCGTCATCGGGAGTACTCCAAGTATGCAAGCAGCAGAATAAGTGATTTAAGTTTATTTGAAGTATTATTTACTACAGCACTTCAGAATGAAATACAAGGGATGTCAAATATTGAGGGGTAACGAGTTTACGGTAAACAATAGACAAACATTGATGGTTCTCTTTTTCATGCATACGTATGACTCTTATTCCTTGCGGCTGTATATCGCTCACATGGGGAATCTACAATAAGTTTGTGGGATAAGGATACTCGGTGGAACATATTTCGAGCAACCATGTCCCTAGAAACATTCTGTAATATATCTCACTCCTTGAGGTTTGATAGGAAATCCACAAGAGAGGAAAGACGACGTACTAATAAACTCGCAGTATCTGGGAGAAGAGGTTATAAGTCCTTCGTAAACTGTATAATCCAGAGGAAAATGTGGTAGTTGACGCTCAGGTGGTAGAATTTAAAGGCCGCTGTCCATTCAAGGAGTACATCCCAAGCAAACCGGCAAAATATGGAATCAAGATATACATTCTGAGTGATAGCAAGTCTTCACATGTACAGAAAAGGAGAGTGGAGCGGCATCAGAAGAAAGTCATGGAATGAGAGTAGTTTCTGATGTTGCCTCCGACTTGCGGGGTCAGAATGTGACAACTTTTTTACATCATATAATTTGAGAAAGCTGCTTCTGGAAAGGAAACTGACAATGCTGGGAGCCAGAGCTTACACAAAATATGACCAACCAGGAGGTTCATAGTTTCTCATTTTACGTCACAAATGATACTACGGTGGTCAATTACATTCCCAAGAGAAATATGAATGTTGTGCTAATGAGCACGCCCCACCCTGGTTGGGAATAAGTGACAGGGCTGATAAGAAGCCAAAATTGATTTTGGATTATAATCCAACCAAAAGGGCTGTAGAGGCACTCGATCAGCGAACAGGTACATATACAAGCAAACGAAAAACCAATAGGTGGCCCATGATAGTTTTCTACAGTATTCTTGACGTTGCTGCTTGTAATGAATGTCTTACGGACTTCGATTGACCCTTACTGGATTGCAAGAAAATTGACTAGAAGGAGAAATTTTTGGAGGAACTTGGAAAGTAACTGGTTGCAGAGCACATTGCATCAAGGAAACATTTTCCAAGAACAGAAAATTGTTCGAGAATGGTGAGAAGCATCCAAAACCCTGAAGGATTGGTAGGTGGGGTAATCAGTAACAACAAGAAACTCCACTAAACGTGCTCGCTGTGAGTTCTGTCCTTCAAGCAATGACAATAAAACTAACATGCTGTGTGGAATGTGTAATAAACACGTATGAAAAACGTACGTCACGTACTTGTGTCCAAGCTGCAATGAATGAGAAGGAAAGAAAATGACATGGACTGATAGTTGTTGAGAATGACTTTTGGTGGAATATACCGTGCATCAATATTAAAATAATAAATTTTCGTTAGTGAAGCTCTGTGTATTGTTCTTATTACTGTTATCGCTGTAATCATTAACAACATACTGTAATTTAACAACAATGTCGACCGTTTACTACTGTACGAAAAATATGTTTGAGTAGAAGTTTTTTTACTCCAGGATTTCATTATGTCTGCTCATATTGACCTGACTTTACATTTGTGTAGTGCAAGTGAACAGAACAGTAAAGTTAATGTTTGTATTGTTCACTATATGTGGGTACATCGAACATTTCATTACAATGCTGTCGTGTAGTTGGATAGCCTTTAAGGCCGTACAGTACGTACTCTAATTAAATGTTTGCGTATTGAAATTTACAAATTTTACAGATATTCGCCGCAGTACAGTGCGGGTGGAGCAGCGCAAAACTCATTACGGGTATTTCAGTGGCTCGTTAGAGAGCCATTTAAGTCGGTCTACTTCGGTGGTATCGGGACCGATGACCGAGGTGCGCTTCTTGAACGCCTAGTAAAAGATGCTGGCGTCAGTACCAGGTATTTAAAGTGGCGAGCAAATTTTTTGGAAAAATACCAATGTTGCTGTTCAACTGAGAGACTGGCGTATTTCTTTTACGTTTATATTATGTAACCACTTACTCCACCTTCCTATTAGTAGTTTCATACTGTCACAGATATTTCATAGGCGTATTCGAAAAACACGACGATCTCCTCAAATCAGCTTCATACGGCGAATAATGGAGATAATGCAGTCACATGTACTGTGAAATTAGTGTTCATGTGACATGTGACACAAGATTTGTTCTGCACCACCGAAAGTAACTACAACGAGTATAAATTTTTCAGCATGAAAATAATTTTATATACCCTCATAAAAATCTACATCAATGCTCACTGTGAAGCGTGTGGCAGAGGGTACATACTACTGGACTGATTATTAGAGCTTTTTTTTCGTTCCATTCATGTAAGTAGTGTGGAAAAATAATTTTTAAATGCCCCTGTAGGTGCTGTAATTAATCTAATCTTATCTTCATGATCGCTATGGAAGGGGTTATAGTATATTCCTAGAGTCATCATTTAAAGCCAGTTCTTTAAACTTCGTTAAGCAGGCTTTATTGGGATAGTCTTCGTCTATCTTCAAGAGTCTGCCAGTTCAGTTCACTCGACATGATAGTGACACTCTCCCATGGGTCAGACAAACCATTTCCGTGCTGCCCTTCTCTGAGAATGCTCCGTATCCCCTAACAGTCCTATTTGGTATGGGACCCACACACTTGAGCGATATTCTAGGATGGATCACACAAGCAATTTGTAAGCAATCTCCTTTGCAGGCTGATTGCATTTCCCTAGTATTCTACCTAAAACTGAAGTCTGCCACCTGCTTTAGTCAAAACTGATCCTGTGTCATCATTCCACTTCGTGTCCCTACTAAGTGTTACATCCAAGTATTTGTATGAGTTTACAGATCCCAACTGTGACTCACAACTATTATATTCATATCATTCTTATTTGTGGTTGTTTTGTGGTTTGCACAATTTTACAGTTTTGAACATTTGTACAGCTTCATTCGCACTATGTTTCATTGTAGATAACTGCATTATTAGCAAAGTGTCTCGGGTTAGTATTAATATTGTCTGCAGGATCATTAATATACAACATGAACAGCAAGGGACCCAACACTCTTCAATGGGGTACACCCAAACTTACTTCTACATCTGTCGATGACTCTCCATCCATGATAATATGGTGCGTCCTTCCTACCAAGAAATCCTCAATCCAGTCATATATTTTGTCTGATACCCCATATGAGTGTACATTTAGTAATAAGTGTATGTGTGGCAGTGAGTCAGATGCTTTTCAAAAGATCAGAAATACTGCATCTGCCTGACTCCCATGATACATGGTTTCACATAGGGCCTAATTGTTTTTTCTAAATCAGTGCTGGTTGGCATGGAGGAGGTCATTCAGTTTAGATACTTCATTATGATTGAGCTCGGAGTATGTTCTAAGATTCTACAACAAATGGATATCAAATATATGGGATGGTAGTTTTGTGGATGACTTCTGCTACCCTTCTTGTAGACAGGTGTCAACTGTGTTTTCTTCCAACTACCAGGTACAGTTTTTCGTTAAATTGTAGTTAACAAAGGGGCTAACTCAGCTAGGAATTGGGTATAGAATCTGATAGGGATTTCATCAGGCCCTGGGACCTTGCTCGGTTTTAACTATTTCAGCTGTTCCTCAATGTCACTGACACTAATATTAATTTCAGTCATCTTGTTGATGGTATGAGAATTAAGTTGGGGCAATACACCATGGCTTTTCTTTACAGAACATTTAAAACCAGAGTTAAGCATATCTGCTTTTACTTTGCTGCTCTCAGTTTTAGTTCTAGTCTCGTCCATGAGTGAATGGATGCTAGCTGTGGTGCCACTAACACCCTTTGCATAAGACCACAATTCCTCTGGGTTTTGTGAAAGATGATTTTATAGCATTCCGCTATAGTAGTTACTGAAGGTGTCTTGCATTGCTCTCTTGACTGCCAAACACATTTCATTCAGCATCTCTCTATCTATAGCCCTATGTTTTGTTTTGTACCTATTATGCCGTAATCTCTGTTTTGCCAGAAGTTTCTTAACAGTGACTTAACACTATGGACGATCTCTCCCATTATGAACTGTCCGACTGCATACATGTCTATCCAGTGCATGGTCAACTATTCTTTTAAACTTGAGCCATAGTTCCTCTGTATTTCTTGACCAAACTTGCCTAAAACTGGCCATTTTCTTACCATCATTTTGAATATTTTATTGTATAACAGAATGATTTTAATAATAAATATATGCATATTGCAGTATCCCCCCACCCCCCCATGAACCATGGACCTTGCCGTTGGTGGGGAGGCTTGCGTGCCTCAGTGATACAGATAGGTGCAACCACAACGGAGGGGTATCTGTTGAGAGGCCAGACAAACGTGTGGTTCCTGAAGAGGGGCAGCAGCCTTTTCAGTAGTTGCAAGGGCAACAGTCTGGATGATTGACTGATCTGGCCTTGTAACAATAACCGAAACGGCCTTGCTGTGCTGGTACTGCGAACGGCTGAAAGCAAGGGGAAACTACAGCCGTAATTTTTCCTGAGGGTATGCAGCTTTACTGTATGATTAAATGATGATGGCGTCCTCTTGGGTAAAATATTCCGGAGGTAAAATAGTCCCCCCTTTTGGATCTCCGGGCGGGGACTACTCAAGAGGATGTCGTTATCAGGAGAAAGAAAACTGGCATTCTACGGATCGGAGCGTGGAATGTCAGATCCCTTAATCGGGCAGGTAGGTTAGAAAATTTAAAAAGGGAAATGGATAGGTTGAAGTTAGATATAGTGGGAATTAGTGAAGTTCGGTGGCAGGAGGAACAAGACTTCTGGTCAGGTGACTACAGGGTTATAAACACAAAATCAAATAGGGGTAATGCAGGAGTAGGTTTAATAATGAATAGGAAAATAGGAATGCGGGTAAGCTACTACAAACAGCATAGTGAACGCATTATTGTGGCCAAGATAGATACGAAGCCCACACCTACTACAGTAGTACAAGTTTATATGCCAACTGGCTCTGCAGATGACGAAGAAATTGAAGAAATGTATGATGAAATAAAAGAAATTATTCAGATAGTGAAGGGAGACGAAAATTTAATAGTCATGGTTGACTGGAATTCGAGTGTAGGAAAAGGGAGAGAAGGAAACATAGTAGGTGAATATGGATTGGGGCTAAGAAATGAAAGAGGAAGCCGCCTGGTAGAATTTTGCACAGAGCACAACACAATCATAACTAACACTTGGTTTAAGAATCATGAAAGAAGGTTGTATACATGGAAGAACCCTGGAGATACTAAAAGGTATCAGATAGATTATATAATGGTAAGACAGAGATTTAGGAACCAGTTTTTAAATTGTAAGACATTTCCAGGGGCAGATGTGGACTCTGACCACAATCTATTGGTTATGACCTGTAGATTAAAACTGAAGAAACTGCAAAAAGGTGGGAATTTAAGGAGATGGGACCTGGATAAACTGAAAGAACCAGAGGTTGTACAGAGTTTCAGGGAGAGCATAAGGGAACAATTGACAGGAATGGGGGAAAGATATACAGTAGAAGAAGAATGGGTAGCTTTGAGGGATGAAGTAGTGAAGGCAGCAGAGGATCAAGTAGGTAAAAAGACGAGGGCTAGTAGAAATCAAATTTAATTGATGAAAGGAGAAAATATAAAAATGCAGTAAATGAAGCAGGCAAAAAGGAATACAAATGTCTCAAAAATGAGATCGACAAGAAGTGCAAAATGGCTAAGCAGGGATGGCTAGAGGACAAATGTAAGGATGTAGAGGCCTATCTCATTAGGAGTAAGATAGATACTGCCTACAGGAAAATTAAAGAGACCTTTGGAGATAAGAGAACGACTTGTATGAATATCAAGAGCTCAGATGGAAACCCAGTTCTAAGCAAAGAAGGGAAAGCAGACAGGTGGAAGGAGTATATAGAGGGTCTATACAAGGGCGATGTACTTGAGGACAATATTATGGAAATGGAAGAGGATGTAGATGAAGATGAAATGGGAGATACGATACTGTGTGAAGAGTTTGACAGAGCACTGAAAGACTTGAGCCGAAACAAGGCCCCGGGAGTAGACAACATTCCATTGGAACTACTGACGGCCTTGGGAGAGCCAGTCCTGACAAAACTCTACCATCTGGTGGGCAAGATGTATGAGACAGGCGAAATACCCTCAGACTTCAAGAAGAATATAATAATTCCAATCCCAAAGAAAGCAGGTGTTGACAGATGTGAAAATTACCGAACTATCAGTTTAATAAGTCACAGCTGCAAAATACTAACACGAATTCTTTACAGACGAATGGAAAAATTAGTAGAAGCCAAACTCTGGGAAGATCAGTTTGGATTCCATAGAAACACTGGAACACGTGAGGCAATACAGACCCTACGACTTATCTTAGAAGAAAGATGAAGGAAAGCCAAACCTACATTTCTAGCATTTGTAGACTTCGAGAAAGCTTTTGACAATGTTGACTGGAATACTCTCTTTCAAATAGTGAAGGTGGCAGGGGTAAAATACAGGGAGCGAAAGGCTATTTACAATTTGTACAGAAACCAGATGGCAGTTATAAGAGTCGAGGGACATGAAAGGGAAGCAGTGGTTGGGAAGGGAGTAAGACAGGGTTGTAGCCTCTCCCCGATGTTGTTCAATCTGTATATTGAGCAAGCAGTAAAGGAAATAAAAGAAAAATTCGGAGTAGGTATTGAAATTCATGGAGAAGAAATAAAAACTTTGAGGTTCGCCGATGACATTGTAATTCTGTCAGAGGCAGCAAAGGACTTGGAAGAGCAGTTGAATGGAATGGACAGTGTCTTGAAGGGAGGATATAAGATGAACATCAACAAAAGCAAAACAAGGATAATGGAATGTAGTCGAATTAAGTCGGGTGATGCTGAGGGAATTAGATGAGTAAATGAGACACTTAAAGTAGTAAAGGAGTTTTGCTATTTGGGGAGCAAAATAACTGATGATGGTCGAAGTAGAGAGGATATAAAATGTAGACTGGCAATGGCAAGGAAAGCGTTTCTGAAGAAGAGAAATTTGTTAACATCCAGTATTGATTTAAGTGTCAGGAAGTCATTTCTGAAAGTATTTGTATGGAGTGTAGCCATGTATGGAAGTGAAACATGGACGATAAATAGTTTGGACAAGAAGAGAATAGAAGCTTTCGAAATGTGGTGCTACAGAAGAATGCTGAAGATTAGATGGGTAGATCACATAACTAATGAGGAAGTATTGAATAGGATTGGGGAGAAGAGAAGTTTGTGGCACAACTTGACCAGAAGAAGGGATCGGTTGGTAGGACATGTTCTGAGGCATCAAGGGATCACCAATTTAGTATTGGGGGGGCAGCGTGGAGGGTAAAAATCGTGGAGGGAGACCAAGAGATGAATACACTAAGCAGATTCAGAAGGATGTAGGTTGCAGTAGGTACTGGGAGATGAAAAAGCTTGCACAGGATAGAGTAGCATGGGGAGCTGCATCAAACCAGTCTCAGGACTGAAGACCACAACAGCAACAATTGCAGTATCTGTTTGTATAGTTCCCCTTGTATTTGTTACAGGTGCCTGGCCACCTATATTAGCAGACTGGTGTTTATGATGGCAAATATAAACAACTGGTACATTGTTTATAATCCTTTTTTTTTTCTCAGAAACTGCATTACATCATATACACAGAAAGAAGGAACTACAAGGCAAAGGTAGTCCACACATCATAAGACAGCAGTGACAAGGATGAAACACGGAGCCAGATTACCAACATAATAACAACATCATTTAATCTGGCAACAGTTTTAACATTTCAGTAAGGTACTTTTGTTGCCCCATAAAAACTAAAATAAACCCCGTTCGAACAGGCCATGAAGGCCCAATGGTACCGCCCAGCTGCCATGTCACCCTCAGGCCACTGACGTCACTGGATGCGGATATGGATTGACATGTGGTCAGTACACCGGTCTCCCAGCCATATGTCAGTTTATGAGACCGGAGCCACTACTTCTCTCTCAAGTAGCTCCTCAGTTTGCCTCCCTAGGGCTGAGTGCATCCCGCTTGCCCAGCACTTGGCAGACCGGATGGTCACCCATCCAAGTGTTAACACAGCCCGACAGCGCTTAACGTGGGTGATCTGACAGGAATCGGTGTTACCACTGTGGCATGGCCGTTGGCTGTGTTGCTCCATAGCAAGTAATTTAGGTAATACATTGGCAGGCAATTCCTTTGACTGCAAATACTTAACAATGATATCACTCATTTTTACACATTGCCTAATAAAATGTCCCTTAGCACAAACACGTTTAAATCCAGAATGCTGAACTGGATATTATGACAGTCTAATAGAACTCTCCTTCCCGTGAAAAATGATTTCAGGAATTTTGTTGCCGTCTATTTATCAAGTTTCCTGTCAACCATCTCAGAGACACTGTGTCTTTGTCTGCAGAATGTAAAGTTGCATATTCAGCTTCCATAGTTGAAGTGGTAACATCCTTCAGTTTCTTGCTCTCCAGGAAATTATATTTTTCTCTGACAGAAAACTACTTCAATATTGTTACAACCCAATAGTTAAATCATCTACAAAATTTGAATCAACAAAACCAATTATATACAGATCTCTAAAATTCCAGATGTTAGACACAAAGCCATAGTTCATAATACCGTTGAGATAATGAAGGACTTTCTTTGCTGCCATCCAATGCACACTAATAAACTTACAAATGTTGAATTTAAAATACAAACTGCGTAAGATATTTCAGGTCGTGTATTAGTACTGTTATACAGGAAACATCCCACAAGTTCCTGATATGGCACTTGAACTTTATCATCCTGCACATACCAAAGCTTCAATCCAGTCTCCATTGGCATTTCTGTGGAAATACAGTCAAACGTTAACTTTAAAATGCATAGATAATCCCCGATACACCTTATTTTTATCATAACATTATTACAAAAGAATTAAAAATCATCTACATACAAGACAACAATTGCAAGACTTTTACCCACCTTTTATTGAACACACAATCTTCATCAGGATTCACAGCATGTCCCAGGTCTAAAAGGACAGTTTTTGTCTTTTTATATCACTGACTAGCTGTTTGGTTATAATAGAGGGAAACATTCCACGTAGGAAAAATATATCTAAAATCAAAGATGATGTGACTTACCAAATGAAAGTGCTGGCAGGTCAACAGACACACAAACGAACACAAACATACACACAAAATTCAAGCTTTCGCAACAAACTGTTGCCTCATCAGGAAAGAAGGAAGGAGAGGGAAAGATGAAAGGATGTGTGTTTTAAGGGAGACGGTAAGGAGTCATTCCAATTCCAGGAGCGGAAAGACTTACCTTAGGGGGAAAAAAGGACGGGTATACACTCGCACACACACACACACATATCCATCCACAAATATACAGACACAAGCAGACATATTTAAAGACAAAGAGTTTGGGCAGAGATGTCAGTCGAGGCAGAAGTGCAGAGGCAAAGATGTTGTTGAATGACAGGTGAGGTATGAGTGGCGGCAACTTGAAATTAGCGGAGATTGAGGCCTGGTGGATAACGGGAAGAGAGGATATATTGAAGAGCAAGTTCCCATCTCCGGAGTTCGGATAGGTTGGTGTTAGTGGGAAGTATCCAGATAACCCGGACAGTGTAACACTGCACCAAGATGTGCTGACCGTAAACTAAGGCATGTTTAGCCACAGGGTGATCCTCATTACCAACAAACACTGTCTGCCTGTGTCCATTCATGCAAATGGACAGTTTGTTGCTGGTTATTCCCACATAGAATGCATCACAGTGTAGGCAGGTCAGTTGGTAGATCACGTGGGTGCTTTCACATGTGGCTCTGCCTTTGATCATGTACACCTTCCGGGTTACAGGACTGAAGTAGGTGGTGGTGGGAGGGTGCATGGGACAGGTTTTACACCGAGGGCAGTTACAAGGGTAGGAGCCTGAGGGTAGGGAAGGTGGTTTGGGGATTTCATAGGGATGAACTAAGAGGTTACGAAGGTTAGGTGGACGGCGGAAAGACACTCTTGGTGGAGTGGGGAGGATTTCATGAAGGATGGATCTCATTTCAGGGCAGGATTTGAGGAAATCGTATCCCTGCTGGAGAGCCACATTCAGAATCTGATCCAGTCCTGGAAAGTATCCTGTCACAAGTGGGGCACTTTTGTGGTTCTTCTGTGGAAGGTTCTGGGTATGAGAGGATGAGGAAGTGGCTCTGGTTATTTGCTTCTGTACCAGGTTGGGAGGGTAGTTGCGGGATGCGAAAGCTGTTGTCAGGTTGTTGGTGTAATGCTTCAGGGATTCCAGACTGGAGCAGATTCGTTTGCTACGATGACCTAGGCTGTAGGGAAGGGACCGTTTGATGTGGAATGGGTGGCAGCTGTCATAATGGAGGTACTGTTGCTTGTTGGTGGGTTTGATGTGGACGGACGTGTGAAGCTGGCCATTGGACAGGTGGAGGTCAACAGCACTTCTTTTCACGCCAATCACCTGCCACCCTACCTAAAACCTCTTTCCTCATTACCTTAGCCAGCTTCATCCTGACCCACAACTTATTCACTTTTGAAGACCAGACATACCAACAATTAAAGGGAACAGCCATGGGTACCAGGATGGCCCCTTCGTACGCCAACCTATTCATGGGTCGCTTAGAGGAAGCCTTCTTGGTTACCCAGGCCTGCCAACCCAAAGTTTGGTACAGATTTATTGATGACATCTTCATGATCTGGACTCACAGTGAAGAAGAACTCCAGAATTTCCTCTCCAACCTCAACTCCTTTGGTTCCATCAGATTCACCTGGTCCTACTCCAAATCCCATGCCACTTTCCTTGATGTTGACCTCCACCTGTCCAATGGCCAGCTTCACACGTCCGTCCACATCAAACCCACCAACAAGCAACAGTACCTCCATTACGACAGCTGCCACCCATTCCACATCAAACGGTCCCTTCCCTACAGCCTAGGTCTTCGTGGCAAACGAATCTGCTCCAGTCCGGAATCCTTGAAGCGTTACACCAACAACCTGACAACAGCTTTCGCATCCCACAACTACCCTCCCAACCTGGTACAGAAGCAAATAACCAGAGGCACTTCCTCATCCTCTCATACCCAGAACCTCCCACAGAAGAACCACAAAAGTGCCTCACTTGTGACAGGATACTTTCCGGGACTGGATCAGATTCTGAATGTGGCTCTCCAGCAGGGATACGATTTCCTCAAATCCTGCCCTGAAATGAGATCCATCCTTCATGAAATCCTCCCCACTCCACCAAGAGTGTCTTTCCGCCGTCCACCTAACCTTCGTAACCTCTTAGTTCAACCCTATGAAATCCCCAAACCACCTTCCCTGCCCTCTGGCTCCTATGCTTGTAACCGCCCCCGGTGTAAAACCTGTCCCATGCACCCTCCCACCACCACCTACTCCAGTCCTGTAACCCGGAAGGTGTACATGATCAAAGGCAGAGCCACGTGTGAAAGCACCCACGTGATCTACCAACTGACCTGCCTACACTGTGATGCATTCTATGTGGGAATAACCAGCAACAAACTGTCCATTCGCATGAATGGACACAGGCAGACAGTGTTTGTTGGTAATGAGGATCACCCTGTGGCTAAACATGCCTTAGTGCACGGCCAGCACATCTTGGCGCAGTGTTACACTGTCCGGGTTATCTGGATACTTCCCACTAACACCAACCTATCCGAACTCCGGAGATGGGAACTTGCTCTTCAATATATCCTCTCTTCACGTTATCCACCAGGCCTCAATCTCCGCTAATTTCAAGTTGCCGCCACTCATACCTCACCTGTCATTCAACAACATCTTTGCCTCTGCACTTCTGCCTCGACTGACATCTCTGCCCAAACTCTTTGTCTTTAAATATGTCTGCTTGTGTCTGTATATGTGTGGATGGATATGTGTGTGTGTGTGTGTGCGAGTGTATACCCGTCCTTTTTTCCCCCTAAGGTAAGTCTTTCCGCTCCCGGGATTGGAATGACTCCTTACCCTCTCCCTTAAAACCCACATCCTTTCGTCTTTCCCTCTCCTTCCCTCTTTCCTGATGAGGCAACAGTTTGTTGCGAAAGCTTGAATTTTGTGTGTATGTTTGTGTTCGTTTGTGTGTCTGTCGACCTGCCAGCACTTTCATTTGGTAAGTCACATCATCTTTGTTTTTTGACTAGCTGTTTGGTTTGAACTGTGGGAATTCATTTATTCCTCACTTGTATTTCTAGCAATTATCATGCAGGGTGTCCCATATAAAACCAGCACACTTCACACTCGAGTTCAAGTAGATGACGGGTACCAGGTCACAAGTTTTTTCCAGCCCAGTGCATGTCTTAGCCAAGTTATTGAGGATGTAGGATTATTGTGCAAGGGTTTTACAAAGCAAGATCATGTTGTGGTAGTGGGTGGAGTGGGAAACAGTATTGATATTGAACAGGGCTACAATATTGAGTGTGACCTGTTAAAAATAACATTTGCGACAAACCATAAAAATGCTGGCTTGGTTCCTGCTTTTATGTAGTATTAATGCCCCAATTGAAAAGCTCTGTCAGGAGGGTCAATATGGAGCTGGATCAGCTGCTATGCCAGGCATAGGTTTGGTTCCTGTTAAGGGTATTGGTAGGTGGGACTTCACAAGACATGGCTTGCATCTCAGTAGGAAAGGGAAGGATAGTTTGGCTGAGATGATAGCAAAATCCTTAATGGAGGGGCACTGAAGCTTGTGGGAGTACCTCTCTTTTAGGCTAAGATCAGTGTCGAATGATTCAACATTGAATGAAATTAAGCTTAATGAGAAGCTCAGGCAAACAGGTAATAGAGATGTTAAAATATCACAAGCTTCTCATAAATATACAGTGAAAAATAATGTTAGTATGTCACTAGATTGTGATAAAAGCACAGTGAAGAATAATGTTAGTATGTTACATCAGAATATTAGGGGATTAAAAAGCAAAGTAGATGAGCTTCTTGTTTGTTTAGAAGATTTAGAAACAGGGTGGAATAAATCTACTATGCCTGTCTTAACACCATGTAGTCACAGATATGGAAAAGGTAAATGTAGGTGGATATAAGCTGTCAGCATATGTAAGTAGAGACACAATGGAGAGAGGAGGAGATGCCAAAACTTGTTCAGGGCAACATATAGAAGCATGTGCATGTGAGCATAAAGTAAATAATGGTACTTTTGTTCAAATGGCTCTGAGTACTATGGGACTTAACATCTGTGGTCATCAGTCCCCGGTACTTTTGTAATTGTAGCCATGTATAGCTCCCCATTGGGAGATTTTCAGCTATTATTGAAAAACTTGGATTTTTTGCTGTGCTATCTGTCAGAGAGAGGGAAGAAAATTATTGTTTGTGGGGATTTAAGTGTTGGTTTGCTGAAAGAGTCCAGTAGATAGCTTGACCTTCAAGTATTACTTGGTTCTTTCAATTTGACATCAGTTACTGATTTTTCTGCTTGGGTGGTACAGTAAAGCAGCACATTGATAGATGATGTTTTTATGGAAAAAGATAAATTTAATCAAATGAAAACTTCTCCTGTTAGGCTGGTATTACACTAACTTATTTCTTTGTCAAAGTTGATATATCAAATATTCATGTCAAAGAAATTTGATGGTGTAATAGGGAACTTTCAAATCTCACCTGTCATCAAATAAATATTATTAAATCAGGGTAGACTTACCGTGTTGGATGAGAAGGAAAGACACATCCCGCACGGTAAGTCTCCCCTGACCCGCGGTTTGGGATGTCTTTCCCAAAATCTACCCCATTTCCTAGACCTCTTCAGTCCTTTTCCTTCACCCTTCTTCCTTCTCCTTCGACCCTTCTGCCTGAAGAAGGAGCCACTGGCAACAAAAGCTTGCCAACTATAACGGTCTTTTATGTGTACACTTATGAAATTTGTTATTAATAACCCATTCCAATTCAAAAGCAGTAGCGAAGTGCATAGCCACAATTCTAGAAGAGAGGAGATCTCCACTATTCTGGGTTAAATCTGACTTTGGCACCGAAAGGGATGTATTATGCTGCCACAAAAATCTTTGGTCATTTGCCAAATTCAACAGATGAATTTTTACATATGAAGTAGTAACTCTAAAAAAAATGTTAATTACATTGTATAAAGAAAACTTACGTTAAACTGACATGTTCCACATCATTACGAAATGTCGTAATTGTGATATATGAAACAAGTATGAATGTAATGTAATGAAACTAAAAATGAGTAGATAATAGCAATGTTACAGAACATTTAGTTACCTTCTTACAAGAGATGCTGGAACTGCTGGCCAAGGTCATCCAGACATCGCTGACTTCATATGATGATGTTACCAGCAACACACTGTGATTCTGCAGGCATTATGTCATTAATTTCTCTGTTAATGTTCCATTTAAGATCATCCGTTGTGTGAGGACTGGCAGCATACACATCACTTTTAAGTGTACCACTTAAATTTTGCACAATGTTAAGTTTGGGGCTATAGGCCTCTCTTCTCTAAGTGGAGAGGTTCTTTGTGCAGACTACATTGGTTGTCCTGCAACCAGTATCTGCAGTTCTTGGACTTTACACAGCCGGAAAAATGAGTCCAAGTAACCATTGGCAATTGATGTTTACAGCGAGATAAATAATGAATGCTCCTAACCCACCTCCCCCCCACCCCCACCCCCTTTATCCACAAATTTCAACTCTTGCACCACACTCGCGAGATAGGCTTTCAGGTTCATATTATTTAATACACACGAACCTGCTGCGATAACCTGCTTATCGATTTGCAGGAACTTCTCGTACTGTCCATGCGAATCCTGCCTGTAGTTTCAGGGATCCTCACAGTCGGTCACCTGTTCCTCTGCACATTCTGAACAGATCCTACAACCCTCCATTTCTTGTATAGATCTTGAATAGTGCTAGTCGTGGGAAGCTACCTACCAGGATACTTCGCTTGAAACATTCCTTTACATTCCTTGATGGAGCCTGTTTTTATGTAACACTCCACAGTATCAATTTGCTGGTCTATGCTAACTGCCCCATTTCTGTAACAATTCACCACCACGAGCTTCTCACAACAACTGATGCGGTATAGGACTGCTATACTGGAGACTAAAAAAATTATGTGCAGCATCAGTTACAAGATAATATGTGGGCAGCCCCCTATAAAATCTTGACAGAAAAGGTCCTCTGGTTCTGGCTACCCTGAGACGAAGATGACAGATGCTGTCACAAGGTTGGAGGGGTAGAGCAGAATTTTTGCTGCAGAAACTCCTTCCCAATGATGATGGTAAAACTTGTGTAGAGATACATACTGGACTGGAACAAGAATATGTAACTGAAATGGTAGTTGGTCCATGTGCATACGAGGAGGTGGCTACAGAAATTGCGAGACTCAAGAAAGGGAAGGTCGAGGGCATCCATGCTGAAGTTCTTCAGCAGATTGCACCACTAATAACAACTGTTCTAATTAAGACCTTAAATGAGGCATTACAGCCTCGCATAATTCCTATAGCATGGAAAATGGCTAGTGCAGTAATAATAACGAAATCTGTAGACAAAGATCCAAAGAACCCAAAATCATATAGTCCTATCTGGCTTTCGAATAGTCTAGCCAAAATGCAAGAACAACTACTGTGTGATAGACTCCAGTCTCGTAGAGAGTTTGTTGGATTGAATCCCCATCAATATTGATTCTGCAAGCACAATTCAGTCGACAATGCAATCAATCACGCCCTTGGCACAGGCAACCAAACGGAACAAAAATGTATGGTTGCAATTATGATTGGCTTCGCAGGCATATACAATAATCTGTGGTGGCCTGAGATGTTTGCACATCTCAGAGAACTTTGGGATAAAAGGATGCCCACAGTGATCAATCTGTGGCCCCACCTCTTGGGACCTGTCAATCGAGCCCTTGTTAAATTTAGTTGAGAACCATGAGTGTGCTGATGGCATTGTGGCCTATGCCAGTGACATGTTATAGTCATTATGTCAGCAAATTCAAGAGCACAAATAGGAATGAGAGCAAGTAGCATATTGCGTGAAATGGCCAGCTGGTGTACGAAACACAAATTGACAATTTCTCTACACAAAATGTTGAAATGTGAAATGTATTTTATTCATCTCATAATGTCAAGGTTACAATTTTCTTATTTAAAATTTACAATAATACTTTGTGGAGAATTTACTTACTTGAAGATTGTCAAACTTACAGTATTTACATCTGCTATAACTATCATACATTTTCATTCCATTTTAGGGATCCAGCTCAAAGTATCACTTCGTCCTTCATGAAATCTTCCACAGAGTAGTAGCATCATTCAATTAGAATATCATATAATTTGCTTTTTAAAATATTTACCTTCATATTCATTATGTCACACCCTTTTATTGTGTTGTGAATTTTTATGGTTATATACTGAAGAGTCTGACCACTCAGTTTTAAGTGATGAGAGGTGAGCATAAAGTTTTCTTTACATCTCGTGTCATATGAGTGTTCAGAATGATTTTTTAAAAACAGATCAGCTCTGCTGCGTAGGAAAAGAACTACCTCAAAGATGTATAAAAAGGGGACAGTTGATTTTTTAGCTCTTTAAATAATGGTTGACCTGATGCCCTCGGCTGTGCAGAGCACATTTTACGAATGATTCCTTTTTGCAGCTTCAAAATTCGGGTAACGTTTCCCAAAAAATTATGCCATATTGAATAATAGATTCAAAGTAGCTATAATATGCTATTTTCCTTGTGGCCATATCAGTGGCATAGGCTAAAATTTCCATTGCAAATGCAAGGCTGTTTAATTTATTTGCTAGATATTCTGTATGAGAATTCCAACTCAAAGTTCTGTCTAAGTTTCTTCCCAGGAACCTGACTGAGTCAAGTTCTTGCATTTTTTGATTGTTGTGAGTGATACAGGTTTATTCAATTTTTGACTGTTTGATTTTAAAGCTCATCATGTGCATTTTTGAAATGTTTAGCCTTAAACCATTTAGACTGAACCATATTTCCAGATTACGTAATGTGTTCATGACACACTGTGGTATGCTGTCAGAATTTTCATTTTCAATTAGGGCAGAAGTATCAATTGCAAACAAAGTTAAATGAGTATTTATATTGAAAGCAAGTCATTTACATAGAACAGGAATAAAATGGGTCCAAGGATTGAGCCTTGAGGAACACCTTGTGTGACAGTTTTCCACACTGAGAAGTAATCTGCTCCATTTGATGTTATTACTACCCTTTGTTTCCTCTCCAAGAGATATGATTCAAGCAATGTCCCTTATTCCGTATCTGTTGAGTTTTAAAAACATCAGGGCATGATTTACAGAGTCAAATGCTTTTGTGAGATCACAGATTATTCCTGCGACCTTATCTTTCCTATCTAGTGATGAAGTAATTTTTCCAATAAACTCATTTATCGCATCTACTGTGTTGTTGCTGTGTTGGAAGCCAAACTGGTTGTGTGAAATGATATCATTCTGTGTGATGAAGCTTTGTATCTGTAAAGCAGCAATTTTTTTCAAATATTTTTGGTATGACAGGGAGTATAGAGATGGGGCGATAGTTTCCCATGTCATCTTTTGAACCATTTTTAAACAATGCTTTTACTTTCGCATGTTTCAAGAAATCAAGGAACTAACCTTCTTCAAAGGATTTGTTTATTATGAGAGAGAGAGGATGAGCTATTATGTTGTAATCTTTTTTAATTATTTTGGTGGATATCCTATCCCAGCCAGCAGAGTTTTTGTCTTTTAAGGAGAATATGACATTTTCAACAATTTTGCTGAGACTGTGTTGAATTTTTTAAGACATTCACTGGTATTGCCTTTTAACCCAAAACTACTGACTTTCTGATCATAATTTGCTATGTCTAAATCAAATTTTGCTACATTTATGAAGTACTCATTGAAGCACTCAGATATTTGAGCTAGATTTATAACCGATTTTTCTGTAAGTTTGACTTTTGAAATGTCTTGTTTGTGATTTCGGACACATAATTCAGACTTAACTACATACCATATTGTCCTTGTTTTATTTTCCTGCCCTAGAATGAATTTGTTATTTGCCATTTGTTTTGAAGCTTTCACAACTATTTTAAAAATAGTTTTATAGTTTCTAATATATTTTACAAAATCAGGATCTTTGTCGTACTTCAGCTGATTGTGTAGCTTCCTTTTCCTCTCACTGGATATTTTTGTTCCTGATGTGATCCATCTTATCTTATTTGGTGCTTTGTTGCAATATGATCTTGGAGGGAAAGCTTCATTAAATACTTCAAGAAAACTGTTTAAGACTGTACTAAAGTTTTCATTTGTTGATTCACTGTCCCCGAAACACCACTTAACTTTACTTGGTTTCTCGTAGAATATTTCAGTGTTTGTTTTATTGAGACTTCTTTTGATATAAGTTTTTTTATACAGGGTGATTCAAAAAGAATACGACAACTTTAAAAATGTGTATTTAATGAAAGAAACATAATATAACCTTCTGTTATACATTATTACAAAGAGTATTTAAAAAGGTTTTTTTCACTCAAAAACAAGTTCAGAGATGTTCAATATGGCCCCCTCCAGACACTCGAGCAATATCAACCCGATACTCCAACTCGTTCCACACTCTCTGTAGCATATCAGGCGTAACAGTTTGGATAGCTGCTGTTATTTCTCGTTTCAAATCATCAATGGTGGCTGGGAGAGGTGGCCGAAACACCATGTCCTTAACATACCCCCATAAGAGAAAATCGCAGGGGGTAAGATCAGGGCTTCTTGGAGGCCAGTGATGAAGTGCTCTGTCACGGGCTGCCTGGCGGCCGATCCATCGCCTTGGGTAGTTGATGTTCAGGTTTCATAACTAACCTTTTTCGTAGGACTCTCCATACAGTTGATTGTGGAATTTGCAGCTCTCTGCTAGCTCTGTGAGTCGATTTTCCTGGGCTGCGAACAAATGCTTGCTGGATGCGTGCTACATTTTCATCACTCGTTCTCGGCCGTCCAGAACTTTTCCCTTTGCACAAACACCCATTCTCTGTAAACTGTTTATACCAACATTTAATACACCACCTATCAGGAGGTTTAACACCATACTTCGTTCGAAATGCACGCTGAACAACTGTCGTCGACTCACTTCTGCCGTACTCAATAACACAAAAAGCTTTCTGTTGAGCGGTCGCCATCTTAGCATCAACTGACGCTGATGCCTAGTCAACAGCGCCTCAAGCGAACAAATGTACAACTAAATGAAACTTTATAGCTCCCTTAATTCGCCGACAGATAGTGCTTAGCTCTGCCTTTTGTCGTTGCAGAGTTTTTAATTCCTGAATTTGTGGTATTCTTTTTGAATCTCCCTGTATTATGTTGATTAGTTTTTGGCAGTGAGACAAACAAGGCTGAGTGATCAGAAAGCCCTAAGTCGAGACAGAATTTATGTACATTATCAAAGTATTAATTTGTTACAGTGTTGTCTGTGCATGTTGCTGAGTGAATATTTTCTCTGGTGAACTCCAAAAATTTAGTTTTAAACCAGACTTTTTAATTGAATCAAGAAATTTTGTTGATTCTTTATTGTCATTTGCAGTGTTTATATTAAAATCTGCTTCTATTACAGTTTTTTTCTTCTTTTGTTTCTTTAGTTTATGTAGCAAGCACTGGAATTTAGAGAGGAAAGGTGTGACTAAAGCCCTTTCAGGAATTCTGTAAATTGAAATGACTAACCTATTAAGGTCCTTAAGCTCTACGCAACAACTTTCGAATATGCAGTCTTCATGTAAACGATTAAAATCTGTTCTCACTTCATAGCTTCTAGAAGAGTCAAGCAGTATGCAGCAACTTCTGTGAGGCTTTTTCTCTCTGCAATAGCTGCTTGCAACATTGAAATTTTCAATTTTATTTAAAATACATATTGTATTAGAGCTAAGCCTGTGCTCATTTAAACAAATAATTTTTATGTTTTTACATTCTGAGAGAAGCATTTGTAACTCATCGAGTTTGTAACTTAGGCTGCTGGAAGATTTAGAATTTAAGCCATTTATATTCCAGTGCATCAAATAAGAATTTTTGTTTATTTTAATGGTATTAAGCATACATTTTCGTAGACACTCTTTAGCAGTTTTCTCTTCAGCTAACAGGCATTTTTCTCTTACATACCCTCCAGTAAATATTATTTTCTGTTAGTTTTAATGATTTTACAAACATCCATAAACATTTTGCTGAAGGTCATCGATCCTAGTCTGTTTGGATGCAGTCCATCCTTGGCTAGACATTCCTTGCCCAAAAAGTTTTTTGAGTTTATAAATATAGCATCTAGTCTGTCACAACACTCATTTATTCTTCAGTTGATTCAATGGATATAACTGTCACTCACCGACCTCCTGTTTATGATTCCACTGACCACTATCCTGGAAGCAGGGTAAATTATTCTGGCTAATAGGATTATATTTTTTTATTCGTTAATAATTTCCTCTTTGCTGTATCCTCAGAGGGAATTTGTCCCAACATGGATGAAAACGGCTTTGTAATTTTTGTTCGCTTCTTTTTTGATGTTTTCTCTTGAATTTTTAATGCTTTTAAAATAGTTACTGAGCTGATGGGACCTAATTCCTGGGCGGACTTCAACTTCGCAGGTTGGCACTACGACATTTTTCAGCATGGAGTCGTCAATTCTGAGAAATTCATTTTCAGGGCACATGACGTTCTTCCTTGTTTGCATCGATCATTTTTTGGGACATGGTTGAGTCGCAGTTTTCTTCATGAATAAGATCCGCATATTCATTTCTAGGTGTCAGTACTTCTGATTGTCGTTTTATTGCTTCCAAGGATGCATCATTACCGTTTTTTGAAACACAGCTTGTATCACTCCGCATCCACAGATTTCCATCGTTTCTGGCAATGTAGTCCCCGCAGTCACAGTCTTTTTGGCACATAAGTTCATTGTTTTCATTTTGTAATGTTAATCAGTCATCCTTAAGGGATTCAATATCTTTCTGCAGCAATTGAATAACAGTTTCTTTTGCAGTCACTTCACTTTGGAGATCAACCTTTTCTTCACTTAAATAGGTCCGTAAACAATCCTGGCAGCACCACAAGAAATTTTAGGTTTACTTTTGCACACTTTTCATGTAGCCAGAAGTGACACTTTACACACAGAATTCCTTTTACAACACTTTTTTGCATTCCTTGCACACTGCGCTGCTAAATGTTTGCTTTTTTGAAAGAGCTGCACTGTTACACTAACCTATTGGTGCCATCTTTCTTCTTGTGTAGTACTAAAGGGAAGCCTTAATAAGGACCCTTCCATCAAAACACTGGACTCGCATTCGGGAGGACAATGGTTCAATCCCGTCTCCGGCCATCCTGATTTAGGTTTTCCGTGATTTCCCTAAATCGTTTCAGGCAAATGCCGGGATGGTTCCTTTGAAAGGGCACGGCCGACTTCCTTCCCAATCCTTCCCTAACCCGAGCTTGCGCTCCGTCTCTAATGACCTCGTTGTCGACGGGACGTTAAACACTAACCACCACCACCACCTTCCATCAAATTAAGAGTAAATAATATGTCTAGGAAAAGGGTCACAAGGAATCTGGGTGGCATGATCAATGAAAAGTTATCTTTCAAAGAACATACACAGATCACTTCTGACAAGACAGAAAAACTATTAAAGAAACTGACAAGAATCAGTACAATAGACTTCCAGTGACCGTTAAGATATATGAGAGTGTATTGCTGTGCAATTTTTGAGTCCATCATATGCTTCACGGCCAGTATGTGGGTGCACAAACTGAGCCTTCCAATAAACAAAGCCACTAAGCCACTGTTCAGCACAGGCAGAGAAGGGTGTTGTTACGATTGTCGGGTGTCTTTGGAACCACGTCAGTGGTTGCCCTCTATGTGGTCCTTGGTCTCTTTTCAATTGACATCACTATCAGGTACCGTGGTGTAGCATGTTGGTTAAAGAGGGGTAACAGAGATAGAGTAAGGGCTATAATAGTGGGAGACATAAACAGTAAACTACACTTAGAAGCTTGGCATTAAGGGCTGTGATAGGGGGAGACATAAACAGTAAACTACGTCTAAAAGCTTGGCATATTGATACCTGGCAGAGAGAGACTGGGACATGAGTGACAAGGGCCGTAGGGTCTATGACTTTTTCACGGATATTAGAGAGAGACTTAAAATGAAATATAGAGACTAGAGTCGAGGAATGACATTTTCTGACCAGTCATGGGCCCTACTCTACGTATTTACACTACGTGAATCTGAGGGAGAGTGATGTATGTTCACGTGGGGATATTGGGACCTCAGAACATACAATACTGCTTTGCATGCTGTGTACACAGGCAGAACATCTGGACCTGAGACACGATAACATTTACAAGTCTTTTAGAGACTGGATTGAACTAGGTAACACAGCAGACAAAATCTGTAGACAGTACAAGAAGAATATGTCAGAGACCTAGCAGGCATAGACACAGAGAACATGGATATTCAATCCATAACAGTAGCACTGAAGATGCAGATGATAACACCATTGATAACGGCACATGTTCAGATATGGATAGTATAACAGTCTCATGCATAATATATGGTACAATGTAGGAGGAATGAGACAATGTGATGAATTTACATGTGACAACTAGTAATCAAATTAAGTAGAAATATGAAAATCAGTGAATTTAAATGTGAAAATTGTGATAAAATAAAGAGACAGTTACAGCATAAAACTATAAACTGTAAATGTAACAATAATATATACAATAAGTGAAATGATGATGATGTGATAACATGTAAAATAGTTGTTAGTTGTCGAAATAGGATAGAAAATTGCTGCTAAGAGGGCCACAGCGTGATAGCATCGTTCCGAGTCCTATCCCTCAGACTAGCACATATAGAATTCAAATTAAGTAATGTCAAGAAGTATAATTTCAGTATAATGGCATTCTATGTCAAGCACCTAGCTCTATTTATACGAAAACCTAGAAACTTACATGTTAACAAAATGCTTACATTACATTTAGATATAGGCCAAAAAGGCTAAGGCTCAAGAAGTCCTCTCAGGTTTCCCTCTTTTGGCGCAGTTGGTGATAGGATCCATTTTTATTTTAACATTTTTATGTGTTAACAGTTGTAATTAATTTTTCACTTTTTCTTTTCTGGGGTTTTGTATTGTGTTTATTTTGTAAGTATTGAAATGTTGCAAACAAATATTGTCAAGTCACTACAAACTAGTCCACCTCCACATAGCAGCACACAGGTATCGGCACATCTGTCACCCAAAGTAAGTACATCTGAGAGCGCATATGACTCTGTGGGGGGGGTTATGTGGTGGCTAAGAGACCACCTGTAGGGAAAACAAAGGCAGCGAATCTAATAACAAGCAGTAGCTGAAAAAGAAAATCTGTGTCCTGCTTGACACCAAAATGTCATTGTAAGTATCTGGATGTAATGTTACAAAGCAATGTGAAATGTGAATGAGCATGTGATGATTGTGGTAAGAAAGACAAATGGGTGATTTCAGTTTACTGGGAGAATTTTGGGAAAGTGTGGTTCATCTATAAAGGAGTCCGTATAGGACACTAGTGCAACCTATTTTTGAGTATTGTTCAAGTGTTTGGGATTCACACCAGATCAGAGCAAAGGAAAGACCTTGAAGCAATTCAGAGGTGGGCTGCTAGATTTGTTACTGCTGGGTTAGAACAATGTGCAAGCATTGCAGAGATGCTTCAGGAATCCCTATAGGCAAGGCGGCATTGTTTTCGAGGAACACTTTTGAAAAAATTTAGAGAACCAGCATTTGAAGTGGAGTGCAGAAAAATTCTGCTGCCACCAACATACATTTCATATAAGGACCATGAAGATAAGACACAAGAAATTGGGTTACATATGGAGACATATAGGCAGTCAGTTTTCCCTCACTGTATTTGCAAATGGAACAGGAAAGGAAATGACTAGTAGTGGTACAATGTACACTCCACCAAGCACCTTGTGGTGGCCTGTGGAGTACATACTTAGATGTAGAAGATTTTCATTTTCCGTCCATAAATTGAGGGTCCACAGATATAGAAAAGGTTTATTTTTATATAGAGCTAAATTTGTTTTAAAGCAATTATCTTGAGCAGTTGGTTAGATAACCAATCTGTGAAGTAAACATATTGAATGTGATGACTAGAAATCAGTCTGAATATTTTGACTGAGTGAATATAGTGATAGGAATTGGCAACTACAGGACAATTACACAATCGTTGATGACTTATTTCTGCATGTTTGATAGGGAGGTATCTGTACCTAACAAGTGTCACAAGAAAATAGTTACAAACTACCTGAACAACCATCAGCAAGCATTTCAAATATTGGGTATCTGTGCCATAACTTCAGAAGTATTGTTTGCCATTTGCTAGATACATTTGTCCTGTGGAATGTTCAGTACTGAAGACCATTCGTGGCTCAAGAGGCATGTCAGAGATTTACTATAAAGCAGACAGAACTGCATAGCAGATACAAAAATACTAAACCTTAGGTGACAAAAGCACTTATTGTGTCACAAAGTGATTTCTTATCTGTGAAGTTATCAAAAAGTCTAAGGAAGTTATCATTTGTTGAAATGCCTATGATGGCATGAAAACAAAGATGACAAAATGAAGCTTGAAATACTAACTATGTCTCTGGGTTCCTTCATTATATTGTTGCACTGATGTAAAAAAATATTATTAGCTCCTTGTGTAGCTACTAATTCACCATAATAAAAAAAATTATTAGCTCCTTATGTGACTACTACTTCACTGTAAGTTATGGTTGTTGTGTGCCCTGAGCTATTTATTTGATCAAAAACCATGACACTTTTAATTTCATTTTTCAATGTGGAAGTAACTTTTTGATATATCATAGACATGTTAACGGTCACTAAACAAAAGCTTGTTTTATAGGCCATTCATAATTTTGTAGAATTACTGGATTTGTGCAAAAAATTTGAACTGACATAGCCATTGGTACTTGTATTTATGGATGGCAGTTGCTTGTGTTTGTCAATGCCTTCGTTTCTGAGAATGCTTACCCTAATTTTTCTTACATCTATTTATTTATTTATTTACAGATATTCGTACAATCCTGGTTATCCCACTGGAACTTGCATTGCTCTCATCAATGGTGAGCACAGATCACTGGTGGCTCATATTGGGGCAGCAACCAAATATGACGGTTCATTACTGGATAGCAAGGATGTAACTAAATTACTAGAGCGTATAAAAGTGTTGTACATCGAAGGCTTCTTCTTGACTCACAGTTTTCCGGTGTGTGTTAGACTCATTGAGATATGCAAAGTAAACAAGATACCTTTAATCTTCAATTTAAGCGCTCCATATGTTTGTGAAAGTCATACACATGAGGTAACTGAGCTTGTTAAGGGTGCTAACATCATATTTGGAAATAGTGCAGAGTTTTATTCCCTTGCCAAGCAGTTGAATATTAAAAACAGTAGCTTAAAAGATATTGTTGTGAAACTTAGAGAAAATTTTAATAATTCTCTTGATGAGAGTAAACTACAGCATTGTGATGTATCACAGATCTTGAAGGAAGGGAAATTGATTATTGCTACTCAGGGCAAAAATTCTGTTATTTGTGTTTATGGGAAAACAAATACAGTTTTAGAAGTAAAAGTTGTAGAAATGGATCTCTCACAAGTGAAAGACACCACAGGTGCTGGAGATTCTTTTGTGGCTGGTGTTCTTGCAGGTATCTTCCACAACTGCAGTCTGGAAACCTGCATTCATTTGGGATGTTGGGCTGCTCAGGAAATTATTAAGCAGATTGGCTGTACAGTCCCTCCTTATCCTCCAGACGGTGCAAGAAAGTTCTTAGAGGGGTAATGTTTTGAAATTGTGATCTGAGTAGGATACTTGATTATTTTGGGATCTAGATTTAAATGAAATATTACAAAAAATAAATGCAATTTGTTATAGTTTCTTTCACTAAAAGACTGCAGAACCCTTTTCTACATGTGAAACTCAAAGCATCATATAGTTTGTGTGTACCTGAGTAAAGCTGTTAGTCACATTTCAATATTTTATTTTATTTGTAACCACAGAGAAAGTTTCCAAAGAAGGTTGAGAGATATCTTTACAGAACTGGTGTGTGGAGAATACTTGAAGTACCGTACATGAACATGTATGTGTTGATTTAATTACCCTTTTAACAAAAATATAATATAGTAAAGTACAAACCATGTCACTATTTGAGCCACTGTCTACATATAAGTATTGATACTTTGGTTGAGAAGTTGTCTCACTGTACTCATAACTCCCAAGTGCAATATTGTCATCATATAATGCTGAAGAATGGACAACAGTGAAATTAACCATCGAACAGATGCACCTTTGTATAAAGTGTGCCGGCCACAAATAACATTGTCTTGTACCATTTCATTATTGCTTCAGCTAACTGAGTGCTAAGTTGTGTTGTCATATGTCCAAGTGAGCAGCGGTAATATAAAATCAGCTGCATGCTTGGTGAGAAAAAATGTATAATCCATAAAAGAAAATGTCGCAGATTCTGACCTAGTGGCACAATCCTACAACGAGGCAGTTGTATATGAAGCAATTAGCAGTCTAATAAGTGATTGGCTGTGATCTGATGCAACTGCACTGTTTAATGCTTCAAGTGTGTCATTACTGTGGGGTAAGAATTGTATGCAGTATCAGAGTGATATAATGGAAGTTTATTTTATTATTTTTTAATTAAACTGTGGTTTTGTTCATTTATGCTTACCTTGGTAACATGAAGACAGCTGTTCATTAAATGTATACAAAGTGTGCTGTGTGCCTGCTTGAGGGTTAATTGCACCAGAGATATGTGAACAGTTTTTATGGATGACATTCATATTGGTAAGAACTGTCAGTCAGCCATATCATTATCACAATACTGAATTTTCGTGTGCCATATTCATTTGGCTGTTGATTAAGTGAATTACGTTCTGGAGTAATGTTGTGGCTCTGTTGTTGCATTTCGTAGAATGTTACTTAGAATAAAAATTTGATTTCCTTCCTTACTGTGTCAATACTACTTATTGTGATTTTATTTTATTTTTGCATTTTCTGAGAATATTACCTGTTGTGCTCATGTTGTAATTCTTTAAATAAACAAAATGCAGAATGAAATTTTCACTCTGCAGCAGAGTGTGTGCTGATATGAAACTTCCTGGCAGATTAAAACTGTGTGCTGGACCGAGACTCGAACTCGGGACCTTCGCCTTTTTCGCGGGCAAGTGCTCTACCAACTGAGCTACCAAAGCACAACTCACAATCCATCCTCACAACTTCAGATCCGCCAGTACCTCATCTCCTACCTTCCAAACTTCACAGAAGTTCTCCTGCGAACCTTGCCCGCGAAAGGCAAAGGTCCTGAGTCCAAGTCTTGGTCCGGCACACAGTTTAATCTGCCACGAAGTGTCAAACAAAATGCAGATGTTTATTAAATTATGTTGTAGGTGAGTCACAGCTAAAATTAATAGAAACATTCAAAATACTTTCCCAGAAGACTTAACTTCTTACGGAATCAATGTAGAAAGAGTTGCTAGCCCACAATTCTAAGGAATAATCATTCAAACCCAAGGTGAAGTCTGCAGAAAGTGAACTTCTTGTTAAAATAAACTATAATATGAGCTGCTTGGAGTACTGTTAGTGTGTTCTACAAGAGAATTAACTTCTAAAGGCTGATACATCAGACAAGTACGTCTATAAATTCCAGCCCCAAGCCCATTGATTTTCACCTATGTATATGGTAAAGAACTGCTAACTTCCAAATATTTTAAGTTTCAAGTAGGACAATTGTTTAGCTTTTGTGTGAAGATAAAAACTTGATGAACATTAATAAGAATTGCATGTGTAATCTATTAAGTGCAACCTTTTGCTTGAAAGTTTTGAGTTGCCAGTTGTGACAACCCTACCTCCAGTGTTTCTCCGACATGTGGTTCACATTGCCTGAAGAACCTAGCTTCGAAACTTTAATAGGTGTGCACACATTTTCAATAACATCCATTCACATTTTTGACAATCCTTGTCACAGATGTCAGCAAAACACCAAGAAACTGTCGACAATAGCATGTCTAAGAAACGAACCTTCGCAGAAGTATGCCTAGCCTGTAGCGTAATCCTGAATGATTTTGTATAAATAAGATGTGTTTTTAATGAGACAAATAAGTCAGGAAATGACTAATTACAGAATTTCAGTCTATCTGAACAGCATTGTGACGAAACCAGCTAGGATAATTTTACTTCCCCTCTTGTTTTGCCATCTGCATCCTTAAAATTCATTTTTTCATGTCGAACTAATTACCATTAATCCATAAAAGAGAAAGGTTGTACCTCAGTTTTAAAGAATATAATACCAGATCTAATTTTGCGCTTAGTTGTATGTATGTAATTGATTTTCTAATTTATTTTGACTATTCCTAGTTAGTATCTTTTGTTGTAGGGTGCAATCAGTAACTGTTTTGTAACTTAAATCCTATAGTTGAATTATAAACAAGTATAAATGCTGTACTAATTATGAACATTTGGAGGAACAACTAGTAATTTTCTTAAAGGATCTATTTGGGTCTATTCGTTAGCATGTTAGCAAAGCCAGCCCTTAATGAATTCCAAAGTAATTAAACAGTTTTGTCAGAAGTATTGTTTGCATAACAATATCTGTTAATTTTATCATCTAAACAAATAATTCAGCTTAACCCTTGTAGCAGAAGAAACTGTTAAAAATAAGGAAGTTTTTCATGTGTTCAGTTAATTTAATGATTTATGTTTTAATTGTAATTTTTATAAATGAAACATCTAACAATGTGTGTTTCAGTGCCTATTTTTGTGAGGATATATAAGGGCCCCAGACAGTCAGCCCACAGTCGAGTTTCAGATGATGAACGTGTGTTGGTTAGATCAATTTAACTGTGAAATAAGTGTAATACAAATAGGCTGTGTGTTAAAACAATGACAGTGTCTGTTCAATATGTACCTTAATATCCCCCAAAAAAACTGTGAACTGTGAAATTAGGTTTTTACTGCTCATAGATGTTCAACAGTAAACTATTGTAGCAGTATGTGAATGTTTCACTGCAACCTATTAATGAGGCTTATCGAAAGTTAAAAAATAGTGCATTGGCCATATAACTGTGTATTATTGGGGGGGTTGTGAACAGTGAAAGTAAAGAACTGTGAAATGCAAACGTGCACCTGTGGGCTACATTCTTTAGAGTAGTCAGTGTTGAACCCCCATTTTTCAGCCAGTAGGCAACACGGTACATCGAGACCAAGGACAATCAAAGATGAAATGAAACAGGCAAATGTCACAGTGTGTTATCTAACTTGCCCCTCCATGGCATTACAGCAGATTGTTCAGAGTTCACATTACACACCTACTGACGAGTGCCTGTTGCCCCTTGATGCCCCAGTAATGCATAATCCGTCACGCATGACCACCAACATCCACCGCCCCTCCATTTTTCTTAATTGTAGAGTAGACCAGGGGGAAAAAGGAACAAATATGGACAGGCTGGGTCAGTCAGATCCAATCCAGAATAAGAAAGACATAAGTTTAAACAGCACTGCTAAAAATAATTCTTTTACTGTTTATTAGTATTTATATTTAGGATACACTTAGTATTTTAGAATAAGGTTTTATTCTTCCAAAAATCTGGAAATTAAATTATTCGGCATTTAAAAATATTCATGAATCTGTAAAATCATTTCTTGCAGTTTACAAAGTGTATGTCCTAACAAATTATGAATTTAGGATTTTTACACGCAGTATTACTCATTTTAGTGCATAGTACAATTGAATAAAAAAGGGTTGTCACTCTTTACGATATACTCATTGCTGATCTGTATTATCTGAACAATGTTCATATAAAATAACAGAATTTAACACATATAGCTACTTTAAAGAATTTTTACATTTTTTTAAATTGTCTTTGATTTTATAATGGTAAACTTGTTTGCCTTGTGGAATCACTTCCTTCGCAGTTATCCCAAACAGCTGTCGGATGTTCCTTGAAAGATTCTTCAGGTTAGCTCTCTCTGACATGTGGTTTAATCAATGCTGGCCTATGTTGCTTGAGAAATAACCTTCGTGAAATATCCAGTCTATATTGTTTTGTGTATTACTACAAATACATTTATACCAGTAATGTTCAAAATAACAAGACGTATCTTTTACAGTAACCAATGTCTTGTCTGCCTTTCAATGTTATATTCTGAACACAAGGCATCAACCACATTCACTGCATTTTTTGTTGAATTAAGTTACATAATAATCTCTAGCTTCTTCAGATCACCTGTTTCTTCATCAATTTCGTTGTTTGTATTCACCGATGGCACATTTTTTTCTTTGGTACACATAAGAACAATGTGAAATTGTCACTAAGTCCCAATATTGATAAATGTGTTTGTGTATGTCCTGAAGCAAGAATTAAAAAGGAATTTCTTTTTTATTTTTGTGCGAAGTCCCCACAACCTATTTAATGTTTCCTAATAAGACTACAGCTTGTGAATCAACTGGTGAGGGTAATATTACTTCCTGTTTCCTTCAGTGGCCCTAGAAGCCTCGTCAGGTGAGTTGCTCACTGGGAAGAAACCTGCTAGTTGTTGCACATATTAAACTCAGATTTTTTATATAGTACAGTTTTGCATCTGCCAAGATAAATATATTCATCCCAATCTTTCCAGGTTTTGAAGGAATTTACATTCTGAAAAAACTTCGCCCTCAGAAAGTTAGTAATATTTCATTCATTGTAAGATACTCTCGTATTGTGTTATGCCTTCTGTAGTTTTTTTTTTGTGAAGCCCAACGTAACATAACATATAGGGGCCATCTTATCACTTTATCGTTGATATCTTGTGTGAATATTACCTAATGTAATATTTCTGAAAAGAAAATGAAATCTTCACAGTGACATACTTGGGAGAGAATGTTATGTCTCTGTGTAATAGGTGTCCCAAAATTCTTCCATATTTATTTTGCCTCTACGAAAAACACCAGAAAAGTGCAAAAGACCGAAAAATACTTTAAACTCCTCATTTATAAGTTTCCTGGTCATATTTGGCTGAATTTATAAAGAGGTTTCACAGCCTATGTGTAAAGATTTGTGTCCTCTAATATCAAATCATCGCCGATGAATAGTTCCCAGGCCTTGACAGTCGTGAAACCTTTTCTGGTTTTGTCACTGACACACCAGGCAAATATGCAACTATATTGTATGATCTGGTGCGAACAGCCATTTAGTTTGTCTGTCTCTGGAAATATGGTAAGATAATGATTCACTGGAAGAGGGGTGGCAATCAATCATGCTATTTGATAGAGAATCTCTGTTATACTGGTACTTCGTTCATCATAAGAATAAACCTGATGTAAACAAGAGTGATGATTGCCCAGCAGCCGTAGCTCTCTACACCGGTGCAAGGAAGTAGGTCCAACTTATGTATTACAAATGTTATTGCTAGAGACCGGATTATATGCATGAAAAGTATCAAATGGTTCAAATGGCTCTGAGCACTATGGGACTCAACTGCTGTGGTCATCAGTCCCCTAGAACTTAGAACTAATTAAACCTAACTAACCTAAGGACATCACACAGGATTCGAACCTGCGACCGTAGCAGCAGCGCGGCTCTGGACTGAAGCGCCTAGAACCGCACGACAATCGCGGCCGGCTGAAAAGTATCGAAATATGCTAGATCAAATAATAAAACAATATGTGCATTACATCTCAAAGTCAAAACTGTGCGCATCAATTACGAGGAAGAGCACCAGCCAACGGAAAAGTACTCAGAAAATGATACAAGCGTTCTAAATGAACCGAGTTTTCGCGTGGCTGGTGCTCTTCCTCGTAATTGATGCGCACAGTTTTGACTTTGAGATGTAATGCACATATTGTTTTATTATTTGACGCATACCGCATTTTAAGAATTGTTCCTTTGCTATTGTTGTCGGTAACAAGAGGATGCGATGTGACTCGTAGCGAAACAATCGATATGTACAGGAACAAATTCGAGATGTACTGCACGCAGAGGAGCACGTCCAAAAACTCTGTAATATTTTATTTAAAAAAACAACATACAATCATGAATTTTTTGAAGAGCACTACCTTTTAATTAATACTATTGGAACAAAGCATCATTTACAATTTATTTTGCATTTTTCTATTATTGTAAACATAAACAACTAAGTACTGTTCCAAATGTTCAGTAGTAAGATTGTGTCTTCGATCATTCAATGACGTTCTACATCAATTGACTTAACTGGACAGTATTTGAATTTGGGTGCTATGTTGGCACTTATTGTTTCTGGTAAAAAAAAATCTCCTGTACCATTAAGAAAACTATCATTTTGGCACAAGGGTTCAAAGCGTGGATTGCTGTTTTAAAGAACAGTTTGAAAACATTTTAGTTTCCTTGGGAATGCCTCCGGCAATAAGGAGTTCACGAGAATAATTTTGCCGGCCGCGGTGGTCTCGCGGTTCTAGGCGCTCAGTCAGGAACCGCGCGGCTGCTACGGTCGCAGGTTCGAATCCTGCCTCGGGCATGGATGTGTGTGATGTCCTTAGGTTAGTTAGGTTTTATTACTTCTAAGTTCTAGGGGACTGATGACCACAGATGTTAAGTCCCATAGTGCTCAGAGCCAGCCAGAATAATTTTATTCATTAACTGAATAGATTCATCCAATGCCAAACCTTGAGTTTCAAGCGTTGTAATACTTGCTGGTACATGGAAAAAATAAGTGCTAACACAGTAATGTCTTTTTTAATACCGGAATCATTAAAAGCATCCTTGCACTGGCAAACTGCCGATGCATCTACTCTACCGAAGTCGTTTACTAGTGGTCTCGAAACGTTCATTGTAAAACAACACGGCTTCGACCCACGTACCCCAATGAGTTACCACTGGTTCGGAAGGTAAAGGCACATTTGGTTGGTTTTCTTTGTAGGGCTTGATGAGAGCAGGAGCCTTTACAAACACTTTCTTTGTGGGTGAAATCAGTTTATTTGCATTAACAAACTTGGAACGTACTTCTTCAACAAGGCGATGTACTCCATGAGCAAAGAACGCCACATTAATCAAATTAGGATAAAATACTCTTAGGGCTTTTCCTGCTTTGATCATATAGGCAGCAGCATCTGAAATAAACAAAAACATCCTGTCTTCTGCAGAAGATTCTGGAAATATTTTTCTGATACCAGTGGCGTAGTGTGGTTGAAAAGGTTGGGGAGACTGCAGTGATTATAGGGAGACAAAATGGTGCAATAAACGATAATTTAAACAAATGAAACAAAATGCATCAAATAAAACAACAACTACTACTACTACTACTACCACTACCACCGCCACTAATAATAATAATAACTAACTTGTTCAAGAAACGATGATAAATTTGTAGAGCTCCAGCAGCAAGAGAAGAAGCACTTATATTTTCTTGTACACAAGTGCAATGCACCTGTCTTTTCTTTCCACGAATAAGTCTATAACTCGGTCTACAAAGATCTGATCACTGGTTAGCTCTCCAAGTAGCGTCTTTTCTAATGCTAACGTGCTCAAATACGACAGCCGGATGTTGGACATTGAATTCCTTAAATAATTCTTCACTCGTTTAAGAGTACTCATGCTTCGTTCACTGCTTGCTATAGTTGCGGGTAGGGTCAAAACCAAACGCAGGAACTTCGTTGTTACTTCATAAACGGAGTCTAAATCATTGTTGACAATGTACTTTAAGAGGATTCTTGGAGATAGTGTTTTTTCTCATCAGCGTATATGTTCAGTGTTTTTTCTCATCAGCTATATGTTCCACAGTTCATTTTCAAGTTGTTCTTGTTTGAAAAAAGGGTACTGTTCTAATAATTGAAGCAGTTTCAACTTTGGGAATTCTTTTTGATAGTTCGGGAAACACTTTTCGTTCAAAAGTTCAACAAATTGAATTTGGGGAAAGTCTTGAAACCTTCTATCCATCTGAACAATTTGCAAATCCAATATCTCGTAAGTTAGTGTCCTGAGATATGTCTTTTGACTGTCACAGAATGATAAGTTGCCATTCAAACACAAGCTGCATTTAATGCATTCATCAACGAATGTTTCTGTTCTTAATTGTCGTACGTTTCTCAAAACAATTCTTATTTCGTCTTGGCAAGCAGTTATACTGCCAGATTTTGACTAAAGAACATTAAAGAGATGATTAACATAAACAAAGCACCCTCGGTAGAAGCAAAGCAAGTAGACAAACGTAGGATCATCCATCCGTTGTTTCATTCCCACAGCCCAGCTCAAAGATTCTGGGTCCCACTGAGAGTGTGTACCATCAAATATGTAATTAAAAACACTATATAGCCCTGAGAAATTACTAGATGTTGAAACTGCCCTGGAACGAAAGTTCCGGCGAGTGTTGCTCGCATGTGACAGTTTAAATCCTTTCTCAGTTAGCAATACAGTTCGTTTGGATGATTTGCTGAAAACCGAATGGAATGCAGTAAGATCACTTACAAACATGCGTACTTGTCGTATGATTTTGGAGGAATGTAACAGTACCAAATTCAGTTGGTGTGCGTAACACTGAATAAACACCGCATAGGGACAGAACTGCTTCACCAATTGTTGTAGTCCTCTTTCTCTGCCCGCCGTTACTGAAGCGCCATCATATGTTTGACTAACCACTTTTCCTTCCACATTCCATTCTTTCAATACTGCATGAATAACGTTTGACAAACCTTCAGCAGTTTTATCTCCAGAAACATCGTAAAATCCAACGAATCTTTCCTCAATTTTGTCTGCAATGCACTACCTGAATATTATACTCATTTGACTCTTGCATGACACGTCTAATGTTTCATCAGCCTGAATCGAAATGAAATTGCGGTTCTCAATTTGAGATTTCATTTTCTCATTAACTGCCAGAGTTATCATTTCTATTACATCATTCTGTATATCTGGAGAAGTTCCTTTAAAAGTTGAAGATGATGACATATGGTCTCGTATTAACTGCTCTCCTTGATCTAGTAAATCCAACAATTCCAGATAGTTACCTTTGTTGCTGGAGGATTCGTCTTCTTGATGGCCGTGAAAGGCTAGTTCTTCTTTACAAAGAAATACAATTGCCTGAATAAGTCGAGCCAATACTTTCCTGCTGGATGCAACTTTTTTGTTGTATTTTATTGCTGTCAGACGAGGGGCTTCAGAAAGGGCGTGCTCAATTCTACTTTGTCCAATAACTGAAATGATTCTTTGTTCTGCGTGTGACGTTTTGACATCTGATGAATTTGTGCTTTCCTGTCAGAGTTCTTTATTGCTCGTACCTGGTGCTGGAACAGTACCATAGGTGCCAGTAATATTGACCAATTGTTTGTAGACCAGCATTCGTCTGCCTTGAAGCGTCATGACACACAACAACAGCAAAGGTAATCCAACCATTACCTATAGTACTTGATTCAGATGCTTTTGAAATGGAAAAATTCAATTTAAGTCCTAAAAAGTAATTAGGACCTGACAATATCGGTAAAGAAGCAATCTTCTTCAGATTTGTTATCTTCTTGCTCGTACCTGGTGCTGGAACAGTACCATAGGTGCCAGTAATATTGACCAATTGTTTGTAGATCAGCATTCGTCTGCGACGGCGATGCAGACTTAGGACCTGACAATATCGGTAAAGAAGCAATCTTCTTCAGATTTGTTATCTTCTTGCTTGTATCTGGTGCTGGAACAGTACCATAGGTGCCAGTAATATTGACCAATTGTTTGTAGACCAGCATTCGTCTGCGACGAAATGCCAAAACTTCACGTGATGTAAAACTTTCCAAACCAGTCCTTGAAGCGTCATGACACACAACAACAGCAAAGGTAATGCAACCATTACCTATAGTACTTGATTCAGATGCTTCTGAAATGGAAAAATTCAATTTAAGTCCTAAAAAGTAATTAGGACCTGACAATATCGGTAAAGAAGCAATCTTCTTCAGATTTGTTATCTTCTTGCTCGTACCTGTTGCTGGAACAGTACCATAGGTGCCAGTAATATTGACCAATTGTTTGTAGACCACCATTCGTCTGCGACGGCGATATCCAAAACGGCGACCCATTGTTGAATAATGCTATTCATATAATGAATGCGCAAAGTTGCATCAGCAGCTATTTATAGCTCAAGATACAAGTGCACACTGTTAGTCGCCTGTACAAACTCGTCCACAAGCAGCGAGCCGCAGCAAACCGCCTGTATTAATCTCCATAGGCAAACTCGGCCATGCAGCCTTAGTCTTTTTAAAGGCTGAGTGGGCCGTTGATAAGACGATTGCGTAACCACATGCAACTGTTATATAAGCATATCTACTGTGAGAGGCCCCTGAGGGGGGGGCCAGGGAGCAGGATACTGAGTGAGGTGTGGTGCTACAAAAGAATAAAATCGCTTCTCGGCTTTTGGCAAGATCAATGTGTAGTTTTTATTAATAATAATATATCATACAATCACCAACAAATTTACAATCTTCCATATTAGATGTACCACTTATTTTAGACCAAATATAAATTTTTTCATCGGATATCGCCGTCGCAGACGAATGCTGGTCTACAAACAATTGGTCAATATTACTGGCACCTATGGTACTGTTCCAGCAACAGGTACGAGCAAGAAGATAACAAATCTGAAGAAGATTGCTTCTTTACCGATATTGTCAGGTCCTAATTACTTTTTAGGACTTGAATTGAATTTTTCCATTTCAAAAGCATCTGAATCAAGTACTATAGGTAATGGTTGGATTACCTTTGCTGTTAGTCGCCTGTACAAACTCGTCCACAAGCAGCGAGCCGCAGCAAGCCGCCTGTATTAATCTCCATAGGCAAACTCGGCCACGCAGCCTTAGTCTTTTTAAAGGCTGAGCGGGCCGTTGATAAGACGATTGCGTAACCACATGCACAACACGGTACACACTGCACGTCGTAAACACATTCAACTGTGTACAAGTAAATAGAAAGATAAACTGAAACAGTGGACTTGCGATTAAAAGCTTGCGTAGTTTAATTTGTTGCCAACGCGTACTGTATGACTGCGAAGGGAATTGAACGGGGGCGTGGGCGCAGGTGCATTCAGTCTCTGTTCCTGTTCCTCTTCAGAAATGATTTTGCTAGGCAGTGGCGTCTCGGCTATTGACTGCACGCAGCTCTAGGTCGCGGTCAATCTGTGAGACATCAAAACTAGATCGAGCTAGAGACCGCTCGTCTAAATTTTTAAAATGTTGTAAACATAGAGCGAAAATATGTATCCTCAGTAGTTTTTAGTTAAAACATGCAATAACCGGTGAAAAAGAGCCAAATATGCAACATGCAAATGCATATAATCCACTCTCCAGTTATTACTATGTCACTGTGTATGAAATTTTAATACGTTTTGATGTTTTAACAGCCATCAACGTTTTTCTTAATCGTACTTTAGCTAAGTAATTTTTATTTCAAAAATTGTCTACAGCCACAGTCTCTGTAAACGCTAGTTACTCTAATTGTCTCGCTGTCCATATGTACCGTTAAAATTGTGACACTCCTTCCTGCTTTGTAATGAAACGCACGCGCAGAACCCTGTTAATGACTAGAAACAAGTAGTTTTTAATGTTTTCACAAGATTACAGGGAAAAATCAGCTTTGACGTTTTTTGAGAAACACTAAGTGCTAAATTTAACATAGAAGAACTTAATTATACGCATGGCATGATCAGTAGCGTCGTAGATTAAATCTCGGGTGGGTTGGCGGGCGGCGGTTGGATACCCATTGGAAATTACAATTTTTTTTGTTCGGTTTGAATACCTAAATCATTTAAAAATAAAATTCATCACGTATTTGGTAATTAACTCATACTTAACCATCATTCTCAATAAAAATGCATATCCTCTAGTTTCTAATAACATAACGCGTGCGAAATCCTGGTTTTCGTTAAAAATACACATTCCTAATTATAGATCTTTTATAAATAAATTGTTTGGAGAAAAAATGTAAAATCAAATACACTTTGTTTGAATATGCCCAGTGTTTAGTAGGACAGGTGTCTCAACACGAGCCAGAGTGTGATAAGCGCCGTATAAACATAGAAAACAATCATTTTCATGGCGTCGAGCACACTGTACACATGCTGCGTTTATACTGTTGCCATCCTAAAATTGCAGTCTGAACACAATAAAATTGACATGGGTTCAAGTTTAGGAATTTGTCGCTAGAAATAACAAATGCCAAACGTATTGGAACTAGTGTATGAAGCTTTGACACACGTCACTGCCGAACAGTGGCGAATTTCAGAACAGCGCAGCCTAAAAGAGGACAAGGACATGTGGACTTTTTGGTGGTTTGGAATTCTGTTGCTGATCGCCTCGTTATCGACGCTGTGGTACTGGAATGTATTTCTCGAAGTCTGGTATGGAAGATGTTCAGAGATTACCAGTCGACTGACTATAGTACCTTTGGTGGCTTCACTATTTAACTATGTGGTAAAATACAGGGTGTTTCAAAAATGACCGGTATGTTTGAAACGGCAATAAAAACTAAACGAGCACCGATAGAAATATACCGTTTGTTGCAATATGCTTGGGACAACAGTACATTTTCAGGCAGACAAACTTTCGAAATTACGGTAGTTACAATTTTCAACAACAGATGGCGCTGCGGTCTGGGAAACTCTATAGTACGATATTTTCCACATATCCACCATGCGTAGCAATAATATGGCGTAGTCTCTGAATGAAATTACCCGAAACCTTTGACAACGTGTCTGGCGGAATGGCTTCACATGCAGATGAGATGTACTGCTTCAGCTGTTCAATTGTTTCTGGATTCTGGCGGCACACCTGGTCTTTCAAGTGTCCCCACAGAAAGAAGTCACAGGGGTTCATGTCTGGCGAATAGGGAGGCCAATCCGCGCCGCCTCCTGTATGTTTCGGATAGCCCAAAGCAATCACACGATCATCGAAATATTCGTTCAGGAAATTAAAGACGTCGGCCATGCGATGTGGGCGGGCACCATCTTGCATAAACCACAAGGTGTTCGCAGTGTCGTCTAAGGCAGTTTGTACCGCCACAAATTCACGAAGAATGTCCAGATAGCGTGGTGCAGTAATCGTTTCGGATCTGAAAAATTGGCCAATGATTCCTTTGGAAGAAATGGCGGCCCAGACCAGTACTTTTTGAGGATGCAGGGACGATGGGACTGCAAAATGGGGCTTTTCGGTTCCCCATATGCGCCAGTTCTGTTTATTGACGAAGCCGTCCAGGTAAAAATAAGCTTCGTCAGTAAACCAAATGCTGCCCACATGCATATCGCCGTCATCAATCCTGTGCACTATATCGTTAGCGAATGTCTCTCGTGCAGCAATGGTAGCGGCGCTGAGGGGTTGCCGCGTTTGAATTTTGTATGGGTAGAGGTGTAAACTCTGGCGGGTGAGATGATACGTGGACGTTGGCGTCATTTGGACCGCAGCTGCAACACGGCGAACGGAAACCCGAGGCCGCTGTTGGATCACCTGTTGCACTAGCTGCGCGTTGCCCTCTGTGGTTGCCGTACGCGGTCGCCCTACCTTTCCAGCACGTTCATCCGTCACGTACCCAGTCCGTTGAAATTTTTCAAACAGATCCTTTATTGTATCGCTTTTCGGTCCTTTGGTTACATTAAACCTCCGTTGAAAACTTCGTCTTGTTGCAACAACACTGTGTTCTAGGTGGTGGAATTCCAACACCAGAAAAATCCTCTGTTCTAAGGAATAAACCATGTTGTCTACAGCACACTTGCACGTTGTGAACAGCACACGCTTACAGCAGAAAGACGACGTACAGAATGGTGCACCCACAGACTGCGTTGTCTTCTACATCTTTCACATCACTTGCAGCGCCATCTGTTGTTGAAAATTGTAACTACTGTAATTTCGAAAGTTTGTCCGCCTGAAAATGTACTGTTGTCCGAAGCATATTGCAACAAACGGTGTATTTCTATCGCTGCTCGTTTAGTTTTTATTGCCGTTTCAAATATACCGGTCATTTTTGAAACACCCTGTACCATCAGTGCGCTTTTGCGCCCCACGTAACTCATGCAGAAAAATTACCATTATTAAAGTCAGGAATTCTTACCACTCTTGTTTTTAATTACAATAGTACGTTAGCTAAGATTGACAGCATGTTATGTTTCCATCCGATCACCTGAGAAGCGTATCGCCTGAGCTTTACCGTTTATTATTTCCTTCTGTTTCAAAACCAAATGACATTCAAAGCTGTATTGTTCTCTGCTCGTCCCTTTTTATGCCTTTACTGCAACTGTTCACATAACAGCAGGTTAGTTGGATCACTTGCATGGCCAGTGCTGCCCAAGTTAAATGCGCCAGTAAAGCTGTTGCCCCATATTATCACGTGAGTCGATGCACGCGTAACGCACATCATAGAACTTATTCTCATCCGTACGTGACTGTAACTGAGACAGCTTCTGCTCCACATGAAACGAAACCCAATGAGGTTCCAGCCAAACACGGAAGAATACATGGTGTAATGTCTACATCAGGTTTGTCCTTATGATAGATGGAGTAGTGTGTTACCACAGTCTAACATAAGAGTCGCGACACTTCGCCTCGATTTTGTTGCCTACAGCGGCCGATAGGTTACACTGTGAGTTCGGCGCGATCGTGAAAGTGAATAGAGGATGTTTATTTTGATTTATACAATGGTTTTTACTGGCGGGAGCGTTTGTAGCGCAATAAATTGCAGCAACAACAGGAAGAAGACACCACAGCTGTCTTTTTTTATGTTTCCTAAGGATCCTGGGAGGTGTATACCATCATGTTACTAAACTGTATCGTCAGCATTCACTTGCAAACTATATGTGTATAAATGAAGAATGTTTCGTTTTAGGAGCAGAATGGCTTGTTAATAGCAGACGAGAAGACCTTATGAAGAAAGACCCAGTTTACCTGTATAACAATATTATGTTTTGTTCGCTACATTTCGAACAAAACGAGCTCATGAACGCAGACAACAACAAACTCGTGTGGAATGCAGTACCCACACTGTTTGACATTCCAAATAGGCCACTTCAACTGACGATGAAGAGGAAACTGTCACAAAGATTCGACAGTCAATCTAAAGCAGTAAAACAGTCCTATGACACAGAAGCAGCCGGTTCAACTCTCCATGTATCAGTGCCAGATTCGTGTGAATCATCAACACAGACCTGCTTTGACGATGAAATGGTTAGATTAAGTGCAGCTGCTTGTGTCTTACAAAAGCGTGTGAAGTGCCAGAATGTGCAAATCGCTAGACTCCGAGCGAAACTATTATGGGACAAGGAAAGTGCCTACAGACAGCGCCAGAAACTATCAGAAGGATCAAGTGAACAAGGACAAACGAATGTTGAAGACTATAGGATCCCGATATTTAAGAAAGGATGCCCTTGACTTGTTGTTAAACCAGATTAGCATGCCATTGAAAGAGAAACGTGCTGCAAGATGGAAAGACGAAAATAAGGTGTTTGCTCTAAATTTATTGTATTACAGCACTCAGGCATACAGGTTTTTGTCAGAATGTTTTATGCTTCCATCAGTGCGTACATTACAAAGGTATGTGGTAGGCATACAAATAAAATGTGGGATAAGTGACAATATATTCCATCTTTTAAAGCAAACGCTGCAACATTTTTCTGATAATGATAAACTTGTGAATATGTCATTAGATGAAATGTCTCTAATGGCAAATTTGACATATGACAGCATTTCTGACACTGTTATTGGTTTTGAGGACTTGGGGTTTACACGCACAGCTAAAATTGCCAACAGTGTGTTGGTGGTAATGATTAATGACATTTTTTCGTGTTTCAAACAACCATTGCTGTACCGTTTTTGTAAAGAAACAGTGGGAGCTATGCATTTGACTGCTATATTTTATGAAGTAGTCAAAAGACTTAAGGAAATTGGCTTGGTTATGAAGACCTGTGTGACCGATCAGGGTTCAAATTTTGTGGACTGGAGAAAGAGACTGGGAATTACACAAGACAATCCAAGTTTGGTATATGAGGAGCAGAAGATCTCTTTCTTCTATGACACCCCACATTTGTTTAAGAGTATCAGAAACAACCTGTTTAGGTATGACATAATTCATACATCAAATGATGGTTTGGTTGGTACTGCTTCTTGGAATGACATTTCTCAGCTCTATTCAAATGACTTGCACAGGAAATACAAGTTAGCTCCCAAGCTGACTAAAAAAGCTGTCAAACTGCCAGCTTTTTCAAAAATGAAAGTGGGTACTGCAGTTCGTGTGTTAAGCCACACAGTGGCAGCTGGTATTGACACACTTGTATTTTGTGATAGTATGCCATTATCTTAATTGGCACTTCAGACTTATGTCAGAAAGTTAATGACATTTTTGATAACTTTAATACATACAGTGTGAAACGGCCTGTGCATCTAAGGAACTGTATTAGGAGCGATTCAGAGCATCTGGATGTTCTACATGTGATGAAGCCATGGATTCATTCTTGGAAATTTGTAGGCTGTGATGGGAAAGATTACTCCCTGAGGTTAAAATGTGTAAAGAGGCTTCTAAGCAATATATGTGCTTTGGAAATGCTTGCTGCCGAGGTACTGACTGGAACAAAATTGTACTTATTCTCACGTAAAATTAACCAAGACACATTGGAAAACTTTTTTTCAACCATAAGGCAGAGAGGTGGTTTTTGCAGCAACCCATCACCAAAGCAGTTTTGTGCTGCATTTAACAACTGTACACTAAGAAAACTGACAAACTCTTTTAATGTGGCAAGCAGTAATTGTGAAGGAATTGACTGGGGTCAGGCAATACTGGACATGAAATCTGCTCAAACATTAAAGGTCTCACCGTTGTTATGCAGTAGTGATACAAGTTCTGCAACAAAGCTACCAAATTTGGAAGTTCCAGCAGACATTGGAGAACAAAACAGTATGAGATATGTGTTTGGTTACATCTTGAAGAAACTTTTTTCTTTACATAATTGTGTCAAGTGCAGGAATCTACTTGTAGACAACAGCCAGGACTTGATGCAAATGACAAATTTTATTGCCATTTCAAAAGTTATGAAGACAATTTTGGAAGCTTGGTTATTTGCAGTGAAAATGTTAGTTTATTTTTGAGTGATTGTGAAAATCAGATGGCTTCAGTTTTTGATGAACATTCTCACAAGAAAAACTCTGGTGAATTATATGTGGACTTGTTGATGGCTGTCCCAAGTTTTCCTCCTGGATGTTGTGAAGAAACTAAGCTGCTGTTGATCAAGATATTTGTTAAAGTGAGACTCGTTTACTGGCTCAAATGTTGGACTCAAGACTTAGTTTCTAATAACAAGAAAGCAAATAAGAAACTGAAGACGTTGGCTCATTTGGGCTGCTGATTTCTTTGGTATGTATTTCGTTCACTTCTGTTGTTAGTCACTTAATTTTCCTTGTTTCTTTCGTGTGATGACATTATTTTGTCAGCACCTTGTTCACTGACAGATTGAAAATTATTCAAATATTTGGTTTTTCATTAAATGTAGTGTAATCAGCTCATTATAATGTTTTCAGCATATTTCTCCCACTATTTGGTAGTTGCTTGTCCCACTTAGAATAATATAAAGATGGAGGTCATACTTGTGGCAACAGGCGACAATGACAAACGCAGTAGGCCTACAGAACGATAAACGAGCTGTCGATCGTTTTTGCATGTAGAGGTACATGTCTGTGCTTCTTACATGTGAATCTGTGTGTTTATGATTCTTTTGATATCAACGTGGTAAGCTGCAATTCTGTCCAATGTCACAAGTGTTTCTTCACGAATGTGTTGTAGCTTTCCACTCTATTCATGATTTTTGTCCATACTTGCGCTTATTTTAGAATCATTTTTAGAAACATATATGCCTTCTGATCCTACACAAACCCTTCGAGGCAAGGAAATCGGAAATTACGCAGGAAATGGATGCAAACAAACGCGTCTGACGTTCACCTTACCTGCCGCTTGGAGCGCTAGTGTCGCTCCATCTGTCAAACGGGAACAACTTTTACAGCAGTTAGTGTCGCGACTGTTATATTATACTGTGGTGTTACTGCGTGTACTCACGTTTCTGATAGGGATGGTGTTATTTTCGCTGTCCAGCTGTTGGTCACTCATTTTATGTTCTATGTCAAGGTCAAGATGGCGCCCACTAAAAAGTGCAGTGACACAACGCTCGTAAACAGGCAACAGTTAGATAGTGCATTGGGTAAAAAGTGTCAAACTAGTTGTAAAATGAATCCTGTGTGTGAAGTGCAACAGGTGGCTGCATGAAAGGTATGCGAAAATATGCCTAAAATTTATTAGCGACGATATTCACTGGCCATGCCTTGACTGTTTGCAGGACGAAAACACAAAACTGGCTTCCACAATCAATTTGCAGGAAGAAATTATTTAAGTATTTTGTAGCATTATTGACGCTTTAAAAGCAGAATTATCAGTGTAGAAGCAAGAAAAGTGTGACCTGAAACGCAGGAAAAAATGTTTTTGATACAACAAGAGTCGATAGGCGAAAATAACCTAGAAAACGGGCGGAATGATACAAACTACGAGGCTGCCGCACCTAAGGAAGAAAAGGAAGTCGCAAGAACCGAAAATAAATACATGTGGGTAAGTGTAACTTACATTTAAAAAAATTCGGACCGTCACAGTAATGAGAAACAGAAAAAATGAATACCTTGTTATAGGCGATTCTCTGCTGAAAAATTCGGTTGTGCCGAATTCCACAAGGGAATCAAAACTCACCAGTTGGAGAATCAATTTAGCAACTTATTCAGGCTGGAGAAAAATTGTGTCACGAAATTTTAACCCTGGATAATTGATGCCAGTAGGAACCAAAATTACTAATGTTGTGTAGGTCGCCAACCCACAATTTTTAAACTAAAGAAACTTGTCGCCACACCCTCCACATGGCCATGGAATTTCCCTGTTGCCGTTCGTTGGTTGACTGGCAGCGCTATGGTTGTTGGTTCACAGATATAAACGTCCCTCACCACGTCACTGCTCCAATGTGATATGCACATGTGTCAAATAGGTCTTGCTGTTTGTCTCCACCTCACGTCAGAGGTATTCACATGTAAGTTTCACTTCAGAGCACATACTCGTCACCTGCATTTTAATCAAACAGTGAGCATGGCGTTTGAAGAACAACGAGATGGTTTTTGCTTATGGACTAGCCGACAGTAATGCACATGAAGCTTGATGGTTGTATGTGGAACAGTACCCAGCAAGACGCCACACACACCCAAAAACGTTTACAGCAATTCACTGGCGATTTGGTGAAACAGGCTTGTTAGTGGGATATCATGGTGATGCTAGAAGGCCTCGAACGCGACGGGATGCTGCATTTGAAGAGACTGTTCTCGAGCACTTCGAGGAAGCACCTACAAGTACTCAAGTGGTTGGACACGACATGGGGGTCACTCATCAGTTAGTTAGGTAGGTTTTGAGGGATGACGGCCAGCATCCATTTAGTTTCCACCCTACCCAAGACTTTGATCCTGTGGCGGACTATGAACAAAGGCTAGTGTTTTGCCAGTGGTTTCTGTGACGTGTTGCATGAGATCTTGACTTCCCGATGAGTGCACCTTCCATCAGAATGGCCTTTACAACACTCGAAACCTTCATTACTGGGCAAGGGAAAATCATTACATCAATACAACAATGGACACAAAAAACGATTTTTGCTCAGCATTTTGGCAGGCATTGTGGGCGACCCATGTGAGTGGGCCAGTCCATCTACATCCTGAACTTACCTGGGCAAATTACCTTCGCTCTTTGCAAGAAACTCTACCCGGCTCGCTGGAAGATGTTCCCCTGGACATACAACTATGCATGTGGTTGCAGCAGTATGGGGAACCTGCACTTAACAGTCATGCTGTGATCAGATATTTAAATGAACTCTTCAATGGCCAGATAATTGGCAGAGGCGCTCTTAAGACATGGCCCCCATCACCACGCCACCTGACTTTTTCCTTTGGGGATTGGTTCAAATGGCTCTAAGCACTATGAGACTTAATTTCTGAGATGATCAATCCCCTAGACTTAGAACTACTTAAACCTAACCAACCTAAGGACATCACACACATCTATGCCCGAGGCAGGATTCGAACCTGCGACCGTAGCAGCAGTGCAGTTCCAGACGGAAGCGCCTAGAAGCGCTCGGCCACAGCAGCCGGCTCCTGTGGGGATTCTTCAAGGTTCTAGTTCACCAATCCAGACACGAACCACCTAGAAATGATGAGGAACTAATGGATTGCATTCAATATGCCGCCAGTCACATCAGGGAAATTGCAGGAATCTTTGAAAGAGTTCGGCAAAACACTGTTCGACATTACCAAGCTTGAGTCGCGTCAGAGGGTCGCCAGTTCGAGCACTTGCTTTAAGTTAACAATGTCCTGACTACAAAAAAGGCCCTTTTCAGGCCTGACACAATGTGTAAAAGACTGTCTGTATGCAAACCAACAGCTGTTGACGGCTTTGTTCCCAGTACATCTTATTATGAAACTACACTGGATGTGTCGGGATGCCGACGGATTCGCCCTCAGAGTAGAAGGCTGGCGCACTACCACCAAGCGTGTGGGCAACTTTCGAAACATCGCTATCTCTGGCATGCAAAGCATTTCCAGTCATGCATTGTCCAGAGCATCTGACAACAGTGCAATCCCACGGCCAATTGGAAAGTGTGGCGCCAAGTTTACATTGTTTAAAAATTGTGCATTGTCGATCTACACAACATTAGTAATTTTGGTTTCTACTGGTATCAGATATCCAGGGTTAAAATGTCCTGACAACTTTTCTCCAGCCTGTATAGTACATGACTTTATTTGTATATACACCATGGGAGAAATGTGGCTGCACTCCTTTTAAAGATGTATTTGGCTGAAGCACCTGGATAAGGCCATATTGTATTTTGTCCAGTCCATATTTGGTCTGCTTTATATTATAACCTACTTATAATTTATGTCTTGAAAATAACTGCTGTTCCAAAATATCAGCATATTGGGGATCTTGCGAAAAGATACAATTTATTGATACTGAACGTCAAATAATGAATTATCAGCGTTTAAAGGTTTCATTAGCTGTATGACACAAAACAAAGCTACAAATAATAAGTCACCTCTGTGGTGCGGTGGGTAACAAAAGTAGTCGAGGGTCAGCCTGCCTTTAGCTGCGGTGGGGCACACAAACCTTGTTTGCGTCTCGCCTGTTGTGCTGCTTGTGAGCGAGCGCACGTTTATTTACTTCCTTGTAGTGGCTTGACTCAGAGTCCAACCATCATGGCGTTTTCTTACCGCCAAGCCGCAATTAAATTAACTTTTCAATTAGGTCACAAACGACCGAAGGCATATGAAGTTGATTGTTTTATATGGGATGAAATTCTCCAGCTACAAGACGTTCTCGGAATGCATTTTCCGATCCTCACCACTACTGTGTACATAAAGCTGGCGAATGATAATCTGCGTGCCGACGTTGTGCGCCACCACACTAACGATCCTAAGTTTCGATGCTCTGACAGACATAGAGGGGCTGTAGTGGTCGGTCGATCATGCTGGTTTTGTCCTCCAAACCTTGCGGGTTTTCGAATTCCCGTTTGAAGTGCCGTCTGACGCTGTGGTGGCCACTTTTAAACCTAATGGCGACCTCGTCAGTCACCTGGTCGAAACGTGGAAGGTGTTCGAAATGTGCTGTGTCCTGAATGGTGTCCATGAGATAAAAATTGTACTACAGAAACACATGCCTTCCTACTTGGTCATTGCCAGCTGCAGGACTGTCGTCATGTATGACGGCCACCTGTTCAATATGTGACCAGGAAGACCATGTCCATTCTGAATGTCTCCAACGTAGACTGGTTCAGACTCTGACTGGAGACGTCACTCCTCCTGTGGCACCCACTGTATTACCTCTGTCTTACGTGTCTGCGACAGTGCTGCTTGCTATGCCCCCTCTGAATCAGTCGGTACCCATGTCGTGTCCTCTCGACAATGCAATGGACGTTTTTCCTGTCTCTCATACACCCCTGCGAGGCAATACAAATGAATGGAGATCATCAGCAGGTACAAGCTGTCTGTCCCGACCCCATAATGGTTGATCATGGAGCTGTACTTGACCATATGTCGGTCAATAGTCACCAGCCATCTGACGAGAACAGCATGTTAGGAAGCAATGGATGCCGAGGAAACAGAAGAGACAATGCTATACCCCTTCTGATGAGTGCGTCAGTTGGCTGTTTTCGGAGGATGACGGCCCTGCTACTGATGGTGCACTGACCTCTGATACCTGATGATGTGACGTCCTTCCTGCCTCCATCTCGTCAGCTTCCACCTCCAGACACCAACCTTCCCCACCTGTGTCTGATGCAGTTGCCTCCCATTCTGTGTCTGACGTTATGTGTGGGCGCACCTCTGGTAATGTTCCACTGAATTGGCCTGATAACACATCTGTCTCCTGGGCGGATGATGTCAATGCTGAGAATGGACTTTCTGGAGGTGTACAGAATGATAGTTGGCTCCCTCCACATCACAGTGAAGAGCTGTTCTGTGGGGGCCTAACAGGGAGTTCCCTGTGCTTTCCCCATGTTTGAATCGCCTATCCTCCTGGTGATGACAGCTTTCTAGACTTATTGCATAGCCACGATGAATGTCAACGCTATTTGTGTATACCACATACTGGCTTTACTTGATGACATGCTGTATGCCACAGACAGTGATATAGCTCTTCCTCAGGAGGTGCATGTTACAAATTTCTGTGCTCCCCATGGTTTTACAGGACGTCTGTGATGCTTCCCCTATCGGTAGTGGATGGTGATCCTCTTACATGATGGCATACTCGATGATGCAGCTGCTTATCTTCCTGATGCCAGTAGTATGGCTCTCACGTTTAGTGGCGTCAGGATCATCAATGCCTATGCGGCATCTGGTTTGGGCTGCCACCGTGAATCTTCCACCTTCTTCCTAGAGACAGTCATGCCTCTCTTATGGAGTCATCAGGATGCATTGATCATGAGAGGCGATCTCAGCTGCACACAGGCCCCAAAGACCAATTACCATGTCTCCGTGCGCAGCGCTAGCGACAAATCTCCAGCACCTCAGGCTAGTGGGTTCTTGGAAGCATGTTCATGACGATCGTCTGGGATTTACTCATCTCACTAGCCATTCTTCCAGCCGATTCGATCGTATTTACATCTGCTGCAATATTGTCAATGGGGTGCAGGCTGCATTCTCTGACCGGTTCGCATATATCTACACCATCAGTCTCTGCTGCGAAAGGGTGTGGCATGGCTGGGGACCATGGAAACTGAACATTATCCACCATACTTCATCCGACTGCCAGCAGCTCATTGAGACCAGGTAGGCAGCTTTTTGTCGATACTTTGATGCCTATCAGTCTGCCCTGTCATTGTGGGTGATCTGTGCAATGCCTACTGCCCACAAGGCCTTGATTGGTTGTGGAAAAGAGGTTGCGGCGTGGCAGTGATGGACTCAGGAATTAGATTTCACAATTCTCTGAAAATGTACTATGATGCCGTATTCGCCAGAGCACCAGGCGATGGCAAATCGTGCCAAGTCACAGCTCACATCCCTCCCTCGCCGCCATCATGAAGTAGCTATGGTCAGGGCACATGCACACAATGGGTGAGTACAAGAGCGTCTATCTTAAGTACCATGTCACAGCAGAATGACGCCACCTTTGGAGGAATTTGATTAACGTTCTTACGACTGATGATGGCAGAGTTTTGATATCCAACATTATGTTACGCTGTACTCTGAACAGCTTCACCAACCTGCCGATATTACGGCAGTCTCCAGACTCTCCTTTTGCTCGTTTCCTTTAGATGCTTGCTAATGTCACAGAGGGTGAAGTCCATGACGCTATCCAGGTAGACTCTATGAGCAGGTTGGCTGGCCCTGATGGCCTCCCACTGGAGTTTTATCATACATTTCGTCCCCTTCTGGCGCAATTGTAGAGGGAAATTTGTCAGGACCTTATGTCACCTTTCATGCCAATTCCAGACAGTTTCCTCGATGGTTTCCTCATTCCTAACCACAAGCCTCGGGTTACCTCACGGATCTGCTATTACTGCTCCTTGACGTTACTAAACAGTGATAAAAATTTCTTTACTTGTCTGTTGGCTGTGCAGCTTAAACAGACAGCTCGGTATGTGGTTCCCCCCAATCAGACTTCTTTGGGAGGTACTAATAATATCTGCACTGCCCTCTGCTGCTGTCGGGACATAATCGCACCTGTTCATGCTCATCGTATGTCTGGACATCTTGACTTCAGCCAGGCATTCGATCGCATTGATCACGACTTCCTAGAAGGGATGCTCTGCAGTGTGGGCTATCCTGATATTACCATCGACGTCATAATGCATCTCCTTTATGGAGCTATGTCTCATGTACTCTACAATGGCTGTCTTACTGCTACCGTCTTGATCTGTTGATCAGTGTGTCAAGGCTGCCCGCTATCTGCAATGTTGTATGCATTCAGCATGGAACTGTTGCTATGTGGACTCCATCTACGCCTCTCTGGGATATCTCTCAGTGACCATTTACTCAGCTACACTGCATACACAGACAATCTCGAAGTCGTTCTTCACAGCGGTGCTAAGGTCAGGGAGTCACTGGCATGGGTTACCACCTACGGGAAAGCTTCTGGTAGCTGCCTTAACGTCCGCAAATCGAGCGCCATGGCTATAGCTGAGAGACTTCCTGCAGATAGTATTACTCCTTTGCGTGCAGCTGATACTCTCTGATGCTTAGGACTCGATTTCGCAAGTGATCTGTGGTGGACAATTGCTCTCAACTGCCAACATCTATTTCCCAACTACGACTGGGCTCTTAGATCACCATTTATGAGCACTTGATGTTCTGAAATTCACACAATACATAAATGTATATTTGGCGTGACATATCCCCCAAATAGCACAGACACTTTCTATTCCCCCATCCATGACCCGCAGCATGCTAGTGGCATTGGGTTCATTTGTTTGCCATGGCTTGCTATTCAAGATAAGGTATGAAACCCTCACCCTCCCATCATGTGCCTGACAGAACAGTAGTCCACTTCATTGGCTGTCACATGACATTATGGCGCCGTAGTCCTATGTGCCTTACCAGCCTGTTGCTGGATGTCTTTGAACCACACTTTTTCTCAGCACCTATCCAACTTTTGGAAGTCGTGCCGCCCTTCTTTTACTTCCACCACCTTTTTCTTAAAGTGGGCTACGTCTGTCCTGTGATACTGCCAACGCAATTGACATCCACAAAGGCGATCTATGGTTTCCTTCAGCAACACAGGTCACTGAATGTGTTTGAGGGGAAGCTTTCCCACGTCGACTGGCGCGCCATTAGGCGATTGGTGTGTGCTCCTTATCTTGACATTGACATCCAGTCTGCATGGTACCTTACTGTCAATGGGAAGCAAGTATGCTGGTTATGCCTTCATAGGATTCACCTCACAGGTGCGTGTTGACTGTGATGTTATGGACATAGAGAGCATTGCCTGGTGTGCAGACTGGCGAGAGTGCCTGGTTCTTGGTGCAATGGATGTTGTCCTTTATTAAGCGCATGACTACTCATTAGAAACCTAATCAACTGCTCCTCTATCCAGATGCGGGATTTTTGCCACAAGAAAACACGAACACTGTGAGGTGGATTTGTGGACACGCAGCTCACTACTTGTTTGCTAATGGCGAGAAAAGTATCCCTGGCTTTTGTCAGTTCCATAATGAACGCCATTGTGCAGTTGCCCTTAATCCAAAATAGAGAGAGTTTTTTTCCAGTTTCCTCTGCAGTGTCTTCGTTAACCAGCACCAGAGCTGGGGTGTTCCCGTCATGGAGAGTTGATCCCCGCCTCCTCAACACTTAAAACCGATATATTCACTGGTAATCAGAATGTTCTTCTTGGAAAAACTATACATTGATAGTCTCAATTAGTCTGATGTCTTGCAGCGACCTCCTTCTTGCGTGATGTCCTGATATTCTCGGTGGTATTAATGACAAAAATAAATAAAGAAAGAAAAATAAATAAATAAACGATGTTCATTGTACCTCTACTCCACATTCCCTACACTTTCCTTGGTTCCTGAAGGATGGGAACGGGACATGGCGGCCAGGCATTGGGTTGCGACCCCTGCCCACTTTGCCTCCACACTTCTCTTTGAGCGCCTGGATCAGCAAAAAAATTAATATTAATCGTCACGTTTCTGACAGCTTCTGTGACTTGGCATTATCAATCATTTACAATTTAAGCATGAAATACAGAAGTGAGAGTGAATACTCAAAACTTTGTCTGGTAAAAACAAAATATCACTCATCGACAGAACAAAAGACATAACATATGAAAAGGAATTAAAAGGTGACTTAAAAGAAAATTTCCAATCTAGTTATCTTAGGAGACTTCTTTTCCAAACTAGAGCATCTTCAAATTAAGCTCATACAGTTTTTCTAGTTGTTTCAGTTACAAGGAAGAAGTTTACTTTTCTGCATATCACTATGTAAATGAGTAGTATGCAGTAGACGGGTTCTCACTTTCAAAGATAGAAAATACAGCAATACCTATAATTTTTGCACAAATTAGAAAACACTTAAGTACTATTCATACTACACACTGCTATCTAAATCGGATATGAAGAGGGCAGAAGGTCACTTTCAAAGAAAGAAAGGACAGCAATGGTAACCAGATTTGCAATGGATGAACCAGCTGAACATATAAAGAGCTTCTGCTTTAATTTGTCTGCTAGAATGGCTGCCGCAGTCACGGCGATACCTTAACAACAGAGACATTGTAACCTTCCCGTACAAAAATGATAATTTTTTAAAAAATATCTTAACTCATGAAAACTGATAATTTTTGACGTTAGGAGCACTACACCATGGCCCTGTGAAATCAGTCTGAATAAAGTGAAAAATTCTTATCTCATGATGGTGTCGCCAGATAACGCTGTCTATATATCTGCTCGTGAATGGTACAGCTTAGTGCAATGCTGGCCTATCTACTAATACTGAACAACATTTGCCCGAGATCTTAATCATTAGAAAAACTGACTTTGCTTATTGACACAGCTGCACAGCTGGTCATCTGATTTCTAAAGAACACATGACTATGATCTGAGAAAATTTCTGAAATATTTAAATTTAAATAACTGGCTGGATCGGGACCAGTAATGACTCAAGGCAAAGTTATTCCTTCCGTTTTTTGTAGACTGGTAAAAATTATGTTCTGAAAATCGTTTACATTATTGATAAAGATCTGCAATCCATTGTATGAAAAACTGAATATTACAAATCTGGGTCAACAGCTGCTGACGAATCACAAAAAGATTGAAACGAATTCATATTAACATCCCAGAAAAGTGACTTAACTACGCACATGCAAATAAAAATATTAAAATTTACCTTACAATACACGGCTATGAACTGCACTGTACCAGCGACAGACTACAACTGGCCTGTAGAAATGTGCGACTGCAGCTGCCCTGTAGCAGCGATCGACTGCAACTGCTCTGTAGCAGTGAGCGACCGCAACAACTGACAAGACTGCTCTGACCTGCGACTCTATTGCAGCAAAGATATTTTCTATCACAGGCAGTGCATGAGAAATACATCAAAATTACATTTGTTCCATCAGGGTGGTGAACCCCTTACAATACCCTCCATTGGCGTGTAAAGATTTGGCAGCAATGGTGAGTCAGTTGGATTTACCATGAGCAACAAATTTTTCTATTGCAAATAGATATTAAATATTTAGTTTACTAAGTCTACAAAATGAGTTTTGGTAATTAATATACATGTTTTACATAGTTACAGAGTATATATGAAATCACTGACAAATTATATAACTACTGAACATACAAAGGTGGTTATGAATATTAAGAATCAGATAAAGTGCACATGCACTGTATAAGTCTTTAGTATCTTTTATAAGAAGAAAGTGAGGAATGGAAAGGATTGCATCATGATTGTAGCACAGTTGGTTGCACATAGCTGCATTGAAAAGTCTGTATCTTTTCACAGAAGCACAACACCAGGGTGGTCCAGCAGAAGCATCTCAGAAGAATTGCAAAGCAGACTTCATCCAGATAGGTATAAATTCTTTTAGATGCAGCACTGAAGAGCAAATTGTAAGTGAAACAAGAAATTTAATTGGATCTACCAGTAACCTCTACAAAGTGTCCAGAGTGGTGGTGAGTGGTGCTATCCACAGAAGATCAGTCTGTGATAGATATATTGAGAGAACAAACCGTGATTTAAACGAAAACTGTAACCATCTAGGAGCTGTGTTCATAAATCCGAATAAATTCTTAAGCAATAAATGTTAAGGTAAAGATGGTCTGTACTTAAATAGCAATTTTTAGTAAAATATTCGGTGATACATGTAAAATTCTGCAAAATAGGGAAAGCTTATAAGAAATGATGGGGACGAGAAACAGGGTTTAGTAATGAGAACGGCAAGGCCGAAATAATACCCAAGAAAGAGCATGCTTGAGACCGTAAATAGAAAAGAATGCCCCTATACAATGCACTTGAATATAAGTGGTCTAAGTGTCGACTTTTCAAACAACAGTCACGAAGTGGACGAATTACAAATTATTCTATCTCAATGTAGAAATATCAAGGTTATTTGCCTCAGTGAACATTGGCTTATATCTGACAATATTAAAATTCTTAATAAAATTTCGAATTAACCAATGGCTTTTGTAGATGAAAGAAATCACATGGAGGCTATTGCATACTTACTCATAGTGATATAAAATATGAAATAAGAAATGATTTTAATAATTTGAATGAAGATTGTATATTTGAAAGCTGCTGTACGGAGGTGAGGGACCTAAATGCCACAATAGTTTCTATTTATAGAGTACCAAAGAGAGCCACAATTGAAGCTTTTCTGGGGAAATTTCATTGCTTGCTCGAAAAACTCAGTAAAGGAAAATTATAGTAATAGCTGCTGACTTCAACATTAATATCAGAGTTGAACGCAATGATATGTCCAAATTCATTAACCTAATAAAAAATAAACTTCGTGAAACCCACTACAGTAAATGCACTGTCAGCTACCTGTATTGATAATATTCTAACCAATTATGTATTTGAAGATGTTTACAAACTTTGCATTGATTTACGAATCTGGCCACTCTGCATTATTCATTGAACATCAAAAAATTAAGAAAGAAATTCAATGTAACAAAAGCCATATGAGAAGGAACTTCAATGGAAAAAAAAATCAGTTACATTTAGAAATACATTAAGAAAGGCTGAGTGGCCTTACAACAGCTGTATTTCAAGTAATAGTAACTTTAACAATTTTTAAGTAGCTTTCTTGAAATATTTAATGAAACTTTTCCACTTAGAACCACATGTGACAAAACGACTAATAAACTTAAATGGATAACCCAAGGTATAAAAATTTCTAGTGAGAGGACAGAGAAAACTCCACAATGAACTGAAATATAATAAAAACAGATGTTATACAACCTATGTTTAAAAAAGTTGTGAAGGCAGCCAAACAAATGGCAAACAAGATGTTCATAATACAACATAAAAATGAAACAAAAGCAATGTGATCTGTTGTCAAATCAGCGTTTTAGAGTTAGTAGTAAGGAAATGTCAAGCATTATAGTAGATGATAGCTTTATTGTAAATCTGGCTCAAATATCAGAGTGTTTAACTGAATTCTTAGAGTGAATTAAATCCCTTTGGAAGCGATCAAGAAGCTGAGTATCTTATATATTTTATAAAGTCTCGGTAAAGAATGTAGAAAATGTTGTACTATAATTAAAAACTAAAAATTCTGCTGGGTGGGATGGTATACCGACTAAAGTGATTAAAACAATGTGTGGCATAATAGCACCTCCCTGTAACTAAAATATTCAACCAGTCTTTCAAACAGGGATGCTTTCCCAATCTATTGAAGTATGCCGAAGTCAGATCTCTGTTCAAGAAAGAGTCGAGGGAAGATATGGGAAACTATCAGCCTATTTCTATTCTTCCAGCCCCATCAAAGGTGTTAGAGAGTGTAGCTGCAAACCAGATCGAAAACCTTATTGTAAAAATGATATTATTATAAGTAACCAATTTGGATTTCAACAAGGCAAAAGCACTCTGGATGCAATCAATAACTTTAGTGAAGAGATAGGCAAACATTGGATCAGAGGAGTAAAGCTACAGGTATTTTCTGTGGTCTCACAAAAGCGATTGACTCTGTGAACCATGACTTGCTTATCTACAAATTAGACAAATACGGGATTAAAGCCAACATCATATTTACACAACAGAAAACAAAGGGTAACTGTCACCTCAGATGCAGTGAATTATTATTCTAAGTGGAGTACAGAATCACAAGGTGCGCTTCAAGGCTCCATTTTGGGTCCAATCCTTTCCCTATTCGATGTAAATGACTTACCCATAAATATAAATTCCCCATCAGTTCTGATTGTAGATGATACTTCTGTATGAACTGAAGATTATGACGCAGAAAAAATTTCGAGCACCATTGTAAGCACACTGGATACCTTAGAAAACTGGTGCCAGTTAAATGGGTTGAAACTGAACATTGCAAAAATCCATATGGTACATTTCAAAACCAAACATTGGAAATACGTGGAAATTATACCCATGGGCTCTGCTGTATATGGGGTTGACATTATACAAGTTGATGGGCAAAAACATATTTAAAATGAAGGCAGAAATTTTAAAAACGAGGCTACAGCAGATTCTGCAGGAGAAATGCTACTATTCAATAGAAGAATTAATAGAGGATGAAATTATCATTTGAGCAAGGGGTAATTAAGTGTTAGATTTTATTGTATGTATGTATAACAAAATTGTATTGTTATTATGATACTGTCTGTTAACATCAGCTGTTCTTTGTTTATGGTGAAATCTTACCACTATTTGACATGTCTCCTGTTCCTGAATCGAATAATTTAGATTATGTACATTATGAGACAAATAAACCACAATCCACAATATGTAGTGATCACTTTCTAATAACAGTCCTTCAAATCTGTCATGACTGACTGGCTGCTGCCAAGCCATTTTCGAACAGTTTTATTGCGTGCAGTCAGCATAACAAGCAAAAGCAGAAAAAAGTTTAAATGGATGGGCAGGGTCTCTCAGATCCAAAACACGTTTTTTCCTGTGTCAACAATCAACTGCCAAACAAAGTGGCCTCTAGGAACGTTAACTGAAACCTACATTGAATGGCTAATTCAGAAGTAGTGCATTATTGAGGATATTTTTAAAACAAAATCCGACTGGGACTGAGAGACCCTGCCTGTCCGTTTTTAGGGTTAACACTTTGGGTGACATCCATTTATTTCGGTCTTTGTGTTTACAACCAAATGTTAATTTTTCGAAAAATATTTGCTGCAAATGTGTCCATTGCAATAAATATTTTTCAAAACATACAGATGCTTTATCTCTTATCACAAAATGTCATTTATGCTCTTACCAAAATTTTGTTCAGATTTTAGATCACAAAGAAAATATTTTTCACCTGAGATAGTATTTATCATTACTAATGAACAGTTTGTGGTGTTTTACAAATCAGTTTAATCTGAAAAACATGAGTTAGAGTTAGTGGAGAGATATTTTTTGTTGCTGTGATCGCCTGGTGATTTACCATTGGACATCATGTTTAAAACAATGCAGTAAGCTTTTGCAGTTTGAAGTGTCGCCACTCGCAAATGTCAGTGGCAATCTTTCATCATCGGTGCCAGTCATTTCAGGGAGAAGCCAGGTTCACATCCACGGTATAACACTTCTCCATGATGTCACTACGACGTGCACATGCCCTTTCTACTGTGAGGGATGTCTATCGACTTTCTTGATCGTACAGAGTATGAGCGCGTCGGCATGGTGAGCCTCCTGTAGCACATAGCTCACATCTATTACTAGCTGCAGTAAATTAATGATTCTTATAAATAATGCGACTTGTTGTTTTTTACGAGATTTCAGAAATGCTGTCTACAAATGCACAATCATTATGTGTGCCTCACAAGAACTAATAAATGGAAACGTATTTATAGGGTGCGCACCAGTGAATAAATCACATCTTGCCTCATCTTATTCGATTTCACCCGTTTAGTGACTTTGTTGTAATTGATATATTTATGTATTTGAGGAACATATATATGCCATTATGTCACCGTAATTAAACATAGTTTGCACACTAGAATAATAAATGTAGTGTTACCATAACATTGTTCTCAAACCGTACTAAGTTTGTAAACACGGGGTATCATGGTGACTGTGGCAGTGAATCTTGTAATGTAGCAACTCATCTCCAATTGGTACACCCATTGCAATTTTGGAAATTGTTGCTGCCTTTTGTTTATTTGAAACCGAGAATTTACCCATTTCATACTCGTTATTTTCATATTTATTACGAAAAGTACTTAACTTTAAGGTCCATAACTTCTTCCTTTGCAGTGGAAAGTAAATGAAACAATGAGGAAAACCAGCAGGAGGAGCATTCCTGTACTAGCACCAGAATACATTTCATCTGCATTTGTACATTAAGTGAAGATGTTATTGTTCGAAAAAATAATCTCCTATAATACCTAGCTTGTAAACTTTCTTTTATGTTTTAAATGCGACAGAGACTTAAGTTAAATTTCACCTCTTTTCCAAATATATGTCTTTTCTGTGCTTTCTATTCAGAGAGTGATACCTGGTATATTTTACCATATGATTAACATGTGTGAAATATTTGCCAGTATTTGCGTGTTTCATGTTTAATTTGCGAATGTTTGACGCTAACAACTCACTTCTGGGAGAGAACGCTCTTATATGTACAAAACATCGAATATCACAAAACATAATTTTCGAAGGTTCCACAATCTTTGAGAAAAGCAGAAAAATTTATCGCACAAACAGGATTCGAACAGTCGTTGAACCTACAGTGTGTTTACTACTCAACTCACTACACCATTGCGAACTCTGATAATTGTAACCTCTACTTATGATTTACTACTGCTGATGTGGTTTCATTTCACATTTAATTATAACACATCGTACCAGTAACGCTGCGTTTTCGAGAGAGCCTTTATATTTGAAGCAGCATTCGTTCACAGGTCATACGTCGCAATTTGAAACCTATCAAATATGAGATTTATGAGATTTAACCTAGTAACAAAATCCAATATGGATTCTCCACCTTCTCAGAACTCTATACGACCTCGAAAGTCGATTGACATCAACGATGGTTGAAACTGAACACATACACATCACAGTTACGTGGTTGGTTGGTTGGATTGCGGGAGGGGACCAAACAGCGAGGTCATTGGTCCCATCTGAATAGGGAAGGATGAGAAGGAAGTCGGCCATGCCATTTCAAAGGTCCCGTCCTGGCATTTGCCTGAAACGATTTAGGGAAATCACGGAAAACCTAAATCAGGATGGCTAGACATGGGTTTGAATCGTCGTCCTCCCAAATGCGAGTCCAGTGCGCTGACCACTGTCATAGTTATATTATGGAGTAGTGTTATAGAGGTGAACCTAGCCTCTTCCGTCACTTCAGAGGAGAGGCGAAATGTCTTTAATGTGTACCACCGTCAAGACACACAGTGGTGCGAAAGGGACAACTGGAATGATAATAGTACTAAAAGGGGTGAGAAAGCAGACAGTCACATGTGTCATAAAAATAATGTTTGTTTTTAGCTCTTTTCTATTAATTAATGAAATAGTTGTTATATTTTTTCGTTCTCTGCGTTAGCAAATAACCAAGAGATATGAATTATCGACCAATATTTAAAAATGCTGAATCATATTGCTTCAATGACAAAAGTTACAACTTTTTCATGAAGCATTATTTCTACATCTACATCACCACAGTGAGGTGCATGAAAGAGGGTACGCCTCATGGTACCAGATATTAGGGTTCCTTCCCACTCCATTCACTTATGGAGTGTGGGAAGAATGATTGTTTGAATGTTTCTGTGCATGCAGTGATTATTCTATTCTCATCCTCATGAACCCTTTGTGAGCAATTGTTGTAGTCCATTCCTAGAGTCATCATTTAAAGCCGATTCTTGAAACTTTGTAAGTAGACTTTCTCATGATAGTTTATGTCTATCTTCAAGTATTCCAGCTTAGTTTCTTCAGTATAACATTCACCTATAGATCAAACAAACCTTTGACCATCTGTGCTACCATTTTCTTTATACATTCAATGTCTGCTGTTAGTCTCATTTGGTGGGAGTCCCACACACTTGAGCAATATTCTAGAACCGGTCACACGAGTGATTTGTATGCAGTCTCCTTTCTAGATTGATTGCACTTACCCATTATTCTACCAATAAAACGAAGTCTACCACCTGCTTTACCCAGAACTGGACCTATGTGATCATTCCATTTCATATCCCTACAAAGTGCTACACCCAGGTATCTGTATGAACTGATCAATTCCAACAATGACTCATTGATGTTACAGTCATAGGGTACAGCGTTTTTTCATTTTATGAAATGCAAAATTTTACATTTCTGAACATTTAGAGGAAGTTTCCAATCTCTGCGCCATGTTGAAATCTTATCAAGATCTAATTGAATATTTACAAAGCTTCTTTCAAATAGCACCTAATTACAGATAACTGTATCATCTGCAAAAAGCCTGATTTTACTATTACTGTTATCTACAAGATCATTAATATACAACATGAACAGCAAGGGTCGCACTTCATCCCTGGGGCATGCCCGAAGCTATTTCTACTTCTGATGACGGCTCTCCATCCAAGACAACATGCTGTGACCTCCCTACCAAAAAGTCCTCAATCCAGTCACAAATTTCACTTGGTACCCCATGATCCTACTTTTGACAATAAGCGTAGGTGCGGTAATGAGTTAAATGCTTACCAGAAATGAAAAAATAATGCATCCACCTGGCTGCCTTGATCCAAAGCTTGTGAGAAAAGCGCAAGTTGGGTTTAACGTTATAGACGTTTTCGAAATCCATGCTGATTGGCATTGAGGAGAGCATTCTGTTAAAGATACCTCATTGTGTTCGACTCAGAATACGTTTTAAGATTCTAAAATAAATCGATATCAAGGGTGTTGGATGGTAATTTTGTGGATCACTTCTACTACCCATTTTGTAGATGGGTGTGAACTGCGCCTTTTCCCAAGAACTAGGCATGGATTTTTGTTCTAGGAATCTACAATATATTTAGAAGAGGGGCTAACTCAACCACAAATTCAGTATAGAATCGGACAGGGATTCCATCAGGGCCTGGAGCTTTGTTCAATTTTAACGATTTCAGCTGTTTCTCAACACCACTGGCATCAACACTTATTCCATTAATTTTTTCAGTGGTACAAGGATTAAATTTGGGCAATTCTCCTGGGTTTTCCCTTCTAAATGAACATTTGAAAATGGAGTTAAGCATTTCAACTTTTGCTTTGCTGGCCTCAATTTCAGTTCCTGTCTCATTTGCTAGGGATTGGACACTAACTTTGGTGCCACTAACAGCCTTTACATACTACCAGAATTTTTTTGGGTTCTGTAAAATATCACTCCAGAATTTCTTTGGGTTCTGTAAAAGATCACATGACAGTATTCTGCTACAATAGTCATTGATGACATCGTGCTTTACTGTCTTGACAACATCTCTCTTTATATAGCCTTGCACTTTGTTTTACACCTATTATGCAGCAATCTCTGTTTCTTTAGAAGTTGCTTTACAGTGACTGTATGTCATGGAGGTTCCCTCCCATTATGAACTGTTCTACTGTGTACATATGTACCCAGTGTGTGGTCAACTATTCTTTTAAACTTGAGCCAGAGTTTCTCTACATGCTCCTGCCCTGTACTAAAAGTTTCAAGTTCCTCATTGAGATATGACACTATTGATTTTTTATCTAGCTTACTGAACATACAAATCTTTCTGCTTATTTTAGTTGTCCTTTGCACTTTGGTAATCATTGTTGCCACAACTGCATCATGTGGACTTCCTCAAAGATGTCAGGTCTCTTTGTTGCCATTAAATCCAATATACAGTATTTCCATCATGACTGGCGTTCCTAACTGTCTGTTCTATGTAGTTTTCAGAGAAGGCATTTAGTAAAGTTTCACACGATGCCTTGTCATGCCCACTACTAACAAAACTGTAATTTTTCCAGTTAACTGTTAGGTGATTAAAATCTCCACCGATGATTACAGTATGATTGGGGAACTTACGTACAAGTGAACTGAGGGTTTCTCTAAAGTTTTCAGTTACATCAGGAGATGAGTCTGTTGCGCAATAGAAGGATCCAGTTATCATATCTTAGCCAATCAATGTCATACACTGCTTTAATTTCTACCTCCATTTCCCATTTGCCTATCCTTTCGATATACACTTAAATTTCCCCCCAAAATCTCGCTGCTATCAATTTCAGATTTCAAACAGATTTCTGTACCTAGTATTATGTGAGATTCACTGCTATTCATGAGCTCTTCAAACTCTAACACTTTCTTGTGAATGCCTCGGCAGTTTACCATTAGGATTATAATACTCTCACCTGTGGCAGGCATTTCTTACGATCTTACAATGATACTTCTGGGTTTCCTACAGCTAGCGTTATCTGGATTGGATGGAGATCTGTCTAACCTAAAAACCCTTGTGTGCACCCTACATGCAGTCAGCTATCTGAGTAGCAGTGTTTGATATGTATTGCACACCTGAACTATTTAGGGGAACTGTACAGTTCTCAACCTTATGGCACAAGTCCAGGAAGTCCTGGCCTAGCTTGTCATAGAGCCTTCGAAGTCTCTGTTTCAATCCTTCCACTCAACTCAGAACCAAAGGGCCACAATTATTTCTGGGGACAATGCTACAAATTGTGAGCTTCATTGAAATTCCACGTGCAGGACTGGACGTCTCAACCTTCTCTGCCAGTCACTGGAGTGAGTCACGAATGGCCTCGGAGCCCAGACGACAGCCATTATTTGTTCCAATGTGCACCACAATCTGCAGTTTGTTCCACCCTGTTCCCTCAGTGACTGGCGGAATAGCATCTTCAACATGCTGAATGAGGCCCCCAGGCATAGACACCGATTGCACTTGGTATCCTTTCCTGTCCCTTGCTGCCATTTCCCATCACTTGCCGTACATTTCAACTGACGATGATTAACAGACCTGTACCCTTTTGTTTTTGCCTCCGCCTGGCAGCAGACAAAACAGGTTTCCCCAAAACAGGTGAAGTGAGTCCCATTTCAGTTTCAGTGTAAGACAGTACCTCAAACTTGGGCTATCGGTACAACTCTCTGAGTCCTCCCTGGTCCCTGTCCACCCAGTACAGGACGCCTAGATCTACCATTGACACGCTATTCGCAGTCAAGTGGATGGGTAACGACAGATCCTGTACTTTCTGCAGAGGAGACGGGATCCACAGCAGATAATAGTACTTGAGGTACCTCTGGTATGGGTATCAAAGGTACATGACTCTTGGGAGCTCTTTTGACACACCGATTCACAGCCTCTGGAAGGAGGAGGGGCTCTCCGTATAGAACCTCCATCAGTGATGCATTCAGGTCTTCCTTATGGGCAGAGCGGATGCTGAGTAAGACCCAAGGAAGATCCTCGGACAATAACCCACCATGGCACATGAGCACAGCTTCGAGAGTTTGGTGCCACTGTTCGACCAGGTCATTCGCCTGTGGGTGATAGGTTGTGGTATGGAATTTGGCTACACTGCACAGCTCACACATTCGAGCAAAAAGCGTGGATTCAAACTGTCATCCCTGATCAGTAGTGAGGGAAGAAGAGCAGCCAAACCTCATGACCCAAATGGATATGAAAGATCGAGCAATGGTCTCTGCTGTTATGTGGACGAGAGGGATCACCTCGACCCAACGAGTTATGTGGTCGATCATATATAATATGTATTTGTACCCCTGACAAGGGGGAGTGGCCTGACCATCTCACTGTGGACATGCCAAAGGCGACCCCTTGAGACATCGAACTTGTCTAGTGGAGGCTGCGCGGGTCTGCCAACTTTACTACGCTGGCATGGGACACACGCACGGGTCCAAATGTGGCAGTTGTGCTACACACCAGGCCAGGAGAAGCGTTCAGTGACGAGCCTTGTTGTGGCCCGCATTCTGCGGTGGGCCAAGTTGTGTAAAGCACTGAAAATCCCGCGCTGAAGAGTGGACATACCAAGGGGTGAGGAGTGCCCGTAGAAATGTCGCAAAGGACTGGGGTCGTCGACTCATGCAGGACTAGATAGCGAGCGATGACTTGCTGGCTGAAACCAATTGCTGTGTATCGGTGTCTTCAGTGTGGAGTCGAGAGGGTTCATCTAAGTTCAAGGGTGCAGTGAGCACTGCGATACGAGATAGATAGTCAGGTACAACGTCGCCGCGCCACAGATGTAGAATGTGTATTAGGAATGTTGACACATATAGTCCATATGGTGGAAACGTCTCGCGATAAGGTCCTTAGCCAGGTTGCGTAACACGTCCATGTTGTTGTTGTTTTGGTCTTCAGTCCTGAGACTGGTTTGATGCAGCTCTCCATGCTACTCTATCCTGTGCAAGCTGCTTCATCTCCCAGTACCTACTGCAACCTACATCCTTCTGAATCTGCTTAGTGTATTCATCTCTTGGTCTCCCTCTACGATTTTTACCCTCCACGCTGCCCTCCAATACTAAATTGGTGATCCCTTGATGCCTCAGAACATGTCCTACCAACCGATCCCTTCTTCTAGTCAAGTTGTGCCACAAACTTCTCTTCTCCCCAATCCTATTCAACACTTCCTCATTAGTTATGTGATCTACCCATCTAACCTTCAGCATTCTTCTGTAGCACCACATTTCGAAAGCTTCTATTCTCTTCTTGTCCAAACTATTTATCGTCCATGTTTCACTTCCATACATGGCTACACTCCATACAAATACTTTCAGAAATGACTTCCTGACACTTAAATCTATACTCGATGTTAACAAATTTCTCTTCTTCAGAAACGCTGTCCTTGCCATAGCCAGTCTACATTTTATATCCTCTCTACTTCGACTATCATCAGTTATTTTGCTTCCCAAATAGCAAAACTGCTTTACTACTTTAAGTGTCTCATTTCCTAATCTAATTCCCTCAGCATCACCCGACTTAATTCGAGTACATTCCATTATCCTTGTTTTGCTTTTGTTGATGTTATTCTTATATCCTCCTTTCAAGACACTGTCCATTCCATTCAACTGCTCTTCCAAGTCCTTTGCTGTCTCTGACAGAATTACAATGTCATCGGCGAACCTCAAAGTTTTTATTTCTTCTGCATGAATTTTAATACCTACTCCGAATTTTTCTTTTGTTTCCTTTACTGCTTGCTCAATATACAGGTTGAACAACATCGGGGAGAGGCTACAACCCTGTCTTACTCCCTTCCCAACCACTGCTTCCCTTTCATGTCCCTCGACTCTTATGACTGCCATCTGGTTTCTGTACAAATTGTAAGTAGCCTTTCGCTCCCTGTATTTTACCCCTGCCACCTTTAGAATTTGAAAGAGAGTATTCCAGTCAACATTGTCAAAAGCTTTCTCTAAGTCTACAAATGCTAGCAACGTAGGTTTGCCTTTCCTTAATCTTTCTTCTAAGATAAGTCGTAAGGTCAGTATTGCCTCACGTGTTCCAGTGTTTCTACGGAATCCAAACTGATCTTCCCCGAGGTTGGCTTCTACTAGTTCTGATAGTTCGCTAATTTTCACATCTGTCAACACCTGCTTTCTTTTGGATTGGAATTATTATATTCTTCTTGAAGTCTGAGGGTATTTCACCTGTCTCATACATCTTGCTCACCAGATGGTAGAGTTTTGTCAGGACTGGCTCTCCCAAGGCCGTCAGTAGTTCCAATGGAATGTTGTCTACTCCGGGGGCCTTGTTTCGACTCAGGTCTTTCAATGCTCTGTCAAACTCTTCACGCAGTATCATATCTCCCATTTCATCTTCATCTACATCCTCTTCCATTTCCATAATATTGTCCTCAAGTACATCGCCCTTGTATAGACCCTCTATATACTCCTTCCACCGTTCTGCTTTCCCTTCTTTGCTTAGAACTGGGTTTCCATCTGAGCTCTTGATTTTCATACAAGTCGTTCTCTTATCTCCAAAGGTCTCTTTAATTTTCCTGTAGGCAGTATCTATCTTACCCCTAGTGAGACAGACCTCTACATTCTTACATTTGTCCTCTAGCCATCCCTGCTTAGCCATTTTGCACTTCCTGTTGATCTCATTTTTGAGACGTTTGTATTCCTTTTTGCCTGCTTCATTTACTGCATTTTTATATGTTCTCCTTTCATCAATTAAATTCAATATTTCTCCTGTTACCTAAGGATTTCTACTAGCCCTCGTCTTTTTACCTACTTGATCCTCTGCTGCCTTCGCTACTTCATCCCTCAAAGCCACCCATTCGTCTTCTACTGTATTTCTTTCCCCCATTCCTGTCAATTGTTCCCTTATGCTCTCCCTGAAACTCTGTACAACCTCTGGTTCTTTCAGTTTATCCAGGTCCCATCTCCTTAAATTCCCACCTTTTTGCAGTTTCTTCAGTTTTAATCTACAGGTCATAACCAATATATTGTGGTCAAAGTCCACATCTGCCCCTGGAAATGTCTTACAATTTAAAACCTGGTTTCTAAATCTCTGTCTTACCATTATATAATCTATCTGATACCTTTTAGTATCTCCAGGGTTCTTCCATGTATACAACCTTCTTTCATGATACTTAAACCAAGTGTTAGCTATGATTATGTTGTGCTCTGTGCAAAATTCTACCAGGCGGCTTCCTCTTTCATTTCTTAGCCCCAATCCATATTCACCTACTGTGTTTCCTTCTCTCCCTTTTCCTACACTCGAATTCCAGTCACCCATGACTATTAAATTTTCGTCTCCCTTCACAATCTGAATAATTTCTTTTATTTCATCATACATTTCTTCAATTTCTTCGTCATCTGCAGAGCTAGTTGGAATATAAACTTGTACTACTGTAGTAGGTGTGGGCTTCGTATCTATCTTGACCACAATAATGCGTTCACTATGCTGTTTGTAGTAGCTTACCCGTCCATAAGAGGCTTGTAATCCGAGTAGTTCGTGATAGGTCGCCCCTCAAGGTCACTTCAGAAGTGTGTGATTGCTTCATAAACCACAAGAAGTTCACGGTCGAAAGCCGACCACTTACACTGGCTCTTAGTTTCTTCAAAAAGAAGTGAAATGGCTGGGTGGAGTCGGCAGTGTGCTGTTGTAAAACAGCATCAACAGCTGAGTCACTAGCGTCAATTGTAATAGAAACACAGGCCTCAGGATCAGGGTGGGTGAGTGTGACGGCTTTGGTGAGGCCAGTTTTGAGATTATCAAATGCGTCGAGCATGAGTTTGGTCCAGTCCAGCTTCCGTTTTGCTGTGGTATTTTTGCCATAGAGGGCATTGGTTAGGGCCGATTGGACAGAGGCGGCCTGAAGGATATAGCATCGGTAAATGTTTGCCATACCCAGAAAACGACGGAGTTGAGCATAATCTTCAAGAAGAGGCAGGGTGAGAATGGTTTCGACATGAGAATCTGTTGGTCGGAGGCCGTTGGCGGAGACAGTATGGCCTAGAAATGTAACTGATGTAGAACAGAGATTTATCGTGGTTGATTGCCACGCTGTTGGCCGTGAGGGCCGGATGGATAGCATTGGTGTGATCCTGGTGCTCCTCGGCAGAGGAGCAAAAAATCAGAATGTCGTCCAAATAAGCAAAAGCAAGAGGAAGAGGTAGCAAAATGGAATAAATGAACTGTTGCCACGTCTGCACAGCATTTTTCAAGCCATAAGGCATGTAACAGTATTCAAATAGGCCAAAGGGTGTGATGATGGCCGTCTTCGGAATTTCCCGCGGGTGCATAGGGATTTGGTGATATGCCTCTGAACAATCTACGACAGAGAAGAACCTGGAGCCATGTAGTAACTGCGTGAAATCCTGGAATGAGGAATGGGATAGTTATCGATAATTGCCCAAGCGTTAAGGGACCTGTAGTCCCCACACATACATAAGGATGGTTCAAATGGCTCTGAGCACCAGGCGACTTAACTTCTGAGGTCAACAGTCGCCTAGAACTTAGAACTAATTAAACCTAACTAACCTAAGGACATCACACACATCCATGCCCGAGATATGATTCGAACCTGCGACCGTAGCGGTCGCTCGGCCCCAGACTGTAGCGCCTAGAACCACACGGCCACTCCTCTGGCTATGCATAAGGAGTCATTCTTCTCAGGGACAAGGTGGATACGTGAAGGATAGGTGAAGACCAGTTGTTGTCGGATGGTTGGAGGACGCCTGAAGCCAATAAATCCTGAACAATTTCTTTTGGGGGCAGAAGTTTGGAAGTGTTAAGATGCCTAGCTTTATAACATACAGATGGGTCATCTGTGGTTTGGATTCTATGACAAGTGCCATTGCTGATGGCCGATACCCATGAAGGGAGGCAGGCAGGGGGGGGGGGGGGGGGGCGAGAGGGAGGGGGAGATGGGATGACAGTTCACTGACCTTGCCGGGCTGGAACAGCGTGGGTGGGGCGTTGGCTTCAGACGATGAGGGAGGGCATGGTGCAGCAGCACATGATGTGAGGAATCCTGTGAAGTGGGAACATGATTGTCCTGTACACTGACCTGCGGCGACACGGAAATGGCAGCAGGTAGAGGAAAGCTCAACACAGAAGTAATGTTGAGCGAAGACGCAGTAGGTTCGAGTGTTGGTTCCTCTTGTTACAGCTCTGCAGACAGGCCGTGAATCGTTCTGTGTGTGTGTGTGACAATTCAACAGAGGCGCCAGCAGTGCGGGTGCATAATGCCTCATTTCGTGTGCAGAGTTCATCGATTTGTGAGTGCACGGCCGACAGATCCGAGAGCCATTCAGTAATATGCTTGAGCAGAGATGCACATGAGGAAAGCGTAGCCAAGGAGGCAGAGAGCAAAGTCATGCTGAACGCGCTCGGGCACGGAATGGTAGAACCAGACGTGTGGCTGAGCATGGCGGCCTGCAGATCTGGGAGAAAGTTCGTAATGGTGTAGAAAGTCCAACCCGATCACAGGTTCACTGATATTGGCGATGTCAAGGTGGGCGGCTGGTGATAGGCGAAGCGACATCTTGATGGAGCCAAGGACCGTGGGGTGAATGATTAGCAGCGAACAAAGTGAGGTCAGTAGAGGAAAGCATGTTGCCTGAGTGCCTGGCCTGAATAGCGCTGACGTTTGCGATGGTGTCGACGATAAGTGAGTGCCCGATGACAAGTCGGTGACGTAGAGGCATCACATCGCGAGTGGTGCGGCGTCAGATGGTAGGCGCCGTGAAGGGTTGTGGTAGGACGTGGTGCCCGAACGTGCCCGCTGGAATCATTTAGGTACGCACAAGGCGCGCGACAGTTGCTGCATCGTCCCTGTAAGTAGCATGGTCCCAGCATAGAGCCATTTTAAGACTCACACACGTTCTTTACCGAACTGAGGAGACAACATAGGACAAATTATACGATAGCCAAACGATTGGTGCATTGTGAATGACGTAACTGATGCTGTGTCACGTACCTTACACCAAGTACACAAACAAGAGTAATCACATGCACTAATATGGGGAAACACACGAACATTGGAATAGGATACATGGAACGACACAGACACAAACACAGAAATCGACTCAGATGCTGAAATACATACAGGCGGTAAGATTAATATACGGACCTAGATGTAAGATAAAACAAAATTAAGGAACACGGAAATGGATGAAGTGTCACAAAATATTTTAATAATATGTAGAAGCATCTTGTGCAATATCTGTAATTTAGATGATGTAATTATTTATTAATCTTAGATAAAGTAAATACTGTAGTGAAAATTATGTAATTGGTTATTAAGCTTAAATAAAGTTTTACCTTACAGACAACACAGACACCGTGTGCAAAGCACGTGGAAATTAGGAAGTAAAAAATAAACAAATAATGTACTAAGTACTCCATGTGAAAAGCACATATGACTTGTAACAGATGTAAAGTAAGATTAATACAATTACACATCTGTACACATATATTTGTCAGATGAATATTAAAGACATATTTTGTACGTTATCTCAAATGTGACAGGCGCGATGAACTGCCAAGATCTCACATCCGAGATAGTTTTGTGGCGAGATCTCTAATACAGATTTGTGTACTTTTCTACTACCTTTTATTTCTAATTCTTAAATGCAAGAATCTTGTTATTTTATATATTTTTTCCGAATTTATAATACTGTATGTTGAAAGAATTATCCAAATGGGACGGAAACCGGTAGATATGATGTACATGTACAGATAAACAATTACGGTTTCAGAAAAATTGGTGATTTATTCAAGAGAAAGAGCTTCACTAATCGATCAAGTCAATAACAGGTTATGAAATCAGTTATTCGGCTTGGCATTCGTTGGTAGAGTCGTTGGGTGTCGTCCTGAGGGATATTGTGCCAAATTCTGTCCAGTTGGCGTGTTAAATTGAGAAAATCCCGAGCTGGTTAAATGGCCCTGCCCATAATGGTGCAAACGTTCTCAAATGGGAAGAGATCCGGCGCCCTTGCTGGCCAAGGTAGGGTTTGGCAAGCACGAAGACATTCCGCGTGCGGGCGGGCATTATCTTGTCGAAATCTAAGCTCAATATGGCTTGCCACGAAGGGCAACAAAACGGGGCATACAATATCGTCGAAGTACCGCTGTACTCTAAGAGTACTATGGTTGACGACCAAAGGGATCGTGCTATGAAAAGAAATAGCAGGTCGGTATCCTGCCGCTGTCCCGCGCATCTCCGGACACGTTTTCGGCTTGGAATCTCATTGACTGGAGTACAGTTGTCTTCAACGGTGAATCCTGCTTCGGAATGAGCCCCGATGGCCAGCGAAGAGGTTCTTAAGACTCTGTCACTCAATTTCGTTGTGGCCGTTTTCAATTGCATTGGGGGAAAAAAAGCCTGGCATGATGTACACCAGCGTTTCAGCGAGCTTCGAATCTATGGGTACAGGTGCACCAACTTCAGGAAACGTGCACCATGGTTCACTTCTAGTGAGACAGCTCTGAGGTTTACACACTCTCATTACTGTACCAGTGGCTAATTCAGAGAAAGAGTGTCGATGTCCAGTGTGCCGACCAGCCTGTGGATGGTTTTTAAGGCGGTTTTCCATCTACCTCGGCGAATGTGGACTGGCTCCCCTTATTCCACCTCAGTTACACTGTGTCGGCGATTGCTGCTCAAACACCGTTTCCACGTATGTGTACACCACATTTATTCTACCACGCAAACACTTGGAGTTGCACTTGTCTGGTATGAGACGTTCCCGGGGGTCCACTGGGGGCCGAACCGCACAATAACCCCTGGGTTCGGTGTGGGGCGGCGGTGGGGTGGGTTGACTGCTGTGGCCTGTTGTGGAGTTGTGAGGGCTACGGCGGGAAGGAGTCTCTCTGTCGTTTCTAGGTCCCGGTTTACTACTACTACTACTACTACTACTACTACTACTACTGCTACTACTATAGAGAAAGACCCAAATTGCTCGTTTTGTGAGAGCAATCGTAAAAATTTACGCTCAAAACTATCTTCTTGCAGTCGAAAAATCAAAATTTTTAATTCAGTGTCATATTTTATGTAAAAGTTGCTCAGAAAATTTCACCCAAATGACAAGAAAATATCAAGTGAATTTGTGCCTCTGGAGGAAGTAAGTCAGTACCGCAAAGTTGGCAAACGCATTCTGCGCTGATGCCAATTTCAGTTGCTGCAGCAGCAGGAAAAATTTTTAAACGTCTCGCACTCAGGTTGCTACACAAAGCCAACTAACTATCGACTTATCTGGGACAAAAATTTTAGGATTTTGCAGCATGATATGACACGAGTTTGCTATCGTAAGCCTCATCGGAAACTTTTACAACGCAGAGAGCTCTCCCGACTTCTGTCCAATAGTCTGTTTCCATTAACGCGTTTCTATCGCTTGCAGATTCTTGTTTGAAGACTTGCTGATGGTTCAAATGGCTCTGAGCACTATGGGACTTAACTTCTGAGGTCATCAGTCTCCTAGAACTTAGAACTACTTAAACCTAACTAACCTAAGGACATCACACACATCCATGCCCGAGGCAGGATTCGAACCTGCGACCGTAGCGATCGCGCAGTTCCAGACGGTAGCACCTAGAACCGCTCGGCCACCCCGGCCGGTAAAGACTTGCTGACAGCTGGCCGTTGTGACCGAGCGGTTCTAGGCGCTTCCGTTCGGAACCGCGCTGTTGCTACAGTCGCATGTTCGAATCCTGCCTCGGGCATCGATGTGTGTGATGTCCGTAGGTTAGTTAGGTTTAAGTAGTTCTAAGTTCTAGGAGACTGATGACCTCAGATGTAAAGTCTCATAGTACTTAGAGCCATTTGAACCATTTTGAACTTGCTGACATTGAATATTTCCGTAAAATGAGCCCTGTGTTATCTCCGACAACGGTGAAGGACTTTGTACATGTCTGCGTTCAGCACTGATCGACAGCTGCCACAACACTTTACGAAATTTATGAGACAAACCACAAAACATTGAAAGCGCATAATTGTTGAGGCTTTCGTGACCTCTTGGTGTGACGTATTGCATGTTGGCCTGTGTCTTTGGTTGTTCGGTCGACGATTGTTTAACGGTTTCCTGACGATCCTGAGTGCGCCACCAGAAATGAAGGTTGAAATTTTGACAATGCCACCCTCTCGTGCTGAGGAAACGTAAGCTGAAGAACTCAAGACTGGAGTCAACAGGTAATATGTCAAGAGTCACAGAAATTCGAAATTCATTCAGTATGTTATCAACAGTTGGACTCAAAGTTAAATTAACGTCACTTTCTGAGTCATGGTAATCTTAAAATGGAGTGCTACGTAAGGTAGTATAGTGTTTTACCAATTACATTTCGATAATTCTCATACGAATATACTGATAGCCTAAAGGAGCCCTTAGTGTGAAACTGTCAGGACCTGAATTAAGATCAAACTGCTAGAACTCGAAGAAAGGCGTGGGAGAAATCTTTTATTGTTATACTGGATTCTCTCTGGCATAAGTGTACTACAAAAATAAAATCTCATTCATCAGGTTCTTTTCGCTTTTCTTGAGAAAACATCAGCACTAAGTAAATTGCCATAATTACAGGTGGATGGTACTAACAACTCTATGATCAGATTGGTATGGTTGCGCAATGAATAAGATGGTCTTACGCTGTCTGCTTTAACTTACGCTAGTAGATGCGCACTCCGCCTAGCGACGATGACGCAAGTTGTTGCGGGTTAACTGACGAGAAATTCAAAATACGATATCCAACATGGATTTGCAATGTAATATTGGTAGAAAACAATGACAAATTTGTTCTGTATAGCTGCAATACGAATTTAAACTGTAGGTTAGTTAAAAATATACTGACTGTTCGTAGCGTCGATTTTTCACAAAATAAGTAATTACTGCAAATAATGCTACTCAACACAGCTAACTCCACAGTTTCTCACCAGTTTTAGCACCGTTTTAGCATGCATAATTAATTCTTTATGCATCTCATTTCATAACCAATGGTTTTACATATTACAGGCACCTCTTTAATCATGTACTGCAGTGTGCAACCTCATGATCAGTTTGAAAGCGACATCTAATGTGGTTGACATCATTTTAAATAACCTGACTTAAAGAACATATTTCTCAATTCATGAGCTGGTAATGATATGAAAATGACAATGAAGTTAATTGTTGTGGTAATGACATACATTCTCTAGATGCAGGGTGAAAATTACTGAACTATACGAAATAAAATCGTCGTAACTTCTTAACAGTTGGTGTCAGGACGTTCAAACTGCAGGATTGGCTGCGGGACATGATGGGCATTAGTATGCGCATTATGGTTTGGTTTAGTGACGAAGCTCAGTTTCATTTGGATCTGTTCGTCAATAAGCAAAATTGGCGCATTTGGGGGACTGAGAATCCACATTTCGCCATTGAGAAGTCTTTTCATTCTCAACGGGTGACTGTGTGGTGTGCAATGTCCAGCCGCGGAATAATCGGTGAGATATTCTCTGATGGCACGGTGACTACCGAACGGTACAAGAAGGTTTCGCCAAGTGATTTCATCCCTATTTTCCAAAGTGACCGTTATTTCGATAAGCTGTGGTTCATGCAAAACAGAGATCGACCCCATCGAAGTAGGGGAGTGTTTGACGTCCTGGAGGAGCATTTTGGGGACTGCATTCTGGATCTGGGGTAACAGAGGCCACTGGCATGGGCCTCGATTGGCCGCCATATTCTGAGGATCTGAACACATGCGACTCCTTTTTGTGGGGCTATATTAAAGACAAGGTGTACAGCAATAACCCCAAAACCATTGCTGAGATGAAAACAGCCATTCAGGAGGTCATCGACAGTATCGATGTTCCGACACTCAGCGGCTCATGAAGAATTTCGCTGTTCGTGTGCGTCACATCATCGCCAATGATGACAGGCATATCAGACATGTCGTAACATAAATCCGAATATCTATAATGACGTCTACATGTCGAATAAAGTGTGTGCACGCCGTAGTTTGTAACTAATTTACGTTTTTTTCATGTAGTTGTCAACCTGTAACTATATAACAAATATTATTATTGCTTATGCAACTGAAATAACATTCACTACCCAGGTTCTATTTAAAACAATTAGTTAAGTAGTAAGCTCACGGCAAAGCTGCTTTCACTCTTCTGAAATTTACTGACCATTAGCGACTTGAATAAATAGGCGCTGCAGTCTGGTTCACATGTATTTGACATGGACTGGCACCGTCACATACAGTGGCTAAGGAAAGGATGTCTTTCAGATCCTATGGATTGCAGTTCAATCTGTTTTTACTAAGATAAGACCGCTTCCATCTGTTGATGCAATATAACTGCAGATATGACGCCAACAATTTCGAATTATTTTTTTGTAGTCGAAAAATTAATATTTTAAATTCATTGTCATATTTTCATAAGCGTTGTTCAGAGCATTTCACCCAAATGACGAGAAAATACCAAGTGAATTTAGGAGCATGCTTCTGTGCCTCTGGAGGAAGTAAGTCAGTACCACAGAGTTGGTAAACATATTCTGCCGTGGTGCATACTTCATTCGACAGGTCGCAGTTCAGTTACTTCGTCCATCACGACCTTCTCCAATGGTGTCATACAATTTCGTAGTCTCCTTACAATACGTATTTCACTTGCGAAGCATTAGCTCGGCATTACAAAAATGTTGAAACTATCCTTACCTCCAGAATGACTCAAAATGAAGTTTTCATCTTGAACAGTTATTTTTCCCACACCACAAATGTCCGTTATTCAGAAGCTGTACTGTATTTATTGAGGAATTATGCACATAAAGGTGTTATTGTAATACGTTTTTGCAATATTTGTATAATATCATTATATTCAGCAAATATTATCAGGTAGATTCGAAATAGACCTCAAGTGATGTAATCTATAGGTGCACCAGAGCCCATCCACAGGTCAGCGTGTGGTAGCCCACAACAAACGGCCAGCTGGTGCGTGACGTCAGAGGCCGTCGCAGAAATTCTTCCTGCTGCTGCAACTAATACAGGCAACATCGCAGAATAAGTTTTTCCGACTCTGTGGTATTGACTTACTTCCTCGAGAGGCACAGAATTATCCTCCTAAATTCACTTGATACTTTTGCGTCATCTCAGTGAAAAGTTTTGAACAATTCTTATACACTACTGTTTTCCAAACGCCAAGACCGAGAGATGTGTTCAAAATGAAATTTATTCTACCGATTAGTGACATGACACTACACAAATGATTAGGATTGTAGGCGCCCCAGTCGTTCCGGTCGCCTACGGTGGACTGGAAGCCAAGCGGTGACCTCTCCAGTTGTCAGGCTGCTAGGAAATGACTGTGGACGCGTGAGAAACGCCAAAGAAACATTATTAATTCAGGACCCCTTTATTCCTGCCAAGTACAATGTGGCCCGCGTAACACAGGCTGACTGAGCTTGGTGATATCAACGACCTTCCCCGAGTCCTCGCTGACTCGGAGGGATGACACCAGCTCCGGGCCGCACCAGTCTTGCTAGCGCAGCGCCGCGTGCTGTGACTTAGCGGCGGAATGCCCTTGCTTCAGCCACGTGTGGATGGCTGCGCTCGGCTGGCCGGCCGGCTAGGCAATGGACAGCAGGTCGCTGCGGGTAGGAGGCTCTGGGTTGGAGTCCCGGCGCTATCGGCACGAAAAGCGTTCTCGTAGTGCGAAGTGTACTCTATCCCACCCTGTCTTCTTCCCTGCTGCTCCTGGTGGCTCGTCCGCGGTGGACGGGCGGAACGGGCTGCAGTTCCCCAGCGTCGTCGGCTCACCCGGTTGTGATGCCGAATGCACAGGGCCTAGGGCCCATTTCATCTCGACGACGGCTCTCTGATGTGGTCAGCATTGGTGGCGAGCACGTCTGCCGCGATGTCTGCTGATCCTGGGTTGATGATTGACAGTGGCAGCAGAGAGGGCCAGAGCTGGTACTGTCCCCTCACGTCTGCTGCTGGATGGGCCGCCCTTACTGCAACATATCCTTAATAAAGATTAACATGTCGATCACCGAGCTGAGCGCTACGCAGCGACCCAGTACACATCTAACTGCAAGTCTAACTGCGAGTGTCTTGTTGCTATGAAAGCTGGCGTATTTAAAGGAAGCACGAGCGGCGTCCTGACGTCATGCTCGTTTGTAATGAACGCATTCATCCCACTTATACTGCTGATTCATCTGTCGTATTCACCCCTTAGGTGTTCTTGCGACAGAGTTACGTGTTGTTGCGGCAGACTTACGCGAAGTTGTGAAAAGCAGTACAGCTGACGCTATACCTCTGTCTTACACTCTACGAAAGTCTCCATCTAATACAAACCCGCATGCTAAGCAGTTCTCTCTCGCCTGTTGCGTGTAACCAGGCCATTGCCCCTGCGTGATGACACATTCCGATACATGTGCAATCCTCTTACCTCTTGGCTAACCTACTGCCTCTGGCTCTCGGCATAGGCAACGAAACTTTGACAATATTCCACGTTTCCAACTCTTTACTATTCCGTGACACTACAGGATTACAAGCTTATTCAGTACGGATTAGTGTCACCACGTGTTGCAATCAGAGTCGGTAGACGTCGTGACTTGCAATCAAAGAGCGTCTGAATATTCTGCTGTAGAATGCTCTGCCAAGCGGTTTGTAGGCTACTCCACAAAACAGGAACTATGGCTGTAGGACGACCTGAGCGAACGAGCTGCTCACCGACCATATCCCAGGCACGTTCGATGGGCAATATGTCAGGCGAGTGGGCGGGCCAGGGAAGCAGCCGTACCTGCTGTTCTTTGAAGAAGGCTTTCACGTACCTCGCCACATCAGGCTGGGCGTTGTCCTGCTGAAATACGACATGTGGAACGGCTTTCAGGAGAAGCAGCTCTCGGGCTGTAAAACCTCCGTGATGTTGAGGCAGCTGCTCAGATTGCGCTCAAGACGTAGGAGGCAGGATCGGCGTCATAGGCAATGGTGTTCCAAGCCATCATACTTGGCGTTTGTGCGGTATGCCGTTTAACAATACAGCCTGCCCGATTGTGTTCACCACGGCACAGCAAGGTAGAACGTGTTTGCGGCCATCGCTGAAGGACAAATTGAAACATTACATTTTTCCACTCGGCACACCGGTGCCGGTATTAATTTGCCCATTACAGTCTGCGGCGTTGGTGGGTTCTGGACACTGGAAATCGACGAAATGGCAAGCGTGCCATCTGTCCAGCCCGCATAGATGGCGTCGAACCGTCGACGCAGACATGTCCACACCCGTTGCAGTGCTCCACTTTGCGCCAATACTGTGTACGAAGCTGTTCTGTCTGTTACGGCCAAGCGGACAAGATGGCGGTCATCTAGTGCTGTGGTCACATTGCGTCGCCCAGTGTGTTCGCCCCTCTTCTCTCCACATGCACCTCACTGTTGAAGCAGCGTGCCCTGTCATGGAACGACAGAACCTACTCCCGGAGACCATTCATTCCGCACCGTTCGACCGCACTCACATGCTGTATTCCAGCCTGTGATGTTGTCGAGGCATGGTGGTACTTGATGAATTCTTCTAGGGCTTGATAGCCCAAGAAGAATTCATCAGTGGAATACGCCGAGAAAGACTGCAATCGCTTATGGTGACACTTGGTTACACGTTTCCACTTCGTACGACGGCTCCGCACTGTTGCGCAACACTGACCGGTTCGTCGCACAAAAGATGGCGCTGTTGGGCCTACGTGCACGCCACCTCTCTGCCATTTCAACCTCTTATTATGATTCCGCTGTTTTACGCGTCCTCTTAGCATAGCGTGTTGCCGACCATTGCTTCTGAATGTTTCACTTTTTACAAATAGCATTGCATGAGTTATGACACTGAATTAAAGATCTTATTTGTTCGACGAAGAAGGTAGTTTTCCGCGTAAATTACAATTGCTCTCATTTGTTCCTATGCAAGCAATTTGCCTCTTTACCTGACTTAGCCACCTGTACAGTACTGAAAGTGCAGCAGTCTTATTAGATGTGAGCCATGGTGTTCGTTAATACAGCTGTACCCATAGGTTCGAAGCTCGCGGAATTACTGCTGTACTTCATCCCAGGTGTATTTTTATTTTTATTCTTTCTTCTCTAAAGTAACTGAAAACGACCACAACGAAATTCAGTAACAAAGCCTGAAGAATCTCTCTGAGTTCGTGCTGCATTTGTTGTAGAAAAAGCAGCAACATTCGATAATTATCACCCCTCTGTTACAGTGTTACAACTTCTAATCCTTATTACCATATTTGTGTTGTTCATACATTCTGGGAGCTGCTCTGTGGCTCGTGGTGGAGGTGGAAAAATACAAGCTTTGGATCTTTTCAGCACTAAATACTCGATTATGACGAGTGGTATTAGTGTCCAGAGCGACGTGGAGATTATTCTCGATAATCTATTAGTTTGTCAGGACAGACTGTTGGGAACCACAGGGATCTATTTCTGACTGGCTGCCTGAAACTACTTTCCTGTTGAGTTTTCCGATGAAATTGCAGGGTGCGAGTCGGAGGTCATATGGAGATCGGCACAGTACATGTTTCCGGTTCAGTAGTACGAATTTTCCTCTGTAGATTTTCTTTGGCGTGAGAGAAATTCATTCTAGTTCGGTCGCCGAAATCCAAATAAAACTGAAGTAAGCGTATTTCACCTGAACAATCATGAGGCAAGACGAGAGTTACAAGTAATATTCTGCAATGAGCGATTCACGCACAACAGGCACCCAAAATATCTAGGAATCACTCTTTACCGGTCACTAAACTATAAAAAACACTAGAAATAACCAGTCAAAAGATAAAAAATCGAAATAACATATAATGAAAGCTGCCTGGAACCTCCTGGGAAGCTCAAGCTAACACCCTACGCACCGCAGCACAATCTCTTGTTTACTCGATGACAGAATACTGCGCCCCAGTCTGGTACAAGAACGCACACACACGAGGAAAATAGACACCCAGCTTAATACCACCATGAGGATTGTCTCAGGAGCTCTGCAATCAACTCCATTTCTCTGGCTTCATGCCCCTTGCAATATAGCTCCTCCCTCTCTCAGAAGGCAACAAGGACCTGTCCGAGAATGGAAGAAAATTAATGACCCCTCTGTCTCTGAAGATATACCTATCTGAAAAATATTGAACCATCTTCCAACTACCCGCCTAAAATCCAGGAAACCTATATGGGAAGACGAAGTCCTCAAATTCCCAGAAAGGTACGACATAGCAAGGGAATGGAGGCAATACTGGTCGCTGATTTTCATCCTTCGATACCGGTGGAAGGAATGCAAATGCCCAGAAGAACTTGGTGCAGACTTAATCGTGTGAGGACTAGCCACGGCAGGTGTAAGGCCATTCTCCACAAATGGAAACTCACTGATGAACCATAATGAGACCGTGGTGCAGAAGAACAAACAATCCCTCACCTGATCTTCAAATGTCCTGCGAGGAGGTTTGAAGGAGAATGGAGGGATATCATGAATGCTACTACACTTGCTGTTCAGTGGGTGACCTGCTTAGATGTGGACTTGTAATAGCTGCAGCGGCTGTCTCCCTAATCTTTCGCATATTGTTGTTTGCAATCAATCATTTAATAATATATTTGTAATTCGTTTGTGTGCAATTTTACTCTGTAGGTTGCATGGGGGCTTAATTAAATACAATGCAAATATTTTTGGTAGCTGTAAGTCCGATTACGCTGTGTCTCGTAAACGGTTGGCCCTGACTAGTATTATTACGCAATCTGACTGCATAGAACAACAACAAAGAATGAAGGAAAATTTTCGTTAACATAATTAATTAATTAAGTCCCCAGCAGCTATAAAACCTACGAAACCAAAGCACAAGTGTAATTGTTCTGTGTGTGGGAGTGTGACTCAACGTACACATCTGGCATGGTTCTTCTTCAATAAGACAAAAAATTTCAAATACCATTTATACTGACGTGATAAAAAAAATTAGATATACTATAATTGCGCAAGAAAACCAGAATTACACTCTAATACAAGAACACAAGCCAGATGCTTTGTTGACTGAACCTGTAATGACACATTATTTAAGACACTGAAATAATGAGAGAGAAAAGAATTTTTTTTTTTTTACCTTCGTTTATATTGATGAAAAGCACTCTAAACATTACAATCTCTCCACACTGACTCGTTATTATCACATCTCAACAAGAACTTTTCAGTATCACATCTCAGCAAGCACTCTCTGCTACGAGTTCTCAACAAGTACTTTTCACTAGCACATCTCAACAAGCACTGCCTACTACGAGCTCTCCCCAAGCACTGCCAGTGGAGGCGGCTGAATAATACTCTTTGGCGCAATCTCTGGCGCAGTGGCTCAGTGTAGCCACCTTTCAAGGTGTCATACGCTAAATAAATAAATAAGTAGTACGAATTTGGAACATAGGCAGTTCGACAACCACAGAGATGCCGGTGATGTAGAACTGATGAAGTGTTAACCCCCATGCCACATGTTAAAGAACGGCTGGAAGGCATTACCTAAACCACTGCGCTAATTCCAAAGCAAAGGGAGTTGATCTGCGTCCACCAATAAATTTTTCCCATAACAACGTAGTTGCGCTGCGTGGTGGGATGCACGCCGCATCGCACCGATACTGCTATGATGATAGCGGTGGTTGACGGATGCTGTCCACCGTGACCTCGAGTTACCAAAGTGAACGTCCAAAACGACTCGACGAGACATTCAGTGGCGTGTATTTGGTGGTTGTTCGCCATGCAGCGGCGGTTTCACCACGGGGCTTCTTATGGAAGTCATGAGTAAAGTTTGATACATCTACATCTACATCCATACTCCGCAAGCCACCTGACGGTGTGTGGCGGAGGGTACCTTGAGTACCTCTATCGGTTCACCCTTCTATTCCAATCTCGTATTGTTTGTGGAAAGAAAGATTGTCGGTATGCTTCTGTGTGGGCTCTAATCTCTCTGATTTTATCCTCACGGTCTCTTCGCAAGATATACGTAGGAGGTAGCAATATACTGCTTGACTCCTCGGTGAAGGTATGTTCTCGAAACTTCAACAAAAGCCCGTACCGAGCTACTGAGCGTCTCTCCTGCAGAGTCTTCCACTGGAGTTTATCTATCATCTCCGTAACGCTTTCGCGATTACTAAATGATCCTGTAACGAAGCGCGCTGCTCCCCGCTGGATCTTCTCTCTATCTTATATCAACCCTATCTGGTACGGATCCCACACTGCTGAGCAGTATTCAAGCAGTGGGCGAACAAGCGTACTGTAACCTACTTCCTTTGTTTTCGGATTGCATTTCCTTAGGATTCTTCCAATGAATCTCAGTCTGGCATCTGCTTTACCGACAATCAACTTTATATGATCATTCCATTTTAAATCACTCCTAATGCGTACTCCCAGATAATTTATGGAATTCACTGCTTCCAGTTGCTGACCTGCTGTATTGTAGCTAAATGATATGGGATCTTTCTTTCTATGTATTTGCAGCACATTACACTTGTCTACATTGAGATTCAATCGCCATTCCCTGCACCATGCGTCAATTCGCTGCAGATCCTCCTGCATTTCAGTACAATTTTCCATTGTTACAACCTCACGATATACCACAGCAAATGTATAATTTATTTCGTCAGACTCATATCATATAAAACCTTACCGTTTCGTCATTCTGGTTTTCCTCTGTTTATTTGACCCCCCACCCAACTTTTTAAATTAAGAAAGAGCCGATGACTCATAGTTATCAGGCAACAAGTTGATGTGTGCAAAGGCTATTTCGAAAGTGTTATTGGGCCTTCCCAATGGTCTGTACAATGAAACAAAAATTACAATTAGCGTTGTCTACTGAGTCAGATTCGGCTGGAAGTACTATAGTATTTAATTCAACAGTCTTTTCTAACAATTACGCTTCGATGACTCTCGCACGAAAATTTTGATAACGCAGGGGCGTCGTTAGTGTGAAACAATCAGCACATAAACTATAGATGGGCCATTTGTGAGAAGCTACACAGAAATTCCGTTCTAGCTCCCTTAGGTGAACTTCTTCTCCTTACTTTGGTTTTTCCGTGTCAGAAGACGTCTAGAAATAGAAAAGCTGCTTCATCGGGTGCTTTTCGCATTTATGGACTGCACAGGGTGTTTCTGTAAGAGTGTGCAAAAATTTAACGCGACATAGAGAATGCTCCACCGAGCAATTTGAGGTAGGGAACTGAGGGTCGGAAAAGACAGCTTAAGGAGATAAAGGGAATAAAATCACATTACTGTGTAATTTTTTATTTAGATTAGTTACAATTAGCTGAAAATATCATCATTGACAAAATGACCTGTGTATTACAAAATGTGCTGGAACTGACGGCCATCAGCGTTAATGCAGGCATGACATCGGCTAACAAGATTCTGACGCACCCTGACAAATATCGCTGGTGTGTTTCGAACCACATCACAGGCAGCTACAATTCTGGCAACTAATTCCATCGCCGTATCCCCTGGGGTCTCATACACAAGTGACTTCAGATATCCGCTTAGGAAGTAATCAAGGTGATTCAGGTCAGGTGAACTCGCAGGCCATGGAATAGGACCTCCCCTTCCATTCCGGCGACCAGGAAATACAGCATCATGACTTTCTAGTAATGAGGCTCGTCCTCCTTGTTTCCTAGCAGGAAATAAAGAACTGACATGCAAATAAACAGTACAATACGTGTAAACGTGTACGCATGTTAGTTGTAAGTAAGCTGGAAAACAGTAATGATAGACAAAGCGATAGACATGTTTACTTCCACATCTTCTTAATCTCTCAAACTGTTCAATGGAGCATTCTCTATGTCCTGTTGCTTTTTTGGACGCTCTTACGCGAACACCCTGTATATAGCCAAAGCATCACCAGAAGTTGTTCGAGACATCATTGTCAGCCTTTTGTGTTCCTTGTTGCATATTCTGATCACATGTGGTTTTTTTCTATAAAGTAACACCTGAGGGTATAATTACATTAATCCTCAGGGGGTACACGACTACTTTGTGTGCTAAGCGTGTAGCGAGCGCTAGGAGCCCTAGCTAATATGGTATTTGCTTACACAACTTTACACATCAGTACCACATTTCTCTAACACAAAATTACACAGCTATCTGGAAAAGTCCCCTTAGAATAGTTTATGAATGACTGTGCTGATAAACCTCTTACGTTACTTGATTTTCAAACAGCTGAGCAGAACTCAACGTACTCAAACATTTCTCACTTCGCTTATACTGATCATCACTAAACTGACACAATATTTTTAGCGCAACGCAATCTGACTTTCAAAAATCCCTACAAAAGAATGGCCCTGACTAACAATAACCTATACCGTTCATGAATCACTTACCTCACAAAGATCTTCGTTACTCGAACTACTGTAATACAGCGAGCGCCAATACTGCCAGCTAAATAAAAGATTCTAACTACTGAAGGCACTAACTACTGATAGGCATAGTTAGCAAATGAAAGATTTTGATAGAGAACAAACAATGTATTTACCTCAATAGTGTTCAAAAGTCATAATATATATAGCAGTTCATGACATCAGTCTTACAAATTTACTGTCTCTGATGGACACACGTCCAGATCATCCGCTCTCAAAACTCCGCCATAATCTCTCCTCACATCCACCACTGCTGGCGGCTCACCTCCAACTGCGCAACGCTACGCGCTGTTCTCATCCAACTGCCCAACACTACAATAGAAAATATTCCAACAATGCCAACCAGCCACAGACTACACACAGCACAGCCAGTGATTTTGGTACAGAGCGCTACGTGACGTTACCAACATAAAAACCTAAACAGCCTACTTACAAATGGAGCATTCTCTATGTTCTGTTACTTTTTTGAACGCTCTTACGGGAACACCCTGTATATAGCCAAAGCATCACCAGAAGTTATTCGAGACATCATAGTCAGCCTTTTGTGTTCCTTGTTGCATATTCTGATCACACGTGGTTTTTTCTATAAAGTCATCAGAAGCTGGAACCGAATTTGCACTGCACCCGTTTGTTTCATTTTCATCGTGACTTTTTGAGTCGGATTTTTTCGGTCATTGCGAAAGATTTCCTTTCACAGTTCGCGTCTTATTTTTAACTTCGGTCTTAATAGCTTAATAAGTACCTTTATCGATTTTCACGTTTTTGTAATCAGTGTTGTGTTTTCTTTTCATTTGTGTTATTACTTGTTAGTGATGGCGCCAATAAAAGTTTTGTTAAGGAAAAATGTTTATAAGAGTATAATATTAAAAAAGTTATCCCCTCATAGCTTTAATAGCTTTTGGTGAATGAGCATTTTAGCTTTTAGTACGCTTAAGACAGAAAAACAAAATTAGCTACGACAGCTACTGAACAGGAAAGCCCGCCCAAAAAATTCCCTCTCCTCTATATTTATGATGTTCGGGATGCAGTCAGTGCGTCTGAATATTATTTGTAATTGTACTTTTAGACGCAAATCGCAGTTACAGAAATGGGAGTGAAATTCACTGGCGTATACTTTAGGTATTTCGACTTACAATCAATGCGGTGACACCCAGCGGTGACACGTGTTCGGAGCGCGAGCTTCCCAAAGTGTGAAGCAGTTCAAGAAACATATCAACTGTATTCTTCCTGCCTAGAGCCTAATGGAGAATTAGCAACATTGTAGAACGCGATGGCACCCATGCGACTGTTGTCCTACCTCATGCTATGGTTCTGAATTACCCTGCTAAATTCGTTTGATAATTTCTTGTCATTTACGTTAAATAATCTGGAAGATTTTCACTTAAGGTGTAACATTCGGTTATCAAACTTACGATTTGATTCCAGGAAAGTGGTTCCACGCAAAATCTGCTAGTAATCTCATATTTTACGCTGCGAATCGTATGTGTTATCAACCAATATGACAACGAGAGTGTATTCCGGGCAGCAATGGATTGGAAATGAGCGTTTGGCGTCATTGGCCGGAAGGCCCCTTATGGGGCAGGTCCGGCCGCCTTTGTGCAGGTCTTATTACATTCGACGCCACATTGGGCGACCTGCGCACCGGATATGAAATGATGATGAGGACAACACAACACCCAGTCCCTGAGCGGAGAAAATCTCCGACCCAGCCGGGAATCGAAGCCGGACCCGTAGGACGGCAATCCGTCACGCTGACCACTCAGCTATCGGGACAGCAATGGATTGCTAGCTATGTGGAAATGTGAGGAAGGAGATGCACAAGGTTTGGGAGGCCTCGACACGGTCAGATTTTTACCTCTTCTCTTACCGAGCTACAAGCTACCAGAGCGAAAATCAGTAAGGGAATCTTAACTTCCCTGTGTTATTCTCGCAATCTCAGAATAGTATCCCCTAGATTTAAAGGTGAAAAATTCAAGGTACTGCAACATTGTGCCCTTGTTACAACGTACATTTTCTGCCTTTACTGACATCGGTTCTAGTTTTCTGCAAATAAACAATTTGGTTGATTCACATGTTGCAGTGACTAATTTGTTAATTGGGTTTCTTTTTTGAGTCTACCCTCACTGCCAGATTTACATACTTTCTTGTTAGTCTTGGAATACTTCTTGGGTATGACACACGACATCATGTACATACAGACCATATCGAGGTCAAAAGTGCACAATATCTTCCTAATGTGTGAAGATTAGGGCAGGATCGTACCACCAATGCTGTACTTTTTTTTCTAGAGTAGGCATCCGGCAAAAGGTTGTCGTGGTAAGTTGTAACTCATTTGTATCAGAACAGTGCACATTCTTATAGCGTTTCTCGCTGGTTTATTGCATACAAAAGAAATCATTAAAGATAAATTTATCATCGACAACATAGCGTCTCATACTTTATAGACCAGTTTGACAAAGTTTTAGTAGCTTTTAGATTCCACGAGTGTAGAAATCTACTGGTTTGAAGTAAACGTGCCAGCAACCTAAATTTCGCCCGGAAAGGAATGTTCCTGTTGGTCATGCGAGGAGTAAAACAGACAAATTTTTGGCGGCGCAGGATCAGAAGAAGGGATGAGGAGGGAAGTAATCTCTTAACTGAGTGCTAGTCAGCTGCTACTGTTCAGTCAGCAGTGAAGCACTTCGTTTTGCTTACATGAAACTGCCCTCAGACGCTGGCAACAAATGTCAGCGGCGACGGACACATTTCTGGGCAGTTGGTCGCACTACAGTATAACTTTTTTTTTTTTGTGCTATCACATGAAAAATACTCTCTCTTGTGTTCGCACGCAACCCATTGCTTAGGAAATCATGTGCACTGGGTTTCACCCGTTAATATACACTGAAGAGCCAGAGGATCTGGTACACCACCCTAATATCGTGTAGGATTCCCCGAGCACGCAGTACTGACGCAACGCGACGTGGCATGGACGCGACTAATGTCTGAAGTAGTGCTGGAGGGAACTGACACCATGACTTCTGCAGGGCTGTCCATAAATCCGTAAGAGTGCGAGGGGGTGGAGATTTCTTCTGAACAGAACATTGCAACGCATTCCAGATATGCTCAATAATGTTCATGTCTGAGGAGTTTGGTGGCCAGCGAAAGTGTTTAAACTCGGAAGAGTGTTTCTGAATCCACTCTGTAGCAATTCGGGACATGTGCGGAGTCTCACTGTCTTGTTGGAATTGCCCAAGTCTGTCGGAATGCACAATGGACATAAGTAGAAGCAGGATGCTTACGAACGTCTCACCTGTAAGAGTCGGATCTAGATGTATCACGGGACCGATATGACCCAAAATACACACGCCCCACACCATTACAGAGCGTTCACCATCTTTAACAGTTCCCTGCTGACATGCAGGGGCCATGGATTCATGGGGTTGTCTACATATCCGTATACGTCAAGTTGTTATCTTCCTAATTGGCGATCGGTTCACGTCAAAACAACCTTACTTGAAACGAGGAAACCATTTTCTGAACTTATTTCTTCGATGACTTTCATCCCATGTAGCGCACAAATGTTTCGAGCTGCCTCCGCTAGCTTCTTCTTAGTGAAGGAGGAGACCAGTAGAACCAGACATGAAGAGGGGCAAATATCATTAAGAGTAAATGATACATTAGTGACAGATGTGTATAGTGTTGCAGAACTTTTTAACAAACATTTTGTAACTCTTACTGAAAAGATGGGGTTGTTAGGTTTTGTAGATGCTGCTATGAAATACCTCAGACCAGACATTTCAAGTAACTTCCATAATATGAATTTGACCCTCACTACCCCAGCAGAAATAATGTCCATTATAAAATCTTTAAAATCAAAAACATCTAGTGGGTATGATGAAATATCAACAAAGTTAATTAAAGAATGTGCTTCTGAGTTAAGTAACATAGTAACCAGTCGTTTATCAGTGGAATACTTCCTGAATGGTTGAAATACGCTGACGTTAAGCCACTGTTTAAGAAGGGAGATAAAGAAATAGCATCAAATCTCCTTCCAATTTCACTTTTGCCAGCATTCTCAAAAAATTTAGAAAAAGTAATATACAATCGGCTTGATAACCATCTTATCTCAAATAACTTACTGTCAGAGTTACAGTTCGGATTTATAAAGGGTTCTGATGTTGAGAAGGCTGTCAACACTTACAGTGAAAATGTGCTTAATTCATTAGACAAAAAATTGCAGGCAACTGGTCTATTTTGTGATCTGTCAAAGGCATTTGACTGTGTAAATCACAATATCCTTTTAAGTAAATTAGAATATTATGGTGTAACAGGAAATGCAGCAAAATGGTTCAGATCTTATATCTCTGGCAGGAAACAAATGGTGTTATTGGGAAAGAGACATATATTAAGCTATCAGGCATCATCCAACTGGGAACTAATTATATGTGGGGTCCCAAAAGGTTCCATTTTAGGGCCCTTACTTTTACTTGCGTATATCAATGTCCTTTCATCAGTAACATTACCAGATGCCAAGTTAGTTTGCAATAAATATCAAATCAAGTGTAGTCTTAGAAAGATCGGCTAATAAAACATTTGTGGACATTAATCACTGGTTGCTAGCCAATTCTTTGTCACTAAACTGTGAAAAAACACACTACATGCAGTTCAGAACTTGTAAGGGGTGTCCCACGAGTATATGCCTAACATGTGATGACAATCAGATAGAAGAAGTGGACAGTGTTAAATTCTTGGGATGACAGCTTGATAATAAATTCAACTGGGAGGAGCACACCACGGAACTGCTGAAGCGTCTTAACAAATCTCTGTTTGCAACGCGAATTTTGTCAGATGTAGGGGATATAAAAATGAAAAAGCTGGCATACTATGCTTACTTTCATTCCATAATGTCATATGGGATTATTTTTTGGGGTAATTCATCAAGCCAAGCTAAAGTTTTCCGGGCACAAAAACGTGCAGTAAGAGTTATATGTGGTGTGAACTCAAGAACATCCTGCAGAAGCCTGTTTAGGGAACTAGGGATACTAACTACTGCTTCCCAATACATTTATTCCTTAATGAAATTTGTCATTAAAAATATATCACTTTTTCAAACCAATGGAATCAATACTAGAAATAAGAATAATCTTCACAAGGATTTCAAGTCACTTAGTCTTGTACAAAAATGTGTGCATTATTCAGGAACACACATCCGTTACAGCCATGCGGATAAGGTGCCTGTCATCTCGATTGCTAGTGATACGAGTCCGTTGGGATCCAGCACGGCGTTCCGTATTACCCTCCTGAACCCACCGATTCCATATTCTGCTAACAGTCATTGGATCTCGACCAACGCGAGCAGCAATGTCGCGATACGATAAACCGCAATCGTGATAGGCTACAATCCGACCTTTATCAAAGTCGGAAACGTGATGGTGCGCATTTCTCCTCCTTACACGAGGCATCACAACAACGTTTCACCAGGTAACGCCGGTCAACTGCTGTTTGTGCATGAGAAATCGGTTGGAAACTTTCCTGATGTCAGCACGCTGTAGGTGTCGCCATCGGCGCCAACCTTGGGTGAAAGCTCTGAAAAGCTAATCATTTGCATATCACAGCATCTTCTTCCTGTCGGTTAAATTTCGCGTCTGTAGCACGTCATCTTCGTGGTGTAGCAATTTTAATGGCCAGTAGTGTATGTAGACAGTTCATCCATCCCACGAATCGAGAATCTCTGCGACTTTTGTCTGCTGTCGATATCGATACATTGCCAGGTATCTAAAAACTAAATTAACTAAACTCCGTCCGAAAAGGCCTCAGAAGGCCCAGTGGCACCGACCGACCACCTTGTCATCCTCAGACGATAAGCGTCACTGCATGCAGATAAGGAGGAGTATGTTGTCGGCGCATCACTCTCCCGGCCGTTGTAAATTTTCGTGACCGGAGCCGCTACTTCTCAGTCAAGTAGCTCCTCAGTCGGCCTCACAGGGGCTGAGTGCACCACGCTTGCCAACAGCGCTCGGCCAGGACGGCCACCCATCCAAGTGCTAGCCAAGACCAAAAGGGCTTAACTTTGTTGATCTGATGGGAACCGGTGTTACCACTCCGGCAACGCCGTTGGCGTGCGACATATCGCTCCTGTGAATTTCAAGACCTTTCGATTAAGTTTTAATTTAAAGTTTTTAGTTAAAAAAATTGTGTATAAGTTTGCATTTGCTGTTCTAAATCCTGAGGGAAAATGATCTACATCTACATGGATACTCTGCAAATCACATTTAAGTGCCTGGCAGAGGTTTCATCGAACCACCTTCACAATTCTCTATTATTCCAATCTCGTATAGCGCGCGTAAAGAATAAACACCTATACATTTCCGTACGAGCTCTGATTTCCCTTATTTTGTCGTGGTAATCGTTCCTCATTATGTAGGTCGGTGTCAACAAAATATTTTAGCATTCGGAGGAGAAAGTTGGTGATTGGAATTTCGTGAGAAGATTCCGTCGCAACGGAAAACGCCTTTCTTTTAATGATTTCCAGCACAAATCCTGTATTATTTCTGTGACACTCTCTCCCATATTTCGCGATAATACAAAACATGGTATTTTCTTTGAACTTTTTTATGTACTCCGTCAGTCCTATCTGGTAAGGATCCCACATTGCCGGCCGGTGTGACCGAGCGGTTCTAGGCGCTTCAGTCTGGAACCGCGTGACCACTACGGTCGCAGGTTCGAATCCTGCCTCGGGCATGGATGTGTGTGATGTCCTTAGGTTAGTTAGGTTTAATTAGTTCTAAGTTCTAGGCGACTGATGACCTGAGAAGTTAAGTCGCATAGTGCTCAGAGCCATTTGAACCATTTGATCCCACAGTGCGCAGCAGTATTCTAAAAGAGGACTGACAAGAGTAGTGTAGACAGTCGTTTTAGTAGATCTCTTACATTTTCTAAGTGTCCTGCCAATAAAACGCAGTCTTTGGTTAGCCTTGGTTCAAATGGCTCTGAGCACTATGGGACTTAACATCTATGGTCATCAGTCCCCTAGAACTTAGAACTGCTTAAACCTAACTAACCTAAGGACATCACACAACACCCAGTCATCACGAGGCAGAGAAAATCTCTGACCCCGCCGTGAATCGAACCCGGGAACCCGGGCGCGGGAAGCGAGAACGCTACCGCACGACCACGAGCTGCGGACTTGGTTAGCCTTCCCCACAACATTTTGTATGTGTTCCTTCCAATTTAAGTTGTTCGTCGTTGTAATACCTAGGTCTTTTGTTGAATTTACGGCTTTTAGATTAGATTGATATATCGTGTAACAGAAGTTTAACGAATTCCTTTTAGCACATCTAACAACCCTACCACAACAAAGGTCAAAAATTAATTATGATTGTGGTGTTGCTCACGTTGCTAAATATTGCATTTTCGGGCAACGTCAAAGTTATATTATGTGGCAGGTGTCATTAGAGCACAGTTAATTAAGTCATTTCATAAAATAATGGATAAACTAGGCACTCATCTTTTCGTGTTTCTCACGCTGGTCTCGTTGTGAACTCATGGCTCAAGCGTCGAAAATCTGGGTGGTGATGATTCCAAGCTCGGATGCAAAGAGGCCTAGGTGTTATTCTGCGATATTCAAAAGTTTTGTAGATGCGCTTCACAAACCACTCTTGAAGATTAAACTTTTGCAAGATAAGACAATGGTGATGTAATCACGTAACTCATAAAACATCACTTCAAAATATAAAACACACTTGAAAATATCTTCCTCACTGTTAAAGTTCACATTTTGTAAACTGACTACAATTTGCGTCTTTTTAACATGACGACCAAGACTTGACTCTCTTATAACCGCTTACACGCCCAAAAATCAGAGTTACAAGTACGACAAAGATCATAGTGACAAAAGAAAGAATTCACATCATAATAATATCATTGCAATATAAACATATCGATGTATCAAAGTACCTCTACATTAATGAAATCAAATCTAAATGTTGCCTCAGAAATGTGTTAACTACTTTACGGAAACACAGTAGAATATTACTGGTATCGAGAGGTTGAGGTGAGGTTCCGTAATGGGTCCGTAATTCAAGTACCATTACACACTTATGTGGGTGACCTCACACTTTTCGTCATTTAGGGTCAACTGCCACTTTTCGTACCATTCAGATACCTTTTCTAAATCGTTTTGCAATTTGTTTTTGACTTTATTAGTCGATAAACGACAGCCTCATCTGCAAACAACCTCAGACGGCTGTTCAGATAGTCTCCAAAATCGTTTATATAGATAAGGAACAACAAACAGAAGTGATTTCTGGCGTTCAATAAGGTAGTGTTATAACACTATACTCGATGACTTTCCGTCAATTACTACGAACTGTGACCTCTCTGAAAGGAAACCACAAATCCAGTCACATAACTGAGACGATATTCCATAAGCACGCAGTTTCACTACAAGCCGCTTGTATGGTACAGTGTCAAAAACCTTTCGGAAATCCAGAAAGACGGAATCGATCTGTAATCCCTTGTCAATAGCACTCATCACTTAATGTGAATAAAGAGCTAGTTGTGGTTCTCAGGAACGATGTTTTCTAAACCCATGTTGACCGTGTGTCAATAGACCGTTTTCTTGCCGGCAGCGTTGCCCGAGTGGTTCTAGGCGCTTCAATCCGGAACCGCGCTGCTGCTACGGTCGCAGGTTCGAATCCTGCCTCGGGCATGGGTGTGTGTGATATCCTTAGGTTAGTTAGGTTTAAGTAGTTCTAAGTTCCAGGGGACTGATGACCTCACATGTTAAGTCCCATAGTGCTTCGAGCCATTTGAACCGTTTTCTTAACAGGCGGACAGACAGACAGACGGATAACCATCACAAATTAATATATAATTAGAAATTAACTTTTCCTTTACTTGAACAATGAGACCTTGCTTTATACAAAATTATATGCTTCTAGGTCAACGGGAAGTACTCAATAGGCTTTGTTGCGTGAGTTCGCGAATACCAAAACATGTGACATCGTAAATGGCCGTATCTCCCTGTTGCTCATCGCATTGTGAACTGCCATTTTCGACCGCGAAATGTGTGAGAATCAACGTCTCAAGGATGGCGTTGATGCTGAGTGGCGGTGTGTCTGAAATGTTTGCCTTGGCCATCCACAAGAAAACGGCCCGATTTCAGTGCTGGGAATCGCGGCTCTGACCTCCATCGCAGAGGCAGCAAAAGGGGTGACATGTGGGCCAGAGGGACTATGACGACGTTCCTATCGCGTGAAACGTCCACGATGGCGTTAGGAAGAATGTTTGTGAAATTTGGTGCCAATGTGACATCATTAACCCACCTCACCAGTCACATGGGCCTCTGAGCTCTGGAGTTTTTTCCCATTGCTGTTTGAAGCATCGCGACTTCACAGGGCGCCACGCTTTTGCACCATTACGAAAGAAGGTTGTACGCACCTTTGAGCCAAATTTCAAAATTAGACGTTGGAATGGAAGACATCTACATGTACACTCTGCTAAACCACCATGAGTTGCATGGCAGAGGGTACGTCTCATTGTACAAGTCATTAGGGTTTCTTCCTGTTCCATTCAGAGATGGAGCGCGGGAAGAATGACTGTTTAAATGCCTCTGTGCGTGCAATAATTATTCTAATCTTATCCTGGCGATCGCTATATGAACGATACGTAGGGAGTTGTAGTATACCCCTAGAGTAGTCATTTAAAATCGGTTCTTGAAACTTTGTTAATAGACTTTATCGGGATAGTTTATGTCCGTCTTCAAGAGTCTGCCGTTTCAGTTCCTTCAGTATCTCTGTGAGACTCTCCCATGGATCAGACGAACCTGTAATATTGGTGAAGCTTCCTAGCAGATTAAAACTGTGTGCCGGACCGAGACTCGAATTCGGGACCTTTGTCTTTCGCGGGCAAGTGCTCTACCAACTGAGCTACTCAAGCACGACTCACGCCCCGTCCTCACAGCTTTACTTCTGCCAGTACCTCGTCTCCTACTTGCCCGCGAAAGGCAAAGGTCCCGAGTTCGAGTCTCGGTCCGGCACACAGTTTTAATCTGCCAGGAAGTTTCACATCAGCGCACATTCCGCTGCAGAGTGAAAATCTCATTCTGTACCATTGGTGCTGCCCTTCTCTGTAATCATTCAATATCCCCTATTAGTCCTGTCTGGTACGGGTCCCACACACTTGAGCAATATTCTAGGATGGGCCACACGAGTGATTTGTAAGCAATATTTTGTGTAGACTGATTGCACTTCCCCAGTATTCTACCAAGAAACCGGAGTCTACCATCTGCTTTACCCATGACTGAACCAATGTGATCATTCCATTTCACATCCTTACAAAGCTTTACACCCAATTTGCATGATTTGTCCGATTCCAACAGTGACGCATTGGTATTATAGTCATAGGACACTATGGTTTTTCGTCTTGTGAAGTGCATAATTTTACATTTCCGAACATTTAGAGCAAGTTGCCAATTCTGCACCATGTTGCCCGGCCAGAGTGGCCGAGCGGTTCTAGGCGCTACAGTCTGGAACCGCGCGCCGCTACGGTTGCGCGGTTAGAATCCTGCCTCGGGCATGGGTGCGTGTGATGTCCTTACGTTAGTTAGGTTTAAGTAGTTCTAAGTCTAGGGGACTGATGACCTCAGAAGTTAAATCCCATAGTGCGCAGAGTCATTTTTTTCTGCACCATCTTGAAATCATATCAAGATCTGACTGAATATTTATGCAGCTTCTCTCAGATGTTACTTCATTATAGATAAGTGCATCAACTGCAAAAAGCTTGAATTTACTATTAATATTGTCTGCAAGGTCATTAATATACAAAACGAACAACAAAGGGTCCCAACGCACTTTCCTGGAGCACACCCGAAGTTACTTCTACACCAGACGATTATGGGGTTTCGAAAAACTGATCCTTTAATTCTGTTGCGCAACATCTTTTCTTAAGAATATAAAGGTACATGTTTGGAAACATCTGAAAGACACGTTTCGTGTTCTTTCAGTTCTTAGAAGTATGGAGAATTTATGTCATTACCATCGTCAAGAACATCAGTTACACATTTTGGTACAAATGGCTCTGAGCACTATGGGACTTGACTGCTGTGGTCACCAGTCCCCTAGAACTTAGAACTACTGAAACCTAATTAACCTAAGGACATCACACACATCCATGCCCGAGGCAGGATTCGAACCTGCGACCGCAGCGGTCGCGCGGTTCCAGACTGAAGCGCCTAGAACCGCTCCGCCACTGTTGTCGGCCTACAAATTTTTCTTTGGTCATTAATGAACTGTACTGGCAGTGCTTGCTTCTACACTCTGTCACCATACTTCAATTTTATCTTTATTTTATTTATTTATTTATTGTTCCGTGGGACTAAATTAAGGAGAAGTCTCCATGGTCATGGAACGAGTCAATACATGAAATTATAACACGATAGTAGAAACAGATAAAATCAAATATAAGAAATATATTCAGGCGACAATTCGTAAGTTTAAATAAATAAAATCAACAATGTAACACTGGAATTTGCTTAATTTTTCAGCTCTTCCAGGAGCTCCTCGACAGAATAGAAGGAGTGAGCCATGAGGAAACTCTTCAGTTTAGACTTAAAAGTGTTTGGGCTACTGCTAAGATTTTTGAGTTCTTGTGGTAGCTTATTGAAAATGGATGCAGCAGAATAGTGCACTCCTTTCTGCACAAGAGTCAAGGCAGTGCATTCCACATGCAGATTTGATTTCTGCCTAGTATTAGCTGAGTGAAAGCTGCTAACTCTTGGGAATAAATATTGCCAACAACAAACGACATTAAAGAAAATATATACTGTGAGGGCAATGTCAGAATTCCCAGACTTTTGAATGGGGGTCGACAAGAGGTTCTCGAACTTACACCATACATAGCTCGAACAGCCCGTTATTGAGGGAGGATGCTAGAGTTCACCCAACCTGGGTATGATGTGACGTCATTATGACGTATATACGCTTCAGTCGATTGACACACCTATCGACTTTTACGATCGTTCGAGATTCTAAACTGTCGTCAGCTAATGGTATGTTTTGACACGTGCGATTCTGAAAACAGCTCAGTGTGGCAGCGTATATGTATTTCGCCAAAATAAAAGAGCTGGATATTAATTGAAATATTCCTGACCGTGGCCTTGAAAATACCACGTAAAAGAGTGAAGTCTTCTAATGTCATGACCAGATTAGATTGTGTTATTGTTGTATTGAATGCTTACGCCGAAAATAATATTTATTTATTATCAACATTTTAGTATGGCTTCATACAATTGGTCTTGTCAGTACATATTAGATTGTAGCAGCATACTCTAGCTGACTTTTTTTTCTTAATTTATATAGCTGAAAGAGAACTCGTGCAAGTTTGTTAGCTAAGTAATTTATATGTCCATCCCAAGATAGTCTTTTATCAACCATAATTCCAAGTAATTTTACACTCGGACCGCAGAGACAGGTACCTTAGTGTCCAGTAATGACTGATGTGTAGAATGACTGAATTTCGAACTTAAAAAGAAAAATATGAGGCATTGTTGAAGAAAAATCGTCGACCGGAGATGAAATACGAGGGTAAGTGGATTTCTCAATGTAATCTTAACCAAAGGTTAGTGTCTAGTACTGATTGACGTATGAAATGATTGAATGCAGTGTCAAAGCATTCCATGGTGGTATGATAGTGTCAAAGCTTTCCTCTCATTAGTGTCTCGAATGCTGAACACATAATTAGAGACGAGCAAACGAAAAACAACGCACAGGACACAAACACAGTACAATACACGATTTAAACGCAAGGAACGCAAAACACATTCAAACGAATGGCGCAGAGCACAGCGCTACCCTGTCACAACCTCTCGAAAGTTCACAAAAGTCGAATAGTCGATATACGGTTTCTATCGTTTTCGATGTAGCGTGTATACGTCATAATGACGTCACATCGTATCCAAGTCCGGTGTACTTAGCATCCTCCGTTTTTGAGCCGTAGAAACGATGGTCCCTCATAACCTCACTTTCATTATGCAGGTGTCAAACTACGCAGCAGACAATTCTCACAGCAGACCCAGTTTCGACGCTGACATATAAACACAAACGACCATTTGTGATAGAGGAGACTCAGTGTAGGAATAAATAGGCAGTGGCGCTACAGCAAACGCACTGGCCACGAGTAGTCGCTCGTGTAAAAGGGGCTCTAAGAGAGTAACACCTCGTCGGCTGTGGTGCGCGGAAGAGCGGTGTGAAAAACAAATAGCGGGGCGAATTCCGCGAGGAAACAGATGGGGGGGGGGCTGGGGACTGGGGACTGCTCATTTGGAGCGGCCGCCACCTGCCCGCGCGCCGCAGATGTCGCTGCAACAGGAGCTCGCGGAGCGGCTGCCTGCCCCGCCCTGCGACAAGTAGCCCCGCGCTGGGCAAACAGCGCCGCTGACGGAGACAAACGGCCAACGTGCGCGCCATCTGTCCACTGGCTGGGGCTGGAGCTGGAGCCACGCTGTCTACGGCTGGCGGGCCCTGGAAACGGGACACCGGCGCCGCGCGCTTCCGCTTCCGCGAGCACATGTGCCGCCGCGCCTGGGACCACCCCTCGCGAGGCGAGACGCGAACACTTGTCGCGAGGACGTGGGAGGCGGCTGCGAGGGGAAATGGCGCGCTTCCGGCCCGGCCTCTTTGTAACGCAGGGGGTTAAGTTGCGGGTTCCACAGGCGACTTACTCCGAGGTGAAAAAAGTCATGAGATACCTCATAATATCGTGTAGAACTTCCTTTTGTCCGTCGTAGTGCAGCAACTCAAGTAGGTGGAAGTTGTCTGCAGAAATATTGAGCCCTGCTACCTCTATGATGATGTCCCACACTCCGAGGAGCGTAGGGGACGATGCGGGAGACCTGCACCGCTGTACTAGGCAAGGTCCTAGCGAAGGTGGTTTGCCATTGCCTTCCTCCGACCGTAATGGGGATGAATGATGATGATGAACACGACACAACAACACCCAGTCATCTCGAGGCAGGAAAATTCCGTGACCCCGCCGAGAATCGAACCCGTGACCCCGTGCGCGGGAAGCGACAACGCTACCGCAAGACCACGAGCTGCTACCTCTATAGCTGTCCATAATTGCGAAAGTGTCGCCGGTGCCGGATTTTATAACTGACCTCTCGATCATGTCTCATACATGTTCGATGGACTTCATGTCAACCTATCTGGGTGACCGAATCATTCGCTCGAATTGTCCAGAAAATTGTGGACCGATGACATGGCGCACCGTCATCTACAAAAACTCCATCGTCGTTTGGAAACATGAGGCCCTTGAATGGCTGCAAACGGTCTCCAAGTAGCCAAACATAACCATTTCCAGTCAATGTTCAGTTCAGATGGACCGGAGGACACAGTCCATTCCTTGGAAACACAGCCCGCGCCATTATGGAGACACAATAGCTTCCACAGTACCTTGTTGAGAACTTGGGGCGATGGATTCATGGGGTCTGCACCACACTCGACACCTACCATCAGCAGCCGGCCGGTGTGGCCGTGCGGTTCTGGCGCTTCAGTCTGGAACCGCGTGACCACTACGGTCGCAGGTTCTAATCCTGCCTCGGGCATGGATGTGTGTGATGTCCTTAGGTTAGTTAGGTTTAAGTAGTTCTACGTTCTAGGGGACTGATGACCACAGATGTTAAGTCCCATAGTGCTCAGAGCCATTTGAACCATTTGAACCTACCATCAGCTCTTACCAACTGAAATCGGGACTCGTATGACCGTCAGAGACAGCAAAGGACTTGGAAGAGCAGTTGAACAGAATGAACAGTGTCTTGAAAGGAGGATATAAGATTAACATCAACAAAAGAAAAACGAGGATAATCGAATGTAGTCGAGTTAACTCAGGTGATGCTGAAAGAATTAGATTAGGGAATGAGACACTTAAAGTAGTAAAGGAGTTTTGCTATTTGGGGAGCAAAATAACTGATGTTGGTCGAAGTAGAGAGGATATAAAATGTAGACTGGCAATGGCAAGGAAAGCGTTTCTGAAGAAGAGAAATTTGTTAACATCGAATATAGATTTAAGTGTCAGGAAGTCGTTTCTGAAAGTATTTGTATGGAGTGTAGCCATGTATGGAAGTGAAACATGGACGATAAATAGTTTGGACAAGAAGTGAATAGAAGCTTTCGAAATGTGGTGCTACAGAAGAATGCTGAAGATTAGATAGGTAGATCATATAACTAATGAGGAGGTATTGAACAGAATTGGGGAGAAGAGGAGTTTGTGGCACGACTTGACTAGAAGAAGGGATCGGTTGGTAGGACATGTTCTGAGGCATCAAGGGATCACCAATTTAGTATTGGAGGGCAGCGTGGAGGGTAAAAATCGTAGAGGGAGACCAAGAGATGAATACGCTAAGCAGATTCAGAAGGATGTAGGCTGCAGTAGGTACTGGGAGATGAAGCAGCTTGCACACGACAGAGTAGCATTGAGAGCTGCATCAAACCAGTCTCAGGACTGAAGACCACCACAACAACATCAATGACCAGGCCACGGATTTCCAGTCGTCTAGAGTCCAACCGATATGCTCACGAGCCCAGGAGATGTACTGCACTGCACTGCACTTGCAGTTAGTGAATCCACTCGATTCGGTCGTCTACTGTTATAGCCCATTAACGCCATACTTCGCCGCCCTGACCCAACAGATGTGTTCCTCGTACGTCCCGCATCAATTTCTGCGGCTATTTCACGCAGTGTTGCTTGTCTGTTAGCACTGAAAACTCTCTCGGTAGTAATGTTAAGACCCTCTGCGTTGTCCGTGATAAGAGGTAGTGCCTGAACTTTGGTGTTCTCTGCACACGTTTGACGCTGTGGATCTCGGAGTATTGAATTCGCTGACGATTTCCGAAATGGAATATCCCATAGTGTAGCTTTAATTACCATTCCGCATTCAAAGCTTAATTCCCGTCGTTGGCCATAACCACCTCGGTAACCCTTTCACATGAATTACCTATGTCTACATCTACGTGATTTCTCTGCTATTCACAATAACGTGCCTGGCAAAGCATTCAATGAACCACCTTCAGACTCGCTCTCTACCGTTCCACTCGCGGACGGCACGCGGAAAAAACGAGCACTTAAATTTTTCTGTGCGAGCCCTGATTTCTGTCATTTTATCCTGATGATTAGATTAGATTAGATTAATACTAGTTCCATGGATCATGAATACGATATTTCGTAATGATGTGGAACGAGTCGAATTTTCAAATACATGACATAATTAGGTTAATTTAACAACATACTTAAGTTAATATAACAACTTTATTCTTTTGTGTTTTTTGTTTTTTGTTTTTCTTTATTTTTTATTTTTATTTATTTTTATTTTTTAAATATTTTTTTCTTTTTTTCTTAATTTATATCTAAAAATTCCTCTATGGAGTAGAAGGAGTTGTCATTCAGAAATTCTTTTAATTTCTTCTTAAATACTTGTTGGTTATCTGTCAGACTTTTGATACTATTTGGTAAGTGACCAAAGACTTTAGTGCCAGAATAATTCACCCCTTTCTGTGCCAAAGTTAGATTTAATCTTGAATAGTGAAGATCATCCTTTCTCCTAGTATTGTAGTTGTGCACACTGCTATTACTTTTGAATTGGGTTTGGTTGTTAATAACAAATTTCATAAGAGAGTATATATACTGAGAAGCTACTGTGAATATCCCTAGATCCTTAAATAAATGTCTGCAGGATGATCTTGGGTGGACTCCAGCTATTATTCTGATTACACGCTTTTGTGCAATAAATACTTTATTCCTCAGTGATGAATTCCCCCAAAATATGATGCCATATGAAAGCAATGAGTGAAAATAGGCGTAGTAAGCTAATTTACTAAGATGTTTATCACCAAAATTTGCAATGACCCTTATTGCACAAGTAGCTGTACTCAAACGTTTCAGCAGATCATCAATGTGTTTCTTCCAATTTAATCTCTCATCAATGGACACACCTAAAAATTTGGAATATTCTACCTTAGCTATATGCTTCTGATTAAGGTCTATATTTATTAATGGCGTCATACCGTTCCCTGTACGGAACTGTATGTACTGTGTCTTATCAAAATTCAGTGAGAGTCCGTTTACAAGGAACCACTTAGTAATTTTCTGAAAGACAGTATTGACAATTTCATCAGTTAATTCTTGTTTGTCAGGTGTGATTACTATACTTGTATCATCAGCAAAGAGAACTAACTTTGCCTCTTCATGAATATAGAATGGCAAGTCATAAATATATAATAAGAACAACAAAGGACCCAAGACTGACCCTTGTGGAACCCCATTCTTGATAGTTTCCCAGTTTGAGGAATGTGCTGATCTTTGCATGTTACGAGAACTACTTATTTCAACTTTCTGCACTCTTCCAGTTAGGTACGAATTAAACCATTTGTGCACTGTCCCACTCATGCCACAATACTTGAACTTGTCTAGCAGAATTTCATGATTTACAGAATCAAAAGCCTTTGAGAGATCACAAAAAATCCCAATGGGTGGTGTTCGGTTATTCAGATCATTCAAAATTTGACTGGTGAAAGCATATAAGGCATTTTCTGTTGAAAAACCTTTCTGGAAACCAAACTGACATTTTGTTAGTACTTCATTTTTACAGATATGTGAAGCTACTCTTGAATACATTACTTTCTCAAAAATTTTGGATAAAGCTGTTAGAAGGGGGATTGGACGGTAATTGTTGACATCAGATCTATCCCCCTTTTTATGCAAAGGTATAACAATAGCATATTTCAGTCTATCAGGGAAAATGCCCTGTTCCAGAGAGCTATTACACAGGTGGCTGAGAATCTTACTTATCTGTTGAGAACAAGCTTTTAGTATTTTGCTGGAAATGCCATCAATTCCATGAGAGTTTTTGCTTTTAAGCAAGTTTATTATTTTCCTAATTTCAGAGGGAGAAGTGGGTGAGATTTCAATTGTATCAAATTGCATAGGTATGGCCTCTTCCATTAACAGCCTAGCATCTTCTAATGAACACCTGGATCCTACTATATCCACAACATTTAGAAAATGATTATTAAAAATATTTTCAACTTCTGACTTTTTGTTCGTAAAGTTCTCATTCAATTTGATGGTAATACTGTCTTCCTCTGCTCTAGGTTGACCTGTTTCTCTTTTAATAATATTCCAAATTGTTTTAATTTTATTATCAGAGTTGCTGATTTCAGACATGATACACATACTCCTGGATTTTTTAATAACTTTTCTTAATATAACACAGTAGTTTTTATAATTTTTGATAGTTTCTGGGTCACTACTCTTTCTTGCTGTCAGATACATTTCCCTTTTCCGGTTACAAGATATTTTTACACCCTTAGTAAGCCATGGTTTGTTACAAGGTTTCTTACGAGTATATTTAACTATTTTCTTGGGGAAGCAGTTTTCAAATGCATTTACAAAAATGTCATGAAATAAATTATATTTTAAATTGGCATCAGGTTCACGGTACACCTCATCCCAGTCTAACTGCTGTAGGCTTTCCCTGAAATTTGCAATTGTTAAATCGTTGACTGAACGTACTACTTTGGATGACTGTTTAGTATTGCTGAATGATCATTTCTCCCATTGTAGGTAGGTGCCAACAGAATGTTTTCGCAATCGGAGGAGAAAACTGGTGATTGAAATTTCATGAGAAGATCCCGTCGCAACGAAAAACGTCTTTGTTTTAACGATTGTCACTACAATTCAAGTATCATGTCTGTGGCACTACTACCCCTATTTCGCGATAATACAAAACGGGCTGCCCTTCTTTGTACTTTTTTTCTATGACATCCGTCAGTCACACCTGATGCAGATCCCACACCGCACAGCAATACTCCAGAATAGGGCGAACAATCGTGGTGTAAGGAGTCTCTTTAGTAGACCTGTTGTACCTTCTAAGTGTTCTGCCAAAGAATCCCAGTCTTTGGTTAGCTCCACCCACAACATTATCTACGTGATAGTTCCAATTTAGGTTACTTCAAATTGCAATTCCTACGTATTTAGTTGAATTTACAGTCTTCAGATTTGAGTGACTTATCGCTTAATCGAAATTTAGCGGATTTCTTTTAGTTCTCATGTGAATAACTTCACACTATTCTTTATTCAGGGTCAGTTGCCACTTTTCATACAGATATCTTATCTAAATCATTTTGCAATTCGTTTTGGTCATCTGATGACTTCACAAGACGGTAAATGACAGCATCATCAGCAAACAATCTAAGACGGCTACTCAGATTGTCTCCTATGTCGTTAATATAGATCAGGAAGAATAGAGGGCCTATAACACTTCCTTGGGGAACGCCGGATATTACTTCAGTTTTTCTCGATGATTTTCCTCCTATTACTATTAACTGTGACCTTTCTGACAGGAAATCACGAAGCCAGTCGCACAACTGAGGCGATATTCCAGAGGCACGCAGTTTGGTTAGAAAACGCTTGTTAGGAACGGTGTCGAAAGCCTTCTGGAAATCTAAAAATATGGAATCAATTTGACATCCCCTGTCGATAGCACTTATTACTTCATGAGTATAAAGAGCTAGTTGTGTTTCACAAGAACGATATTTTCTGAATCCGTGCTGACCATATGTCAATAAATCGTTTTCTTCGAGGTACTTCATCCTACTGCAAATCGACGTTGGCGATGTATGCCTGTAATTCAGCGGATTAAACCTACTTCCATTTTTGGGTATTGGTGTGACATGAGCCATTTTCCAGTCTGTAGGTACGGGTCTTTCTGTGAATGAGCTGTTGTATATAATTGCTAAATATGGAGCTATCGCATCAGCGTAATCTGAAAGGAACCTGACTGGTATACAATCTGGACCGGAGGCCTTGCCTTTATTAAGTGATTTAAGCTGCTTTGCTAAATCGAGGATATATACTTGTATGTATCATCCTGGCAGTTGTTCTTGATTGGAATTCAGAAATATTTACCTCAGCTTCTTTGGTGAAGGAGTTTCTGAAAACCGTGTTAATAACTCTTCTTTAGTGGCACTGTCATCAGTGAATTCACCATTGTTATCGCGCAGTGAAGGTGTTGATTGCGTCTTGCCACTGGTGTGCCTTATGTACGACTATCTCTTTGGGTTTTCTGCCAGATTCAGAGAAACTATGTCGCTGTGGAAATTATTAAAAGCATCTCGCATCGAAGTACGCGCTATATTTCGAACTTCTGCAAAACTTTGCCAATCTTGGGGATTTTGCGTTCTTTTACATTTGACGTGCTTTTTTCGTTGCTTCTGCTGCCTGAGTACAAACGACAGCCCCGCCAATGAACCGCCCTTTTATACCTTGTGTACGCCACACTAACACCATCTGTTTATGCGAACATCGCCATCCAATGACTTGCCACCTCAGTGTAATTCGCCTGTGGCCTCATCGAAACCTAGCTCTGCTTTATAACGAGTGGGTCAGTTTTGTGAAAAGTGTATAACACCGTGCCAAAGAGAAAAGGCTGGAGTATTTGGATACAGATCGATGGGCAAACGTTTATAACAGGCTGCTAGTGGAAATAAGACAGGAAATTAAAAATCCCTAAACTCAAATACGAAATAAGCCACTTCTACAGCACATTTGAACATTTGCACTCACGAATATAAACTCAGCCTAACTGGAATGTTTGTATCAGATGGATCCTGATTTCACCTGTATGAAAACAGTTTAGTGGCCTTAGACGTCATGAGGCATCAGAAAATGGAAATTTTCAGAATGAGATTTTCACTCTGCAGCGGAGTGTGCACTGACATGAAACTTCCTGGCAGACTAAAACTGTGTGCCGGACCGAGACTCGAACTCGGGACCTTTGCCTTTCGCGGGCAAGTGCTCTACCAGATGAGCTACCCAAGCACTACTCGCGACCCGCCCTCACAGCTTTAATTCTGACAGTGCCTCGTTTCCTACTTTCCAAACTTCACGGAAGCTCTTTTGCGATCCTTCTTCGACTCTGTAGTTTCGAGACAGTCTGTACGAGACGGCGCCTGGGACGGCGGGCAATTCTCAGTTCTGGTTGCCGATAGTTCAGGCGATGGTAAAAGGCTGGAATAGTGGTTACCTCACTTCTCTCCACGAAAATGTGAGGAAGAACACCTTGCTATCTTGGTCAATTTCAGTGTATATGCGGCCTAATTAATTTATGGTCCAAATGGTGTATTTCAATTTTTGTGATACAGAAACTTCTTAATCGTAAAACGTAACTTGATTAAACTATTAGACAGTGCTAGCTCAGCTGAAAGTAATGTGAGTGAAAACTATGGCAGCATTTACGAGAACATGTTGTACGTTATAGGCAGAGAGCAGAATATTTGGGATAGGAATAGAATATGACCATTGTTTGTATAAAAGTCATTCTGTGTGTGTTTCGCCTAAACAGAATAATCAGTTCTACATCCGCAAGTGAGACTGTTGAAATTACCTTCGTACTAGTGATCCGTTAGAGACCCCGAGAATATCATATGAAGGGGTAATAGCAGAACTACCTGAACGATTTGCTGTCGATTCGAGACAGCCTCGCCTCCCTGCGTAATGATCTTGACGGGCTTATGCACGGCAATCTCAGCAGGTTCGGGGTTTTTGTGTCAACTGAGCCTACCGATACCAGACGTCAGCCTAGTCAAGTGACCTACATACATGCAGTAACAGGAAGAGAACAGAACACCGACAATATTTTCTAGAGTATGCGTTAGTTTTTTGGAATTTAGGATGTGGTGTCTTATTGATCTGTAGCGTAGCCGGAGATTTAAGTTAGGTTGCAAGGAGACAATTGTTTCTGTGAGAGTTGGCGAGGGGGGAAGACGCCTCCATGAGCCCCAAACTTTAGATCCCGTTCTTTGAGTAATGCAATACATGACGCGTTCATTGCAGGTTCATTGAGTGTTTTACTTACATTTAAACGTAGGGACGATAATTTTTTTATGGTTGTCCTAAGTCTGACTCACAGGAATGTATTTGCAATGTGTGGTTCTTTCTGTCACGACGTCTGCGTGAGTTCTACACTTTATAGACCACCCTTTAAGTAATGCATTTACCGGGTATTCATTTTGCTAATTTTTGTAGTGAAGTATCGAAAAAATCTCATTTCCATGTATTCGAGAAAGCACCTTTGAAATTACGAAGCAGTCATACAAAGAAATATGCATAATGTACAAATGTATAAGTACAGTATCCAGATTAAGGAACACGATACCGGACAGTTTCTGTTCGCTGGGCGCAACGCGATTTCTTAGACGTCTCTGTGGCGTGGCTCTGTGGACAACTACTGTTTTCGCCTGCCAGCGTTGCCAACCGTACGATCTGCATCGTACATGTACAATCATTTAAGATGGCGCACGAAAATAATGATCCACACTTCGGATCACACATCTTTAGTACCATCTTTTGAAACGCTTATTACGGTTAAGAGTTCATCTTGTTTTTATTATTTTTATGGTCTATTTAATTTGTGACAGTTTATTTCACAAGCACGATTTTGAGCAGCCTACAAGCCAGTCTGTCCAGCCGTGGAATTCCCCAACTTCATTACGCTGCAGCTTAGGTTACTTCTCGAGATGAGTCCCCTGAGGAATTCGCCGTATTGACTGCTTTGCATCCTTCGCGGTGCTCATACATAAATGAAAACGATTACTGTTAACCTATTGGCTCAGATGAGCACCGCGAACGTTTTACAAGGTGTTAAGCAGTGCAAAATTGTGTCAATGGAAACAGAAGACAGTGATAGTGGTCCTAGTACTCCCAAGAAATCTACTGCGGGCGCGCTTAAATGTAAGAGGTGAAAACAAAAATACAGAAAAGTCTGGGAAACTAATTCTGAATATGAAGGTTGTTTGTGCGCTGCTGAATCGAACCCTGAAAGGTTTAGATGTAGAATCTGTAACTTAACTTTTGTGTCTGAGCTGGGATGTGATTCACTTTCTAAAAGTGAAAATAATATCAAGAAAATGAAGGTGGTGTAATCTAAAAACCAGACAATTTTGAGTACATTTTTGAAATCAGCTACAACTGATAGGTCTTTACACAATCAGGCTCACATTGCTGAATTTAACTGGCAGGTTAAGCGGCAGAACACTATCTCCTACAGGAGGAGGAGACTAGTGTTTAACGTCCCGTCGACAACGAGGTTATTAGAGACGGAGCATAAGCTCGGATTAGGGAAGGACGGGGAAGGAAATCGGCCGTGGCGAGTCCAGTGTGTTAATCACTGCACAGCCTCGCTCGCTACTATCCTTCGTTCAGTGTTGTGGATTACCTTGAGGGTTGCTTTCCTTATCCTAAAATCACCGCACTAAATGTTCTCAGGTCGTACAGAACGTGATAAGACAGAGCCATAAGAACGAACTTGCAGAAAAAATGAGACATACAAAAATTCACTGTTCTTACAGACGTATAATATGCTAAAACGTCGTGTGCCGTGGTTACATATTTTGATAAAGACGCAAATAAAACTGAAAGTAAATTTTGGAATTTATCTGGATTTTTTAAGTAGGGTGAATGTGTGAAATCAGACGAAGGTGCAACAAGTAAAAACCTTTATTCTTATCTAATACTTTCATTTTCTGAGTACAACGTTTCTGAGAACAATATTATAGGATTTGCTTCTGTGATGGGATCAAGAAGCTGTGTTACTACTCGATCAATTGAAAGACGTCCTGGACTAATTATTCTCAAATGTACATGTCACTTGCTTCACATATGCGCCAGTGAAGCTTGAAACTGTCTTCCCAGACGTTGTGAAGATCTAGCTAGGAACATTGATTACCACTTTGCTAAGAGACAGGCAGAACTACATGAATTTTAGAAGTGTTTAGATATCAAAAATCATAAGTTGTTGCATCCATCACACCTAACATTGCTACCTTTGCGGGCCATTGTAGTCAGAATTTTAGAATAGTTGAATGCTTTTCGTCTCTACTTTCAGTCTAAATACCTACAGTAGAGGCTGGTTGCGGAAGAAGAAATTCACCATCCCTCAATGACAATTTTAAAATTATTTTATTTATTTTTGGCCTATGTTTTGCCGAAATTCACAGAGTTAAATAATTATTTCCATAGTGGTAAAGTTTATATTACCGACTTACATGAGAAGATGGTAGAAGGGTACAAGCAAATATTGCTTTGCAACATTGACCGGCAGTAAACAATAAATTGATTGACACTGGCCCAAACAACAGGTCAAAATTGCTTCCTGACAGCCAAATGTAGTTACGAGTTCTGAAGTCCTGAAGGCAGTTCAGAAACCAATAAATGCATAATGAACGGGATGCCGGGAAAGACTTTTACCGCAAATGTAGGGACTTCATGCAGACATATTAATCTTGGCGATAAGCATGTAAGTGAGAAACAGTTTAGAAAAGGATTGAAATAATGGCTACAGTTTGTTGGAAGTCGCTAAATGCTTTCATTATGAAAAACTGGATGGTTATCGGATAGGTAATTTGCGCTAGATTTTAAGCAGAATCGCCTTTCTGACACATTTAATTATTTCTTGAACTATTTGCCGTACAGTGATACGTTGCAGGTGCATTGAGTGATATATGTGGATACTGTCTGCAAAGTATGTTGTAATAGTTGGTGGAGCAGGGAACAGTATCGATAGGGACCAGGGCTACAGTACTGGTAAAAATAGCATCAGCAACGAACCATACTAATGTTGAGTTCGTGCCTGTTTTCAAGCGGTACGATCGATCCCAGTTGGACAGCTCTTTGAAGAGGGTCAATATGGAGTTGGATCGACTGCTTCGGGCTGGTACTGGGTCAGGGATTGGTTTGATTCCTGACACTATTGGTAGATGGGGCTTTACTTTCCATGGCCTGCATCTTAATAGAATAGGGAATGATGTACTGGCTGGGCTGATTGCAAATTCTTTAAGTGGGGACACTGCAACTCATGGAAGTAGTTCTTTTTTAGGTTAAGCTCATTATCTACACATTCAATATTGAAACAAGATGTATCTGAAAATGTTAAGCATAATAATAAGACAAAAAAGTAACAGTAAATTTACTGCATCAAAATATCAGAGGTTTAAAAAATAAAATTAATGAATTTCAGATCTGTTTAGATGAGCTACAGTCTACAAAACCTGTTGATATTATTTGTATTACTAAGCATCATTTAGGTAGTGAAATTGAAATGCTCAATATGAAAGGGTATACCTTAGCTTCAAAGTATTGTAGAAAAGAGATAGAGAAAGGAGGAGTTGCCACTTACATTAGAAAGGGGCACAATTATAAAAACATTGACATTCTTAAATACTGTAGTGATCACCATTTTGAAGCCTGTGCCACACAATTAGAAACACACAAAAGAAAAATAATTATAGTCACAATATACAGGACTCCAATTGGTAATTTCCAGCTATTCACTAAACAGCTTGATGCAGTATTAAATTTCTTAACTTCTAAAAATAATCAACTCATACTAAATGGAGATATTAATTTAATTTTTCTGGAGGATAGTCACTCAAGGTCCATACTAGAGTCTCTTACCACTTCTTATAATCTCATTCCCTTAGTGCAGTTCCCAATCAATGTTATGGGTACCAGCAGCACTGTTATTAATAACATTTTCACACATACTACCACACTATCAAATCATAGTATAAATCCAGTATTTAATAGCCTTTCAGATCATGATGCCCAGTTGCTTACATTTAATGTAGTGGGGTCTGATTCAACTAATAACAGGATGTGGGAAACTATACGAATAATAAATGAAACAGGAATTGAAGGTATAAAAAACTGTATGAGGATTGCAGACTGGAAAGATGTATACAATTTACCTGGGATAAAGTGCATCTCAATATGGTCATAGGTCAAATTGAAAAGTGCTACCCCAAGAAAGTAATCAAAGCAAATAGATTACATGTTTCAAAACCTTGGATTACAAATGGAATAAATGTATCTCACACAACAAAAAGAAGATTGTACTTAATGTCAAGGCAAAACGATGACTACAGAGCTAAATCACACTGCAAATTGTATTGTAAAATTCTAAACAAAGTAATCAGAACCTCAAAATGCATTTTTTCAAGAAAAAATAAATGTCTCTAATAACAAGATAAAAACTATATGGAACAGAGTAAAAAGTGAAACAGGAAAAACTAATCAGGCAAATGAGAAAATTATGTTAAAGATAAATAATGAGCTGATTAGAGCTACCTCCAAAATTACAGACACTTCCAACAACTTTTTCCTTTCAGTAGCAGACAAATTAGGTTTGCATAGTTCCTCAGAAGACAGCTTAAAATATTTAAAAAATGCATTTCCGCTGACGTTTGACAAAATTCAACTATATCCTACCTCACCCAAAGAGAATTCTAATATTATCAGCTCTCTTAAAAACAAGTGTTCCAGTGGTTATGATGAAATCAGCTCTACCATAATTAAATGTTACTCCTCAGAACTTTGTGACATACTGAGTTACTTATGTAATGAATCTCTCCACAGTGGTTCTTTTCCAGATAGGCTTAAATATGCTATTGTCAAACCGTTGCACAAAAAAGGAGACAAATCATCAGTGGAAAACTTCTGTCCCATTTCATTATTGGTAATATTTTCAAAAGTGTTTGAAAGGGTTATGTACAGTAGACTTTATAAACACTTAGGTTTTTTTTGTTGGTCATCAGTCTACTGACTGGTTTGATGTGGCCCACCACGAGTAGTAGTACAGAAAAATATTCTCATTCGCAATCAGATTGGATTTCGGAAAGGATTGTCAACTGATCAAGCTATATTCACTTTTACAGATGATATATTAGAATCAATAAATCAAAAGTTACTACCACTAGGAATATTCTGTGATATGGCTAAAGCTTCTGATTGTGTTAAGCATGATATCCTTATACAAAAGTTAAGATATTATGGGATAACAGGAGTAGCAGGCTCATGGTTCACATCGTAGTGTGTGTCTGTATCAGGCTTACCACATAACAATAGTCATTCAAAATATGAAACCATCAGACAAGGGGTACCCCAGGGCTCTATATTAGGTCCCTTGTTGTTCCTATTATATATTAATGACCTTCCATATGCAGTCTCACAAAATGCAAATTTTATCGTATTTGCAGATGATACAAGTATTGGTATAAAAAAACAGTACCCATGATCTCAATGAGCAATCAGCTAATGAAATATTTGTAAGGATCAATGGGTGGTTCACAGCAGATGGACTGTCACTGAATTTTGACAAGACCCAGTACATACAGTTTAGTACCTCACAAAGAATATCTGACCCTGTAAGCATAATGTATTCAAACAATGAAATTAAAGCTGTAGACAGTGTCAGATTTTTAGGGCTACAAATTGACCACAATATAAATTGGAAAACTCACACTCTAGACTTATTGAAACACCTTAGTTCAGCTACGTTTGCAGTATGCATTATAGCAGAAATAGGTGATTTAAAAATGAAGTTAGTTAAATGGCCTACTTCCATTCACTAATGAGTTATGGAATCATCTTTTAGGGAAACTCCTCTCACAAAGAGAACATTTTCAAAATTCAGAAACGAGTCATTAGAATTATATCTGGTGTCAAGCCCTAGATCATCATGCAAAAAAATGGTTCAAATGGCTCTGAGCACTATGGGACTCAACATCTTAGGTCATAAGTCCCCTAGAACTTAGAACTTCTTAAACCTAACTAACCTAAGGACATCACACACACCCATGCCCGAGGCAGGAGTCGAACCTGCGACCGTAGCAGTCCCGCGGTTCCGGACTGCAGCGCCAGAACCGCTAGACCACCGCGGCCGGCGATCATCATGCAGAGACCTCTTTAAGAAACTTGGTATTCTAACTACTACTTCTCAGTACATATACTCATTGATGTTCTTTGTCATTTCCAGCATATCTCTTTTTACACAAAATAGTGCAAAACATGATTATAATACCAGAACCAAAAAAATCTGTATAAGGACTATAAAAGCTTAACATTAGTACAAAAAGGAGTCAAATACATGGGTACTCATATATTCAGTAACTTACCAGAGCATATCAAAGGTCTTGTAAGTGATAAAGATCGGTTTCGGAGTGAAGTTCTTTTTCCTGTTGGCCAGCTCCTCCTACTCCACCGATGAATATCTTCACAAACAAGGATTATAGCTCATAACTATCTATCTGAGTAAAAAAAAAAAAAAAAAAAAAAAAAAAAGGGAGAGAGAGAGAGACTTTTGACTCTTTCCACATCCCAGAGACTCCTCTCCAAGGGATCCATGGAAATCGATAAGTATAATGTGATGTAAGATGATGAAGTCTGACCACATGAGCAGTGAAAATGTAGTTAGCGATAAACTTTTTTCGTTACATCATTTTGTGGGAGCAGCCAGTGACAAAAAGTTTCGTAAAAGGTTTGAAGTTATATGTGAAGTTTATTGGAAGTCGGTAAATGTAATCATTTTCGAGAAATGCATGAACGAAGTTGCAATATTTGAGCTCTTCAAGACATATACATAGTTTCTAATTGTAATACTTGTGTTAAACGTAAGATATTCTTAATGAGTAGATTATGACAGCATGTTACATTTTTAAATTTGGTCAACAATTACGCGAAGTACTGAAAGTGAACTTTTTGTAGCCGCTGGAAGCCGTTAGATAGGCCAGCCGCAACAAAAAGTCCAGGACACGCACACAGAAACGGATTTTATATCGTAGATTGTAGCTGTTGAGGATCCCTTAATAAAGCGCACGATAATTTCGATGCAAGTATACGCGGTCCAGTAACGCTGGAAGGCTGGCAACGTTGTTGCCTGAAGCCGTTTGCGCTATCAGAAACGCTGGCGTCAGAGACTTCCTTAATTTGACTCGACTGTACGAGTGACATTGATAAAGAATATATGTATTAAAACTACATCCGTAATGCGCAATCTTTCACGCATCTCAGTGCTTGTGACGTCATATCTCTATGTGACGTACAGTGACGTATTTGATTAGGAGCATTCAGCGGCGTATGTGGATATTCTCTGGGAAATATGTTGGAAATAGGGTCAGTAGTAAATGAGTAATAAATACACGTCAAGCATGAAGCGGCATTTTTCCACGCTTCTGGTTGTTTACGACGTCATATGTACTGAGCTACGTTAGGTAGGTGGTTCTCACCCCCACAGCCGTTGTTGCCGGAGGACTGTAAAGGATATCTGAACCAAGTTTGGCTGAAATCGCACCATTGTTTTAGTATCGATCTCTCTCTCTCTCTCTCTCTCACACACACACACACACACACACACACACACACACACACACACACATTTTTATATTATGTTTGTTTACAGTCCACAAAACTACGTAATGGCAGAACACTTGACTATGCCGTGTTATATCTTCATGACAGTATAGTGTTTTAATGTGTTATCTAATTCATGGATGTTATTTTTGACTATTGTGAAAAGTGCGACAAGTGTTGTTTTCCATTGCCTTGAGTTTGGTAGCGTAGACGAGAAGTAAGCTCTTAGCTGCTGAAGATTTTGTATAATGTCTGTGAGTGTCTTAAACGTAGTCCTTGGAAATGACGGAAATACATTGAAGTTGATTCTCGCCTGTTTTGACCAGTATGTTGTTCGTTACTAACATGTGCAATCCGCACGAATTTAGTTCTGAATTTTTTTGTCCCGTCCGCCACATACTGGTAAAATTAGTTAAGAGTACTGCATTTATCTGTTTGTTCTATAATGTGTCCTCGTAACGTGGAGGAGTATTTTATACTTTATACAGATGGTCTATGTAACAAGCGCTGATAGGAGCCTTGGCACACGCACTTTGGGTCTAGTTTAGCAGGGGATACAACCCGTCGGCTTTGACCAAAGACGTCAGAATTGGCCAGAGAGCATGTTTTACAAAGATGAAAGAGCTAAGAAGAATGTTCAGAAACAAAGGAATGCAAGAGAGAAAAACTGTACTTCACATATATAAGGGCCAGTAATACTTTCACGTTAACGATATCGCGTGTTTGTATCTTGGTATTTCTCCGCAAAATACAATGGAAAGAAATGAATTAAATATATTACTAGCACAGAATACATCACGTTACATGTGTGTCAGTTGTATCTCGAAACTCTTTCGAAATGTATTGCTTAAGTGCAGTACGGGATACAAGTTCAGCGTACGTCGATTTCTTCGTTTTCACTAGCATTTCCGTCCTGTTCTTCACTCGAACGATGTATCAAACCCTAAGTGGAAAACGGGATACAAATTGTAGATGTGTTGTTTATTTCGTCTCCGCTATTATTAACAGTCTTTTGTTACGTACATATCAGTACTACTGATGACAGGAGGACCTACGTATGTAATATATGTATACCAGACTTCCGTTGACCTCTATATATGTACACTGGAAACGAAAAAGTGGAAATAGACGTACGTTACATTTGCAACCTGTACCTCATACACGGAAACAAGAAGACGACACATATACAATTTGTATCCCGTACTTCACTATGGGATACAGTTTTCTTGTTGCCTTGGACGCTAATAGTATCCCATTCGTTACATTTGTTATCTTGCTCGCCAATTGACATATATAGTGTCAGTGTAAAGGCGAAGTGAAGGACGGGATACAAATGTTAGGTGTATCGTCAGTGTAAAAGCAAAGTGAAGGACGGGACACAAATTTTAGTTGTGTCGGGGGTTTCGCCTGTAATATAGCACGTACACATTCGAAAATGTGTTACTGATACTAGTGCTGGGAAACGAAAGAAGATCGGCGGCTGAGAAATTTCTATTACGTACTTCACAACACGAAAATACACATATTGCTGGAATAAAACAGTGAAATATGTCAAAATAGTGAAATACAGTGAAAGAACCAAATGGAAAAGTGAACTTACCACACGGAAATATAGAGGAATAACCGAAGCTCGCGTAGACAGACAGTAACGAAAATTACATACCCACAAATAGACAAATCCATTCCTATAATGAAAATAAGGCACTAAATATTGTTCTACAATAACAAACTAATACTCCAAATTTCCTCAATATCATTACGAATAATTATTTTAATGTACAATTATAGCGCTTATCCGGAGCACAGAACTGTTTTATTATCTATGCCTCGGAGTGAAGACTTTACTATGACTAATGTATGACGTCATTGGTCAAAGCCCACGGATTGTATCCCCTGCTTCACTAGACCCCGCACTTTTTATTAGTGTTGACTATTGATGCGCTTTCTGCGCCTGTAATCACTTGAAAATGATCACATGTCGAATTCCAACAGTGAATATCTTAATAAATAGAGTCTATGGCGACTATGACGTGATTAATAATTTGTGAGATTGTGATCTCACAACAGCTACAATTTATAAAGATCGGAATGTTTTGCGGGTGTTTGTGATTCGAAAAAAGTTAAAAACATTTCCTGGGATATTATTCGGATTAGCCTGTTGCGGCATACAGGGGATACGCAAAATAATGTGAACAGTGGCAGTAATGGGAGTCTTGTGTTTGACGGTCAACAACGCAGATAAGACGTGTCGCACTGAAATGTGCGTGTTCAGTACGGACTAGGCATCAGTGCAGGTTATTTATGAGTACTGCACATTTCGTACTCGCATTCAGAGCCCGACGTCGACGTACAATGAAAGACCGAACAGAGTTCCAAAGAGAGCAGACAGTGGGGGCGCGATTAGCTGGAGCGATGTAGTAACCAAGGCAGCCAACTTATTGAATGTTTCAAGAGAAATTGTTTCTACAGTCATGACAGCCTACACAAATCATGGAAAGACATCATCGTGTAAACGTAATAGTGGGCGCATATCAAAACTATGGCAGATCGTCGTACTCTTAACACGAATTGTCTCAAAACAACACAAAAGTAACTGCAGAGCTCAATAGCCACCTTCGAGACCCCGTATCTATCGACACTGTCCGCCGAGAACTCCATAAAGCGAATATTCATGAACGGGCTGTTATACCGAAACCATCAGTGACGAAACCAACGCAAAGAAGCGTAAAACATGGTGTCAGGAGCGTAAATCCTGGACAGCTGATCAGTGGAAAAACGTCATACGGTCCGACGAGTCGACGTTTTCGTTATTTCCAACATCGGGCTGGGTTTACGACTGGAGAACGCCAAAAGAAGCCTACAATCCTGATTGCTTGAGTCCAACGGTTCTGCATGGTGGTAGAAGCGTGATGGTGTGGGCATCCATATCATGGTATTCTGGTGGTCCCATCATTACTCTCAAACGCCGTGTTACAGCCAATGATTATGTGAACATTTCACGTGATCAAGTGCACCCCATGACTCAAATGTTATTCCCCAACAATGATGCCATATTTCAGGACGATACTGCACCCATTCACACAGCCAAGACAGTACAATCGTGGTATGAGGATCGTGCAACTGAACTGCAGCGTCTTCCCTGTCTTTCCTGGCCAGCACAGTCCCCAGACGTGAACATAATCGAACCCTTAATCTTCGTTGATCCATTGTGGATCGCGGGACGACGGCTGGCATGAACTTCTTGATGCAATAATTTACCAACAGCCGTATGTATTGTAGAAATTTATTTTATTTTATGAACTTCTATGTGCTACCAGTTTCGGCATTACATTGATGCCAGCTTCAGGCCCCACTCGTCATAGGCACACAGTCTGTGTCGCCTGGCCACCAAGAGCTGTTGCAGGACGATTTGATTCACGGATCCAGTTATATGGCCCATTCTGTGTACAGCGATTTTACGACTATGACGTGTGGGGCCTGAAGATGGCATGAATGTAATGCCGAAACTGGTAGCACATATAAGTTCATAAAATAAAATAATTTTCTACAATACACACGGCTGTTGGTGAATTATTGCATCAAGAAAAAGGAAATAATCGAACTCTTGTGGGCGGTATTGGAGCGCAGACCCTCGAGCAGATTTCCGCCTCCCTCGTCACTACAGGAGTTAAAAGAGTTTCTGAATGAGGAATGGCGTAACATGCCACTGGAGACTGTACAATCATTATATGCCAATACTCGAAGAAGAATCGCAGCAGTATTACAGGTAAGTAGGGGTCCAACCACTTATTAATAAACAATTTCGAAGTAAGTACAGGAGCTCACATTATTTTGCTTATCCCCTGTATTTTAGATCTGAAACTTCCTGGCAGAGTACTGCGGAGAAATGGCTGATAGTGAGTCCTGCCCAGCAGACAGTTTTAGTCTGCCAGAATATTTCACTCTCCGATGCATTCAGGATTTTTCTGGTAATCTGGAAATAAAGTAGACTCAAAAGGTTAATCACATTCTCGGTAGCAAAGCTGCCGGTCGTGTTTTATATTTGGTAACATTAAATTACATACATACAAAGAATAACAATAATAATGAGAGCAGTTGAACCACACTGTCAGAAACATTTTCTGTCCGTACTCCTGTGTTGTAGTGTCCGCGGGAGAGTGGGCGTCGACACTACTTGACGCCTATGATGGCCTCCACCGAGAACGACAGCCGGGGCTTGGGCTTTGGCGGGGGCGGCACTGCGGTGACGACGGTGGCCGGCGGGAGCAGCAGGTCCGCCGCGAGCAACAGGCGCGGGGGCGGAAGGGGAAGCGGAAGCTGCGTCACGGCCCGGTGTGCCGGCGGCGGCGCTAGCGTAGTCGGCGTCGTCGCCGCCAGAGCCGGGAGGAGCGCCGGCGGGGGCGGCGGCAGCAGCAGCGGCGCCGACTCCAGGGCGCGGTCGGCGAAGGCGCGCCGCTTGCGGAGGCGGTCGCGCAGCGCCGCGGGCAGCAGCGGGTGGCGGCCGCCGGCCTGGCCCACGCCTGTAACACACGCGCGACTTAGACGATCGTTTACGGCGTAGCACAGTGGCGGAGGCGACGTCGATACGAACAATTTGATAGGGGACACTTGGGTCGCCTTCACACGGGACGAGGCAGCTAACGTTGACGTGGACGCGGAAGGGACATCCGACTTGACGAGGGAGAGAGAGCACTGCCGGCTCACGGGACGAACTGGCTACCGTGCTTTGCTCTCTCAGCGCTCTCAAGCGGTCTTTATCGGCTTTGTTTGGCTCGCAAAAAACAGTATCCTTAAGCCGTCGGCACAGAGACCGTGCATCCGAACGTTGAGCGTTGAGCGTGCCGAGTTTCTGGCGTCATAGCGTGGAATAGCACGCTCGGGAGTCTTTCCGAACGTGCAGAGCAATATCTGGCATGTCAGATATTCTGAGCGTGCGTCTTAGCGTTGACCAATGAGATGGCACAACGCCGCCTACGTCACACGCACGCCGTCTCCCTTCAGTACAGAGTTGTGAGGCGCCATATTGGCATTCATTTCAAGCCTATACGTATACAGGGTGTTACAAAAAGGTACGGCCGAACTTTCAGGAAATATTCCTCACACACGAAGAAAGAAAGTATGTTATGTGGACATGTGTCCGGAAACGCTTAATTTCCATGTTAGTGCTCATTTTATTACTTCTCTTCAAATCACATTAACCATGGAATGGAAACACACAGCAACAGAACGTACCAGCGCGACTTCAAACAGTTTGTTACAGGAAATGTTCAAAATGTCCTCCGTTAGCGAGGATACATGCATCCACCCTCTGTCGCATGGAATCCCTGATGCGCTGATGCAGCCCTGGAGAATGGCGTATTGTATCACAGCCGTCCACAATACGAGCACGAAGAGTCTCTACATTTGGTACTGGGGTTGCGTAGACAGGTATTTTCAAATGCCCCCATAAATGAAAGTCAAGAGGGTTGAGGTCAGCAGAGCGTGGAGGCCATAAAATTGGTCCACCTCTACCAATCCATCGGTCACCGAAGCTGTTGTTGAGAAGCGTACAAACACTTCGACTGAAATGTGCAGGAGCTCCGTCGTGCATGAACCACATGTTGTGTCATACTTGTAAAGGCACATGTTCTAGCAGCACAGGTAGAGTCTCCCTTATGAAATCATGATAACGTGCTCCATTGAGCGTAGGTGGAAGAACATACTGACGAAACTAAAATGAGCTCTAACATGGAAATTAAGTGTTTCCGGACACATGTCCACATAACATCTTTTCTTTATTTGTGTGTAAGGAATGTTTCCTCAAAGTTTGGCCGTACCTTTTTGTAACACCCTGTATATGCCGTTTCTGAGCACCAGCAAATTGAGAATCACTGGAAAACTCGTTGTTAACTGTGTGATTCGTTCCAATAAAATAATGAGAAACATCATATTCGTGGCAAAAAAATCATTGTAAGTTGCGTATTATGAGAGTATGCTATTTGAAGGCAGCGACACACTGAAGATCCACCCAAAACGTATTGTTCTTGGTAGAATTTGTTATAATTAAATTTCAATTAGCAACATATCTACGACTACGGTTTTCAGCAAGGGGTAACATAATATGCTTATATATAAAAAATATGAATTTGGTTTAGCGTAATGAGTAGCGCCACTGTCCAGTATTGCGTTCCCGTCTTGATACTTCCAAATTTTTTTTCCTAACTTTCGCGTTTTTATTAGGTTCTTATACTTTATTACTAGTTTAATATAAACATATATTATAATATTTGATGTTATGTAAATATAAGTTCAACTGTTTTGAGGGGTGACTTTGTTCGATTGGCTTAATCTACAGGACAGCTTGCGGTACTTGTTTATTTTCCTCCTTTTTCTTTTACGCTTCATAATTCACATGTTGCAAAGATTCTGCTACTAGATAGGAATAGAGATCAAGTAAGACTGACCTTGGGGTTTTACTAAAATGTGGGAATGATGAAATAATGTTTATCTTATGCGGAGAAGTATTCCAAATTTGCAACGCACTGTTTGTAATGGAACATTTATAAGCCTGTGTCCTTATTGATTGGACATGGTACTTTCCTCTTCGTCGACGATGGTGGAAATGCGCGTTTTAATAGAGCTAACGTGGGAATTTTACGCACGCCCGTTGAGTAAACAGTGTGATTTACGAACTAGAAACATCCCTCAACTGCCGCTGGAGTGCGTTGCGATCGCGTATACCACCTTGGGGCTCATGTACCATATGCACAAGTCGCATCGTTCCTGAGCGTTCAGCAGCACGTTGAACTTGGCACGCTCAACGTTAACGTTCGATAGCACGGCCCGTGTGCCGACGGTTTTACGAAAATGAACGCGCGTAGAACGGCTGCGTTAACTCTGAATGCAGCTGTCGAAGAAGAGCGGAGAAAACCGCGAAGAAGATTGTAGAATCATCGACGGCTTGAACGGTGGATTTCTGGTAGAGGAAACTAGGTAAAGCCGTCGGCACACGGACCGTGCTGTGGAACGTTAACGTTGAGCGTGCCAAGTTCAACGTGCTGCTGAACGCTCAAGATCGATGCGACTTGTGCATACGGTACGTGGGCCCCAACGTGGTATACCCGATCGCAATGCACCCCAGCGGCAGTTGAGGGATGTTTCTAGTTCGTAAATCACACTGTTCACTCAACGGGCGCGCGTAAAATTCCCACGTTAGCTCTGTTAAAACGCACTTTTCCTCCATCGTCCACGAAAAGGAAAATACCATGTCCAATCAATAAGGACACAGGCTCATAAAAGTTCCATTACAAACAGTGCGGTACAAATTTGGAATACTTCTCCGCATAATATAAACATTATTTCATCATTCCCCGATTTTAGTAAAACCCCAAGGTCAGTCTTACTTGATCACTGTTCCTACCCAGTACCAGAATCTTTGCAACATGTGAATTATGAAGCGTAAAAGAAAAAGGAGCAAAATATTTTTATACAACTAGCGCAAGCTGTCCTGTAGATTAAGCCAATAGAACAAAGTCACCTCTGAAAAAAATGGAACTTATATTTACATAAGATCAAATATATACTTATATTAAACTAATAATAAAGTATCAGAACCTAATAAAAACGCGAATGTAAGGAAAAAAATCGGAAGTGTCAAGACACGAACCACCGCTCCAACATACAACTCAAACCGAGACAGTGACGCTACTCATTACACTAAACCAACTAGACACATATACCATCTGATCATGTTATGTTACCCTTTGTTGCAAACCTTAACCGTAGATATATTACTAACTGAAATTTAATTATAACAAATTGTACCAAGAACAACGCGTTTTGGGTGTATCTTCAGTGTGTCGCTGCCTTCCAGTAGCCTACTCTCATAATACGCAAGTTAAAATAATTCTTTTGCCACGAATATGATGTTTCTCATTATTTTACTGCAACGAAAAACACAGTTAACAAGGGTTTTCCAGTGATTCTCAATTTGCTGGTGCTCAGAAACGGCATATATACATATATGCTTGAAATGAATGCCAATATGGCGCCTCACAACTCTGTACTGAAGGCAGACGGCATGCGTGTGACGTAGGTGGCGTTATGCCATCTCATTGGTCAAGGCTCAGAGGCACGCTCAGAATATCTGACATGCCAGATATTGCTCTGCACGTTCGGAAAGACTCCCGAGCGAACCATTCCACGCTATGACGTCAGAAACCCAGCACGCTCTACGCTCAACGTTCGGATGCACGGTCCGAGTGCCGACGGCTTAATGCTGTTCAACTATCTGAGATACACACTAGTACAAGTTACTACCTATCTCCTTCGAATTTTCATCCCATTTTCGGCTTTAAGTTGAATATAGTGTCTAACGTCAGTCTGCGCATCTACAATATCCATATTCTCCATGTTGCGTTGACTACCAACACTGAAATATCGCGCTACTTCACTTAGATTTCAAGATAAAAATTCGTTTCGTAATATCATTCGAATTGAAGAAGAGGTATTTTCGAAGCTGATAGAGATATATACCGGCAAGATACAAATACGAGCATATCTGTAAACTCACAGATACGAACATATACACTCCTGGAAATGGAAAAAAGAACACATTGACACCGGTGTGTCAGACCCACCATACTTGCTCCGGACACTGCGAGAGGGCTGTACAAGCAATGATCACACGCACGGCACAACGGACATACCAGGAACCGCGGTGTTGGCCGTCGAATGGCGCTAGCTGCGCATCATTTGTGCACCGCCGCCGTCAGTGTCAGCCAGTTTGCCGTGGCATACGGAGCTCCATCGCAGTCTTTAACACTGGTAGCATGCCGCGACAGCGTGGACGTGAACCGTATGTGCAGTTGACGGACTTTGAGCGAGGGCGTATAGTGGGCATGCGGGAGGCCGGGTGGACGTACCGCCGAATTGCTCAACACGTGGGGCGTGAGCTCTCCACAGTACATCGATGTTGTCGCCAGTGGTCGGCGGAAGGTGCACGTGCCCGTCGACCTGGGACCGGACCGCAGCGACGCACGGATGCACGCCAAGACCGTAGGATCCTACGCAGTGCCGTAGGGGACCGCACCGCCACTTCCCAGCAAATTAGGGACACTGTTGCTCCTGGGGTATCGGCGAGGACCATTCGCAACCGTCTCCATGAAACTGGGCTACGGTCCCGCACACCGTTAGGCCGTCTTCCGCTCACGCCCCAACATCGTGCAGCCCGCCTCCAGTGGTGTCGCGACAGGCGTGAATAGAGGGACGAATGGAGACGTGTCGTCTTCAGCGATGAGAGTCGCTTCTGCCTTGGTGCCAATGATGGTCGTATGCGTGTTTGGCGCCGTGCAGGTGAGCGCCACAATCAGGACTGCATACGACCGAGGCACACAGGGCCAACACCCGGCATCATGGTGTGAGGAGCGATCTCCTACACTGGCCGTACACCACTGGTGATCGTCGAGGGGACACTGAATAGTGCACGGTACATCCAAACCGTCATCGAACCCATCGTTCTACCATTCCTAGACCGGCAAGGGAACGTGCTGTTCCAACAGGACAATGCACGTCCGCATGTATCCCGTGCCACCCAACGTGCTCTAGAAGGTGTAAGTCAACTACCCTGGCCAGCAAGATCTCCGGATCTGTCCCCCATTGAGCATGTTTGGGACTGGATGAAGCGTCGTCTCACGCGATCTGCACGTCCAGCACGAACGCTGGTCCAACTGAGGCGCCAGGTGGAAATGGCATGGCAAGCCGTTCCACAGGACTACATCCAGCATCTCTACGATCGTCTCCATGGGAGAATAGCAGCCTGCATTGCTGCGAAAGGTGGATATGCACTGTACTAGTGCCGACATTGTGCATGCTCTGTTGCCTGTATCTATGTGCATGTGGTTCTGTCAGTGTGATCATGTGATGTATCTGACCCCAGGAATGTGTCAATAAAGTTTCCCCTTCGTGGGACAATGAATTCACGGTGTTCTTATTTCAATTTCCAGGAGTGTATTTCACACAAAGTATCACAATGGCATAAACTTCCAGTGTGTAACTTCTGTTTACTTTCAGACACAAACTGGCAGTCACGTTTAGATTTCTGACCACTGGGGAAACATTCCATCATTGGCCTTTGCAACATCAATTGTAGCAAATAGATTGTTTTTAATAAATAATATGACTTTTGGGATAATACTTGTATTAAATGAATAAGAAAGACACAGAATCTTTTAGAAATCAGAAGGTGGGAAAAAAGTGGTGGGAGGTTGGCACGAACCTACTAATTTTCTTTTCACCCTTCGTGAGCTGACGGCACTTCCCACTACGCTATAATTTCGACATTGTAGCAAGGTCTCCTTATATTGTATACATCAGGGGTGTCCAGCACGTGGCTCGCATGCGGCCTAATGCAAGTATCAGTGCGGCCCAACAAGTGAGCATGTATCACACGCCAAGTAAAAAAAATCCATTAAACCCTGTTTGTGTAAAGCTATGATGAATGAAATATTTTCCGTTTGGAACTCGTGCCACACAATCATGTGTGTCAGGTATATACGCATCCGACGTCCCCCTTTTTGGCCGCTGTTTTTCTCAGTGTAAATTATATGTGGCCCAGAAATACTCTCCTTTCAGTGTGGCACTCGTAAGCTAACAGGCGGGACACCCCTGGTATGCACTATCTAAAGGCTGTATGTCTTTATTTAGCATTTAATATGCAAACTGTACCAAAAAGACGGGCTTTTGGTAAACCATCATTGTGCCTTAGCACTGAAACGGTACATTTTCGTACTAGCACACCAGTTATAACATTGAAAACAGCTACAGGAAGCCTCCATTTACCGATATTCATAATAGTTTGCTGTCGTTTTATTACAACAAATCGCAGCTAAAACGACTCGTTTTCGGGAGAATCTCAATCTTGTGATGCTTTGGAAGAACTTTTATTCATATCACGTACCCTACGAGAAAGAAAACACACCAAATACGGTTTAATGCCATACAGTATGGTAGGTCCTACGTTCTGCTTGTGACGTAAAACAATGTCGGACCTCACTGGCAACGTTCCTCTCGACGGGACAAAAATCTGACATCCCAGATTCTTTAATTCACACTCCACAGAGCAGCTCCACGCTGTGTCGCCACCAGCTCCTCGGCCACGTGCGTCTTCACGTCCAGCAACAGTTCCTGTCTACTAAGGCGAGAAACGACAAATTGGGCTGCAAAAGCGGCCCAAGCTCCAGCGCATGCGCGCTGCGCGGGGTTTCCAAATACCCTCTCGCTGTCTCATGGCACCGTTTTAGTAGGCTGTTTTGTTGACATTATTGATCTAAACTTACCCTTTAGGGTAATGAACAAAAAAAAGGACTTTATATATGTATGCAAAAACTAATTACGTCTACAATTCGTTCCAAGCTTAACGCTTACAAGCATAGAACTTTCGTAGTAGGAAGACCAGTCAAACAAAGCGATTTAACTGTTAAGTTTATGCTTTTAAAATTCACAATATTTTGAGGTAAAATTTACACAAACAGCAATTTTATATTTTGGAAATGCAAGAACAAAGGGTGTTTTCAACAGTCAAAGACGATTTTCGCCAAAAGCTCGCATGGTACACACGTGTTGCAGCTTAGGCAGCCGTTGTAGGCCAATTTGAGGTTGCGTCCCAGTTTGATATACCACAGGTATCCTACATCAATCCGTTCATCTCTATTTCACCTACCCGCGTACGGCCATCGTGGTTTAAGCTCTCTATGATTTCCCTAAATCTCTTCAAGCAGACGCCATGACGGTTCCTTTCAAAGGGCACGGCAGACTTCCATCCCCATCCTTGACGCAATCCGAACTTGTGCTCCGTCTCTAACGACCTCGGTGTCGACGGGAAGTTAAATCCAATTTTCCTTCCTTTCTTCCTTCCTTCGACTTCACCTACACTACTGTGGTAAGCTGTAAATAGTTGCGGTTTACACTCTGTGGACCTAATCACACGCTCGTGCTAACCCTTTGAGTACCAGTAGTTTCTGCCTGAAACCACTATTTTATTAATTTCTTTAGTACCGGCACCTCTCGTATAAAACCATCGATGCTACTGCAAGACAGAGACATCTAGTGGTACACTGAAGTACTTCTACGAATGTAGTGCATTGTAGCAGTGACTTCAGCGTTCGATGCAACAGTCAGAGCATAGATTGAGCTTCATGATTGTAGTCGTGACATGTAGTTTCTTTCAAAACGATCGTGGACAGTGAAAGTAAGTATATCTAAAGTTATTGTAACTTAAATTTGAGTTTTTACTACTACTCTTTTGAGTGTTATAGGAATGAAGTCATTGGAGCAGTATATACTTTTGATACGTATTTATTAAATTTTAGGGCCATTTTTGCTTATAATTTAGAACTATAATTTATTTTAGGCATTACGAGTTCATGGAAGTTTCGGGGTGTGGGATTGTGTCTAGGAAAATGGCGAAATTGCCCTCAAATGTATCTCATGAAGTATTGGGTGATTGAAAACCGTAGGTCCTAGTGGTTCCAAAGCGAAACCGTCTTCTTAAACAATTGATTGTTTACTTTTTGCCAATTTCTTGTTGAATTTTGCGTACTTTCGTAAAGGTCAATTTTTTTTATATTGTTGGGACTCAAAGGCTTTAAGAGGTAGGGCGGTGTAGCATCCCTGCAGGGTTGGTAACAGGGAATATGTTTTTAGCCATGGATGTACACTATCCGCATTACAAACAGCCAAACACCATGTTCGGCCTGATGCGGTACTACATTTATTTTACTAAGGAATTAAGCCATAAATTAAAGTAAAAACCCTTCCTCCTAATTTTCTGCCTGTCTCCGAGACGAGAGTGATGTGGAAATTACTGGACACTAATCCCTACATCTACATCTACATGGATACTATGCAGATCACATTTAAGTGCCTGGAAGAGGGTTCATCGAACCACCTTCACAATTCTATTTATGTTGCTCCTGTAGTCTTCAGTCGAAAGACTGGACTGATGTAGCTCTCCATGCCACTCTATCCTGTGTATCTCTGAGCTACAACTGCAGGTTCGAATCCTGCCTTGGGCATTGATGTATGTGCTGTTCTTAGGTTAGTTAGGTTTAAGTAGTTCTAAGCCTAGGTGACTGATGACCTCAGATGTTGTCCCATACTGCTCAGAGCCATTTGAGCCATTTTGAGCTATTACTGCAACCTACATCCCTCCGAATCTGCTTATTCTATTCATTCCTTAGTCTCCCTCTATGATTTTTACTCCACACACTTCCCTCCAGTACTAAACTGGTGATCCCTTGATGCCTCAGAATGTGCCCTACCAACCGATCCCTTCTTTTAGTCAGGTTGTACCACAAATTTCTCTTCTCCCCAGTTCTACCCAGTACCTCTTCATTAGTTACGTGATCGACCCATCTAATCTTCAGCATTCTTCTGTAGCACCACATTTCAAAAGCTATTTTCTTCGCGTGTAAACTGTTTATCGTCCATGTTTCACTCCCTTACATGGCTACACTGCATACAAATACTTCAGGACTTCCTGACACTTAACTCTATACTCGGTGTTAACAAATTTCTCTTCTTCAGAAACGCTTTTTTTGCCGTTGTCAGTTTACATTTTATATCCTCCCTACTTCGACCATGTTTCGTATTTTGCTTCCCAAATAGCAAAACTTATCTACTACTTTCAGTGTCTCATTTCCTAGTCAAATTCCCTCAGCGAACCCTGATTTAATTCGACTACATTCCATTCCATTATCCTCGTTTTGCTTTTATTGATATTCACCTTATACCGTCCTTTCAAGATACTCTCCATTCCATTCAACTGTTCTTTCAAGTTCTTTGCTGCTTTGACAATTACAGTGTAAGTTTTTATCTCTTCTCCCTGGACTTCAATTCCTACTCCAAATTTTTCTTTGGTTTCCTTTGCTGCTAGCTCAAAGTACAGATTGCATCAGGAATAGGCTACAATCCTGTCTCACGCCCTTCTCATCCACTGTTTCCCTTTCATGCCCCTCGACTCTTGTAACTGCCATCTGGTTTCTGTACAAATTGTAAATAGCCTTTCGCTTTCAAGCCCCTTCGACTCTTTCGCTCCCTGAATTTTACCCCTTCCACCTTTAGAATTTGAAAGAGTGTGTTCCCGTCAACACTGTCAAAAGCTCTTTCTAACTCTACAAATGCTATAAACGTAGGTTTGCCTTTTCTTAACATATCTTCTATGGAAGTCGTGGGGTCAGTATTGCCTCGCGTGTTCCTTTGTTTCTCCGGAATCCAAATTGGTTTTTCCCCGGTCAGCTTCTACCAGTTTTTTCCATTCTTCTGTAAAGGATTCGTATTGGTATTTTTCAGCCTTGACTTAATAAACTGATAGTTGGATAATTTTCACACCCGTCAGCTCCTGCTTTCTTTGGAATTGTAATTATTATATTCTTCTGGAAGTCTGAGGGAATTTCGCCTGTTTCATACATCTTGCTCACCAGATGGAAGAGTTTTGTCATGGGTGGTTCTCCCAAGGCTGTAAGTAGTTCTAACGAAATGTTGTCTACTCCCAGGGCCTTGTTTCGACTTAAGTTTTCAGTGCTTTGTCAAATTCTTCACGCAGTATCATATCTCTCTTCCCATCTTCCTCTATGTCTTATTCCATTGCAATAATATTGCCCTCAAGTACATTACCGTTGTACAGACCCTATATATACTCCCTCCACCTTTCTGCTTTTCCTCCTTTGTTTAGGACTGGTTTTCCATCTGAGCTCTTGATGTTCATACAGGTGGTTCTCTTTCCTCCGAAGATACCTTTAATTTTTCTGTAGGCAGTATCTGTATTACCCCTAGTGATATATTTTATAGTTCCTATCGATTTCATTTTTTAGACTTGCCTTTCGCCCGCTTCATTTATTGCATTTTCATATTTTCTCCTTTCATCGACTGAAACTGAATTCAACACGCCTTGTGTTACCCAAGGACTTTTAATAGCTCTCGTCTTTTTACCTACTGGATCCCCTGCTACCTTCACTATTTCATCCCTCAAAGCTACCCATTTTTATTCTACTGTATTCCTTTCTCATGTTCTTGTCAATTGTGCCCTAATGTTTCCTCTGAAACCCTCTACAACCTTTGGTTCTTTCAATTTATCCAGGTCCGATCTCCTTAAATCCCTGCTTTTTTGCAGTTTCTTAAATTTTAATCTGCAGTTCATAACCAATAAATTATGGTCACAGTCCACATCTGCCCTTGACAGTGTCTTGCAATTTAAAAACTGGTTCCTATAGCTCCATCTAACCATTATATAGACAAACTGAAATCTTCCGGTGTCTCCAGGTCTCTTCTACGTATACAAACTTGTCTCATTCTTAAACCAAGTGTTACCTATGATTAAATACTGCTTTGTGCAAAATTCTACCAGGTGGCTTCCTCTTTCATTCCTTTCCCCCAATCCATATTCGTCTACTACTTTTCCTTCTCTTCCTTTTCCTACTATCGAATTCCAGTCCCCAATGACTATTACTTTTTAAGCTCCCTTAACTATCTGAGTAATTTCTTTTATCTCATCATACACTTCCTCAATTTCCTCCTCATCTGCGGAGATGGGTGGAATATAAACTTGTACTACTGAGGTGGGTGTGGGTTTCGTGTCTATCTTGGCTACAATAATTGATTCATTCACTATGTTGTTCATGGTAGCTTACCCGTCTTCCTATTTTTTTACTCACTATTGAACCTACTCCTGCATTACCCCTATTTGTATTTATGTATTGTATTGTATTTATAGGCCTGTATTCATCTGACCAGAAGTTCTGTTCCTCCTGCCATTGAACTTAAATAATTCCCATTATATCTAACATTAACCTATTAATTTCCCTTTTTAAGTTTTTTAACCTACCTGCCCGATTAAGGGGTCCGACATCCCACGCTTCGATCCGTAGAACGCCGGTTTTGTTTCTCCTGAATATCGCATCCTCCTGAGTAGTCCCCGCACGGAGATTCGAATGGGGGACTGTTTTACCTCCGGAATATTTTGCCCAAGAGAATGCCATCATCATGTAACCATACAGTAGAGCTGCATGTCCTCGGGAAAAATTACGGCTGTAGTCTCCCCTTGCTTTCAGCCGTTCGCAGTAAAAGCAATGCAAGGCCGTTTTGATTGATGTGACACTGCCAGATCAATTAATCATCTAGACTGTTGCCCTTGCAACTACTGGAAAGGCTGCTGTCCCTCTTCAGGAACCACACGTTTGTCTGGCCTCTCAACAGATACCCCTCCGTTGTGGTTGCACCTACGGTACGGCTATCTGTATCGCTGAGGCACGCAAGCCTCCCCACCAACGGCAAGGTCCATGGTTCATGGGGGACCCTCTTTATCATGAAACATAATTATTCCCTCTGTAAAGGAGTAATTTTGGGCCAGATTAATTTCAAGGCAACGCCTTTCGCATTGTAAGCACTGGTGGTCTTCAAGATAGCGGTGACCTTTAGAGAAGTTCCTTGGTCTGAAGCAGGACGCCAGGATTGCAGGGATACATTCCTCAGAGGTAGTATGTCAACATAACAGACTTGAAGATTTTTAAATGTAAACCTCAGAGGCCGGGGATGTCACACTCGTTAAAATGTTTGGGATTATTATGCAGTGGTCGAATGAATTTTTTATTCGCCCCCACCCGCGGAGGACATCTTCAAGTGGAGGTTGTAGCTTGTTTTCCGCTCCAGTGCAGAGGTGTGACGTCACATGTTTTGAATACTCCGGTGCAGGCATTCGCAGACGTTGGTACGGTTAGCGCTGGTGGTATGCAATGAAATTTCAGACAGTATGGATACAAGTAAACGAAATACGTACTGATATAAATAAGATTATTCTCTTAAGTTACTTTGTTTTTAAAGTAAAACGATAGTGCAAAAACTGATTGATAGAAGTAGCATCCGTACAACGTTAAAGGAAATGTATTTACTTCAGAATATTTGCTCCCCCCCCCCCCCCCCCTTATACATCACTAGTCGTCGCTGCGTTGGCCGGTAATGATTCATCTTATTTTGACAATGGCGATATTCTGATCAGATCTTGGTGATTATGCTAAAGTTTTCGTGCTGCTTTGCAACTGCTACCAACGTGCGTGGTGTACCGATATGTGGAGTTGCAGCAGTTATTACGCAGTGAACGGATTGTTATTGTTAGTGTCTTTGTTGCACGTTACGTTATACGGGTGAGCAAGAGGGCGAAAACAGTTCCCTCCCTACTACTACGACTGTTTGATAAAATATTGATTTGTCGATAACTTTTACAAAAACTTTCGATACATACCAGTGATATTTCTTACAACGTTATATGTATATATCTAAAGCGATATCGAAATGGCGATATTTCACTTTCACTGTTTGAAGGAGTCTTACTACTTTTTGAGCTTTCATCATTCTTTGACTGTGTGAAGCAAGTATAGATGGCACAAAGAAATAGTCCCATAGCACAGGGGGTTTGGCGGTCTGAATGGAATAACAATACATCCGATGTAAAGAAATAGCATACCAGTCGCGTCAAAAAATAAATAAAAATAACGTAACTAGTATGCCAGTTCTTCACATCGGCATTCTTCAAAGACTAATGAACAAAATTCTAAATGACAAGATTGGTCATTCATGGATGTATGTGCCGTCTTTGCAACTAAATGAAAGGCAGTTTTTTATTGCCTTACTCGTTTCGCCTCTTATTTGTGAAGATGTTCAGCAGCCTGTAAGACATGTTTCTTTTTATACATAAAATAAATGTGTTATTTAGAGTTACAATATGTTACTATGTTACACTTTCTCATGTTTTTCTCTTGGTTTTCAGATCAGAACGGTGGGGCCGAGCGGTTCTAGGCGCTTAAGTCTGGAGCCGCGCGACAGCTACGGTCGCAGGTTCGAATCCTGCCTCGGGCATGGATGTGTGTAATGTCCTTAGGTTAGTTAGGTTTAAGTAGTTCTAAGTTCTAGGGGACTGATGACCTCAAATGTTAAGTCCCATAGTGCTCAGAGCCATCTGAACCATCAGATTAGAATCAACGTTAATAGCACAAACTTCATGAGGCGAAAATATCGTTCGGTGTTACGATTTCCAGTGCCTTTAGCCCATATGTGTGGTCCTGGAGATGTGTTCATTAGTCCCCATGACGACAAGTTTGGTCTTTGCGGTGGGCAGCGACGCGTGAGGGGAAATGCTGACGCAATCGGCGCTCGGCTTACCGACAGAAACTGCAATGTTTAACTTCACCAAGCAATTTTGACACTGTAACTGCTAGGTCGCTGGCGTATGCAGAAAAAAAAAAGAAGTCGACTTGTATTCCAGACAAAACCGATATGTTTCGAATCGGAACAAAAAAATGGTTCAAATGGGTCTGAGCACTATGGGACTTAAGATCTATGGTCATCAGTCCCCTAGAACTTAGAACTACTTAAACCTAACCAACCTAAGGACATCACACAACACCCAGTCATCACGAGGCAGAGAAAATCCCTGACCCCGCCGGGAATCGAACCCGGGAACCCGAGCGTGGGAAGCGAGAACGCTACCGCACGATCACGAGCTGCGGACCCATCGGACACCTTTTATTGTGCCACTTTCGTGCAGTTGCAATTGTTAACAAAGTGGTTATCGCTAAGCGTGAACGTGCATCGTTTCCCTTTCAGTTATTGCTCTAAGGGCGATACGCAGGCTGCTAGCTTGTTGCTGTATAGAAAATCTTATAATGAATCAACTGGCAGTATACTTACAATGCGCAGCCGATTTTTTTTTTTTTTTTTTTTTTTTTTTTTGCAGGTACGCCGATATCTCTTTCATTGATATATCGATAATTTTTTCCTATATTTATAGAGGGCCGATAATGATATTTTTTAAAATATCGAGACATCAAGTTCCCCATATTTCTAAGAATATCAACAGTCCTACTTCGTACCGTTCCTGACCCCTGCGGCAGTCGTCGATCAGCATTCCGCACTGTCTCCCCTTTTCTCCTACCCAATCTCAGGGTTCGTTAAAAAGTGAACAAGCCATAGCGGCATGTCCAGATTTCTAAAAATGTCAACTGGTGCAATGAGTCTGGGAACCCTTGCTGTAGTGCAGTTAGCCGTTGTTGGTTGTTGGGAGGTATTATCACCCCACGCTGTGTGACTGGTATACACTTTCAGCATCGGAATCCAGATATTCAGTTTCACACCCTCCTTCTTCCGATTGAAATTTTGGGGTGTTTAAGATCTGTATGGATTTCTTTTGTAGTCTTTCATAGTATCCGTTGCCTCGTGAGTCTCTCATTCGCCGCATCTGCTACTGATTTTATGTGGTCGCTCCGCTTTAAATCGTTCCGGTACGCATATTCCTAGATATTTTATGGATGTTAGTGCTTCCAGTGATAGTTCTGCAACCGTGTAATCATACGATAATGGGTCTTTCAGCTTCTTTGTGTACAATAAGTGACATTTATTTTTATACTTAAGGTCAGCTGTCAAGCCCTGCACCTAACGTCGATACTGTGCAGGTGCTACAATCTTGTAGTGTTCCGACTTCTCAATATGCAGCAGCGTCGTTCGTGAAAAGCCTCATGGAACTCCCATTAGTTCATTTACCCACTAGTTTATTTACCCACTGGTTCACTTACCCACTAGTTCACTTACCCACTAGTTCACCAACCCACTAGTTCACCAACCCACTAGTTCATCAACCCACTAGTTCATCAACCCACTAGTTTTTCAACCCACTAGTTCATTTATAAAGCGTGAGCATTAATAAGACCGACAAACTGCAGGGACGGATTCCTAACTGGAAATAGCAGAAAAAAGTCCTTCGAACTTTTGCCCGGAAATGCTTCGTTGCCACAGCAAATGGTGCTGACGAATGGAAGTTCCTCTGACAACGTGTCGTGTCTTCCTTGTGTGTTCCAGGCTGTGTGATTGACGCAGCGTACTGTAAGCAGCACAGTGACCGCGCAGTGGTTAGCACACTGGACTCGCAGTCGGGGGGACGACGTTTCAAATCCGCCTCCAGCCACCCTGATTTAGGTTTTCCATTATTTCCCTACATCGCTTCAGGTAAATGCCGGGATGGTTCCTCTGAATGGGCACGACCGACTTCCTACCCCATCCTTCCACAATGCGACGGGACCGATGACTTCGCTGTTTGGTCCCCTCAACCAACCAACTAAGCAGCAGAATGGTCCGGTGTTCATGTCGGGAACAAGCCGATATGGTGTTTGTGTACGCCAAGCAGATGCAAACGGTCGAGACACAGCACGGCTATACCAAAGCAAGTACCCCGCACAGACACCAACCACATCACACAACAATTCAAACCCATTTTGGAGTTTGTGTTATCACGGGTCCTTTCAGACAGACGAAGATGCTGGGAGGCGTCCGAGTGAGCATACACCAGAATTGGAGGACAGGGTTCTAAAGGATATTGAGACGAACTCTCATACAAGCTCCAGGAAAGGGGCCTGCAAACATTGTGTAAGTCAAAGTACGATTATGTGTATCCTTCATGATAACTGCTTTTATCCTTATCACCTGCAAAGAATGCAAGGATTATCAGCAGAGGATTTCCTTCTACAGGCAGGATTTTGTCGATAGTTTTTGCACCAGACCATCACAGTTATGGGATTTCTGTCGTCAGGCCTCTCTACCGATGAACCATTATGGTGTTTACAGTACGCACTCAAAACACAAGGAACACAGGGCATGTGGTCAGAGGAACTTTAAGTCGTCAGCGCCATCTACGATGCCAACGATGCATTTCCGGGCATAGGACCTTTTTTCCTCCATTTGCAGTCAGAAATCTGTCCCTGCAGTTCATTAGTGAACCCTGTATATTAAACTGTGAAGAGTAATGGTCCTATAACACTCCTATGTCGAACGCCCGACGCTGATGTTACGTCTGAAGATTTCTATCCGTTCAGAACGACATGTGTTCTGTTTGCTAGAAACTTTTCAGTCCAGTCACATAGCTGGTCTGGAATTCCACTCGATCGTATTTTGTTCATTATGTGACAATCTGTATATTGAGCAAGCAGTGAAGGAAACAAAAGAAAAATTCGGAGTAGGTATTAAAATCCATGGAGAAGAAATAAAAACTTTGAGGTTCGCCGATGACATTGTAATTCTGTCAGAGACAGCAAAGGACTTGGAAGAGCAGTTGAAGGGAATGGATAGTGTCTTGAAAGGAGGATATAAGATGAACATCAACAAAAGCAAAACGAGGATAATGGAATGTAGTCGAATTAAGTCGGGTGATGCTGAGGGAATTAGATTAGGAAATGAGACACTTAAAGTAGTAAAGGAGTTTTGCTATTTGGGGAGCAAAATAACTGATGATGGTCGAAATAGAAAGGATATAAAATGTAGACTGGCAATGGCAAGAAAAGCGTTTCTGAAGAAGAGAAATTTGTTAACATCGAGTATAGATTTAAGTGTCAGGAAGTCGTTTCTGAAACTATTTGTATGGAGTGTAGCCATGTATGGAAGTGAAACGTGGACGATAAATATTTTGGACAAGAAGAGAATAGAATCCTTCGAAATGTGGTGCTACAGAAGAATGCTGAAGATTAGATGGGTAGATCACATAACTAATGAGGAAGTGTTGAGTAGGATTGGGGAGAAGAGAAGTTTGTGGCACAACTTGACAAGAAGAAGGGATCGGTTGGTAGGACATGTTCTGAGGCATCAAGGGATCACCAGTTTAGTATTGGAGGGCAGTGTGGAGGCTAAAAATCGTAGGGGGAGACCAAGAGACGAATACACTATGCAGATTCAGAAGGATGTAGGTTGCAGTAGATACTGGGAGATGAAGAGGCTTGCACAGGATAGAGTAGCATGGAGAGCTGCATCAAACCAGTCTCAGGACTGAAGACCACAACAACTACAACATGTGACAGTTTGGAACTGTTCTGAATCCCTTGTGGAAGTGAAGGAGTGCGACATGAACCTGGCCGCTGGTATCTTCTGCTTTCTGGGTCTCTCTGACTAACAGAGTGAGCTGGGTTTTACCGGATCATTTATTTTTATACATGTTTATTCGCACAGAGGGAATTTCCTTTCTCAGTAAGTGTCATAACACACGAGCACAAAACTATCCATAGTTTTTGTGCATGTGTACAAAGATCGTTTTTGAAAACGATTTATTAACTCTAGTTTTCTGTGCCATATTTCGAGATGGCCAAGCCATCTTCTTTAGGTACAGTGATCTGCGTTATGTGTAACCGCCGCCTGGAATCCAGCCAGCTTGTGAAGTGCGCGCTCTTTGACACACATTTCTTACTCATCTGTTTTTCGGAATCCGCATTATTGTTCCGTGAAACGCACATTCTCTAAAAGTGTTCCAGTTCTGACAAATGATATGACAGGCGAGATCTTATAAATCGAATGCCAGATCCTAAGACTCACTTAAATCGAACTTTCCGGACATCTTTATTTCGACAGATTCCTTATTCACGCTGCCCCAAGGACTTGGCTTTAAGCACCAGTGACCAGACGATACTGGCGTGGTCGTAGAAAATTTCATTATTACACTCGAGCCAGAGTTCGGTTACAGCTGATTTGTTCGGTTGTTTTCGTGCTGCTGTTTTCCTTGCACATCTCGACGGTTTTAATAGCCTGCCTAACATAAAACATGCCTCATTCGCATAGAATGCGATACACAGGCGGGTTTCTTCTTCTGCTTAACAAAAAAGACTTATCATTTCTGACGGGAGAAAAAGACATTGTTTTTACTTTTCCATGTTCCCGTAGAAATGTGGCGATCTTTCGGTAGACTGATGCAGCATAAGACTGATAAGCGATTGTTATGCTGCCTCAATGTACTGGGAATGTCCAGTGTGTGGTCCCAGTTGTGATAATACCCCAAAATTTTAATTATTGCCTTTACTGCCTTGTACAGTTATTAATGTCTCACGTCCGTTGCGTACAGATTAAAGCAGTGTTTCTTAAGGATGGGTCTTTATCAGGAGGAAACGCCGTTCCAAAGGTAAATGTTTGGCAGATTCCACACTGGCACAACCATCGCCGTTTCACAGTCTTGACAATGCGCCTGCACTCAACTTGCTCATTGTGAGGGAACTCTTGGCAAAACAGTATAATAACTGCCATCACTCACTCTTTCTGGAAATGAAACTGAAATTGAAAAAACAGTGTGTTGACCTGATAGAAGAGATTCAAGCGGAAAATCGATTAATTCTGAACATGATTCAACCAGTAGAGTTCCAGCGTTGTTCTAACAATGGGGAAACCTCCCAGGTTTTCTCGCCGTGGTTGATTAATGGTGTACTTCAGGGTGTTCTGAGCTGTGGTTTCCATGATATTGTCAATATTTCCACAACCCACCCAGCCTCCTTCTTCAGGTCCTGCGAATCTTGCTGTTATGTGTACTCTCTGCCTGAACTCCATTCAGACAATTGTTGTTAATCGCTCACCTGTTTATAGCATCGAAGGGCGTACTGGGCGTAGAGAATCGAACGCAACTATAAACAGCAGCGCGTGACCGACGGTAATTTACAGACTGGTTGGTGTCCAGGCAGCAAGTACACGTAACAAAGCTAGCAGCACCTGAAGAAGACGGTTGGATAGGCCGTCGAAATATTCTGCACCAGATGGAAACAACTCGGCAGAACACCTGCAAGTAAGCCATTAACGAGAAAATCGTTCGAAACGTTGCGTGCAAGAGCGAGGGGTAAGAGGAAGGTGTAAATTAAGATGCTTTTTACGGGGATATTTTCGGAAATTTTGGGTGCAGAGCATAAATCACTTGCTGAAAGTCGGGATGGTTCTTGAAACGACACGACCGATTTTCTTCCTCAATAAGACTTGCCTTCCTCCTCTAATGAACTCATCGTGTGTTAACCTTGGAAGTAAACGTTATTTGATACATACAAAATTAATTTTGCAATCCTAAACATCTAATGCATGGTAAGGCTTCTTTAGATCGCTTAGCGAACAGGCTATCTTAATAGTTTGTTTATCTTTGAGTATGAATGGCACGTTACGTTGACAAAATTAGTGACAACAGTTAACAGTTCGGCACATTCGTTGTTGAAAAGTCAAAAGTACTGCAAAAAGTTACAACTTTTGGAAGGTAAGTGTATTTCTTTAGACCAACATTGTTTCAGGTGAGCACAAGGTTACTTTTGATGTTAATTGAAGGTGGAGGGGGAGGGGGGGGGAATGGAAAGGAAAGCAAGGACTAATGATATCAGCTGCATCGATGCTCACCTATCCACAGTCCCCTTTGATGTCCTTCATGCTCCCTAATTTTAGATTCCCACTGAAGGTGGAAAATAAATTTGAATCTACGCCCAAGGTTGTGGATCCATTGACCGGCCATCGGGGCGAATCAATTGCATGAATGCGTGGGGTGTGTTTTTTCGGACATGGCTGAAAGAATAAGCACCATGGTTAAAAAATGGTTCAAATGGCTCTGAGCACTATGCGACTCAACTGCTATGGTCATCAGTCGCCTAGAACTTAGAACTAATTAAACCTAACTAACCTAAGGACATCACACACATCCATGACCGAGGCAGGATTCGAACCTGCGACCGTAGCGGTCGCTCGGCTCCAGACTGTAGCGCCCAGAACCGCACGGCCACTCCGGCCGGCCTAAGCACCATGCATTCAAACAATCCATATAACAAGTTTACTTTCATGAACATAAATTTTTATGCAAGATACTTTTATCCTTTACTGACAGCATGGATTACAGATTATCGGAGCAAAATAATTCTGTATCAGTGCCGTGAATAGCTTGAAGATGAAGCTCCTTTTGATCAGCAAAATAACAGTGCTTCAGACACTGGTGGTCCCCAGGATAATAAATCCACGTAATCTAGCATACCAAGTGAAGATCTGCTGATCTCTTTATTGGTCATGATGGAACTCAGTGGAGTGAAGGACGCTGCCATGCAGCAGAATTCGAGTACACAATATCATAAAAATTCCTCCTGAACCAGTTAAAGGTAGTGTAACTATGACCTAAGAGAACATGGGACACTTTTACCTCGCAAAGAATGTTATAGGAGATTGCGCACTGTACTAACCTGAAAGGTAGGTGCGTTGCTAGAAATAACCCTATCATGCATTTTTGCAAGTCAACCCCTCATGCATCCAAGGTTGGTGGGTTGGTTGGTTTGGAGAGTAAAGGGACTAAACTACAGGGTCATCAGTTCCTTCTTCCTCATTAGAACAGTCCTCGGATTAAAACCATTCCCCAAAAAAGTCTGGAAAGTACAAAGGGGTAAAAGGAAATGGAAACCACGCTGAAAGTGAAAACTAAAATGCAAGCCAAAATGGGAAAACGTGCACTAAAAGAGAAAAAAAGCCGTAGAAGGCATTCAATGTCAATGTCGTATGACCAGGGCCTCCCCTCGGGTAGACTGTTCGCCGGGTGCAAGTCTTTTGATTTGACGCCACTTCGGCGACTTGCGCGTCGATGGAGATGAAGTGATGATGATTAGGACAACACAACACCCAGTCCCTGAGCGGAGAAAATCTCCGACCCAGCAGGGAATCAAACCCGGGCCCTTAGGGTTGACATTCTGTCACCCTACCACTTTTTTTTTCTTCTCATTTTGTTCAGTATTGTACGTCGTGTTTGGTCTGGGCGGACGTCACAAGACATCCATTCAAGTTGGCCGTTGACTCCTGTACTCAGTTTTTTTTATTACAGAGGGCGAGCAGCCCTCTGACCGAACATGCTGAGCTACCGTGGCGGCAAAATCCTAACCATTACACCACCACAGCACTACACCACTCAGGTACCGGGGGCGGACGTAGAAGGCATTAAAATATTATAGCTAATGGCCTGGGCTGGCTGATCGCAAGAATCAAAAAGGACGAGCCAGTCATTTTGCAGTGCACTAAAATCTCCACCCTAAAAACACAAGGCTAGAGAAACACAGATAGGGGAAAAGACGAACATCAAGGCGAAAAAACAGCTAAGAAAGTGCGAGGAAGAGTTAACATGGTGGGAGGATGGGTAAGTCCTAATCTACCTTTCACCAGATAATAGACTAACTCGCACTCTTTCACGGATCACGTACGCTGACAGGAGAATCTGGTTCCTCATGGACTCGGTATGTCTTGAGAGTGATTAAACGTGAGGTAATAAGTTGTAGAATACTGGAAAGTTTGTAGACAAACAGAAAACCTCGGCCGAGGGATTAAACGTAAACACTCCCGGAAACAACCCCCGCCTTTCCCGAGCTCACCGTCCGCGGCAGTCCCCAGGGGACACCCAACACTGGGGCTACCTCGCTGCAAGCAGGTAGCGGGCACCCAGTTCGCCCCGACCGTAAACCGATCCCTTTGTTTCGGACGCGCGCGGGAGCGCAGCACACGACACTTATCGAGTATTTATAAACACGGGGGCCGCGGCAAGCTGTCCGCAGCCGGCGACTACCGGAGGAAGTGGAGCGGCAAAATAAACTCCACTTTACGACCTCTCCCGACCGACAATATGACGGCCCGCACGCCGAAAGGACCGCCGCACTAAAACCGTGTTGTTTTCGCGAAAGAGAAACCTTTGTGAATCCCTACGCCGCGGCCTCACACGCGTACACACGACTGTCGGCCCCTTGTATACAAGACTCGTTCGGAGCGAGTTGCGCTCTCGGCCGTTATCCCGCACGTCCGCCCACTATTTCCGAATTTTCCACTTTGTTGTTGAGCGGACAGCGTCTTCGGGCGGAACCACTGGTTAGGTGAGAACTTTTAACACTCCAGCAGTGTGTTCTCCTAGAGCTGGCCGCTGAGCTAAACGTCCGCGCACGATGTACAGATCAGCACTGACACCATCTATGGTGTCTTAATAATCAGGTGTATACACCTAGTAATCGGATCGATATGCATCTGACTACATCCAAGTACATTTAAACAAACGCCGATACATACACTGCTCAACAGTACAATCTACACTACTGGCCATTAAAATTGCTACACCATGAAGATGACATGTTACAGACGCGAAATTTAACCGACAGGAAGATGATGCTGTGATATGCAAACGATTAGCTTTTCAGAGCATTCACACAAGGCTGGCGCCGGTGGCGGCACCTACAACGTGCTGAAATGAGGAAAGTTTCCAACCGATTTCTCATACACAAACAGCAGTTGACCGGTGTTGCCTGGTGGAACGTTGCTGTGATGTCTCGTGGAAAGAGGAAAAATGCGTACCATCACGTTTTCGACTTCGATAAAGGTCGGAATGTACGCTATCGCTATTGCGGTTTATCGTATCGCGACATTGCTACTCGCGTTGGTCGAGATCCAATGACAGAATATGGAATCGGTGGGTTCAGAAGGGTAATACGGAACGCCGTGCTGGATCCCAACAGCCTCGTATCAGTAGCAGTCGAGATGACAGGCATCTTATCCGCATGACTGTAACGGATCGTGCAGTCACGTCTCGATCCCTGAGTCAACAGATGGGGACGTTTGCAAGAGAAAGACTATCTGCACGAACAGTTCGACGACGTTTGCAGCAGCATGGACTATCAACTCGGAGACCACGGCTGCGGTTACCCTTGACACTGCATCACAGACAGGAGCGCCTGCGATGGTGTACTCAATGACGAACCTGGGTGCACGAATGGCAAAACGTCATTTTTTCGGATGAGTCCAGGTTCTGTTTACAGCATGATGATGGTCGCATCCGTGTCTGGCGACATCGCGGCGAACGCACATTGGAAGCGTGTATTCGTCATCGCCATACTGGCGTATCACCGGGCGTGGTGGTATGGGGTACCATTGGTTACACGTCTGGGTCACCTCTTGTTCGCATTGACGGCACTTTGAACAGTGGACGTTACATTTCAGATGTGTTACGACCCGTGGCTCTACCCTCCATTCGATTCCTGCGAAACCCTACATTTCAGCAGGATAATGCACGACCGCATGTTGCAGGTCCTTTACGGGCCTATCTGGATACAGAAAATGTTCGACTGCTGCCCTGGCCAGCACATTCTCCAGATCTCTCACCAATTGAAAACGTCTGCTCAATGGTGGGCGAGCAACTGGCTCGTCACAATACGCCAGTCACTACTCTTGATGAAGTGTGGTATCGTGTTGAAGCTGCATGGGCAGCTGTACCTGTACACGCCATCCAAGCTCTATTTGACTCATTGCCCAGACACATCAAGGCCGTTATTACGGCCAGAGGTGGTTGTTCTGGGTACTGATTTCTCAGGTTCTATGCACCCAAATTGCGTGAAAATGTAATCACATGGCAGTTCTAGTATATATATTTGTCCAATGAATACCCGTTTATCATCTGCATTTCTTCTTGGTGTAGCAATTTTAATGGCCAGTAGTGTACTATTACTGTAGAGATATTCTGGTGTGGCTCAACCAATAAGCAACCTCTGGATGCCACTAACGGCCAGTTCCCACCCTTATATATCGGATAAAGGTACTAAATCCTAGATATGTTTACTCTAACAGGGACTGACAATGCGACACTGCCTGAACAGAATAACGTAAGAGCTCGGCAGGCGCAGTTTCGTCATTCTGCAGCGTGACTTACCATACAGTTACCAAATTGTTATACAACTGTGACTTCTCACAGACATCTTACTTAGCCAGAAATAAGTTAAAAATCCGGAATAGCACCAATCGCAAAACGTTTGTTTGTTATTACTTCAGAAAGTCGTGAGATGGGAACGGTAGTCTGACTAAGGTAATGTAAAATGGAAATTTCAAGTAAACTTATTATTTATTAAAGTAATTATTATGGCAAACTCTCAAACAGATTAATACCACATGAACCATCCGCTAGGCATGGGGCAGCCACGTGCTGCCCGATTCCTGAATCGGCAATATACAGGGTGTAAATTTTAGGTTGACAAACCAACGAAAAATAAGCTTCACACGAAAAATCGTGTAGAATCCAAGGTTGATTATTTTCGAGGGGGACATCTGCTGGTGCTAAATTACCCCGTCACCACAGCCCCCTGGGGGTGGGGCGGGAGGCAACTTTAAATTTTTCATATGGAAACCCCATTTTTATTGCAGAATCAGATTCTACGTAAAAAAGCTACGTACATTTTGTCTTAAACAGTTGTTTTGATTCTTGGTAGTTGGCGCTGTAATTCAAGAAAATCCATGTTCCTTTTTTGCGTGGAAAATGGTTACGAATGAAAAATAAATACTTATTTTCTTCGTCAATTTTGATTCGCTAAAACTAAAGCTCTCCCTCTCTCCCCATAGGGTGGGGTTTGAGAGACAGGAATTAGAGTTTTACAAACGTTGACCCAAATATTAATTTTTTCCGCTGATTAATATTTGGGTCGAAGCTTATTATTCGAGTTATTCTGGTTTGTCAACTTAAAATTTAAACCCTGTGTGTATACGTATATATTACATAAACCCACAGAAATATTACCATTTTGTTTGGTGAATGAAACAATGGCTCCAAATTCACAGTCAGTTTAAACATGGGATGCGAATATAATCAAAATGCTGTACATCGGTTCAAAAAAATGGTTCAAATGGCTCTGAGCACTATGGGACTTAACTTCTGAGGTCAACATTCCCCTAGAACTTAGAACTACTTAAACCTAACTAACCTAAGGACATCACACACATCCATGCCTGAGGCAGGATTCGAACCTCCGACCGTAGCGGTCGCGCGGTTCCAGACTGTAGCGCCTAGAACCGCTCGGCCACCCCGGCCGGCTTGTATATCGGTCTCAGTCTAATCGTCACTCTATCTCGTTCGTATGAAAACCTGATTAGTCACACGGCTAACACACCAAACCGTGTGGAAAACAGTATCACGTTTGCCAAGTAACGCTGAGCTAAATAAAAAGAGGAGTGACATGGGCATGTAATTCATTTAAAAAATGTAGCTCACTCTCAATATACGGGGTATTGCTGGTATAAGTGCAGAGATTTCTACTGGTGACTGAGGACGGTGTACTGAAAAACATTACGTCAGTATTTACTTCATTTGCAGGATAATAATTATAGCTATTAGGAGTAGTATGTTTTTAGGTTTGTTACCGCCCTTTTCAACCTCTACTTGAAAAATATGATCGACCAATGCTCATTAGATGACAAAGGAGTAGAAATTGGAGGAAGAAGAGCAGGGTGTTTGAGGTTTGCTGATGACATGGTCCTTCTCGCCACAGGGGAAAAAGAATTACAGGATTAGGTGGACACCATTGAAGCTAACTGAAAAAATTATGGAATGAAATTTAACACAAAACAAAACAAAAGTATTGGCCCTAGGAGGAAATAAAGAAATAAAAATTATGCTGAATGAGAAATATTAGAACAGGTGCAAAATTTTAAGTATCTTGGAAGCAGGATAGACGCCGACTGGAAGTGTACCATAAAAACTGAAACAAGGATAGCAATGGCAAAAGAGGAATTTTACAAGGAAAGGAGAATTTTCTGCAGCGGTCTGGACAGAGAACTCAGGAAGAGACTCATAAAATGCCTTGTGTGGAGTGTTCTTCTGTATGGCGCTGAAACATGGACTTTGGGGAAGAACGACAGAGAAAGGCAGGAGGCTTTTGAGATGTGGACATGGCGGAGGATGGAAAGAATAAGTTGGACGGACAGAGTAAAAAATGAAGAGGTAGTGAGGAGAGTGGGAGAGAAAAGGTAGTTACTAGATGTAATAAAAAGAAGAAAAAGAAATTGGATTGGGCATATATTAAGAAAGAATGACGGGCTGTTAAAAACAGTTTTAGAAGGTTATGTAGAAGTGAAAAGGAAGCGAGGAAGGAAGAGATTCCAGATACTGGATGACATGATGGACGCTACAACATACAGCAGCCTTAAGAAGGAAGCAATGGATCGCAGAACATGGAGAGGCAAAGGACCTACTAATATAGGATAAAACTAATGATAATGAATACCTCCAAGGACATGGGGCAAGAGCAGTCCATTAATGCTTATTTTACCCTGGGCAGCAGTCAAGGTGGTGAAGAGTAGACACATGGATGCAAAACGGTTAGTCTCTAATGACTGGCGTAGTCGACTTAATGGTGCAATCACGGCCATGCAGAAAACATCAGTTCATAAAGTTTGTGACGTGCTTGTGGGAAGACAGTTCGACACAGAGAAAAACAACCAGCACACAGATGTGGGTACATATTGAAATACCACACCTAATAGTTGTGCATTTATATCCGCTCTGTATTATATTGTTGTTGTTGTTGTGGTCTTCAGTCCTGAGACTGGTTTGATCCAGCTCTCCATTCTACTCTATCCTGTGCAAGCTTCTTCATCTCCCAGTATCTACTGCAACCTACATCCTTCTGCATCTGCTTAGTGTATTCATCTCTTGGTCTCTCTCCACGCTGCCCTCCAATGCTAAATTTGTGATCCCTTGATGCCTCAGAACATGTCCTACCAACCGGTCCCTTCTTCTTGTCAAGTTGTGCCACAAACTCCTCCCCAATTCTATTCAATACCTCCTCATTAGTTATCTGATCTACCAATCTAATCTTCAGCATTCTTCCGTAGCACCACATTTCAAAAGCTTCTACTCTCTTCTTGTCTAAACTATTTTTCGTCCATGTTTCACTTCCATACATGGCTACACTCCATACAAATACTTTCAGAAACGACTTCCTGACACTTAAATCTATACTCGATGTTAACAAATTTCTCTTCTTCAGAAACGCTTTCCTTGCCATTGCAAGTCTACATTTTATATCCTCTCTAATTCGACCATCATCAGTTATTTTGCTCCGCAAATAGCAAAACTCCTTTACTACTTTAAGTGTCTCATTTCCTAATCTAATTCCCTCAGCATCACCCGACTTAATTCTGCTACATTCCATTATCCTCGTTTTGCTTTTGTTGATGTTCATCTTATATCCTCCCTTCAAGACACTATCCATTCCGTTCAACTGCTCTTCCAAGTCCTTTGCTGTCTCTGACAGAATTACAATGGCATCAGCGACCTCAAAGTTTTTATTTCTTCTCCGTGGGTTTTTAATACCTACTCCGAATTTTTCTTTTGTTTCCTTTACTGCTTGCTCAATATACAGATTGAATAACATCGGAGATAGGCTACAACCCTGTCTCACTCCCATCCCAACCACTGCTTCCCTTTCATACCCCTCGACTCTTATAACTGCCATCTGGTTTCTGTACAAATTGTAAATAGCCTTTCGCTCCCTATATTTTACCCCTGCCACCTTCAGAATTTGAAAGAGAGTATTCCAGTCAATATTGTCAAAAGCTTTCTCTAAGTCTACAAATGCTAGAAACGTAGGTTTGCCTTTCCTTAATCTTTCTTCTAAGATAAGTCGTAGGGTCAGTATCGCCTCACGTGTTCCAATATTTCTACGGAATCCAAACTGATCTTCCCCGAGAACGGCTTATAGTAGTTTTTCCATTCGTCTGTAAAGAATTCGCGTTAGTATTTTGCAGCTGTGACTTATTAAACCGATAGTTCGGTACTTTTCACATCTGCCAACACCTGCTTTCTTTGGGATTGGAATTATTATATTCTTCTTGATGTCTGAGGGTATTTCGCCTGTCTCACCAGATGGTAGAGTTTTGTAGGACTAGCTCTCCTAAGGCCGTGAGTAGTTCTAATGGAATTTTGTCCACTCCCGAGGTCTTGTTGCGACTCAGGTCTTTAGTACTCTGTCAAACTCTTCACGAAGTATCATATCTCCCATTTCATCTTTATCTACATCCTCTTCCATTCTCATAATATTGTCCTCACGTACATCGCCCTTGTATAGACTCTCTATATACTGCTTCCACCTTTCTCCTTTCCCTTCTTTGCTTAGAACTGGGTTTCCATCTGAGCTCTTGATACTCATACAAGTGGTTCTCTTTTCTCCAAAGGTCTCTGTAATTTTCCTGTAGGCAATATCTATCTTACCCCTAGTGAGATGAGCCTCTAGATCCTTACATTTGTCCTCTAGCCATCCCTGCTTAGCCATTTTGCACTTCCTGTCGATCTCATTTTTGAGACGTTTGTATTCCTTTTTGCCTCCTTCATTTAATGCATTATTATATTTTCTCCTTTCATCAATTAAATTCAATATTTCTTCTGTTACCCAAGAATTTCTACTAGCCCTCGTCTTTTTACCTACTTGATCCTCTGCTGCCTTCACTACTTCATCCCTCAAAGCTACCCATTCTTCTTCTGCTGTATTTCTTTCCCCCATTCGTGACAATTGTTCCCTTATGCTCTCCCTGAAACACTGTACAACCTCTGGTTTAGTCAGTTTATCCAGGTCCCATCTCCTTAAATTCCCACCCTTTTACAGTTTCTTCAGTTTTAATCTACAGTTCATAACAGATTGTGGTCAGAATCCACATCCGCCCCTGGAAATGTCTTACAATATAAAACCTGGTTCCTAAATCTCTGTCTTACCATTATATAATCCATCTGATACCTTCTAGTACCTCCAGGATTCTTCCATGTATACACCCTTCTTTTATGGTTCTTGAACCAAGTGTTAGCTATGATTAAGTTATGCTGTGTGCAAAATTCTACCAGACGGCTTCCTCTTTCATTTCTTAACCCCAATCCATATTCACCTACTATGTTTCCTTCTATCCGTTTTCCTACTCTCGAATTCCAGTCACCCATGACTATTAAATTTTCGTCTCCCTTCACTACCAGAATAATTTCTTTAATCGCATCATACATTTCATCAATTTCTTCATCATCTGCAGAGCTAGTTGGCATATGAACTTGTAATACTGTAGTAGGCGTGGGCATCGTGTCTATCTTGGCCACAATAATGCGTTCACTATGCTGTTTGTAGTAGCTTACCCGTACTCCTATTTTTTATTCATTATTAAACCTACACCTGCATTACCCCTATTTGATTTTGTATTTATAACCCTGTATTCACCTGGCCAAAACTCTTGTTCCTCCTGCCACCGAACTTCACTAATTTCTACTATAGCTAACATTAACCTATCCATTTCCCTATTCAAATTTTCTAACCTACCTGCTCGATTAAGGGATCTGAAATTCCACGCTCCGATCCGTAGAACGCCAGTTTTCTTTCTCCTGATAACGACGTCCACCTGAGTAGTCCCCGTACGGAGATCGGAATGGGGGACTGTTTTACCTCCGGAATATTTTACCGAAGAGGACATCATCATTTAACCATACAGTAAAGCTGCATGCGCTCGGGAAAAATTACGGCTGTAGTTTCCCCTTGCTTTCAGCCGTTCGCAGTACCAGTACAGCAAGGCCGTTTTGGTTAGTGTTACAAGGCCAGATCAGTCAATCATCCCCTGCAACTACTGAAAAGGCTGCTGCCCCTCTTCAGGAACCACATGTTTGTCGGCCCCTCAGCAGATACCCCTCCGCTGTGGTTGCACCTACGGTACGGCCATCTGTATCGTTGAGGCACGCACGCCTTCCCACCAACGGCAAGGTCCATGGTTCATTGGGGGGGGGGGGGAGGAGATATTATAGTGTAGGCAGCCTCAATGTCAATTCCAGTTTATGCACTCCTCCTCTTCAACTGAGTGGCAGCAGAATTATCAGACCACAGCTCGCCTGATACAAACAGCTTTCAAACGATCTCTTCTGGCTCAGTGCTGTCTATCCACACAAGATGACAATAATAGACACTGCATACGCGAAACTCGTGAGCGCCAATTAACTCTCAATAATATGCGCTACATTACATGGTGAAATCGCTTAGAACAACTAACGTCTGTTCACAACATACTGTCTCAGTGCGATTGCCTTTCCTTCTTGCTCTCAAATTCACCTACTCACGTGGCACGTCTACTCCCTAACCGTTCATTGGCCGAGCTACCGACTCCAAAAACTAGAAGTAAAACTTAAGTATTTCCCATGTAGTAGAGATAATTATCAAAATAGATCAATATGTGATCAGTAAATAAAGACAAAGAGCTCTCCCGTAACCAATGCGTAGAGTGTACGATGTAAATGAAGAGTGGATGAGTCAACAGACATCTTTCAACAGCCTCACGGCTTCATCCCATAAGACACCATAGCGAAATTTAAAATTTGTTATAAGACACTGGCGTACACCCGTACTTCATCATACAGCTTAATGCACAGAGCGCGAGCTTGAAAGACAATGTCACGGATTAAATTCCGAACCTCTCCTTAGTGGCTCATGGAGCCTGAATTTTTTGTTCGAAAATTACTTCGAGCAGGTAGAATACCACCTCGCGATGGTACCGTCTTAGACCTCCTAGAAAAATGCACACCGGAACTTTTCGAATCAGTTAACGTAGAGGAGGGTACTATTTATTACAAGGAATGTTAAGGAAGTTGAGAAATTATTTTTGCTTGTTAAGCATAACAGGATAGAAATGGCATGATATCTGAATACTCAACATCAGACACCTAGTTCTGAGTACGAAGATATGGACCACAAATGGATAAAATTCGAAAGCATGTTCCAATACACCTTAGACAAGTACGTTCCCGGCAAGGTGTTAAGGAATGGTAGAAGCCCACCGTGGTTTGATAGCCTTGTTAGAAAGCTGTTACGGAAACAAATACAGCTTTAACACAGACTTATACGAAGTCCAAGCCTAGCTGACGAACAGCAGCAAGAAGCGAAAGTGAGCGTAAGGAGAGCAATGAGAAAAGCATTCGATGAACCCGAAAGCAGAATTTTGGCAACCGGTCTGGCTAAAATCCGTAAGAAGTTTTAGTTTTCTGTAAAGTCAGTAAGCTGATCGAAATTACCTATTCAGCTTCTCAATAACCACAATGTCACCGCACGGAAGATAACAGAAGACTGAAAATTGAATTCGGTCTTCCGAAATTCTTTCACTGCGGAGGAGGAATTCAGTGTTTAACGTCCCGTCGACAACGAGGTCATTAGAGACGGAGCACAAGCTCGAAGTAGGGAGATATGGAGAAGGAAATCGGCCGTGCCCTTTTAAAGGAACCATCCCGGCATTTGCCTGAAGTGATCTAGGGAAATCACGGAAAACCTAAATCAGGATGGCCGGACGCGGGATTGAACCGTCGTCCACCCGAATGCGAGTACAGTGTGCTAACCACTGCGCCACCCCGCTGGGTTTCACTGCGAAACATCGTACGAGTAATAGGGTCCTTCATTTCAGTCATCGCACAAAATGGCAGATGTTGAGATAAGTGATCAAGGAATAGAGAAGTGACTGCAGTCGCTTAACAGCGAAAAGGTACCTTGGCCACATGAGGAACCTGTAAGGTTCTACAGAGATTTTGCGAAAGAACACGCTCTCCCGTTTAACAGTACTTCATTGTAGGTCGCTGAAGCCACGAAGAGTACCCAGCAACTGGGAAAAAAAAACAATCGCAGATCATTCCCATTTTTAAGAAGGGCCATAGGTCGGATGCACATAATTATAGGCCGTTGTCGCTGACACCAATCCGCTATAGAATTATGGAACATATTTTATCCTCACTCTTTATAGAGTTTATGCAGAAAGAAAATCTCCGCTATCAAAAATCAACATGGGTTCCACAAACACAAATCTTGCGAAACTAAGATCACTGTTTACTTATATGTATATGGTGTCCACCATATCCATATAAGTACATAGTTCTGTCAACACCGGCCATGACCTCCTTCTTCTGTGCACACATATTCCCGAAACTCTTACGGGACTTGGAAAGAATGTCTTCCACGAGTAATGAGTGTGTTGCGGTGGGACACTACGAATGTAGTGTGTGGACATACAAGGTGAGAATGTGGGTCTCGCGGGAAGCGTGCAAGGGATAAGTCTCTGCAGTCGCGCTATTCACTTGTGTCCTCGGTGGCTCAGATGGATAGAGCGTCTGCCATGTAAGCAGGAGATCCCGGGTTCGAGTCCCGGTCGGGGCACACATTTTCACCTGTCCCCGTTGATATATATCAACGCCCGTTAGCAGCTGAAGTTATTAATATAATTCTAATTTCAGATGACTGTTAGTCCATAAGTACCAAAGTGTAGTAGACATCGCCACTTAGGTTGACGGCGTGTTCCTTGACTTCAGAAAGGTGTTTGATACAGATTTTCACTGTTATTTACAAATAAAAATTCAAGTTTATCGAGGATCGGGCCAGAGTCTGGAACCAAATAGTCAGTTGTAAATATAATTAAAGGAACACTTCAAGGAAGTGTAATAGGTCCGTTACTGATACATAGTGAGGCAGTTAAGATAGGTCACGCCAAATATATCGAGAATAAATAAATAAATAGAGGTGCGGTTTTCACCAAATCATAGCTGACAATACGACGAATTTCCTAACATTCCCAGGTAATTACTATCATTTATATTCGCCGAATTACGACACCGACTGTTTTTGTCTACTGGAACTACACTACTGGCCATGAAAGTTGGTACACCAAGAAGAAATGCAGATGATAAACGGGTATTCATTGGACAAATATATTATACTAGAACTGACATGTGATTACATTTTCACGCAATTTGGGTCCATAGATCCTGAGAAATCAGTACCCAGAACAACCACCTCTGGCCGTAATAACAGCCTTGATACGCCTGGGCATTGAGTCAAACAAAGCTTGGATGGCGTGTACAGGTACAGCTGCCCATGCAGCTTCAACACGATACCACACTTCATCAAGAGTAGTGACTGGCGTATTGTGACAAGTCAGTTGCTCGGCCACCATTGACCAGACGTTTTCAATTAATGAGAGATTTGGAGAATGTGCTGACCAGGGCAGCAGTCGAACATTTTCTGTATCCATAAAGACCTGTACAGGACCTGCAACATGCGGTCGTGCATTATCCTGCTGAAATGTAGGGTTTCGCAGGGATCGAATGAAGAGTAGAGGCACGGGTCGTAACACATCTAAAATGTAACGTCCACTGTTCAAAGTGCCGTCAATCCGAACAAGAGGTGACCGAGACGTGTAACCAATGACACCCCATATCATCACGCCCGGTGACACGCCAGTATGGCGATGGCGAATACACGCTTCCAATGTGCTTTCACCGCGATGTCGCCAAACACGGATGCGACCATCATCATGCTGTAAACAGAACCTGGATTCATCCGAAAAAATGACGTTATGCCATTCGTGCACCCAGGTTCGTCGTTGAGTATACCATCGCAGGCGCTCCTGTCTGTGATGTAGCGTCAAGGATAACCGCAGCCATGGTCTCCGAGCTGATAGTCCATGCTGCTGCAAACGTCGTCGAACTGTTCGTGCAGATGGTTGTTGTCTTGTAAACGTCCCCATCTGTTGACTCAGGGGTCGAGACGTGGCTGCACGATCCGTTACAGCCATGCGGATAAGATGCCTGTCATCTAGACTGCAAGTGATACGAGATTGTTGGGATCCAGCATGGCGTTCCGTATTACCCTCCTGAACCCACCGATTCCATATTCTACTAACAGTCATTGGATCTCTAACAACGCGAGCAGCAATGCCGCGATACAGTAAACCGCAATCGCGATAGGCTACAATCTGACATTTATCAAAGTCGGAAACGTGATGGTACGCATTTCTCCTTCTTACACGAGGCATCACAACAACGTTTCACCAGGCAATGCCGGTCAACTGCTGTTTGTGTATGAGAAATCGGTTGGAAACTTTCCTCATGTCAGCACGTTGTAGGTGTCGCCACCGGCGCCAACCTTGTGTGAATGCTCTGAAAAGCTAATCATTTCCATATCACAGCATCTTCTTCCTGTTGGTTAAATTTCGCGTCTGTAGCACGTCATCTTCGTCGTGTAGCAGTTTTAATGGCCAGTAGTGTATAAACTTTTCTGTGGCATTTGAACGAAGCTTTGAAGAGAACTTCAACGACGCAACATGTATGAGATTTGATAGAATAATATAAAGATTACAGCTCCGCAAAGCACTGTCCCGCCATCAGGAGAAGAGGTTCCCCCGCAAACGTCTGCCCTATTATACCAGATGTAGGCAAACAGGTATCTCAGGTACGGTTCGTGTGTTTATTATCACGGCTGTCATGCCAAGTGCTCAAATTATTGACTTTGAGCATTGCTACACGGTATAAAGTATTTGTGGAGAAATGACACTGCGCGTTGAAGTTCATCTGGAGTTAGCGATAACACACACTCGTATTTTAAGGGATTTCATGCCTTTGGGACACGTCAGTGTTTCCTAATAGCACTCAAAGTTGATTTTCACCGCAGATAAAAGTATAGAAGTGTTCCGTAAACAAAATTGGGCTTAGATATGCCACATCATTTCGCACTTTTCGTAAGTAATATTCGGAGAATTGGAAGCAATCTTGGAGGTCATTGCCATGGAGCTGTACATGCAGCAAAGTGTGAAGAGGATGAAACACGATGGGACGTTGTGTGCGCAGTTCCCACTCTTGCTTGCGAGACGCCTTTTACTGCTGCTAAAACGTTAGTTTCCTTTCCTTCATCAGTTGGCTTTCTTTTTCCTTGGCGTATTCTATTCTTCTCACTTCCAGTTTCTACAACTTTTCTTAAAATAATGTTTGCAAAGACAGGTCGTGAGTGCTTGGCACATTCTGGATACTCTCCAGCGTACGATCGCACCGCCGCTCTAGTGGTTTGGTGACATTCACCATAAACGATATTCATCTTTTCGACTGTCGTATACATTGTGATTGTATCAATAATTTTACGAGCAAGTTATGTGATTGCTACAACAGCAGAACAGAGATTTATAGGCATCAAGAGCACAGGTAAACACACGAACCGTACCTGAGTTACGTTTTTGCTTGCATTAACTATAACAGGGCAGACGTTTGTGGAATCTCTTCTCCTGACGCCGGGACTGGTTTGCGGCGCTGTTACCTTGACACTATTTGATCAAGTCCCATACATGTTATGTCGTTTAAATACTATTAGAAGCTTCACTGAAATGTCGCAGAAAAAATGTATAGTTCCTTCTTTAAAAAAAAAAAAAAAAAAAAAAAAAAAGCGAAGTCTCTATCGTCGTCCAGCGACTATAAACCGTACAAATTACTTGGGAATGTCAGTAAATGTGCTACATTGTCAGCTGTAACTTAGCGAAAACCTCACCTCGATATTTTTATTCATTCTTGATATTTACTGAAGACCCTAAGATACCGGTACAACTGCTTAAGATTTGGTGTAAGGTCTGACAGAATGCACAACACTTCAGCAGACGTCGCTATGTATGCTGATTACGCACTGGATTCTTCGAACCTGCAGAGCTATATTTTCTTCTTAGTGCTTGAATCAAAACGGGAGCTGCATATGCCAGTTACTGGTACCTTTGTAAATTATTTTCATCGCTCTTGTACCCAGTCCCCGGTTGAGCCTTGCTGATTTAGCTAAAGAATGAATAAATTTCGTGCATATTTCAGTCATGTACTGTGTGTGTCCATTGAACAAAAATTTAGAATGAATAATTATAAAAAACTAAACTCCTCCCGAACAGGTCATGAAGGCCCAACGGTTCCGACCGGCCGCCGTGTCATCCTCAGCCCACAGGTGTCACTGGATGCGAATATGGAGGGGCATGAGGTCAGCACACCGCTCTCCCGGCCGTATGTCAGTTTACGAGACCGGAGCCGCTACTTCTCAATCAAGTAGCTCCTCAGTTTGCCTCACAAGGGCTGAGTGCACCCCGCTTGCCAACACCGACCGAATGGTCACCCATTCAAGTGCTATCCCAGCCCGACCGCGCTTAACTTCGGTGATGTGACGGGACCCGGTGTTACCACTGTGGCAAGGCCGTTGGCACTCAGTAATTATATCCAAGTACTTTAATTGTTCAACTTGTAAAACATTGTTTAAAACGATACTAAATGTTGCTCTGTGTTTACCCCTTCCCCTTTTTATTAGCATTACTTTCGACTTTTGCTCACTAAACGGGAATACGATCGGGTAATCTGGCAGGCCAGCCGAGGTGCCTGAAAGTTTTCCTCAAACAAGGAGCGTACGCACGAAACCGTGTGAACTCGGCTGTTCATCTTGATAGATAGGAGTGTCCACAGCCTACGAGGTGTGTGAGAAATGTAATGAGACTGACAACAGAGCGAGCGATCTGGCAACGGCGTGTTGTCCTACTTGTATAGACAGGTGAGTTCATCCCTTCCACACGCTCAGTCCGAGTGTCACTCTCTACAGCCATCAGTGATTTTTGAAAGCGCCGTCAGTGAAGTTATGTTTTTGTCGTGTGTTACGAAATTGGATCAGCGGAATTTAGAGCAACGTTATGCCATCAAGTTTCGTGTTAAACCTGAGGGACCCGCAAGTGTGACCTTCGAATAGTTGAAACAGGTCTATGGGGAACATTTTTATCAAGAGCACATGTGTTTCGCTGGCACAAACCATTTTTGTAATGCCGAGAATACGTTCATGATGAACCTCGCTCAGGGAGACCAACTTCAAAAACCGACGAAAATGTCGAACCTGTGCATGCTCTTGTGATATCCCGAACGACATTTAACAATGAAGATGACGGGTTCCCGGTTAAACATTTTCACCGTAAATCAAATATCGACTGAAGTTTTGCACGTGCGAAAATGGTGCCGAAAAACCTCAAAACTGAGCAGAAGGGCAATCGAAGAAATGTGTTCGTTGATCATCTTGAGAGGATTGCCAGTCGTCACGAATGGTTCCATCACCAGCAGGAGTCGAATCAGAGTACCTCCGAACCGAGCGCCACTGCACACGGGTGCCTTAGCAGCCTCGGCTATTGAGGCAGGTCTCAGGGTAAAGGCTCCAGGTGACTTAATATTTTGTTCGCTGTTTCAAGTGTACGGTATATAGGGCAGGCACCTGTGATGAATCCTACATTTTTTAGCACAAGCCTGAGACAAAACAGCAAAGTGAAGAGTGCAACACCAAGACATCTCCTCGAAGGACAAAAGCTCGAGTAAGAGAATCAAAGTTCTTAACAATGCTGATATGCTTCTTGACAGTATGGGTATTGTGCATAAAGAATTTGTTCTTCTAGGGCAACCTGCCACCGAGAGTTTTTCAAAGTTGTCCTTCAAAGGCTGGGGAAAAGGATAAATCGAGTGAAACTAAACACTGCAGACAATGACAGTGCCTCATGTCACACGGCCACGTCCATCTCGGAATTTTTGACCTCAAACGGCATTCATGTTGTTCCGCAGCCCTCCCAACTCCCTATTCACCTGATATGAGTCCGTATGAATTTTGTTTCCCCGAAATTGAAAAATGTGTTAAAAGGACGTCATTTTGGGACTCTGAAGAGGGTTAGTAGTAGTAGTAGTAGTAGTAGTAGTAGTAGTAGTAGCTTTATTCATCCGTAGATCTATTTTTACAAGGATATACGACATTCAAAGTATTTACAAGTTTAGACCAATTTAAAATTAGCTAATTCGTACACGCATACATTTGCAGACTTATAGTTAGTTAATAAAAATGCCTTCCGAAATGTCTTCACAAAAGAAGACGAAGTAAATATTCCAGAATTCGAATTAAGAACGACTGCCAACATGAGTAACGTAGAAGTAAATATCCTCGGAGTAGTGAAGCAAAAGCAAGTCTTCTGGTCCAGGCCGTTCACCAATTAGGTTCCTTTCAGAGTATGCTGATGCATTAGCTCCATATTTATCAATCATATATAACCGTTCGCTTGACGAAAGATCCGCACCCAAAGACCGGAAAGTTGCACTGGTCACACCAATATTCAAGAAAGGTAGTAGGAGCAATCCACTAAATTACACGCCCATATCGTTAACGTCGATATGCAGCAGGATTTTGGAACATATATTGTTTTCGAAGATTATGAATTACCTCGAATAAAACGGTCTATTGACACAGTCATCATGGGTTTAGAAAACATCGTTCTTGTGAAATACAACTAGCTCTTTATTCACATGAAGTGTTGAGTGCTATTGACAAGGGATTTCAGATCGATTCTATATTTCTGGATTTCCGGAAGGCTTTTGACACTGTACCACACAAGTGGCTTGTTGCGAAATTGCTTATGGGATATCGTCTCAGTTATGTGACTGGATTTGTGATTTCCTGTCAGAGAGGTCACAGTTCGTAGTAATTGACGGAAACTCATCGAGTAAAACAGAAGTGATTTCTGGCGTTCCACAGGGTAATGTTATAGGCCTTTTGCTGTTTCTTATCTACATAAACGATTTGGGAGACAATCCGAGCAGCCGTCTCAGGTTGTTTGCAGATTACGCTGTCGTTTATCGAATAATAAAGTCATCAGAAGAACAAAACAAATTGCAAAAGAATTTAGAAAAGATATCTGAATGGTGCGAAAATTGGCAGTCGATCCTAAATAACGAAAAGTGTGAGATCATCCACATGAGTGCTAAAAGATATCCGTTAAACTTCGATTACACGATAAATCAGTCAAATCTAAAGGCCGTAAATTGAACCAAATCCCTAGGAATTACGATTACGAAAACTTAAATTGGAAGGAATACATAGAAAATGTTGTGGGGAAGGCTAACCAAAGACTGCGTTATATTGGCAGGACACTTGGAAAATGTAACAGATCAACTAAGGAGACGCATACACTACGCTTATCCGTCCTCTTTTAGAATACTGCTGCGCGGTGTGGGATCCTTACCAGATAGGACTGACTGGAGTACATCGAAAAAGTTCAAAGAAGCGCAGCACGTTTTGTATTATCGCGAAATTTTGGAGACAGTGTCACTGAAATGATACAGGATTTGGGCTGGACATCATTAAAAGAAAGGCGTCTTTCGTTGCGACGGAATCTTCTCACGAAATTCCAATCACCAACTTTCTCCTCGAATGCGAAAATATTTTTTTGACACCGACCTCATAGAGAGAAACGATCACCACGATAAAAGAAGGGAAATCAGAGCTCGTGCCGAAGGATACAGGTGTTTGTTCTTTCCACGTGCTATACGGGATTGGTATAGTAGAAAATTGTGAAGGTGGTTCGACGAACTCTCTACCAGGCAGCTAAATGTGATTTGCAGAGTATCCATGTAGATGTAGAGACAATCGTTAGATTTACTCCTGGTATACTTCTTTTACAACTAACTTATTGTAATGCGATACTGTTCACTCATATCTCACTATCAGACACTACATTCACACATTGTTTCATAACACTTCACTCATTACACACGCGCGCACACACACACACACACACACACACACATACACACACACACTGGTGATCTCTGAGCCATTTTCTGTACCGCAACTTCCCATTTGCTATCCTGAAAAACTGAGTTAGCATCCCTCTATAATGAGCGAGATGTTGAACTCAGAAAGAGGAAGAGGTGTTAGTATTGTGCTATGCATCGCTTCGGGGAAAGTTTTTCTAGAAAAGGAAAAAAGAACGAAAAAAATAGTGTGAAGGTGTTCTGTGAAATGTTGGATGTTTTATAATCATTATTATTATTATTTATTTGTATATCATTTTTTTTACCAAACCCCTACTCTGCTTCATCTAAGTAATCCTTCAATGTAAAGATGTTTTGCATAACAGATACTGTTTAGCTGCCTTTTTAAATAAGTGTATTTTTGCAATTTCTTTAATCTCTTTTGATAATTTACTGTAGAGTTTTAATGCTGTTTTGAGTTTTATGTTTATTTTTTCTTGGTAAATTTAAGTTGAGTCCAGCTCTTGTTCCATGGTCATGGACAGAGCTGTTTGTGCAGTAATTACTAATGTTACATTTGATGCGTACAACTGGCTGGTAAATGTATTCACACGGAGCAGTTGAATTCCCCAGTGTTTTGAACAGATCTTTACAATGAGTTCGACTAGTATTTTTTGTTATTATTCTTTCGGTTCTATTCTGGAGTTTGAAAATTTGTCCATGTTTTGTGCATTTGTTAACCAAAAAAGAATGACATAGCTAAGAATTTAGTGTACATATGAATAGTATGTAACTAAATGACACTGCATGTTACACGCTGAAGACAGGATTCTAAGGACATAACATGCTGATGACATTCTGTTTGCAAGTGCCTTTGTGTGTTCACACCACTTCAACTGAGAATCAGTATTCATTCCTAGAAATTTTGCATTTGTTACACTGTCTATAGAGGTACCATCTACATTTAATTTAACATTGTCATTTTCCCTCTTCAAACTAAAATTTATGTTCAATGTCACTTTATTGGTTATTGACGAATCGTAAACTTCCTTGAGAGTTTCATTCAAATGTATGTGATCGACATGTTAAAGGCCCTACCAGACGAAGCCCCTCAGTTACCAAGACTGGGAACAACGACTTCACCGGTGTACAGCCGCCAAAGGGAACTACTTTCAAGACGACAATATCGTTGTTTGAAAAAAAAATGGGTATTTTGGTAGATAAAAAATTAGACTCATCTTTCTCAGACACGACATACTTATTAAGATACAGAAGAAATGCTAATACTTGGTGAACGAAAATATTGAAATGAACTTCCTGGTCCACGTTCACGGAAACCTGAATGAGCAGGCCAAAGTGATGGCACTGAAAACACCTCTAAATATTAAACACTCCGTCCAGATGGAACTACACACTGCGGCTTAGCTCCATTATTTGAAAGAGAGAGAAAATCGCGACTAGTGCAACCACAATAGACGTCTTCAATCGGCTTCAATCCAGTTTCTGTGTTGTTTGCCCCAGTGCAGACGAGTAACTTTATGTGCCACTGTCAGCCACAGTTTTCTGCGAGGTATCCGACACAGAATGTTCTTCGTATGCAAAAAATGGCTCTGAGTACTATGGGACTTAACTACTGTGGTCATCAGTCCCCTAGAACTTAGAACTACTTAAACCTAACTAACCTAAGGACATCACACACATCCATGCCCGAGGCAGGATTCGAGCCTGCGACCGTAGCAGTCGCGCGGTTCCGGACTGCGCGCCTAGAACCGCTAGACCACCGCGGCCGGCTCTTCGTATGCAGTTCCGTGCGCAGTTTTCTTTCGCGATGAACCTGCATCCACTGACATTAGCAATTCCTGTCTGGTTTAAAACCGATTGTCATTCACAAGGCGTGACAATCATTACCGGGTCCACAGCTCGTGGTCGTGCGGTAGCGTTCTCGCTTCCCGCGCCCGGGTTCCCGGGTTCGATTCCCGGCGGGGTCTGGGATTTTCTCTGCCTCGTGATGACTGGGTGTTGTGTGATGTCCTTACGTTAGTTAGGTTTAAGTAGTTCTAAGTTCTAGGGGACTGATGACCATAGCTGTTAAGTCCCATAGTGCTCAGAGCCATTTTTGAATCATTTCCGGTCTCCGTCAGTAAGAGTCCTTTTACGACACATGCTGTTATGCGGGGTTGTGTGCGGTACACAGTTCCTGTTAGACACGTTCGACAGTCAGCGTTGATGCATCAACAAACCGTGCAAATTCACTCACGGTATGCCTGTGGGCTCCTCGAAAGACGATTACTTCTTTCTGCTATTCTGTCACATCAACACGTCGAGCCGTCTCTCACATGATTCGTGGATACCAGTTCTGCACTGCTACATAGTTATCAGAGTACCCTCTGAGGGTAGTAACTGATAATTTTGAGCTAACAAGGGAACCTCCCCATCGCACCCCCCTCAGATTTAGTTATAAGTTGGCACAGTGGATAGGCCTTGAAAAACTGAACACATATCAAACGAGAAAACAGGAAAAAGTTGTATGGAACTATGAAAAAATAAGCAAAATATACGAACTGAGGAGTCCATGCACAAGATATGGAATATAAAGGTTAGTGTAAACTCTTGAGCGCAGTGGTCCCGTGGTAGCGTGAGTAGTTGCGGAACGGGAGTACCTTGGTTCAAGTCTTCCCTCGAGAGAAAAGTTTAACTTTTTATTTTCAGTTTATGTGACAAACTCTTATGTTTTCATCACTTTTTTGGGAGTGATTAGTACATCCACAAGAAAACCTAAATCGGGCAAGGTAGAACAATCTTTGTACCCATTCGCCAAGTGTACAAGTTAGGTGGGTCGAGAACATACTCCTGTCATGTGACGCACATGCCGTCACCAGTTTCATATAGAATATATCAGACGTGTTTTCCTGTGGAGGAATCGGTTGACCTTGCGATCAAATGTTTTCGGTTCCCATTGGAGAGGCACGTCCTTTCGTCTACTAATCGCACGGTTTTGCGGTGCGGTCGCAAAACACAGACACTAAACTTATTACAGTGAACAGAGACGTCAATGAACGAACGGACAGATCATAACTTAGCGAAAATAAAGAAGTAAACTTTTCACCCGAAGGAACACTTGAAACAAGGACTTCTCGCTCCGCAGTCGCTCACGCTAAACACGGGACCACAGCGCTCCTGAACCCACGTTCTCCTGTATGTTGCATATGTTACGCATGAACTACTCAGTTTGTATATTTTTCTAAACTTTTTCATAGTTCCACACAACTCCTTCCTGTTTTCTCGATTGACCTGTGTTCAGTTTTTCAAGGCCTATCCACTGTGCCAGCTTATAACTAAATCTGAGGGGGCTGCGATGGGGAGGTTCCCTTGTAAGAACTTACGGTGACACAGAAGAACGAGATTGAAGCTGAGAGTTTGTGGACTTAGATGATACGCTTAACCAGTGGTGGTCACCTTCCAAGTACATCTACATCTACGTATATACTCCGCTAGCCACCAAGCGGTGTGTGGCGGAGGGTACTATTCGCGCCAAAGTCATGTTTCCCCCCTCTGTTCCACTCGCGGATCACGCGAGGGGAAAACGACTCTCTGAACGCCTCGGTACGAGCTCTTATTTCGCTTATCTTTGAATGGTGATCATTGCGCGATGTGAAAGTTGGTGGTAATAATATATGCTCCACATCCTCGGCTAAGATCGGATTTTGGAATTTAGTGAGCAGCCCCTCCCGTTTAGCGCGTCGTCTGTCTGAAAGTGTGTCCCACTTCAAACTTTCTACGAGAACTGTAACGCTCTCGCGATGGCTAAATGTACCAGTCACGAATCTTGCTGCTCTTCTTTGGACCTTCTCAATCTCTTGAATCAGACCCAACTGGCAAGAGCAATACTCTACGACTGTACGAACTGACGTATTGTAAGCTATTTCCTTTGTTGCATCGCTACAGGATTCCACCTATAAACCGCAATCTAGAGTTCGCCTTACCCGTCACTTGTGTAATCTGACCGTTCCATTTGAGATCATTTCGAATAGTCACACCCACATACTTGACGGACGTTACCGCTTCCAGAGACTGACCATTTATTTTGTACTCGTACATTAATGGGGATTTTCGCCTTGTTATACGCAGTAGGTTACACTTACTAATATTGGGAGATAACTGCCAGTCATTATACTACACACTTATGTTCTGCAAAGCCTCATTAATTTGCTCACAACTTTCGTGTGATACTATTTTCGTGTAGACTACAACTTCATTGGCAAACTAATGCTGCTGTCAATACCATCAACCAGATCGTTTATGCGAATCGTAAGAAGCAGCGGACCTATTACGCTGCCCTGGGCCACACCTGATGTTATGCTTGTTCCTGTTGAAGACTCCCCATTCAGGACGACATACTGCTCTCTGTCTGTTAGAAAACTTTCTATCCAGCCTCATATGTCATAGAATAGGCCGTAAGAGTGCGGAACTGAGTCTAACGCCTTTCGAAAGTCGAGATATATGGCATCCACCTGGGAGCCGGTATCTAGAACCTGTTGTATATCATGCACAAAGACGGCCATCTGTGTCTCGCATGACCGCTGTTTCCTAAAACCGTACTGGTTTCTGCAGATGAGCTTCTCGGAGTCTAGAAAAGTCATTATGTCTGAACACAAAATATGTCAGTGTGCGCTCGTGTGTGTGTGTGTGTGTGTGTGTGTGTTTTGCCGACCTGGGGTCTTAGAGGGACCATTTGCTCTTGTTTTATTCACGCACTTGTTAATGTTTCACTCCCACTTCATCACGCCACAGGAGAGCGGAAAAAAGGAGGGCTCAAAAAGCGTAAGTAACACTTGCTGCTACGGATCACGTTCAGATTTCGTTGAATGGCTTTGAATGGTCCGTAGTGGTTCCAGCCTGTATACGAGAGCAAAAATTACGGTCGCGCTGCACTTCAAAGGGCGTGTGATCTCGTTCAATGTAAATGTAGCCCAAAAATGTCTTTAGAAATGGACAGAAACGTCAGCAGTCTCGAAGATCGTCAACACCATCATCTTGTTGCTGGTCGCAATGCAAATTAACGTTTTCGACCGCTAAATACGTGGTAATCAACGCCCCTGGAAAAGGGGTGGTTTCATTAAGCCCTTTACGTCACCCTCTTTGGCCTTTTCGAGTGTACTATGAGCGGCGGCGTGCCTGAAATGTTTTCGTCGGCCGCACATAAAGAAACCCCGTGATTTTAAGATTGGGTGTTTCTGTTCTGACCTCCATCACAGAGACGTCAAAAGAGGGGGTGAAATGTGGGTAAGAGGGGCTGCGATGACCTTCTCAAAATGTGACATGTCCACAGCGCCGTTGGTCAGATTTTTGGTGAAATTTGGCGCCAGTGTGACATCATTCACCCACCTTACAGATCACATGAACTTCCGAGCTGTGGCATCTAGTTTTTTTCATTTTTTACGTCGCAAGCGCACCCTTTAGCATCTCTACAGAGATAGATGGTACGCACCTTTGAGCAAAATTTCAAACTTATGGTTCCAATGAGAGGCAATTACGGGGTTTCCAAAAAGCGATCCTTTAATTTTGATGCGCAGTGTATATGTTCGGCAGATATGAAGTTGCTTTGCCACGACCATTCAATGGTCCTGTATCGAGGCAAACTTCGGTGGGTTCAGAATATCGAGAATAATACGTATTTTAATAGAAATTCGCGTATGAAGTTTTCCTTCTTGTCAAATTTTCATGCAGACGCTCTGTGATTGCGGTCATAGACTTTGTAGTTTTGCCTCTTGTATGAATCCGTGTCTGAAAATATTATTAAACAAATAATTAAGTACCCCCTTCTTTGCTAGAACTTGACGATACAGTTGCTGAGAGATTGCTACGTATGCGTGATACATCAGGGAAAAGTCTCAGGTTTACAACAGCACGTAGAAGCTACTCTCGAAACGCTTGACGTCTTCACCAGATAGAGTACAATTGTCTCTTTTCTCAATATACTGTATATAGAATACAGCAGTACATCGGAATTTACATGAAACCTTATCTGAAGAAAAGATCTGTTCCCGATTGATTCCGCATGATATGACCGCAGCTGAGAAACTGACTAGTATCAATTGGTGTAAAGAAACTTCGATGGATGACACGCAAAATCCGTATCCAACACCATCACACGAGATGAAAATTGGATACGTAGTATTCGTACAAGCAGCAAACTAAGCAGCACTCAGTTGTATGAATGTCCCAGGATGACATAAAACCAATGAAAATGGTTCGTTTACGAAGTACTTCCAAGAAAATGATTGCTGATTTCTTTTGTTACGCTGGACAGGTCATGACCACTACCTGAGAGGCTCGTAGAACAGTTAGTACTGAATGGTTGACAATTTCTTTTACACAAACCATTGATAAAATCACAAGAAACAACCGGAAACGTCGCATCGTTCTTTATCATGACAATGCTAGCCTAGCTGTTGCACCGCAAACAATTTATTATTTGATGGACGAAAACACTGCACAAATGTCTCACTGCCCTTATTCACCTGATGTAAATAATAAGATTATAACTATATACGTAAATTACTAGAGGATGGTGAGACATTTCACCAATATGAATACTAGAAGTTCGAATAGAAAGAGGGGAAAAATTCCTGTAAGAAACACACTACACAGAGAGAATTATCAAATTATTTAATATAGTTCTTCTACACAATGAATTTGCACAATTATGAATGAGATTGAGAAGAGTCAATTTCATATATTTGTTACCGTAGACAAGACCAATTCGTTTTGTTTTTCTTATCTCGACAGTGCGAATGCAACGCCCCTTGTAACATTTGTGAAAAATATTTTATTTATATAATTTTTATTCTATTGATAATATGCTTTCTGGCACAAATTGGTGACATCAGAAGACAGGGAGTTGTGATTTTCATTGTTTTAATAAGCAGGTGAATCCATCCGAAACTGTTACGGAGTGCTAACATCAGAATGGGGAAAATGTTTGCAGAACTGGTTCGAAATCATGAAAATTTTTTGGAAATTTATGGTAAGTTCCTGTGGCACCAAAATGCTAAGGTCATCGGTCCCCAGGCTTACACACTGTTTAATCTAAGTTGAACTAACTAACGCTAAGGACAACACATACACTCAAGCTTGAGGGAGGACTCGAACCTCCGACGGGGGTAACCGCGCGAACCGTGGGAAGGCCCCTAGACCGCACGGCTACCGCGCGCGGCTCAAGAAAAATTGCATACATTTTAAAGAAGAGTATAATATCTGATCAAAAGTATCCGAACACCTATTAATGGACGTTAGTAAGGGGTGTTTTTATCCTTTGTCCTTATGACGGTTTGAGCTCTGCTAGGGTCACTTTCAGTGAGGTGTGTGAAGGTCTGAGGAGGAATCGCAGCCAATTCATACTCAAGAGCCGTGACCAGAGGAGTGACGTTGGACGCTGGGTCTGGAGCGACGCTGACGTTCTCTCCCATCCCAGAGGTGTTCAGCTGCGCTCAGTTCGGGCCTCAGCATCGGCCAAATCCATTTGAGGAATGCCTTTGTCGACAAACCATTGCCTCACAGATACTACTTTGACATGCTGAAACAATGCTCTCCGAACTGTTCCTCTACTGCATGCAATACACAATACTGTAAAATGTGCTCGTATCCGCACTTAGCTTTTTGTTCATCATAATAAGGGGACCACGAAAAACACCAGCACACCTGCACTTCACTGTTGGCACTAAATATAATGCCAGGTAACGCTGTCCAGGCTTTCGTCAAACCCAAACCCTTCCACTGGACTCTCACTGCCCGATTCATCACTTCCAGTCACTTGTTTCCAGTCACCCACTGTCCAGTGTCTTTACACCACCGCAACTGTCGCTTTTTATCGCTTGGCCTTAACTACAGAAATGTAAGGTATATGGAGCTGCTGAGACCACTGTAACCCATGCCTTTTGACTCGGTAAGCACAGTCATTGTAGAAACTGGAGTGCAGGTAGCACTTTGGAGCTCACAAGTGATTCCTTCTGCTAATTCCAGGCTGTTTTTACAACCACCGTCTGCAATTCTCGACGGTCCCTGTCTGTCAGTATTTGAGACCTGGTTGATGTTAATTTAACTGTGATTGTTCCTTCACTTTCTCACTTCGGAATCAAATCGCCAACAGTCGACTTGGGCAACGCTAGAAGTGATGAAATGTCGCTGATGGATCTGTTGCTCAGGTTCGAAGTCAATGAACTCTCCTAACCGACCCAGTCAGCTGCTACTCTACTGACAACGCAAGACTCCCGCCACCTTTTTATACCAGCGGGTCCGCCTCTCGTGAGATCTATTGGTCAGTTCTGCTCTGCATAGGTGTGCCCGGATACTTTCGATCAGATAGTGTATTTTGAAAAATAAAACCATTGAAATGTTCTTGCAGATTAAAACTGTGTTGCCGGACCGAGACTCTAACTCGGGACCTTTGCCTTTCGCGGCAAATGCTCTACCAACGGAGCTACCCCCGTAACGACCTGTCCTCATAGCTTCAGTTCTGCCAGCACCTCGTCTCCTAGTTTCCAAACTTCACAGAGGCTTCTCTGCGAACCTTGCAGAACTAGTACTCCTAGAAGAAATGATACTGCGGAGATGTTGCTTAGCCATAGCCTGGGGGATGTTTCCAGAATGGAATTTTTACTCTGCAGCGGAGAGTGTGCTGATATGAAAGTTCCTGGCAGATTAAAACTGTGTGCCGGATTGAAACTCGGGGCAAAGATCTCGAGTTCGAGTCTCGGTCTGGCACACAGCGCAGGAAGTTTCGTATGAGCGTACACTCCGGTGCAGAGTGAAAATTTCATTCTGAAACAAAACTGTTTTTTTACACAAAGAAGAAAGTTAACTGGCTCACCTTGCAGAAGGTCTCTGGCAATGGCGTTCTGCTGGAGCGAGCGCAGGTGCTTCTGGTAGAGCCGCTTCTGGGCCAGCAGCGCCTCGGCTGACTGCAGGCGAGACCTCACGTCCGGGCTGTCCTCGCTCGACTGCTGTCTGCAACGCACCGCAGAGTCCAGTTCCTTATTTGTCGAGCGCAGGTTTCTGGCTGTTCAAATAAACTGACGGGAATGGAGAGAGTTACACAGCGAACACTTTGGAAAAACTGGAAATTTGTGGTAAGGACTATGGGACCAAACTGCTGAGGTCATCGGTCCCTAGGCTTACGCACTAGTTAATCTAATTTAAACTTATGCTAAGGACAACATACACACACCCATGCGCGAGGGAGGACTCGAACCTCCGACGGGGGAGCCGCGCGAACCGTGACAAGATGCCTCAGACCACACGCACCAACACTTTAATCGAACGCTACCAAACTACAGCTTTTTCTTGCCTGTGGGATACGTTAGTTAAAATTGCATCCTTAAGAGATATTTTCTTTCAGTCTAGATAAAAGCCATTCCTACGGATGAAGGCCGGCCTGAGTGCCCGAGCGGTTCTAGGCGCTACAGTCTGGAACCGCGCGACCGCTGCGGTCGCAGGTTTGAATCGTGCCTCGGGCATGGATGTGTGTGATGTCCTTAGGTTAGTTAGGTGTAAGTAGTTCTCATTTCTAGGGGACTGATGACCTCAGAAGTTAAGTCCCATAGTGCTCAGAGCCATTTGAACCATTTTGAACCTACAGATGAAGAATGGTGTGAGTAGACGACGGCTTTTGGATCTGCCTAACGTTGCTGGTACTTTTCAGGTGGCAATTGTAAGACAGAATGCCCAGAAGATGTGGAAGTGCAGATTATAACCATTTTTCGGAGTTTGAGAAAGTGAATCGCGGGTATGGTGGCCGTAGAAGCATCATACGGACATATCGCACAGATAGTTGGGTGTACTGGAATTACTGGAGAACCAGTCGTGATGAGATCAGGTTAAGACGACAATGTAGGGAAAGTCCCTTCCAAAAGGGCTGGATTACGACATGTTAGGGTAGTTCAGTTGGCTCTGAGCAATAGACAGACGGCAACAACTGATATCCGTACAGTCGCCCCCCGGTAGGTCAGCGTATTCGGTCGGAGGGTTTAGCTACCCTCTGTAATAAAAAAACTGAGTGAACGGATCAAGAACAACCTGAACGAATGTCATCGGACGTCCGCCGCGAACAAAAAATAATAATAATAATAATAAAAGAGTGGTCAGCGTGATTTTCTCCGCTCAGGGACTGGGTGTTGTGTTGTCCTAATCATCATCATTTCATCCCCATCGACGCGCAAGTCGCCGAAGTGGCGTCAAATCGAAAGGCTTGCACTAGGCGAGCGGTCCACCCGACGGGAGCCCCTCGTCACACGCCATTATTTATTATTATTACCACTAATTGACTGGAGCATATCACTGAAAGCTCAGGAGAGATCTGGAGTTGCCAAGCGTCGTTTACCCTGGCATCACACCACTGACGACAGAGACTCGAGTGATGCAGAGCCAAGAGTCAACTGGAACATTTGATGGGATTCTTCGGTGTTCAGCAAAAGGCCTCGCTTCTGTTCACGGCGGTCAGAGCAGCGCCAGCGCGTCTGAAGACGACATGGTGGAACGTCACAGGAAGCAGCGTTTCTCGAGACAATTACCTTTCCAAATCTTGGAATCAGGGTGTGGGAAACCACTGGATATGACAACAACACTGATGTGGTAACTGTTGAAGGGAGGCTGAATGGTCACCAACATTTGGCGAGAATGGTAAACCCTGTTGGCTTGCCCTTTTTGACTAGGGTACCAAATGGCATTACTGCTGCACAATAATGCAAGACCATACACTTCAGTTCATCCCACAAACAATTTGAGGAGCGTACGAAACTTTGGCAAACCTACCTCGTCGTATGATTTGTCACCTACATAACACGTCTGGGATCTGGTATCGGACACTGTTTCAGATTCCCCACACAGCCTGAGAATTGATATAGAGTAAAGGGCAGAGACACTCGGGCTTCATAGCACGGCCGCAGCTAGCTCCGGTAGACGGTGCAGCAATGGGCATGTCGCGTGGGCCTGTCCGCTGCTACAACGGTGGCCGCGTAAGATGGCAGGGCCTCTGGCCCTCCGACACATGATAGTAGACCCGCTACGCCAGTCCATCTGGCACTATTGTGTTTGATTCTGCATATACGCAAATTGCCTTTAATATGCGATGGACATACTTTGCTGTGCAAATCAGTGACCGGATGCTCTGTACCGACGTGTAAGTGAAATTATTTGCATAGGTGCGGCACGTATTTGAGTACGTCACGGTACCACCACGCTCTTGTGTGTGAGCAGACTACCGAGACGTGGGGAGTGGAGAAATAGGAAGTACCCCACAACAAACCAAAATTCTGGACCGAACACAGTAGATGCTAAGTCGGCTATCTCATAATTTCGCACTTCTTCCTCTCAGGCTGTAAATTCTTACGAGTGCAGTTCCACTCGTAACTACAGAACGCAGCATGTCATTCTCAATGGAGAGAAGTCTTCCGAAGTAAGAGTGATTTCAGGTGTGCCACAGGAGAGTGTCGTAGGACCGTTGCTATTCACAATGTACATAAATGACCTTGTGGATGTCATCGGAAGTTCGCTGAGGCTTTTTGCGGATGATGCTGCGGTGTATCGAGAGGATGTAACAATGGAAAATTGTACTGAAATGCAGGAGGATCTGCAGCGAATTGACGCATGGTGCAGGGAATGGCAATTGACTCTCGATGTAGACAAGTGTAATGTGCTGCGAATACATAGAAAGATAGATCCCTTAGCATTTAGCTACAAAATAGTAGGTCAGCAACTGGAAGCAGTTAATTCCATAAATTATCTGGGAGTACGCATTAGAAGTGATTTAAAATGGAATGATCATATAAAGTTGATCGTCGGTAAAGCAGATGTCAGACTGAGATTCATTGGAAGAATCCTAAGGAAATGCAATCCGAAAACAAAGGAAGTAGGTTACAGTACGCTTGGTCGCCCACTGCTTGAATACAGCTCGGCAGTGTGGGGTCCGTACCAGATAGGGTTGATAGAGAAGATCCAACGGAGAGCAGCGCGCTTCGTTACAAGATCATTTAGTAATCGCGAAAGCGTTACGGAGATGATAGATAAACTCCAGTGGAAGACTCTGCAGGAGAGACGCTCAGTAGCTCGGTACGGGCTTTTGTTGAAGTTTCGAGAACATACCTTCACCGAGGAGTCAAGCAGTATATTGCTCCCTCCTACGTATATCTCGCGAAGAGACCATGAGGATAAAATCAGAGAGATTAGAGCCCACACAGAAGCATACCGACAATCCTTCTTTCCACGAACAATACGAGAGTGGAATAGAAGGGAGAACCGATGGAGGTACTCAAGGTACCCTCCGCCACACACCGTCAGGTGCCTTGCGGAGTATGGATGTAGATGTAGATATGTAGCAGCGGAATCAATCCGGAGCAACTACTTACATGCGCTGACAAATTTAGGGATAGAGCTTACGGACAAGGGAACCTCCCCATTGCACCTCCCTCAGATTTAGTGGTAAGCTGGTCCAGTGCATAGCCCGTGAAAAACTGAACACACATTAAGCATGCAAACAGGAAGAAGGTGTACTGAACTATGAAAAAAAAAAGCAAAGTAGAAACAGTGAACGGTCCAAGCTTAAGAAGTGCAAGGTCGAGGAAAGTTCAAGACCCGTGGCGTAGTGGTTAAGCGGACACAGCGCTGGACTGCGAAGAGGGCGAGCCGGGGTCTTTCACCCTTCATGGCACTTCTTTTTATTATTTTGTTTCGCAACTTTATAAACTGTCCGTCCGGTCATTGGAATGTTTGTTCTTTTTCTGTAGTCTCGTAGTTGTCATACTAAACACTGGTTATGGAGTATAAGTCATGTGCTGAGAATACATTAACGTCGCAAGTAAATGTGATGAATAGCGAGAGCAGGCGAAATACAACATAGACGTCTCACAGAAATGAAAACAACAAATAAACGGATGTGAGCTATGTTACAACAAAGGAATTTAAGCGTCGAAACTTCCAAAACGGAACGCAACTCGAAAAACGTTGAAAACATATATTTTGACAGAGCAAAAAGAAACTGAGTGACTGTGAAACTTGCGTTCATTTGTTGAAGTTTATGTGACAAACTATTATGTTTTCATCATTTCCTTGGGAGTCATCGCATGCACATTCATACGAACACCTATATCGGGTAAGGATGCATATCACACGCACTCACCAGACGTAGAAATTAGGTCCTATCATATGACACAGGTAATGTTGCTAATGCCGTGTGTGACACACCAGACGTCTTTTACGAGGATTCGGTTGACTTGTCGCCGTGTCATCAAAAGTTTGCGGTTGCCATTCGAAAGCCACTTCCCTTCGGCTGCCAATAGAGTAGTTGTGCAGAATCAAATTACAGCTCCATTCGTTACACCTCGCTGTTGGAAACGGACGTAACACCACGACACGGACGCAAATCTGAATACAGCGAACAGCGAGAGAGAGAAAAAAAAATTGTCACGGAGTTTTGGACACGGATCGTCGAACGCGGCAGTCCAACACTAACCAGTTACCCACGACGCCTCTATTGTTTCAAGCTGCTCTGTACTATACTTCTTGTTCTTGGACCGCTCACGGTTTCTATTTTCCTTTTTTCCCCCCACAGTTCCGCACTTCTCCCATGAACCTTTCACCTTGCCGTTGGTGGGGAGGCTTGCGTGCCTCAGCGATACAGATGGCCGTATCGTAGGTGCAACCACAACGGAGGGGTATCTGTTGAGAGGCCAGACAAACATGTGGTTCCTGAAGAGGGGCAGCAGCCTTTTCAGTAGTTCCAGGGGCAACAGTCTGGATGATTGACTGATCTGGCCTTGTAACATTAACCAAAACGGCCTTGCTGTGCTGGTACTACGAACGGCTGAAAGCAAGGGGAAACTACAGCCGTAATTTTTCCCGAGGACATGCAGCTCTACTGTATGATTAAATGATGATTGCGTCCTCTTGGGTAAACTATTCCGGAGGTAAAATAGTCCCCCGTTCGGATCTCCGGGCGGGGACTACTCAAGAGGACGTCGTTATCAGGAGAAAGGAAACTGGCATTCTACGGATCGGAGCGTGGAATATCAGATCCCTTAATCGGGCAGGTAGGTTAGAAAATTTAAAAAGGGAAATGGATAGGTTAAAGTTAGATATAGTGGGAATTAGTGAAGTTCGGTGGCAGGAGGAACAAGACTTTTGTTCAGGTGATTACAGGGTTATAAATACAAAATCAGATAGGGGTAATGCAGAAGGTTTAATAATGAATAAAAAAATAGGAGTGCGGGTTAGCTACTACAAACAACATAGTGAACGCATTATTGTGGCCAAGATAGACACAAAGCCCATGCCTACTACAGTAGTACAAGTTTATATGCCAACTAGCTCTGCAGATGATGAAGAAATTGATGAAATGTATGATGAGATAAAAGAAATTATTCAGGTAGTGAAGGGAGACGAAAATTTAATAGTCATGGGTGACTGGAATTCGTCAGTAGGAAAAGGGAGAGAAGGAAACATAGTAGGTGAACATGGATTGGGGGGAAGGAATGAAAGAGGAAGCCGCCTTGTAGAATTTTGCACAGAGCACAACTTAATCATAGCTAACACTTGGTTCAAGAATCATAAAAGAAGGTTGTATACCTGGAAGAATCCTGGAGATACTAAAAGGTATCAGATAGATTATATAATGGTAAGACAGAGATTTAGGAACCAGGTTTTAAATTGTAAGACATTTCCAGGGGCAAATGTGGATTCTGACCACAATCTATTGGTTATGAACTGCAGATTGAAACTGAAGAAACTGCAAAAAGGTGGGAATTTAAGGAGATGGGACCTGGATAAATTGAAAGAACCAGAGGTTGTAGAGAATTTCAGGGAGAGCATAAGGGAACAATTGACAGGAATGGGGGAAAGAAGTACAGTAGAAGAAGAATGGGTAGCTCTGAGGGATGAAGTAGTGAAGGCAGCAGAGGATCAAGTAGGTAAAAAGACGAGTGCTAATAGAAATCCTTGGGTAACAGAAGAAATATTGAATTTAATTGATGAAAGGAGAAAATATAAAAGTGCAGTAAATGAAGCAGCCAAAAAGGAATACAAACGTCTCAAAAATGAGATCGACAGGAAGTGCAAAATGGCTAAGCAGGGATGGCTAGAGGACAAATGTAAGGATGTAGAGGCTTGTCTCACTAGGGGTAAGATAGATATTGCCTATAGGAAAATTAAAGAGACCTTTGGAGAGAAGAGAACCACTTGTATGAATATCAAGAGCTCAGATGGCAACCCAGTTCTAAGCAAAGAAGGGAAGGCAGAAAGGTGGAAGGAGTATATAGAGGGTTTATACAAGGGCGATGTACTTGAAGGCAATATTATGGAAATGGAAGAGGATGTAGATGAAGATGAAATGGGAGATAAGATACTGCGTGAAGAGTTTGACAGAGCACTGAAAGACCTGAGTCGAAACAAGGCCCCGGGAGTAGACAACATTCCGTTAGAACTACTGATGGCCTTGGGAGAGCCAGTCATGACAAAACTCTACCATCTGGTGAGCAAGATGTATGAGACAGGCGAAATACCCTCAGACTTCAAGAAGAATATAATAATTCCAATCCCAAAGAAAGCAGGTGTTGACAGATGTGAAGATTACCGAACTATCAGTTTAATAAGTCACAGCTGCAAAATACTAACGCGAATTCTTTACAGACGAATGGAAAAACTAGTAGAAGCGGACCTCGGGGAAGATCAGTTTGGATTCCGTAGAAATGTTGGAATACGTGAGGCAATACTAACCTTACGACTTATCTTAGAAGAAAGATTAAGGCAAGGCATACCTACGTTTCTAGCATTTGTAAACTTAGAGAAAGCTTTTACAACGTTAACTGGAATACAGGGAGCGAAAGGCTATTTACAATTTGTACAGAAACCAGATGGCAGTTATAACAGTCGAGGGGCATGAAAGGGAAGCAGTGGTTGGGAAGGGAGTGAGGCAGGGTTGTAGCCTCTCCCCGATGTTATTCAATCTGTATATTGAGCAAGCAGTAAAGGAAACAAAAGAAAAATTCGGAGTAGGTATTAAAATTCATGGAGAAGAAGTAAAAACTTTGAGGTTCGCCGATGACATTGTAATTCTGTCAGAGACAGCAAAGGACTTGGAAGAGCAGTTGAACGGAATGCACAGTGTCTTGAAAGGAGGGTATAATATGAACATCAACAAAAACAAAACGAGGATATTGGAATGTAGTCGAATTAAGTCGGGTGATGCTGAGGGAATTAGATTACGAAATGAGACACTTAAAGCAGTAAAGGAGTTTTGCTATTTGGGGAGCAAAATAACTGATGACGGTCGAAATAGAGAGGATATAAAATGTAGACTGGCAATGGAAAGGAAAGCGTTTCTGAAGAAGAGAAATTTGTTAACATCGAGTATAGATTTAAGTGTCAGGAAGTCATTTCTGAAAGTATTTGTATGGAGTGTAGCCATGTATGGAAGTGAAACATGGACGATAACCAGTTTGGACAAGAAGAGAATAGAAGCCTTCGAAATGTGGTGCTACAGAAGAATGCTGAAGATAAGGTGGGTAGATCACGTAACTAATGAGGAGGTATTGAATAGGATTGGGGAGAAGAGAAGTTTGTGGCACAACCTGACTAGAAGAAGCGATCGGTTGGTAGGAGATGTTTTGAGGCATCGAGGGATCACAAATTTAGCATTGGAGAGCAGCGTGGAGGGTAAAAATCGTAGAGGGAGACCAAGAGATCAATACACCAAGCAGATTCAGAAGGATGTAGGTTGCAGTAGGTACTGGGAGATGAAGAAGCTTGCACAGGATAGAGTAGCATGGAGAGCTGCATCGAACCAGTCTCAGGACTGAAGACCACAACAACAACAACAACAGTTCCGTACAGCTTCTTCCAGTTTTCATGCTTGATCTGTATTCAATTTTCGACGGTCTCCACTGGGCCCTCTTACCACTAAATCTGATGGGAAGGGGGTGGGGGGTGCGATGGCGAGTTTCCATTGGGAGGAACAACGATAACAACGAAAGGAAAAGAACACCAGCACACAACCCAACGGACCCTGTCAATGGCGCGTCATCACGAGGTGCAAAGCCTCATCGTGGATCTCTGTGGCCTTAATAATCAGCGTGATGACAACGCTAGAGGGATATAATGTCTCTTACCATCGCTTTCTTTTAGCTCTCAATATGTATTAAGATAAATGTACTCACAATCCCGTGGAAGTCATACTGTTTCTTTCGTCTCATATCATTACTGAGGAATTAATCTCGACAGTGGTATCTGAAAATTTGTTTTCTTGGGTGGGTGATGTTCACAGGAGTTGCACTCACAAATTACATTGGTGAGAGACTGGATATGCCTGGACAGCGCGCTAACTCAAAAAAGGTCAGGTTACGTAACAGTTTTTTTTGTCTCAAACATCATACTTATACATACCCTTCTTTCTTTTCTAGTGTTATCACAATGCACGCTAGTTTTATTGATTTCTTTATCTCACGTCTTAGCTCATAATTGTAATTTGGAGGAGTACAAGGTGGGGGGGGGGGGGGGGTAGTCTTATGTATCAGTTTAACATTAGCAATAATCAGATGTCTTAAAATACTCAGTATCAGGGGTACCCCACACAAACAATTCGCTTTAGTTGCGTCACATACGACTAAGTATCCTTAAGATAAACGATAAGAATTTTCTTTGCTACATTTCATGCTATGTTTGAATATTCCTTTGTACTTGTCAAGTAAACACATTACTATTATCAAAATATATTTCGATATCAATTTCGGGTCGCATTCCAAGTATGAAGAACATTACTAAGTTTTATAATCATTAATATTATTTTCTTAAGTGATTCAGCTGTAAGTAGGCTGTTTAGGTTCTTATATTGGTAACGCCACGTAGCGCTCTGAATGAAAACCACTGGCTGTGCTGTGTGCAGTCTGTGGCTAGTTTGCATTGTTGTCTGCCATTGTAGTGTTGGGCAGCTGGATGTTAACAGCGCGTAGCGTTGCGCAGTTGGAGGCGAGCCGCCAGCATTGGTGGATGTGGGGAAGTGAGATGGCGGATTTTTGAGAATGGATAATCTGGAGGTGTGTCCATCAGAAACAGTACATTTGTAAGAATGGATGTCATGAACTGCTATATATATTATGACTATTAAGGTAAATACATTGTTCTCTGTTAAAATCTTTCATTGCTAACTGTGCCTATCAGTAGTTAGATTACTGAAAGTCAGATTGCGTTGTGCTAAAAAAAATATTGTGTGTCAGTTTAAGCACAGTCACGTATAATTTTTCTAAGGGGACGTTTCATACAGCTAACGATGATTGCTACTGATAACACTTAATGTTATGTTATGTTATGTTAGCCGGGGACCTAGAAACGATAGAGAGGCTCCATCCCCGCTGCAGCCGCAGTGGCCCGCAACCCCACGACGACTACCGCAGTCCACTTCAACCCTCCACCGCCCCACACCGAACCCAGGGTTATTGTGCGGTTCTTTCGGCCCCCGGTGGGACTCCCCCCCCCAGGGAGCGTCTCACACCAGACGAGTGTAACCCCTATGTTTGTGTGGTAGAGTAATAGTGGTGTACGCGTACGTGGAGAACTTGTTTGCGCAGCAATCGCCGACATAGTGTAGCTGAGGCGGAATAAGGGGAACCAGCCCGCATTCGCCGAGGCAGATGGAAAACCGCCTAAAAGCCATCCACAGACTGGCCGGCTCACCGGACCTCGACACAAATCCGCCGGGCGGATTCGTGCCGGGGACCAGGCGCTCTTTCCCGCCCGGAAAGCCGTGCGTTAGACCGCACGGCCAACCAGGTGGGCGATAACACTTTAGGTAAACATTTCGTAAGGGTTGTGGTCAGTGGTTAGGCGAATTTGCGTCCTAGGATTGTGCAGGCGACAACCGAGATGGAGAGGCAGAACCATTTGCGGACGCGCACCGTGAGTGGCACAGGATGGGGGGGGGGGGGAGAGGGGGGGTCGTTGTTGCACCGGACGTGGGGGGCGCTGGCCTCCGCCTGGCAGCAGGGAGAGGCGAGCTGGAAGCTGGAGTGGGCGCTTTCCTGGGTGGCGCACAGACGAGCGGGCAAAGGACGGGGGGATTCCCGCTGTAGGCGGTCGAGTCACTCTCGCTGTCGATGAGATGGCGTGTGCCACAGCCGCGGGCGGTCTGTTGCCCAACACGGGGCCCACCAGACAGCCGGGCGCCGCGTCGCATCGTGGCAGAAGGACCGCGCCGACGCCCAGGGTCACACGTCTTCTGGTGGGACGAAGCCGAGAGAAGCTGCAGGGCCGCCTACAACGTGCTGACTGCAGGGCCGCCCGTAGGCACGCTAGCCCGGGGATCGCCAAACTACGGCCCGCGGGCCGAAACCGGCCCGCGTTAGCTGGCCGGACATCCCCGGTATCCGGCCCCCCAAATACACTCCTGGAAATTGAAATAAGAACACCGTGAATTCATTGTCCCAGGAAGGGGAAACTTTATTGACACATTCCTGGGGTCAGATACATCACATGATCACACTGACAGAACCACAGGCACATAGACACAGGCAACAGAGCATGCACAATGTCGGCACTAGTACAGTGTATATCCACCTTTCGCAGCAATGCAGGCTGCTATTCTCCCACGGAGACGATCGTAGAGATGCTGGATGTAGTCCTGTGGAACGGCTTGCCATGCCATTTCCACCTGGCGCCTCAGTTGGACCAGCGTTCGTGCTGGACGTGCAGACCGCGTGAGACGACGCTTCATCCAGTCCCAAACATGCTCAATGGGGGACAGATCCGGAGATCTTGCTGGCCAGGGTAGTTTACTTACACCTTCTAGAGCACGTTGGGTGGCACGGGATACATGCGGACGTGCATTGTCCTGTTGGAACAGCAAGTTCCCTTGCCGGTCTAGGAATGGTAGAACGATGGGTTCGATGACGGTTTGGATGTACCGTGCACTATTCAGTGTCCCCTCGACGATCACCAGTGGTGTACGGCCAGTGTAGGAGATCGCTCCCCACACCATGATGCCGGGTGTTGGCCCTGTGTGCCTCGGTCGTCTGCAGTCCTGATTGTGGCGCTCACCTGCACGGCGCCAAACACGCATACGACCATCATTGGCACCAAGGCAGAAGCGACTCTCATCGCTGAAGACGACACGTCTCCATTCGTCCCTCCATTCACGCCTGTCGCGACACCACTGGAGGCGGGCTGCACGATGTTGGGGCGTGAGCGGAAGACGGCCTAACGGTGTGCGGGACCGTAGCCCAGCTTCATGGAGACGGTTGCGAATGGTCCTCGCCGATACCCCAGGAGCAACAGTGTCCCTAATTTGCTGGGAAGTGGCGGTGCGGTCCCCTACGGCACTGCGTAGGATCCTACGGTCTTGGCGTGCATCCATGCGTCGCTGCGGTCCGGTCCCAGGTCGACGGGCACGTGCACCTTCCGCCGACCACTGGCGACAACATCGATGTACTGTGGAGACCTCACGCCCCACGTGTTGAGCAATTCGGCGGTACGTCCAGCCGGCCTCCCGCATGCCCGCTATACGCCCTCGCTCAAAGTCCGTCAACTGCACATACGGTTCACGTCCACGCTGTCGCGGCATGCTACCAGTGTTAAAGACTGCGATGGAGCTCCGTATGCCACGGCAAACTGGCTGACACTGACGGCGGCGGTGCACAAATGCTGCGCAGCTAGCGCCATTCGACGGCCAACACCGCGGTTCCTGGTGTGTCCGCTGTGCCGTGCGTGTGATCATTGCTTGTACAGCCCTCTCGCAGTGTCCGGAGCAAGTATGGTGGGTCTGACACACCGGTGTCAATGTGTTCTTTTTTCCATTTCCAGGAGTGTATTTGAGGTGGTGCCTATACTGCCAACAACTGAGTTTCGAGGCCTATCGCTACTAATACATCGCGACATTCTCGGAGCTCTATCTTTACAAAGAGGTAGGTCATGGTTAAACTTGTGGCTATCCACAATAAACAGACAGACCATTCTACGTGCGATAGTGAAAAAAAAAAAAAACTGTTTGTAACCTCCCCCTCACTTATCGACCTTAATGACAGTGAAAAATTAAACCACGTGTACCTAATGCAAATTTGGGAAAAGCAAATCGTCACCGAAGTTAATCTGTCGGTAAAGAGGGAGGAAAGGGTTACATCTAAATGAAAGGAAAAATGCAAATGAAACTGGTGGAAATTAATTTTGAAAAGGGATAAAGTTAATACAGATAGTTAATTTGCGGCCGTTACGTCAACAATTAACTAGCGGTAATTGGATATTTGAGATTTGGGGGAAATTACAGTCGCCAGTCCTAAGGACAATTACCATAGTAACTGAAAAAGAAAGGTTATTACACATATAATTAGCACTAGAAGCGTGGCACTGAAGGTTGACACGTATAGTGTGAAAACTGAAAGTTTGTCAGAAGTAATAAATTTCGCTACACTCTGACTTAATTTAGCTAAAGAATTAATAAAACCGTAAAATTGAAAGTTAATTTAGTGACTGAGATTAACAGTGAACTTTGTTTCTGAAGCATATCGAAATTCAGTAAAATACAGTTAGTCTTGGGCTACCTCAACAATCATTTCAAAAGCTACTTGAATATACGCAATTTAGAAATAAGAGATTTAACTTCGAACTTGAATTAAATGATTCTGAACAATTTACAATAGTAAAATTTAGTATGTACCAAGCTGAGCTGGAGTCACAGGTAAGCTAAAATATGCAAACAAAAACTCGCACTCTTAATTTGTGCTTGCGTAATCTAAATATTGTAGCAGATATGAATACCTTAAGTGAACTTTGAAATTAAAGCAGTGAAATCGAATGCTTTTACTTTAACGCTGGCGTTTGAATTTCAACGACACTCGAGTTCATTCCGGAAAAGGAAGGGACCCTGCTTGGTAATGCAATTGGGACAATGAGCAACAAATGTTCATGCTAAGTTGCTGTAATTATAGTTACGAAAAAGGAACAGTTTGAAAAGCTGAGGTCTGCCATACAGTTCTAAAACTTTACGTGCTTCCAGTCTTCCTTGTTGGTTGATTGAAGGTTTGAAACCGTTGATCAAGGAGGTGGCGACAGTAACTCATTGTCGGCCGTCGCTGTTGCAGAAGCTGGGTGTTGGCGCGCCTTCTTCTCGACACGGTCACCAGGCGAAAGGGGCTCTTGATGTGCGCCAGCTAATGCTTCCCGTCCGCGACACCGTGTCAGAAACTATCATAGCAAGTCGAGCGCAATTACATGCTCCCCAACCCCGAAAGCGCGGCAACTCGGGGGAGCGTCACACAACACACCTGCTCCACTGCACCACCCCAGCCAGACTCCTCTGCTCTGCCCGCGCTCCACGCGACAGAGTTAACACTACCAAAGATCCTAATCACTTTGGTTCTCCACACGACCTATCGATGTATTCGTTCGATAGCATAGTTTTCCCTAGGCCAGACCCAGTGTATAAATACAAATATTATTCACAAAACAAACCAACATAAATGCATAAATATATGTATATACAAACAGTAAAACAATTACAATGTATAAAGAGACAGAAATGTCATATCTTCAGGTGACAAAATAAGTAAATATCTGTAGTACAATAGATGGAAATAGAAGGATATGCATTTCCGGCGTTACATGTTAACAGACTAGTTGGGCGAAAACATTTTAAGTAAAAAACTTCTTTCGTAACACACAGCAAAAACACGACTTCAGTGATGGCGCTCTCAAAAATCACTTGATAACTGCACGGAGCTGAAACTCGGAGTGAGCATTTGGAAGGGATGAACGCACCTGAATACACAAGTAGAACAACACAGCGTTGCCAGGTCGCTCGCAGTGTTGTCAGTCTCATTACTTTTCTGAAACACCTCGTATGCCTCAGGAGTCCTTCTAAGTAAGGACTTGTCTACTTCAGGACACGCAGAACCGTTGATGGATTGCATACTAAAACAATCATCGTCCAGCCTGGATCACAAGTTACCAGCAGGTGAGTGTCACGCATACGTCATGGCGCAGGTTTGCCACCCAAGCACTGATGGAGTTGTATGATACAAGCAGTCACCCATCGTTCTGTTAGTACAAGCCGTGTGTATTACACAGTACCAGGATGGGCCTGAAGGTAGTACTAAGTAATCGGCTTCAGTATCTGTGCCATGCACTGATCGATGGGCAGCGTATAAGAAGAAGGAAAGGAAGATTAGCATCTAACATCCCATTGATGATGAGATCATTAGAAATGGAATCTTGGATAGAACAAGGATCCGGTACGAACTGGCCATGCTCTCTCCAAAAGAACTGTCACAGCATTCGTCTTCAGTAATTTAGGGAAACCTCCAAATCCTGTCTGGACAAGCAGAGGAGGATTTTTATTCTGCTCATTCTACATGTGATCACAGTAACTTAACCAATTTGCCACTTTATCAGAGATGTAAGTGCTGTAGTAATTTTAATCTAACGATAATCTATAGCACAGAACCAGGGTACGTGTCAATATGAGGGTGCATAACATATGAAATGAGCATACATGCACTGCCAGACCTGAATTCGGCAATGATGGTGCTGTAAACTAAAGCATGAGTCTTTGGAAAAGATGTGGCCTTACCACGCATACAGATGTACATGCACTACAACAGCAAACAGGTTTCGTAAACGGTCATTGTTAGCTGTAGTAATGGGCAACTGGAAGATATTCTGCTGCTTCAGAAGCTGACGAGTCAAGCATGCTGACCCAGACGAATATATGGAAAAGTGAGTTGAGTTGGCAGTTATTTCTGTTATTGGCAGGCACACTAGACGGCTATTTCATTTGTGCTCCGAAGCTATTTGAGTAATTTGCACCAACACTGACTTCATAAATAGTAAATATAGCGCAACGACACAGGCTCTCACTATCTACATCAACAAGATCCATGCTGTACCTGTCGGCAATAGTACCGAAGTTCTCAGACGCGAGTGGCTCGAAGACTTCTCAGGTACTAGAATCTAGTACGTTGTCCTGGAAGCCAGGTGTTTGTTAGAGAGAAGGGTACTGCCAGGAGTGCCCTAGGGAAGTAAAACCACTCTTGTTACCTGTACGTACAACGATCTGAATTATAGGATGAGCATCAGTCTGTGAATGTTTGTGATAACACTGTATTATACGGGAAAGTATCGTAGTTGAGTTTCTGTAGGACACAGGATGACTTGAACTGGATTTCTATTTGTTGCGATGAATGGAAGCTTGCCATAAATGTAGAAAAATGTGAGTTAACGGAGAGGAGCAGGAAAAACAGTCCTGCTATTTCGAATGCATTATTAGCGGTGTGCTGCTTGACAGCCGTGTCGATTAAATCCCTAGCCGCAGCGTTACAGAGTGGTGTGAAATGGAACGAGCACGTTAGTCAGTTGCAGGAAAGGGGAGTGGTCGGCTTCTGTTTATTCATCTGTGAAAGAGACCACGTACAGAACACTTGTGCAATCCATTCTTGTATACTGCTCGAGGGTTTGGAATCTCCATCAGGTCGGACTACAGGAAGACGTCGAACCGATTCAGAGGCGTCCTGCTAGATTTGCTACTGGTAGGTTCAATCGACATGCGAATAATACGTAAATATTCCATTAACTCAAATGGCGATTCCTGGTGAGAAGGCGACGCTGATTTCGTGGAACACTGTTGGGAAAGTTTGGAGAACCACCATTTGTGACTTCAGAACTATTCTACTACCCTGCCTCCCCCCTCCCCCGAACATTCCGAGTAAGGATCGTAAAACCAAGATAAGAGAAATTAGGGCTCATACGGAGGCAGATGGACGGTTATTTCTACCAAGTTGTTGTCCAGGAAGACGAATGCCTCACCAATATGCTGCCGATATGGCTGCACTATCGGTCGGAGGATGGCATTCACGTATCGTACAGCCATTACGGCGCCTTCCATGACCACCAGCGGCGTACGTCGGCCCCACATAACGCCACCCCAAAACAGCAGGGAACCTCCACCTTGCTGCACTCGATGGACAGTGCGTCAAGGCGTTCAGCCTGACCGGGTAGCCTCCAAACATGTCTCCGACGGTTGTCTGGTTGAAGGCATTGCGACACTCATCGGTGAAGAGAATATGATGCCAATCCAGAGCGGTCCAGAGCCCTTCATGGCATAAAGTAATAATGCGGACGCGATCGAACCGCGGCATTGAACGTCTAGGCACGGTTGAACTACAGACAACACGAGCCGTGTACCTCCTTCCTGGTGGAATGGCTGGAACTTATCGGCTGTCGGACCCCCTCCGTCTAATAGGCGCTGGTTGTTTACATCTTTGGGCACGTTTAGTGACATCTCTGAACGATCAAAGGGGCCGTGTCTGTGATACAATTATGACAAGCTTCACAGTCAACGTCTATCTTCAGGAGTTCTGGGAACTGGGGTGATGCAAAAACTTTTTTGATGTGTGTAAAAACAATAGGTTTCTTGGTCATTCATTTTACGTGATTGTAAACTGTCATATTGTAATACTACTCAGCTTTATTTCAATAACATTCAGGAAAGTGGTTAAAACTTGGTTTCATTCATTTCTTTCGTAACCATAATAACCTTCCGGTCACGAAAAAAATGAATGAAACCAAGTTTTAATCCCTCTCCCCCCCCCCCCCCTTGAACCACGGACCTTGCCGTTGGTGGGGAGGCTTGCGTGCCTCAGCGATACAGATAGCCGTACCGTAGGTGCAACCACAACGGAGGGGTATCTGTTGAGAGGCCAGACAAACGTGTGGTTCCTGAAGAGGGACAGCAGCCTTTCCAGTAGTTGCAGGGGCAACAGTCTGGGTGATTGACTGATCTGGCCTTGTAACACTAACCAAAACGGCCTTGCTGTGCTGGTACTGCGAACGGTTGAAAGCAAGGGGAAACTACAGTCGTAATTTTTCCCGAGGACATGCAGCTTTACTGTATGATTAAATGATGATGTCGTCCTCTTGGGTAAAATATTCCGGAGGTAAAATAGTCCCCCATTCGGATCTCCGGGCGCGGACTACTCAAGAGGACGTCGTTATCAGGAGAAAGAAAACTGGCGTTCTACGGATCGGAGCGTGGAATATCAGATCCCTTAGTCGAGCAGGTAGGTTAGAAAATTTAAAAAGGGAAATGGATAGGTTAAAATTAGATATAGTGGGAATTAGTGAAGTTCGGTGGCAGGAGGAACAAGACTTTTGGTCAGGCGAATACAGGGTTATAAATACAAAGTCAAATAGGGGTAATGCAGGAGTAGGTTTAATAATGAATAAAAAAATAGGAATGCGGGTAAGCTACTACAAACAGCATAGTGAACGCTACTACAAACAGCATAGTGAACGCATTATTGTGGCCAAGATAGACACGAAGCCCATGCCTACTACAGTAGTACAAGTTTATATGCCAACTAGTTCTGCTGATGACGAAGAAATTGAAGAAATGTATGATGAAATAAAAGAAATTATTCAGGTAGTGAAGGGAGTCGAAAATTTAATAGTCATGGGTGACTGGAATTCGGTAGTAAGAAAAGGGAAAGAAGGAAACGTAGTTGGTGAATATAGATTGGGGGTAAGAAATGAAAGAGGAAGCCGTCTGGTAGAATTTTGCGCAGAGCACAACTTAATCATAGCTAACACTTGGTTCAAGAATCATAAAAGAAGGTTGTATACATGGAAGAAGCCTGGATATACCGACAGGTTCCAGATAGATTATGTAATGGTAAGACAGAGGTTTACGAACCAAGTTTTAAATTGTAAGACATTTTCAGGGGCAGACGTGGACTCTGACCACAATCTATTGGTTATGAACTGTAGGTTACAACTGAAGAAACTGTAAAAAGAGGGGAATTTAAGGAATTGGGACCTTGATAAACTGACTAAACAAGAGGTTGTACAGAGTTTCAGGGAGAGCATAAGGGAAAAATTGACAGGAATGGGGGAAAGAAATACAGTAGAAGATGAATGGGTAGCTTTGAGGGATGAAGTAGTGAAGGCAGCAGAGGATCAAGTAGGTAAAAAGACGAGGCGTAGTAGAAATCCTGGGGTAACAGAAGAAATATTGAATTTAATTGATGAAAGGAGAAAATATAAAAATGCAGTAAATGAAGCAGACAAAAAGGAATACAAACGTCTCAAAAATGAGATCGACAGGAAGTGCAAAATGGCTAAGCAGGGATGGCTAGAGGTTAAATGTAAGGATGTAGAGGCTTATCTCACTAGGGGTAAGATAGATACTGCCTACAGAAAATTAAAGAGACCTTTGGAGAGAACAGAACCACTTGTATGAATATCAAGAGCTCAGATGGCAACCCAGTTCTAAGCAAAGAAGGGAAGGCAGAAAGGTGGAAGGAGTATATAGTGGGTTTATACAAGGGCGATGTACTTGAGGACAATATTATGGAAATGGAAGAGGATGTAGATGAAGACGAAATGGGAGATAAGATACTGCGTGAAGAGTTTGACAGAGCACTGAAAGACCTGAGTCGAAACAAAGCTACTGATGGCCTCGGGAGAGCCAGTCACGACAAAACTCTACCATCTGGTGAGCAAGATGTATGAGGCAGGCGAAATACCCTCAGACTTCAAGAAGAATATAATAATTCCATTCCCAAAGAAAGCAGGTGTTGACAGATGTGAAAATTACCGAACTATCATTTTAATGAGTCACAGCTGCAAAATACTAACGCGCATTTTACAGACGAATGCAAAAACTAATAGAAGCCGACCTCGGGGAAGACCAGTTTGGATTCCGTAGAAATATTGGAACACGTGAGGCAATACTGACCGTACGACTTCTCTTAGAAGCTAGATTAAGGAAAGGCAAACCTACGTTTCTAGCATTTGTAGACTTAGAGAAAGCTTTTGACAATGTTGACTGGAATAGTCTCTTTCAGATTCTGAAGGTGGTAGGGGTAAAGTACAGGGTGCGAAAAGCTATTTACAATTTGTACAGAAACCAGATGACAGTTATAAGAGTTGAGGGACATGAAAGGGAAGCAGTGGTTGGAAAGGGAGTGAGACAGGTTTGTAGCCTGTCCCCGATGTTATTCAATCTGTATATTGAGCAAGCAGTGAAGGAAACAAAAGAAAATTCGGAGTAGGTATTAAAATCCATGGAGAAGAAATAAAAACTTTGAGGTTCGCCGATGACATTCTAATTCTGTCAGAGACAGCAAAGGACTTGGAAGAGCAGTTGAACGGAATGGATAGAGTCTAGCAAGGAGGATATAAGATGAACATCAACAAAAGCAAAACGAGGATAATGGAATGTAGTCGAATGAAGTCGGGAGATGCTGAAGGTATTAGATTAGGAAATGAGACACTTAAAGTAGTAAAGGAGATTTGCTATTTGGGGAGCAAAATAACTGATGATAGTCGAAGTAGAGATGATAAAAAATTTAGACTGGCAATGGCAAGGAAAGCGTTTCTGAAGAAGAGAAATTTGTTAACATCGAGTATAGATTTAAATGTCAGGAAGTCGTTTCTGAAAGTATTTGTATGGAGTGTAGCCATGTATGGAAGTGAAACATGGACGATAAATAGTTTAGACAAGAAGAGAATAGAAGCTTTCGAAATGTGGTGCTACAGAAGAATGCTGAAGATTAGATAGGTAGATCACATAACTAATGAGGAGGTATTGAATAGGATTGGGGAGAAGAGAAGTTTGTGGCACAACTTGACTAGAAGAAGGGATCGATTGGTAGGACATGTTCTTAGGTATCAAGGGATCACCAATTTAGGATTGGAGGGCAGCGTTGAGGGTAAAGATCGTAGAGGGAGACCAAGAGGTGAATGCACCAAGCAGATTCAGAAGGATGTAGGTTGCAGAAGGTACTGGGAGATGAAGAAGCTTGCACAGGATAGAGTAGCATGGAGAGCTGCATCAAACCAGTCTCAGGACTGAAGAGCACAACAACAACAATAACCTTGCGAACCTATTAACTTTGGACACAGTCATTTTTGCAAACAGTAGTAAGTAGAATTATTGAGAAGAGTTGAACAATTTTGGTTTCTTTTCATTTGCTTTTAATGTCACTTTTTCCTTATTCATGTAGTCTGCAAGTGTTTACCTAATTTGCATGTTTTGTTGTTCTGCTTTTAACCTCATAGGAGTTGTTGTGCACTGCCGATTTATTTTACGCTCTATGCATCAATCGCCATTGCATCAGTAGACAGCAACATGTCATGAGTTGTCCAGTTTCTTTAGGAGAATACACTCCTGGAAATTGAAATAAGAACACCGTGAATTCATTGTCCCAGGAAGGGGAAACTTTATTGACACATTCCTGGGGTCAGATACATCACATGATCACACTGACAGAACCACAGGCACATAGACACAGGCAACAGAGCATGCACAATGTCGGCACTAGTACAGTGTATATCCACCTTTCGCAGCAATGCAGGCTGCTATTCTCCCATGGAGACGATCGTAGAGATGCTGGATGTAGTCCTGTGGAACGGCTTGCATGCCATTTCCACCTGGCGCCTCAGTTGGACCAGCGTTCGTGCTGGACGTGCAGACCGCGTGAGACGACGCTTCATCCAGTCCCAAACATGCTTAATGGGGGACAGACCCGGAGATCTTGCTGGCCAGGGTAGTTGACTTACACCTTCTAGAGCACGTTGGGTGGCACGGGATACATGCGGACGTGCATTGTCCTGTTGGAACAGCAAGTTCCCTTGCCGGTCTAGGAATGGTAGAACGATGGGTTCGATGACGGTTTGGATGTACCGTGCACTATTCAGTGTCCCCTCGACGATCACCAGTGGTGTACGGCCAGTGTAGGAGATCGCTCCTCACACCATGATGCCGGGTGTTGGCCCTGTGTGCCTCGGTCGTATGCAGTCCTGATTGTGGCGCTCACCTGCACGGCGCCAAACACGCATACGACCATCATTGGCATCAAGGCAGAAGCGACTCTCATCGCTGAAGACGACACGTCTCCATTCGTCCCTCCATTCACGCCTGTCGCGACACCACTGGAGGCGGGCTGCACGATGTTGGGGCGTGAGCGGAAGACGGCCTAACGGTGTGCGGCACCGTAGCCCAGCTTCATGGAGACGGTTGCGAATGGTCCTCGCCGATACCCCAGGAGCAACAGTGTCCCTAATTTGCTGGGAAGTGGCGGTGCGGTCCCCTACGGCACTGCGTAGGATCCTACGGTCTTGGCGTGCATCCGTGCGTCGCTGCGGTCCAGTCCCAGGTCGACGGGCACGTGCACCTTCCGCCGACCACTGGCGACAACATCGATGTACTGTGGAGACCTCACGCCTCACGTGTTGAGCAATTCGGCGGTACGTCCACCCGGCCTCCCGCATGCCCACTATACGCCCTCGCTCAAAGTCCGTCAACTGCACATACGGTTCACGTCCACGCTGTCGCGGCATGCTACCAGTGTTAAAGACTGCGATGGAGCTCCGTATGCCACGGCAAACTGGCTGACACTGACGGCGGCGGTGCACAAATGCTGCGCAGCTAGCGCCATTCGACGGCCAACACCGCGGTTCCTGGTGTGTCCGCTGTGCCGTGCGTGTGATCATTGCTTGTACAGCCCTCTCGCAGTGTCCGGAGCAAGTATGGTGGGTCTGACACACCGGTGTCAATGTGTTCTTTTTTCCATTTCCAGGAGTGTATTTTACCAGTGGTTATATGTTCGATTTGGGCTAATAGGTGATAATCCGTATTGTTATAGTTTTTGGGTAATTACTTGCGTGTGTGAATGCAATGTTCAGTCTAACTAAAAAAGGTAGAGTATTCCTGGTTCCAATTAAAATTTGCGGATGAGATAGTTGAACACGGTCGGGGCTATCTCAGTCGATGTTTGAGGAGGTGCTGTTACATTTCGTGATGCCCTCTGATCCGTTATCGCCACACCTTCAACATTATTTATTATCTCATTCAGTGTTGTGATAACAGCATTGAATGAGACAACAGAGCAAGCGGGAGGGCTTTCATTCCGAAAGAACAACTAGGAAAGGAAAAGTTAGAATACAATTTTTTATCTTCACTGCCTGATGATAGGTTATATGATGTTATTTCAATGGTTACAAAATCGAGTCAAATTTACACAGAACTTGGCAGTATGAGCTCTGTTATGTCCCCTTAAGCCTGGATGCATGCGCTACCCAAGTGGGAAGGATGTCTAGAAGCCACTGTATCCTCTTCTGGGGCATGATCGACCCTAACTGTTGTAACAAGTCCTTGAAACCCTAGATACTGGCATTGGGATGTAGTTTACATCCAAGCTACCCCCCCACATGTTCTTGATGGCCAGAGGAGTACCATACCAGCACACAGACTGTTAAGAGACATTTTATTGTTAAAAAATTTCAGCACGATCCTACCGTATGAGAGGTAACACATGAAGTCGCAGGGTATCCGTGACTTATTGCTGTGCTGTCACTGTTCACTCAATCACAACGATCGATGGTCTGAAGTCTAGCCGGCCGCTGCGGCCGAGCGGTTCTAGGCGCTTCAGTCCGGAACCGCGCTGTTGCTATTGTCACAGATTCGAATCCTGCCTCGGGCATGGATGTGTGTGATGCCTTAGGTTAGTTAGGTTTAAGTAGTTCTAAGTTCTAGGGGACTGTTAGTGATAATCTAGCTCACTTAGAGTTTTCTTTGGATCCTGTTTTACGTTACCTTCTCTAATTTTGAGCTCAGGCTGTAAGAGGTCCATGCCTAAGGAATTTATTGCTAGCGCGCTCGAGCAGATGTAATTTCGATGGATTGCTCACGCTCTGCCTGCGAAATTTACCAGTTTAAATTCACAGTCAATTATTGAAAGGTTGTAAGTGAGCCACAATTTTATTGAGAGATTAGTCACATTGTATTATTGGTAGGTTACGGAATTTTCTGTTGGGAGGTTACAATGCCATGCGTGTCTGTACAGTATGCCTGCGTTTACCTATCACGATTCACCACATTTCGGTTGTGTCGTAGCATGCTTTACTGTTTAATCCGTTCACATACACCACTGTGCTAATTTCTCCCAGTCGAATACCGCATTGTACGGTTTCCAACCTGCTGCACTAGCACTCGGAGCGAGGTGGCGGAGTGGTAGGACATCAGACTCACATTCGGGAAGGCCAACGGCTTCTATACGCGACCGGTCATCATGACTTAGGTTTTCTGTGGTTTCCCTAAATGTCCTTAGGCAAATGCCAGGATGGTTCCTTTGATAGGGTACGTTCGATATCTTTCCCCATCCTTCCTCGATACGAGCTTTTGTTCCGTCTTGATAACCCTGTTGTCGTAAGATCGTTAAACTCTAATCTTCCTTCCTCTTACACTAGCCGGCTGTGGTGGCTGAGCGGTTCTAGGCGCTTCAGTCCGTAAACGCGCGACTGCTACGGTCGCAGGTTCGAATCCTGCCTCGGGCATGGATGTGTGTCATGTCCTTGGGTTAGTTAGGTTTAAGTAGTTCCAAGTCTATGGGACTGATGACCACACATGTTAAGTCCCATAGTGCTCAGAGCCATTTAAACCATTTTTGAAGCCTGAAGTCTAACTTGATAGATCCCCGCAGCATGAAGCCATGCTGTGCCTGTCTAAAACATTGGAAGAATGAGACCTCTCCCCAGATCGCTGCCACATTCGCCGACTATGGTCATCCATGGTATTGCAGGACCATGATTCCTCGCTGAACATGTGATGCCAGTCACCAGCAGTCCATGCTTCCCAATTACAGCATCACTCCAAATTCAGGTGTTTGGACTGTGGTGTTAATGGCAGTCTACACATTGGATGGTAATTCCCTGATCCGACTGCTGATAGTCTCCAGTCAGTGGTGAGGGATGACACAGAACGTTGCATTATTTGTTCGTGGACTGCAGGCCCAGATGTGGTTACGATGTGCTTAGTGCACAATATGACAGTACTCCCTTGTTATGATCTGACGTGGCTGACCAGAACCTTGAGGACAAGTATGAATGCCCTCACTTTCCCATGCAGTCCAAGCTCGAGCCTCTGTCACATCTGTTGTCCCGCAAATCTGGATATTCGACCAGCCGACCAAATGAAGACCCTTAATGAGACCCCTTTTAAATTTTCAACAATGCTGTCTAACGGGTACGCAGCATCTCTGTGTCCTCCACTGTGGTCATCAACGTCTAGAACTGTTCACGCCGCTTGTATACACAACCAGTCCCGGTAACAACACTGATGTACACTTGTGGTCGTTCTGCCTATCACAAAGAAAAGTAACTCTTAAATCATTTACATACCCATCTATGATGTGTGCACATACGAAGCTACGCATCCAATCACAGCTTCTGGGTGGTTCACTTTTTTTGTCAGTGTCATGAAATAATTACCGGAGGGTGAGCTGTGCGTGGCTCGTGTTCGTGCCATCTCTTATTTAACATCCTGTTTTTGTCGTACTGCCACCTCGTTATGTTAGTTTCAGTTACTAGTGCCACCGAGTTCCTGCTTTGCCTGCCCGTGAGGGGCAGCAGCAGCGCTTATCGATATAAGGCCTGCCGTATTATCTTAGCTGGACAGCATTTACTTCCGACTAGTCGTGTGTCGACCAGTGAGTTGGACGTACCATCAGTGAAGTCGGGGACGGAGCGCAGATGAGGCGCAGGCAGCCAGTACTCGCCCGACCGCTGGCGACACACATGCATTGTCCGACGAAAGGAGATTTGAACGGGGACGACCGTTGGTTGATCGTTCGGTCGTTAGTCTCATCGGGCAACGTGTAACTGGCTCTCTGACCGCTTCTGGGCCCCTTCAGTTGCCATCTTGTGGAACTTGGGTCGGTCCTTTGCTGGTGCAGGGATGTCGGTTAGCCAGTGGGCGTGTTTCCTCTGCATGGTCGGGTCCGGGCCAGCATTTGCGCCGTCGTGTGTCTGGAAGTGAGTGGGAGGCGCACCAGCAGTGCAGTCGCGACGGAGCAGCACTCGCGGACGGACCAGCAGGCAGTTGGTCGGTTGGCGTGGAGCAGCGAGGAAACCTCGGCGCGTGTTTTGGCTGAGCCCGCGGGCTGCGTCCACGCGCTGCCTGAGTGTGTTCTGCTGTTCCCATTGCTACGAGGTCCGTGGCTCATCGATCATGGACACGAAAGTTAAGTTTAACTTAAGATTAAGTTCGCTGTTCGGATTGTGTCGTTCGGATTTCGTTGTCGGCTGTTGGGACATGTTATCTTGTCCGTGGATCCGTTGACAGTCGGTCGGTTTGGGTTGTCGTGGGATTGTAAATGGTTGGCCCTACTGCCTGTCTCACCTAAGCGAGCGTTAGTGTTTGAATTACAGGCCGACCCTCGAACATTTGAGCGCCCTTGTGTGTACTGCCTTATTCAAAAAATGGTTCAAATGGCTCTGAGCACTATGGGACTCAACATCTTAGGTCATAAGTCCCCTAGAACTTAGAACTACTTAAACCTAACTAACCTAAGGACATCACACACACCCATGCCCGACGCAGGATTCGAACCAGCGACAGTAGCAGTCCCGCGGTTCCGGACTGCAGTGCCAGAACCGCTAGACCACCGCGGCCGGCTACTGCCTTATTATTTTAAAATTTGTTCTTGTTGTTGTTACTTGTGTGGCTTCTAGCCGGTTTTGTGTTTTAAATTACAGTTGTTTTGTCCTTAAGGCCTTCAGCCTAGCTGAAAGTACTGTTTCACATAAGCCTTTTGACATTTCAAAATTTTTTACAATTTTTAAGTCGTCGGCCCTCGGCCGGTTTGAGTTTCAGTTGTTTGTTCTTAAGGCTTTCAGCCTAAATTAAAGAACTGTTTCACGTAAGGACTTTGGTATTTAAAAAAAATAATGTTTTGGAGTTTTAAGTGTTTGGCCTTCAGCTGATTTGAATTTAATTTGTTTACTTCAGCCTAACTAAAGAACTGTTTTTGAGATAAGGCTTGCCTTTTAAATTTCTGATTATGCTTGCATTTTAAGTTATTGGCCTTCAGCCGTTTTTAAAGTAAAGTCACTTTCAGTCGGTAATTAAATCCCAAAGATTAAAGCTGTGTGTTTAATTTTTTGTTTTGTTTTTTGGCTCTTGTAATGTTTGATCAAAGAATAAAGTTGTATGTTGGATTGTAACTGACAGCCCCTTATTTTGGCCTCTTTCCACAATTTATTCTATCTGTCCTGTCCTGCGGATCATGTAACAGTGGACCGCGCCGATTAAGTAATAGTAAGAAGAATAAAAACAAGGACCCAGCCAGGTTAGAGCCACTGTTGCCAATGACGGCCGCTTCGAGTACTAAATTTCGCATGAATCACCTCGAAGGGAACGATCTATTGATACGTAATTAGCATCGTTTCAGAAAACATCGTGCTTGTGCAACGCAGCTAGCTCTTTATTCGCACGAAGTAATGGCCGCTATCGACAGGGGATCTCAAGTTGATTCCGTTTTTCTAGATTTCCGGAAAGCGTTTGACACCGTTCCTCACAAGCGACTTCTAATCAAGCTGCGTGCCTATGGGGTATCGTCTCAGTTGTGCGACTGGATTCGTGATTTCCTGTCAGGAAGGTCGCAGTTCGTAGTAATAGACGGCAAATCATCGAGTAAAACTGAAGTGATATCAGGTGTTCCCCAGGGAAGCGTCGTGGGACCTCTGCTGTTCGTGATCTATATAAATGACCTGGGTGACAATCTGAACTGTTCTCTTAGGTTGTTCGCAGATGACGCTGTAAGTTACCGTCTAGTAAGGTCATCCGAAGACCAGTATCAGTTGCAAAGCGAATTAGAAAAGGATTGCCGTATGGTGTGGCAGGTGGCAGTTGACGCTAAATAACGAAAAGTGTGAGGTGATCCACATGAGTTCCAAAAGAAATCCGTTGGAATTCGATTACTCGATAAATAGTACAATTCTCAAGGCTGTCAATTCAACTAAGTACCTGGGTGTTAAAATTGCGAACAACTTCAGTTGGAAAGACCACATAGATAATATTGTGGGGAAGGCGAGCCAAATGTTGCGTTTTATTGGCAGGACACTTAGAAGATGCAACAAGTCCACTAAAGAGACAGCTTACACTACACTCGTTCGTCCTCTGTTAGAATATGGCTGCACGGTGTGGGGTCCTTAACAGGTGGGATTGACGGAGGACATCGAAAGGGTGCAAAAAAGGGCAGCTCGTTTTGTATTGTGACGTAATAGGGGAGAGAGTGTGGCAGATATGATACGCGAGTTGGGATGGAAGTCATTAAAGCAAAGACGGTTTTCGTCGCGGCGAGATCTATTTACTAAGTTTCAGTCACCAACTTTCTCTTCCGAATGAGAAAATATTTGGTTGAGCCCAACCTACATAGGTAGGAATGATCATCAAAATAAAATAAGAGAAATCAGAGCTCGAACAGAAAGGTTTAGGTGTTCGTTTTTCCCGCGCGCTGTTCGGGAGTGGAATGGTAGGGAGATAGTATGATTGTGGTTCGATGAACCCTCTGCCAAGCACTTAAATGTGAATTGCAGAGTAATCATTTAGATGTATTTAATCACGTATTTCCTCCTATAAAATTTCGTTATTTGCTGTCCTCCTCGACGTTTGCAGTTTCGACAGCCAGCAGTGTAGTTGAGATGAGCGACGTCTGACTGACCTGCGCAGAGCGACCTGGGCCGCCATGACGCGCTGCCGCTCGACCACGAGCTGGCAGGATGCGCATGCGCACTCGCGCCAGCGGCACAGCCGCTTGTGGCCCTTGAGGCTGGAGATGACGCCGTGGTTGCGGCAGCGCGCACACTTGGGTGTCCTCAGGAGCCTCCGCGCGCGCCCGCCGGCTGTGGCGCCGCCGTCTTCCCCCATGCCGCCCGCGGGGATCCCCGCCACCTGCTGGCAGCAAAGAGCGTCATCCGCAGTTAGCGTCGGTCAGTAGCTGCGCGGTCTTATCTCGTTCAACAGATATACGCTACTGGCCATTAAAATTGCTACACCAAGAAGAAATGCAGATGATAAGCGGGTACTCATTGGACAAATATATTATACTAGAACTGACATGTGATTACATTTTCACGCAATTTGCGTGCATAGATCCTGAGAAATCAGTACCCAGAACAACCACCTCTGGCCGTAATAACGGCCTCGATACGCCTGGGCATTGAGTGTACAGGTACAGCTGCCCATGCAGCCTCAACACGAGACCACAGTTCATCGAGAGTAGAGACTGGCGTATTGTGACGAGCCAGTTGCTCGGCCACCATTGACCAGACGTTTTCAATTGGTGAAAGATCTGGAGAATGCGCTGGCCAGGGCAGCAGTCGAACATTTTCTGTATCCAGTAAGGCCCGTACAGGACCTGCAACATGCGGTCGTGCATTATCCTGCTGAAATGTAGGGTTTCACAGGGATAGAATGAAGGGTAGAGCCACGGGTCGTAACACATCTGAAATGTAACGTCCACTGTCCAAAGTGCCGTCAGTGCGAACAAGAGGTGACCGAGAGGTGTAACCAATGGCACCCCATACCATCACGCCGGGTGATATGCCAGTATGGCGATGACGAATACACGCTTCCAAGTGCGTTCACCGCGATGTCACCAAACACGGATGCGACCATCGTGATGCTGTAAACAAACCTGGATTCATCCGAAAAAATGACGTTTGGCCATTCGTGCATCCAGGTTCGTCGTTGAGTACACCATCGCAGGCGCTCCTGTTTGTGATGCAGCGTCAAGGGTAACCGCAGTCATGGTCTCTGATGAACTGACAAACGCTCTTAACACCATCCAAGAACACTTTTCGCAGATTGGAAAAGGTAAAGAAAGCTAATGGAGGCACAACATGGAACTTATTGCGGCACAACGCAGAAGCGCTTTTTGATCGCTTGATCACTCGAGATGACACATAGGTCCTCTACGGTAATTCAAAATGCAAAAAGCAGTGCCTCTCTCCAAATGAGTCTTCAAGAAGTACAAGCAAGCAAGTTTTACACCCCAAAAAAGCGCTTTTGTGTGTTTCGTGGAGTATTTGCAAGGTGTTATCCTGTAACAATAATGCAAGACGATACCTGGAAAAGTTTATGAGATGCGATGGGAGATATTGCCTCCCCCACTATACTCTCCCGTCACTGCATCAGATTTCCATTTATTCCGATCGCTACAACATTTTCTATGTGGCAAAAAATTTATAAATGGGGTCGATGTCCAATATATACTTTGTTCAGAAACCAGTGGGTTTTTGTGGATCCGGCATTGAAAATTTGCACAACAGATGGCAATAGACTGTTGATAACGAGGGTGATTACATCAATGATTAAAAATAAGAACTTGTTAATAGCTTATCAGTTCAAATTTAATGTAAAAAAAGAAACGACATTAGTTTCCGGTCTCCCTAATGTTTTGATACGTGCCCCAAGGGAGTGTGTCATGACACTTGCTATTTATGTTTTATACAAGTATTTATGACTTGGCAGACTGGAGTAATAGCAACATCAAACTTCTTGCTGAAGATGCAGTTATGTATTCGAGGTGTTTCTAAAAATTTCCGAGAATGCCCTCGTAGATATCAGAAAAGTTACGTTGCACCCTAATTTCCACCTTCCAAGGAGTCTCCTTGTGCTTGTACGGAACACGCTCAGTAAGAAGCAGTGCTAGAAGTCTGCTGACTCAAATGTATTCAAAATCAGTTTCAGTTCCGCTTCAATCTCGTCTATGGTACTCATTTTACAAATGTTCGAAGCTCCTCTTGATGTTCTTCCGTGTTTGAGATTTAAAATTGGGTTGTTTTGGAAATCATCCCCATGCAAACACAAATAGGTTATTTTTGTATTTACCCAGACATGTTTCGACACCTATGTGTCATCTTCTGTGTGTCAAATACTTATTTCTGTAAAGTACAATATCAGATTTTATAATAATTTAACTGCTGTAGGCCTAAGAATTACAATATGTGCAATTTTCTTTGTTTTGTTTAGACGCTCACCTTAAAATTACATCGCTTGTCATCTGCAAAACTAGCCATGAAGAAAATTAATGCTTATTTATCAAGAACTTTTCCGTGGGTGGAGGCTATGTGCGTTTCTGCACGTACATTTTGACGTCCTGTTGCGTGTCTGGTTGTTGTATCGAGCAACAGCTATTCAGTGCACTGTTTCCACATAGTTGTTCTCGCAATTTTCGATCACTAGTTCACCTCACATGCACTTACACAACAGACGTGATCTGAGCAGGAACTTCTGACTCCATTCTCAGGGAGAGATGTTATGTTATGAGAGAGAGAGAGAGAGAGAGAGAGAGAGAGAGAAAGAAGGAGAGAGAGAGAGAGAGAGAGAGAGAGAGAGAGAGCTGGAATGAGGGGTGGGAATGGAACCGAAAAACATTTATTATTTTTATTTTTATATAGGCTGTTTGAGTATTGTGTTTTATGTGGGGGAAGTGCCTTTATATAAGTCTTTGAGTCTTCCGAACAGTGTTTTTGTTGCACAATGTTGTATTTTCATTCAGGACATTCTCCCCTTGCATTATTGCTTTTTGTATGTGGTTGTTCTCTATTGCGAGTTTTTGATAGAAACTGTTGCTTTCTCTGAGAATCTTAAGATCAGTCTCCATGTTATTTGGGTGATGGTTCTCTGGAATCAGATAATCTGCAAAAGTGGAGTGTGTACAATCACTTCTTAGGGCTCTGAGGTTTTCAGAGTACCTCGTTCTGAAATTTCTTCATGTTTGGCCTATGTAGACCGACCGGCATTAACTGTAAGTTAACTGATATATTCCAGTTTTGGAGAATTGGTCTGCTTAGGAGCTCTTAGTGTTTAGATTTTTCTGTACTGTGTTATTCGTGCGGAATGATATTTGTAGTCCTTGTTTCTTCAGTATGTTTCCCACCCTGTGTACGTCTTTGTTACTGTATGTTAGTGTCTGCCATGCTGTACTCTTTACAGGGTGTTCCTGGTACCCTGTGTTTGTCTGGAGTTTGTGTACTTGGTTTTCTGTTGTGGCTGGTAATTTCTTGATGTTCGTGGTGTGTTCTCTTTTAATTTGATTTTTAATTTTGCTGTTCAGTTTGTTTATCATTTGTGTGTTGTACCCATTCTCTCTGGCTATTTGTTATATTGTGTTTAGTTCCTGCGTGTAGTTGAGTTTGTCCAATGGAGTTCTGTTGAGCCTGTGTAGTATGTCTCTGAAACGTGGGAGTTTGTGTGTTGAGGGTTGTTAGAGTTTATGTGAATGGTTGAACTTGTGGCTGTAGGTTTCCTCAAAATTATGTTTGTTGTTGGTTCTGTGTATAGTGATGTCTAAGAAATTAAGTTTCATTTCCTCTTCTGTCTCAAAGGTGAATTTTATTTTGGGGTAAACTGTATTTGTGTCACAGTGTAATTGTTTTATTCGTGTGTGTTTTATCAATCAAGCAAATGATGTCATCCACATATCGGTACCAGTATATAATCTTGTACTATTTTGGATGTATGATTTCACTGAATATTTTGTTTTTAGTGTGGTTTAGAAATGTTTTTTTAAGTAGACCGCTAATGGGTGAGCCCATTGGTAGACCATCTTTTTGCAGATAGAACTCCTTGATAGTGAAATAGTTCTGTTATAATATTTAGGGTGACTTCTATTTCATCTATGTGTGCACTTATGTCCCCTTGATACTGCAATGCTGATTGTTGCTTCTACTGGCTCTTGTGTACATGGATGTGATGTCGAAAGATACCTGGGTTGCTGTTGATGGTATGTTTATATCTTTTATCTTTTCTGTCAGTGCACTGGTAATTTTTAGGTTTCTGCTGTTCGTTAAAGTATATAGTTTCTGTAGTAATGTGTGTAGGTGTCTAGCTAGGAGATAAGATGGTGCAGTTTTTGAAATTGATTACGGGCTTGATTGGACAGTTATTTTTGTGTATCTTTGGTAAACTATTGAGGCTGGGTGCTTTGGGATTCTCTTGTGTCATGTATTTGCATAAGGCGGATTTCCAAAACAACGCAACTCGTCTATGGTGTCAAAACTCCGCCTTTTTAAATTGTTTCATTTTCCGGAAGACAAGAAACCATACAGGGCTAGACCAAGAGAGTGTGGTAGATGGGGTATAGTTATGTTCTTCTAGTCCAGGAATTCCATAGCGATGAGCGAGATGTGTGCAGGTACATTTTCATGATACAGCGGACAGTCTTTGTTCTTCTCCCTCTCAGACCGTTTGCGTCTAATATCTACCACACGATCTCCTGGAAACATTGCATTAGAATTTTCCTGTGACTGTCTGACCACACGGAATAAATTCCTTACGGACAATTCCATTAATCTAAAAGATAAATGATTAGCAAATCATTAGCATTGACTATATGTTGCTGCGAAATTGGAACTTTTTTTTTTTTGGATCGCGGAGATGGTGTTTTCCATCAGGGTCATAACCTTACACCTAAGATTCCTCGATAGTTACGAACCTGGATAGGAAATCTGGATCAACTGCTTTTGTAATTCAGTGCATATCTGAACCTTACGGTCTCGTTAGTCGGCGTTCCAAAGACGAGGAGTGAAGCTTGTTGAAATTCATCTCATGGCTAAGTCCTTCATCTAGATTGCCTTAACATACCCTGTATGAAATTCCAACGATTTCATAAACGTAATGGACTGTTTGCCTTCTGTCTTGTGATTACTTTGGCATTTATTTTCGAAGTTGCGCATGATGGCTAGCTCGTGGTTTCATCATGCTTCACAGACACAGGGACATCTTTACATCACTTAAACCACTTAAGTGTTCTTGCTTGTCTCAGCCGAGGCCTTCCTCTACTTTCGGTTTCAGCTGTAGCTTTGCGGAAAACAAAATTTCCAAATTCGCGGACTTACTAGGACACAGCATAAAGAAATCAGCAACAACCTTCGTACCGAAGCACTCACCACGTACGCGACGTCACATACTAGCAGTAGGGGTGGCAGTTATTGCTGAAACAATCGAGTTTAAATTACACCGGTTCTTTTCGACTCCAAATTGAGCTGGCTGTCACAATCCTTAAAAGAACTGGTTTATGAAACAATCGACTTTCGGTTCTTTAGTACTGGTACTTGCAGTTACAAACGCAGAATTCGAACAAAGATTGAAATTCCTAATGAAGGTGGAGGAGTGGGAGATTGTGACTGATGGGATGAGGCTGTGACAGAAATCTGTCCCACCGTCCCCAGCGAGGATGGGGTAGGTGAAGGAGACGGGCGCGGCAACAGCGAAAGCGAAAGGTCACAAGTTGATTTCCCTGCACCGTCACTTCTGGATGATATCAGTATTTCAGTGGGAAACAAAGACAAAATTAGATATTCAGTTATTACCCCAAGTTTATAGTTTATAGCGACGGCTCTGCGCGCATTATAATTCGTCCAGTCCTGCCTTCATGACCCCTACGAGAGAAATACGTAGGGGGTTGTTGAAGTATGTGCCAGTTCGGTTCTTTCAGCATACCCATGATGCTGCCCCACAGGTGAAACAAACCTGTGACTGTGTTGTCCCTCTCTGTATATGTTGAATATCCCCTGTTGGTCATTTCTGTTATGGATCCCACACACTACTGCCATATTCTAGAATGGGTAGCACGAGTGTTTTGTAAGCAAATCTCCTTTGCAGACCGACTACATTACTGTACTGAGACTTGGAACGCTTAGAGACTGCTGGCGTTTGGAGACCAGCAAGTGATGACATGGTACGCACCATCGCGTGTCATCCACCCTGGTGCCACCCACTCTGACCAGAGGCCCACCCCACGGGCATCGCGCAGCCGCGGCAAAGGCCACCTGGCAGGGTGGCCGTTGCCGGGAGTCCCGATGCCCCAGCGTGACGGGCATCTACTCCCTGGCATACGTGGGGAGTTAGGCGCAGGCATCAGTAGAGCGTGTACATGGCTCAAGAAGCACACAGCACTACCACGAGAGGCCACCAGCACACAGCCGCCTCCCAGCTTCGACCAGCTGCCTCCAGGTGGCGCTCGCTAATCGGGACTAGCTTCTGCTTCCGCCTCACGTCCACCTGCGCGTCGGATTCATCCGCCAATGGTGATACCAGCCGCCAGAAGAGCACAGTCAACAGCGCACAACTTCGCTTTTGCCTAGAATGCTTCCGCCAACATGCACAAGGGACGACGCGCTGTAGGCGTTCTCTCAGGAATACTGTGCCAGGAATTCCTGCAATTCTCCGTCACAGTTTCTGCTGTTCACACCAGTCCAGTCGCAGCTCCGCCACAGTTCCTATTGTTCGCACCAGTGCCATCACAGCTCCGCCATATTTTCTGGAATTACGCTGTTGTTTGTTGTTGTTGCGGTCTTCAGTCCTGAGACTGGTTTGATGCAGCTCTCCACGCTACTCTATCCTGTGCAAGCTTCTTCATCTCCCAGTACCTACTGCAGCCTACATCCTTCTGAATCTGCTTAGTGTATTCACCTTTTGGTCTCCCTCTAAGATCTTTACCCTCAACGCTGCCCTCCAGTACTAAATTGGTGATCCCTTGATGCCTCACAACATGTCCTACCAGCCGATCCCTTCTTCTAGTCAAGTTGTGCCACGAACTTCTCTTCTCCCCAATCCTATTCAATACTTCCTCATTAGTTATGTGGTCTACCCATCTAATCTTCAGCATTCTTCTGTAGCACCACATTTCGACAGCTTCTATTCTCTTCTTGTCCAAACTATTTATCGTCCATGTTTCACTTCCATACATGGTTACTCTCCATACAAATACTTTCAGAAACGACTTCCTGACACTTAAATCTATACTCGATGTTAACAAATTTTTCTTCTTCAGAAACGCTTTCCTTTCCATTGCCAGTCTACATTTTATATCCTCTCTATTTCGACCGTCATCAGTTATTTTGCTCCCCAAATAGCAAAACTCCTTTACTGCTTTAAGTGTCTCATTTCCTAATCTAATTCCCTCAGCATCACCCGACTTAATTCGACTACATTCCATTATCCTCGTTTTGTTTTTGTTGATGTTCATATTATACCCTCCTTTCAAGACACTGTCCATCCCGTTCAACTGCTCTTCCAAGTCCTTTGCTGTCTCTGACAGAATTACAATGTCATCGGCGAACCTCAAAGTTTTTATTTCTTCTCCATGGATTTTAATACCTACTCCGAACTTTTCTTTCGTTTCCTTTATTGCTTACTCAATATACAGATTGAATAACATCGGGGATAGGCTACAACCCTGTCTCACTCCCTTCCCAACCACTGCTTCCCTTTCGTACCCCTCGACTCTTATAATCGCGATCTGGTTTCTGTACAAATTGTAAATAGCCTTTCGCACCCTGTATTTTACCCCTGACACCTTCAGAATTTGAAAGAGAGTATTCCAGTCAACAGTGTCAAAAGCTTCCTCTAAGTCTACAAATGCTAGAAACGTAGGTTTGCCTTTCCTTAATCTTTCTTGTAAGATACGCTACAAAGAACATTTCCAGTAGTCTTGTACAGAAGACTACAGCTCCAACTTAGTGGTAGCTTTTTACAGAGCAATAGGAACAGTCTACTATGAGTATCTTTGTAATACTTTCATCAGTTGTATGGACTGCATCAGACTGCCAAATGACAGCAACGTCATTTACACTGAAGCACCAAAGAAACTGGTGTAGGCATGCGTATTCAGAGATATGTAAAGAGGCAGAATACGGCGCTGTGGTCGTCAACACCTGTATAAGACAACAAGGGTGTGACGCACTTGTTAGATCGGTTACTGCTGCTGCGATAGTAGGTTATCAAGATGAGACACAGCATCTCCGAGGTAGCGATGAAGTGGGCATTTTCCCGTGCGACCATTTCACGAGTGTACCGTGAATGTCAGGAATCCGGTAAAACATCAAATCTCCAACATAGCTCCGACTGGAAAAAAAGATCCTAAAAGGATGGGACCAATGACGACTGAAGAGAATCGTTCAATGTGACAGAATTGCAACCCTTCCGCAAATTGCTACAGATTTCTTTACCGGACCATCAACTAGAGTCAGCGTGCGAACCATTTACCGAAATATCATCGATATGGGTTTTGGGAGCCGAAGGCCTACTAGTGCAGCCTTGATGACTCCACGACACAAAGCTTTACGCCTTGTCTGGGCCCGTCATTACTGACACTGGACTGTTGATGCCTAGAAACATGTTGCCTGGTCGGACTAGTCTCGTTTCAAATTGTATCAATCAGATGGACGTGTACAGGTATGGAGACAACCGCATGAGTCCATGGACCCTGCGTGTCAGCCAGGGACTGCTAAACCTGTTTGAGGCTCTGTAACGGTGAGGGGCGTGTGCAGTTAGAGTGATATGCGACCACTGACACGTCTGCTCTGACAAATGACACCTGCGTTAGCATCGTATCTGATTACCTGCTTCCATTCATGTCCATTGTGCATTCCGACGGACTTGAGCAATTCCAGCAGGACAATGCAATACCCCACTCATCCAGAATTGCCACGGAGTGGCTCCAGGAACACTCTTCTGAGTTTAAACACTTCCGCTGGCCACCGAACTCCCCCGTCATGAACATTATTGAGCATATCTGGAATGCCTTGGAACGTGCTGTTGACCTCGTACTGTTACAGATTTATGGACAGCCCTGCAGACTTCATGGTGTCAGTTCCTCCAGCACTACTTCAGACATTATTTGAGTCAATGCCACGTCGTGTTTCGGCAGTTCTGCGTGCTCGCGGGGGCCCTACACGACACTAGGAAGGTGCACCAGTTTGTTTATCTCTAGTGTAGTATCATTGTATCAGATAGAGGACATGAAGTGCCATGCATCAAACTGTTACCAAAGTTAAGTAAACTGTGTATCTTAACAATTAGTAAACATTATTGATCATATCTTACTGTGTTGTCATATCTGTTCTGGTGCCATCCTGTCAGGCAAGTGTATAATTACATTTTGCTAGCGTGTATAGTTCCACCTTAAATTAGAGCTATAGTGGAAATACTCTTTCTGCTACCGCGCGTGATTGGGCTGAACCAATGGTATGACTGAGTTCAAGATCCCACATTTACCTCAGAACCGATGTCTTACAACCTGCTTTACCTCCGACTGGTCCTACGTCATAGTTCCATTTCATATACAAACAAATTGTTATGTGCAGGCATTTGCATGAGGTGCCGATTTCGAATACATTTCTATGACGTACATAAGACACATAGCTTCTAAGGAAAGATTTTTCAACATGGTAGAGGTATTAGAAATTTCTCGTAATAAAATGTGCTTTCCAAATCATATATTAAATTAACAGCGTGAATATGGATATAATTATTGTTTTCATATTTTGGAGGAGTGGCCTGCATAATGTCACAGCCTGTCTCTATTTGTTGATTTGTAGTGTGTTAAGAGACAGAAATAATAGTGTTTCCTGTGCATATTTGAAGAAAAATTCTCCTCGTGGCCCATCTACGCTCTGTCAAAATATAACAGCAGCTGAGTAGAAGACTAGAGAGCTCGTCAAAGCAAAAGAGATCCCTGGTGGTTGCATAAACGCCGTCGGCGGACGCTGCAACGTCCAAAGACATTTTTGTGTTTTACTCTGCGCAACACAATTAAAAGGGTCATCTTTTCGGAACCCCGTAACTGTGTCTCCCGCTGCGATGCAGAAGTCTGAAATTGGGTTCACAGGCTCCTACAACCTTTCTTTGTACTGTGCAAAAGCGTGGCGTCCTGCAACATCACCCTCGCACTCTGCGATGCTTAAACATAATGATGTCACTATGGCACCAAATTTCACCACAGTTCTGGGCAGCGCCGCAGTGGACGTGTTACACGATGAGAAGGTCGTCACACCCCCACTCACTCATATTCCGTCCTGAGGAAAACATTACAGGGACACCGCCGGCCAGAAGCGACATTAAAAGGCCTCAGGCAGTGGCATAAAGGGCGTCAATGAAACCACTCCTTCCTTTGGGGTCTTGATTACCACACATTTCGCAGTCAAAACGATAGGTCGCAATGCGATGGGCCACAGGGCTAGTTTCTTGACAACCTTTCACTCTGCTGACACTCCCTGTTCAAAATGGCTCTGAGCACTATGGGACTTAACTTCTGAGCTCATCAGTCCCCTAGAACTTAGAACTACTTAAACCTAACTAACCTCAGGACATCACACACATACATGCCCGAGGCAGGTTTCGAACCTGCGACCGTAGCGGTCGCGCGGTTCCAGTCTGTACCGCCTAGAACCGCTCGGCCACTACGGACGGCACTCCCTGTTCAATTCAACGCTTCTCTAAGAGCACTGAGGGGCTATAAACCCCGTGAATATGATGCGCCCGCAATTTAATGTTCTGGTAAAGAGGGTGGAACCTCTGGGGATCTTTAAAAACCATTCGACGAAGTCCGAAAGTAATCTGAAGCAGCAAAGGTTGTTTATGCTTTTGCAACCGTCCTGTTTCGGACCTTCATGTGGCGTGATCATGGGAGTGTGACACTGACATATGCGAAAGTAAACTGACAATGGTCTCTAAGACCTTTTGGGACGATGGCGTATTAAAGTAAACGTCGACAAGTGCGAAGCAGTTCTGTCCACACGCAGACCGAAATTACTGCGCAAACATCAAAACTGTCGACAGGTAACGCTACATACATGCCCAATACGTTTCCGAGAGAAACTCAGATATCTGTGTCTGGCTGGACCGGAAACTTACATGGGAGGGACCACATTGAATACATTGTCAACATAGCGCACACGAGGCTCAAATAGCTCTACCCAATGCTCAACAGGGAAAGTACACAGAATAGGAGGGTGTCGACGTCCATGTACATGACACTGATTAGACCTTTGATGTACGCAGCTCCCGTCTGGGAATACGCAGCTCCTATACGCCTGTGCCGCCTGCAGATCATACAGAACAAAGTGCTGGGCATCATTAGCAACGCTCCACGCTACACACGCACCGTGGATCTTCACAATGAATAGCGCCTTGAAGCCGCGCGGGATTAGCCGAGCGGTCTGAGGCGCTGCAGTCATGGACTGTGCGGCTGGTTCCGGCGGAGGTTCGAGTCCTCCCTCGGGCATGGATGTTTGTATATGTCCTTATGATAATTTAGGTTAAGTAGTGTGTAAGCTTAGGGACTGATGACCTTAGCAGTTAAGTCCCATAAGATTTCACACACATTTGAACATTTTTTGAACCGCCTTGAAACCCTCAAGGAAGTATTCAATAAACACGCCACACGACTATACAGGAACTCGAGACACTCTAACAATCCTTTCATCCTCACTCTGGGGAACTGTGATCACAACCATATGTGAAAGCAGAAGCGGGCAAAGACATTACAAGCTAGGGCATAACCAACTATGGCAAGCTCACATAGACCCACAAGCGACAACGTCGGCAAGACCCTACATAGCAACAACGTTGACTGGATATGTCAGCTGCTATTAAAGCCGACCAACAGGATACAGCAGGGAGACCGACAAGCTCGCACTCTGACGCGCAAACAAACCTCCAACATTACCCTACACTGTGCATCTGATACATGACCTATCGGACACAAAACGATGATGAACCTGTTACAGGTATGTTGACGCTGATCGAGAAATCAACACCGGCACCCAGCGGCAGCCGCCCGGTAACACCACCGCACATCGTCAAAGGTATCGACCTGCACGATACCCACTACTAACAAAGCCTACCCTTGCAAGAAAACCGCTGCTGCTCTTACAACCCGTCCCAACTACCGCAGAGGTTTTTTCCCTTGGCTCTTGCCTTGTCACTTTTTTCCCCTCTGCCATTCAAACCGCTACACTTCGTTCAACCTTCGCCTCATTCTATCTCCAGATGAGCGCACATTAATGGTTAACCTTAAACAGACGTACGCAAACATCGCAGTACCCACATCTTGCAAGACCTTACTTTAGTGGAAAGTAACCCTTTTGCAGAAATGGGGGTAGACGTTTTGTGTTGGCCATCATTCCTGTGTGGGCGTGGAGGGGCTCTACCCCTTATTTAAAAAAATAAAAAAAACTAAGACCTCCAGTTTGGCAACACCACCGCACCTTTGTTGGGCACTTGAAAAATGTTCCTGTACAGAGATAGCCAACCGCTGATTCCAAGGCGCCAGCTTGACAGGCGTCCCTTTCGACACACCTCAGATTTTGCACGCGGCCAGGAGGCGCTAGTTCAGCAGCGATGTAGCGCCACTCAGCTGACGTGTGTCGAAAAGACTGGAATCAGCGAGAGGATGTCTATGCACAAATACATTTTTGAAGTGTCTAATAAAGATGCGCACGTGGCACCGAGGCCAAACTGGGAGGTCTTACAGAGTCTCTTTGCCATTTGATTCACGCACGTGTGGCAGCCCCCAAAGACCACGCCGAATGAGGGCGCGAAATAGGATAGCCGAAAAAATATAAACACCCTTTGCTGTTTCAGATCACACTCAAATTTCTTCGTATGCTTCTGAAAGATCCCTTGTGGTTCCACCTTGTATACCACAGCAAAAAAAAGCGATCGCACGACACTAGTCGCACGATGTCTTGATTTCCGCAAGGCGTTCGATACAGTTCCCCACAGTCGTTTAATGAACAAAGTAAGAGCATATGGACTATCAGACTAATTGTGTGAGTGGATTGAAGAGTTCCCAGATAACAGAACGCAGCATGTGTTCAATGGAGAGAAGTGTTCCGAAGTAAGAGTGATTTCAGGTGTGCCGCAGCGGAGTGTCGTAGGACCGTTGTTATTCACAATATATATAAATGACCTTAGGGATAACATCGGAAGTTCACTGAGGCTTTTTGTGGATGATCCTGTAGTACATAGAGAGGTTGTAACAATGGAAAGTTGTACTGAAATGCAGGAGGATCTGCAGCGAATTGACGCATGGTGCAGGGAATGGCAATTGAATCTCAGTGTAGACAAGTGTAATGTGCTGCGAATACATAGAAAGAAAGATCCTTTATCATTTAGCTACAATATAGCAGGTCAGCAACTGGAAGCAATTAATTATCTGAGAGTAGGCATTAGGAGTGATTTAAAATGGAATGACCGTATAAAATTAATCGTCGGTGAAGCAGATACCAGACTGAGAGTCATTGGAAGAATCCTAAGGAAATGCAATCCGAAAACAAGGGAAGTAGGTTACAGTACACTTTATCGCCTACTGCTTGAATACTGCTCACCGGTGTGGGATCCGTACCAGATAGGGTTGATAGAAGAGAGAGAGAAGATCCAACGGAGAGCAGCGCGCTTCGCTACAGGATCATTTAGTAATCGCGAAAGCGTTACGGAGATGATAGATAAACTCCAGTGGAAGACTCTGCAGGAGAGACGCTCAGTAGCTCGGTACGGGCTTTTGTTGAAGTTTCGAGAACATACTTTCACCGAGGAGTCAAGCAGTATATTACTCCCTCCTACGTATACCTCGCGAAGAGACCACGAGGATAAAATCAGAGAGATCAGGGGCGACACAGAGGCATACCGACAATCTTTTTTTCCACGAACAATACGAGACTGGAATAGAAGGGAGAACCGATAGAGGTACTCAAGGTACCGTCCGCCACACACCGTCAGGTGGCTTGCGGAGTATGGATGTAGATGTAGATGTCCTTACAGAAGGGTTGAATCATCAGCGGGAATGTCAGCAGTGTCAAGGTTGGCAAAAACGTCCTCTTGTTGTTCGTCGCGCTGCGACCCCTAGTTTCCGGCTGCGAAATTTGTGGGAATTAGTGCCGAAAGGGATGTGGTGGTTCCATTGACCCCCTTTATGACACCCTCTGACCCCTTTAATGTCGCTTCTGAGTGGCGGTGTGTCCGAAATATTTTTCTCTGATGCCCACAAGAAAACAGCGTGATTTCAGCCCTGGGTGTCGCGGTCAAGATGTAACAGGACACCCTCCTGTGACATTACCTTTCTTTACAGAAATAGTCCATACCAGAGATATTTTCGAATCTCTTATATGTGAACATTATGTTGACTGTATCACTGAGAGAATTTCATATGATTTTGTATACGATGTGTTGTATTTCAGGCTAAAAAGAACAAAAAGAAATTAATTTGTTACAATCGATATTTACTAGCTCTGTCCGTATTGCTAAAATTCTTCTTCTTTTGGAAATATTTGGAATTACGTAATACCTGGCATACTTAAAATTCATATTATTAATTGCACAGGGTAACGCTAATTATTAAAATTATTTCTGGATTCATTTACAAAATAGTGTTATAACTTGTTAATGATTCTTCTTTTGTCAAGAGGCTTTGTATGCTCGAGTTCCATAAACTCTTGTTCCGTAAACCCTTGTTCCGTAAACTGTTTGGAATGTGCTAGTACCGCAGAATGAGTGAGTAGTAGTGGGGCATGCCTCTGATGAAAACAGACATGTTTTTAATTTTGGCAATATTAATGTAAATTTTGCCTTTAAGGAAACGGAATGAGATAAAATGAAAAGTCATAGAAACAGAAAGTACTTCAATTATTATGTCAACTGGGACCCACAAAATCAAAATTGCGCCCTCAACAATCTACCCGTAGACTACTGCAGCTAACAACGAGAAAATAAAGATAAGCAAGAAATGTTTTTTGTATATCTTGCGCATCTCTAAGATTTTGAAACTAATGAAGAGACTGAAAATTTACTGGTGGTGTGTGGGAGGGTAAGATTACAAAGAAAAGGGGTCAAATGTGTGTAAGAGGGGGTGTGCGGATTAAGGCGAGGCGTACGTTTGTGTCATTCAGGATACATGAGTGGGCCTTCGGCTCCGAAAGCCCATATCGATGATGTTCGTTGAATGGTTCGTACGCTGATACTTGTTGATGGCCCAGCATAGAAATCTGCAGCAATTTGCGGACGGGTTGCATTTCTGTCATGCTGAACGATTCTCTTCTGTCGTCGTTGGTCCTTTTCTTGGAAGACCTTCTTCAGACCGCAGAGATGTCGGAGATTTGATGTTTTACCGGACTGCTGATATCCACGGTACACTCGGGAAAATCCCCACTTCATCGCTACCTCGGAGATGCTGTGTCTCATCCTTCGTGCGCCGACTATAACACCACGTTCAAACTCCTGCCATTGTAGCAACAGTAACCGATCTAACGACTGCGTCAGACACTATACAGGCGTTGCCGACCGCAGCGCCGTATTCTGTTTACAGGTTCTGTATTTGAATACGCATGCCAATACCAGTTCCTTTTGCGTTTCGTGGTATAAATGAGTAACTGACGCATTTGTTTGATATGTAAACCAACGAAGTATTGAAGGCATAACTCTGCAAAATGACGACAATAGACTGGAAACATGTCGCTTGGTCGGACGAGTCTCGTTTCAAATTGTATCGAGCAGATGGACGTGTACGGGTATGGAGACAACCTCGTGAATCCATGGACCCTGCATGTCAGCAGGGGAGCCTCTGTAATGGTGTGGGGCGTGTTCAGCTGGAGTCTAGATACGACTCTGACAAGTGACACGTACATAAGCATCCTGTCTGATCACTGCATCCATTCATGTCCATTGCGCATTTCGACGGACTTAGGAAATTTCAGCAGGACAATGCGACGCCCCACACGTCGAGAATCGCTTCATAGTGGCTCCAGGAACACTCTTCTGAGTTTAAACACTTCCGCTGGCTGCCAGAATCCCCAGACATGAACATTATTGAGCATATCTGGGATGCCTTGCAACGTGCTGTTCAGAAGAGATCTCCACCCCCCGCGTATTTTTATAGATTTGTGGACAGCCCTGCAGGATTCATGACGTCAGTTCCCTCCAGCACAACTTCAGACATTACTCGACTGCATGCCACGTCGTGTTGCGGCACTTCTGCGTGCTCGCGGGGGCCTACCCGACATTAGGCAGGTGTACCAGTTTCTTTGGGTCTTCAGTGTATTACCTTGTATACATCCACTTTCCCTAAAACCTTTCTCTCATTTTTTAATCGTGCAAATACGTTATCCAACAATGACGAATAAAGGATGACGAGGATGAATCATTTAAGTATTATTACGTACTTCGTTAAGACACAATCTTTATTTTACTCACATGTATCCCTTTTGGTCGCGTCGCTTCCCTGAACTTGAACTTACGTAACTCACTAAGGTTGCAAAGGTATCAGATATCATTTCGGATAAGAAAACCATGTACAAGTATCGCATCTTTAAATGTATTACGCGTAATGTGATCCGAACAGGCATGAGTGGCAGATCAGGAAACCCTGGTCCAAACCGTAATACGGCCCTGCTCTTTCGCTAACTTCAGTTTCGCTGAGTCACTTATGAGTGTGTGTTTTTTCCTTACATAAGTTATCGCCAATATTTTATACACCATTTTACGAACCACGAATTTCTTAGACAGGGTTGTTCAAAAAGATTCATACGATTTCACAACACTATCTTCCGCGTGAATGAAGACAGAAACTTGTGGCCAATTGTTAACTTAGGCACCGGAACTAGAAGTTTTTATCTTGGCGCCAGCTGCAAGTTGCTGGTTCATGTGATTGGCAGCAGCGGTCTCGCTGGTGTTGCCAGCTCATTCACTCGCTCGTTCATTACGCAGTTACGAGGATAAGCCAAGAAAATTCATTTTTCAACAGGACAGAGCACCACAACGCTGCCACATGCACGTAAGACCATTTTTTAACAGTGAGCAGCCTCAATGATGAATTGCCAGTGAGAGGCTTACGGATCTGTTACTGCAGCATTTGGGACATTGCACATTAGTGAAAGGTAAACGAAAACATTTCGAGCCTAAACGTTATTGTAACACAGACTGCTAAGTTCTACGTACACGCATACAAGAGGCTACTACTTTTAACTTGATTTAAAAAAAAATACGAGCATAGTAGTCCTGCGCCTAAGTTCAAATTACTTTATTCATTCATAAAGAAGATATACTTTGGTGAAATCGGATGAATGTTTCTGAAGTACCCTGTATTGTTGACAAAGGAAGCACGCCGTCAATAGCAATAACTTTTAAGGCGTGAGATGAGACCATAAGAAAACTTTTGATTCATATCCAGTGAATTCCAAGCCATTAAATCTGAATAAATTTAAAATAGTTCGGCATGCAAAGAGACGCGAGCGTTTTTCGCTGTCATTTCCGTGTATTAGTAAGTTATCCGCCTCTAAGAAAGCATTTTGTTTGTGGGACGACGAACAGTGTTCTTTGTATAATTACCTAAATAGGAGTATCGATATTAGAAACGTTATGCTCACCATTCGAAAATTATTCGTAAGTGGTCAAGTATGGTAGTGGTGACGTCGCTAAAATCTTTGATTATAGCCTTCTAGACTTATTTTTCGTGTACAACATTGTTCACATAGTGGTCTGAAACTAGAATCCGATTGATAGTGCTTAAAGGGAGGAAATAAAATTAGGTCTTGTGTACCGCAGGCGACAGAGTCATTAGAGATGGAACGAGTTTAATTGATTGAGAATGGGCCAGCAAATCGGCAGAGGACTTTCCAAGGAATCATCCAGGCGTTCACTTCGAGTGATTCTAGTAAACCACTAGAAACTTCTATTTGGATCGGATAAGTCCTGTTTCTTAAGCACTGAGCCACCTCACTCGTTAACAAAGAAAAAAGTGACTGCTACTGATGTATCGAGGCATTATTTTTTGTCGAAGCTGCAATCAATACACTATTTCTACAATTTTGTATGTAGACAGGAATGACGCATAATAACAACCACAACAACAACAACAACATAACTGACAGTAACCTCGAAAACTAGTGTTGGATCAGTTTGTGTGCAAAATTTAAAAAAAACATTTCTGAAGGAGTGCTAAAATTCTGATGCTGAGTGTGACGAATAAAGCTTCTGCCAGCTATGCATGCGATCGGGCGCAGATTTGAACCGTGGACCTTCCCGAAAAGGCTCACTAGTTTCTTTTGATATATTATAAGCAACTCAAGCCGCTGTATCACACCACTTAGAGTTAGCAGATTGCGAGGTTTCGTCCGCCTTTGTGATCAGTGTCAGACATTTTCTATTGGATTAAGATCGTGAGACTTGTAGGATCTGCCTGCGTGCGACAGGGTGGATGCATGTTCTTCAAATCAAGAACCTAAGCGTCGTGTTCTGTGAACACAGCTGTCGACGTCTTGGAAACTTGTGTTTCCTTAGCATACTCATTGATGTGGAAGAGAGGGCAATTCTTGGCGAACGAGAATACTGAAATAAACATCCTGGTTCGTGTGGACGATAACTTGAATGATTGGGTCCAAGACAAGGTATGAAAAACAACCTCAAAATACTGCGGAACCATCACCAACCTGAAATGCACTCTCTACAAACGGCAGTTAGACGTTTCATTGGGACTTACATCATATGAAAGGAGCAAGATCGCGACTCGTCAAGATCACACCATTTGCCACCAGTCAGCTACTGTCGACTTTATGTGATGCTCAGCACCTTGAAGGCTCGCAGCTTTGTGTACCGAAGTAAGCAATGATTTGTGTGGTGTCACCGCCAGACACCACACTTGCTAGGTGGTAGCTTAAATCGGCCGCGGTCCATGTAGTACATGTCGGACCCGCGTGTCGCCACTGTGATCGCAGACCTAGCGCCACCACCAAGGCAGGTCTCGATATACGAGAGAGCACTCGACCCCCAGTTGTACGCGAACCTAGCTATCGCCCAGTTGTATGAGAACCTAGCTACCGACAAGATGTACGAAGCCTTTCGCTCTCATTAGCCGAGAGACAGAATAGCCTTCAGCTAAGTTAATAGCGACCACCTAGCAAGGCGCCAGTTGTATCAGTGCCTATAGCTTACGAGTATTCAAGAGAGATGTATTCCAAAGAACAATTAAAAGATAAGTAATAAGCATCTACATACTTTTCTTCTTATTCAATTATAAGTTCTCATGTTCCAGACTTCACGCCCGTCTGCTTTAGCCGTGCGTGCCCTATCGGCTACAGCGTTAGTGTAGCTGGCATTTTCAGCCATCTAAACTTCACGGTGTCGGCCCAGCTACCGACACAACAATTTGTATGTAAACACGATCGCTCAGAAATTGTCTGAGGTGGACCTGCATTCACCGACATCAGCTACTGTCGGTTTTCACACGGATTGACACTGACAAGACGTCACACTCGTCTTCAGTCTCTCTTTATTGGTTTCATTCTCCACTTATATGAGTCGAGCGTAATGTTCGATTTCAGGTCCACTAAAGAGTCGCAGTTCTTTTCAGCCAATTTTCACAGAAGCTGATAGGGGGAAATGATAGATCCCAATCGGGAATAAATGAGTATGGTTTATCAATTTTAGCATACACCTTTAGTAAAGGACAAGTTTCCAAAAAGCTTAAAAGATACTAGGAACTAGGAAGTTGAAGCTAAATTAATTTTTTAGTGGTACAACGTCCTTCACCGTGAACATTGACCTATCCATAAAGAATGATATACCGTGCGTGTAAAATCAATGAAGATATTGAATGAATTTGGAAGTGTCATTGACCATTTCGTGTTAGCGAAGATCTTTTTATGGCTGCACGTCATATTATGTAGCTGCGAGTGGTACATTGTTCCCTACAGACACGTTAGACAGCCCACTACAATACACCAATACATCAGGTGACTTCATTCACGATGTGGTCAAGGCACGTACAAACAATGTAGCTCATCTCCGCCATTCTGCCAACTGTACTCGCGTTAAGGACGGCGGTTCGAGTCTCCGTCCGGCCATCCGTATTTAGCGTTCCCGTAGATCCCAAAATAGCATAACGCAAATGCCGGGACGATGACTTCGGAAAAAAGACATTTGATTTACTTTCCCAAACCGAGCTTGTGTTAGGTCATTTCTGATGACCTGATTGTCGGCGATACTTTCAACCCCAATTCTCATTCCTTCGATCCTCCCTTCCGTTGGTGGATTAAAAATTTGCTTCCACCTCAGCTTATTTAGTTAATTTCATGTTCCACTGATCATTTGCACGATAAATCGTGCCACCGAAATTCCCTTGGTCTTGGGGATCTTCTTTCTGGATTTCTCTCGCTGATCCTTGAATTTCTCTGGCTGGGAGGGCTTCACTGATTCAGTCTCCAGGACTGAGGAGGATCGTGAAGCCCCACAATCAGCTGCTTTTGAGTACATCAGCCACTGTTGGGTGTCATCTTTCCCACTAGCAGAGACCTGGGAAGGGAGTGACCAAAGAGACCCCTTCCTAGCGAGAGAAGTCGAAGGAGACTTACACTTCTCTGGCTGAGAAGTGGGGACTGGTGTCCTGAATCGTTGGGGGGACTGGTGTCCCCAATGGCTGGGCGGACAGTGTTCCTGAGGTAGGTGGTGCGGAAGCAACAGGGACGGAAGTGCCCCCCACCATCAAGGGGGCAGCTGTAGATTTCCGGCTCTGAGAGCCGACTGGAACTCGCGGAACTGATGGGGCTACAACTATTCTCGTAGCAGCGGCATAAGAGGTCATAGCCACAGGATGTAGGCACTCAAATTTCCTCTTGGCTTCAGTGTAGGACAGTCAGTCCAGGGTCTTTTATTCCATGATTTTCCTTTCTTGCTGTAAAATCCTGCAGTCTGGTGAGCAAGGGAGATGATGCTCTCCACACTTGACACAGATGGCAGGCGGGGCACATGAAGTATTGGGATGGGATGGACGTCCACGATCTCGACACGAGATGCTGGAAGTACAGTGGGAAGACATATGGCCATACTTCCAGCACTTAAAGCACTACATTGAGGGAGGGATATATGGCTTGACATCACAGCGGTAGACCATCACCTTGACCTTTTTGGGTAATGTATGACCCTCTAACGCCACGATGAAGGCACCAGTGTTAACCTGATTATCCCTTGGACCCTGATGGACGCGCTGGACGAAATGAACTCGTCGCTTTCAGTTGGCGCGCATCTCGTTGTCCGACTGCAGAAGAAGGTCCCTGTGGAATATAATACCCTGTACCATGTTTAAGCTATTATGAGACGTGATGGTAACGGAAACCTCCCCCAGCTTGTCACAGGCGAGTAATGCTCGTGACTGGGCAGAGGATGCCGTTTTCATCAAGACTGACCCTTACCACATTTCGGACAAGCTCTCCACCTCTCCAAACATGTCCTCTAAAGGCTGTACAGAAAAATAAAAAGCTGAGGTTGCGTCGAGGCAAAGGAGTCCCCATCAGCTCTTGTACATCCAAGGTCCCGGGGCAAAGAAGGTTCGCTGCCATCCTTAGCCTGACGTTCCTCCCATGGTGGGGCCAGGGAGGGTAGCGACTTAGGATCATACTTCCTTGCATTGTACTGAGACTTCGAACGCTTACAGACTGCTGGCGTTTGATCACCAGCAAGTGATGACGAGGTACACTTCATCGCGCATCATCCGCCCTGATGCCACCCACTCCAATTAGGGGCTCTCCCCATGGGCACCACACAGACGCAGCAAAGGCCACCTGGCATGATGACCATTGCCGAGAGTCCTGATGCCCCAGGAAGACAGGCATCTACTCCTTGGCATACGTGGGGGGTTTACAGCTCAGGCATCAGCAGTGCGATCCCTGTGTTGTCAGGGGGCTACCACGAAATCGGTACATGAAGGCCACACCATAACGGATTGGTTACCATGCTGTATATTGGACCAGAAAATCCAATACTGTCATGGGGGCGAAAGAGGACAGGAGACAACAGAAGATGATGACACACCCCAGAAGTGTCCTCGCCCAAATAATTGAATTGCAGGTGGAGTTGCAAAGCCATGACAAGAGGTTCAGTAGATCGAATCTAAGGGCACTATGGGTAACTCATGCACCACATAAGGTGTCATTCCCCATATGGCCCTCACTTCTGTAGATTTTGGAAAGTGGCAGGTCAAACCATAAAATGGGACCTGAAAAAAAGTGTGAGACTCCTTTTAGTCGCCTTATACCTTGGACCTATTCTAACCCCCGGACCCTCAGGGCGAGGTCTTTTCGAGTCGTAGCTTTATGAGAAGAATTAATTTTGTGTTGTTTCTGTTGGACTTGCGATCCTTACTCTACTGCATATCTCGGAAATGAAGCAACTTCTGCCAAACCTTTAACATTTTACTCTTATGCTGATGCATACATTACACCCCATGTCGTTATTTGTCTGTCAAGTTTTCTTTCACTATTCATTCTCTGCCGCCGTGCTACTTGCTCACCATCTGCTTCGTTTCTTCGCTGCTTCTTCGTTACATTCGTTATCAATTCATCACGACAGGGTGTCCCGCTCTTTACGTTTCGGTATCCTGTTAAATGTGAATATTACTTAACACAATAAAATTCTACTTATTACATTGTTCACTACCATAACCAATTCACTCACGTTTATTTCAATTTCCATCGCCTTCATTTTTCCTTGAACCCCTCTAATCGATCTGGAAATGTATACAGACGCATGGTTCTTGACATCGCCTGTATATACGCTTCTGAACTGGAATGCGTCTCCCCCCCCCCCCCCCTCCCAGAAAAAAAGAACGGGAAATGCGAGAACATTTCTGAAGATCTTTTAACATTCTAGAGTATTCATGAACATCACGCGAGCTTTAGAGTCTTCTAGAACATTCTACAACATTCTGGAACATTCTACAACATTCTCCTGCCCCCGAAATTTTTTTCTTAATCCAACATCGCGGTCGCAATGTGCTTTGTCGATATGAGCTCTCGAAAACAATTACGCTATTATCCTATGGAACATTCTACAACATTCTCCAATATTCTTGAACATTGTAGATGGACTATTCTGGCCAGTATTGGTGTCTTCAACGCTCGATTACAGTTGCTTCACCGACTTTCACAAGAAGTCCATTGTTGCGATGCCCTCTTTTGACATCCACATCTTCCAACCCAACTCCCATAGTTCTAAACTAAAACCTCCATCATGTATGGACGTGGAGTGGTACCATACTACGAGGGTTGTAACTTAAACAGTGGCAACTATTTATTCACAACCGATACAAAAGAGTTACATGTTTGCTCCTGTTACTGTCCTTCAAATGAGTCACCAGCGATGTGTAGAACCCATTGCCAGCGATGTGGAAGGCGTAGTATACCGTTAGCAGAGCCTGTTCTGTTGATGGTGCGAATGGAGCGGTGTAAAGCTATCGTGATTCTCGTGTACGACTGTGATGGTGTTATCCTAACGCATTACGTTCCTCCACGGCAAACCGTCAATGCACAGTATTACTGTTCGTTTTTGGAGCTTCACCTGCGACCAGCTTTGCGAAACAAGCGGCGACACTTTTGCGCAATTCACCCATCATTTTGCACGACGATGCGCGGGCGCAAACAGCGCAAGCTGTGGCTGCTCTGTTCGGTCGATGGGACTGGCAAGTACTGTATCATGCACCATACTACCCGGCCTTAAGTCCTTGGGACTTTGATTTGATTCCGAGTATGAAGGAACCACTTCGTGGCATTGGCTTCAGAACTGTTCCAGAGATTCGACAGGCAGTAGATCGCTCCATTCGCACCATCAATAGAACAGGCTCTGCTAACGGTATACTACGCCTTCCACATCGCTGGCAACGGGTTTTACACAACGCTGGTGACTACTTCGAAGGACAGTAACAGATGCAAAAATGTAACTCTTTTGTATCGGTTGTGAATAAGTAGTTGCCACTATTTAAGTTCCAACCCTCGTATAACACCTATGGGGCTGTGGACGTTGGTTGCGGAGTTATAGTGGCACGCATGGACAGACCGTGTTTACATTTGTTGTATAAATTGGTTTTCGAGAGACGGTAGGTTCAAATGATACAAATGGCTTTGAGCACTATGGGACTTCACTTCTGAGGTCATCAGTCCCCTAGAAGTTAAAACTACTTAAACCTAACTAACCTAAGGACATTACACACATCCATGCCCGAGGCAGGATTCGAACCTGCGACCGCAAGAGACGGTAGGATGTGACGATGCAACGCTCACCACTCTTTCTCAGCCTTAATCCTTCACAGGATAGAAACCAGAAGCATACATGCCAACTTGTTCTGCCGCTGCTAGTCAATAATTCTTGCAATGTACTAAGTCATAGTGTAGAAATATGTTGCTAAGTAAATAATTTTTCAGTAGTTCTCAACAGTATTACTAGAAACTACGTTCTGATTTCACGTTCGCAACAAGAACGGCAACACATTTCTTGTAAAACTTACGGCACTGTTTGTTGTATTATTTTCTGAGCAAGTGATACGAATAAAAATACGGAAGTTTCGGGTGAGTAATACTGATTTCACTAAAAGAAAATAAAAATAAGAGTGTGGACAGCAAATTTGTTGCGCTGTCCCATGATAAGCGAAATACTAGTGTTGAACCGTCCCCCCCCCCCCTCCCACGAATGTGTCACCCCTTCCCCTCCGCCATCACAGACGTCATTTTTTCCCCGAAAGTTATACGCTTGTTGTGCAAAAGAAACGACATGGGCATCTGAATCAGCATGTAAGCTTAATAATTAGTAACTGACGTAAGTCATTAAAATATGTGTCTTCGTACCAACATAGCATTCGAAATAACAGTTAACAACATAAGCAACAGAGCGTCTTAAAGGCTGGTAACGGTAACACTACTTTTACATCAAGAGAAAGTCTAATATAGGAGGAAGGTTATTCAAATAAACTGAATGGAAATGAGAACCACAAGGACCAGAAACAATTCTAAGTACCGAGAATTAATCTTAAATTCTTGATGAAACAAACTGGAATAAAAACTGAGAAAAGGTCTCGCAGAAATATCGTAACTTCAGAGAAAGGGTAATAATAATCTGTATTTAAGAACATTTAAATACACTCGCAAAGCGAACTCCAGGTGTGAGACATACTTCTCCGAAAAACAACACAACAGGAATTAAAGATGCTGCATTTAATGGCACCAAAAAGCTGTAGCCACCAAAGAGTAATTAATAATGACACATACTCTATATAGACAAGTGACTCATCTAAAGAAAACAATACAGGTGCCGCATCCAGAAAATACTGCTCCTTTTCTTAATGGCTAAACGCGTCTGAATATATTCTAACTCTAGCAATAACAACGCATTTTCCATAACGTGTTTATTTTATTACCGGGGGAGGGGGGGGGGGGGGGGGGGGAAGCTGGGAGGCATGCGACTACCTCACGGACACCACAAAAAAGTTAAATAACAAATTTCGTTAATTGTTAGCTTTTAGTAACAACGCACTTTTTAAATAAGTACTGATGTGTAAGTACGGTCCAGAACCTGAAAATATCTTAGCACAATCTTAGCAATACCAGTTCATTTTCCATAATATATGCTACTAAGGGCGGGGGGGGGGGGGGGGGGTGCTAATTTATGACACACACAAAAAAAATAACAAAATTAGTTAACTGTCGTATACATTTATACACAAAATACTTTTTAAAGATACGTTTATGTGTAATAATGGTCCTGAATGAAAATACGAATATGACATTTGTTTTGAAGATTATCAAAACTAGACATGATTATCTTAATGGGATTTCCGCGATCGTTCTTTAAATAAAAATATGGCATTTCAGTCTTTGATCGCTATCTTTTTATTTTCAATGGGCAGCTAGCCTGAAACCGGTCATTGAAAATAAAAAGATAGCGATCAAAGACTGAAATGCCATATTTTTATTTTTTGTTTTGAAGATGTCACATTCGCTACTAAGACTTACATTTTTAGGTTAAGTTCAATCGAAAAATCTAAGACATTTATGAATCATTAAAAACAAATATTTTTTCAAAATTTTAAAATATGAATTACATGGCTAGATTACAATATTTTCACAAGAAGGCATGAGGCAGCCGCTCCCCTCGGTATTGCGAGGGTTAATAATAAAAAGGCACAAATGTTTGGAAAAATGACCTCATGGGGTAGAATATAGTTTTAGTCAATACATGAAAGAATAAATAGTTGAGATTTTTCAAACATTTCAAGGAAAGTATCACTCTGCCACTAGATGTCACTGTCATGTAGAAATGATAATAATAAAGTATATACTCGTACTACAAAAGCGTATCAGCAGTACTAAATCGTCACTAATTACGTCGTCAACGGGATACTAAATCCTAATCTTCTTTCTTTTTCCAGCAACCCTAGAAACTAAGAAGACTGCGGCAGTGGACGTTGACCTACTATACTATGAATATAAGACCACGTACTGGCAATAAAATTTGATTTTATTACGATGAATAGGCATCTCGAAACAAGTATTCCGTCTTCAAGGATTATCGGTTGGTACAGATCAATAATAGTCACCTTTAACGTGTAATAGCTGAGATCGGTAAGTGAATGTAGATTGGTTGGTTTGGGGAAGGAGAGCAGACAGCGAGGTCATCGGTCTCATCGGATTAGGGAAGGACGGGGAAGGAAGTCGGCCGTGCCCTTTGAAAGGAACCATCCCGGCATTTGGCTGGAGCGATTTAGGGAAATCACGGAAAACCTAAATCAGGATGGCCGGACGCGGGATTGAACCGTCGTCCTCCCGAATGCGAGTCCAGTGTCTAACCACTGTGCCACCTCGCTCGGTAGCGAATGTAGACTTCTCCAGCATATACTGCTGACGAAATCTTCTCCGGGTTCCACTGAATGCTGTGACCATCATATAAATTGAGGACAATCCTAAAAGAAGCAACCAACTGAGAATTCTTCCTTGTCCATCAGCTTGCTTTCAGGCTTTAGTAGACTCTTCGTCAAATCGTCAGATTTATAGTTGACTTCTTGAAAAATTTGCTGATAGCTACAAAAATTGTAATGATATAGAATGAGGACGTGGGAAATCTCTGGTGACTTTACATCTACATCACACTCCGCAAGCTACCTAATGGTGTATGGAGGAGCGTACTTTCGGTACCACTATCTGATCCCTCCAACCACGTTCCACTCGCGAATAGTGCGTGGGAAGAATGATTGTCGGTAAGCCTCTGTATTGGCTCTAATTTCTCGAATTTTCCCCTCGTGGTCAATACGCGAGATGTATGTGGGGGGAAGTAATATGTTGTCTGTCTCCTCCTGAAAAGTGCTGTCCCAAAATTTCCATAGTAAATCTCTCCTTGATGCACAACATCTCTCTTGTAACGTCTGCCAGTGGAGTTTGTTTAGCATCTCCGTAACGCTCTCTCGCCAGCTAAACGATCCCGTGACGAAACGCGCCGCTCTTCGTTGGATCTTCTCTATCTCCTCTATCAGTCCTACCTGATAGGGATCCCAGATAGATGAACACCACACAAGAATCGGGCGAACAAGTGCCTTATAAGCTACATTTCCTTAAGATTCTTCCGATGAATCTGAGTCTTGTGTCTGCTTTTCCCGCTATCTTTTTATATGGTCATTGCACTTACGGTCGCTCTGGATAGTTACGCCAAGATACGAGGGCTATCCACAAAGTACATTACGTTTTGGAATTTAAAATAAATAAAGTATTAGAAATTTTTTTAATTATATACAAATGAAAGCCACACTTAAATACTATTTTTCAACATAGTTGCCATTCAAATTAAGGCACTTATCGTAGCGATGGACGAGCTTGGAAATTCCTTCGTCGTACAATTCGGCCGCCTGCGCCTTCAACCACGTGGTTACCTCTTTTGGGACAGAAAAGGTGTGATTTTTGTGGATTTCCTGGAAAAAGGCACTACAATAAACTCTCAAAGGTATTTCCAAACTCTGCACAACCTCAGAAGAGCAGTACAAAACAAGCGCAGGGGAAAGTTGGGCTCAAAGATCTTGCTGAATCACGACAACGCCCGGGCCCTCACGGCAAATGCCACTCGTGAAGTTCTCGAATCTTTTAAGTGGGAGTTGTTTCCTCATCCGCCGTACAGTCCCGACCTGGCACCGAGCGACTTCCACTTATTCCCAGCAATGAAGAAGTGGTTGGCTATGCAGCGTTTTGATGACGACGCACAGCTTCAAGAAGAGGTAACCACGTGGTTGAAGGCGCAGGCGGCCAAATTTTACGACGAAGGAATTTCCAAGCTCGTCCATCGCTACGATAAGTGCCTTAATTTAAATGGCAACTATGTAGAAAAGTGGTATTTAAGTGTGGCTTTCATCTGTATATAATAAAAAAAATATTCCAATACTTTATTTATTTTTAATTCCAAAACGTAATGTACTTTGTGGATAGCCCTCGTATTTTACGGCAGGCGCTGTCTCCAGCTGCTTTTCATCAATAGTGTAGCTGTACGGTGGTGGATTTCTTTTCCTATATATGCGCAATATGTTACATCTGTTTACGCTCAGGGTCAACTGCCAGAGTCTGCACCATTCATCAATTCTCGGCAGGTCGTTCTGCAAATTCTTACTATCTTCTGGCATTGCTACTTTGATATAAACAACTGCATCATCTGCGAATAGCCTTAAAGAGCATCCGACGCTTTCTACTATATCATAGTGGACAGCAACGGTCCTGCGGTACTCCGGATATTACCTTTACATTTGTCGATTTAGTTCTGCTAAGAGCGACGTGTCGGGTTCTATCTGCAAGGAAGTCTTGAATCCAATCGCAGGTCTGCTCCGATACTCCGTAAGCGCGTATTTTTTTTATTAAATGGCAATGTGGGACGGTTTTAAATGCCTCACTGAAATCAAGGAACACGGCATCAACCCGAGCGCCGCTGTCCACTGCACTGTGGATCTCATGGAGGAACAGAGCGAGCTGAGTTTCGCAGGAGCTCTGTTTGCGGATCGATGTTGATTTTTATACAGGAGCTGTTCATTTTCCAAACACGTCATAATTCTTGTGCGTAAAACATGTTCCATAATTCTACAACAGATTGACGTCAACAATATCGGTCTATAATTGTGTGGTTCTGTCTTTCGGCCTTTCTTAAAAACGGAAAGGACCTGCGCTTTTTTCCAGCCGTTTGGCACCTTTCGTTTATCAAGCGATCTACGATAAATTACTGCTAGAAGAGGAGAAAGTTCTCTCGCGTAATCTTTATAGAATGTTATAGGTATTTCATCTGGTCCTGAAACCTTTCCACTACTAAGCGATTGTAGTTCTTTTCAATTCCGCGATCGGTTATCTCAATATCTACTATTTCGACGTTCGCCCGACGATTGAAAGGAAGGACAGAGTCACGATCTTCCGCGGTGAAACAACTTCGGAAGGCCGAATTCAGTATTTCGGCCTTATCTCTTATCTTTCATTACGGTGCCGATGTGATCGCTGAGAGAATGAGTAGATTTTGACCCACTTACTGATTTTACATACAACCAAAATCTCTTAGGGTTTTTACTCAGGTCGGCTGACAACGTCTTCCTTTCGAAATCATTTCTCTCCTTACTCTCATTTTCGCTTGGTTCAGCTTTAAAATCCATACTTGATTTTCGGACGCTGTTTCCCACATAATGTGTTAATGGGTCTCCTGTTAATTATATGCCAGAAGTAACGGAAATTTTAAGGCATAAAATGTCCCTATTCTCATTTCTACGAGAACACTATAGCTTTCGTGAAGATCGTGTCGTTTTTGCTGTAATCAGCTAAGAATGTCACCAGTACATTATACTAATGTCTGAGTGCTAGTTACTGCACAAAAACACGTTTCAAAGATAACTGCTACTGGTTGCTGTCTCTTCTAAAGCTATCCTCAATTTTTGTGTTCAAATATACAGGATGAACCCCAAAACCAGGCGACCAAATTTCTGAGGCTGTTCAGGAATATTTTCTGAACATATTTATGTAGAAGACCCTCGGTCTCCGGTAGTTCATTAATGAGTATTAATGTAATTCCGATTTACTGTCTATTACCCAGTTAGCTTTGTTTCTGTGAAAAGAGCGTCAAAACAGACGTAGCTTATACACATTCGCAGAAGCAGTGTGAAACACCTCAAAGCAACGTCGCCGTCCCACTGATCCACCGCTTCTAGTAAATCCCACACAAGCTGCATATCGACCAACCCTTCATTAGTAAACCTACCTATACAGCTGTATTTTACTGTAACGTACAACCAACACTGCTGGAAAAACAAACCCGAGACAATCGAGCAGCACTGAATGCGAGCTTGAGGACGAAAAGTAACAGTTGGCACTACTGCTGTCAACAATACAAGATACACAGCGCGTACAGTCGACGTTTGCACTATTGGCAGATATTTTCAGTGGAACACAGACACAATGATAAATAGGGACAAAGATACCAAACGAAATGCAGTAACTCTGCACAGGGCCGTCGGATACGACGTGTCCCTTACAACAAAATACCAAGAAAATATCCCATAACAACCTCCGAAATTTTGTCTCCTGCAACAAGAGCGTCGCCATGTCGGGATCTGCAAACGGATAGGAAATGGGTCCCGATCACAGATCCTACACGCAAAAAACACCTGCAAACCACGAAAATTGACGTTGAACACGTGTCGTCGGCAATAAAATTTAATTTGGTAGATGAACTTATTAGCCAGTATTTTATTTCCCGTTGTTCCTGACTGCCGTCATATGCCCACCCGGCTGCATTCTATTTTGTAACTACACCCCCCCCCCCCCTCCCTATACCCGCTCGGTTCTTTAAAGAATCAAGCTCCCATGTTTAAAACAGCACCAAACGTCTCATTAATTTACAAATGAGTTAATCTATTAAATATTTGACGTTGAGTGTGTAGGCGAGAAAAAGTGTAGAAAAGATTTTAAATTACGCTTAAAAGTTTGTTGGAAGTCGCTAGAAGCTCTCATTATCAAACGCTGGATCAGTATTGTGTGGGTAGTTTGAGCACCGTTTAAAGCAAAAGCTAGTTTTTCACGCAGCTGAATGTTTATCACGTAATATCTCCTGTACTATGTGTCGTACAATGATACAATTTTGCAGGTACATTCAGTGGTAGATGTTGATACCCGTCTCAGACATTTGCTGCGAATAGAGTCGCTAGTAAAGAAGTAATAAATTAAAACGTCGTGTCTGATGCTCAAGTTTTTGTGGATGAACAGCGAAAATATAGTGACTTATAAACATTTTTCCTTTCACCATTTTGTGAACGCTGCCAGCGTGAAAAACTTTGGGCAATGTTTTGAAACTGTATAAAGTTTGTTGGAAGCCGCTAAACGTCGTCATTCTCAAACAGTAGATGACTACAGTCTGGGTCATTTGCGCGCCAGAGTTAACGCTGCCTCAAGATTACACAGTTTCTAACCTAATATTTGACTTACTATGTTAAACCTTTAACACAAAATTATACCTCTTAATAGGTAGCATTTTAAATTTTTAAATTCGGTCAGTAATCATTTGAACCGTTGGATGTCAAATTTTTGTTGTCCCTGGAAGCCATTAGATAGATAACTTGCACCGGGTACCGTGCATCGTGTTAGATTTTTAGTAATACAGATGATGATCACAAAAGGAAGGCGCATTCACTGTGCTGCTACGTGTTGTACTTCAACACAGGGTAAATGCCAAGTACCGTATGTGGGGTGACACTAACAAGGATATGGTCAGATTTGTCGTGCCGAAACATTATCGATTTTCTTACCAGTGTTAACTGTGAAACAGGTCCGCACGTAAAATTGTAGCTGCTGACACTATTGGAACAAAAGCACGAAAACGGCTGTTTTGCTTGCTTGGCGCTTACAGTGAAGGTTGGCCACCCACGAAAGATACGAGTCGCGAGCTGTTGCATGCTGAGCATTGCGCGCATGGCCGGGAAATGCGGCCGTTTTACTGCAGCGTTCACTAAAGAGGATTATAGCTGCAACGATTTTGTGCATCTGTGAAATGCACTTTCCTTTAATGCTGGGTACGTATTTTGAAACATATGGTCCTGACGCTAGCTGGAGGTGTAAAACAAGTTCTGTAGATCTACATATATATTCTGTAAGCCAATTTACGCTGAACATCCAATCTCCAATCACAGTTGATGGCTAACTCTGTAAATGTTTTGCTACGGAGATGTACGAACGACGTCAAATCAAGCCATCAATAGAAAACACGCTGAGGACTATGCGATGTGCGAAATTGTAGTTAAACATCTAGACAAGCAAGTAAATAGCGCAGGTATGTGGCTAGAAAAGACTCAAATACTTGATATTGTGCGCCTCCACAGACAGCGAAGAAACTGAAGAAAGTTGTAGGCATGAAGACCCTTCGAGTTTCACGTATAATCTATAATCATCAGTTATCTCCGAAACCAGCACCAGGAATTAAAATTACCCTGTCAGACAAAGAAAAAGTGGTGGTGTATTGGTTGAACGAAAGCGGTAAGCCGGCCGGAGTGGCCGAGTGGTTCTAGGCGCTACAGACTGGAACCGCGCGACCGCTGCGGTCGCAGGTCCGAATCCTGCCTCGGGCATGGATGTGTGTGATGTCCTTAGGTTAGTTGAGTTTAAGTAGTTCTAAGTTCTAGGGGACTGATGACCTCAGAAGTTAAGACCCATAGTGCTCAGACCCATTTGAACCATTTTTGAAAGCGGTAAGAAACGCCTGTGTCAGTAGTGTTCAAAATAAATATCGCTTTGCCTGGTCTGAACGTGAATTGTACAGACGGAAGTCGCTGGAGAACATAAAAGAGTCGACTGAAAATTGCGACGAAGTTAAATGCGCAACTTTTTGAGCTATTTACCGAAACCAGACAAAAGTCATTTAGTATGAGCGATACAACTTTACGTGATTGGGCTCTAAAGAATTTACAGCCTCTCAAAGTTGATTAAGTCGCTTTAAAAGATCACATAAAATTGTAGCAAGACAAACAGTAAAATTTGTATCGAGAAACAGGTTCGAAATATGAAGTGATACAGACTGAAATGGTGGATGCTTTTATTACGAAAGAGAAGCATACGATCGCTAGTCTCGACGAATCCTATATTTTTACAATGCTGCTCAGTCCTGTTTTCAAAAAGAAACGCTTGCTGAGAGAACACTGTCATTTCAAGAGGAAAAACGTACAGATGCGACTGCGCAGTCCACGACTACATTCACACACTATAAAGCCTGTAATTAGTCTGGATGGCTTATTACTGCCTAAACGATACGTATGCCTTCAAGAATCAATGCGACGTTTAGGACCACGTGTCAAAAGAACAATGTTCTACGCAGTCAGTTTTTTGGTAAACGCATCGAAGTCATGCTTTTCTTCCGTTCTGCGGGAGCAAATCTCTTCTTCTAGATTCGTGGTCAGGTCATAAAAGTTCTGAGTCATTAAAAGCTGTATTTGAAGCTCATCCTGACGAAGAAGCAGAGATACTTCAGATACCACCCGGCACTATGAACGTAATTCAATCGCCGGCCAGAGAAAAAAAAGGTTCAAATGGCTCTGAGCACTATGGGACTTAATTTCTGAGGCCATCAGTCCCCTAGAACTTAGAACTACTTTAACCTAACTAACCTAAGGAAATCACACACATCCATGCCCGAGGCAGGATTCGAACTTGCGAACGGAGCGGCCGCGCGGTTCCAGACTGTAGCGCCTAGAACCGCTCGGCCACCCCGGCCGACTCGGCCAGAGAATTTTCCCGTCAGTGGAAGGCATTTTACAGAAATCTAATAGAAAATTGTGTGCAGACCGCTACAGTTTCCACGCTACCACAGTGACAATATTCACAAGTTGAATCAGCACTACATTATCAACACTCCTCTTCATTGTTTCAAAATATGATTAAAAATGTGTGGCAGTCTTCGAAATATGGTGGTATTAGGCCTCATTCAATCCGAACAAAGTTTTGTCTAAGGACGCGTAATAACGACTGAAACTCCCAGGTCTGTCATATGTCATATGTTCTTGGTGAACAAAAATATATGTTTGGAACATTGCATCAATATTTAGCATTATTGCGGTAATTACAAGAAATAAAATCAATTTTGACGAATTCTATACCGAATATTTATTTGTGTGTATTCCATAGCAATTTGGAAAGTGTTGTAGATAATGTATTAGTTGTACTGGTCAACGAATGGCTCTGAGCGCTATGGGACTTGACATCTAAGTGGAACTTAAACCTAACTAACCTAAGGACATCACACACATCCATGCCCGAGGGAGGATTCGAACCTGCGACCATAGCGGTCGCGCGGCTCCAGACTGTAGCGCCTAGAACCGCTCGGCCACTCTGGCTGGCCTCGTCAACGAATGTTTTTCTTAAAGTCGCTTTCAATGGACGAAGCACCTCTTATTGCTATGACAAGAGAGCGACGCGTAGCTAGCGCCACCTTGTGCTTAGATAGTGTTGGCATAACTTAACGAGAGAGATCAGTGTTGTAGTATAGGTAGTTACAAGCGCGGAAACCTTGTGTCAAATGTCTTACTTCATTAAGTTTTTTTACAGACATCCAGGTCTTGCCAGCAGCTAAAATATTGCGTGCGGACTTTTTTCAGCGTTAACTTACAGTGGTAAAGGAAGCGACACATGTTTCGACATGTGACCATTCTCTTTTAAGTATATGAAATGATCATATCGCATTGTTGGCCGGGAGGCCCCGTGCGGGGAAGTTCGGCCGCCGTATTGCAAGTCCTTTTTAGTTGACGCCACTTCGACGACTTGCGAATTAATTAAGATGAAATGATGATGAACACACAACAACCAGTCATCACGAGGCAGAGAAAATCCCTGATCCCACCGGGAATTGAACCCGAGACCCCATGCGCGGAAAGCGAGAACGCTACCGCAAGACTACTTATATAGGAATACGGAAAACGAGTTTCACCTGCGAGTGCGTGACGCCGTCTTATCCTCTGGCGCAGGGCACCGGCTGGCGCGCGCTCCGTCTGCCGCAGCTCTGGCGTCTCGCGCGCCCACTGCAGGCAGGCTGCTTTGACGTCTACTCGCGGTCCGCCTCCTCGAGACTCACTGACAGCTGCCGCCGCCGCCGCCGCGGCGCGCAGTAGCAGGACCCGACCCCCATTGGCCGCCTCCGTGCCCGGGGCGGAGCCCAGCAGCAAGTCGCCACCGCAGCCTCCTCCCGCGCACTCCCCAAATCAAAGCAGCGTGCACGTGGAAACAGTAATTAAAGGCCCGACACACGCACCAACCGACCGACTGACAAAATGGACGTGTGCAAGCGTTTTGACTGACCGACCGACGAACTTTGGGATGTCAGGCGCGTAGGACCACCAGACAGCCAACCTCCTCCCACCCAACTTCCAATCAACAAATTGTGCCGTTTGTAGCGCTGGTATGCCAACCGCCCGACAGAAGTTCGTCTTCTGTAGCTGCACGCAGGATATTGTTTCTTTATTGTGGAGAACGGTGTATACAGCGTGATTCACGAAGATATGCAAATATTTTAATAAGTTACTCTACAAGTAAAACTAAAGAAAAAAGTTCAGATAAACACAGGTCCGCGAATGTTTAGTTACCCAGATTTAATTTCCGATAAGTATCGGAAATAAAACCTAAAAGTATAAATATAGAAGGTCGACGGTCTTTTCTCTGTGTGTCACACCAAACCATTATGGATTCGTTATACTGGATGATTCACAAAGATATGCAAATATTTTAATATGTTATTCTACAAGTGAAACTAAAGAAAAAAGTTCATATAAACATAGGTCCACAAATGTTTAGTTACTTTAGTTACGGAGTTCCAGTTAATATAAGATTTTGCCTGAAATTTAGCAACTTCGCTAATATGAACCCATCGCAAAACTGTACGAGGTTAAAGTAAAGCTCGATTTCCGTTTATTTTGTTATTATTGATCTGGTGAATCTAATAAAACACGTCCCATATGTGTATCTGCAGTTGTTTTCCAGAACGTCCAGAGAAGCGAAGAAGTAATTTAACAAAATTTTTAATTTATGAACTACTTGGCCCAATTTGTTTTTCAAATTCCAGACAATCGCACAAAGATATCAACGGAAGTTGTAGAGAATTTAATTTTGGAGAGATGATAGTAACGTTAACTGAAACTATATGAATGTGCCAGATAATCTGCATTTATTAATACGACAGCACACGTGAATTCATCATAAACCGGAAAAAACAAAGTTCAGTGTTAAGAAAGTTCTGCAGTGTACATAAAATTTCACAATACATTCAAAACAAATGTTCAAAAATGTCTCCACCGAGTTCAATGCATTTAAGCTGCACGTGTGTGAACAGATTTCGTTGCCTGTTTCAGTTTCACAGGGTTGTTCTTAATTTCGTTTATTGCATTCATAGTGCGAGCAAGTAATGCCTCTCGTGTATTGATTTTGTCCTCATAAACTACGTCTTTAGTCCATCCCCACACACAAAAATCCATTGGTGTTAAATCGGGCGATATGGGTGACCCTAGATGTATAGTACCATCCCTATTTCATAAATAATCTACAAACTACAGCAGTTACTATGTGGTTTCACTCAAATACACTGTTGTTATTATGTTCTTTCACTGAAGAATACAGAAAACTAACTCATTTCGAGGTTAGGAAACCACTGAAACAACTCACTAACGGTTGCCAACAATGACAAACGTTTCTACATTCTTAATGGAAAGTAAACAAATTTACTTGTATAATAATCTTTGCTTCTCTGGATGTTTTGGAAAACTAATGCTGATACAAGTCTGGGGCATGTTTTTATTAGATTCACCAGACCAATAACAACAAAATAAATGGAAATTGTGCTTTACTTTAACCTCGTACAGTTTTGCGATGGCTTCATATTAGCAAAATTGCTAAATTTCAGGTAAAATCTTTTATTAACCGGAACTCCGTGACTAAAGTAACTAAAAATTTGTGGACCTTCGTTTATATGAACTTTTTTCTTTAGTTTCACTTGTAGAATAACATATTAAAATATTTGCATATCTTTGTGAATCATCCTGTATAACGAATCCATAATGGTTTTGTGTGACACACAGAGAAAAGAAAAGACCGTCGACCTTCTATATTTATACTTTTAGTTTTTATTTCCGATACTTATCGGAAATTAAATCTACGGTGCCCAAGGTACTTTATGTTTTTATATATTTTAGTTCATCTACATCTACATACTCTGCAAATCAGACTTAAGTGCCTGGCAGACGGTTCATCAAACCACCTTCACAATAATTCTCTATTACTCCAATCTCGAACAGCGCGAGAAAAAAACAGGTGCCTATATCTTCCCGCGCGAGCTCTAATTTCCCTTATTTTATTATGATGATCTTTTCTCCATGTATAGGTCAGCGTTAACAAAGTATTTTCTCATTCGGAGGAGAAAGTTGGTGATTGAAATTTCATGAGAAGATTCCGCCCCAACGAAAAACGCCTTTGTCATGTCACTGAAACTCTCTCCCAAATTTGGCGATAACACAAAATGTGCTGCTCTTCTTTGAACTTTCTCGATGTACTCCGTTAACCCTGTCTGGTAAGGATCCCACACAACCAGCAGCACTCCGAAAGAGGACGCACAAGTGTAGTGTAGGCAGTCTCTTTAACAGATCTGTTACATATTCTAAGTGTTCTGCCAGTAAAACAGTCTTTGGTTTGCCTTCCCCACAACACTTTGCGTGTGTTCTTTCTAGTTTAACTTAGCCGTAATTGTAATTACTAAGTATTTAGTTGAATTTACCGTCTTTAGATATGACTGATTTATCGCGTAACCGAAGTTTGACGGATTCCTTTTAGCACTCATGTGCTAGAAGGACAAATATTTTCTAATATGTTGTCTTTTATCCACGTAACAACGCATTCTTCCAATAAAACGCATTCTTTGGTTTGCCTTCCCCACAACATTTTCTATGGCGTTTTTTCTTATTTAAACTGTTCGTAATTGTACTTTCTAGGTATTTAGTTGAATTTACGGCCTATAGATTAGACTGATTCATTGTATAACAGAAGTTTAATGGATTCCTTTTAGCACTCACGTGGATGACCTGGACCTCACACTTTTCATTATTTACAGGCAACTGCCAATTTTCACAGCATTCAGATATCTTTTCTAAATCGTTTTGCAATTTTTTAATCTCAGGATGAGTTTATTAGACGATAAACGAGAGAACCATCTGCAAACAACCTAAGACGGCTGCTCAGATTGTCTCCTAAATCGTTTATATAGATAAGGAGCAGCAAAGTTGCTAAATGCTTCATTTCTTATGTATTTGTTGTGGTACTTATTAGATGATGTGTGCCATCACCATGTGTAGTCTTTCTTCTTCGAATTTGTAATGAATTTCTTAAACTTACAGGTCAGTTTTTATGCTACATACATAAATAAATTAATAACGTTTACGTGAATTTGTATTTCATACCAGTCTGATGTCTTTTGATATAAAAATAAATTTCTGCACTTGAAAATGGCCTAAGGCCGATATCGGAATCTTATAACAATAGAATATAAATTATCACAGTCAAATTGCGACAGCATAATTAAAAACGTCTTTTATTTTATTTATCTGATGTATTTCCGCAGTCAACTATAAAGCACGTTGCAGAATTCAGGAATCATTTGAGTCAATAATTGAGGGGATATAACAGCACTGAATCTGAGGTCTGCTTAACTTTCTGCCAGTAGCTAGAAATCGTAATATAGCTAATAGCCTCTCCTCGCAGCTTACAGATTCTCTCATGAGTGTATAGTTTTCCGTTAGGAATGGTTTGATGATGTTCATCAGTTCCGATATGCATCATACATCCATTCTTAGATAATTACAGAAATCATCGGCTTCCAGCTGCTTAAATAAAGGAAGGTGGGTCAATTTCTTTCCTTCCATTAGACCCTCTTTGCCCACGGCTTTCTGTCTCTCTTTTTGTGGCCTTCCTAACTCTAAAACAGCCAAGCCAAACGCCCGTTTTTGCTTCTGTGTAAAGCCAAGCGGGCTCTCGTACAACATGAACTAAATGAACCAAAGACAAACCAGTTACTACAACAGGGCGGCGCTGTAATCTTTGAGTACGGTCGATCGGGGTGTTTGCTAACAGGCTGCCATGATATTGGTCGGTCGGTCGACGATAAATTAGTGCGTGTGTAAGGGACTCGTAACATCTACTTGCGAGGGCTAACGGAAAGCGTAACATTTCTGCTTGCCGTAAGACAAATCTGTATTACTAAACGACAATCGCGGAATCTAGAAGACTGTTCCAATTGTAGGTTGTCTATCTACCGGCTTCTAGGGAGACCAAATATTTGATTTTCTATAATTCGTGTAATTATTGATCGAATTTAAAAATTTAAAAAGCTGCCGAAATCTAATTACGAGGTATAATATTACGTCAAAACTTTAACACAATAAGGCAAGTATTATAATTAAAAACTGTATGTTCATCCTAAGGCAACGTAACTTAACAGCGTGCAAATTCATCCAGTATTTGAGAATGAGAACACTTTGCGACTTCTAACAAATTTTACACAGAATTTCTATCGCTGACACCCTCCAACAGTACGATGAAAGGAGAAACGTTTATCGCTTACTATATTTTCGCAGTCCTTGCAGTGAAACTTCAGAATTAGTAATGGCGGTTTAATTTATTACTTTTGTACCGCTAACTATATTCGCGACACAGTTTGCAGACAGTATCCACCTATACCACTGAATACCCCTGTATAATTAAATCATTGTACAACACATAGTCCGGGGGGTAAGACATCACAGACATTTAGACGCGTGAAAAACTAGCTTCTTCCTAAAATAGCGTGCACTGCCACTACGGCATCGGTCATAACGTTTTAATTCATTACTTCTTTACAACCAACTCTATTCGCAACATACTTCGCAGACAGTATATACACTACTGGCTGTTAAAATTGCTACACCAAGAAGAAATGCAGATGATAAACGAGTATTCATTGGACAAATATATTACACTAGAACTGACATGTGATTACATTTTCACACAATTTGGGTGCATGGATCCTGAGAAATCAGTACCCAGAACGACCACCTCTGGCCGTAATAACGGCCTCGATACGCCTAGGCATTGAGTCAAACAGAGCTTGGATGGCGTGTACAGGTGCAGCTGCCCATGCAGTTTCCACACGATACCACAATTCATCAAGAGTAGTGACTGGCGTATTGTGACGAGCCAGTTGCTCGGCCACCATTGACCAGACGGTTTCTATTGGTGAGACATCTGGAGAATGTGCTGGCCAGGGGAGCTGTCGAGCATTTTCTGTATCCAGAAAGGCCCGTACAGGACCTGCAACATGCGGTCGTGCATTATCCTGCTGAAATGTAGGGTTTCTCAGGGATCGAATGAAGGGTAGAGCCACGGGTCGTAAACACATCTGAAATGTAACATCCACTGTTCAAAGTGCGGTCAATGCGAACAAGAGGTGACCGAGACGTGCAACCAATGGCACCCCATACCATCACGCCGGGTGATACGCCAGTATGGCGATGACGAATACACGCTTCCAATGTGCGTTCACCGCGATGTCGCCAAACACGGATGCGACCATCATGATGCTGTAAACATAACCTGGATTCATCCGAAAAAATTACGTTTTGCCATTCGTGCACACAGGTTTGTCGTTGAGTACACCATCGCAGGCGCTCCTGTCTGTGATGCAGCGTCAAGGGTAACCGCAGCCATGGTCTCCGAGCTGATAGTCCATGCTGCTGCAAACGTCGCCGAACTGTTCGTGCAGGTGGTTGTTGTCCTGCAGACGTCCCCATCTGTTGACTCAGGGATCGGGACGTGGCTGCACGATCCGTTACAGCCATGCGGATAAGATGCCTGTCATCTCGACTGCTGGTGATACGAAGCCGTTGGGATCCAGCACAGCGTTCCGTTTGACCTCCTGAACCCACCGATTCCATATTCTACTAACAGTCATTGGATCTCGACCAACGCGAGCAGCAATGTCGCGATACGATAAACTGCAATCGCGATAAGCTACAATCCGACCTATATCAAAATCGGAAACATGATGGTACGCATTTCTCCTCCTTACACGAGGCATCACAACAACGTTTCACCTGGCAACGCAGGTCAACTGCTGTTTGTGTATGAGAAATCGGTTGGAAACTTTCCTCACGTCAGCACGTTGTAGGTGTCGCCACCGGCGCCAAGCTTGTGTGAATGCTGTGAAAAGCTAATCATTTGCATATCACAGCATCTTCTTCCTGTCGGTTAAATTTCGCGTCTGTAGCACGTCATCTTCGTGGTGTAGCAATTTTCATGGCCAGTAGTGTAATACGTTATTTCTTCTTGCACTGTTTGTGTCACAATCATATCTAGACGTTGGATTATACAAGGTGATTCCGTGATGATGTCATAAACTTTCAGGGATGATTTGAGGTAAGGAGATGACCGAGTTCTGAGTTAAAAGCGAAAATAGTTTTGATACCTTTTACGATGAAATACACGTACCAGTACTGTTGTTGCTAAGATTGTAGTGTAGGCAATTTCAACGAGCGCTGAGGTCTACAGATTGGGATGATAACTACTCCAATGCAAATGGCGTACTGTGTACTGATATGAGTGATCCTGGCGTGTAATGTCTGTGTATACAAGCTGAGGTAGTAACGTCGATCAGTCGTAACCAAATGGAGATGAAGACGGTGACGGAAATAGCAGACATGATTTTCGCTTATGGGCAAGCAAATGGAAGCAGCAGGAAAGCTTGCACAGACCAAATATCGGCGTAAGAGACGTGCGACTCACACCTTATTCCCAAGACTGTTCCAGCGATTAACTGAAACACTACCACAGTACAACTGAAACGTCCCCTTTGAACAATTTATACACGACTGTCCTTAAACTGACACACAATTTTTTTTTTTTTTTCAAAGTCTGAACAGTAAAAGAGAATGCACACAGAAGTAGTGGATTTCCATGCAGTCTTGAAGAAGCAGTGTTGTCCTTCCAACGGAAAGACAGTGCTGACTCTTGACATGCATACAGGTAATGGGCCACAACAGAGCAAACCCACAGCAGAGTCATTCGAAGTTTTGAAGAGTATTGGTAGGTAGGTCATCACAGAGCAGACCCACTGTAGTCCTGGTAGAGATTACGGTATTGGTGGGCCACCAGTGGTGCAGACCCACTGCAGTCCTTGTAGAAATAATGATATTGATGGATCATCAAAGATGTAGACCCACTGTAGTCCTTGTAGAGATAGCCAGCAGCCATCTGTTGTGACTGTGCAGGTGCACGATCACCATTGAAGAGTCTTGCGGATAATATAGCAAGTCCATAAACAACCACTTGTGCACTCACAAAGTTTTTGAAATTGTCCTTAGAACCAGCAATGCTGTTATCCAGTCCCTTGCTGAATTATTAACACACGTGCAAACACTAACAGTCCCAACTTCTCACATATTGTCCATATACTATGACCAACAGAAACGTGTGCAGTGAAATGTAACTTAATTTGAAGAACTGGTGTCTATACAATTTTATAACATGAGAATACAATAACAAAGGTACAGAATACATCATTAAAGAACATAACAATACAGATAACATTTGTAGTAAAACAGGCGTTACAAAAGAATAGAAATAGATATATACGTCAGTGTTACAGGAATTATGACATGAGTACATACATAAAAGATCAGAATAATTATTGAAACATTGACTTCACACACGAGCATTAAACAGAACAGAATTAATAATATCTAACATCTTTACAAAGTAAATAACATATTATTAATGCCAATTATATTCGAGGATAACAGTATTCCTCATCATAGTGAATGTGGCTGAATATTAAAAGAAGAAAAAAATTCTATGAAATTACACAGAGACAGGAAGAAAACAAATACACAAGGGTACACAAACACATAGTGGGATAACACCAATAGGAAAGGACAGGGTTCGTTTTCAGTGTAACACGTGGTACTGCAGTCCAACCCAAAACTTCATATATCTTTCCTCTTATTTCATCCTTTGTTTCCACCAAAAAAAATTCTATATAAGTATGCTTTCTGTATTTATATGTTCACACATTTCTTACCTCAACATTTATTTCCAAGAAAATCCTACCTAAACCCGTTTTCTGTACTTTTTTTTCGTATAACTTCTCTATGCATTTCTTCCAATTCATCGAAACTCATTTTCTTAGAGGCTACGCCCTCTTAAGCTAACTTAAATCTACTGAGCTCAGATGCTAAACTAAGGAACGAGGCAATGCAGCAGCACAAAATAAGTAACACAAACAACAATGACCAAAAAAATGGAAAATTGCAAAGCAAGCTACAGTAAATCTAAATTACCAAGCAATGCAACATTACAACTAATATGAGCCAATGTGCAGCAACAAGAAAAATAAATGAGTAGTAAAATTGGCTTAGCAGAGTAACACAAAGTCAAATTCAGTAACACTACGCCTGGCAAACAGCAGTAACTTATACCTAAACATGACATAGCTCAAGCAGAAAAGATATTACAATAAAAACAACAATGCAGATAAGGGAAGTGTATATTCACATCTTAATGTCTATGTAAATTAAAGTGGTGCACTACAACAACTTATTATAAAAAAAATATTACCATGAACTTGAAAAGAAAATTATGTGTCCAGTTACTGTTACTAGTCCCTTCTTATTGTTCTTTCCTTTCCAAGTGCTCCTTTTTTAAAGAATGTGGATTACAAAATTATCATTTAATAGATCTGTTGACAGAAAGTGTTCACATTAGCAAATGCATCTAAGTTTATTTTATAAAACTAATGCTGTAACACAGCTGGAAAACAGGTATCAAATGAAATAAGCAATTACGCAAACCAAAGCATAAAAATATCATTCAATAGCTATGTGGCATTTCGTAGGTTAGTAGAAATTCTCTCAACTCTCGTAGAAAGACGCTTGTCGTAATCAGGTGTGCAGATGTAAAAATATTTCTCGTCATTTCATTAGGCATTTCAGTAAATATCATAAATTACGAGCTCCACAGTATGCTTTCAACAAGGAAATGTCAATAGCGAGTATAATGGCCTCCCCTTTTTTTTCTACCTGTGCCGCTGAAAGGCTAATGGCTTTTTTTTTTCGGGCGGCTGTCGCCCAGGTGGGTGCCCGCGACACATTACGTGCAGGTGGTCACTTAACTTTCTTATGGAAATATTTACGACAGCAGTTTCCGCTACAGTGACAGTCCCACATAAAAATATTTCACAGGTCACGAATTAGCGTTGCAAATCTGTAGAAAGAAAATCCTATAAATATAAGTGTCCAAAAAAATTTTCGCCGGCATTGTGATACATTCACGCATTTACACACATTTCATAACTCTTAAAGTAAGATTCTGTCTTTATAGACAGTGAGAAAATTTTAGCTTTTGACCAACATTGTATCAATAAGTGTGTGCATTTGATTTCTTTGTTATTGTAATTATGAAAAATTTTATCAAATCATTATTGGCCACTGCCCAAAAAAAATTTGTAAAATTTTTTGTGGGGAGCGTGGGGGCTATGTAAGTAGGCTGTTTATGTTTTCTCTATGTAAGTAGGCTGTTTATGTTTTCTTATTGGCAACGTTACGTAGCGCTCAATATGAAAATCACTGGCTGTGCTGTGTGCAGTCTGTGGCTAGTTTGCATTGTTGTCTGCCATTGTAGTGTTGGGCAGCGGCAGCTGGATGTAAACAGCGCATAGCGTTGCGCAGTTGGAGGTGAGCCGCCAGCAGTGGTGGATGTGGGGAGAGAGATGGCGGAGTTTTGAAATTTGTCATGAACTGCTATATTTATATATGATGATATCAAGGTAAATACATTGTTTGTTCTCTACTAATATCTTTCATTTGCTAACTATCCCTATCAGTAGTTAGTGCCTTCCATAGTTTGAATCTTTTATTTAGCTGGCAGTAGTAGGGCTCGCTGTATTGCAGTAGCTTGAGCAGCGAAGATTTTTGTGAGGTAAGTGATTTGTGAAAGGTATAGTTTAATGTTAGTCAGGGCCATTCTTTTGTAGGGAATTTTGAAAGTCAGATTGCGTTGCGCTAACAAAATATTGTGTGTCAGTTTAAGCACAGTCATTTATAATTGTTCAAAAGGGGACGTTTCACAACGACCGAGGCCGGCGACGAACTACTCGGACTCCCGACTTAGAAATGCAGGGCATGCTCGAGTGTATTGTAAGCAGGCTGTTTAGGGGGCAGTTGGATGTGAACAGCGTGTAGCGTTGCGCAGTTGGAAGTGAGCCGCCAGCAGTGGTAGATGTGGCGGGAGAGATGGCAGAATTTTGAGAGCGGACGATCTAGACGTGTGTCCATCAGAAAGAGTAAATTTGTAATACTGTATATCATGAACTGATATATATATATATATATATATGACTTTTGAATATTATTAAGGTAAATCTTTCATTTGCTAACTATGCCTATCATTAGTTAGTGCCTTCAGTGGTTAGAATCTTTTATTTAGCTGGCAGTATTGGCACTAGCTGTATTGCAGTGTTCGAGTAACGAAGATTTTTGTGAGGTAAGTGATTCATGAAAGGTATAGGTTATTGTTAATCAGGGCCACTCTTTTGTAGGGATTATTGAAAGTCAGACTGCGTTGCGCTAAAAATATTGTATGTCAGTTTAGTGTTGATCAGAATAAGTAAAGAGAGAAATGTCTGAGTACGTTCAGTTTTGCTCAGCTGTTTGAAAATCAAATAACGTAAGAGGTTTATCATCACAGTAATTCATAAATTTTTCTAAGTGGATGTTTCAGTATGAGGAACCTACAGTCAACACACGATCACTGGCACCTCAAATGAATGTTTCGCAGAGTACTGTGTGGCGAGTATTACGAGAAATGCAGCTACAACTCTACATCTACAATCGACAGACAGTGCATGCTTTGACTCCTACTGACTTCGGACCTCGTGTCGTGTTCAGCCAATTGTTCTTGCAGCGCCTTACAGTCGAACCTCACCTTCCTGCGTGTGTAATTTTCACGGATAAAGTCTGTTTCGTCAGAGGTGGAATTTAAATAGTCGTAACAGTCATGTTTGGGCCTATGACAACGCTACGTTACAGTTGTGAATGAAAGCAACCTGCTTTCACAAAATAATACTTATTGCGACGCCCTTCGTAAATGAGAGAGATCAGATCTTGCGCAGGATTTAAGTGTTCGTTTCTCCCGCGCGACGTTCGGGAGTACAACGGCAGAGAAACAACGTGAAAATGGGCCGATGATCCCTCTACCAGGCACTTAAGCGAGAACTGTAAAGTAGTCATGTAGGCGTAGATGCAGATCTGGAGAACATGATGGCCAGTGCAACACTCGAACTTCCATTGTATTCAGATGGGTCAACTGAACGGGGGAAATGCGGTCTTGCGTCATCTTGTTGAAAGATAACAGCATGGAGACTCAGCGAAGGTCACCAGCTCTCACGTGTCATAAATGTAACTTCAGCTCTCCAAAATACCGGAGGTGGTCGTGTTGTGTACCGAATGGCACGCCATGCCATCGCGCTGATGTTGGGCTCATATGACGACGGCGATAGCAGCCTAGCAATATTCATTCTCTTCGCAGCCTCCACTCACGTGCACAGTCATAGTGATGTTATAAGCATAACCGGGACTCGTCTAAAATAAAACGACGTGGCGCCACTCCCGTGTTCAGTGTCGTCGTTGATCTTACCACTCTTCCTTCTCGTCGGATAGCCGTAACAATGGCCGCCTAGCTGATAGATTGGTTGGTTGGTTGTTTTTGGGGAAGGAGACCAGACAGCGTGGTCATCGGTCTCATCGGATTAGGGAAGGATGGGGAAGGAAGTCGGCCGTGCCCTTTCAGAGGAACCATCCCGGCATTTGCCTGGAGTGATTTAGGGAAATCACGGAAAACCTAAATCAGGATGGCCGGACGCGGGATTGAACCGTCGTCCTCCCGAATGCGAGTCCAGTGTAGCTGATAGACCCCGGTGCTTCAGATGCAATCGCCCTCTTACAAAAAGCCAGACAGGGCTCCGAAGCTACTCGTCGGAAGGGGAGCGAATCACACACTGACGCGATAGCCACATAATGTCCACCGACTCCGGTACGTACATGGCACTCATCACTTCCTGCTTTGCGCTCGCTAGATAAACACGTCGCTCGCCAGCGATGGACCGTGACTCGCAGGAGGAAGTAATGCCAAACTCAAGTTGCGTGCCAACCACGGCTCACTGTTCGTGCAGATACTTCTCTTGCCGCATTCAAGCCCGTTTCCTGACTCAAAGTAAGTGCCGTGGCTGTACAATCCTGCACGGTCGGGCAAACTACGAGTATACACTGATCAGCCACAACGTTATGACCACCTTCCTAATAGCCAGTACGTCCACCCTTGGCACGCTTAAAAGAAAGCGGCGGTGCGTCGTAGCATGGAAGCAATGAGGTTTTGGTAGGTCGCTGGAGAGAGTTGGCACCACATCTTCACACACAAGTCACCTAATTGGAAATTTGTGGTAAGGGTTATGGGACCAAACTGCTGAGGTCATCGGTCCCTAGGCTTACGCACTACTTAATGTAACTTACACTAACTTACACTAAGGACAATACAAACACCCATGCCCGAGGGAGGACTCGAACCTCCGACTGGGGGAGCCACTCGAACTGTGACAAGACCCCTTAGACCGCACATCTACCCCACGCGGCAGTCACCTAGTTCCCACACATTCCAGGGAGGGGCAAGATGAGCTCTGAAGCCTCAGTCAGATCCCAGATGTGTTCAATAGGGTTGAGATATAGCCAGTTGGGTGGCCTGCATATCAATTGGAACGCCCACTGTCTTCCTCGAACCACTCCACCACACTCCTGGCCTTGTGATATGGCGCATTATCTTGTTGAAAAATGCCACTGCGATTGGGAAACATGGTTGTCATGATGGGATCTACGTGGTCTGCGACCTGTGTAGGATACTCCTTGGCCATCATGGTGCCTTGCACGAGCTCCACTGAACCATGGAAGCCCACGTGAATCTTCCCCAGAGCATAATAGACCCGCCACCAACTTGTCGCTGCCCTGCAGTACACGTGTCTAGGAGCTGTTCTCCTGGAAGACGACGGTTTCTTGCCCTCCCATTGGCATGATGCAGAAGGTATCGGGATTCATCAGACCATGCAACGCTCTGCCATTGCGCCAACGCTCAGTGTGCCGATGGTCACGTGCCTGTTTCAGTCATGTTTGCCGTTGTCGTGGTGCTAACACTGGCACATGCACAGATCATTGGCTGCGGAGGCCCGTCGTTAGGAGTGTTCAGTACACTGTTTATTCAGATACTCTTGTACTCTGTGCAGCTTTATAGTCTGATGTTAGTTTTACCACAGTTCGCCGCCTTTCCTGTTTCAACAGTCTGCCCAGCCTACGACATTCAACATCTGTAATGAACGGTGGCCGCATAACCCCACGACGTATGGACGTTATTTCAACTTGGTTTCGCCACGTATTGAAGATACTCACCACACGTCTCTTCGAAAACTGGACCAGCCGTCCGAAATGCTCCTGCCGAGCCTCTGGGCCATCACAATCTGCCCTCGGCCACATGCAGATAGATCGTGCACTTTCCGCGTTCTATACCCGGACACCACATTCAGTAATGTGTGCACCCTTCCTGTGTGTGACTAGCAGTAATTACTCGCCAGGTGCCGCTGCTATCGCCTGGTGGGGTTTATATCGGCAGCAAGTTGGCGATCATAATGTTCTGACTGACCAGTGTATGACTGAACACCTGAGCACTGTTCACACGGGAATGTTGTGGTACAAAATGGTGGTGAGTATGGCCTCTGACCGCACTGAAACGTGGTGGGCTGTAGCCAGCCTCATGTTTCATTCTTTTTCTCGCAGCACACTTAATTCCTCAGTATGGTAGGTCTAACGCTTACGGCGTTGCCGCAGTGGTCACACCAGTTGCCGTCTGATCACCAATGTTAAGCACTGTCGGGCTTGGCCAGCACTTTGGATGGGTCACCGCCCGGGTCTGCCGAGTGCTGTTGGCAAGCAGGGTTCACTCAGCCCTTGTGACGCCCGTTGAGGGGCTCCTGATTGATAAATGGCGGCACTGGTCTCGAAAACTGACAACGGCCGGAGAACGGTGTGTTGACTGCATGCCCCTCCATACCCGCCTGCGGTGACGCCTGAGGGCTGAGGGTGACACGGCGGCCGGTTGGAACCGTTGGGCCTTCAAGGCTAGTTCGGACGGTGTTTGTATGATAGGCCTAATTAATCGATAAATTCCAATGTATATGCAATGTGCAGTATTTTCCGTCGGAGTGCACAATGATTGCAGACGCTTTCCCTTAATTTCTTTTAATTCTAAAATGCATGTTTAATTCATTTTTCTGGTGGTTTGCAGGGAGTGAAAGCTTGGCCCGTGCAGTTTCCACTTCTCTCGGCCTGCCCTCAGCGGGCAAGCTGTGTGTCGCGACGCACACCCCAGGGGGTAAACACAGGGAGCAGCCACTTGTTGTCCCATTCACTTCAGCAGAGGGCGGCATGCGTCCTTGACAAGATTGTTCAAATGTGTGTGAAATCTTATGGGAGTTAACTGCTAAGGTCATCAGTCCCTAAGCTTACACACTACTTAACCTAAATTATGCGAATGACAAACACACACACCCTTGCCCGAGGGAGGACTCGAACCTCCGCCGGGCCGGGACCAGCCGCACAGTCCATGACTGTAGCGCCTTAGCGGCTAACCCCGCGCGGCTTGACAAGATTAGCAAAGCTCGAGGACGAAAGCGGTTGCCTGCTGACTTCAGTGAACTCGCCCAGACCTCGTCGTGGTGGCGAATATGAACGCAGAGTTTCCTTCAAAGGGAGAGATCACCGTTGCAAATGGCGGTCCCGTATGATAACATTGCACTTTCCTGAAGCAGCTACGGGGCACCTCCGCAGGCGAGTCTTTTGTCTCGTACCGACTCTACGCTGGTGCCACGAGCGTAAACATTAAGAAGCTGAAGTTATAGAAAGTTTTGGCGCAACGCCCGTTGACAGGTCGGAGCTCACGCTCTTCTACATCTACATCTACATTGATACTCCGCAAGCCACCCAACGGTGTGTGGCGGAGGGCACTTTACATGCCACTGTCATTACCTCCCTTTCCTGTTCCAGTCACGTATGGTTCGCGGGAAGAACGACTGTCTGAAAGCCTCCGTGCGCGCTCTAATCTCTCTAATTTTACATTCGTGATCTCCTCGGGAGGTATAAGTAGGGGGAAGCAATATATTCGATACCTCATCCAGAAACGCACCCTCTCGAAACCAGGCGAGCAAGCTACACCGCGATGCAGAGCGCCTCTCTTGCAGAGTCTGCCACTTGAGTTTATTAAACATCTCCGTAACGCTATCACGGTTACCAAATAACCCTGTGACGAAACGCGCCGCTCTTCTTTGGATCTTTTCTATCTACTCCGTCAGACCGATCTGGTACGGATCCCACACTGATGAGCAATACTCAAGTATAGGTCGAACGAGTGTTTTGTAAGCCACCTCCTTTGTTGATGGACTACATTTTCTAAGCACTCTCCCAATGAATCTCAACCTGGTACCCGCCTTACCAACAATTAATTTTATATGATCATTCCACTTCAAATCGTTCCGCGCGCATACTCCCAGATATTTTACAGAAGTAACTGCTACCAGTGTTTGTTCCGCTATCATATAATCATACAATAAAGGATCCTTCTTTCTATGTATTCGCAATACATTACATTTGTCTATGTTAAGGGTCAGTTGCCACTCCCTGCACCAAGTGCCTATCCGCTGCAGATCTTCCTGCATTTCGCTACAATTTTCTAATGCTGCAACTTCTCTGTATACTACAGCATCATCCGCGAAAAGCCGCATGGAACTTCCGACACTATCTACTAGGTCATTTATATATATTGTGAAAAGCAATGGTCCCATAACACTCCCCTGTGGCACGCCAGAGGTTACTTTAACGTCTGTAGACGTCTCTCCATTGATAACAACATGCTGTGTTCTGTTTGCTAAAAACTCTTCAATCCAGCCACACAGCTGGTCTGATATTCCGTAGGCTCTTACTTTGTTTATCAGGCGACAGTGCGGAACTGTATCGAGCTACGATTTGCTTCAAGGTAGCACTGGCAAATTTTTGGAACGAAGAGTCGGGGTAGGTCAGAGGATGAGGAGGGGATTACTGTTTAACGTCCCGTCGACCACGAGGTCATTAGACATGGAGCACAATCTCGGATTAGGAAAGGATGGGGAACAAAATCGGCCGTGCCCTTTCAAAGGAATCATCCCGGAATATGCCTGAAGCGATTTAGGGAAATGATGGAAAATCCAAATCAGGATGGCCGGACATGGGTTTGAACCGACGTCCTCCCGAATGCGAGTCTCGTGAGATGACCATTGCACCGTGTGGTTTGGTTCGGCATTTGCAGTCTTCCAGAAAGCGGTGCCGAATCTTCCAGAACAAAGCTGTTAGGACTTTTCGGATTGGAGAAAGAAAGTACGCGATCTCATACTGGCGAGAAAGGCAGTTTTGGCCAACACATAGCGCGAAGGAGCGGGAGAACAAAGTATGAAACACTTCTTTGCCGGGAGCCGTAGAGAGGACATTTCATCGTCACGTGGAGGAGAGAGCGGACTTCTTCGCCACCGGTAGTAGAGGGAGGAACAGCCGATTCACGAGCAGATTAACCTCGCCATGCCAACGTCCATATCTGCCTGTGGTCCACGCCTCGTCTCCAGCAACTGATGTTAAGCTTCACAGCTAAACAACAATATGATAGGTGCATTGTTTCACATTAGTTAATCAGGAACTATATCGTGACCTCTTGGCTATGATTTTACTCTTTTGGGGTTCTGTTTCTCATTACCCACTAACTTTCCAATGCAGTCATCACCACCAATTCATTTTCACGACTAGCAGTTAATTGATATGATTACTTGTCCGTTCGTTTTATTCTATCGGAATTTTCTGGTCCTTTTCTTCCGAACATCCGCAGTTACACCTTAACACATGTATAGGCCCTCATTCTCCCATGAGGAGTATTTGTTTGTTCTGAGCGATCATTGAATGTGAAACCAATAAATGTACGTGATTTGTAATCCCTGTTTCTTTACAACAGCTGACAGTCTCCATTATTACTTAGTAATTGTGAATTTTTAATCAGGGCACACAACTACGATCCACGCGTCAGAGCCAACCCTTTCCTTCCGTTTCCTTGCGCACAATTCCTTTACTTGCATCTGGACTGTAGTGAGGGACTTGCTCTTTGAGTGGGGATACTCGGTGCATACCAGTGACAAATCAGACTAGAGCCTTCACCCCAGTGACGCCCTGCAACATCGATTCGTCATTCTCACCACGGCAGTGTGATCCTGAGCGGCGCGAACGACAATATCGCCCCATGATAAACAGCATTTTCCATAGGCCACGATCCTGCAGCTGTCGCATTCCGACATGTGTTGGTAGACGTTACTCCCTACATGAGACGTACCACGTTCTTCTCGCAACGAAACAACACTCATTACCGATTTCTGTCCACTCTTGGAAGCTGAGTGGTGCCGGCACGGTAGCTCAGCGTGTTCGGTCAGAGAGGCACTGGCCCTCTGTAATAAAAAAACTGAGTAAAGGCATCAGCGATCAACTTGAACGGATGTCCTATGACGTGCGCCCAGACCAAACGCAAAGAACTTTACCCAACAAAATAGAAACAAATAAATAAATAAAAAATAAAAAAGTGGTCAGCGCGACAGAATGTCAATCCTAAGGACCCGGGTTCGATTCCCGGCTGCGTCGGAGATTTTCTCCGCTCAGAGACTGGGTGTTGTGTTGTCCTAATCATCATCATTTCATCCTCACTGACGTGCAAGTCGCCGCAGTGGCGTCAAATAGAAAGACTGACACCCGGCGAATGGTTGGGAGGCCCTAGTCACGCGACATTTCTATTTTACCGATTTCTGAATGAGAAACCCGCTGTGTAGTGATTATATGATAGCGGAACAAACACTGGTAGCAGTTGCTTCTGCAAAATATCTGGGAGTATGCGTGCTGAACAATTTGAAGTGGAATGATCAGATAAAATTAATTGTTGGTAAGGCGGGTGGCAGGTTGAGATTCATTGGGAGAGTCTTTCGAAAATGTAGTCCATCAGCAAAGGAGATGGCTTACAAAACACTTGTTCGACCTATACTTGAGTATTGCTCATCAGCGTGGGATCCGTACCAGGTCGGATTGACAGAGGAGATAGAGAAGATCCAAAGAAGAGCGGCGCGTTTCGTCACAGGGTTATTTGGTAAACGTGATAGCGTAACGGGGATGTTTAGCAAACTCAAGTGGCAGACTCTGCAAGAGAGTGCATCGCGGTGTAGCTTGCTATCCAGGTTTCGAGATGGTGCGTTTCTGGATGAGGTATCGAATATATTGCTTCCCCCTACTTATACCTCCCGAGGAGATCACGAATGTAAAATTAGAGAGATTCGAGCGCGCAAGGAGGCTTTCCGGCAGTCGTACTTTCCGCGAACCATACGCGAGTGGAACAGGAAAGGGAGGTAATGACAGTGGCACGTAAAGTGCCCTCTGCCACACACCGTTGGGTGGCTTGCGGAGTATAAATGTAGATGTAGATGTAGTCTTCCCTTATACACTCCTGGAAATGGAAAAAAGAACACATTGACACCGGTGTGTCAGACCCACCATACTTGCTCCGGACACTGCGAGAGGGCTGTACAAGCAATGATCACACGCACGGCACAGCGGACACACCAGGAACCGCGGTGTTGGCCGTCGAATGGCGCTAGCTGCGCAGAATTTGTGCACCGCCACCGTCAGTGTCAGCCAGTTTGCCGTGGCATACGGAGCTCCATCGCAGTCTTTAACACTGGTAGCATGCCGTGACAGCGTGGACGTGAACCGTATGTGCAGTTGACGGACTTCGAGCGAGGGCGTATAGTGGGCATGCGGGAGGCCGGGTGGACGTACCGCCGAATTGCTCAACACGTGGGGCGTGAGGTCTCCACAGTACATCGATGTTGTCGCCAGTGGTCGGCGGAAGGTGCACGTGCCCGTCGACCTGGGACCGGACCGCAGCGACGCACGGATGCACGCCAAGACCGTAGGATCCTACGCAGTGCCGTAGGGGACGGCACCGCCACTTCCCAGCAAATTAGGGACACTGTTGCTCCTGGGGTATCGGCGAGGACCATTCGCAACCGTCTCCATGAAGCTGGGCTACGGTCCCGCACACCGTTAGGCCGTCTTCCGCTCACGCCCCAACATCGTGCAGCCCGCCTCCAGTGGTGTCGCGACAGGCGTCAATGGAGGGACGAATGGAGACGTGTCGTCTTCAGCGATGAGAGTCGCTTCTGTCTTGGTGCCAATGATGGTCGTATGCGTGTTTGGTGCCGTGCAGGTGAGCGCCACAATCAGGACTGCATACGACCGAGGCACACAGGGCCAACACCCGGCATCATGGTGTGGGGAGCGATCTCCTACACTGGCCGTACACCACTGGTGATCGTCGAGGGGACACTGAATAGTGCACGGTACATCCAAACCGTCATCGGACCCATCGTTCTACCATTCCTAGACCGGCAAGGGAACTTGCTGTTCCAACAGGACAATGCACGTCCGCACGTATCCCGTGCCACCCAACGTGCTCTAGAAGGTGTAAGTCAACTACCCTGGCCAGCAAGATCTCCGGATCTGTCCCCCATTGAGCATGTTTGGGACTGGATGAAGCGTCGTCTCACGCGGTCTGCACGTCCAGCACGAACGCTGGTCCAACTGAGGCGCCAGGTGGAAATGGCATGGCAAGCCGTTCCACAGGACTACATCCAGCATCTCTACGATCGTCTCCATGGGAGAATATCAGCCTGCATTGCTGCGAAAGGTGGATATACACTGTACTAGTGCCGACATTGTGCATGCTCTGTTGCCTGTGTCTATGTGCCTGTGGTTCTGTCAGTGTGATCATGTGATGTATCTGACCCCAGGAATGTGTCAATAAAGTTTCCCCTTCCTGGGACAATGAATTCACGGTGTTCTTATTTCAATTTCCAGGAGTGTAGTATACAAAATGCCCAGGGCCCAGGGCAAAAATCGAACACCCACTGTATCGATGTAAATCATCATAGAATGAGCAACATACGATCTTGAGTCATGTTATTGAAAGACAACGTCAAGGAACCTCGCAGACAGGACACAGGCACCGGCGCTAAGACATCAGAAACATGTGGTTGCTCTGAAGTGCGCCGGACGTGGTGGCCGAGCGGTTCTAGGCGCTACAGTCTGGAACCGCGCGACCGCTACGGTCGCAGGTTCGAATCCTGCCTCGGGCATGGATGCGTGTGATGTCCTTAGGTTAGTTAGGTTTAAGTATTTCTAAGTTCTAAGGGACTGATGACCTCAGAAATTAAGTCCCATAGTGCTCAGAGCCATTTCAACCATTTTTTTGCTCTGAAGTGCTAATAATTGTAATACTTATTTCATAATGTCTGTTCCTTCGGATATATATGTACGTCTGAAGGGACAGACATTGTAAAACAAGTATCAAAAGACTAAGACGGGCAAAACGACGATAATAATGTTAGACACGTAGTCTCAGTTTCCCTATTGCGGAAATCAAAGCAATGTTGCGAGCACTAGAGTATGTAAGAAGTGTGGCATATGCAGCGAGCATGGTAAGCCGAAGTACGTGATGCGACCACTCGCAATTAGCGGGAAATGTGGGTTGGGGTTCCAGCCTGGCACAAATTTTCGTGTATTACTAACAAGTAGCATATCTCCATCTAATACAGCTGACGTCAAAGAATTCGCATCCGCGAATAAATTTCGTATTAATCTGAGCATCCAGGCATGCTAATTTTACCTTTACTGCATGTCGCTTTTATGTTGCAGCTTTGATGGGCAGCAGTCTACTAGAAGGGGTAGGAAAGCACACAAATGTATCAGGGAGCAGACTGGAGTGGTTTAACGCTGACAGTTCTTTGCTAGATTATAAGAGATAAGAAAAGGAATAGACAACGATCTACAAGGGACGTCCATTAAGTACTTTTTTTCTCGGCCAGTTTCGGTTGAAAAAATGCGTAACTTGTTGTGGGACATCGTGGAATATTCCCACTTCAGCCCCTGTAGTTCCATGAAGTTCCGATAGGTGGCTGCGCTGCACGTATCCCTCCTGCCGTCTGTAACGGAAGTGGTTTCCAAGTAGACAGCTGACATCGAGTTTCTTTTGGCACAAATCCAGACCATCACAGATATTTGTAGGCTCTTGCAGATTGTCTACGGAGATCTGACAGTGAACAAAGCACGGTGAGTCGTTATGCGGGGCGTCTGCCAACATCGCAAGAAGGTTGCTAAAACCTGCCCCATCTTCCGCGTGCTGGCCGGGTGCACACAGCTGCGCAATGTTGGAACGTGCGGACACAGTCATTCGAGGTGATGCACGGATCACAATCAAACACCTCGCTGCTCACCTGGATGTCTCTGTTGGTAGCGCTGACACACTCATCCACCAGTTGGTGTACTCAAAGGTGTGTGTCCGCTGGGTTCTTCGCTGCCAAACAGAAGACCGTAAAGAACAATGAAGGACGAATTGCTTGCGTCTTACAAGGCTGATCGTGACAATTTTTTATCGAACGTCGTCTCAGGGGATGAAACATGGGCTCATCACTTCGAACGATAAATAAACAACAATCTATGGAGTGGCGCCGCCCCACCTCTGCTCTGAAGAATAAGTTCAAAGCCGCACACTCCCCGTCAGGTCATGGCAACGGCCTTCTGGGACTTTAAAAGGGTTATTCTGTTTGATGTCCTCCCTCATGGTGCAGCAATCAACTCTGAAGTGTATTGTGCTACACTCAGGAAACTGAAGAAAAGACTTCAGCATGTTCGTCGCCACAAACATGCAAACGAACTACTCCTTCATGCTCATGAAAAGGATATTTGACTTTTTCGGTAGAAAACACAAAACTGCAACATACTGTTTTACAAGCACAAACAAGACGTCTGAACTTAGGGAACAAGCTCCAAGACGTCTTCAACAGAGATGATCATGATGATGAGAGTTTGTGGAGAGCTCAACTGCACGGTCATCAGCGCCCGTACAAATTCCCAATCTGTACACGGACCAACCTAGACACTTTCACGAATGATGATGGAATGATGAGGACGACACAAACATCCAGTTCCCGGGCAGAGAAAATCCCCAACCCGGCCGGGAATCGAACCTGGGACCCCGTGATCCAGAGATAGCAACGCTACCCACTAGACTACGAACTGAGGACTTCAACAGAGGGCTATTCCACAAAAAGATATTGGCAAATGAAATAAATTGAGACGAATAGTCGAAATTAAAACGCGGTGTCTTCTGAACAAATGAACTGAAACAAGCACACACACAAATAGTTAAAATTTGGGCGCAGAAGAAAGCTTAGTAAACTGACAAAGGCAACATGGTTTAGTGTGGTGCGAATCGGTCCCAACTGATTATAATAAAATAAATCTGTTTCGAAATTATTGGAGTGTACTTTTATTGATAAAATCTCTTTCTACATTTCTTAATAGGATTAGAGTTCTTCTACGAGGGCAGTTCAATAAGTAATGCAACACATTTTTTTTTCTGAAACAGGGGTTGTTTTATTCAGCATTGAAATACACCAGGTTATTCCCCAATCTTTTAGCTACACAACACTATTTTTCAACGTAATCTCCATTCAATGCTACGGCCTTACGCCACCTTGAAATGAGGGCCTGTATGCCTGCACGGTACCATTCCAACGTCGTACTGCATCAATAACTTCTTCATCATTCGCGTAGTGCCTCCCACGGATTGCGTCCTTCATTGGGCCAAACATATGGAAATCCGACGGTGCGAGATCAGGGCTGTAGGGTGCATGAGGAAGAACAGTCCACTGAAGTTTTGTGAGCTCCTCTCGGGTGCGAAGACTTGTGTGAGGTCTTGCGTTGTCATGAAGAAGGAGAAGTTCGTTCAGATTTTTGTGCCTACGAACACGCTGAAGTCGTTTCTTCAATTTCTGAAGAGTAGCACAATACACTTCAGAGTTGATCGTTTGACCATGGGGAAGGACATCGAACAGAATAACCCCTTCAGCGTCCCAGAAGACTGTAACCATGACTTTACCGGCTGAGGGTATGGCTTTAAACTTTTTCTTGGTAGGGGAGTGGGTGTGGCGCCACTCCATTGATTGCCGTTTTGTTTCAGGTTCGAAGTGATGAACCCATGTTTCATCGCCTGTAACAATCTTTGACAAGAAATTGTCACCCTCAGCCACATGACGAGCAAGCAATTCCGCACAGATGGTTCTCCTTTGCTCTTTATGGTGTTCGGTTAGACAACGAGGGACCCAGCGGGAACAAACCTTTGAATATCCCAACTGGTGAACAATTGTGACAGCACTACCAACAGAGATGTCAAGTTGAGCACTGAGTTGTTTGATGGTGATCCGTCGATCATCTCGAACGAGTGTGTTCGCACGCTCCGCCATTGCAGGAGTCACAGCTGTGCACGGCCGGCCCGCACGTGGGAGATCAGACAGTCTTGCTTGACCTTGCGGCGATGATGACACACGCTTTGCCCAACGACTCACCGTGCTTTTGTCAGCTGCCAGATCACCGTAGACATTCTGCAAGCGCCTATGAATATCTGAGATGCCCTGGTTTTCCGCCAGAAGAAACTCGATCACTGCCCATTGTTTGCAACGCAAATCCGTTACAGACGCCATTTTAACAGCTCCGTACAGCGCTGCCACCTGTCGGAAGTCAATGAAACTATACGAGACGAAGCGGGAATGTTTGAAAATATTCCACAAGAAATTTCCGGTTTTTTCAACCAAAATTGGCCGAGAAAAAAATGTGTTGCATTACTTATTGAACTGCCCTCGTACTTGAGGAAGTATCAAACAGACGTTGTGAGTATTTTTCTTATACAAATAGTAGAAAATCATAGGATACTCTTGTCAGATCACAGAACATTATTGTGCTGGTGCCAACGTTGGCATTTTTCACCCATTTTTTTAAAAGTGCTCCTGGCGTCTGGATATTACCCAATCTCCCAGCTTCTAGGCGATCAAAAAGTTTCTGTCTAAGGGCGTTGCTACAGCGTATATGAAACGTAGTGCGACTCCGATGCTGGTGTGCACCTGGTGTAGAAATATGAAACTGGAATTTGGTTGCAATAAATATACGTCTGATATACAATATTTCATTCAAAATAATCTTCATTGCCATTTATATATTTCTCCCACCTCTAAGGCAGGCTATGAATGCCAAGCCAAAAAACAACAGTTCTTCTTTTGAAGCGAACCAATCAACCAGCCATTTTCGTACATTTTCATACGAACTGAAGCATTGTTCAGCGGCATCATGTCCCAGTAATGCAAATAGATGATAATCGGACGGAGTCAAGTCTGCAGAATAAGCCGCATGCCCTAGTATTTCCGAATTGAACGACTCGATCGTTTCCCTGACACGTTTTGCTATACGTTTTCATGGAGCAATATGAGCTTGTGTTGCCTTTTTCCATATTCCGGTCGTTTTTCACCCAATGCTCGATTTAAATCGATCGTTTGCTGTTGGTAGCGATCAGTGTTAACGGTTTCATCAGGTTTAAGGAGCTCATAATAGATGACACCCTTTTAATCCCACCAAACACAAAACATTGTCTTCTTTCCAAAGCGATTTGGTCTTACAGTGGATGCCGATGGTTTGCTTGGATTCACCCATGCTTTAGGACGCTTAGGAGTCTCAAAATATATCCATTTTTCATCACCTGTCACTATTTGATGAAGAAACAACTTCCTCTTGTGATTGGCGAGCAGCATTTCACATCTGGTCTTCCGAATTGCTTCCTATATTTCATTCCGTTCATGCGTAACCCATTTCCCCCACTTTCTGCACCTTTTCCATAGCTTTCAACCGAAGAGAAATGGATTTCTGCGTCACATTAAATTGTTTCGCGAGTTCCTGTTGAGTCTGAGTATCATCTTCATCCAATAATGCCTGCAATTCGTTGTCTTCGAACTTTTTCGGTGGTTTCCCGAGCTCGTCGTTTCTCACGTCAAAATCAACACTTCTGAATATTTTGAACCACTCGAAACACTGTGTTTTTCCAAGAGCATGTTCGCCGAAAGCTTTGACAAGCATTCGATGCGATTCTGCAGCAGTTTTCTTCAAATGATAACAGAAAACCAATGCTGACCGCAAATCGTAGTTCGTAGGCACAAAACTCGACATATTTACGGGTTTGAAACAGATAACAATGTTCACTAAATTATCAAAAGTATCCGGACGCCCCCCCCCCTCCCCCTAAACGTACGTTTTTCAAATTAGGTGCACTGTAGTGTCACCTACTGCCAGGTACTCCACATCAGCGACCTCAGTAGTCATTAGACATCGTGAGATGAATCGAACTGTGCAGTATGCCAGTCCTGTAGAAGGCTTTGGGTTAGGTGAACGCCTGGAAACGTTACCTGCCATCATATGTAGTACCAGCACTGAAGTATGGAGGAGGCGGTATTTCGCTATGGCGGTGTTCGCAGTCAGGGTGTGGCCCACTTACTACGTTTAAAAAAAAACACTATATGCGGGAGTATATTATCAAATCTTACGTCATTATGCACTGCATACAGTAGAGTAACAGTTTGTAGACGATGATCATTTACATCAGCATGACAATGCACACTGTCATAAAGAAGTATTTGTGAGGCAGCAGTTTGTGGGTATTCCTGAAAAGGACTTGGCTCTCCAGAGTCCTGACTCGAACCCCATTGAACAACTTTGGGGTGAGTCAGAACGTTGACTTCTCCGCAGATCCCAAAGCCGTCTAACAACACTCCTTTCTCTTATTGCTGCTATTCCTCCACAGGCGTTCGAACACGTCACTGAAATTTTCCCCAGCAGAGATCAAGCTGTCATAAATGTGAAAGGTGGACACCCAGCATTTTAATATCCAATAACAGGATACTTTTGATAAGATAGTTCTTACTTTGCTTCTATTCGTGATGTCACAAGCGACGTCCCCTTATCCCTGTCGCCATCATGATGACGTCACAAGCATTTTTAAGGACATTTCCTTGGCTGGAATATCAAAAACTCAAGATGGCAGAAAATTAAAAAAATTTAAGTATTTTTTTTCCATTTAAAGAAATCGGCTGAACTAGCGCAGGTGTGCTTTATAACTACTCCCTCTGGTCCCTTCCCCCTGCATCCCATCTTTTCTAGTTGCAGTCTAGAATTTTACGCGCCATTAAAATCAAATTGCCAATCACAATGTGACCAACCTGGGCTCCGCTCATAGTATCCGAACGCTCTGAATCTTTTTTGAACCATGTTCAAAAGCATTTACGCAAATAAACACGTGAAGGACGTAACTTGCATTATTTCCCCATCTATATGTGCTTTACAGGCCATTAAGCAGTCAATCACAATGCAGTCATTTTGACCATGCACAAAAGTATCCAAACGTAGCTCTGAAAAATTTATTTTGCGCCTTGCTCAAAAGTATGTATCCAAACAAATTACGCAAAGGGCGAAATTTACCCTTTTTGACTGTTCTCAATGGTATGCGAACACTGTGAAATTCTTTCCTTATTTTGCACCATGTTCAAATGCATTTATCCAAAAAATTATGTGAAGGAAGTAACTTGCAGAATTTTCACAACCTAAAAGTACTTTTCAGCTCATTAAAATGAAATAGCCAATCAAAATGTAGTGTGAAACGTTCGATATCTGTACCATAGATGACTACTTCTCAGAAATTCACAAAGAAATACGATCCTGGCCAGTTGTCGCCAAGTGTTACCTCCCCACAAAATTCGTTCTCATTTAGTGTAACCTCAAAACAGAAAAATTCCTAAACCTCTCAACAGTAAAAAATATAATTATGTCGTTCACATTCAGTGTAATGTCCCAACAAAAAAAAAAAAAAAAAATTCAGTAACCTGGTAATAATACAATGTAACTAACCTCTCAATTAAATTGTCGCTAACTTATAATTTTTTTCAATAATTGACTGTGAATTTAACCCGGTAAATTTTGGACGTCAGCAGTGCTGCGTCATGGCCCTGAAAGATCATACTGAATAAAAAAAAGGAAAAATTCTTACCTCCATGAAGTCGCCGGATAACGCATATATATCTGCTCTAACAATAAATTTTTCTGGCACAGCCCTGTGCAATGCTGGCCGATAGATTTGTCATTTATCAAAAGGAAACAAATGATTTTTCTTTTGCAATAATCGGGATGATCATGGATTGGAGAAATTAGTAAATTCTTTAAATTGAAATGAATGGTTGTTAAAATTTACTTCTTATGAGAAAGATTATTATTAGGAGATTTTTAAAACATTTACATGGGACTTGAGATAACAATACTACATATGCGCAAGGCTGCTTTTTACCTTATACAATAATGCTCAGACTCCGGCATCGCTGCACCACGACCGGCCCAGCCAACACGATACACCAGACTAGACTAGCAACAACTTACTGCTACAGCCACACAGTTCCTACCGCAGTCAACACCGCTCTCTTCTCTGAGATTCTCTTATACCTTGCATATCACAGGCAGCGCGTGAGCAATACATCGAAATTACATCTGCTCGGACCTCTTACATAACCCTCCACTGGGGGGGGGGGGGGGGGGGGGCAAAAATTTGGCAGCAATGGTGAGTCAATTGGACTTGCCATGAGCAACAAATTTTTTCTATAATATACTTAATTAACTAAGTCTACAATCACAGAGTATATACATTATTGATAAGTGCAGAACATATTAAGTAATGACAAAATGTATACGCAATGAGTACAAAAGATATTAACAAATGACAAAGTGCACACGCACTGTGTAAGTCTTTAGCATTTTTACATAACATATCATGAAGTGAAATAAAGTGCACACGCACTGAATACATAATATATTAACAAAAGAAATAAAGTGCACACGCACTGTATAAATCTTTAGTATTTTTAGGACAAAAGATGTTATTAACAAATGAAATAAAGTGCACACGCACTGTAAAAATCTTTAGCATTTTACAAGAACTGATTACCTTAAAAATGAAATAAAGTGCACACGCACTGTAAAAATCTTTAGCGTTTTACAAGAACTAGGAAAGGAACGGGAAGGATTGCATCATGGTTGTAGCACAGTAGGTTGCACGTAGTTGCACCGAGAGTCCATATCTTTCTACAGAAGCACAACACCAAGTGAGACAATCTGAAGTTCTCTTCCCTGAAGTATTTATCAGTGTAGCCAAGACACTGAAATGTTGTATTAATATTCAATGTTATCATTTTGGTAGTAGATTAGGTACACCTAACAGTAGGACCATAATAACATCTCCATCGTTCAAGGTGGTGGACAGCATGATGTGTCAACACCACATTCTTGTAGAATCCATACTCTTTCACCAACGTAGAATTAGTGCAAAAACCAAATATAGTGCTCCATGATCACAAGGATGGACAGGACAAACGGATATTGCAGTAATTTCTGGTAATTAGGTCAGAAGGTGAAGGACATTAAGTCTTATTCTAGTCATCATAGAGAATTACACTAGTCTATCAACGATCTGAGTAATTGTTGACACTAATTGCCTAGTTACTAAACATTTCTGTACTATGTATGGAATATTACAGAACATTATTAATATGGAATATTACAGAACATTATTCATAAGTCATCTGATTACAGTAAATATTGGCACTCATTGGCCAGTTACAAACCATTTTTATGCATTATTCAGAAGTCATCATTCAAAGCAAGAGTTAATTAATGGCATAGCATTTATACATAAGTCATCATATTACAGTAAACAGTGGCATTCATTGGCCAGTTACTAAACATGTAGCAAGTATAGAATATTACAAAACACTTTTCATAACTCATCTGATTGCGGTAATTATTGGCACTCATTGGCCAGTTACAAAGTATTCATATAGTTTTACAAAATATTATTCAGTATTATTCAGAAGTCATCATTCAAAAAAGGAGTTATTGAGTGTAGCATCAAGCTACTGGTATTCATATATGATATCATGTAAGTGACGTAAGAGAAATTTAAAAAATAAGACATTGGAACTATTATTCACAGTCTGTATTACAATAATACATAGGCATAATGGAATCAATACATCAGGGAAATTTGCGTTACATTTAGGACTAGAAATATATCTTAAACTGGTAGCATTATTTGGTTGTATACCGGTAAAAGCTGGGACTGGTAATAGATTTTTTTGTGCTAGCAATGCATTGCGTTGAGATCGATAATTAATTGCTGGGGCATGAAAATATTTGCTTTTGACTTATTGCTGGAAATAAGGATTAATAACGTCATTCGTCATGAGTCAGCTGTAGCAAGGTTATTAAACAAGTAGAGTATATGTGACCACATTCATGAATGATACACACAAATGGGTAAAAAAAATGCAAGTATTAGAACAGGTTTCATAACTAAGTGTTTATAGCATATTTATATCATGAAAAGCTTCTCCTGGAAAAAATACAAAATGGATTATTGAGCTGAAAAAAGAAATGCATATTATGCTGAAAAGTAGTGAACTTCGAATTAACAGGTAATGAAACGTGTACTCAATATGTATGTACTCTAACTGTCTTTTCCAAAACATTCAGTCATTATACCATGCGACATAAGACATACTGTCAAAAGGAACTGCAACAAATACTTGAATAACTACATAGCATTTCTTAACTAACAGTAAATATATCAATGTCATCATTATCATCATCTGCAAAGAAAAACTTCATTATTCATATTACCATAACTTCATCACTATCATCACCTGCAAAGAAAAACTTCATTATTCATATCAGCATATTTTTCATATAACTATTCATCATCATTTATTATCATCTGCAAAAATGACACTTCATTATTCATTATTCATATTACCATTTACTTCATACAACTATTCATAGTATAGAGTTTCTTATTTCTAGCATATTTCATCACTAAAACTAAGATGTGTAGTTCTGTCTGACAGCCTGCATCAATCGCCTCGTATTCTGAAAGAAAAATAATTAGTTAAGACTGCTATCATACGATGTGTATAGTATATTCTTGTTAATGCTTGTTAATTCTGATCCATTTACTCTTCGTGACAAGATATTGCATTTTCTTTCCTTCATTCCGAAGGTGAAATTCCCATTTCATAGTAATCCACTGTGGTTTGTTTAATTTATTTCTTTTACACGTTATTGCTTTCTGAAAATGATGAATAAGGATTAATATCTTGCATTTAAATCATATATTCATTAAATAAAAACTTGTTTCTAGTGATATAATTAATCATACAGCATAGCATGACAGAAAACGTATTATGTCAAAAACATAGACAGTTTTCAAGTGCAAAAAATGTACACAAAGTATCATAACGTAGTAGCAAAAAAAATGTAAAATAGTCACGACGTTGAGATATCATAAGGCAAAATTTCAAAGTCAACTGGTGTTTGTTATATCTTAAAGATTACATAGTGCATACAGACAAAAATTCTACTTTCGATAGGAAAACAATCATACATACACGAAAGATGGAAAATGTGCACGTTCTGATATATAATGACAAGAAAAGCGACCTGCTAACCTTACCTTGCCGGGCACTTGCCAGGAAAAAATATGATAATCACCAGTAATTGCAAAAGTGCTCATATAAAATTCAGGAAATGGCATTACAGTGTGATAAATCATAAAGTATATTCATTCAATAAAGGGTTTAATATTGGAGACATTGTGATTGCCTTTGATTTTTCTGGTTCTCAAAGTTTCGACGTGTACTACATTGGGGTGAGGAATGCCGCGAATTCTGTATGGACCTGCGTATAGAAGCTCAAATTTACTGCATCTACTCTTTCCTCTGTTGGATAAATAGTGTGTACGTACTAATGTCTTCTGTCCAATGTGAAAGTCACGGCGTGTACAAACCTGTTTTTGCTGTCTCCTCCGGCGCTCTGCGCCACGTTTGATGTTGTTCAGCGCAATGTCAATTATTTCAAGGTGGCGTAGTCGGCGAGATGCAGGAAAAGATACTAGTTCTTTAATTTTGTCGAGTGGTTCAACATTTTTCAGTATAACAGTCGGAGATAGCATAGTAGATTCATTTGGTATGGAGTTAATTACATCCTGGAATGAGAGTATGTGTGTATCCCAATCAATATGTTTTTTTATGGCAGTATATTCTTCATAGTTTACCAATTTCTTTCATTAGTCGTTCACAAGGGTTCGAAGAAGCGTGATACTTGGATATATAGATCGGATAAATGTTTCTAGCTCGTAACATACGTGTCCACATAGCAGATCGAAACTGTGGTCCATTGTCGGAAATTACTTTCAATACATGCCCTACGTGAAATAAAAAATGTTTTACAAATGCATTCGAAACAGATTTAGCAGTAGCTTTGTGTAACGGAGTGAAGATAACAAATTTCGAAGTGAGTTCAACAGCGACAAAGATGTAGCAAAAACCTCTATGAGTTCTGGGAATTGGACCAAAAATGTCTACAGCGGCCATGTGTCTCAATTTAACGGGTACAATGGGATGTAACGGAGGAATATGTGAAGTCGTATCTGATTTAGCTTTCTGGCAGATTTTACATGACGCTAAAACTCGTAGAATACGTTTCTCCATGTTCGCAAAATAACAGTTCTGTCTCAGTATAAGAAAACATTTTCTGGCTCCATAATGTGCGTAACTTAAATGAGTATGCCAAATTAATTTGTTAACAAGCTCGTCAGGAATGCACAGTAACCAATTGTTGCTGTCAGGGTGAGAGCGGCGAAACAGAATGTTATTGCGTACAGTGTAATGGTAACATTATTCTTATCTTGCCAAAGGTGTTTAATTTCCTTCCACATGTTGTCTTTGCTCTGCTCTTGTGCTATGTCTCGTAATGACTATGAAATGAAATTTTCAAATGCGACTTGTTGAATATACATGATGCTAAAATTTGCTTGACAGAAGTTGGTTGCGATGTCTTGCTGATTGTTGCTGAGAGAGCGGGACAGTGCGTCTGCTACAACATTTTGTGTACCGGGAATGTGAGCAATTGTAAAATTAAATTCCTGTAAATAAAGTTTCCATCTGCTTAACCTGTCGTGTGTAAATTTTGCGGAAAGTAAAAGCTGTATCGCTCTATGATCGGTGTAAACGGTCGTATGTCTTCCATAAAGAAAATGCCTAAATCTCGTAAATGCCCACTCAACACATAATGTTTCAAGTTCTGTGACAGAATAATTGCGTTCAGCAGGTGACAGAATGCGACTTGCAAAGGCGATGTTTTTAATTACTGTAGTACCGTCTTCTTCAATTTCTTGAAAAATGTGTACGCCTAAAGCTGTGTTAGAACTGTCGGTGGCAATGGAAAAATTTCTGGTAGGATCTGGGTGTGATAAAAGTGGTGCGTTCAACAAGGCATGTTTCAAATTAACAAATTCAGAATGTGCTTGCCTATCCCAGGACCAAATAGCGTTTTTACCCGTCAATTGGCATAATCTAGGGGTGTCTAAAGCATAGTTGTTGTTGTTGTTGTTGTTGTGGTCTTCAGTCCTGAGACTGGTTTGACACAGCTCTCCATGCTATTCTATCCTGTGCAAGCTTCTTCATCTCCCAGTACCCACTGCAACCTACATCCTTCTGAATCTGCTTAGTGTATTCATCTGTTGGTCTCCATCTACGATTTTTCCCCTCCACGCTGCCCTCCAATGCTAAATTTGTGATCCCTTGATGCCTCAAAACATGTCCTACCAACCGATCCCTTCTTCTAGTCAAGTTGTGCCACAAACTTCTCTTCTCCACAATCCTATTCAATACCTCCTCATTAGTTACGTGATCTACCCACCTTATCTTCAGCATTCTTCTGTAGCACCACATTTCGAAAGCTTCTATTCTCTTCTTGTCCAAACTGGTTATCGTCCATGTTTCACTTCCATACATGGCTCCACTCCATACAAATACTTTCAGAAACGACTTCCTGACACTTAAATCTATACTCGATGTTAACAAATTTTTCTTCTTCAGAAACGATTTCTTTGCCATTGCCAGTCTACATTTTATATCCTTTCTACTTCGACCATCATCAGTTATTTTACTCCCTAAACAGCAAAACTCCTTTACTACTTTAAGTGTCTCATTTCCTAATCTAATCCCCTCAGCATCACCCGATTTAATTTGACTACATTCCATTATCCTCGTTTTGCTTTTGTTGATGTTCATCTTATATTCTCCTTTCAAGACACTGTCCATTCCGTTCAACTCCTCTTCCAAGTCCTTTGCTGTGTCTGACAGAATTACAATGTCATCGGCGAACGTCAAAGTTTTTACTTCTTCTCCATGAATTTTAATACCTACTCCGAATTTTTCTTTTGTTTCCTTTACTGCTTGCTTAATATACAGATTGAATAACATCGGGGAGAGGCTACAACCCTGTCTCACTCCTTTCCCAGCCACTACTTCCCTATCATGCCCCTCGACTCTTATAACCGAAATCTGGTTTCTGTACAAATTGTAAATAGCCTTTCGCTCCCTGTATTTTACCCCTGCCACCTTTAGAATTTGAAAGAGAGTATTCCAGTTAACGTTGTCAAAAGCTTTCTCTAAGTCTACAAATGCTAGAAACGTAGGTTTGCCTTTTCTTAACCTTTCTTCTAAGATAAGTCGTAAGGTTAGTATTGCCTCACGTGTTCCAACATTTCTACGGAATCCAAACTGATCTTCCCCGAGGGCCGCTTCTACCAGTTTTTCCATTCGTCTGTAAAGAATTCGCGTTAGTATTTTGCAGCTGTGACTTATTAAACTGATAGTTCGGTAATTTTCACACCTGTCAACACCTGCTTTCTTTGGGATTGCAATTATTATACTCTTCTTGAAGTCTGTGGGTATTTCGCCTGTCTCATACATCTTGCTCACCAAATGGTAGAGTTTTGTCATGACTGGCTCTCCCAAGGCCATCAGTAGTTCTAATGGAATGTTGTCTACTCTCGGGGCCTTGTTTCGACTCAGGTCTTTCAGTGCTCTATCAAACTCTTCACGCAGTATCTTATCTCCCATTCCATCTTCATCTATATCCTCTTCCATTTCCACAATATTGTCCTCAAGTACATTGCCCTTGTATAAACCCTCTATATACTCCTTCCACCTTTCTGCCTTCCCTTCTTTGCTTAGAACTGGGTTGCCATCTGAGCTTTTGATATTCATACAAGTGGTTCTCTTCTCTCCAAAGGTCTCTTTAATTTTCCTGTAGGCAGTATCTATCTTACCCCTAGTGAGATAAGCCTCTACATCCTTACATTTGTCCTCTAGCCATCCCTGCTTAGCCATTTTGCACTTCCTGTCGATCTCATTTTTGAGACGTTTGTATTCCTTTTTGCCTGCTTCATTTACTGCATTTTTATATTTTCTCCTTTCATCAATTAAATTCAATATTTCTTCTGTTACCCAAGGATTTCTATTAGCCCTCGTCTGTTTACCTACTTGATCCTCTGCTGCCTTCACTACTTCATCCCTCAGAGCTACCCATTCTTCTTCTACTGTATTTCTTTCCCCCATTCCTGTCAATTGTTCCCTTATGCTCTCCCTGAAACTCTCTACAACCTCTGGTTCTTTCAGTTTATCCAGGTCCCATCTCCTTAAATTCCCACCTTTTTCCAGTTTCTTCAGTTTCAATCTGCAGTTCATAACCAATAGATTGTGGTCAGAATCCAGATCTGCCCCTGGAAATGTCTTACAATTTAAAACCTGGTTCCTAAATCTCTGTCTTACCATTATATAATCTATCTGATACCTTTTAGTATCTCCAGGATTCTTCCAGGTATACAACCTTCTTTTATGATTCTTGAACTAAGTGGTAGGTATGATTAAGTTATGCTCTGTGCAAAATTCTAGAAGGCGGCTTCCTCTTTCATTTCTTCCCCCCAATCCATATTCACCTACTATGTTTCCTTCTCTCCCTTTTCCTACTGACGAATTCCAGTCACCCATGACTATTAAATTTTCGTCTCCCTTCACTACTTGAATAATTTCTTTTATCTCGTCATACATTTCATCAATTTCTTCATCATCTGCCGAGCTAGTTGGCATATAAACTTGTACTACTGTAGTAGGCATGGGCTTTGTGTCTATCTTGACCACAATAATTCGTTCACTATGCTGTTTGTAGTAGCTTACCTGCACTCCTATTTTTTTTTATTCATTATTAAACCTACTCCTGCATTACCCCTATTTGATTTTGTATTTATAACCCTGTAATCACCTGACCAAAAGTCTTGTTCCTCCTGCCACCGAACTTCACTAATTCCCACTATATCTAACTTTAACCTATCCCTTTCCCTTTTTAAATTTTCTAACCTACCTGCTCGATTAAGGGATCTGACATTCCACGCTCCGATCCCTAGAATGCCAGTTTTCTTTCTCCTGATAACGACGTCCTCTTGAGTAGTCCCCGCCCGGAGATCCGAATGGGGGACTATTTTACCTCCAGAATATTTTACCCAAGAGGACGTCATCATCATTTAATCATACAGTAAAGCTGCATGTCCTCGGGAAAAATTACGGCTGTAGTTGCCCCTTGCTTTCAGCTGTTCGCAGTACCAGCGCAACAAGGCCGTTTTGGTTAATGTTACAAGGCCAGATCAGTCAATCATCCAGACTGTTGCCCCTGCAACTACTGAAAAGGCTGCTGCCCCTCTTCAGGAACCACATGTTTGTCTGGCCTCTCAACAGATACCCCTCCGTTGTGGTTGCACCTACGGTACGGCCATCTGTATCGCTGAGGCACGCAAGCCTCCCCACCAACGGCAAGGTCCATGGTTCATGGGGGGGGATAAAGCAGAGTAATGAATAAATTGACGGAAAAAGTTAATTAATCCCAGAAAGCTGCGTAATTGTTTCTTTGTCGTTGGAACAGTAATGTCACGTAAGCTTGAAGTTTTTCCGGGTCAGGCGCAATGCCTTCTGCTGAAATTACATGTCCAAGAAATTTTATGGAAGTTTTGCCAATGTGCGATTTGCTAAGATTAACTGTGAATCCTTGTGCACGAAAAGTTTGCAACAGTTGTTCAAGAATCTGATTGTGTTCAGACCAATTAGCTTCTGCAATAAGAATGTCGTCTACATACGTTGTGATTCTGTCTTTAAGTTCTGTCGGAAGTATAGTATTCAAACCGCGAATAAATGCAGCTGAAGAAATTGTTAAACCGAACGGTAATTTACAAAATTGATAACAGTCACCAAAACAGAGAAATGCTGTGTACTTTCTCCAGTTCGGATGGAGCTGAATTTCCCAAAATCCCGATTTCAAATCTAATGTGGAATAAACAGCAGTGCCATGAAATTTCTGTAGAAGTTCTTCTAGCGTTTGAGGGCGATCTGTTTCATTAATAATAATGTCGTTGATGTGACGCGAATCAAGTACGTGGCGAAGTGAGCCATCATTTTTCTTAACAATATGGAGCGGGTTTATGTACGGACTAACTGCCGGTTCAATAATTCCTTGGTCAAGCATAGCTTGCAATTCTTTCTTAACTTGATCTCTGTGAATATACGGAATGGGTTAATGTTTGGCTTTAAACGTGTCATGCTGTTTAACTTGAAATTCATACATAAAACCGGACATAGTACCAGGGATGTTGTCAAAAACTGGAGCTTGCTGTAAAAGAATTTTGCGTAGTTGAATACGTTCGTCGTCTGTATTTGCACTGCTTTGTTTAACTTTATCAGAAATAATTTGCATAACGTCATAGTCGTCTTCGTCTGGAGTATTATAGTTGTGTACGTACGTATCTGTGAACAATGTCAAATGACAGTCTATGTAACGCGATGTAGAAATGACCTCTGTACGATTAATTGTTTGTTCTTCTGCAGATAAAGAGTGCTGAAATTCTAATGCCAGTTGTACATTTTCATCCTTTAACATTAAATAGGAATTCTGAAAGTCAATAATTGCGTCATGTTGTACCAAAAAATTCATACCTAAAATGACGTCTGTTGTCAATAAGGGAACAATCCAAAAATTTGAGTGTAACGTATGACCTGTAATACAAAATGATAAGTGTGTCTGTAACTTTACATCTACTTCTTTACCAGATACTGCTCCTTTTACTTTAGTTTTGCCTAATGGTAATGTACGATAGGTATTCTCTTTGTTACATTCGTTGAAAATTTCTTCATTTATAACTGACATAGGTGATCCAGAATCGATTACTGCTAAAAATTTGGATGATCCAATCTTTACTTCAATGACAGGGTGGGAAATGGTTTTTTGAATAACTGGTTTTTCCTGCAAAAGAGTGTCTCGGATGTCGTCAAAAGTGATAACATTTTCGTGAACAAGATTCTCTGTGTCAAAAGTATAGCTTGCGTTGCTGGAAGATGCAACCTGTACTGTATCTAGTCAAATTCTTTCTGACATGCCATTATTTGCGGGAGGATGCTGTGGCATTTCAACTATTTATACTGTTCTGTTATTTCTTCCTGACGTATTAGGTTCGGGATGATACTGACTGTCTGGTTCATTCAAAATAATTTGTTGTTGTGGTTAATTATGCTGCTGGTAAGACCGACTGTTATTAAACGTACGCTGAAAATTGTGCTCATTACTTTTACGTCTGTCATGACACTCATTTCTATACGGCGCGTTGCGATAGGAGTTGAAATGATGTTTTTTCTGTACGTACTGATTTCCTTGTTGCGGTGCGTTACTATTTGGTGGAGCCGACGTTATACGTGTAGGCGGCGAAACATTAAAGCTTGGTTGACCTTGTAAACCACATTGTTGGTTACGTATGCTAACCGGCTGGCTTTGATGCTGTTGCGGGTAAAACCCTCTATTATTGCCAAAAATGCGTCTGCGATAGCTGAAAATTTTGTACATACTGGTGATTACACTTCTGTCTATCATTAAAATTACGCTGGTAGTTCTGGAGTGTCTAATGAAAATTGTCACTTTCAGGTAAAACTTGTCATATCAGGTTTTCTTTACACATTTCTAATCCTAGATAGATCAACAGTTGAAGAGTTGTTTTGATAGATATAAAGGATAGTAGAAGAGTAGGCAGCAGTGCAGAAAACTAAAGATGAAATAGCACTACTACGGCTCGGGGCCCTGTGCACGCTACGGCACATATTCATCGAAGCGTAATGAATCCCCTGAGGTCAATTACGCGCTGCAAATAATTTTTATTTTCTGCATTACAGGCCAAGCTGGTGGAAATGCGAAAACAAATTGTTGTATCCAGTCCAAAGCGTGAATCTGTGTTCCGTCATTATTAAGCACCTTAAATTTTCTCACAGATAGAAAATGCTTATAATCAAAATTATCGTCTCTGTATGTCTGAACAGGTTCAGGATTGTATGATAATCTGTTTGTCTGTGACTGTTCGGAATCTAACTCACGTACTCTCTGTAAATTTTCTAAATTATACTGGCTGTGTGAGTCTGACAAATGTTCGGAAAGTGGCGTATGCTGTGATGTGTTAAAGGCTGAAATATTTTTCATCTCCATCAATTCGTGCTGTAAAGATGACAATTTTCTACGTAATGTATTATTGGACGAACCTATCTCACTGATCATCTGCTGTAAATTTTGGAATTCGGGTGTTTGATTAAGCGAAACTGGTGACGTATCGTCTGATCTGGTGTCATTATTATTTTCGATAACATCAATACGACTGGCCAATTCATCATATTTTTCAGTCAGTGCTTTTACCTGTTCATCGTTTTTAGTATCACAAGCGTTAATTTGTTTTTGTATTTTATGTGTGGTTTTATTCAATTTTTTAACGTCTGCTTTGATGGCATCGGGATCCTGTATTAGTTCCAACTTTTCAAGTCTGTTAGTCATTGTCTGAAAGTCTAATGTGTGTGTGTCTGTTTTTGTTTTAAGATCGGAGATTTCATCATGCAATTCGGTGTTCAACTGTTTGATTTTGTCTGATACTGTAGCAATATTGTTGTCTACGTATGTTTTTGATTTTGTAAACAATTTACGCTTATCTTCCTGTCTCTGTGCAGTAATCGTTTCCATGACTTGTGCTTTACTTTATTCTGTTCCTGTATAAATTTACGGTAATGCGTTTCACTGTTTTGTAGGTGGTGATTAAAACGTTCGTCAATTTGGCTGTTCTGTTGGTCAAATTTCGTGTCTACTTTCGCATCCAGTGTGCGTGAAAGTTCTGCTGACATTAATTTAATTTTAATTGTGTTGCGTTTTCGAAACATTGTTTAGCGACTGCACTAATTTCATCTCTAAGTAATTTAGTTGTGGCTGCATGTGTATTACTTAATTATTGTGCCATAGATCTAATTTCTTCACTACTGTTCCTAGCACAAGCCTTAATTTCCTCATGTAATTGTTCTTTAGTATCATGACATTGCGCGGCAACGGCTGCAATCTGTTCACTAAGTTGTTTGAAATTGTTGTCTTGTTTATCATTCGACTGTTTGGAATTGCTGTCTAGTTTTTCATTAAGTTGTTGTTTGAGATTTTCATTATTTTCATTAATTTGTTGTTTGAGATTTTCACTAAGTTGTTTGTTTGATTCATGAAGTTGTAGCAATAATGCCATAACTTGATCCATGCCAATATTACCTACTCTATTCTTTGTGCTGTTTAATGGCGTATCTGCAATTGTCACGTTTTGTGTAACCATTTGGTCATTCTCTGATTCTTGAAAAGGTTCGCCAATTGGATGTGCACTGTGGGTCACTACCTCGGAATCAAATAAATCTGGCATATTTTGACTACATTGTTCATCTTCGTGAGAAAAATTTATCTGTTCACTATGCAAATTTTGCAAATCAGGCGTGTCAAACTGGGCAGCGTTCATTGTATCGGAACGTGCCGCATCATCAATTGTTAAATTTACTGCGGACATAATTGAATTTGTTTGCCCATCATTAGGATTGAACTCAATACTAGTGATCGGCAGGCACTGATTATCTGTAATTCTTGGAAGAAGTATCGAGTAACAACCTTCTAGAAGAAAGCTAATATAAGTGATCCACAACACTACCGTCCAATATCGTTGATAGCGATTACTTGCAGAACTTAGAAATTATTCTGAGCTTAAACATAATAAGTTATCTTGAACAGAATGACTTCCTCAGTCCGAACCAGCATGGATTTCGAAAAACATCGATCATGTGAAACCCAACTCGCGCTTTACTCACATGACATACTGATAACTTTGGATCAAGAAAGTCGTATTTCTTGATTTCCAAAAAGCATTTGCTTCGGGACCACACCTACGCTTATTGTCAAAAATACGATCATATGGCGTATCAAGTATAATTTGTGATTGGATTGAGGACTTTTTGGTAGGGAGAACGCAGCATGTTATCTTGGATGGAGAGTCATTGTCAGATGTAGATGTAACTCCGAGTGTGGCCCAGGAAGTGTGTTGGGACCCTTGCTGATCACGCTGTATATTAATGACCGTGAACACAACATTAATAGTAAAATCAGACTTACTGCAGATGATACAGCCATCTGTAATGAAGTACCATCTGAAACGAGCTGCATAAATATTCAGTCAGATCTTGGTAAGATTTCAAAGTGGTACACAGATTGGCAACATACCCTAAATGTTCAGAAATGTAAAATTTTGAACTTCACAAAACAAAAAAACGTAGTTTCCTATGACTAAAATATCAAACAGTCACTACTGGAATCGGCCAGCTCATACAAATACCTGGGTATAACATTTTGTAGGGATATGATATCGAATGGTCACATAGGTTCAGTCGTGGGTAAAGTAGGTCGTAGGTTCAGTTTATTGGTAGAGTACTGGGGAAGTGCAATCAACCTACAAAGGAGATTGCTTACGAATCACTCGTGCGACCGGTTCTAGAATATTGCTCGAACGAGTGGGATCCGTACCAGATACGACTGACAGGGGATACTGAACGTATACAGAGAAGGGCAGCACGAATGATCACAGGTTTGTTTAATTCGTGGGAGAGTGTCACAGAGATACAGAAGTAACTGAACTGGAAGACTCTTGAAGCTAGACGTTAACTATTCGGAGGAAGTATATTAACAAAATTTCAAAAACCTGCTCATGATTACTCTAGGATTATACTATCGCTCAAATAGGGATCTTGAAGGTAGGGTTAGAATAATTACTGCACGTACAGAAGCATTCAAACAATCGTTCTCCTCGCGCTTCATACTTGAATGGAACAGGAAGAAACGCTAATAACTGGTACAATGAGGCGTACCCTCTGCCATGCATTTCGCCTTGGTTTGCAGGTTATAGATGTAGATTTACTTCAGATGAAACTTTATTGGGTTGGACAATTACATTATATGAAAGACTGTGTAAGTGAACATCAACTTCACATAAATGATTATCAGTTAAAGTCTTTGTATCGCTTCCAGAGTGCGGTTCTAGATCGTGTTCTGCAAAGCGTAATTTTTCTATTTCTGTTTTAGTGAACTCGCTTTGTCCAGTGTTAAGCTCCATGTTACTATTTTCTTTCGTAGCCATTTTAGTAATCCTTCCTGTTTTTACCGTAATACTGATGTAATATAATTTTGAATAAATTATGATCTGAAAGCATCTACTCGGTAAGAGTGCTTAACATTAATGCTTATTTGAATCAATAATTAAGTGTCGTGCGGTACAACAATGGCATGATTTTTCCATTACGTACTACATGCAGTAGAAAAATATCTTGTGGCTAAAGATAATTGAATAGTAAAAATTATATAGTTTGAAGTTAAAACTTTTATTTGTAACTGGCGAAGATCTTAATGTTAAGGCTGCACGCGGGAGAAAGGCAAGCAAAAGAAAACTGTCGTATTTATCGTAAGTAGTGACATGTCGTAGTTCATGGATGAACGTCCACTTTTTTTTTTCCTCGTAAATTATTTTCTGCTTCGTTTGGCTATTCCTTGGTATTTATTCTGCAATATCTCATTTCCATCAATGTACTGTACATGAAATATGAAGCAGATAATGTGAGATATCTATGAGTCTTGTCACGGTCTCACCATTATTTCTCTTGAATTGGTATTAAAGGCTGATTGCATCAGTTTACTAGCAAAAAGTGAAAGCAGAAGTACCTTAATGACAGAAATCGGCGATAGTTGGCTCATTGTTAATAGGGTGATGCACGACCATGAAAAGAAATATCAGTATTTCACTGCCAACTTTTTCTTTGCATTGCAGTGATTCTTTGAAAAGTATTGGACTTCGTAACATGAAATTTGAAAAAAATGTAGGTTCTCTCACTGACCACGCGATCTGTATTCAAGGCTGCACCAATGGCGGCCGATCAATAGCACTACCATATTAGTAATGTCCAACATAAATCGATACTCACAGTTAAAAGAGGCTACAAAATATCTAAAACCGAAGTTAAGACAAGGAGCAACGATAGCATTAAGCAAAAGCTTTGTAACCGTCAAGTAAATATTATTGGTCTAAGTGGCACATAAATAAAAATGAGACCACTTCACACTAGCAGTTGTAACTTTTTTGAATGGAAATGTTTATTTACTGTGCACTAAACTTGCACTAGTTTGCTATCTTAAACTACGTATGTTTGTGTTGTCGTACTGAACAATACATGTAGTGTAATTACGAAACGCTGTTTGATGAAAAGGAATCCTAGGACTATGTGAAACTGTATTTTAATTCAGTTACATCAAAACGTAGAACTGTATAACAAAAAAGTTGTCCTGTAAAATTCTGTATTGTGCAGAACAGTGAATAGTGCTATAATATGTGACGTCACACAACTGGCTTGCAACTTCAACACACAAGAAAATCAGAACAAAAATGCTACATCAAATTACAAAACAAATTCTGCAGAAATAAATAATCCAAAATGTTTCTGCAAATATGCCCTGTCATTTTACGAACTCAAAGTGACTAAACAAATTTCCAAATACTACATGATACACATACAAATGTTACACCGTAAGAATAAAACTGTGTGTATAAGAAATGTCAGAACTTTTCCTAATCGGGCGTGATATTAATTTTGAAATGCAACACTTAACTGTGAATGATCTTACTGTTTCCTAACTGATGAAAAGAACAGCCACTAACAAATTTTATGTGGCTTACCTGTGGCAACGGAAACTTGACACTGCTCGAAGCGATGAACATAAATACGTAGCACATACAGGAAAGCCTAGCGCAGTGTGATGCAAGGGATGTGCAACTATTCTAAACATACTATGTTTCATTTTTAAGCAAGTGGGTTCCGCTCAGTGCAGTGTGGCGATACATATAACACGAAAAATAAATTTTTGTGAGGATATGACGGTAGAATTTAAGTTTTCTGAATGAGTGAAAGGAAACTAACTTGAAGAAAACTATATAGTGAATTTTGAAACTCACTCTTTGACAATTATTACAATGATATTTACAAAAATTATTACAAATATTACTCTACCATGAGATAATTACTGAGATGGTAAAGGACTGGTAAATCTATAGCTTATGAGTGGAAGCAATATGAATAGAAAACTTTGTTTAGCCACAGTTGAGTGAGGAATAATGTACATCTGTTTCAGAATAGGTGTGCGTGTGCTTTGGTGAAAATAGTTATCTACCTTGCAAGTCCATCAAAGCTGTAGTTGAGTAGGCACAAGTTGAATCCAGACAGTTGCAGTGGACTATGCGCGGCAGCTTCACTGGCCTAGCTCAACCAATAACATAACACGATTTTGTAGACGTCTCTATAGCAACGCGTCAATGTTGTCACAGGACTGTAGCGCTTTGGAATTGAATGCTGGCAACAGTGCTGCGAGTTGTCAGGGACTCCTTACGCCGACTCGACTATACAATGAAACATAACAGTATATACTTTACAATCCAAGATTTAATAAGCCATACAAGGCAAAAGAGAAGGACTGGAACATGAAAAGTAGCACCTGTGATAACGTATGTATCGACTCAGATATAACGAGTTGTCTCACAAAAAATTAGCACAAGTACGAAAGGTGAATGTAGTAATCATTTATAAAGTATTAATGTACAGCTGCACATGCAGTGTAATCATTACAGTAGAAATGAGCAAAAATGGCATTCTTAACAATTGTATAGGATAAATGTTTCAAATGTTACAAAACAAGTGACAAACTGTACCCAGCAGTAAATGTCAAAATATTATATGTTAATAATTAATGATAAGCAAGAATAAAGAGAAATATTATTTGTGTGTATACACTTAAGATTTTTTAACTATTTTATCAACATACATTTACCAGTCAGTTGTAAATGTAAAAAATAACATTGGTAATTACTGCACAGACAACTCTGTCCATGACCATGCAATAAGAGATAGACTCACATTTACCAAGAAAAAATAAACATAAAACTCAAAACAACATTTGCTACCAAGGAATAAAACTGTACAATAAATTTCCAAAAGAGATTAAAGAAATTGCAAAAATACGCTTATTTAAAAAGGCAGCTAAAAAGTACCTGTTATGCAATACATTTTATACACTGAAGGATTAGTGTAAAAAATTTTAGATAAAAAAAATGTTATACAAATAAATAATAATAATGATTATAAAACATCTAACATTCCACATAACACCTTCACTTTATGTTTTTTCCATCTTTTTTTTCCTTTCTAGAAATACTTACCCCCATGCCGTGCATAGCACAATACTAACACCTCTTCCTCTTTCTGAGCTCAACATCTCACTCATTATGGAGGGATGCTGACTCAGTTTTTCAGGATAGCAAATTGGGAGTTGTGGGCACAAAATGGCCCAGAGATCACCAGTTTGTGTGTGTGTGTGTGTGTGTGTGTGTGTGTGTGTTATGAAACAATGTGTGTACAGTGTGTGCAGTGACTGATAGTGAGATATGAGTTAACAGTGTGACATTACATTATTTAATAAGTTATTTGTAAAAAAAGTATTGTATGCCAGGAGTAAGTCTAATGATTGTCTCTAACTAGAAGTCTGTAAATATATGTGTATACGAATTAGCTTATTTTAAATTGATCTTAACTTGTAAATACTTTGACATGTCCTACATCCTTGTAAATAGAGATCTACAGATGGTTCAAATGGCTCTGAGCACTATGAGACTTAACTTCTGAGGTCATCAGTCACCTAGAACTTAGAACTACTTAAACCTAACTAACCTAAGGACATCACACACATCCATGCCCGAGGCAGGATTCGAACCTGCGACTGTAGCGGTCGCACGGTTCCAGACTGTACCGCCTAGAACCGCTCGGCCACCCCAGCCGGCGATCTACAGATGAATAAAGCTAACACTGCTACTGCTACTACTACTATTACTACTACTACTACTACTACAAAAATCGCTAGTAACACACTACAGACTCATATAAGGACAAGGAACAAGTTAACTATCAGCACATTTGAGGACAGGGAACAACCATCATTGTACTAACTAAGGAAAGGTTACTGAATGTAGTCAGAAAATTAGCTGTAAGAAAAGTCCTGTTAGAAAGTCATTAGTCACCAGATAGTCTAAAAAAGTCTTTAAATATCATCTTAAGCCAACAAAGCAAATGGTAAAAAGACAAATATGGTGCTACAAAGAAAACTTAACTTACTAATTAAATATTGTTGTAAATGGTGTGTTTCGTTGCCTCACTTTCACTATTTTGTCTGGAAGAACCTGAATAAATAATTGAAATACGAGGGCAGTTCAATAAGTAATGCAACACATTTTTTTTCTCGGCCAATTTTGGTTGAAAAAACCGGAAATTTCTTGTGGAATATTTTCAAACATTCCCGCTTCGTCTCGTATAGTTTCATTGACTTCCGACAGGTGGCAGCGCTGTACAGAGCTGTTAAAATGGCGTCTGTAACGGATGTGCGTTGCAAACAACGGGCAGTGATCGAGTTTCTTTTGGCGGAAAACCAGGGCATCTCAGATATTCATAGGTGCTTGCAGAATGTCTACGGTGATCTGGCAGTGGACAAAAGCACTGTGAGTCGTTGGGCAAAGCGTGTGTCATCATCGCCGCAAGGTCAACCAAGACTGTCTGATCTCCCGCGTGCGGGCCGGCCGTGCACAGCTGTGACTCCTGCAATGGGGGAGCGTGCGAACACACTCGTTCGAGATGATCGACGGATCACCATCAAACAACTCAGTGCTCAACTTGACATCTCTGTTGGTAGTGCTGTCACAATTGTTCACCAGTTGGGATATTCAAAGGTTTGTTCCCGCTGGGTCCCTCGTTGTCTAACCGAACACCATAAAGAGCAAAGGAGAACCATCTGTGCGGAATTGCTTGCTCGTCATGTGGCTGAGGGTGACAATTTCTTGTCAAAGATTGTTACAGGCGATGAAACATGGGTTCATCACTTCGAACCTGAAACAAAACGGCAATCAATGGAGTGGCGCCACACCCACTCCCCTACCAAGAAAAAGTTTAAAGCCATACCCTCAGCCGGTAAAGTCATGGTTACAGTCTTCTGGGACGCTGAAGGGGTTATTCTGTTCGATGTCCTTCCCCATGGTGAAACGATCAACTCTGAAGTGTATTGTGCTACTCTTCAGAAATTGAAGAAACGACTTCAGCGTGTTCGTAGGCACAAAAATCTGAACGAACTTCTCCTTCTTCATGACAACGCAAGACCTCACACAAGTCTTCGCACCAGAGAGGAGCTCACAAAACTTCAGTGGACTGTTCTTCCTCATGCACCCTACAGTCCCGATCTCGCACCGTCGGATTTCCATATGTTTGGCCCAATGAAGGACGCAATCCGTGGGAGGCACTACGCGGATGATGAAGAAGTTATTGATGCAGTACGACGTTGGCTCCGACATCGACCAGTGGAATGGTACCGTGCAGGCATACATGCCCTCATTTCAAGGTGGCGTAAGGCCGTAGCATTGAATGGAGATTACGTTGAAAAATAGTGTTGTGTAGCTAAAAGATTGGTGAATAACCTGGTGTATTTCAATGCTGAATAAAACAACCCGTGTTTCAGAAAAAAAATGTGTTGCATTACTTATTGAACTGCCCTCGTATAACTTAGCTAAGCCTATCAATAAAGAACACACACAAGTGAAGTAACCAACATAGCTTTTTATTGTAGATATCTTTGTTTCCTTCTTTACTTCTTATGATCTTTTTCTTCATTTCTCTTATTACCATAGCTTCGTACAAATTGGAAATTTGTAGTAAAGTCTTATGGGACCAAAATGCTGAGGTCATCGGTCCCTAGTCTTACGCAGTACTTAATCTAACTTAAACTAACTTACGATAAGGACAACACACACACCCATGCCCGACAGAGGATTCGAACCTCCGACTGGCGGAGCCGCGCGGACCATGACAATGCGTCTGAGACCGCGGTGCTACCCCAAGCGCCTAGCTTCGTACACCTTCAGTTTCATACACATTTGAACACTATAAAAGCTCTTTCCCTTGAATAAATCATCCAATTTTTCTGAAACTGTGATAATTTGCTTGTCTGTACACGTACACCACATCTACCGATCTCCCTCCTATTCGAACAACTCGTTCATGGTGCTTTGATTTTTTTTATCTTAGAGCGTGTAGTGTTCTATTATAGGTTTCCTGAATAAGGAACAATGAAGCCTCAATAACGATGAATTGGTTAACATTTAAATACTTGAGGCAAGAAGTTCAAAATGGCTCTGAGCACTATGGGACTTAACATCTGGGTCATCAGTCCCCTAGAACTTATAACTACTTAAACCTTCTAACCTAAGGACATCACACACATTCATGCCCGAGACAGGATTCGAATCTGCGACCGTAGCGGTCGCGCGGTTCCAGACTGAAGCGCCTAGAACCGCTTGGCCACACCGGCCGGCCAGACAGGAAGTACTGAAATAAAACAACGACCTGAAATAACTGAAGATTATACGCTAGTGTGCACAACTTAAAAACGAAAGTTGTACTGCTGCCAAGTAATATACTCGATGAAAGTTGGACCATATATACAATGAAGCGCCAAATAATCTATTATGACTTCGTTCTCGATGTCAAATATGTGGTGTCTAGGAAGCCTGCTTACTCGCATTGCTAGACAACATTCAAACAAATCGTATTAATGAGTTTTATTACAATAGGAAAAGATACAACACTCAATTTTGCAATAACAAGCATGTGTCGCAAGCAAAGGATGACATATGAAATAATGAATCTTCTTCAGTACAAACAATTCCAAGTCTGCGATACATAGAGTGTACAAGAGAAGTAACTAGAGTTGACGTTTCTATCCAAGTCGCTAATCTCGAAGCTGCTGTTCAACTGGGCCGTCACCAGCCGGTTGCGGCGCTTATGCCCTCTTCACATAGGGGCCGCTGCTGAAGGCGTTATCGTCCTGGAGAGTGGTCGGTCTGCGTGCGATTCTCACAGCCATCTCTTTCCATCGTTCCCGAGTGGCGTGCCGGCGCTTGACTTCACGCCGTAACAGAAACTGGTATAGGCATGCGTACTGAAATACAGAGATATGTAAACAGGCAGAATACGGAGCTGCGGTTGGCAACGCCTGTATAAGACAAGTGTCCGGCGCAGCTGTTAGATCGGTTACAGCTGCTACAATGGCAGGTTGCCAAGATTTAAGTTAGTTTGAACGTGGTGTTATAGTCGGCGCACGAGCGATGGGACACAGTATCTCCGAAGTGGCGAAGAAGTGGGGATTTTCCCTTACGACCATTTCACGAGAGTACCGTGAATATGAGGAATCCGGTAAAACATCAGATCTCCGACATCGCTGCGGATGGGAAAAGATCCAGCAAGAAAGGGACCAACGACGACCGATGAGAATCGTTCAACGTGACAGAAGTGCAACCCTTCCGCAAATTGCTGGGCCAACAAGTGTCAGCGTGCGAACCATTCAACGAAACATTATTGATATGGGCTTTCGGAACCGAAGGCCCACTCGTGTACCCTTGATGACTGCACGACACAAAACTTTATTCCTCGCGTGGGCACCTGAACACCGACATTGGACTGTTGATGACTGGAAACATGTTGCCTGGTCGGGCGTGTCTCGTTTCATATTGTATCGAGCGGATGGACGTGTACGGGTATGGAAACAACCTCATGAATCCATGGATCCTGCATGCCAGCAGGGGACTGTTCAACCCGGTGGAGGCTCTTTAATGGTGTGGAGCGTGTACAGTTGGAGTGATATGGGACCCCTGATACGTCTAGGTACGATTCTGACACGTACGTAAGCTTCCTGTCTGATCACCTGTGTCCATTCATGCCCATTGTGCATTCCGACGGACTTGGGCCATTCCAAGAGGACAATGCGACACCTCACACGTCTAGAGTTGCTATAGAGTGGCTCCGTGGCTCCAGGAACACTCTTCTGAGTTTAAACACTTCCGCTGGCCACCAAACTCCCCAGACATGAACATTATTCGACCGTATCTGGGATGCCTTGCAATGTGTTGTTCAGAAGAGATCTCCAGCCCCTCGTACTCCTACGGATTTATGGACAGCGCTACTTCAGACATTACTCGAGTCCGTGCCACGTCGTGCTGCGGCATTTCCTCGTGTTCGCGGGGTCCTTACACGGTATTATGCAGATGTTCAAATGGTTCAAATGGCTCTGAGCACTATGCGACTTAACTTCTGAGGTCATCAGTCGCCTAGAACTTAGAACTACTTAAACCCAACTAACCTAAGGACATCACACACATCCATGCCCGAGGCAGGATTCGAATCTGCGACCGTAGCGGTCGCTCGGCTCCAGACTGTGGCGCCTAGAACCGCACGGCCACTCCGGCCGGTTAGGCAGGCGTACCGGTTTCTTTGGCTCTTCAGTGTACAAAGAACTGGCACAGTATACTACAGAAGATAGCTTCAAAAATACGCAATGAAACCAACAGAAATGACACTTTTATTCAATGACAATAATTACACGGAAATCACCGCGATTTATGAAGATCCCTGGATATTACAAACAGCGGAGCTTGGTTCATAGAAGGATGTGCGATCACTACTGGCGGCAATGCATGCTCTGCAATGTGCTCCCATGCTGGCCACATGGTTGTGGTAGGACGTTACGCCCCTGAAAACTGCTGGATGGTCGTCGGTGCTTGTGGACGTGCTGCAATAAGACTCCCGAAGGTGTCCCTGACGTACTCGATGATATTTAAGTCCATTCGCCGAATATCCTCTGGCTCCAAGAGCTCCGCCATCTGCAGTGCTCGACGTGGTCGCGCATTGTCATCCATAAAAATGAAGTCATCTCTGAATGCAACCTTGAAAAGACCCATATGGGGATGAAATACAGTGTGACAGTAACGTTGACTGGTGTGTGTACAGTGTTCAAAGATTTTGAGGTCAGTACCCACATGATACATTATGCCTTTCCCACCATACTACCTGGAGCAACAAAACTCTCATGTTCGACATGTTTCCGGGTGTATGTTCATCTCGACACACGAGGGTGCGCCTAGACCTTCAGACTAAAACTGCTCTCATCCGAGAAAAAATGATGTCGACGAGCGGGTGTCAACGTAACACCATGTACCAGCACTGGTCGTCGGGCAAAGAGACCACCCCCACACGGTCGCCATGCCACTGTGAAGAGTGAGACAGCGTGCCTCGTAGTCCTGTTAAATGTGATTACAATTGCATCCACTGTTTGACGTGGGTCCCTTCTTGACTGTTGCACAATGCTGCAGTGATCTGCTGCTTTAGTTGACCGTGGTCGACCACTTCTTCTCATTGGGGTAGCAGTGCCTCTGATTTGGAAGGCTCCCCATGCACATGAAACAATGCTGTGACCAGTATCAGACTCCCTGGGCTACACTCGTCACACTTCTTCTTTGACAAAACACAGTATACACAGCTTCACACAGTAAATGGAATGACACTATTAATAAATATAGATTTATATCAGAAATCGGTAGCTAACGTAGAATATTCAAAATTTCTAGGTGTATGCATTGATGAGGGGTTGAACTGGAAAAAACACACTGAAGATCTGCTGAAACGTTTGAGTTCAGCTTCTTATGCTACTAGGGTCATTGCAAATTTTGGCGATATACATCTCAGCAAATTAGCTTACCACGCCTATTTTCATCTCTGCTTTCGTATATCATCATATTCAGGGGTAACTCATCATTGAGTAAAAGAGTGTTCATTGCACAAAAGCGTGTAATCAGAATAATTGCTGGAGCTCATCCAAGATCATCCTGCAGACATTTAAAGAGCTAGGGATCTTCATTGTAGCCTTGTAAGGTGTCAGGCAAATCCAACACCTTCCATGAAAACCCTGACATGATAAGCAAATCCGGCAGTATGTCACATAGCTCCGAATAAATCCTGACATTAAATTAACCAAAGTAACACGATCAACGAGTGAGCAAATGGAATACCACAGACTAACACAAGAACGCCTAAATGCATGTCATACCTTCCCGCCGTGAAACAGACGCAGTTCCGAGGGAAGAAACGACAACAGAAGCCGAGAGCAGAACCGTGTTAAGCTAGAAGGCCCTACGATAAGGGACGGACACCCACATCTCCGGCTGACCGCCAGGACCACCCCCCAGCCCATGTTAAAAGATAGAGTCCCCCAGAAGAACAGTATAGATCTTACAATAACACTAAAAGGGACACACCAGTTGCAAGTTTTAGCGTGAGACTTTTTCGCGTCTCTGTTACGTTGCAAACGTTAAAAAATTGCCCCACCACGAAAAGTATAACAGTTCTCATTGGATAGACAGAATTTTTGTAGGCGGAGCTTAAGGTTAGCATTGAGACCCTGACTGGTCAGTTGAAAACACAGCCAGATACCTTTTTTTAAACCAACTTCGGTAAATTGTAGTAAGGAGAATGGAGAAATGTGTTGCTTCCGAGATGGCGAGCTGTGTGGAGCTGCGCCGCCCGCCGTGCACTGACGCTGCCTAAACACCGTCAAGGTAATGAACGCACGCAATGCCACATAACAGCGCATAACGCTTCACCCAGAACTGCAGAAGTCTCATCTGTTACATCCTCTTTTCACGTAATACTAGTGTCGATCGTCAATTAAAGCTCATGGTATTCACATTTGCTACTTGAAGATAAAATCTGAAACGCGATGATTTTTCTGTTATATAGTTATTGAGAAGCCACATGAGTCACTGTAATTTACGACAAGTTAAATTAGTAATTAAAGATAATTGAGAGTCACTGTAGACCATTTTGATAGTTTTCTCTTTTATGAAACTTAATTTAAACCTAGATTATAGATGTGATATGACATAGGTCATCCTTCGATCCATTATACAACTTGGAAACCCATTCAGGGAATATTCGTTCACATTTTAGTTGAATGCACTTGGTTTTTATCATCCTGTATTAAAATATTTCCTCTTATCAATAGTGCAATTTATAAACAATGTTTTGTGAGTAGAATAAAATTTCCACTGGTAAACTTAACTGCTTTTTCGACGTTATTTTACCAGCTAACTAAAGATTGGAAAGCCTTGAACCCCTTCCACTAAATTTAGTTAGTATTAAGATTCTTTTACAGGGAGTGCAGTGGAGCTGACGCTGAAATAATTAAGTATTTGATTATATCATCGCTAGTCTCACTGAACTCTTCTGAGCTCTACATGTCATGTGTGGTCTGGCGTCTCCTTACCAGCAACGGGCCCCAGGTTCAAACTAGTCAATTCCCTAAAAAATACTCTCAGAGCGTCGTTGCGTGAAAGTGGTAGGGAGACACGACTTAGAACAAACAGACACCACACAGAATGTTAGAGCCTCACTATATATATATATATATATATATATATATATATATATATATATATATATATATTCACTTATGAAATTTGTTATTAACAATCCGAACGAATTCAAAAGTAATAGCATTGTACATGGGTACAACACTAGGAGAAAGGATGATCTGCACTACTCAAGGTTAAATCTGACTTTGGCTCAGAAGGGGGTATCGTATGCTGTCGCAAAAGTCTTTGGTCACTTACCTAATAGCATCAAAAGTCTGACAGATAGCCATATAGCATTTAAAAGGAAATTAAAAGAATTTCTGAATGGCAACTCCTACTCATTAGATGAATTTTTGGATATAGTAAGTGGGTAATTTCCCCACCCCCACCCCCAAAAAAATATTAAGTGTCATGTAATATTTTGTGTAATATAATATCTTGTAGACACCTTTTATTAACCTGACACGTTCCACATCGTTACGAAGTGTCGTATTCAAGATCTATGGAACAAGTACTAATCTAATCTAATCTTTCCAGTGTCTGTATGATTCTTTCCCGTGTGAAGTAATCCAGATGTAGTCTCCGGGTCAAGTTGTAATCATTACAGTGCAGCGTAACTGCTTTCTCATTGGCTTGCACTGTATTGCCGTTCCTTCAGCTGCTTCGTCTTGAGGGACCAGCCTCATTTGGCGCTGTACTCACGCTGTCCTCACGCCATGTGGCATCTAACGTTCTGTGCACGACTCGGAGACGTCTGGCAACAACCTCCCGCATTTCCATTCCTTTCCGCCGAGTGGTTAATATGTGATGTTACTTTATCTATCTCGTCATTGAGTTTTGCAGAGCGGTGTAAAACGCTCGAGATACCAGCTTCATAAACGACGCATACGAAGTACAACGACCGTCAGCACGATGATTGCGTACCCTTGACGCGGTCCATTTGACTTGGTTCGCCTTTCTCTTCCTTCGTCCTGGACATCAGTTCATCCAAACAGTTACGAGCCTGGGGAAGGAGAGAAGTTGAGCAACGCAATCTGAAATTCATTGTGGAGTATTTTCACAGAAACACTTAAAATTAAATGTTGGATCATTTAACAATTAGCATTAGCACTGTAATGCAACAATACATAATGTTAAGTCATTGCATTATATTACAGTCAAATAAAATATAGACCTAAAACTTTCATCTACATCTGCATAATAATGATCGTATGGCATTGTTGGCCGGGAGGCTCCATGCGGGGAAGTTCGGTCGCCGGATTGCAAGTCCTTTTTAGTTGACGCCACTTCGGCGACTTTTTTTTGTAACCAAATTTTTATTTAATAAAAAACAAGAAATAAATGATCTCTACGGTTGTGAATTACAAGATTTCATATTAGTTTTTGTTGATCTGCTTATGGTATTTGTTACTCTTATTTATTTGGTAGGACATGCTGTCAATTTTCTACTTTTCCTTTCATTCTTTTCGTTTTTAAGCACATCGACATGTTTTTTCCTATATTCGTTATTGAGCGTAGTCCGTTTTCGTTGCTATTTGGTTATGTCCAAGTTTGTTATGGCATATATAATGACACTCTCTGATGTCACAGAGTTAGTTCACTTGCAATGTGTATACTAAAAAATGAGCCTAGTTATTTATATACTGATTACATTACATTATATTTATTTAATTTACATATTTGTATTTAAGGCATGAAAAGATGGTAGAAACCAAGGAGGTCCAGTTTCAGTTCGGCACGTAAGCATGCATCACGTATTATTTACACGGAAGAAAGATCTGATAGTTGAAGGACGAAAGGTGAAAGTAGAGAGGGAGTGAAAGGGTTTATTAGCACATATTATACTTTGAGGCACTTAGGAAAAGAAAGAACACTTTAATCTGTACCTGTTATTTCTGTGGTGAGTTGTTCAAATGGTTCAAATGGCGCTGAGCACTATGGGACTTAACAGCTGTGGTCATCAGTCCCCTAGAACTTAGAACTACTTAAACCTAACTAACCTAAGGACATCACACACATCCATGCTAGAGGCAGGATTCGAACCTGCGACCGTAGCAGTCGCGCGGTCCGTGGTGAGTGGGAGGTTGTAGCAATGCACACCACACCCTAGGGTGTATACACAGATAAAATTCTTTTTCTTTTGCTGCATTTCTTGAAACACTTTGGCGCACTTTACTTTCACTTTCTTTTTGGCTTTATCTATTATCACTTTGATCACTGCACTGCACTTTCGAGGTTGCTGTGATGCTGTGGGAAGACTCGCTGGTGGTCACGTGCCGCCGGGGAAGGCGTCGTCGATGGCTGCCTGCAGGGGTATCCGGAGGAAGTTCTGGAAGTCCTCGTCGTACCGCCTGTGCTGCTGGGCTTCCGTATGTTCCTCCCAGAGGTCCATCAGGAAGTTGACGTGGTCCGTCTGCCGCTTCGTCACGATGGCGTGGCCTGTCATGCCGAGGATCCACAGGGTTGCCAGCCTTTTCGGCCTGGGAAATGGTTTGATGTCGGGTGCAGTGATATGGCTGTGGTTGTTATAGCTGGCTGGTCTGTTCTTTTTTTTTTTTTTTTTTTTGCTACCATTTTCTGGCACGTTTTGAAACGTCCCCTTTGAACAATTTATACAGGACTGTGCTTAACCTGACACACAATATTTTTAGCGCAACGCAATCTGACTTTCAAAATTCCCTACAAAACAATGGCCCTGACTAACATTTAACTATACCTTTCACAAATCACTTACCTCACAAAAATCTTCGCTGCTCAAGCTACTGCAATACAGCGAGCGCCACTACTGCCAGCTAAATAAAAGATTCAAACTATGGAAGGCACTAACTACTGATAGGGATAGTTAGCAAATGAAAGATATTAATAGAGAACGAACAATGTATTTACCTTGATATCATCACAAGTCATAATATATATATCAGTTCATGACAAATTACAAACCTCCGCCATCTCTCTCCCCACATCCACCACTGCTGGCGGCTCACCTCCAACTGCGCAACGCTATGCGCTGTTCACAGCCAGCTGCCTAACACTACAATGGCGGCGAGTATTACAACAATGCAAAGCAGACACAGACTGCCCACAGCACAGCCAGTGATTATCATACAGAGGTGGCGTTACCAATAAAAAACCTAAACAGCCTACTTACATAGCCCCCATGCTCCCCACAAAAAATTTTTACAAATGGTGTTGGGCACTGGCCAATACAGATTTGACAAAAATTTTTCACAATTACAGTAACAAAGATATAAAATGCACACACTTATTAATATTATGTTGGTCAAAAGATCAAAATTTCTCACAGTCCATAAAGACAGTCCACATTGTTCATCACAGTAAAAATGCAGAGTTTTTCTCAAAGTCCAAGCACATAGAAGTAGTGGATTTCCATGCAGTCTTGAAGAAGTAGTGTTGACCTTCCAACGGAAAGACAGTGCTGACTCTCGACATGCAGACAGGTAATGGGCCACAACAGAGCAAACCCACAGCAGAGTCATTCGAAGTTTGGAAGAATATTGGTAGGTAAGTCATCACAGAGCGGACCCACTGTAGTCCTGGTAGAGAGTATGGTATTGGTGGGCCACCAGAGGTGCAGACCCACTGCAGTCCTTGTAGAAATAATGGTATTGATGGATCATCAAAGATGTAGACCCACTGTAGTCCTTGAAGAGATGGCCAGCAGCCATCTGTTGTGACTGTGCAGGTGCACAATTACCATTGAAGAGTCTTGCGGATAATATAGCAAGTCCATAAACCACCACTTGTGCACTCACAAAGTTTTTGAAATTGTCCTTAGAACCAGCAATGCTGTTATCCAGTCCCTTGCTGAGTTATTAACACACGTGCAAACACTAACAGTCCCTACTTCTCACATATTGTCCATATACTACGACCAACAGAAACGTGTGCAGTGAAATGTAACTAACAAGTTAATAATATCATGAACTGGTGACAATTACAATTTTATAACATAAGAATAGAATTACAAAGGTACAAAATACATCATTAAAAACATAACAATACAGATAACATTTGTAGTAAAACAGGCGTTACAAAAGAATAGAAATAAACATATACATCAGTGTTACAAAAATAGTGACATAAGTACATACATAAAATAATGAGAATAGTTTTCGAAACATTAATTTCACACATGAACATTGAAACAGAACAGAATTGTAAACAACTTTACAAAGAAAATAACATATTATTAATGCAACTTATATTTGAGGATAACAGTATTCCTCCTCATAGTGAATATAGCTTAGTATTAGAAGAGAAAAAAATTCTATGAAACAGTACACAGAGACAGGAAGAAAACAAATACTCAAGGGTACACAAACACATAGTGGGATAACACCAATAGGAAAGGACAGGGTTCGTTTTCAGTGTAACATTTGGTACTGCAGTCCAACCCTAAACTTCATATATCTTTCCTCTTATTTCATCCTTTGTTTCCACAAAAAAAATTCTATCTAAGCATGCTTTCTGTATTTATATGTTCACCCATTTCTCATCTCAACATTTATTTCCAAGAAAATCCTACCTAAACCTGTTTTCTCAATGCATTTCTTCCAATTCATCGCAACTCATTCTCTTAGAGGCTACCCCCTCTTAAGCTAACTTAAATCTACTGAGCTCAGATGCTAAACTAAGGAACGAGGCAATGCAGCAGCACAAAACAATTAACACAAGCAGCAATGACAAAAAATACAGATTGGCAAAGCTAGCAGCAGCAAATGTAATAACTTATATCAAAACATGACATAGCTCAAGCAGAAAAAATAGTACACTAAAGATAACAATGCAGATAAGGGAAATGTATAATCACATCTTAATGTCTAACTAATTAAAGTGGTGCACCACAAGAAGTTATTCTACCAAAAAGTTACCAATTACTTGAAAAGAAAATTATGAATGCAGTTACTAGTTCTTTCTTATTGTTCTTTCCTTTCCAAGTGCTCCTTTTTTAAAGAATGTGGATCATAAAATAATTATTTAATAGATCTGTTGACAGAAAGTGTTTACATTAGCAAATGCATTTCATTTTATAAAAGCAATGCTGCAACACAGCTGGAAACCAGATATCAAGTGAAATAAGCAATTACGCAAACCAAAGCATAAAAACATCATTCAATAGTCATGTGGCATTTCGTAAGTCAGTAGCTCTCAACTCTCATAGAAAGACACTTGTCATTATCAGGTTTGCAGATGTACGAATATTTCCCATCAATTCATAAGCATTTCAGCAATTAGCACAAAGTGCGAGTAATCATATGTTTTCAAGTAACGAGGGTGTCGCATTAGCGATGAAAGGCACACCCTAATGGCTTGTTCTCCAGGTGTTTTCCTGTGCTCTGAAATGCACGCGCTAATGGCCTTTTCTCCAGGCGTCTGACACAGCTGGGTGCCCACGACGCATTATGTGTAGGTGGTCCGTTAACTTTCTTACGGAAATATTTACGACAGCAGTTTCCGCTACAGAGACAGTCGCATATAAAGATATTTCACAGGTCAAGAATTTGCGTTACAAATCTGTAGAAACAAAATGCTATTGATATAACAGTGTCCAAAAAAAATTTTCGTCTGCATTGTAATACATTCACGCATTTACGCACATTTCATAACTCTTAAAGTACGATTCTTGGTTTCCAACAACCTTTTCCACAAATCAGAGTCCCTAAACACTACTCATTATTCCTTACCTCATTATACATAAACATATTCGTCGACACTTCTTCAATATTTCATCATGAGAAATACGTAGCATAATAAACATTCCTCAACAACATAATACACATCGTCGTCGTAATAATAACATCATAACACCTCAGTCAAATCTCAAAATCGTCGTAACTTCCTCAAATAATTTCCAAGCCTAAAAAAATTCTCTGCTCATGTCAAAAGTGTCAGCTGCCTCAAACGTACTTTAAAAATCATGAATCCATACCAAATACATCATTCAAAGCTCTCATAGTATCACAATGGTTCCAAAAAAAATATGAACAGTTTACAAAGTACAGACAAAATACAGTTTCATAAGTGTGAAGTTATCCAACTGTGTAATTACGTAAACATCTGTCACTGATATAGTAAAATAAATGTTTGTCTCTCTCAGTTAAATGATCAGATAGCTGTGTAATTTGTGTGTTAGAGAAATATGGTACCGATGTGTAAAGTTGTATAAGCAAATACCATATTAGCTAGGGTTCCTTGTGGTTGCCACACACATGGTACACAAAGTAGGCATGTACCCCCCTGAGGATAAATGTAATTATACCCTCAGGTGTTACAAATTACAGCAATGGAATGAAATGTATCACGGAAAACTTTCTTTGTAATAAAAAAATCTTTAAAAATAAATGTTTCAAGTACAAAATTAATCACTCAAATACGTGTACTGTAGCGCTAAATGTGCGTCTTGTTGCAACATAATCTGTGTGGAAGTGTCGTAGTTATCGTCCTCCGTAAGCAAAGTTCTGCTAAAGTCAATGTACTTACCTCATGATACACAAAAGTGAAATGCTTTACGTATAGATATCTTAGTTATTACGCTTATTGCCGTGATGAGGAAAGTACTGTACAGTAACGTATTGTTATGCCACGAAAAAGGCTGTCTCATTGTTGCTATACCACAAAAGTTACTACTAAAACATGTTTTTCTTCCTAGAAGAATTCAGAAAACTGTGCAGATATAAAACAGATACACTGCAAAAGCAACATTGTAAATTGTCACTCATTAGTAGCGTCGTGATAAAAATCGTGTAGCTGTCACATAAACTAACCTCTGTGTCATCTGGTATCTCTCAGAAAGTACTTTAAATCCGGAATGTATTTTCAAGTAAACCAAAATGTTGCATTAAAATCTCATTAGCAGTACTGGTAAATGTTCTAATCGTACAACTAACAAGCAAGAATGTACACACACAATTACACTGTGTCGTCTGTTCGCAATAACAATGCATTCGTAATTTCTGTTTAAATAATTTCTCTTGGTTCTTGGCTGGATATTGAACTTCAAACATTGTTGCATGGTAACAGTTTCTAAAGCATACTAGTAACGTGAAGTGAAACGTTTTATGGCAAAGACAAAGTTAAAAAGCAGATTATCTTTCAATAAACGGTTTTACATGTGAAATATGGTGTAAACCTTTACTCTTCCTAGTACGCAGAATTTCAACTTGAATGCAATTATCATGCGGTATTCGTCCGTAAAGAATACTGGAATCTTGCTCAAGGTTAGCGTCAATGTTATTTTTCTCTGAGCCAGCCGGCGCACGCGGCTGCCTGCGGTGTGAGTCATTGTCTGTTTCTTTGTGGGCGCGAGTCGTTACTGGGATTAGGAGACCTAACTTCTACAAATTCGCCTTGCCGAGAGGGCCCAGCCGTGTTAGAATCCCGCCAGTTCTGATGAAATTGACGTCTGTCGTTTTGTCGGTAGTTTACACAGTTTCTTTCGTGTCGGTCATGTGGTGGAGAATTTCTCCCTGAATCGTAACTGCGCGCTGAACTGTTGCGTCTGAAATTATTCTGTCTCCCTTGATAATAATAGTTCTGATTACCATATTGTCTGTTTCTATGGTTATCTCTGTCATATTCATTACTACGGAAATGCGATCTTTCTCTGTAACTATTACTCTGCCAATGGTTGTCATATGGGTGGTGTCTGTTTTGGTCACGATTTGCGTTGTAAGAATAGGCTTGTCGTGGCCAGTTATTGTTTCTGTCGTCACGGAATTGTGACGGATGTGACCTGTAGTGATTGTTTTCCTGTTTTCGCATCCCGCGACTGTCTGTGTCAATTTCTAATTCTTGTAACAGTCCCTGAAAAGCTTCAATGTCGTCTTTGCAACGTCCTGCCAAAATAATATGTCGTAAATGTTCAGGCAGTTTGATTAAGCAAATGCGGATGAGTTCTGAGGGGCTGTATGGGTTTGTCAGGTACTGATTCTTGTGCAACATGTCTTCAAAATATTTCACAAGACTGGAGAATTTAGATTGTTCGAAATGTTTCATCATTATGATACCATGTTTTACGCGGTCTTGTGTGGCTTGAGACCAATATGCTGAGAGGAAGGCATGGTAAAATTCTCCTTCACTGTGGCAATCGTGAATGACCGATCGCATTCTTACAGCTGGTTCATTCTCTAAGTAGTCACACATAAATTCTAATCTGTGCTCCAATGACCAGTTGGGAGGAAAACAATGAGAGAATTGATGGAGCCATGCTTGTGGATGAATGTCGTTGCCAGAATTCTTAAATGTTTTGAATTTACGTGTAGTAATGAACAGCTTATAGTCAAAATCATCGTGTCGGCGAGTAGCATCTCGGTCATAGTTACGTCGTTTCGGCGGTTCCATCTCAAAATCCAATGCGCCTTGCCAATTGCTTTCACAATTTCCGAAGTGCCCTGTGTTGTTATTTTGTGTCTGTTCCGTATTTGTATGTCCCTCTTCCCGTATTGGGGCGCGAGTGTCCTCTAAAATACGTAATTCTTGTACTACTTGTGCCAAGTGATCTTGCACTTCCCGGATTTCTCTTTTGTACTGTGTATTGATTTGATTTTGATTTTGTTTGAATTTTCTAATTTGTTCATACTCTTCTGTGTCAGTGAAGGCTACAGGTGTTGTGTCATTCAGATCATCATCTACCTTTGTAGATAAGTTAGTGAACTGATCTGAAAGTTCGGCTACTTTATCCGATAGTGAAATCATTTCCTCTGTATGTTTTTCTGAACCAAGTTTCAGAGTGTCCATTTGTGTTGCAATCGTCTCTACTGTGACCTTTAAGTTTTCCTGAGTTTTTGCAAGTTGCGTAACCGAATCGGTAGATGCAACTGAGTCAATTTTAGCTTGCAAGGTGTTGTGATTTTCATGAAAAATAGTTTGCAGTTCTTTTATGGCTGCTTCATGATTCTGTAATGCATTTTCATGCCGCGAAAAAATAGGTTGGAAATGCTCACAAATTTGTGATTTTACGTCATTACAGACTTTTTGACATTTCGATTCAATGTTATGTAACTCACTAGTTAAATCTTCACGTGTTTGTTCAAGTGTGGTGTCTAACTTTTGAAGATTTTGTTCCATTGTGTCTAACTTTTTGAGATTTTGTTCCACTGTGTCTAACTGTTGCTGTGTTTGTCTCTGATTTTGTTCCATTTGTTGCATTAATTGCAATAATAATGTATTAGTGTCTGGAATCTGTTTCTCTACGCTTTTCGGCAGTGCATTTGCACCGACAACATTCACATTTTGACAAGCAGAAAATGTGTCTTGACTTATTTGAGAAAACGGTGATGACCCAAAACCTGAATCTACAGTATTTGCGAAATTGTGTCCTGTCATTTCGGATTCCTGAGGCGAGCTGTTGCCGACCGATCGATCGATAATTCTTCCCTCTTCACTAATTGTTTCACTGTCCACGCCATTGTTTGCCGCCCGCTCCATTTCCCTATGCACAATTACCAAATTACTACTTTGAACATCAGTTAATTCATAACTCGGTGGCGCTAACACACTGCTCTCATTTTCACTGTCATTTCTCAGTTTACTTTGGAGCCTAGTATTACGTTTTTCACACGCTATTATTGTCACAGTATTTCACACGACAACACAGAAAAACACAATTTGAAGAGCAAAAATAAGAGAACACATTAACATAACACTGAAAATAATATCTAGTTAATTACAGCTGCGAAATACTTGGTGCAAATCTATATGCACGCCACAACTGTTTTACTGTACAACAATGAAAGGCTACAACTACAAAGGAGATTCTCTCTACAATTACGCGCTAGCAATAAACAAAAGCTACACTAAATACACAAACTACAAGAAAAATCAGAAGATTCCAGTGAGGTATCCCTGGCAGGGTCGCCATATGAAACGTCCCCTTTGAACAATTTATACACGAGACTTCCCCTTTAGAACAATTATACACGACTGTGCTTAACCTGACACACAATATTTTTAGCGCAACGCAATCTGACTTTCAAAATTCCCTACAAAACAATGGCCCTGACTAACATTTAACTATACCTTTCACAAATCACTTACCTCACAAAAATCTTCGCTGCTCAAGCTACTGCAATACAGCGAGCGCCACTACTGCCAGCTAAATAAAAGATTCAAACTATGGAAGGCACTAACTACTGATAGGGATAGTTAGCAAATGAAAGATATTAATAGAGAACGAACAATGTATTTACCTTGATATCATCACAAGTCATAATATATATATCAGTTCATGACAAATTACAAACCTCCGCCATCTCTCTCCCCACATCCACCACTGCTGGCGGCTCACCTCCAACTGCGCAACGCTATGCGCTGTTCACAGCCAGCTGCCTAACACTACAATGGCGGCGAGTATTACAACAATGCAAAGCAGACACAGACTGCCCACAGCACAGCCAGTGATTGTCATACAGAGGTGGCGTTACCAATAAAAAACCTAAACAGCCTACTTACAGTTTCCCATATGCTGGCCCCGTTCTTGCATGTGAAACGGTCATCTAATGTGTCAACACAGTTGCATGCTTCACATTTCTCTGATTCTCTCAGTTTTATCTGGGCTAATTTTTGGTTTGTTGGTACCGTCCTGTTTACTATTCGGTACCGGCTCGCTTTCACATGCTTTGGTAGCGTGGTTTCCGTGATGTTTTTCCATATTTGTGGCCAGTTGTGATTTGGGAACTTATTTTCGATTTTGTTTCTGACAGGCCTTCCCCTCAGCGCCCTGTATATATTCTTCGCTGTCCTCTGACTGGGATTTGTCACGGTTGTCAATGATGAAGAACACTCAACACCCAGTCATCACGAGGCAGAGGAAATCCCTGACCCCGCCGGGAATCGAACCCGGGACCCCGTGCGCGGAAAGCGAGAAAGATACCGCAAGACCACGAGCTCCGGACGGATACTCTGCAAATCACACTTCAGGGCCTGGCAGAGGGTTCACAATAATTCTCTATTATTTCACTCTCGAACAGCGCGCGGAAAAAACTAACACCTATATCTTTCCGTGCGAGCTCTGATTTCCCTTATTTTATTATGATGGTCGTTTCTCCGTATGTAGATCTCCGTCAACAAAATATTTTCGCATTCGGAGGAGAAAGCTGGTGATTGAAATTTCGTGAGCAGATTCCGCCGCAACGAATAACACCTTTGTTTTAATGGTGTCCGTCCCAAATACCATCTCATGTCCGTGACACACTCCCCTATTTCGCGATAATACAATATATGCTGCTCTTTGTTGAACTTTCTCGGTGTACTCCGTTATTCCTGTCGCAAGGATCCAAGAGCGTACAGCAGTACTACGAAAGAGGGCGGACAAGAGTAGTGTAGGCAATCTCTTTAGTAGATCTGTAACATTTCCTAAGTATTCTGCCAATAAAACGCAGTCTTTGGTTTGCCTTCCCCACTACATTTTCTCTGTGTTCTTTCCTATTTAAATTGTTCGTAATTGTGATTCCTAGGTATTTAGTTGAATTTACGGCCTTTAGATTAGATTGATTTATCGTGTAACCGAACTTCAACGGATTCCTTTTTGCACTCATATGGATGACCTCATAGTTTTCATTATTTAGGATCAAATGCTAATTTTCGCACCATTCAGATATATTTTCCAAGTCATTTTGCAGTTTGTTTTGATCTTTTGACTAAACGACAGCGTCATCTGCAAACAACCTAAGACTGCTGTTCAGATTGTTTCCTAAATCGTTTATGTAGATAAGGAACAGCAGAGGGCCAAGACGGCCAGAAATTACTTCTGTTTCACTCGGTGACTTTCTGTTAAGTTACTGCGAACTGTGACCTGTGTGACAGGAAATCACGAATCTAGTCACAAAACTGAGTTGATATTCCAAAGAACGCAATTTCACTACAAGATGCTTGTGTGGTAAAGTATCAAAAACCTTTTGGAAATCTAGATTTCTTTGACTTCTTTCCATATTTCAGAGATCCTCGTCGCGGAATTTATGGAATACGACTAATGCAATGTGATGTTAAAAAGGCGGTGCAGGATGTCATTTGCTAATTGCACAAAGCAGTGCCTAAGTTGATAGTCGCAGTAAGGATTACAAACAATCTTACGACTGAAGGAGGAAGATCGCACCCCGAACCTTCGAATTTGCTGTTGGAAGTTTACTCCCTCCGTCAATAAACCACGCTAGTATGAGAATTGGGTAATTACTGCAATGTCGTTTTTAGCGTGGACTATATCCAACTTGAATCTGTGGGCAGTCTCACGCACGTATTCGTTCGTTTTTAAAATTCAATATATGTTCTTGCTAACATAGTTTGCCCTCTCGGATACGGGAAACTTTTGTTATCTTACTGATCTGTATAAGTAATTTAATTCATTAAACCGCAAATTTCAGGATCAAAGAAAAACGTACGGAATCCGTGCTTTGGTATCTACCTCTTCGAGAGTAAACAATACCCTGAATCCAATTAAAACGAGAGAAAATATTAATATTATTCTGTACAACTATCTCATTTTTAGAATACCTTCATGACAATTTTAAATTGGGCTGACGACACAGAAAGTCACCTGTGGCTATTGCGCCTAACTTGCTTTCGTCCGAACCTGAACCCAATTATTAAAATTGAACTTACGGTCAAGTTATTGTTAGTATTGTAGGGCGAGTATTTAACAATTTATGAGCGTGAAATATGGGCGAACAACTAATGAGACATTCCAAAAATTCGTGCAAATTATTCTATTTCGTTATCATCAATCGCTTCGAAGCTTCTCTGTGCTGGAGCATGGGTAGATGCAGCCCATATCACACTGTAAAACGGAATATTTAACAAAAATTAGAAAATGGTTTGGTTTGTTTGGTTGATTTGGGGGAGGGGAGCAAACAGCGAGGTCATCGGTCATATGAAAATGGATTAGCAAGATACCGTTAGAGGTACTGAAGTACGGAAAGAAATGGAAGAAATTAATGAACCCAGAACAAGCACACTAATTTCCAAGCAGTACATACAGTAATAACACCGGTTTCGTATAGACAATGAGCCTGCCTGCAAACGAGTACTAGACAAATTCCATTATAGGAGTCAGTTCAAGACAACAAAAATGGTTGGAGCTTAAAAAAGTAGTTACTGTTACGTTTATCCCAAGAGGTGAAAGTTTTAATACTATTCCAGACAATCATCACGTTTTTAACAACATTAGCTAAACGAAAATTATCATCGAGAGAATCTATTTCATCACAATTGAACTTTTTTGATTTAGCCTCAGATACATGGAGGTAAATACTCAGGTCACAAAAGAAATAATATCTCTGCTACCATACACGACGTATTTTCTTTGCCATTTTAAGACGGTTTTAGCGACGCAAATGCAAACAAGGCGAAGAACTAGTGGTGATTTTGCTCACTAGCATTTTCTAGTGCCTGTGTTTAGTAACCACATTTGTTTCGTATCTCTGGTTTCCGTTCGTACGAGCACATTTTTTCGCCACTTTTTAATGTCTATTGCACGTTTTCAAAGCTAATGCTTTTGACGTTAATATACGAAGTAGCTATTGAAAGTTACTTCCTTCAAAAGCGAATGTAATTCTCTCCTAAGAATTTTTGTACGACATATACGTTCCAGATATTTCTTTGAATCATAGAAGAGGAAATCCAACAGCTACCCGACAATGAAGTCGAAAAGTAAGTATTTAGTATTTTAACTAAGCTTATTTAGCACGAAGCAGTTTCCACAAATAACAAGAAATTTTCGCAAAAACAGGCATGTGGACAAAAATGATTATTCTATTATTGAAGCAGAAGATAGTTTTCAGTCTTGTTATCGAAAATGTGTGGCTATTCTAACACACAACGTAACATTCGGATGTTCCAATGTATTTAGGGACATAATTAAAAGATCTGTTACTGTATGGATTCACGGTTCTTTTCACAAATTATATTAAATGTTGCTGCATTTTCTGCAGTGTGTGTTTTACCATTAACTGCAGGTTGCCTTAATGTATCCTTTCATGAAATTTCAAATAGCTCTCAGTGAATTATTGTTAACGACGTATATTTCAAAGACAACTTCTGAACTACCTGTCACAATCTTTATTTCGTAAATGCTTCCTACTCCGTTCTTTTTCTAACTATAAATCTTCCTCCCACAGTAAACACGTAACTATGTATCATTGTCTGTTATCCTTACTTGGCCGCCCTAATCAAGACATCATGAGTCTCGCAAGAAATGAAGCCGAATTTGTTTCGTGCAGCAGGGTGACACAACCGTGAAGTTGTTCGTAGGCAATTTCTCCTCGATATATTTTTTTCCAGCAGCTCTTCTCTGAAGTTTGAAAAAGAGCAGAGATAAACCGCAGAACTGAAACTGAGTGGGAGAGGATTCTTAAAGTTCACACCGATGCTTATTGACGGAACTGAGATCTTAAACAGTATCAAACGGCATTTGCGCGTGCAGTGAGGATTTCTTTGTCCGGGCAGTAATGCATGCTCGATCATTTAGAGTTTTACTTGCGGCGATATGCCGGATTTCAGCTCGAATACAGATGTGGCAAACAGTTTTAATCTTCCATAGAGTTGGTACTTTTCCCTCTTTTTCCTTCTGTTTTAACTGTACCACCTCACTTAAAACATTATATCGGTGCTAATGGGCTTGAGTTACAATCAAGTGTCAGTCCAAGACTTGCAAAGAAGTACCTTTCACTTCACTACCAACTCAGTTAACCTAGGCTTTTGCAAGTAGAAATAGATCCAGTACCCCATGCCCACAATTTCTTTGTCTCTTAGCTCCCTAGTTAGCGACTGGTCTACTTAGGAATGCTGGGCAAATTTTGTATTTTGATCAGCATCAGGTCAACCTTTCGCGTTTCACTCTTTGTTATGTTCACCAATCAGTTTATAAGATAATTTCAACTTCAGTTGTATGTATATTTAAGCGTTTCTCTGTAAGCCAGTCTTAACCGTTACGGGTGCTACACATGAGGGAGAAATCTTTGGAATACGATTTTCTTGTTGGTAATGCTTCATTCCAGTCACAACATTTATAGCGTTTGACGATATCTATTTCCTGCGCTCTCAGAGACTTTCTCTTAAAGAGACGAAGGAAAACGTGATAGTTTTATGAGTGATGGCTGTATGTGTAACCGGAATATAAATTCGTACAAACTGGATGTGCGTACTCTCCATCCTCGTGTAACAGAGAGGCGAAAGAAATTCTTTCCGGTATTAATTGTTGATTCTAAGAAGACCAAAGGGGTGCTATACGAGATTGGAATAATAGAGAATTGTGAAGGTGGTTCGATGAACCCCCTGCCAAGCACTTAAATGTGATTTGCAGAGTATCCGTGTAGATGTAGATGAGGCTGACGGGAGTAGCTGTTTCGACAGAAGTTTGGTGTGTGATTTCGGTGCGATATTAACTTACTTCCGCTCGCTACAAGTGTAGTTTCCATTACTGTGTGTTAGTAAACTAGCTGTGTTGCACCTTTACTGTCTGACCAAGAGTATCCGAAAACCACCATGTAATGCAGAATTGGCCACTAGACCACTAGATGTCACTAGAGGCTGTAAGTAGGCTGTTTAGGTTTTTATGTTGGTAACGCCACGCAGCACTCTATATGAAAAGCACTGACTGTACTGTGTGAAGTCTGTGGATGGTTTGCATTGTTGGAATATTTGCTATTGTAGTGTTGGGCAGTTGGATGTGAACAGCGCGTAGCGTTGCGCAGTTGGAGGTAAGCTGCCAGCAGTGGTGGGTGTGGGGAGAGAGATGGCGGATTTTTGAGAGCGGATGATCTGGACGTGTGTCCATCAGAGAGAGTAAAATTGTAAGACTGGATGTCATGAAGCGATATATATATTATGACTTTTGAACACTATTAAGGTAAATACATTGTTTGTTCTCTACCAAAAGCTTTCATTTGCTGACTATGCCTGTCAGTAGTTAGTGCTTTTAGTAGTTATAATCTTTTATTTAGCTGGCAGTATTGGCGCTCGCTGTATTGCAGTAATTCGAGTAACGAAGATTTTTGTGAGGCAAGTGATTCATGAAAGGTATAGGTTATTGTTAGTCAGGGCCATTCTCTTGCAGGGATTTTTGAAAGTCAGATTGCGTTGCGCTAAAAATACTGTGTGTCAGTTTCGTGTTGATCAGAATAAGTAAAGAGCGTAATGCCTGAGTACGTACGGTTTTGCTCAGCTGTTTGAAAATCAAATAACGTAGAGGTTTATCAGCACAGTAATTCATTAATTTTTCAAAGGGGATGTTTCATATGTCGACCCTTAGCCGAGGATACCTCACTGGAATCTTCTGATTTTTTCTTGTAGTTTGTGTAATTAGTGTAGCTATTGTTTATTGCTAGCTCGTATTTATAGAGAGAATTTCCTTTGTAGTTGTAGTTTTTCATTGTTGTACAGTAAAACAGTTGTGGCATGCATGTAGATTTGCACCAAGTATTTGGTAGCTGCGCTTTCAATTAACGAGATATTATTTTCAGTGCTATGCTGATGTGTTTTCTTGTTTTTGCTCTTCAAATTGTGCTTTTCTTGTAATCGTGTGAAATACGTGATAATTATAGCGTGTGAAAAACGTAACACTAGGCTCCAAAGTAAATTGAGAAATGATAGTGACGACGAGCGTAGCTTATCAGCACCACTGTGTAATGAATTAAGAGACATTCAACGTAGTAATTTTGTAATTGTGCATAGGGAAATGGACCAGGCGGCAAATAATGGGTAGACAGTGAAACAATTAGTGAACAGGGAAACATTACCGATCGATCGGTCGGCAACAGCTCGCCTCAGGAATCCGAAATGACAGAACACAATCTTGCAAATACTGTAGATTCAGGTTTTGAGTCCTCACCGTTTTCTCAAATAAGTGAAGACACATTTTCTGCTTTTCAAAATGTGAATGTTGCCGGTGCAAATGCACTGCCGAAAAGCATAGAGGAACAGATTCCAGACACTAATACATTATTACTGTAATTAATGCAACAAATGAAACAAAATCAGAGACAAACACAGCAACAGTTAGACAAAACGGAACAAAATCTTCAAAAGTTAGACACAATGGAACATAAGGTAAATACATTGTTTGTTCTCTATCAAAATCTTTCATTTGCTAACTATACCTATCAGTAGTTAGTGACTTCTGTAGTTTGAATCTTTTATTTAGCTGGCAGTAGTGGCGCTCACTCTATTGCAGTAGTTCGAGTAACGAAGATTTTTCTGAGGTAAGTGATTCATGAAAGGTATAAGTTATTGTTAGTCAGGGCCATTCTTTTGTAGTGATTTTTGAAAGTCAGATTGCGTTGCGCTAAAAATATTGTGTGTCAGTTTAGTGTTGATCAGAATAAGTATAGAGAGTAATGTCTGAATACGTTCGGTTTTGCTCAGCTGTTTGAAAATCAAATAACGTAGAGGTTTATCAGCACAGTAATACATTAATTTTTCAAAGGGGATTTTTGATAAGGCAAGCCCGCCAATGTAACAGGAGGCAGACAGAATTCTATAGTCCGTAGAGTAGCCGGTAACAACAGATTGGATCGGCCAGGAGAGTCAGTGTCTTCGAACGTGAACTAGTCATTGGATGTCACCTGAGTAAAAAATACATTAGGGACATTTCAGCCCTTCTAAAGTTGCCTAAGTCGAGTGTTGGTGACGTGATCGTGAAATGGCAACGCGTAGGGACACCACAGCTAAACAAATACCGGACAGGCCTCACATATTCATTGTCAGGGACCTTTGAGCATTGCGGAGAGTGATTGTTAAAAATCGCACGAAATCAGCAGAAGGGATCACACGTGAGTTCCAAAGTGCTGACAGCAGTCCAGCCAGCATAATGAATGTACGTAGTGAATTAAATAGAATGGGGTGTAATGGTCGAACAGCTCCTCATAGGCCACACATTTCTGTAGTCAGTGTTAAGCGACAGCGATGCCACTGGACATTGGAGGACTGAAAAGTAGTGATTTGGAGTGACGAATCGCGCTATACTCTGTGGCTGTTCGGCGGGTTTGAGTTTGGCGACTTCCTGGAGAACGGTATCTCCCATCATGTGCAGTCCAGTCCCAACAGTGAAGTACGGAAGGGTGTTACGGTGTGGGGACGTTTTTCGAGGTTAGGTTCTGGTCCCTTTATTGCGCCTAAAAAAAAAAAAAAAAAAAAAAAAAAAGCCACAGAGGCTAAATTCCGGAGGATATGAATACATTTTACAGCATTGTGTACTGCCTACTGTAGAGAGACAGTTCGAATTATTTACATAAATATGACAATTCACCCTATCATAAAGCAGAATATGTGAGGCATTGGTTTGCGGACAACATTCCTGCAGTGGACAGCCTGCCCATAGTCCCGACTTGAACCCAATGGAGTACCTTTGGGATGAGCTAGGGCGTTGACTTCTCTACAGACCCCAGCGTTCAACTTAATTACCTTCTCTGGTTTTGGCTTCTGAGAAAGAATGGGCTGCTATTTCTCCACAGGCATCCAGATACGTCACTGAAAATTTCACCAATAGAGTTCAAGCAGACATACAGGCGAAGAATTGACACACAACATATTAATTTCCACTAATAAGTGTCCAGGTACTTTTGATCCCCCTGTTATTGTGACATCCACGGCCTGATATCTGAAACTAATAATTATAGTTTCCTTTACAAATATGTACACGCACTGAGTGCAGTGTCATCTGCTAGCTAAGACTGGCTGCGCCAAGGGAGTTGTGGGTACCGACAGAAGCCATTCCAGTTCTACCGACATAACCACCCCACCGAGAGTCTTCTTTCAGTGAACCATAAGCAGTTGATCAGTGTTTTTCGTATCTTTTCACATCTTTTGCTAATATTTTCCTCTACACGTACCTGTTACAACAAATTTCTTCAACACTTACTTAAACATTTCCGTCCTTTTCTAATCTCAAAATTGTTTGCTTTACTGATACTTTTTATTCTGGACGTCCCCGTACATGTCAGACTAACCTGCCCTTCCACATACGTCCTTTCTGTCCTATTTTTCTGCTACCTATTTGTTTTGTACTTTATCTGTGAACCCAGTTATATAAAAACCTTTTGAGGCGCAACATTTCAAATGACAAACGCTCTGTAGTACTCACACTCTGAGGGATCGGGATGGAACTCTCCGTCTGGACATCCACATTTAGGTTTCCCTAAAACAATTATAGTGTATAACGGGACAGTCCCTTTGATAACAGCATGACTGACATACATCTCCTTCCTTTTCATATCAGTGTTTGCACTCTATCTCCAATGATTTCGTCGTCAACGGGACGTTAACCCATCTTCTTTTCCGTCTGATAATATCCGATTACAAGATAACTAGCAAAGTTCTTGAATCTGTCACGTTGTTTGTATATCTAAGGCTGCTACGACGGAGAGATACTGAATACAATGAATCCATGAGGAAGAGGACACTATTGGATTGGTTTCGAAAACTTCCCCAGTCCAAGCTTGTCTTCCGTCTCTAATGTCTTTGTTGCCGATGGGACACTGAACACTTATGTCTTTCTCCAGCATCTTCTTTCCGATAGCTCTCCTGTCTCGTGCAGCCTAATTTTCCTGGTGACTTTCACGTGTTATTATTATTATTATTATTATTATTATTACTAAACTCTTGGACTTAGCAGCAGCCAGCAACTATAGAATTGTGGGTGCAATGGGAATCATACAGCCAATCAATTGCACATTAAAAGTGTATTGAAACAGTTACCCAGGTTCCTCGGAAGACGTAATAAAACATGTTACATGTTGTGTGAAGAGAGAAACGAAGTCATAAGGATAGGTCAACAGTAAAATGATCCATATAAATGCTATAGGATAGTCATAAGTCTTAGTCAACAGTAAAAATGATCGTTTTTACTGTTGACTGAGCCTTATGGCTATGCCACAGCATTTATACGGATCATTTTACTGTTGACTAAGCCTTATGACATTGTTTCTATCTTTGCAAATTATGTAACACATTTTATTATTTCTTCTGAGGAAGAAAGGTTTGTTGTTGCTTTGATACAGTCGTCCATGCTACTCTATCCTGCACAAGCTTCTTCATCTCCAAGAAACTACTGCAACCTAACCTTTTCTGAATCTGCTTAGTGTATTCATCTCTTGGTCTTCCTCTATGGTTTTTATCCTCCACGCTGCCCTCCAATACTAAACTGGTGATCCCTTGATGCCTCAGAACATGTCCTACCAACCGATCTCTTCTTCTAGTCAAGTTGTGCCACAAATTACTCTTCTCCCCAGTTGTATTCAGTACCTCCTCATTAGATATCTCATCTGCCCACCTAATCTTCAGAATTCTTCTGTACCGCCACATTTCGAAAGCTTCTATTCTCTTCTTGTCTAAACTAGTTATCGTCCATGTTTCGCTTCCATACATGGCTACACTCCATACAAATACTTTCAGAAATGACTTTCTGACACTTAAATCTATACTCGATGTTAACAAATTTCTCTTCTTCAGAAACCCTTTCCTTGCCATTGCCAGTCTACATTTTACGTCCTCTCTTCTTCGACCAGTTTTCTTGCCCCCAGATAGCAAACCTCGTCTATAGCTTTAAGTGACTCATTTCCTAATCTAATTCCCTCTGCATCGCCTGATTTAATTCGACTTCATTCCAATATCCTCGTTTTGTTTTTGTTGATGTTCATCTCATATCCTCCTTTCAAGACACTGTCCATTCCGTTCAATTGCTCTTACAGGTCCTTAGGTGTCTCTGACGGAATTACTATGTCATCGGCAAAACGCAAAGTTTTTATTTCTTCTCCATGGAGTTTAATTCCTACTCCAAATTTTTCTTTTGTTTCCTTTACTGCTTGCTCATTATACAGATTGAATAACATCTGGGATCGGCTACAACCCTGTCTCACTCCCTTCCCAACCACTGCTTCCCTTTCATACCCCTCGACTCTTATAACTCCCATCTCGTTTCTGTAAAAATTGTAAATAGCCTTTTGCTCCCTGTATTTTACCCCTGCCACCTTCAGAATTTGAAAGAGTATTCCAGTCAACATTGTCAATAGCCTACAAATGCTAGAAACGAAGGTTTACTTTTCCTTAATCTATCTTCTAATATACGTCGTGGGGTCAATATTCCCTCACGTGTTCCAACATTTCTATGGAATCCAAACTGATCTTCCCCGAGGTCGGCTTCTACCAGTTTTTCCATTCATCTGTAAAGAATTCACATTAGTATTTTACAGCTGTGACACTTATTAAACCGATAGTTCGGTAATTTTCACATCTGTCAACACCTGATTCCTTTGGGAATGGAAGTCTGAGGGAATTTCGTCTGTCTCATACATCTTGCTCAGCAGATGGTAGAGTTTTGTCAGGACTGGCTCTCCCAAGGCTGTCAGTAGTTCTAATGGAATGTTGTCTACTCTGGGGCCCTTGTTTCGACTCAGGTCCTTCAGTGCTCTGTCAAACTCTTCACGCAATATCATATCTCCGATTTCATCTTCATCTACATCCTCTTCCATTTCCATAACATTGTCCTCAAGAACATCGCCCCTGTATAGACCCTCTATATACTCTTTCCGCCTTTCTGCTTTCCCTTCCTTACTTAGAACTGGGTTTCCATCTGAGCTCTTGATATTCATACAAGTGGTTCTCTTTTCTCCAAAGGTCTCTTTAATTTTCCTGTAGGCAGTATCTATCTTACCTCAAGTGAGATAAGCCTCTACATCCATACATTTGTCCTCTAGCCATGCCTGCTTAGCCATTTTGCACTTCCTGTTGATCTCATTTTTGAGACGTTTCTATTCCTTTTTGCCTGCTTCAGTTACTGCATTTTTGTATTTTCCCCTTTCATCAGTTAAATTCAGTATCTCTTCTGTTACCCAAGGATTTCTACTAGCCCTCATCTTTTTACATACTTGATCTTCTGCTGCCTTCACTATTTCATTCCTCAAAGCTACCCATTCTTCTTCTACTGTATTTCGTTCCCCCATTGCTGTCAATTGTTCCCTTATGCTCTCCCTGAAACTCTGTACAACTTCTGGTTCTTTCAGTTTATCCAGGTCACATCTCCTTAAATTCCCACATTTTTGCAATATCTTCAGTTTTAATCTACAGTTCATAACCAATAGATTGTGGTCAGAGTCCACAACTGCACCTGGAAATGTCTTACCATTTAAAACCTGGTTACTAAATCTCTGTCTTACCATTATATAATCTATCTGAAACCTTCTAGTATCTCCAGGGTTCTTACGTGTATACAACCTTCTATCATGATTCTTGAACTAAGTGTTAGCTATGATTATGTTGTGCTCTGTGCAAAATTCTACCAGGCGGCTTCCTCTTTTATTTCTTATCCCCAATCCATATTCACCTACTATGTTTCCTCCTCTCCCTTTTCCTGCTATCGAATTCCAGTCACCCATGACTATTAAATTTTCGTCACCCTTCACTACCTGAATAATTTCTTTTATCTCATCATACATTTCATCAATTTCTTCGTCATCTGCAGAGCTAGTTGGCACATAAACTTGTACTACTGTAGTAGGCGTGGGCTTCGTGTCTATCTTGGCCACAATAATGTGTTCACTATGCTGTTTGTAGTAGTTTACCTGCACGCCTATTTTTTTATTCATTATTAAACCTACTCCTGCGTTACCCCTATTTGATTTTGTATTTATAACTCTGTATTCACCTGTCCAGAAGTCTCGTTCCTCCTACCACCGAACTTCACTAATTCCCACCATATCTAACTTTAATCTATCCATTTCCCTTTTTAAAATTTCTAAACTACCTACCCAATTAAGGGATCTGACATTCAACGCTCCAATGCATAGAACACAAGTTTTCTTTCTCCTGATAAATTCCTAAGACAGGTTTATACCTGTCGATAACTAGTTAAAGTTTTGAATAAAGTTTTGGCGTGCAACTTTGTGACTGTATGATTACCATTGTACTCTCTTTTTCAGAAGGGTTCCAGGACAGGTTCTTTTATTTCTGAGTTTACAATACTAAAAAAGAGCAAATATTGCTTTTATGTTACCTGCTATGTGTGTGTCCTTGAAATGACCTTGGCCATGTTTCCGCGCAAACTCAGCAGGTGGTAGGGCTGTGCTTAGCGACACAGCGTTTGGGTTCTTGGTGGATTAGTTATGGTGACAAAATGTATGCGGATTAAGTTCTGCATTAAGTTCGGGGAAACCTCTAGTGAAAAGTGAACAATGATTAAGCAAGTATAAGCAGGCGAGTCACTTTCAAGAGTCGTTTTTGAGTGGCACAAAAGGTTTCGTCAAGACAGAGATTCAGTGCAAGACGATCCTCGAACTGGTCGCCCGTCTACAGCACATATCGATGGAATGCAATTATTGCAAGAACACCATCAAGTAACTGTGTGTGTAATATAGGAAGAACTTAATTTGAATTGTGAGGTGTGTCATAAGATTTTACGCGAAGATTTAGAGAAACGGGTTCAGTTGGTTCAAATGGCTCTGAGAACTATGGGACTTTACATCTGAGGTCATAAGTCCCCTAGAACTTAGAACTACTTAACCGTAGCGGTCGCGCGGTTCCAGACTGAAGCGCCTAGAACCGCTCGGACACACCGGCCGGCAGGGAAACAGGAATTAAATGCAAAACTCGTCCCTCATTCACTAACCAAGCGAACAGAAAGAGGAAAGACGAAGAATTTCTCTTGAACTTCTGGACAGTCAGACGTGATCCTACATTTCTGTCCCAGATTATTAGTGGGATGAAAGTTAGTGTTACCAGTATGACCCTCAAGTGAAGCGTGAAAGTGCTGAATGGTAGAGTCGCAAAAAGTCAAACGACAACCTTGGAAAACTAAGTCAATGTTGATCGCATCCTTTGGTAGTAAAGGATTAGCTCACTCTGAGTTTGTTTCTCCAGGTCAAACAGTGAACCAAACTCTTTACATATAAGTCTTGAAACGTTTGCGACAAGCAATATTCGACGTACCCGCCCTGATTTGTGGCATTCTCAGGGCTGGTTCTCACTGCATGACAATACAAGACCCCCATACTTTTATTATTATTATTATTTATTTATTGTTCCGTGGGACCAAATTAAGGAGAAGTCTCCATGGTCATGGAACGAGTCAATACATGAAATTATAACACGATATTAGAAACAGATAAAATGAAATATAAAAAAAACATATTCAGGTGACAAGTCGTAAATTTAAGTAAAGAAAATCAACAATGTAACACAGGAATTTGCTTAATTTTTTAGCTCTTCCAGGTGCTCCTCGAAAGAATAGAAGGAGTGACCCATGAGGAAACTCTTCAGTTTAGACTTTAAAAAGAGTTTGGGCTACTGCTGAGATTTTTGAGTTCTTGTGGTAGCTTATTGAAAATGGATGCAGCAGAATACTGCACTCCTTTCTGCACAAGAGTCAAGGAAGTGCATTCCAGATACAGATTTGATTTCTGCCTAGTATTAACTGAGTGAAAGCTGCTGACTCTTGGGAATAGGCTAATATTGCTAACAACAAACGACATTAAAGAAAATATATACTGTGAGGTCAATGTCAGCATTCCCAGACTATTGAATAGGGGTCGACAAGAGGTTCTCGAACTTACACCACATATAGTTCGAACAGCCCGTTTTTGAGCCAAAAATACCCTTTTTGAATCAGAAGAATTACCCCAAAAGATAATACCATACGACATATGCGTATGAAAATATGCTAAGTAGACTACTTTTCGTGTTGAAGTGTCACAATCTACGAACTTATTTCATGAACTACATTATTTGATACTGTTTCAATATTACACACAAGATCCTTCACTATCAAGCTGGTGTCATCAGCAAACAGAAATATTTTTGAATCACCTGTAATACTAGAAGGCATATCATTTATATAAATAAGAAACAGCAATGGCCCCAGCACCGACCCTTGGGGAACGCCCCACTTAACAGTGCCCCATTGGGACTGAACATCACTACCACTCTGAACATTGCGGAGAATTACCTTCTGCTTTCTGTTCTTAAAGTAAGAGGCGAACCAATTGTAAGCTACACCCCTTACCATAATGGTCTAACTTCTGCAGTAATATTTTGTGGTCAACACAGTCAAAAGCCTTCGTTAAATCAAAGAAAACACCTAGCGTTCGCAACCTTTTATTTAATCCGTCCAAAACCTCACAGAGAAAAGAGAATATAGCATTTTCAGTTGTTAAACCATTTCTAAAGCCAAACTGAACATTTGACAGCAAATTATGTGAATTTAAATGCTCCAGTAACCTTGTATATACAACCTTCTCGATAACTTTAGCAAATACTAATGGCATAGAAATAGGTCTATAATTGTCAACATTATCCCTGTCTCCCTTTTTATAAAGTGGCTTCACTACCGAGTACTTTAATCGGTCAGGAAACCGACCACTCCTTAAGAAAAAGTTACAGATATGGCTAAGTACTGGGCTAACATACATAGAACAATACTTCAGTATTCTGCTAGATACCCCGTCACATCCATGAGAGTTCTTGGTCTTTAGTGATTTAATTATTAACTCAATCTCCCTCTTGTCAGTATCATGGAGGAGCATTTCAGGTAACAGTCTCGGAACACTTTTTTTTAAGAGCGCTATATGATTCCCTGTTGGGACTAGGTTTCTATTTAGTTCACCTGCTATATTCAGAAAGTGATTATTAAATACTGTACATATATTCGACTTATCAGTAACACGGACATTCCCACTACGCACTTATTCTATATCCTCGACCTGTCTCTGCAGACCAGCCACTTCCTTTACGACTGACCATATGGTTTTAATTTTATCCTGAGACTTAGCTATTCTGTCTGCATATCACATACTTTTTGCCTTCCTAATAACTTTTTTAAGCACCTTACAATACTGTTTGTAATTGGCTGCTGGATTTAGATTTTGACTGTTTCTAACGTTTTGATGTAATTGCCACTTTGTTCTACAAGATATTCTTATCCCTCTAGTCAGCCACCCAGGCTGCCTGTTTGTGCTAGTACCCTGCTTTGAACGTTCTAACGGAAAGCAACTTTCAAAGAGCACGAGAAAAGTCTTGAAAAAAACATTATATTTATCGTCTACTGTATCAGCGCTATAAAAATCTTGCCACTCTTGTTCCTTGATAAGGTTTACAAAGGTCTCTACAGCAACTGGATCAGCTTTCCTAAACAGCTGATGACTATATTTAACATGTGTTGCAGCACTAAAATCTTTTAGAGTTAAAATTTGTGCATCATGATCTGAAAGGCCATTCACCTTTTTGCTAACAGAATGCCCTTCTAGTAACGAGGAATGAACAAAAATGTTGTCTATGGTTGTTCTACTGTTCCCTTGCACTCTCGTTGGAAAGAATATGGTTTGCATAAGATTATACTGTTTTATTGTTACCGAGTATCTGGCCAGGACATTCTGTTATTGCTATCCCACATCCGCCATATTCGCCCAACCTGTCGCCTCGCGAGTTTTTCTTGTTTCGAGGAGTGAGAGGGCGACTGCAAGGAAGGCTTCATCAACATATTGCAGACATCCAGTGGGCCAAGACAAATGAGCTTACAAGCATTGCAGTTGAAAATATCCCTGCTTGCTCCTAAGACCTCTAGAAACGTTGGGAACTGTGTATAGAAAGGCAAGGGAACTATTTAGATAGCAGCTAGGATCTTACTTGGTAATTGTAATTTTCTATTTTTTTAAAAAACTATCCTGGCACTTTTCTGACATTATTATTAATATTGTTATTGTGTCTTTCCTCAATTTTAGGGCTGTTAATGTTGCTGTTCTTGTTTTGCTATCGTTAACCGCCTTATTCTTTGCTGCAGTCTCCTTTATCACAAATTGTGTTCCGCATTGACTGTTCGCAAATTTTAACATCTGTATCGTGTTCACCTCGCCCATTGATTCCTCTCGTGAAATTTAATTTCGGAAAATAACCCCTGGTCAGTAACCCCATGATAAGGGGTGCGAATCGGTGAGTGGATATAAAAGGCAGGAGCCCAGGGAATCAGTAAAGTGTAATTCCAACCATTTCATTGCAACTGGTAAGCATCACGTCGGAATTTAACAGTGACATTTCGATTACTTGTATTTTATACTTCTAATGGTAGTAACTGCCACGAATTTCACAATACCTTTCGTAGAAAAATCAACGCAACTTACACAAATGTGCAATACCTGAATACGTCTCACAGAGAATTACGAAAGCATTTTTAATGTTGCGAAGTGTGAAAAAAGCTGCCTTTCTTTTTCCATCTTCTCTGTTGCCTTATGCTTAAGATATCTGTTCGTGCCCAGGTCGACGAGAACCGACAGTGGTGGCAGAAAAGCTCCTCCTCTCCATGGGGATACGAGCTTGGGACACGGAGAGTCGCAGCCTGGAGAAGCAGACCATAGGGAGGAGGAAGCTGCTGAAGGTGAATCAGGTACACTGTATGTTCCAGGGCGTAGTACGTAATGTGTTGTAACGCACTTTCGTACGGGAAGTAGTTACTTTCTTCACCTTTCTTAACTTTTGACTACTGTTTAGTGGTATGGAGTTTCTGTTTAAGTAATAGCCAGTGTAGTTCAGAAGGAATAAAGCTCTTAAATAAACGCATTAGATATAAATTAAATAATGGATATTTTACGTGAACCATAAATTAAGAAAATTAATCAGTACCGCGTAAGTTCCCTGAACGTCTACCAAAGATGACGTGAAGTAATACCCAACAGCTCCTCACGGCATTGCGCTAAGAGTGGCAGTGATGTTTTAATTTGCAATATTAAATCGCCCAGAAGGCCTGTGACCGTGATCTAAGTACTGAGCACGTCTTCATTGCCGCCTTTTGGGTGCTAATCACAAGAGTCTACTTGTTGTTGAAACTTTATGTATTTGCGCTTTTCAGGCCTAAGTTTGTCTTATTTGCAGATGATACAAACATTGCAATAAATAGTAAATCAAATATAAATTTAGAAAGGGCAGCCAATCAAATTTTTACTGACATTAATAAGTGGTTCATAGCCAATTCACTGACATTAAACTTTGAAAAGACCCACTATACGCAGTTCAGAACTTCCAAGAGATTTCCTTCGGGTATGTGTATAAAATATGATGACATGGAAATAGGAGAAGTTGAGAGTGTAAAATTCTTGGGATTACAACTTGATAATAAATTCAGTTGGGAGCAACATACCAACGAACTGCTAAAGCGCCTAACAAGTCTGTGTTTGCAATGCGAATGATGTCAGACATAGGAGATATAAACATAAAAACTGGCATGTTTTGCTTATTTTCACTCCATTATGACATATAGTATCGTATTTTGGGGTAACTCCACAAACAGAGGAAAAAGTTTTAGAGTACAGAAGCGTATAATAAAGAGTAATGAGTAGTGTAAATCCAAGAACATCATGTCGAAACCCATTAAAACAATTGGGGATATTAACCACAGCTTCTCAGTATATTTTTATTCCTTAATGAAGTTTGTTGTGAATAATAGATCTCTTTTTCCAACTAACTGCTTAGTACACAGTATCAATACTAGGAATAAGAACAATATACATTAAGATTTAAAATCACTTACTGTTGTCCAGAAAGGAGTCCAGTATTCAGCAATGCATATTTTCAATAAGTTACCAGCAACTATTAAGAGTTTAGTTTCGAACAAGGCACAATTTAAACATAATTTAAAAGACTTTTTGGTGGCCAACTCCTTCTATTCCATCCATGAGTTTCTCAACAAGTGCAGTAGACCATTTTAATGAAAATTTATTGTACTTTAATTTTTGACAATACTTGGTTGTAACAGTCAAGTAACTACCTACTGTGTGAATGATGGATGTATGGAAAGCAGATGTATGTCTTAAGTAAATAGTGGAAGTTTAATTTTAAATCTTGTACATAATCTGACTGTTGTTGACTGAGGATCACTGAAATGAATAATTTACTTTAGTTCTTGACAATACTTAGTTGTAATAGCCAAGAAACTAGCAAACGTCTGAATGATCGATTTAATGAAAGCAGATGTAAGCATTAAACCTGTAAATATTAGAAGTTTAAATTTAATCCTTGTACATAAATTTACTGTTTATTGACTGAGGATCATTAAAATTAATGAAACCCAAATTTTTCTAATTACATTTTTGTAATGTGTTTATCTCACATGTTCCACACCCAGGTAGAGTCCCTCTTTTATGGGTCTGTGGAATGAATAATTAATCTAATCTAATCTAATCTAAAGAATATCTGTCAAAATATCACAGTTTTCTTCAATACATATGTACAACTAATAAACGACATAAGCATACTTAAATACATTGACAAATAAGTTTAGGTACCAGATAAAATAACTCGATAAAGAGTATCGTATCATATGATTTCAATCTTAATAATGCACTGCATTGTTATAGAGGCGTAGGGACCTTACATTAAAAGTCGACGGAATAATTATTAGCAAACACAGTATCAGAAACAAATGTGAAATATAAGGTATCGTAAAACGCTTATTAAAAAGTGAGATAACGAAAGCACATCATTAAACAAGTGGTACGAGCAAGAGATGATAAGAAGGGGAAGAAGACACGTCTTCCCTAGTCATCGGGGCTCAGTTCGAAGCGGGATTCATTAGTGAAGACAGTTCTACTCCAGATTCCGGGCTGAAAACGTGTCTGAAGACGCCTCCAACAGCGGTGGGATGACAATCTGACTGTCGCCCGCCTTAGGGCCCAACAACCAAAAGTAATAATGGTCTGGGGTACCATTCATTTTCATAGCAGGACCACTCTGGTTATTATTCGCGGCACACTTACAGCTCAGCAGTACGTCGACGATATTCTATGCCCCGTTTCGTTGCCCTTCTTGGAAAGCCATTCGGAGCTTACATTTCAGCAAGGTAACCCCCGACAACACAAGGCTAGAGTTTCTACTGCTTGTATTCGTGATTCTTTTTTTTTTTAATTTGTGGTAAGCTTTGAGCAAGTAGTAAAGGAAACAAAAGAAAAATTCGGAGTAGGTATTAAAATTCATGGAGAAGTAGTAAAAACTTTGAGGTTCCCCGATGACACTGTAATTCTGTCAGAGACAGCAAAGGACTTGGAAGAGCAGTTTAACGGAATGGACAGTGTCTTGAAAGGAGGATATAAGATGAACATCAACAAAAGCAAAACGAGGATAATGGAATGTAATCTAATTAAATCGGGTGATGCTGAGGGAATTAGATTAGGAAATGAGACACTTAAAGTAGTAAAGGAGGTTTGCTATTTAGGGAGCAAAGTAACTGATGATGGTCGAAGTAGAGAGGATACAAAATGTAGACTGGCAATGGCAAGGAAATCGTTTCTGAAGAAGAGAAATTTGTTAACATCGAGTATAGATTTAAGTGTCAGGAAGTCGTTTCTGAAAGTATTTGTATGGAGTGTAGCCATGTATGGAAGTGAAACATGGACGATAAATAGTTCGGACAAGAAGAGAATAGAAGCTTTCGAAATGTGGTGCTACAGAAGAATGCTGAAGATCAGGTGGGTAGATCACGTAACTAATGAGGAGGTATTGAATAGGATTGGGGAGAAGAGAAGTTTGTGGCACAACTTGACTAGAAGAAGGGATCGGTTGGTAGGACATGTTCTGAGACATCGAGGGATCACAAATTTAGCATTGGAGGGCAGCGTGGAGGGTAAAAATCGTAGAGGGAGACCAAGAGATCAATACACTAAGCATATTCAGAAGGATGTAGGTTGCAGTAGGTACTGGGAGATGAAGAAGCTTGCGCAGGATAGAGTAGCATGGAGAGCTGCATCAAACCAGTCTCAGGACTAAAGACCACAACAACAACAACAAGCTTTTATGATGGGACGAAGCTACTGAGGTCGTCGATGCCTAGACTTACACATTCCTTAATCTAACTTCAGCTAACTTACGCTAAGGATAGCACACACACCCATGCCCGAGGGAGGACACGAACTCCGACGGGGTGAGTCGCGCGAACCGTGACAAGGCGCCCAAGACCACGCGGCTACACCCGCGCGGCTCGTGTTTTTCAAACCATACTTGGCCATTAGGGTCGCCGGATCTTTTCACAACTGAGGATATTTGGAGCATTATCGGCAGGGCCCTCCAAACATCTCGGCATTTTGATGCTTTAACGGCATTATCGACTTGCTCAGTTTGTGAAGCTCTTTCTCTTGAAGAAATCATCCATTTTTTCTGAAACCGTAATCATTTGTTTTTACATGTACTCACATCTACCGATTTCCGTCCCATTGGGATAACACCTGCGTGATGCGTCGTTGTTCTTCACTTAGAGTGTACTTTAAAAGTAGGATTATCTGATCGACGGACAGTGAAGCATACAACAACATGAAAGTTATACTAGCGTCCTAGGCATGATTGGAGCCAGATGGAAGAAAAGAAAGCACGAGAATGCATCCACTAAAGAACTGGATAGAGAGGGATGATCACCTGTAGATTGAAATCTAGGCTAAGAATTTAATTCCATCGGTGATCGCGAAATAAGGAGGATAGGCTATATATATTACTTGCATAAACTATTTTATCGCCAAGAAATCACTAATAAATAGCATAATTACCTTTGCAGGTAGTTTATAAAAATTTAATGTGAATTCGTCCTCTTTTACATATAAATATCAATCGTTAACGGTCGCTGGCGACAAAGCATGCGTTCCGTATTGCTATCCTCTACGAGCTGTAATGAAAGTACGGTCACGTCCTCTTAGCCACTGATTGAAGCTTTGATACGTATCTGTATGATGTCCGTGACTGTAATGAGTACTTGTCTAGCGTAAATGCTGTGTCTGCACCTACACTAGACATCTGTTATATGTATCTTGTGTGGACAAATATGAAAGAAATAAACAAAGAACAACATCAAGGGCAGGGGGGCTCCTGCAGAACGACAAGTCCCTATGGCCATCTGCATTTCCATACGCTACCGCTCACTAATAAATTTGTTTAGCATTTAACACAAGACACTGGCACGGAATCCTAATACACCGTTAAGTCTACTCTCATTACCAAGAAAGTTCTGGTAATAAAAGTTTGCACTTGCACGCCTAACACCATTCGAATGGAGATGTGGAATCTCTTCCTGATGAAGTCAACGTGGGCCTCCTGGACAGTTCTAATAGGCTGCACTAGTGCACGATAGCAGCTTTGTGCAGTGAGGTGTGTGCTACCATCGTGAACAGGAACAACCAAGAATTTGGCGTTGGAGCTGTCCTCTGGCATGAGTGCCGTAGCATTGAGCCTGGCTGCACACTTCCCCCACCGCCACAGCATAGGAGGGGAAGCGCATGAAACCTGCAAACACGCCACATTTACATGGCAATGCAGTCGCGACTGCACAACACTTGGTTTTACATTTCTCATTTTTCAACAATACAGACCACAAACAAAACAAAGTTTCAGTATTACTTAATTATTTTTGGCTAACTCGTAACACTACGCTACTGCGTACGATACTTATTAAAGCCTGTACTATGCTAAGTTGACGGGCTTCACCTTATAAGAATGGATTTTGGTATATATGTTGACCGCGTGTACCAGAATGGAGGCAAAATCAGACTTTCACCCACTCAGTAACAACAATGATACGTCAAGCAAGCCTGAAGTGCAACTACACGTTATGACGGACAAGAAACAACACAGCAGATGCTACCAATTTGTTAATAAAACGGTCGCCAGCCTAATTAGGCATTAACTGAGTTTCTTCCCTGTACAAGTTGCTGTACTTTCATACAAAACAACACGTAATAACACTGCATAATATGGTAACTTTTAGAACCAGAAAATCTACTGAACTAATAATTTCACTTTCTGTACTAATATGGACAAGCCAAAAATACACAGCAATACACTATAATGTTTACCACAAACTTCGTACTGTCCATTGATCTGATTAAAATCGGGCATAGGTTACCCTGGAAATAGCACTTTCGAAACACACATACGATATCAATTTTGAAAAAGGTAAAACACTAATAAATTTTGGTTTTATATTGACTTTAACTTTACTGGTCAAATCAGTTCAGTACACTTCAGAATTTAAATGAATAGAAAAGAAAAAGGGGGGGGGGACCCTGAAACTGTTATGATCACTGTAGTGAAATTTTAATTATTGAGATCATGAAGCACTCAAGATATCCAATATATGATTTACTACTCTTTTTGTCTTATTTCCTGCTCATTTAATTACCATTTTATCTGCCTCAAATAATTAAACTTCATTACTAAACCAATTTCAACATTATCTTCCAACTTTGCCAGACCTATATATTCATTAACAACAAAGTTCTTTAAACATCATTCTAACATAGATAGGTCTGCAGGTAAGTATTATTAACATAAACTTTAAATCTTCATTTCGGGACACTCGGATTGCACAACATGTGGAAAGGACCCTGTCTAGGTTAGTTGTGAGGATAATTAACTAATAGGACAGTTCTGGTAAAATTTAAGTTGTTATTGAACAGTATGGAACAAAAGTAACACTGGTCCACACGAATACAGTACTAAAAGTTTCAAACTGTTCGTGTCGATGCGGCGGTTGGCGGGCGGCGAGATGGCGAGGCGCAAAGCACACATACAATCACAGCTATGGCTCTTGATGTATCGGCACTTTGCTTCTTCTTAGCGTCGCAATACTTTTCCGTTTAGTGCCTATGGAATACTGCCATGCTGTATAGGCGTCGGAAACGGCACATCTGAGGCTCAATGAAATCACGTTTTCCAGGATAGCCTCCTCGATCCAGAGCGTGTTTCTCAGACCGATGCCCAACTCCGACGATCTACTGCTGAGCCCGTTATGCCGTGCCCCGCCCGTGTGCATTTTCCCGCGCTCGCCTGCCATCCACCTTTTACCGCTCCCCTACAGACAGGGTATTCACCAAAGGTTTTGCATTCTACATATCCTAATACATTGCCTACGTATGGACCAGGCGCACAATTACAACTTTAACATCTTACAACAGTTTCAACATTTCTTACATTTCCATTTTGTTATAATATTGCTTGCCTTTTGACATAAACATTAATATTCACATCGAAAATTGTTTACAGTTTCTTTAACATAATGACATGAAAAGAAAAAAAATGAAATCAGAACATCGCTTACACTAATTTATCGAAAATCAGAAGAAAAAATTATTATATGTACAGTTGTTGTTGTTACAAACTGAAGATATAACATAATTTTTATCTGATACATACGGTCAGCATACGGACACACGCAGGCAATTTCACAGATTTGCACACTCAGGTTACCACGTAATCGTGACTTACTTTGTTTCATAACCGAAAAACTCTTTTCACAAACGTATGTTGATCGAAATATTTTATCGTCTTTGCAACATCATTATGGAGATGTAGAAACTCTTCCTGATGAAAACAACATAGATCTTCTGGACAGTTTTAATGTCAAAGAATTTGTCTTTTAAATGGGAGTTATATTGAAAATCAATCAGTTCCATCTGCGCATGCACAGGAGCGCTTTCAACTGAAACGGCAAACGGTCTTGAAAACAGCTCGAAAATAAATGTAAGACTGGCTGTGTCCTAAAAACGTTTAGAAAACTATCCTTGTAATACTTTCAATGCCACAATAAATTCTTCAGACCTCACGCTGTTTTTAATGCCATTGATATTTGGGAAGTGGATGGTGTTTCTTACTAGAATTTGTCCCTTTTACAATGCGATTTTCTCTTTGAATGAAACCCAGTCAGATCAGAGATAGGTTGTTTCTCACCTGACAGTGTCTTACTATGGGTAGAGTGCAGTCAAGTCCACTTAAAATACGAGGGCTCCAATCCATTCTCGATGTTCTAATTATCGCTCCTGTTCTCCTTTTTGCTTCATAAATCCGACAACAGCGAGTTTTAAATCGAAAAATCGTTCCAGGAGTGCCCCTTGACTTTAGCAACGTATTATGCAGTAATATGTTTCCATACTCGTTCAGTTATATCGAAAACTGTTGCAATTGACAGTGGACTAAAGCGTGGGACTCCAGAAAATTTACTGTTTGTATCACCAGTTTCATCACGTGCTCCATGCCTGTAAATTTATCACAAAGTGCTTCTTGATGTAGAGAACAATGAATCTCGTCTGTCTACTGTTGTAATTTTTTGCTCTTATATTGCCAATTAAATCTTTAAATTCATTCTGCGTGGCGTTGAAATGTCGTTCCATAACAAATTTGTGGTACCCGTCGATTATGCGTCTGCGTATTGCATAATAGATACTGAGAATCCTTCTCGTGTTATCCCTCCATTAGCTTTCGTTTTACAGGCTTGCGACGGTAGGTCGCTAGATTGCCGACTTTTGTTCGAACAGCCACTGGACCTGAGAACTTCATTTATACAAGGAAGAAATATTAAAGGGCAAAACAGCACTGATACCACGATTCTGCTGAACTGATAGAAAGTCATGCCGACTGAACAATAATGCACCAGTATGATAAGGCGAAATGTCGCGCAGTACCTGGTACTTCCGAGAAGTACCGAGGAAAGCCGACACAGGTCCAACTTGGGCCCGCATGCAGCCCCAAATCGTGCTCCCGTGCAGTTTGGCATACCGGCTTTTGGAGTTGCGTCACCAGATATCTATGCTCTACAGAGTGCGTTCCATAAATAATGCGACCAATTTTTTTCTGACGCAACGGTACACCACAGCGTGTTGTAACCGGCTGGGCTAAGTGGAGGGGGGGTGTTAGCTTCAAAACGCTCTTTGTCTCATTCGGCTGCGAGCTGCCTGAGAGTCAGGACGTGCGTTTCCGTCAACCCCGTTTTGAGTTCATGTAACACGGCACAATGGATCATTCTGTAGAGAAACGGTACGCTATCAAATTTTGCGTTTAACTTGGGAAGTCCCCCCACCGAAACGTTTCCATTACTTCAGCATGTCTTTGGGACTGATTGCTTGCCCAAATCACAAGTTTTCCGATGGCACAAGTCGTTCATGGAGGGCCGAGAGGAGATCACCGACGAACCTCGCAGTGGACGGCCATCAACCGCACGAGTCGACGAAAATGTGACGCGTGTGCGCGATCGTTTGAACTCAGACTGATGGCTGAGCCTTCAATTGATAGCACAAACAGTAAACATGTCAAAAACAACCGTTTTCCGCATTGTGACCGAAGATTTGAACATGAGAAAGGTGTGTGCTAAACTCACCCCAAAAATGTTGACTGACGAACACAAGCACATGCGAGTGCTTCGGTGCAAAGAAGTGTTGGAAATGTGTGAAAATGATACTCATTTTTTAAACTCAGTTATCACTGGTGATGAGTCGTGGATTTTTGAGTACGACCCTGAGACAAAAAGGCAGAGTTCAGAGTGGAACACCCCATCATAGCCCCATCCTAGGAAGGCATACATGAGCAATTCCAGGATCAAATCCATGCTCATTGTCTTCTTTGATGTCAGAGGCATTGTCCACCACGAATTAGTACCTATTGGGACTACAGTGACCTCAGCTTTCTACTTGTAAGTGGTCAAGAGACTCAAAAGGAGGGTCTCGCGCTGCTGAAGCGACATCAAGGACACGTGGAAAATTCACCACAACAATGTGCCGAGTCACAGTGCCTTCATTTCAACGGCTTCCTGGCCAGGAGCAGGACCCCACTGGTTCCCCAGCCTCCCTACAGTCCTGACGTAGTTCCCTCTGACTTTTTTTTGTTTCCTTGGTTAAAAGGAGTCATGAAAGGAAAACATTGGGGCACAATTGAAAGCATCAAGGTGTGTGTTACATCAGCTCTAACCGACATTCCAGAAAAGGCATCCCAGGATGCCTTCCAGGCATTGAAACACCGCCTCCGGAAGTGTATCGACACAAGAGGGTGCTATTTTGAAAATTTTTGATTATTTGTACGAATATATTCAGTAAATGATTTTTTATGAATTTGTTTGCATTACTTATGGAATGCACCCTGTATGTGCAATTCAGGCCTTACCCGTCCCCTCCCGTGGTTTGTAGGTATGGAGTTGGTGCCCGATAGCGACCTAGGCGTATCCAATCGGATTAATATCAGGCCAATTTGGTGGCAAGACATCGATGTGAGTTCACTACCACGCTTCTCAGATCACTGAAGAACGATTCTGGTCTTTTGAAACTGACGCTTATCCTGCTGGAAAATCTTAACACTGGCAAGTGAGATATCAGGTATGAAGGGATGCAGGTGGTGAACAACACTGTTCACATATTTCACGGCTGTCAAGGTAACTTCGATTACTGGTCCTTTGTAAAATCGCTAAGCTGGTCTACGGCTTCCATACAGTCACTCATTGACCACTCAGGTGTGGCTGTAGAAGACAGCAAAAACACAGCTGAAGTTTTGAATTTCGCTTTGCGAAACAGTTCACACAGGAGAATCGTACACCTATATTGTCGTTTTTGTGATCTTAGGCTTTCCCCGCACGTCTACTGTTTGTCAAGTGCCTATTGTCTGGTGTCGATCTGGGTGCGGTATTTTCCATAATACAATATTTGACAGTGTACCTTGCCGTCATCTTCAGGTGATACCAGTAGAATGAGCGTCTTCGTGACATCCCGTCACGCCGTGACTGATGGGATGACTTTTTTGAGTGGTGGAAAGGGGGGGGGGGGCACTGAGTCGACGGATGCCGGTCCCTTAGTACTCCTGTGACCAGCGTCAGTTGCAGAAGTCCCCTTGGCCGACGCTGTGATTTAAGTTGGCTGAGTGCTGGGTACCAAGCTTTGCTGAGAGCGACCTCAGTGTCCTTGTTGATAAGCCCATCGGCAGATTTTGTTGGTTGCTAAAATTCAGTGTGTCCTGTGTGTTCCTTGCATTTTTCTTCGATTGTCGTACAGTCTCCCCGATATATGCCTTATCGCATTTACATGGAATACATAAACACCTGGTCTATGCAGCCCCAAGTTATCTTTCACAGTGCCTAATAGGGCACGCGTTTTTGGTGGTGGACGGAAAACGCATTTGATGTTACGCCGAGCCAGGATTCTGCCTATCTTGTTAGATACTTTGCCACGTACGGTCGATACGCCGTTGTCTTCTACTCCTCGTCGTTTTGTGTCTTCTGAGCTCGATACGTTCTACCTGAAAACAAGTAGGATTTATCTCTCGTCGTATCCGTTGTTCCTGAAAAACGTGCTTGATGTGGTTAAACTACCTTGGTAGACTTTCTCCGGCCGATATCGTGCGGGCCGTGTTTATCAATGTATGTAGCACGCCTCACGCTGTGTAGGAAGATGGCAGCTGGCAGCGTGGAGATACAAATCTGTATGCGTGGCTGTCCTGAACACAGGAAACAATAGATTCCTACAGCACGTAATTAGTTATGAACAACAACATACCTCGCGAGATATCCACTTCTAAACGCACACTACGTCTTCACTGCAGAAGCCGCGGAAATCACACAAGAACACAGGTCGGCACTCCGAAATATTTCTATCCTCCGCGACCACGCGCAAACTGCTCCACTGTCCAAGTCTTTCCGCCGATTGTGCGTCCTTCACGCCTTCCAACACCTCCCGTGTCCTGTGCCGTCCTGTTCCGAACTCCCCCGTGTCCTCTCCGGAAACGATGCTCCTCCACAACCTCCATACACCTCTCTTAGTAACGAGCGCTGTGATTGGCTAGAGCGCTCCCTCCATGTCTCCATGCCAAGGTACACTCACAAACATAATGAAACGTATTCGAAAAAGTGGAGTTACATTTAAATAACTTTAAATTAAAAAAATATTCCTACGGCTGGACCATAAACACGCTCTAACACACATTATTAGATACATAAACAAATTAAATAAACATGTAAAGGAATAGAACATAAGGTAGGCCAGTAGCCTAATTTCTCTGTGCTTTTTAAAACACAGTAAATATTTAACCAATTTCTTCATGACTAGTATACATCGGATATAACCAAAGACATAGATGAATAAATATATTTACAAGCATACTGCTACCGTTTTTTCGTGTCACTGTGGAGTACTTATGGCCTGACGCGATCGATAGTAATCGGCCGCTTTGTCCTCCAATGGTTCAAATGGTTCAAATGGCTCTGAGCGCTATGGGACTCAACATCTTAGGTCATAAGTCCCCTAGAACTTAGAACTAATTAAACCTAACTAACCTAAGGACATCACACACCCCCATGCCCGAGGCAGGATTCGAACCTGCGACCGTAGCAGTCCCGCGGTTCCGGACTGCAGTGCCAGAACCGCTAGACCACCGTGGCCGGCTTTGACCTCCAATAACTCATGTACTATTCAAGCTACATGCCTGCAATTCACCCCAATTTAGGTTTACACTAATAGCTTTCTAAAGACACAGCGATCGACAAAATCGGATGTAAGCGTTTATATTTTTGAAATTCGTTGCTGCGTGTTACTTGTATAATTTACAGTCAGATACTAAACTTTAAACTAATAAAGATATTGAAAATCTATTTAGAGCATCAGAATCGTCTTGCAAATAACGGTAATGTACATGTTTCTTTTTGAAGTATCATGATTCATCTGGCTACTGTTAATTTCTATACGAACTGTGAAATGTCTGCCATGAAGGTTTCACATAGTCCGCCATCTTTGGCACTCCCGGCATAGACATCTCCTTCATCGACACAAAGCACAGTCCTCGTTACAGCGGAATTCCCAGCCACGCGGCTGGACCATGCGCTGGGGCTACCCCTGTCGTCTGGCTAACGTTCGGCTCCATTTGTTTGCTGCCGGGCCTCGGCTTTGAAGAGCGTCCTGCGTAGCTGCCCGAACCTCGAACATATAATATTTCCAGGGCCCCACAACTCGCTTGATACCGCACAAGGTCACGTGGCAAAACATTGTCACAATCCGGCGACGTGCGTCACTTGCGCTGGAAACCATGACAGCCGTAACTGCCGACGCACCAAAGAAGATACACTGACTTGTGCCCGCTGAGGCGGCCAACGCATGGCATGCTTGTGGGGAGGGGAGGGGGGGGGGTGCAAAGCGTACACAGCCAAAGGCAGCGTTGGCGCGAAGACGCAGCTGACCAAGACAGTACCGGTGGATTTAGTAGGTGCTGAGCAGGGCAAAAAGGGAAAGGAAAGACCGCATTCAAACTGCGGTACCTCCTCCGGAAAACGGCAACGGGAGATGGCAGGAAACAACAGCCACCACGGCAACAGAAGGCGGCACAGAAGACCACACTGAAGGCGCAAGGGCACAGACCAACCAGCCGACAGACAAAGTCTACAAACTCATCAACACTGCCGTTGACCGGCAATTAGAACAGCTACAGGATCGGCTGCTCGAAAAACTGATCGCCGCCATGAAGGCGGCCAAAGAAGAAGACGATGATAACCAACAAAGAAAAAAAGATGCTGTCAAGAACACGGAAGACAAAATAATATTTGGTAATGATCAACTCAAATATGCCCAAAATTTTTTAAGAGCGCTTTTCAAGCAAGCATACAGAAATTTGTAAAAAGTAACGAAATGAATATGTAAAATCCATCTTTGGCCAAAGAGTGCACTGCAAGCAGTAGAATAGCAAGTCCTCCCCCTTAAGGGGAGGGAATAAAAAGTACTAAAAAAAAAAAAGGAAAGACGCTCATTCTACACGTATCACCTGAAGACAACGGCAAGGTATACTGCCGAAATATCGTGTTACGAAAACGACTGCATCTGGCTGGACATCCGACAAGAGTACAAACATACCGTTGTTCGACCATCGGACACAGTCCCATATGGACGACGTAGTAATAGGCATCCCAGGAGCAGAGAAAGAACTGAATTAGTTAAATGCGAACTAGTCGCCAGGTAACGATGGAATTCCACTTCGGTTTCGCAAAGAATACTCTACTAGTATGGCGCTGGCGCCTTACTTAGCTTGCATTTATAGCGGATCTCTCGCCCAGCGCAAAATCCCAAACGACTGGAGAAAAGTTCAAGTGACTCTTGTACAAAAGGAGGGCAAAGTAATGGACCCGCAAAATATCCTTAACATAAGTTTGCTGCACAATTCTAGAATGTATTCTGAGTTCGAATATAATAAATTTCCTTGAGACCGAGTAGGTTATGTCCACGAATCAGCACGGTTTTAGAAAGCATCGCTCGTGCGAAACTCAGCTTGCCCTTTTCTCACATGATAACCTGCAAACTATGAATGAGGGCAACAGGCAGATTCATTATTTCTTTACTTCTGAAAGACATTTGACACTGTGTGCCACTGCAGACTGTTGACGAAGGTACGAGCGTATGGGACAGGTTCCCAGGTATGTGGGTGACTCGAATATTCCATAAGTAATAGGAGCCAGTACGTTGTACTCGACGGCGAGTGTTCATCACAGAAAAGGTATTGACAGGAGTTCCCCAGGGAAGTGTTGCTAGACCACTATTGTTTTCTGTATACATAAATGATCTGTAGGACAGCGCGGCCAGCAATCTGCTTGCTGATGCTGCTTGGGTACGGGAAAGTGTCAAGTTGAGTGGCTGTAGGGGGATACAAGGTGACAGACAAAATCTATAGCTGATGTGAGGAACGGGAGCTAGCTCTAAATGTAGAAAAGTATAAGTTAATGGGGATGAGGAGGAAAAACAAAACCGTAATGTTCGGATAAAACATTAGTACTTTCCTGCTCGACACAGTCACATCGTTTAAATGGCAGGACGTAACGTTGCAACGCGATGTGGAATGGATATTGATCGGACGTAAGCAGGTTGAAATGGATGTAGGTTGCAGTTCCTATGCAGAGATGAAATGACTTGCACTGGAGAGAGTTATCATGGAGAGGTGCATGAAACCACTTGTCGGACTGAAGACCGCAGCAACAACATCTAGGAACAAATTGCCAGTTAATACTGAATGTCTTGAAACTACATCACTGGCACTAGACGTCCCACAGGTTTCGAACAAGAATTACTATTACGTCTTTTTTAAACAAAGACATATTTGTTGTAAAAGTCCGTTTGTACAAAATTTAAGTTCCGCTGCTGACAGCCTGTGACACCTTGCGTGCGGAGAAGAGGAAATTTTCGGACAGTCGGTGATGACAACTCGCGAGTTTGTGTAGGACTTAACGATGTTGACGAAAATGAAGAGGAGTACGCATTTAAAGGGAGTGAAGCGGATGTCGTCACCAGAGATTTGTTGCTTTTGGCGTCGGCTTCCAAGTGGCAGCAGCGGTGCACGTGTAAACTATTTCGAAGATACGAGCGAGAACGTTTGTTGTCCGACAAGTTTCGCTTGCACTTCCTGTGCGCTCTCCTGCAGCTACATGAGTTATCTCCAGACAACAGGTCGACCTTTCAACATTACTGATAGGCGTCGTAACTGATACCGTTATCTCCCGAAAAAAGATAATAATCAGTTCATAAGTATTCCATTACGATATTCAAAACAACATTTCTGTTTTCCTTACGAGCCGACGTTATCACGAAACATTCTAAAACTAGCTAGTAAAATTCCACTTTCTTTTTAAAACGAGCTTCATAAAAGAACTGCAGAGGGGACATAGACTTACTTTCCTCATGTTCAAGTGAATTTTGTTGATACCTTGGAAAAAACAGCTACATATTTGTGAAACGCAGGAATATAACTGTCATTGCTGTTCCTTTCACTCACAGCATTTTAAGCTGTGCTCTTAACTTACTGCTTAACCACACAATCGCGACATATTCGGAAATAAGCTGCCAAATTTTTGTGATAGGCAAGCATCGTTTCACTTGCTGAAATGTAATATTTCGTTTTTTAATCAGACGATAGAAAATCAAAGAAACCACGTCTGAGAGGGACCGCTCTTACATACAAATAACATCAAACATTCCAGAATATGCTTCTATTACATTGATAAGAACTCCTTGAATTTGTTACAAATGAGAACCAGAATTTATTAGAAACGTGGAGATGATAACTCCGTAACTGGACGTCTCTAACCACTTTCTTTTTCGTTCTTTCTATCTGTTTCATAGTCGTGTTTCTGAAGCACTTTTGTGTGGATGTTGGATGACATCTCTCAAATTCAGTCAATGAAAATGTCACTTAGTTTTTTTGCTACAGAGGGTGGGCACTCTATGACCCGAACACGCTGACTGCACCAGCAACCACTAGATCCCGGCGAACACCTACAAAATTCAGCAACAATGTCTTTCATGTTAAGATCTGCTGCTTGCTTATACAGGCGATTTGTCGTTAACTGATATTTAGTTATGACAAATCGTAGCAAGAGAGAGGTGTTTGTGGTAGATCTTGAACGTGTTGTTAGCTTGAAACGGCATACTGTCGTGACGCGAAAGTTATGTATATTACGAATACAATGAAGTACGACGAAATCCAACATGGCGTCTCCAGAGTTCTTTATTCATTGACTACTATCGACAGCTGTCGACTGCTTTATGGTCGCATCTGGGAGGCGTCATTTTGACGTTACTTCACAACAAGATTTTACAGTGTGTTCAACATAAGAATAAATCTGATGTAATCATTACATCATGTATTCTTCCACGTTTGCTTGAATCTGATTGGATTTCGTTTCACGTGAAGCCGAAGCCAAGCTGTGTCTAGCACAGTCAAGTACGATCATAAAGATACGCTTTATGCTGTGTTGCACTGACATAGACTGTGGGACAACAGTTTTACCGGCACATTTAACTTGGACAGCACTGGCCAGCCAGCCGCAACCTCCAATGATGTGAGCAGTTGCAGTTCATGCGTAAAAAGAAACGAGCAGAGAAGAGTCGGGAAGTTATTGCTTATCACACATTTCAGATAACCACGGTGTATAACAGAGATAGAGGAGCATCTTATTATGTCTACAATGCCGTTGGTTCTTAGGACGAGGAGTCGTAAAGTAAATGAATCAGAGTATGTGTCTGTATGGGTTAAAGGTGCACTTAACTGTGCTAAGATTAAGGTGGTTGGTGATGTTACGCATTATTATAGAAATTGAAATAAATTACCCCTCTTTTCCTTATTTCCGTCATATTTTTATTGAAAATATTAATAAATTAAATTACAAATTATACAAACAGCAAAAAAAAAAACCTATTGGGTCATGGTAAATGACCCATCCCCAGTCATTCAGGCACTGAATCACCAACAAAGAGGGGGGGAGGTAACCAAGCCATTGGGGGGGGGGGGGGGGGGAGCTTTGCTTCCATCCCTGATTATATATACATGTAAGTCAATTTGCTGCCAGTTAATATAATATATATCTTCGATGTGCTAGTACACTGTTGTTGTTGTGTTCTTCAGTCCAGAGACTGGTTTGATGCAGCTCTCCATGCTACTCTATCCTGTGAAAGCTTCTTCCTCTCCCAGTACCTACTGCAACCTACATCCTTTTGAATCTGTTTAGTGTATTCATCTCTTGGTGTCCCTCTACGATTTTTACCCTCCACGCTGCCCTCCAATACTAAATTGGTGATCCCTTGATGCCTCAGAACATGTCCTACCAACCGATCCCTCCTTCTAGTCAAGTTGTGCCGCCGGCCAGAGTGGTCGAGCGGTTCTAGGCGCTACAGTCTGGAACCGAGCGACCGCTACGGTCGCAGGTTCGAATCCTGCCTCGGGCATGGATGTGTGTGATGTCCTTAGGTTAGTTAGGTTTAAGTAGTTCTAAGTTCTAGGGGACTTATGACCTCAGCAGTTGAGTCCCATAGTGCTCAGAGCCATTTGAACCAAGTTGTGCCACAAACTCCTCTTCTCCCCAATTCCATTCAATACCTCCTCATTAGTTATGTGATCTACCCATCTACTCTTCAGCATTCTTCTGTAGCACCACATTTCGAAAGCTTCTATTCTCTTTTTGTCTAAACTATTTATTGACCACGTTTCACTTCCATATATGGCTACACTCCATACAAATAATTTCAGCGACGACTTCTTGACACTTAAATCTATACTCGATGTTAACAAATTTCTCTTCTTCAGAAATGCTTTCCTTGCCATTGCCAGTCAACATTTTATATCCTCTCTACTTTGACCATCATCAGATATTTTGCTCCCCAAATAGCATAACTCCTTTGCTACTTTGAGTGTCTAATTTCCTAATCTAATTCCCTCAGCGTCACCCGACTTAATTCGACTACATTCTATTATCCTCGTTTTGCTTTTGTTGATGTTTATCTTATATCCTCCTTTCAAGACACTGTCCATTCCGTTCAGCTGTTCTTCCAGGTCCTTTGCTGTCTCTGACAGAATTACAATGTCATCGGCGAACCTCAAAGTTTTTATTTCTTCTCCATGGATTTTAATTCCTACTCCGAATTTTTCTTTTGTTTCCTTTACTGCTTGCTCAATATACCGATTGAATAAAATCGGGGAGAGGCTACAACCCTGTCTCACTCCCTTCCCAACCACTGCTTAAAGCTGCTTGCCCTCGGGAAAAATTACGGCTGTAGTTTCCCCTTGCTTTAAGCCGTTCGCAGTTCCAGCGCAGCAAGACCGTTTTGGTTAGTGTTACAAGGCCAGATCAGTCAATCATCCAGAATTTTGCCTCTGCAACTACTGAAAAGGCTGCTGCCCCTATTCAGGAACCACACGTTTGTCTGGCCTCTCAACAGATACCCTTCCGTTGTGGTTGCACCTACGGTTCGGCTATCTGTATCGCTGAGGCACGCAAGCCTCACCACCAACAACAAGGTCCGTGGTTCATGGGGGGAGGGCTAGTATACTATGTGCGCCGTTCTAGGTACTTTGCCTTGAGGTAGCGACACACTAGTTTTACTAGCGTCGCAGGGACGAAAAAATCCTTATCAGGATTGCTCAGCCGGATGTTGCGGTTAGCGATAACTGGCAGCTATATAACAATGAATGTAACTCCATCTTCTGTCTGGAGCATGGGACTACGCCTGCTCAATATCCAGTTGTCCAAAGAGCACGCATGTCCGTAATAATCGTTACGAGACGAGTTAAAAGTGCTGCTGTATTTTGTAACACGAAAGTTACTCGATTGAAGCAGGCCTGAAGATGACGTAGTGTATCGTCGAAACTGGTAGACTAAAAATAAAACCTAAATAATGGCGATTGGTATTGTTTTATTGGGCAGCTATGTAAGTCACGTTTCTGATTAGACGGCGTCAGTCGTGGAGCCGCCGCACGTGCAGCAGCATCGACACAGACCAGTGATGCCGCTACAGGCGGTGTTAACATGGGATTGGCGTGATGTCTCTTGGCTGGTGACTAAGTTTTTGTCTGGCGTGTTTATTATTAAGATAAATCTGCCGTCAACCCGGAGGTTAGTTTGAATGCTGCAGTGCTTTACTAGACGTAGCACTGTCGGAGGTGGTATGGCCTTGCCTACCTCCGACCACGCACTAACCCGGCCCGTATCACCGATGAATTACGGCAATAAGTGCCCATATTTTTAAACGCTTTATTTTACTTCCTTATAATAAAAGTAGGTAACATTTAATAAAATTTTGTTTACTAATTTAAGCACCAAGCGATGGTACACCCTTGAGTTTTGAATCATTATCTCACCAACGTAATCAATATTACTCAAGCCGTTTAAACCACAAATGACAGTTGACTCTTATGGACTCCATGAAATTAATTACAAAGTATAGAATTCTGGTTAAAAAGTAAAAAAGCCTCGTATTGTAAACTTCTAAAATTTAGAGGTCTGAATCGAACAAAATTTTCCTGCGTGTTCCATAGGTGTATGGCATGCAATAAAATGTTGCGACCCACGGGTTGAGAAAGCGTAATCTATGTGCTTGGTGTACGCTGTACTATGTGCTTAGTGTACGCTGTACTATGTTTATTCACGAAACGCTTTGCCTTTTCGCGGACGATGTAGATTTCGGATGTAACTTGCCAGGAAATCCGGCGAAGCATGGGTTAAAGCTTGTGTGTATGTCGCACACTAGGACTCACTACTTACATAACGCCTACTTTATGGCCTCAAAAAATTTTAAAGTTGGCAGCAAAATGTGAATCTATCCTTGACATTTTCCAGCAATTTCGTTTGAGTTTGTGATTCTTGGTTGTTTATAAAAGACTGGAATATCATTGGATTAACAATTAAATGTTCTGCTTATAGATTTTTGACAGTCGTAGGGGAGTTCACCGTATCGGAACATCACTTCCGTATGTTCTTCTTGTTATTGATATTTTCCTGTTATTTCGCATTCATATGTTTGAAAACATGTTGTAACTAGTTGGCTTCGACAAACAACTATTAAGTTAAGACAGTTTTGTATAATTCGATTGTAAACTTGAGGAGTCTGACAGACACGATGATATACAAAATCATATGATACCGGTTAGGGGTTAAATAAGTTTTTAAGTAAAAAAGCTCAACAATTGTAGCTGTCAGCTATATACTACACTGAAGAACGGAAGAGTAACATGCTGTCGATATATATTCAAAAGCGTCGATTTCATTGTCTCCACTATCAATGGCTGAAATACATTTCGCAGCTTGAACTATCAAATCCATCGCCACAACCTCAGCTCTCCCAACGTCTGAAAAGGCGTAAAGGATTAAACTGGCTCCCTCTTCAGCAAAGTGGGTGACCTAGGTGTAATGGCACTTCAGACATTTCAACATATGTCAAGCAATGCATAACAGCAGATTACTGTTCTGGATTAAAACATAATGATTCCTATTCTATAACATATATTGACACCCACCCTGGAAGATATAGTGTGGATATGTGGGAAGTGGTTCCACTCAGTGCAGCCCAATCTGAAAGTCCGGCAATTCCTGAATGGAAGAGATTTGTGCTGTCTGTCAGTGATAGAATTAATGGTGAGAGAAGTGGATAACCTTTTGGCTAAGCGTTAAACTCGCATACTTCGGAGTTCTATCTTAACAGGAATCCTTTGCAACGAACACATCTGTTTTAAGTGACAAATATGGTCGTTTCGGTTGAAAAACGGTCATTTAGTCATAGAGTCACATTATGTACGGGGTGGTCCATTGATAGTGCCGGGGCCAAATATCTCACGAAATAAGCATCACGCGAGAAAACTACAAAGAACGAAACTCGTCTAGCTTGAAGGGGGAAACCAGATGGCGCTATGGTTGGCCCGCGAGATGGCGCTGCCATAGGTCAAACGGATATCAACTGCGTTTTTTTAAAATAGGAACCCCCATTTTTTATTACATATTCGTGTAGTACGTAAAGAAATATGAATGTTTTAGTTGGACCACTTTTTTTCGCTTTGTAATAGATGGCGCTGTAATAGTCACAAACGTGTAAGTACGTGGTATCACGTAACATACCGCCAGTGTGGGCACTATTTGCTTCGTGATACATTACCCTTGTTAAATTGGACCGTTTACCATCTGCGGAAAAGGTCGATATCGTATTGATGTACGGCTATTGTGGTCAAAATGCACAACGGGTGTGTGCTATGTATGCTGCTCGGTATCCTGGACGACATCATCCAAGTGTCCGGACCGTTCGCCGGATAGTTACGTTATTTAAGGAAACAGGAAGTGTTCAGCCACATGTGAAACGTCAACCACGACCTGCAACAAATGATGAGGCCCAAGTAGGTGTTTTAGCTGCTGTCGCGGCTAATCCGCACATGAGTAGCAGACAAATTGCGCGAGAATCGGGAATCTAGAAAACGTCGGTGTTGAGAATGCTACATCAACATCGATTGCACCCGTACCATATTTCTATGCACCAGGAATTGCATGGCGACGACTTTGAACGTCGTGTACAGTTCTGCCACTGGGCACAAGAGAAATTACGGGACGATGACAGATTGTTTGCACGCGTTCTATTTACCGACGAAGCGTCATTCACCAACAGCGATAACATCAACCGGCATAATGTGCACTATTGGGCAACGGAAAATCCACGATGGCTGCGACAAGTGGAACATCAGCGACCTTGGCGAGTTAATGTATGGTGCGGCATTATGGGAGGAAGGATAATAGGACCCCATTTCATCGATGGCAATCTAAATAGTGCAATGTATGCTGATTTCCTACGTAATGTTCTACCGATGTTACTACAAGATGTTTCACTGCATGACAGAATGGCGATGTACTTCCAACATGATGGATGTCCAGCACGTAGCTCGCGTGCGGTTGAAGCGGTATTGAATAGCATATTTCATGACGGGTGGATTGGTCGTCGAAGCACCATACCATGGCCCGCACGTTCACCGGATATGACGTCCCCGGATTTCTTTCTGTGGTTCAGTTGAAGGATATTTGTTATCGTGATCCACCGACAACGCCTGACAACATGTGTCAGCGCATTGTCAATGCATGTGCGAACATTACGGAAGGCGAACTACTCGCTGTTGAGAGAAATGTCGTTACACGTATTGTCAAATGCATTGAGGTTGACGAACATCATTTTGAGCATTTATTGCATTGATGTTGTATTTATAGGTAATCACGCTGTAACAGCATGCGTTCTCAGAAATGATAAGTTCACAAAGGTACACGTATCACATTGGAACAACCGAAATAAAATGTTCAAACGTACCTACGTTCTGTATTTCAGTTTAAAAAACCTACCTGTTAGCAACTGTTCGTCTAAAATTGTGAGCCATATGCTTGTGAGTAGTACAGCGCCATCTATCACAAAGCGAAAAAAGTGGTCCAACTAAAACAGTCATATTTCTTTACGTACTACATGAATATGTTATAAAAATGTGGGTTCCTATTTAAAAAAAAAAACGCATTTGATATCGAGTTGACGTATGGCAGCGTGATCTAGCGGGCCAACCATAGCCCCCTTCAAGCTAGGCAAGTTTCGTTCTTTGCAGCTTTGCGTTTGACGCTTATTTCGTGAGATATTCGACCCGGTCACGATCAATGGACCACGCTGTGTACTAGGTGACACAGGGAAACAAGTAAAATTGAAATAATTATAAAAAATGAAGGTTCGGTACAAAACTTCGAGGTTCGAAACAGAGGCGTGCATGGAACCTGCGCGCCCCGTGTGGGACCCCAGCCATCGGCCAGCCGGGGGCCACCACACTGCTGCAGGCGCGGAACGAAATCTCTGCGGAGCGTATGCAAGCAGTGTTTTACTTCGCACAGTGCTTACCGACATACTACTTAACTTCCGTGGTACATTAAAATAAATGATGGCTGTAACATCAGGAAGAAGATGGATACTTAAATCTCCACCGTTGCTTGCAATTGTTAAAGCGAGTTATTGTTACGCGGATGTAAAAATCTCTATATCTTACGATGCAATTAATTTTATTAAAGGCCGTACTACTAACTACCGAATTTTTGTAATACTGTATGAGGAAATGGCAAGCATTGAAAAGTTTTTGTTGGCACACACTAGAGTTACACGGTTATACCACGGCAGAAGTATTTTCACATTGCACACTCCTTTCACATTTTGAAGGCGTCGTTCTCTGTATGCAGATAATACATCATGCCAGCATGGAGCACAAATATGTTATATAGCGTAGCTGTTAATAAATTTGGTGCATTATTCACATAAATTTACGTCCTTTCGCTATTATATGATCAAACATTGACGACATTATACTGATATACGTCGCATTTACCTCGTAGTGCAACATATCTAGAACGTGCCGTGCTGAGGCATAAACTTTCTTAGTTATCGAGGCGTCTTGTCGCGGTTCTCGCGGCTCCCCCCGTCGGAGGTTCGAGTCCTCCCTCGGGTATGGCAGTGTGTGTTGTACTTTGCGTAAGTTAGTTCAAGTTAGATTGAGTAGTGCGTAAGCTTAGGGACCGATGACATCAGCAGTTTTGTCCCATAAGACCTTACCACAAATTTCCAGATATTTAATCAAAATATAAATTTCATCTATAAATGCATCTTTTTACATATATGGGAGTGCTTACCTTACTGTCCGCCGCATTCTGAACACAGTGTTCCTATGGCTGGTACGCTCATGGGACAAGCAACTTCGAATCACTGTCAGCCTGTGGCTGGTACGTTGGTTGGTTGGTTTTGGGGAAGGAGACCAGACAGCGTGGTCATCGGTCTCATCGGATTAGGGAAGGATGGGGAAGGAAGTCGGCCGTGCCCTTTCAGAGGAACCATCCCGGCATTTGCCTGGAGTGATTTAGGGAAATCACGGAAAACCTAAATCAGGATGGCCGGACGCGGGATTGAACCGTCGTCCTCCCGAATGCGAGTCCAGTGTCTTACCACTGCGCCACCTCGCTCGGTGTGGCTGGTACGCTCATGGCACAAGAAACTTCGAATCACTGTCAGCCTCCATAATCTTGGTAACCCCTTGAAATACTTAATTGCCAGCTACCTGGTAATTCCAGTTCTCAGACAAGCGTATTTTTCCGAATTCACGTAAAACTTCAACAATTTGTTCCTGGTGCATAAACACGATTTTAGCATGACACACAGTGTATTCCAGCGAGTCTCAACGTGCTACTTTACGGTAAACTACGGCGGTGTTTCGTTGATTCCAACGATGGTTGAACATTACGGCAATATTCCTGCGACCATTTTTGATCAAGGGTGTAACATAGAACAGTGCTGAAGAATTGTTTGTTGTATGGAAGCCGTCAACAGTTCTGTAGGAACTTTTTCATATATGCCCCCTGATTGGTAACGAACGTAACTTTCAAGAGGTGCCGGCCCGTGTGGCCGAGCGGTTCTAGGCGCTACAGTCTGGAACCGCGCGACCGCTGCGGTCGCAGGTTCGAATCCTGCCTCGGGCATGGCTATGTGCGATGTCCTTAGGTTAGTTAGGTTTAAGTAGTTCTAAGTTCTAGGGGACTGATGACCTCAGATGTTAAGTCCTATAGTGCTCAGAACCATTTGATCAGTTATGTCCGAAACAACATGCGATGATGCATTCTGTTTGTCATTCCGGCACCGCTCAGGCAGCTGGTGGAGGTATTTCCATGTAGGGCATATTTACATAGAGTGAAATGGAGCTCATGATATATCTGCCATGTCTCTCACAGATTAACGATACAGGAACGTGTCTGATAATGTGCATCCATTTGTCGGTTTATATCGCCCCGTAAGCGACCTTTTATCTTCAGTAACACAATGCCCAACCCCAGCACACACTAACATTTTCAGCTCCGAATAAACTCCCCTGAGCGATCATGGAACGAATTTGTTCCACAACAATTTAGTATGTTCAGTAGTATTTACACAGTCATACTGAGCACTCATTATGGAACCCAGCTGCTATTTGTATCAGTGCTTGCAGAGTAAACAAATTTTTTCAGTTAAAACATATTTCTGCATTAGTTTGCATTTTCAACTCTTTTAGTTATTACTGTACAGTTGTTCTGTAAATTAGCTGAATCCAAGTGTGTTTAATGTAAATGTTTGTGATATGACTGAAACAATGTACCAGACATTTCTTGTCTAACACACAATTACATCGCAGTCTTTCTGTACTATTTGTTTAGAACGTATACTAAAGACGTCATTATGTTCGAAGGCGTAGAAAATATGTGACACGCCGAGGAGAATTTGTGAGAAAAGATCTTGAAACAACACCTTTTTCATTGAAGTTAAAATCTTCTGGGTTATTAAGCCGTGTCATGTTTCTTCTAAAATGGTCGTCGTTTCGACCCCCCCTGCTGGGATCTTTCTCAGGATCATCTGGTGTCCACTACTGCTAGAACACTGTAGTGGACACCAGAAGATCCTGAGGAAGATCCCAGCAGGGGGTCGAAACGTCGACCATTTTAGAAGAAACATGACGCGGCCTAATAACCCAGAAGATTTTAACTTCAGTGACAACGGCCACGATAGCCTGCAGACTTACCTTTCTCATTGTTAAGGATATACAGTATAGTGTCCTGTGATCTCGTTAGGAGAAACAGTAACAGCAGAATGAAAGTGTATTCTGAAAAACGTAAGAGATGTAAAGATTTTTCTTTCGCTTTATGGCTAGTTTTTTATTCTATGTTTCTTTCCGCCCTGTAGTTTGTATATAAGTAAGCTCTCATTCTTGCTGAACTCAGAGTGAAATCGTTTTCGTTACCTCAAGAAAGTATGTGGAGTGGGTGGTTATCCTATTGCAGTGATTCCCAACCTGGGGCTAATTACCCTCTTAAAGGTACAGTGTAACTTTCTGAGGGGTAAAAGTATAAGTGCTCAATTGTGTTTCTGTCACGAAACTAAATTACTTTTTGAAGATCATTACATTCCTGTTACCACTATTTCTTAGGACTGTAGTACTAATTACATAAGTTAGGAATAATTGGTTTTTTTCCAAATATTTGTTTTAACACTTGACGTAATTTTGTGATGGTTATAGTACGATTGATCCATGACAGTCAAATTGAGAAATGTGAATCACGTGCGCTTAAAATGATGATGATGATGTTTGGTTTGTGGTGCGCTCAACTGCGCGGTCATCAGCGCCCGTACAAATTCCCAGTTTGTTCACAGTCCAGTTTTTACACAGTCCAGTCTAGACGCTGTCACGAATGATGATGATGATGAAATGCTGGGGACAACACAAACACCCAGTCCCTAAAAATCTCATGAAAAGGCCTCCTCCAAGGTGTAGGTAGACCGTAAATTGCTTCAATATTCGCTTTGCTACAATAAACGAACTAATTGACAACACAGCAGTAACTGTGTAGTGGCTACTAACTGCTGTAGCACCTACACTGTATTATTATTATTACTGTTATTATTGGCAGCAGTCAGAAACAGAGCATTGGCAGCCAGTAAGGATTCCAGCAGTCGAGTGATTTACAAACAGTAGGCCTACATGTCATTTGGTTGATTTTCAATAGGGGTGGAGGATGTGGGTGAAGCAAGTGCAGCTTTAGGAGGATTGGTGCAGACGAAGCATGTTTTGTAACAAGTTTCTACCCTCAATGTGGATAGTTCCGTTTTCTTTCTAGTTTAGGTAACACTCGCAATCCACTGAGAATTGCTTCATCCTTCTATGAAAAAGGTTGTTAGAAATAAACAGTACCAATTGCCTCACTGACTGATTCGTTCGCGGTTTAATGGAACATCTACAAAAACTAAGGATCACTTGTCTTTAGTTACTTCAAAAATGGAAGTGTTTAAAGAAAATTCTCTTGCTCTTTAAAGCTTAGTTAGTTGATCAAGATGTTTATGTTTGTGGAGGGAGGGGTCTACTATCTAAAACCTCTTTGCACTCAGGGTTAATGGTCTCGGGAAGGCTGGGAACCACTGTTCTAATCGATATAGAAGTGAAGGGATTGGCAGATGACCCTCAGCAGATACAAATGTAAACTATGGCGCATATACTGTCGGTATGAACAGTATTTTCTGATTACACGATTGCCAAACAATCTGTGGAAAGAGTCATATCCATAAAATGTCTGGAAGTGTGCGTATAGAGCGATTTAAGGTGCAACAACTACAAAAACTAATCGCTGTAAAGGTAGGTACCATACTGAAATATATTGGAAGAATCTTCGGGAACTGCAGTTCACTGACGAAGAAGGTCGCTCACAAAAACTACGGTTGACCGGTATTTCTGTATTGTCTCAATGAAGGATCCTTACCGACTAGGATTAATAAACATTAAAAAAATCCGAAAAAGACCAGCTTGTTTCGCCCCGCGTTTGTTAAGTAATCGCGATCATCACGTAGATGCTCATCCAACTCAGTGCCCGACGCTATAAGAGAAGTGCATCACGATATGGTTAAGATTCCGATAGCCTACGTTCCTAGAATAGTGAAACGACATGTTGATTCCTCCTACAAATACACTCATCAAAAAAAGTTAAGCGTGTAATTGGTTCTCGTGTCTTTAAATGAGATAGGTGTCTTATACTGCTATTTTTCGATAATACCGAATGTTATTCAAAGGAAAACTGCGCTACATGTTCTCTTTGAACAAATTATGAAATGAAAAAGGAACATCATTAAAAAAACAACAACAAAAAAGTTGCAATATCCCACAACATCAGAAAAACATAAAATGGTGTGTTCAGTGCACAGTTCCGTAAGGCAGATGACCCTCACCATGAACCCTCAGGGACTCTTGAATACGACGCGGCATGCTCAGTACCAACTCATTGCAGGCCTCTTTGAGACATATTGTCTCACTCCTCAATGACAGCATTCCTAAGAGCCCGCATCTCGTGGTCATGCGGTTGCGTTCTCGCTTCCCACGCCCGGGTTCCCGGGTTCGATTCCCGGCGGGGTCAGGGATTTTCTCTGCCTCGTGATGGCTGGGTGTTGTGTGATGTCCTTAGGTTAGTTAGGTTTAAGTAGTTCTAAGTTCTAGGGGACTGATGACCATAGATGTTAAGTCCCATAGTGCTCAGAGCCAAGAGAGAGAGCATTCCTAAGAGCTTCATCCATTAATGGAGAGTGTTGACGCCCATGTCCCGTCAGATACCGACACACAATGCGAGCTGGATGAGGTCGGGCGTTATCATCCTGTAGAGTCTACAGTCTCTGCAAAAACCACTGACTAGGGGTCGGAGAATATTGTTTTCATGCACTGCGGCATTCAAGTTGCCTTCAATGGGAACAAGTTGTGTGCGGCGGCCGTACGTGAAACCTGCCCAGAATACGATTCAGCCACCGGATTGTCGGCGACGTTACACAGTCACTGAGGGATAATGCGTTCCCCTGTTCAACTCCATATCCGAATGCAGTTCTCGTCAGGGTGAATGCCTGTTCACACTTCGTCTGTGAACAGTGTTTTGGTGCAGTGGTATCGTATCCAATGTTCATATGCTTGAGCCCAACTTACACGAGCACCCCTGTGATGTGGACGGAGTGGCGGAGTCTTGAGAGGTCACCGGATATGCAAACCTCCATCATAAATTCTTTTGCGTCCAGTTTGGGTACTTACGGTAACCCCTGTGTCTTCTCGAAGCTCGTGGCGCAGAGTAGTTGCTGTTTTTGTACGGTGTCTCTGTGCAGATATCGTTACATATCGGTCCTGAGCTGCTGTAGTTTTGCGAAGACGGCTTTCGCGATGTCGATCCGCTATTGAATGCGTTTCCTGGAACTCTTTCCACAGTCTGGAGACAACACTTTGATTAAAGTGAGACGGCCCTAGTAGCCGAGCGGTTCTAGGCGCTTCAGTCCGGCGCCGCGCGGCTGTTACAGTAGCGGGTTCGAATCCTGCCTCGGGCATGGATGTGTGTGATGTCCTTAGGTTAGTTAGGTTTAAGTAGTTCTAAGTGTAGGGGACTGATGACCTCAGATGTTAAGTCCTATAGTGCTTAGAGCCATTTGAACCATTTGATTAACGTGAACTATATTCGCAACGTCAACTTGTCTCATGTTTTGTCCTATCAATATGATGATTTTGATACAGTCTGTTCTGAGGCATTGCGCTGCACTACGAGGCACACGGATAACTGTGCATTCACCAGAGTTCAGCTCTGGTGTACTGCGTTTGTTTACAGGCCGTGATTGACAGCCCCTGTTGAGGCAGAGTGGCAACGACGAACGAGTTCGCAATATGTACACAACTACCTCTCTACATAAACACCGAAGGAACGTCCATAGTGACTATTTGTAGGTAATTATGAAATATGCTTAACCTTTTTTGATGGGCGTATTTCCCTAAAAGATCATGACGGTCAAAGGAGAGAGATACGAACTCCTATGGAGGCTCGCCAACAACCGTTCTTGCAGCTCACCATCACGACTGGGGTAATGAAAGGAAGAAGTGAGATTGGTGCACGGAGTACCTTCCGTCAAACATCTTAACGTGGTTTGGGGGACATAAATACCGGGTGATCAAAAAGTCAGTATAAATTTGAAAACTTAATAAACCACGGAATAATGTAAATAGAGAGGTAAAAATTGACACACATGCTTGGAATGACATGGCGTTTTATTAGAACAAAAAAAAAAAAAACAAAAAAACGAAGTATTGCTAGACGCGTGAAAGATCTCTTGCGCGCGTCGTTTGGTGATGATCGTGTCCTCAGCCGCCACTTTCGTCATGCTTGGCCTCCCAGGTCCCCAGACCTCAGTCCGTGCGATTATTGGCTTTGGGGTTACCTGAAGCCGCAAATGTATCGTGGTCGGCCGACATCTCTAGGGATGCTGAAAGACAACATCCGACGCCAATGCGTCATCATAACTCCGGACATGCTTTACAGTGCAGTTCACAACATTATTCCTCGACTGCAGCTATTGTTGAGGAATGATGGTGGACATATTGAGCATTTCCTGTAAAGAACATCATCTTTGCTTTGTCTTACTTTGTTATGCTAATTATTGCTATTCTGATCAGATGAAGCGCCACCTGTCGGACATTTTCTGAACGTTTGTATTTTTTTGGTTCTAATAAAACCCCATGTCATTCCAAGCATGTGTGTCAATTTGTACCTCTCTATCTACATGATTCCGTGATTTATTCAGTTTTCAAATTTATACTGACTTTTTGATCACCCTGTAAATAGGTAGATGTAATATTCTGCAGTACCAATCTGGAAATCTGAGCTCCTTATTTTAAAATCGCTGTGCGGAAGTTCTTTTAGGTTTTGTGTAGTCCTTGTCAGCTATCGAGAAACTATCTTATGATAGAAAAACTGCAAATTAAGGCCAGAGGCATTTTTCGTCCCCTCACAGGTAAGCTTATAACTAATCGAAGCTTTTAGGAACACATCTACTGTTGGACAATATGAATTAAGAAAACTTTGTGGTTTTTTATTGTAGAAAAGTCATAAACCTTGTAGCAAGGCCAACAACTTCATTATAGCAATTTTTTTTATTGTTGGTCGATATCTACCAGCTGCATTTTTAGAAGTTCTGATTCCAACAATTTTTTATTTATTTACTTATTTTTGTTACTGTTACCTTTATTTGGAATTATTCACAGTAACATTTCGGACCGTAAATGTGTAAACTGAATTATGTCGCACACATCTTTTTTTAGGTATATCGCTGATGGTGTTATTCCGTGATAAGTGTTCGTTGGTCGTCGTGGACGTTCTGTCACGGACAGACGCGAACAGTAACAATTATTTTCTTTCTTTATAGATGAATTTTGCGTGACAAAAGTTTTCCAACGTTTCTTGGAAGAGGTCCTCGAAAAGCCCGAAGAGGAGGACCAAGACTGGTTTTGTGGTTGCTGCAGAGGCTGGCGATGGAGGTGCTGGTGACCCAGAAAACAAAGCCATACTCAAGAGACCTGCCCTTCTCTTTGATCGGAGACGTGTCAACGGAATTATTTCATTTACACTATAAGTCATTACACAAATAAAGGACATGCAGATTGTTAACTAATTAGACTTTAATTGTGGGATCTGTAAATACTGCTAAAAATTAAGTATAGAAATTTGTCAGTTAACACCTAGGTAAGCTTAATCTGGTAAAAAAAGAAAAAAAAGCTTGTCAGTTCCTTAGTCCTAGTTTACGGAGGAAAGTTATATTTTTATCTGTGGATAAAGCTCGCATTGAAACCAGTACTACTGTGATCTAATGGTGTTTGTATGTCTTCAGTAGTAGTGCTTTTAAGCTTTAAAGTGCTTGCTACCAACTTGGAACTAGACAAGAACTACAAGGTGTACGAAAAGACTTTCCTTGATAGCAAACTTTATCTTTCGGCAAACATGACAAAGAGACTTAGCTACTGTTTGAATGTTTTACGATTAACAACGTAAGGAAACACCAATAAGCTCCACAAGCTTCCTTGTGAGCGCTAGCGGTGGGTCATTGGTCAGAGCTGGGCTCATTTTCGGGAGGACAGTGGTTCTAATCCGCATCGGGGCATACAGATTTAGGTTTTCTAGGATTTCCATAAACGACTTAAGGCGACTGTCGGGATGGTTCCTTTGAAAGGACACAGCCGATTTCCTTCTCCAATAAGAGCTTGTAGTCCATCCCTAATGAGTTCGAAGTCGATGGAATGTTAACACCTAATCTTTCTTCCTTACACATGTCCAGTCTGGGTAACGCAATGCGCATGTCAGCCGTCAATTGCAGTCCATTATTTGTTATCGCAACATAACTGCATCGATGCACTTTTTGTGGATTTCCTTTGTTTCAGTATATTTTACATTGTCATTGAGAAACTGTAGCAAGTTGTGCAAGATTGTCAAGCTGACATGGCATAACAGGCAACTCACCGGCACTGAAAAGTACTCAGGTACTCAACTGGGAGCCGGTGCATTGTCGTGTTCAAAATCAATCTTCTGAGGAACAGTCAGCTGTTTCGACACGAAAACGTGAACAGGGGGGTCGACAATGTACCCAGGAAAAAGCGCGCACCAAGTAGTCACCATTGGGTTGCCTCTGGTTTATTTTTATCACATCACAAGAGCACCTGAATCGCAAAGACACATGTTATATTGCTTTACTACGCCAGGGACACAAAATGTCACCTTCTCATAAACAGGAAGACTATTCAGATTGGCGTTATTGTCGTGAATTATTCCTGCAGCAAAGTCATATTAAAACGTGGTACAATTACGCAACAAATTCTGAACAGTATCACCTTGATATACGTCAGATGTTAAACCCTTGCATAAACAATTAAATACAGACCTTTGGGATCTGTAAACAGAGTTATTTCTTATATAACTGTTTCGTGAGACATTGCACAAAATATCGACTCACTGCTTCCACCCTTTCTTTTGAATTTGCTGATCGGCTATTCAGTTGCGCGCTGTTGGATTCGTTAAGCAAGATGCACCAAAATTATCACAAGTAAAAATGCATAGAGCAATCCTAGCGTTGTTGGAGAACTACACACTAAGGAAATATATACCAGTGAGCACCACTTGGCAAAGTTCAGTTGAGCGGAACCGAAAATCAGAATAATGTTAAATATCAGTGTTGGAGCTTCAAAAAGGACAGTTAGTGTAACAAGTTCTTGCTCTCACGAGATGTGCGCAGAACCAAGAATGAGTTCGTACATTTGTGGGCCTTCTGCTGAGTTCCCTTATTCGTGAGAACGCCGTCGTGGGTTACGGCAATTGTGATTTGGATGACGGCTGATGTGACGGGGATGATGGCCGATGTGACTTGCAGGTGCTATGGTCTGCAGAACAGCGGAGGCTCAACCTATATGGACACGATTCCCGGCGGGGTCGGGGATTTTCTCTGCCTCGTGATGGCTGGGTGTTGTGTGCTGTCCTTAGGTTAGTTAGGTTTAAGTAGTTCTAAGTTCTAGGGGACTGATGACCATAGATGTTAAGTCCCATAGTGCTCAGAGCCATTTGAACCTATATGGACACGCCCCCTGGATGAGGATCGGCCTGTCAGAACTCCACTGACTCGGTGACGGGTTACCTAGGTTCCCTCTCCGCGTGCCAGTTACTGATCCTGCATGGTTTGAAACGTCCCCTTAGAAAAATTAATGAATGATTGTGCTGATGAACATCTTACGTTATATGATTTTCAAACAGCTGAGCAAAACTCAACGTACTCAGACATTCACTAAACTGACACACAATATTTTTAGCGCAACGCAATCTGACTTTCAGTAATCCCTACAAAAGAATGGCCCTGACTAACAATAACCTATTCCTTTCATGAATTCTTACCCAACAAAAATCTTCGTTACTCGAACTACTGCAATACAGCGAGCGCCAATACTGCCAGCTAAATAAAAGGTTCTCACTATTGAAGGCACTAACTACTGATAGGCATAGTTAGCAAATGAAAGATTTTGATAGAGAACAAACCGTGTATTTACCTTAATAGTGTTCAAAAGTCATTATATATATATATATATATATATATATATATATATATATATATATATATATATATATATCAGTTCATGACATCCAGTCTTACAAATTTACTGTCCAGACCATCCGCCATCTCTCTTCTCTCTCCGCACATCCACCACTGCTGGCGGCTCACCTCCAACTGCGCAACGCTACGCGCTGTTCACATCCGTCTGCCCAACACTACAATAGCAAACAACAATGTAAACCAGCCGCAGACTGCACACAGCACAGCCAGTGATTTTCATACAGAGCGCTACGTGGCGTTACCAATAAAAAAACCTAAACAGCCTACTTACAGGTTTAACGTCTTGTACCGCGAATAAATGATGTCGATATTGAACAGTATATGTTGCTTGAAAATTTCATTAATTTCACATTTAGTATTACCAATGGATAACAGCGCTTCTCCCGATTTATGGACAGTTTTGGTTTTCTGAACACTACAACTGTATACTACATTCACTTTAACGGAAGTAGTTAAAAAAATTGTTTACTCTTCCATCATTCTGCAATCAGTGTCACTTTCTGTTTCATGTACGAATAACAGATATGAATACATAAATAAGCACAATCTATAAGTTTTCTCCAATGACCATTAGGCAGTAACTTCTTCGTACAGGTTTCAGCAGTGGTTGGAGTCCACGTACCTAAAGGTAGTATACCAGAAGTGCTGAAACAATCCTTTGTCGTTAGCTATATGTTTTGTAAATCGGGGGAATAGAGAAATTTCGCCGTAGGTACGTTGATATGTCAGTAAATTTACTCCGAAGAAATGGAAGTAAGTTTACTTGTACCTTTATAACGTGAGTCAAACGGGTAGGGAAAAAAAGCATGTATTCACGACAGATAAAAATGTTTTCTGACGCAGAAATTTGAAGTTACCTTTAGCAGCCACAATTATGAAGTCAATAAAATTATGTTTTTTCTGAAAGCAATCAACGACTAAAAATATAAGTAATTGGTATTACGAATAAAACAGTAATTTTCTGTCTACCAGCGTTTCAGGTACTGTTAAACACAAAGTGACAACATTTAGCAAAAGTAGACCTAATGGAAAGGGAATCGTGTTTGTCCTTAACGTATTTTTTCAGAAATGTAAGTAGAAAACTGATTTGCCAAGGGTCTAATGGAAATTAAACTGAAACTGACTCTATATTTTATTGAACAACAAAATTGTTGAGAATGAGACGACCCTAAATGATTTTAGAATTTCGTGCGATCTTCTACTTGCAAGAGCCAGAACAAAAACAGATACAAAGCTGTAAAGAAACATACTCATCAGACAGTAATTCAGTATTGTAACTTACGAGAATCGTTAACGAACAGTAGGCCTAAGGTCCATTAAGCAATAAGTTCATCATAGAAAGCGTTCTCCGCCAATAGATGAAAATCTAATGGCATGGTGTGACATTAGATCGTCCTTGTTGGACAGTGGTTTGCAAAATGCGACTGTTTATGATATAGAACATCAACTAAACCAGTTATCTATGTCAGTCACTTATATTTTCTTCCACGACGCGTTTCGGAAGCTTGTTATGTAATCCAAGGGTCCACCTGAAGACAAGGGTGTAACCCCTATAAACGCGTCTTGGAATAAAATAAAAGTGACTGACACAGATAATTAGTTTAATTTATTTTTAGGTACGCTGTGAGGCACAAACTGAAGCTCAAGCTAAGCTAGATACCTATCAACAACAATTTATGTCAAAGACTCTCAATATCAGCAAAACCAAGACTGTAGATTCGGTAATGAGTGCAAATTATCCAGCATTCCATCTAAGAACTGGAAACTAATAGAGTTTGTGCCCGACTTCCGGTAAACAGGTAGCGTTATTTCTTGAGATAATCCCACACACCAAGAGATTGGTAACAGCAGACAAAAAAAATCTTCCAAATTATACCGTAATACTTTGTGATGAAATATTTCCGCAGGTTGTTAATAACAGTCTGTAAAAACCGTATTTTGTAAAGGAAGGAAAGCTTAGCGTCTCATCGACGACGAGTTAGTTAGAAGAAAAGCTCCGGTTTTGGGGACGAAAAGGAAGAAAAACGGCAGTATACATTTCAAGGGAACCATACCGGCACTTACTTTAAGTGATTTAGGGAAACCAAGGAAATTCTGAACCTGGATGGCCATATGAGAACTGTACACTTATATTGATATGGCGTCTGTTCTTTCGGACATGTCCAAAAGAACAGACACCATATCTAGAACGAAATTAGAATTATATATTAAAACCTTCAGCTACTGGCAGATGTTGAGATACATCAACGGGGACAAGTGAAAATGTGTGCCCCGACCGGGACTCGAACCCGGGATGTCCTGCTTACATGGTCAACGCTGTATCCATCTGAGCCACCGAGGGCACAAAGGATAGTGCGAATGCAGGGACTATTTCGCGCACGCCTCCCGCGAGACCCACATTCTCACGTTGTATGTCCGAAAGAACAGACACCATATCCATATAAGTATATAGTTCTGGCAATACCGGCCATGACCTCCTTCTTCTGTGCAGATGCACACCTATTCCTCGAGTCCCCGAACTCTTACGGTACTTGGTAAGAATGTCTTCCACGAGTAATGAGTGTGTTGGGGTGGGACACTACGAATGTAGTGTGTGGAAATATAAGGTGAGAATGTGGGTCTCGCGGGAGGCGTGCTCGAGATAGTCCCTGCGGTCGCACTATCTTTTGTGCCCTCGGTGGCTCAGATGGATGTAGCGTCTGCCATGTAAGCAGGAGATCTCGGGTTCGGATCCCTGTCGGAGCACACATTTTCACCTGTCCCCGTTGATGTATATCAACGCCAGTCAGCAGCTGAAAGTATTAATATGTAATTCTAATTTAGATGAGAACTGGTACCGACGCCCTCCCGAGTACGAGACCAGTGTCTTACGACCGTGCCACCTCGCCTGGTAGCACATTTTGTACCTGTATTGTCGTATGGATTGGAGGTGTCTCCAGGCACCAGGAAAGAAGTTCTCCGCTGTCGCACACAAAAGGCAAAAGGGGATAAAATAAAGAAGAAGATACCAGCCAAAGACGTAGACGGAAATAAGCCTTGCAGAAATCAGTGAAGTAAAAGTACTACAATGATATCAGCGTATGAAGAAAATGGAATCCTACAGAATACCTCGACCATACTTTGATCGAAGTGCATCTCGAAAGAGACCAACAGGAAACTTGTGATGGCTGGACAACGTATAATTTCAGTAACCTCTAAACTCGAGACGTCAACTCGACTCAAATTCGTAAAAAAGAAGTGTAGCTGGGCAAAGCACTATACAACCGTATCCGGCAATGTGGAGAGCAGATATGTTGATGAAACTTTCTTGGTAGATTAAAACTGTGTGCCGCGCTGGGCCTCAAACCCGGAACCTTCGCCTTTCGCGGTCATGATTTCTACCAACTGAACTACCCAAGCACAATTCACATCCTTCGTCACAGCTGTATTTCCGCCAATATTTCATCTTATACCTTCCAAAATTCACAAAAGTCCTCCTGCGAAACTTGGTAGACTAACACTCTTCCAAGGAAGGATATTGGGGAGACAAGGCTTAGGCACATTTTGGTGGGCAGTTTCCAGAACTAAAGTTTGCGCTATTTGGTAGGTAGGAAAGATGTGAAGAGCGATCGTGAGTCGTGTATGGGTAGTTCAGTTAGTAGAGTACGTGACTCCGACTTCGAGTCTTGGTCCGGCACACAGTATTAATCTGTTATGAAAGTTTCACATCAGCACTCACTCCGCTGCAGAGTGAAAATTCATTCTAGATATGATGATTCGAATTCAGAATGAATCCTTCAGCCTGCAGATTAGCTGGGACTCCAACCGAGATCTTTGTCTGTATCAGGGAACCTCGTTACTAATAGCTCCCCTAGCACTACATGCGGCATAACACCAAACTTCAGTCTGTCAGTACAGCTCTCGTGTCTTTAACTCTTCAAAGACATTCTTCTAGCCGTTGGTGGTTTAGAGAACTTGGGTAAATGGACAACACTAAAAAAGTATAAGTAACAACCTAAAGAGCGACACTGACGGCCACTGAAATTGCAACGCTATGAAGGCAGCATGCAATAAATTTCAAAATGGCATGAAGTGTTCTAAATGCTGTGATTGCAAGTTATTAGAATTCCAAAAAAGTAGGAATAGACTATAAAGATAGAAAAATGATATGGAACCTGTACAAAAACGAGACAGCAGTTATCCGTCGACGGACAAAACAAGAAGAGGTGCAGATACGGAAAGGTGTCCGGCAAGGTTGCGCACTAACCCCTGTTATCTTTAACCTATACATTGAAGAGGCGCTGAAAAAAGTAAGGGAAAATTCACAGACAGGTGTAGTAATTCATGAACTGTTGGGGGACTGACATGCCACTACTTGCCACGACTGATGAACGCTGGCATATGCTTACTAGGCTTGCTGCAAATAAGCCGACTCCCTGATTCAAGTTGTGGGACTTTACTGTACAATCCTCCATGGCCGAATGAACAATGCATCTGTTCTCTCAAGCGCTAAATAGTTGCGTGAGACTGACGGTATCCTGCAATGTTTTGGGTATGACCCTCTTATTGCATGACAATTTAGGATGGCAACCAGTGCGATCATGTAGTGACGTAACTATATCTGCAGTCTTATTTCGACTCAGGACTCAACCGGTTTAGAACCTTTGTTGCTGACAGAGGCGGTAGCTCTTTGTATTAAATTTCGCACCCAGTAAACCCCCAAAACACCCACAAATTTAACCAAATTTTTCCCTACTATGTTGCACGCATGATGTGTGTGGTCCCATACTCTGAGGAGTGTAGGGGAGGTCCCAGCGGAGGTGGTTTGCCATTCCCTTCCTCCGAGCGTAATGGGGATGAAAGATGATGATGAAGACGACACAACAAAATCCAGTCATCTCGAGGCAGGAAAAATCGCTGACCGCGCCGGGAATCGAACCTGGGACCCCGTGCGAGCTGCGGTCTTTAAGTAAAATTTCATTTTTTGCTATCATTCTTGGAGTTGGCTGTCAGTGTAATGAGGCATATCTTGTCGGACTCCGAGCATCAAACTGCCGGTACTCCACTCCTGTAAATTAGCGAAGTGCTTCAGTATTACTTCTCTGTTTCTTACTGCAGCATTACAGCCGCCGTGTCAGCCCATAGCGCCCTGGTCATTCGAGCTGCGCAGTCCAGTCGGAAATGCGAGTCGGCGATGCGGCGCGCCATCCTCCTGCGTAAGACTACCCGGATTGTGCTCGGGGGCGCAGGGCGTGTGGGCAGGCGGCGCTGATTGGCTGTCCGGCAGCCACTCCACCCTACAATCCTATCCGCCCGCCGCAGGGCGGTAGCGAGATGCTTCCAATCTTCGCGGTCATCTCGCGCACGTATCTCGTATCCCGCCGTTGCGGCGTTCCGTGACCGCCATCCTCTGCTGGTGTCCGAGCCCGCGACAGGTGTCGGTCGCCAGGAAGCCTGTAGCTAACGTTCGTGGGATAAATTTACACATGTGTTCGAGTAGTCTCTGTTTGGTACCCACAACTATATTAATAGGGAAATTGTTGCCCCAAAATTTGACAACGCTAAAATAACCGCTCTTGACAAAGAACAATTGAACAGTTGGCAAAGCCTAAAGGAAAGGTTCGTCACAACAGCACAAAAGTTAATTCTGCTTCGAAAGAAACAAGAACACCCTTGGTGGAAAGCGGATTGTGAAATGGCAGTTAAGTCTACAATGAAACATTCAAAAATTGGAATAGCAACAAAACTGGAATAACAACAAAACTGGAATAACAACAAAACTGAAAATACGTACAATTTTCTAACTGTAAGAAAAGAAATATCCAAATTAATCCGACAAACTAAAAGAAACTACGAAATCGAAAAAGACTTCCTGAAGAAGAACACAAGAAAATTTTATAAAGCAGTCAAAATATAACAAACTGGTTACCAACCTCAAAGTCTTCGCTTCAAAAATTGAAATGGCTGCAATTTTGTCATATGATGACATGATGGAGACCGTGGCTGTTATCTGAAGACAAATGTTGATGGTGTTAGGACAGCAACCAGCCACAAATTTACTTTCAGTTCCTTTATTCAAAGGGCACCGTTACCGGATTCGAATCGTTGTGATTCATCCTCAGACGGTTTACACGCTTTCTTTACGACATGTTGTGTGTTTTTGACAGATTAAATTTCCTAAAATATAAATAATACATAATTATAAACACGCCACACACAGATGGTTGCGTTACAGAATTTCGTTGCATGTGACTTACGTGAAACGTCGGTTTGGAGTGTTTGTTTGCATAACATTCGTCCAACAGATGTAAATGCATTCCCACTGCATTCTTGTTGTTACACACGTGAATTGTTCTTACTAAACACTTCAGTGACAATTCGAATGCCGAGTGTGCGCGATTAGCAGAGCAAACACACACGATAGTAAGTAGCAGTTGAGTGGTAGTCATAAAGTTTAAATGTCGCCTTCGGTAAATCTTGTTTCGCAATTAATTTTTGTTTGTTTGTAGGTACATGTCTATAATCCAGGTACACAATTAAACCCCCACGTCACAGTATCTACATCTACATCTACATCACTACTCTGCAGTTCACACTTAAAGAGCCTGTCAGAGTGTTGTTCGAACCACCTTCAGGGTATTTCTCTATCGTTCCACTCTCTAACAGCGCCTGTGAAAAACGAACGCTTAAATCTTTCTATGCCATCTGTGATTTCTCTTATTTTATTACGGTGATCATTTGTCACTCTGTAGGTTGGCGTTCCTCCCCCCATGAACCATGGACCTTGCCGTTGGTGGAGAGGCTTGCGTGCCTCAGCGATACAGATAGCCGTACCGTAGGTGCAACCACAACGGAGGGGTATCTATCAGAGGCCAGACAAACGTGTGGTTCCTGAAGAGGGGCTGCAGCCTTTTCAGTAGTTGCAGGGGCAACAGTCTGGATGATTGACTGATCTGGCCTTGTAACACTAACCAAAACGGCCTTGCTGTGCTGGTACTGCGAACGGTTGAAAGCAAGGGGAAACTACGGCCGTAATTTTTCCCGAGGGCATGCAGCTTTACTGTATGATTAAATGATGATGGCGTCCTCTTGGGTAAAATATTCCGGAGGTAAAATAGTCCCCCATTCGGATCTCCGGGCGGGGACTACTCAAGAGGATGTCGTTATCAGGAGAAAGAAAACTGGCGTTCTACGGATCGGAGGGTGGAATGTCAGATCACTTAATCGGGCAGGTAGGTTAGAAAATTTAAAAAGGGAAATGGATAGATTAAAGTTAGATATAGTGGAAATTAGTGAAGTTCGGTGGCAGGAAGAACAAGACTTCTGGTCAGGTGACTATAGGGTTAAAAACACAATATCAAACAGGGGTGATGCAGGAGTAGGTTCAATAATGAATAGGAAAATAGGAACGCGGGTAAGCTACTACAAACAGCATAGTGAACGCATTATTTTGGCCAAGATAGATACGAAGCCCACACCTACTACAGTAGTACAAGTTTATATGCCAACTAGCTCTGCAGATGACGAAGAAATTGAAGAAATGTATGATGAAATAAAAGAAATTATTCAGATAGTGAAGGGTGACGAAAATTTAATAGTCATGGGTGACTGGAAGTCGGTAGTAGGAAAAGGAAGGGAAGGAAAAGTTGTAGGTGAATATGGACTGGGGATAAGGAATGAAAGAGGAATTTTGCACAGAGCACAACTTAATCATAGCTAACACTTGGTTTAAGAATTATGAAAGAAGATTGTATACATGGAAGAACCCTGGAGATACTAAAAGGTATCACATAGATTATATAATGGTAAGACAGAGATTTAGTAACCAGCTTTTAAATTGTAAGACATTTCCAGGGGCAGATGTGGACTCTGACCACAATCTATTGGTTATGAGATGTAGATTAAAACTGAAGAAACTGCAAAAAGGTGGGAACTTAAGGAGATGGGACCTGGATAAACTGACTAAACCAGAGGTTATACAGAGTTTCAGGGAGAGCATAAGGGAACAATTGACAGGAATGGGGGAAAGAAATATAGTAGAAGAAGAATGGGTAGCTTTGAGGGATGAAGTAGTGAAGGCAGCAGACGATCAAGTAGGTAAAAAGACGAGGTGTAGTAGAAATCCTTGGGTAACAGAAGAAATATTGAATTTAATTGATGAAAGGAGAAAATATAAAAATGCAGTAAATGAAGCAGGCAAAAAGGAACACAAACGTCTCAAAAATGAGATCGACAGGAAGTGCAAAATGGCTAAGCAGGGATGGCTAGAGGACAAATGTAAGGATGTAGAGGCTTATCTCACTAAGGGTAAGATAGATACTGCCTACAGGAAAATTAAAGAGACCTTTCGAGATAAGAGAACCACTTGTATGAACATCAAGAGCTCAGATGGAAACCCAGTATTAAGCAAAGAAGGGAAAGCAGAAACGTGGAAGGAGTATATAGAGGGTCTATACAAGGGCGATGTACTTGAGGACAATATTATGGAAATGGAAGAAGATGTAAAATGAAGCTGAAATGGGAGATACGATACTGCGTGAAGAGTTTGACAGAGCACTGAAAGACCTGAGTCGAAACAAGGCCCCCGGAGAAGACAACATTCCATTGGAACTACTGACGGCCTTGGGAGAGCCAGTCCTGACAAAACTCTACCATCTGGTGCGCAAGATGTATGAAACAGGCGAAATACCCTCAGACTCCAAGAAGAATATAATAATTCCAATCCCAAAGAAAGCAGGTGTTGACAGATAGTATGAAAATTACCGAACAATCAGTTTAATAAGCCACAGCTGCAAAATACTAACACGAATTCTTTACAGACGAATGGAAAAACTAGTAGAAGCCGACCTCGGGGAAGATCAGTTTGGATTCCGTAGAAATACTGGAACACGTGAGGCAATACTGACCTTACAACTTATCTTAGAAGAAAGACTAAGGAAAGGTAAACCTACGTTTCTAGCATTTGTAGATTTAGAGAAAGCTTTTGACAATGTTGACTGGAATACTCTCTTTCAAATTCTAAAGGTGGCAGGGGTAAAATACAGGGAGCGAAAGGCTATTTACAATTTGTACAGAAACCAGATGGCAGTTATAAGAGTCGAGGGACATGAAAGGGAAGTAGTTGTTGGGAAGGGAGTAAGACAGGGTTGTAGCCTCTCCCCAATGTTATTCAATCTGTATATTGAGCAAGCAGTAAAGGAAACAAAAGAAAAAAATCGGAGTAGGTATTAAAATCCATGGAGAAGAAATAAAAACTTTGAGGTTCGCCGATGACATTGTAATTCTGTCAAGGACAGCAAAGACTTGGAAGAGCAGTTGAATGGAATGGATAGCTTCTTGAAAGGAGGATATAAGATGAACATCAACAAAAGCAAAACGAGGATAATGGAATGTAGTCAAATTAAGTCGGGTGATGCTGAGGGAATTAGATTAGGAAATGAGACACTTAAATTAGTAAAGGAGTTTTGCTATTTGGGGGACAAAATAACTGATGATGGTTGAAGTAGAGAGCATATAAAATGTAGACTGGCAATGGCAAGGAAAGCGTTTCTGAAGAAGAGAAATTTGTTAACATCGAGTATAGATTTAAGTGTCAGGAAGTCATTTCTGAAAGTATTCGTATGGAGCGTAGCCATGTATGGAAGTGAAACATGGACGATAAATAGTTTGGACAAGAAGAGAATAGAAGCTTTCGAAATGTGGTGCTACAGAAGAATGCTGAAGATTAGATGGGTAGATCACATAACTAATGAGGAAGTATTGAATAGGATTGGGGAGAAGAGGAGTTTGTGGCACAACTTGACGAGAAGAAGAGACCGGTTGGTAGGACATGTTCTGAGGCATCAAGGGATCACCAATTTAGTATTGGAGGGCAGCATGGAGGGTAAAAATCGTAGAGGGAGACCAAGAGATGAATGCACTAAGCAGATTCAGAAGGATGTAGGTTGCAATAGGTACTGGGAGATGAAGAAGTTTGCACAGGATAGAGTAGCATGGAGAGCTGCATCAAACCAGTCTCAGGACTGAAGACCACAACAACAACAGGTTGGCGTTAATAAAATAGTTTCACATTCAGAGAAGAAAGTTGGCGATCGAATTTTCGTGAAAAGATCTTCCCACAAGGCAAAACACCATTGTTTTAATGATTTCCCCTTAACTTATGGTATCTATGGCACTGTTTCCCCTATTTCACGATAATACAAAATGAACTGCCCTCCTTTGAACATTTTTTGTGTCCTCCGACAATCCTGTCTGGTAAGGATCTCATACCAGACAGCAATACTGTAGCAGAGAACGAACAAGCATAGTGTAGGCAGTCTCTCTGGAAAACCTGTTGCATCTTATAAGTGTTCTGTCAACGAAACGCAGACTTTGGTTTGCCTTCCCCCCCCCCCCCCTCCCCCCCCCCCCCCCTCCAGCATAATTTTTGAGATCGTTCCAATTTAAGTTGTTCGTAATTGTAATTCCTAGGCATTTATCTGAATTGACGGTCTTTAAATTTGTATGCTTTATCGTGTAACAGAAATTTAAGGGACTTCTTTTCGGATTCTTGTGGATGACCCCACACACTGCCATAATCAGAGACAGCTACCACTTTTCGCACCATAGAGATACGGTGTTTTTTTGTATTTTGCAATTGGTTTTGATCTTCTGATGATTTTACTACACGGAAAATGACATCATCATCTGCTTACAATCTAAAAGGACTGCTCAGATTGTGTTCATAGATTAGGAACAGCAGAGGGCCTATGACGCATTTTTGGGGAGTGCCGGTTATCACTTCCGTTTCACTTGATGATTTTACGTGGATTACTGCGTACTGTGACCTTTCTAACAGGAAATCTCGAATCCAGTTGCACAACTGAAGCGATACTCCATAGGCGCGCAAGTTGATTAGAAGTATCTTGTGAGTGACATCGCCTTTAGGTTATGTTTATATATTAAAATTGAACAAGATGTACTGATTAGCTGTGAGCCGTGAGCTTTGGTGCTGTTGTAGGTTCCCGCCCTCTGTTGGAGGCCGGACTGTATCGTTTAGTTGACATGGTTGCGGTTGTTTGTCTTCTTTTCGTGTTGACTGGCGCCATTTGGTTTCCCAAGCGTTGCCTGTCCACTAATGGCAGCAGCAGCGGTTATCGGTATGTAGTAACTGTGGCCCTATCTTTGGGGCGACGTCGTCGTTCTTCCGGTGTCAGTGTGCAGTTCAGTTGAGGACTCACGAGGAGCGAGGTCCGCGCAGTGCGAGAACACGCTGGGACCGCTGGCGACGTGCATGGATTGCCAGGTCGAAGGCCTGTGGTCACGAGGGTGCACGACCTCGACGTTAACCGGATTCTGCAAGCTATAAGTTGAGTGGTTCAAATGGCTCTGAGCACTATGGGACTTAACGTCTGTGGTCATCAGTCCCCTAGAACTTAGAACTACTTAAACCTAACTAACCTAAGGACATCACACACATCCATGCCCGAGGCAGGATTCGAACCTGCGACCGTAGCGGTCACGCGGTTCCAAACTGAAGCGCCTAGAACCGCACGGTCACAACGGCCGGCTAAGTTGAGTGCTTTTGGATTCAAGTAGAGAAACCTCCACCATTGTGAGACCTTGCGATTCTCCAGTGACTTGGGCTCGTGTTGCTGCTCGTAGTGTTGCCGAGGCGAAGAGCAGCGAGTGGAGTGCTGGGGCAAGGCGGATCTGATTAGCTTTCCTGGACTTCTAATTTCCATTTATTGCGTTCAGTTTGTTACTACTTGTTAAGTTCAACCAGCGGTATTTTTCCTGCCTCATGGCTGCTAACGCCCCAGTTAGCTGCCCATGGGGTTAGTGTATGTAACGGCAGTGTACGTTTCCTCGCCTTGCCGCTGCTGTCCGGTGAGGCGTGTAGTTTCGACAGCTTTCTTGATTGTAGGTTGATTGGCGATTCTTCTGCTCTGGTGGTAGTGATTCGTTTCTCATTCCGGGCGCTCTAAGCACAGTATTCTGTGGGCAGAGTCCAGACTGCCGGTTCTGGCTTTGGCGTATTTTTACATATTTGTGGTGGTGGTTAGTGTTTAACGTCCCGTCTACAACGAGGTCATTAGAGACGGGTTAGGGAAGGATTGGGAAGGAAATCGGCCGTGCCCTTTCAAAGGAACCATCCCGGCATTTGCCTGAAACGATTTAGGGAAATCACGGAAAACCTAAATCAGGATGGCTGGAGACGGGATTGAACCGTCGTCCTCCCGAATGCGAGTCCAGTGTGCTAACCATTGCGCCACCTCGCTCGGTTACATATTTGTGTTTGGTTTATTGGACGTCAGGTAGCCTCAGCCTTAGTCATTCGTTAGACTGCCACTAGTCTGAGTTACCATCTTGTGAAGTGAATGCAAGTCTTGGCTGCCTATCTCATCGCTCGCAAAAGTATTTTTTGCTGGACGTACTCAGAGGCCGATACCTGGTACACTGTCTGTGACTGGCCCTTATGTTTTATTATTGTATTTGCTGTTTTATTGTACGTTTCTAAATTTTTTTATATAATTGCCATTCTTGGCGATGCAGCAGGTTTAAATGATTGTGCTACCAAGCTTACCATCATTTTGTCTCACCTGTTTGGTGATCAGTTGCTTGTCGTTTTAAGTTAACCTTTGCTATTGTATTTTGCTGTTTTACTGTACGCTTGTTTTAAATTTCTTATATAATTGCCATTCTTATCGTTACAGCAGGTTTAAATGGTTGTGCTATCAAGTTTATCATCATTTTGTCTCACCCGTTTGGTGATCAGTTGCCTGTTTTTTTAAATTAACCTTTGCTATTGCATTGCTGCTTTACAGTATGTTTGTTAATTTTTTATATAATTGCCTTTCTTGGCGTTAAAGGCCTTCAGCCGTGACTGTGGTTACTTGCCTTAAAATTCCAATTGGGATCACATTGGCTTTTTTTAAAAACATTATTTGCTGTGTTTGTATTTTATGCTCATTTGGTAAATTGCAATGCACTGAAAGCACTATTAATTACACAGTTCTTTATTCCTTCATTTATAACGTGTGATATCTTATTTATTGCTCAGTCTGGGATTACCGTTTCAAAATAAATGTGTGTAATTGCAAAAGGGAACCAATAGCAACTGATTGCGGCCCCGTCCACAATCGTAACTGAATACTGCCTTCCTTGACTATAAGGTTACAAGCTGTTTTTCGATAATCTCGCTTTTTTTAACGCAGTGCCCATAATTTTCAGTTTAACTTTAAAAAAGCTACTGAAACATGCACATAATATATGACATGTAACACACGTCGAATATTCGCCAGCAGTCTTCGTCACTAGCTCTCACAGAGTGGCAGAAATGTACTGGCTTCGTGATTCAAAAGTGTCTAACCGACGTACTTAACAATAGAAGATACGATCTGGAGCACACTCAGTCACGTCGCCGATCGCCTTGCGCAGGGACAGTCAGAAGTACATCGTCTGATCAAAAGTATCCGGACATCCCGATGTAGTGTGGAATTGACCACCAGATACCACGAGAGGCAGACCCACCAGTATAAAAAGAGGCAGGAAATTTCTATTGTCTGTACAGAAGCATTAACAGAAAGCTTAGGGACTTTGAGGTAGATGTCACTTATTAACAGAGCCACCAGGGGCATTAATGCTTCCAGACCCGCCCAAATCACTGTTAGTGGTGTGATTATGAAGTGGAAATCCAAGGAACAACCACTGCTAAACCACGACTAGGTAGACCTTACACATTGAGGGACGGGAGCCGTAGAGCATAGCGGATGGTGGTTATGAAAAATCGCACGAGATTAGCGGAAGCAATCACTTGTAAATTCTACTGTGTTACCAGCAGTTCAGCTAGTTACAGAGGCTGTGTGTAGGGAGCTAGAATGTTTGGGGTACAACAGTCTAGCAGCTTCTCATAAACACGTACACAGGGTGGTCCACTGATCGTGACCGGGCCAAATATCTCACGAAATGAGCGTCAAACGAAAGAACTACAGAGAACGAATCTGTTCTAGCTTGAAGGGGAAAACAGATGGCGCTATAGTTGACCCGCTACATGGCGCTGCCATAGGTCAAACGGATATGAACTCCGTTTTTTAAAATAGGAAACCCCATTTTTTATTACATATTCGTGTAGAACGTAAAGAAATATGAATGTTGTAGTTGGACCACTTTTTTCGCTTTGTGATAGATGGCGCTGTAATAGTAACAAACATATGGCTCACAATTTTAGACGAACAGTCGGTAACAGGTAGGTTTGAACGTTTTATTTCGGTTATTCCAATGTGATACATGTACCTTTGTGAACTTATCGTTTCTGAGACCGCATGCTGTGATAGCGTGATTACCTGTAAATACCACATTAATGCAATAAATGCTCAAAATGATGTCCGTCGACCTCAATGCATTTGGCAATACGTGTAACGACATTCCTCTCAACAGCGAGTAGTTCACCTTCCGTAACGTTCGCGCATGCATTGACAATGCGCTGACGCATGTTGTCAGGCGTTGTCGGTGGATCACGATAGTAAATACCCTTCAACTTTCCCCACAGAAAGAAATCCGGGGCCGTCGGATCCGGTGAACGTGCGGGCCATGGTATGGTTCTTCGACGACCAATCCACCTGTCATGAAATATGCTATTCAATACCGCTTCAACCGTACGCGAGCTATGTGCCGGACACCCATCATGTTGGAAGTACGTCGCCATTCCTCCATGCAGTGAAACATCTTGTAGTAACATCGGTAGAACATTACGTAGGAAATCAGCATACATTGCACCATTTAGATTGCCATCGATAAAAAGGGGGCCAATGCGACAGAAGCGTTTGGGTTTGGTGACTACTTGGAGAACGTTACCTGCCAACAGTCAAGTACAGAGGAGGCGTTGTTACTGCATCGGGGTGTTTTTCGCGGTTGGGTTGTGTTCCTCTTATTGAGCTAAAGAAAAATGCGTAAGGACGTGAACACGTTTGACAGCAATGTGTGCCTCTTCCAATAGAAGAACAGTTGAGAAGATGACTGTTTGCATCAGAATCGCACTGAACCGCGTCATTAAGCAGCATGTGTGAAGTAATAGTTTCTGGACAGTAACATTCCCGAAATGGAGTGGCCTGCTCAGAGTGCCGACCCGAACCCAATGGAACAGCTATGGAATGAGCGAGAGCGTCGACTTCGCCCCAGACCACAGGGTCAAACGTCAGTACTTTCTCTGGTTTCGGCTCTTGAGAAAGAATCGACTGCAGTTCTTGCAAGTACATTCTGACACAACATTGAAAGTGTCCCCAGCGGAGTTCAAACCGTCACAAAGACGAAGGATGGTCTCACTCCATATTAATGTCCACTAATAGGTGTCTGGATCTTTTTGATCAGAGTAGTGTACCTTCTGGGAACATAACAAAATGCTGCGCTGTACTTAAGTTTGAAATAAGACGTGTAATGGACATTAACTATTTTTTAGTAAATAGTCTAAGCAAAACATTTGTCATGAAATGTCATAATTACACTACTGGCCATTAAAATTGATACACCAAGAAGAAATGCAGATGATAAACGGGTATTCATTGGACACATATATTATACTAGAAGTGACATGTAATAACATTTTCACGCAATTTGGGTGCATAGATCCCGAGAAATCAGTACCCAGAACAACCACCTCTGGCCTTAATAACGGCCTTGATACGCCTGGGCATTGAGTCAACCAAAGCTTTGGTGGCGTGTAAAGGTACAGCTGCACATGCAGCTTCAACACTACACTGGCGTATTGTGATGAGCCAGTTGCTCGGCCACCATTGACCAGACGTTTTCAATTGGTGAGAGATCTGGAGAATCTGCTGGCCAGGGCAGCAGTCGAACATTTTCTGTATCCAGAAAGGCCCGTAAGGGACCTGCAACATGCGGTCGTGCATTATCCTGCTGAAATGTAGGGTTTTGCAGCGATCGAATGAAGGGTAGAGCCATGGGACGTAACACATCTGAAATGTAGCGTCCACTGTTCAAAGTGCCATCAATGCGAACAAGAGGTGACCGAGACGTGTAACCAATGGCACCCCATACCATCACGCCAGGTGATACGCCACTATGGCGATGACGAATACACGCTTCCAATGTGCGTTCACCGCGTTGTCGCCAAACACGGGTGCAACCATCATGATGCTGCTAACAGAACCTGGATTCATCAAAAAAAAATGACGTTTTGCCATTCGTGCACCCAGGTTCGTCGTTGAGTACACCATCGCAGGCGCTCCTGGCTGTGATGCAGCGTCAAGGGTAACCGCAGCCGTGGTCTCCGAGCTGATAGTCCATGCTGCTGCAAACGTCGTCGAACTGTTCGTGCAGATGGTTGTTCTCTTGAAAACGTCCCCATCTGTTGACTCAGGGATCGAGACATGGCTGCACGATCCGTTACAGCCATGCGGATAAGATGCCTGTCATCTCGACTGCTAGTGATACGAGGCCGTTGGGATCCAGCACGGCGTTCCGTATTGCCCTCATGAACCCACCGATTCCATATTCTGCTAACAGTCATTGGATCTCGACCGACGCGAGCAGTAGTGTCGCGATACGATAAACCGCAATCGCGATGGGCTACAATCCGACCTTTATCAAAGTCGGAAAGGTGATGGTACGCATTTCTCCTCCTTACACGAGGCATCACAACAACGTTTCACCAGGCAATGCCGGTCGACTGCTGTTTGTGTATGAGAAATCGGTTGGAAACTTTCCTCATGTCAACACGTTGTTGGTGTCGCCACCGGCGCCGATCTTGTGTGAATGGTCTGAAAAGCTAATCATTTGCATATCACAACATCTTCTTCCTGTCGGTTAAATTTCGCGTCTGTACCACGTCATCTTCGTGGTGTAGCAATTTTAATGGCCAGTAGTGTATTTCGCGATTCGAAGAGAAACTAATGGTTCAAATGGCTCTGGTCACAATGGGACTTAACATCTGAGGTCATCAGTCCCCCAGAACTTAGAACTACTTAAACCTAACTAACCTAAAGACATCACACACAGCCATGCCCGAGGCAGGATTCGAACCTGCGACCGTAGTGGTCGCACGGTTCCAGACTGAAGTGCCTAGAACCGCTCGGCCACACCGGCCGGCAGAGAAACTATGTTGGTAGATGGACGTTAAGAAAGTTTAATGTGAAAAAACTGACAAATTGGTGAGTGTATTTTTCTCCATGTCCTCTTTACCTGGCCGGCCGAAGTGGCCGTGCGGTTAAAGGCGCTGCATTCTGGAACCGCAAGACCGCTACGGTCGCAGGTTCGAATCCTGCCTCGGGCATGGATGTCTGTGATGTCCTTAGGTTAGTTAGGTTTACCTAGTTCTAAGTTCTAGGGGACTAATGACCTCAGCAGTTGAGTCCCATAGTGCTCAGAGCCATTTGAACCTCTTTACCTGTAAAACAGTTAATAAGCCTTGAACGACATTTGAAGGACGAGCGTACCTGGTGTGTCTCACTACAGGTTACGTAAATAATGGAAACACCAGAACGAACTTGATAATTCGCCAAGGGACCAAATTTGGCCGAACCTCCAGCTGTGATATGTTGCGCAACTGGTTTATGCAACTTGTTCATTGTTCCCAGAAGTTTCCTTTTCTTTTCTTTTCTTTTCTTTTTTTAATCCGCTGTTAAGTAGAGTCCAGATTCTCGATAGTGTAAGGAAGGTCACTGGGCGAACTATACGAGAAGTTGATATTCATTAGCAAGTAGGATGTACCATCCCGAAAAGACCCAGTCGCTTTCCCATCTTTGAAGACAGAATTCATATTAGCAAACCGTGTTTAACTGCTAGAACATAGAGAAGTGTCCGTATAATTCTTGGCATTGGAGAGTGGCCAACAATCCACCTAATACTAAGGAACGGCAGCTCACACGATCAAAGAAGTAACTCGGTGTTTGATGATAGTATACAGAGAACCCAAACAGCTTCATAAATGTTCACCGTATACAAACTGAGCTGTTGGTTCGGAAATACAATTACTTTTCTATACAGCAAATAAATATATGGTCGTTGGAAAGCGACTGGCGCTGTGGTCGAGCGGTTCTAGGCGCTTCAGTCTGGAACCGCGCTACTGCTACGGTCGCAGGTTCGAATCCTGCCTCGGGCATGGATGTGTGTGATGTCGTTAGGTTTAAGTAGTTCTACGTTCTAGGAGACTGATGACCTAAGATGTTAAGTTCCATAGTGTTCATAGCCATTTGAACCATTTGAAACCGACTGGTATTTCGTTTTTATGGAATAAATTAATAAACAATCAGAAAGTAATAAACCGATATTGAAGTATATAATGATACAGCCTTCCCCAAAATTCGTATGAAATGTCTGATACCACCTTTTTTTATACGCATCCGTATAATTATCGGACAATTTAGTGCTTTCTAGGTACTTGTATGTGTGTCTATATGTATATCACTCTGTCCAATTTGCTAACAATACTTGATATTCATTGTGAAAGCAAATAGAAGGTTCTGGAAAAACGTGTATTGTCATCGTTATCGAGAGATTGTTGTCATTAACAAAATTACGTACAAATGCTAAGCTCAATGATTAATCAACAAATTGAAGGAATAAATAAAAAGCAACAGATAATAAAATGCTGTAGAAGTGTTGGCGTAGGTGGCCGGCGCATCTAATTACGATAATTACAATCGAGTAACGAGTTAACACAAAAAACCTCATTATCATGAAAATCAGCTTAAAAGTTATTACCGGGTGATATATTTTCATTTGTTATTTATATTTATGTTTTCCTATGTAATTAACATCCTTGTAATTACATTTCTAATTACTCTCCAAATGTTTACATCTCACAGTTTTGCAGTTGCAGAAATTGATGCCTTATTTGTACGTTCTGTGTATTTAATTGTGATAAAGCACGAGCTCTGTACTACCATTACATGTTAGGAACCAAATCCAAACTGTAATACCTTACGTAACAAAAAAAATACGAGAGACATTATTGTAATGAAAGTTCATAATGATTTTCTTATGGAAAACTAAAGATATTACTACAGAAGATTGTTATTTAAATATTGTATTTTATACCTTATTCGGCTGTAACATCAGTTTCTTTACGTTTTGTAAATTTTAATGGTAACATTAAAATTATACAAATTTAATAATGGACTAATTTGGAAGTTATCGTTAAAATTATGTATAAAGCGATTCTGCGATGCTGTGACAGTTCAGTTCAGTGCATTTCAATCAGTTGTTGTTGAGTCCGCTAGGGAGTCTGGAAGTCAAAGAGATCTGTGAAGTCTGTGCCTTGTTTACATGACGAGTGTGCAGTTCGGATGTCAAATAATGTGAATAAATCTTGTTAAATATGAAAAGTTCACATTCATTCATCAATGGACCAGGCAAAAGAAACTTAAGTAACATTCAACATGAATCGTTACAAGTACACCGAGGTGACAAAAGTCATGGGATAGCGATATGCACATATAGAGATGGCGGTAGTATCGCGTACACAAGGTATAAAATGGCAGTATATTGTTGTTGTTGTGGTCTTCAGTCCAGAGACTGGTTTGATGCAGCTCTCCATGCTACTCTATCCTATGCAAACTTCTTCATCTCCCAGTACTTACTGCGACCTACGTCCTTCTGAATCTGCTTAGTGTATTCATCTCTTGGTCTCCCTCTATGAGTTTTACCCTCCACACTGCCCTCCAATGCTAAATTTGTGATCCCTTGATGCCTCAGAACATGTCCTACCAACCGGTCCCTTCTTCTTGTCAAGTTGTTATTCAATACCTCCTCATTAGTTACGTGATCTTCAGCATTCTTCCGTAGCACCACATTTCGAAAGCTTCTATTCTCTTCTTGCCCAAACTATTTATCGTCCATGTTTCACTTCCATACATTGCTACACTACATACAAATACCTTCAGAAACGACTTCCTGGCACTTAAATCTATACTCGATGTTAACAAATTTCTCTTCTTCAGAAACGCTTTCCTTGCCATTGCCAGTCTAAATTTTATATCCTCTCTACTTCGACCATCATCAGTTATTTTGCTCCCCAAATAGCAAAACTCCTTTACTACGTGTCTCATTTCCTAATCTAATTCCCTCAGCATCACCCAACTTAATTTGACTACATTCCAATATCTTCGTTTTGCTTTTGTTGATGTTCATCTTATATCCGCCTTTCAAGACACTGTCCATTCCATTCAACTGCTCTTCCAAGTCCTTTGCTGTCTCTGACAGAATTACAATGTCATCCGCGAACCTCAAAGTTTTTATTTCTTCTCCATGGATTTTAATACCTACTCCAAATTTTTCTTTTGTTTCCTTTACTGCTTGCTCAATATACAGATTGAACAACATCGGGGAGAGGCTACAACCCTGTCTCACTCCCTTCCCAACCACTGCTTCCCTTTCGTGTCCCTCGACTCTTATAACTGCCATCTGGTTTCTGTACGAATTGTAAATAGCCTTTCGCTTCCTGTATTTTACCACTGTCACCTTTAGAATTTGAAAGAGAGTATTCCAGTAAACACTGTCAAAAGCTTTCTCTAAGTCTACAAATGCTAGAAACGTAGGTTTGCCTTTCCTTAATCTTTCTTCTAAGATAAGTCGTAAGGTCAGTATTGCCTCACGTGTTCCAATATTTCTACGGAATCCAAACTGATCTTCCCCGATGTCGGCTTCTACTAGTTTTTCCATTCGTCTGTAACGAATTCGCGTTAGTATTTTGCAGCTGTTACTTATTAAACTGATAGTTCGGTAATTTTCACATCTGTCAACACCTGCTTTCTTTGGGATTGGAATTATTACATTCTTCTTGAAGTTTGAGGGTATTTCGCCTGTCGCATACATCTTGCGCACCAGATGGTAGAGTATTGTCAGGACTGGCTCCCCAAGGCTGTCAGTAGTTCTAATGGAATGTTGTCTACTCCCGGGGCCTTGTTTCGACTCAGGTGTTTCAGTGCTCTGTCAAACTCTTCACGCAGTATTGTATCTCCCATTTCGTCTTCATCTACATTCTCTTCCATTTCCACAATATTTTCCTCAAGTACGTCGCCCTTGTATAGACCCTCTATATACTCCTTCCACCTTTCTGCTTTTCCTTCTTTGCTTAGACCTGGGTTTTCATCTGAGCTCTTGATATTCATACAAGTGTTTTTCTGTTCTCCAAGGGTCTCTTTAATTTTCCTGTAGGCAGTATCTATCTTACCCCTAGTGGCAGTATATTGGAGGATCTGTCATTTGTGCTCGGGTGATTCATGTGAAGAGGTTTCCGGTGTGATTATGGCCGCACGACGGGAATTAATAGACCCTGAACATGGGATGGTAGTTGGAACTACACAGAGTGAGCATTCCATTTCGCAAATCGTTAGGGAATTCAGTATTCCGAGTTCCACAGTGTGCCGAGAATACCAAATTTCACCCATTAACTCTCACCAGGGAGAATGCAATAGCCGAAGGCCATCACTTAACGACCAAAAGTAGTGGAGTTTGCGTAGAATTGTCACTGCTAACAGACAAGCAAAATGGGCGTGAAACAACCACAAAAATGAATGTGGGACGTACTACGAACAGATCCGTTAGGGTAGTGCGGTGAAATTTGGCGTAGATGGAGTATGGCAGTAGACAACCAACGCGAGAGCCTGTGCTAACAGCACCGAATTTCAACTTCACTTGGTAATAGCTGATGGTAGACTTCGAGTGTGGCGCGGACCCCACAAAGCCATGGATCCAAGTTGACAACAAGGTACTGAGCTGGTTGGTGGTGGCTTCATAATGGTGTGGGCTGTGTTCACATGGAATGGTCTGTGTCCTCTGGCCCATCTGAACCGATCGTGACTGGAAATGGCTATGTTCGGCTACTTGGAGACTATTAACAGCCATTCATAGACTCCATGTTCCCAAACAACGATGTAATTTTTACGGCTGACAGTGCGCCATATCACCGGACCACAAATGTTCGCTATTGGTTTGAAGAACGTTCTGGACAGTTCGAGCGACTGATTTGGCCACCCATATCGCCCGACGCCAATCCCACCGAACGTTTATGGGACATAACCGAGAGGTCTGTTTGTCACAAAATCCCTCACCGGCAACTCTTTCGCAGTTATGGACAGCTAAAGAGATAGCATGGCTCAATATTTCTGCGGGGGACTTACAAAGACTTGTTGAGTTCATGCCACGTTGAGCGGACTTTTGCCATCTCAATACATATCCCCCTCGCTTAACTTTTGCTGTGGAACATAAACTCTCTTCAAGACATAACCATCCCGTGTAACTAATCGTCTAAGCCATTTATCGTCTCTGACAGAATTACAGTGGTATTGGGCAGCTTCAAACCTTTTATTTGTTCCGTGTGGAATTTAACCCCTTTTCGAAGTATATCCTTGACTTCCTATGGTTTTCTACAGTACCTCGTCAATATACAGATTTAATAACCTGGGAGGCAGACTACATGCCTATGTCACTCTCTTCTCAATTCCTACTTCCCTTTCGTGTCTTTTCACTCTTATAACTGCAGTCTGGTTTCTGTAGAAGTTGCAGATAGCCAATTGCTCCCTGTATTTCATCCTCACTGCCTTCGGTATTTCAAAAACTGTATTTCAGTCAACATTGTCAAAAATCTGTCCTTAAATCTGCAAATTGTGTAGACGTATGTTTTCCTGTCTTCAGTCTATCTGGCAGTTATAAGAGTAGAGAAACATGAAAGGGAATCAGTGGTTGGGAAGGGAGTGAGACAGGGTTGTAGCCTCTCCCCGATGTTATTCAATCTGTATATTGAGCAAGCAGTGAAGGAAACAAAAGAAAAATTCGGATTAGGTATTATAATCCATGGAGAAGAAATAAAAACTTTGAGGTTCGCCGATGACATTGTAATTCTGTCAGAGATAGCAAAGGACTTGGAAGAGCAGTTGAACGCAATTGACAGTGTCTTGAAAGGAGGATATAAGATGAACATCAACAAATGCAAAACGAGGATAATGGAATGTAGTCGAATTAAGTCGGGTGATGCTGATGGAATTAGATTAGGAAATGAGACACTTAAAGTAGTAAAGGAGTTTTGCTATTTGGGGAGCAAAATAACTGATGATGGTCGAAGTAGAGAGGATATAAAATGTAGACCAGCAAAGGTAAGGAAAGCGTTTCTGAAGAAGAGAAATTTGATAACATCGAGTATAGATTTAAGTGTGAGGAAGTCGTTTCTGAAAGAATTTGTGTGGAGTGTAGCCATGTATAGAAGTGAAACATGGACGATAAATAGTTTGGACAAGAAGAGAATAGAAGCTTTTGAAATGGGTGCTACAGAAGAATGCTGAAGATTAGATGAGTAGATCACGTAACTAATGAGGAGGTATTGAATAGAATTGGGGAGAAGAGGAGTGTGTGGCACAACTTGACTAGAAGAAGGGATCGGTTGGTAGGACATGTTCTGAGGCATCAAGGTATCACCAATTTAGTATTGGAGGGAAGCGTGGAGGGTAAAAATCGTAGAGGGAGACCAAGAGATGAATACACTAAGCAGATTCAGAAGGATGTAGATTGCAGTAGGTACTGGGAGATGAAGAAGCTTGCACAGGATAGAGTAGCATGGAGAGCTGCAACAAGCCAGTCTCAGGACTTTACCAATCCTTCCATTCCTCTGCAAGTAATAAGTATCACAATTTTGTTAAAATTCTTACTTTATTGATAGGTTATATTGACTTTCTTGTCGATGAACCGAATTGCTTTGCGAGGTTTTTTCACTGCTAGCTATCCGTAGACAGTTGCGCACATCTCTGCGTGTGATAATCTCAAACTGGGACTGGGCCTGCTAGTCATCATCAAAATTGTCCATATTTGTGGTATATCCAGGGCATGGCCAGAAACGAAAGTGGCAGAAGTGGGAGCCCCAGATGGCCAAACGTTTAGAAAAAATTATTATTTCGGCGCTAGATATGCGAGGCACGTGCGATTTTTGTTAGTCTAGTTTCCAGGCAGGATTTGGCGCAGCGGAAAGAGCACAGACCGGCAAACCGACGGTCGTGGGTTCGAGTGCCTAGGTGGAGGCTTTTTATTTTCACTTTTTACTTTACTTACACTGTAAATAAATCGAAATAATGCTTAGTATATTGCATTCATTAACAGTTTTTATAAAAGGCATGAAAAGAAATGTCAACGAAAATTTGAGATTGCAAATAAATTTCAAGGAAGGAATTGTAAGACGTACGCAAGAACTTCGGTAGATAATATTAGATACTTTTACTGTTGAGTTATGTTCATGGTAAAAACAGGGGTGGTACTAACCTTCTTGGCACGTTAGAAACGCCGCATTTTGAAATTTACTTGGTGGCTTTGGCGTTTCTATAAGAAAACAAACTTGATTTGCATCCATAAAGGTTATCTCTCATCGCACAGTGTGGTAGCAAGCCACATGTAACGCATCATTTCGCCAAATATTGGCGAAGACAACTTGTGATGTACAATCTTCTAGAGATGTCAATCCTTTGGATCGCTCGACGAAATAAGAGCAGTTTTGAAAGTTTTTGATCAAAGTCCTTATCTGACGATAAAAATTGACATCGTAGGGCTGCACTAGCGCGTTCATTACGGGGGAGGGGAGGGGGGGGGGGATCACTTTAATATTGCATGATCACAGTACTCCTTCATGTAGAATAATATCGTCTTGCCCCCTGCTCCACCCCGTGGGGGTGGGGCAGGAGGCAACTTTAAAACTTCAAATGAGGACCCCCATTTTTTATTGCAGAATCAGATTCTACATTAAAAAAACTACCTACATTTTGTCTTAAACATTTGTTTTGATTCTTGGTAGTTGGCACTGTAATTCAAGAAAATCCATGTTCTCATTTTTGTGTGGAAGATGGTTACGGATACATAAAACATACTTATTTACTTCGTAAATTTTGATTGGCCAAACTAAAACTCTCCCTCTCTCGCCATAGGATGGGATTTGAGAGAGAGGAATTAGTGTTTTGCAAATGTTGACTCACATATTAGTTTTTTCCGCAGATTCGGATAAGTTTTATTTGATTCGTGGTCATGAGGCCACACAACTTTTAATTATCAAACAAATCATCTGACTAAGTAACTAAGTAACCGAATCAAAATTTACGAAGTAAATAAGTATTTTTTATGTATCCGTAACCATTTTTCACGCGAAAATGAGAACATGGATTTTCTTGAATTACAGCGCCAACTACCAAGAATCAAAACAAATGTTTAAGACAAAATGTACGTAGTTTTTTTAATGTAGAATCTGATTCTGCAGCAAAAAATGGGGGTTCCCATTTGAAGTTTTAAAGTTACCTCCGGCCCCACATCCAGGGGGTGGGGTGGCGGGCTAATTTTAGCACCAGTAGATGTCTCCCTCGAAAATAATCAACTTTAGTTTCTACACATTTTTTCGTGTGAAGCTTATTTTTCGAGTTATTCTTGTTTGTCTTGTTAGTTCCCCAGATGCTGACGAAGTAATGACGGCATTTCTATATTTTGTCACATGCTCATCCACCAAACTTTCCTTTGTCTTTCCTTTTTATGCGATTTATGAAAATATTAATAGCTACGAAATACAGAAGATTTCTGCGAGTTATTTGCGGTGAAAGTAATGTAAAAATTGAACATATTTTTTATTTACCACATAGGGATTCGATCTCACGACTCTTGGATTACCCGTTCGTTCTGTCCCTGCTGCGCCAACCGCTGTGTGAAAACTACGCAGACATAAAAGGCTGATGCCTCTCCCATCTCGCGTGAAAAATGCAATTTTTTCTAAACACTTGGCCATCTGTAGCTCTCACGTCTTTCACTCCCGGCCAGATCCTGCACAGACCATAAATTTGGACGAAATCGGCGATGACGAGGAGGCGCGGTTCCCCTGTCGGTAGGAGTAAGGCGAGGCGACAGAAGCGGCTCCAGAGCCGCAGTTGGCCCTCGTCCGCGGCGGCGGCTCCCTTCATGTGACAATGCTGTCGCAGGTGTCACCTGTCAGCCGCAACTCGAGCCCCCGCTTCTCCTATTTGCTTTTACTACATTGCCTGCAAAATTTACACTTCCCCCCGGGCGGCTCTGGCCGGTGCTTTTCCGGGACGCACAGCGCTCCAACTCGCTCTCTCCGTGTCTAGCCGCTACGAGGTATTTTACACTGTTCCTAAAGTGTCCGACTTGTTTGGGTGTGGAGACGCCCGAGTAATCGATATTCTTGCCACGGGGTGAGGCTCCGACCATTGACTGTTTGGACGCTCTCTTTCATGTGGAAGGCCTTAACGGTGGTGGTTTTCCCGAACAGCAGGCCCAGTGATTTCAGAGAGAGCTGTGTTACTCCCTTCCCAGTTCCAACAATAACAGTACGACTTCAATGAATACGTATCTGTGAAATTAATACTTTGCTTCCAGGCACTTTTACTACACTGAAGAGCCAAAGAAACTGGTACACCTGCTTAATATCGTGTAGGACCCCCGCGAGCACGCAGAAGTGCTGTAACACGGCATGGACTCAACTAGTCTGACTTATTCTTGAAGGACATCATATTTACGCCAGTGACTGTTATAAGTTTTTATTACACACTATTGCAATTTACGCCTTAGGCCATTATCAAGTGCTGATATTACGGCTTTAAGCACTTGATAATAGCCTGAGGCCGAAGTTGCAATAGTGTGTTATAAAAACTTATAACAGTCACTGGCGTAAATATGATGTCCTTCAAAAGATTTTCATGACTGTGAATCCCAGCTACAACAAGTGTAGTCTGAAGTAGTGCTGGAGGGAACTGATACCACGAACCCTGCGGGGCTATCCATAAATCCGTAAGAGCACGAGGGGGTGCAGATCCCTTCTGTACAGCACGTTGCAAGGCATCCCAGATATTCTCAATAATGTTTATGTCTGGGGAGTTCGGTGACCAGCTGAAATGTTTAAACGCAGAAGAGTGTTCCTGGAGCCACTCTGTAGCAATTCTGGGTGTGTGGGGTGTCGCATTGTCCTGTTGGAATTGCCCAAGTCCGTCGGAATACACAATGGACATGAATGGATGCAGGTGATCAGACAGGATGCTTATGTACGTGTCACTTGTCAGAGTCGTATCTAGACTCCAGCTTCACACGTCCCATACCTTTACAGAGCCTCCACCAGCATGAACAGTCCCCAGCTGACATGCAGGATCCATGGATTCATCAGGTTGTCTCCATACCCGTCTCCATACACGTCCATCCGCTCGATACAATTTGAAACGAGATTCGTCCGACCAGGCAACATGTTTCCAGTCATTATCAGTCCAATGTTGGTGTTGATCAGTCCATGCGAGGTGTTAAAGCTTTGTGTCGTGCAGTCAGCAAGGGTACACGCGTGAGCATTCGTCCCAGAAAGCCCATATCGCTGATGTTTCGTTGAATGGTTCGCACGCTGACACTTGTTGATCGGCCAGCATTGAAATCTGCAGCAATTTGCGGAAGGTTGCACTTCTGTCACGGTGAACGATTCTTTTCAGTCGTCGTTGATCCCGTTCTTGCAGGATATTTTTCCGGCAGCAGCGATGTCGGAGATTTGATGTTCTACCGGATTCCTGATATTCACGGTACTATCGTGTCATGGTCGTACGGGAAAATCGCCACTTCATCGCTACCTCGTAAACGCTGTGTCCCATTGCTCGTGCGCCGACTATAACACCACGTTTAAACTCACTTAAATCTTGGTAACCTGCCATTGTAGCAGCAATAATCTATCTAACAAATGCACCGGACACTTGTTGTCTTATACAGGCGTTGCCTGCCGCAGCTCCGTATTGTGCCTGTTTACGTATCTCTGTATTCGAATACGTATTCCTATACCAGTTTCTTTGGTGCTTCAGTGTATTTGACATCAACGGATGTGAGTATGCAAAGTAAGTTAATTTTCTAATGATCGGTAAATTCGTCTGGAGAACAAACGATAAAAGAAGTTCATTTTCAGATGACTCTAACAAAAACAGTTATTCCGGAGAAACATAACTGAAGGAAACGCTGTGACTGGTCACTTCTATTGAAAATCAAAGATAAGCCGTGAATAATTATCATCTGAAATATTCTGTCAGGGAGTTGAAGAAATGCATGAAGTTTTTTCGTGGCAATTGCTAGTCCAGGATGTAGGTACCTTCCAGATCAATGCAATACGGAATCAAAATACTGATCGTCGTTGATGATAAGTTGAGTTACAACCTAAATTCTGACATCTTCTCTGGAAGTCTTCAACAGAAAACATGCCAATCTGCTCCTCGACAACTTCTTCAATCCACCTCAGTGGTACTGAGAATGACTAAGCCTATTAAAGGCAGTGACAAAACCGTTAGTGCTCACAGCAGGTACTGTAGCGTGGAACCTGTGGATGAATTCTCAAAACTTCGTCTAACATAAAGGGTGTTTATTTTAACATGAGACAACTAAATGTCCCGAAAGCGACGCATCACAGGAAAAAAATGTTGCAGGTGTAAACTTAATATTAGTAAAGAGGACATCTGTTTGCGCTACAACTGTCCATCTCCTAACCACGCCTCCTGCATGGGCAGAGCCAACTTCGTATCTTCAAATGCGAACCACCCATTTTATTGCATATACGGATTCTACACTAAAAAGCATACGTGGTTTACTCAAATCATTATTTTTCATTCGTGGTAGTTGGCACTGCAATCAACAAATATTAAGGGTGCCTGTCTTTGCAATTAAGAACCGACGTATTTGATTATAAACGCTTCAGTCTGGAACCGAGCTGCTGCTACGGTCGCAGGTTCGAATGCTGCCTCGGGCATGGATGTGTGTGATGTCCTTAGGTTAGTTATGTTTAAGTAGTTCTAAGTCTAGGGGACTGATGACCTCAGATGTTAAGTCCCATGGTGCTTCATTTAGGAGGTAAAAATAAATATTTATGCATCGGTCTTATTTGCAAAAACAGGCAACTACAGCGCCATCCACCACGAATGGGTAACCATAGTTGAGCATACCGTACGTTGTTTTTTTGCGTAGAATCCGAATATGCAATACAAATGGGGGGTCCCATTTGAAAATACAAGCCGAGCGGTTCTAGGCGCTACAGTGTGGAACTGCGCGACCGCTACGGTCGCAGGTTCGAATCCTGCCTCGGGCATGGATGTGTGTGATGTCCTAAGGTTAGTTAGGTTTAAGTAGTTCTAAGTTCTAGGGGACTGATGACCTCAGAAGTTAAGTCACATAGTGCTCACAGCCATTTGAACCATTTTGAAAATACGAAGTCCCCCCCACGTAGGAGGTGTGGTTAGGAATGGGCAGTGGCCAACCGAGCGAGGTAGCGCAGTGGTTAGCGAATTGGACTCTCGCATTCGGTAGGACGACGGTTCAAACCCGCACCCGGCAATCCTGATATAGGTTTCCCGTGGTTTCCCTAAAGCGCTTCAGGCAAAAGCCGGCATGGTTCCTGTGAAAGGGCACGGCCGACTTCCTTCGCCATCCTCCCCTAATCCGATGGGACCGATGACCTCGCTGTCTGGTCCCCTCCCCCAAATCAACTAATCAACGTAGGTAGTGGCCAGTTGTAGCACAAACAGATGTCCCCGTTACCAATATTAAATTTTTACCTAGAACATTTTTTTCTTACACTGCGTCGTTTTCGAGATATTTAGTTTTCTCAAGTTAAAACAAATACCCTGTAAATTGGAGCACTGAAGAAAAACAGAAAAGGGCTTTCGTCTTACTTCACAGTGAACAGGTGCACATCGGTAGAGTCTTCAAACTGTAGTTTGTCCAGTAAGAAAACTAATGGTTCTCATGTACCAAAAAGAAAGAAGATGATATTTGTGATCTAACCATAGCATTTTACCTAACATCGTGTAGAAGGTAAACGAGAAATTATATGCTGTCACAGCAGACAAACAAAAAATGGGTGGAGCTGATGCACTGGATGAAAACAGTCGCAATTTCTACGACATCTCGGAGAACAAGGCGATGGCCCAGGGCAATTTTCTGTGCTACTCTGGACGCTGGTTTGCTCCATACTTGCTCAGATGCATGGCAGTAATATTTCCCGTCTACTGTTTTGGATCTGCCACGGTAAACAATTCTCAGAGGACCTCATAAGAGTGCGTGTAGGGGGTCACTTCTACGACGGCATTTTTGAGATATCACTGGACATACTCTCAGCTTCAGTTCAGTGGCTCTCCAAGAATTACCTGATGTTTCACAGCCAACGGTTACCAGGTCTAGAAGAAAAATGCTGTTTGTCTTGCCTACGAAAGGACATGAAGTCCTTGGTCCTGTGTGTTAGCCGTGTTGCGCCTTTTCCAGCGACATGCTCACAGGTTCCTAAGGACGGCCTTATACTGCTGTCTGCAAAGTGTTCCAGTTTGACATGCGTTTTCTGTCTTCTGAAATTCTGTGCTTTTCGGCATTGCTCACTGCGTATTTACGTAACAATCACATCATAATTCATTGTTTATAGCATATATGAATACCTAAGTAGTATAGCTATTAGGACCACAGTTCACTTTGTACTTAAAATGAGGTATTGAGGTATGTGATACAACTGATGCCGCATGAGCTAGGAAAGCCCAAGGATTTGTGCGTGCTGTCTGCGTCACAGGGACAATGATGTTATGAGTGACCTTGAATGGGTGATATCACCAAGATGGCAGGAAATTTAAAACAACGCAATGTGATAAATGGTGGTAAACTTAAAAATTAAAGGTGGCAGATGACAGGAAATTTAAAAAAGCGAAGATGATGGGAAATATTTTTCAGCCAGTCACAGTGCAAGATGCCACTGGTGGGAAACTTTTTACAACCAGTCACATTGCAGTACATATTTTTTGCCAGAGCTCTTTATGTTCATAAATATCTTTAGGAATATCCCACGCTGTTATTTACCGAAGATATTTTGTAAGCACACACACGGACACACACACACACACACACACACACACACACACACATTACACACACACGCACACACGCAAAATACTTCACATATTGCTCAGAAGTATCCAAAATGTTCTAAATTTTTTCGCGCTATATTCAGAAGTATTTATCCAAAAAATTACATAAAAGGTGTAGCATGCAGTATTTTTGACCATGCTCACGAGTATCCAAACGCCCTAAATTTTTTCACTATCTTCAAAAGTATTTATCCAACAAATTACGTTGCAAAAGGTGCCAATTGCAACATTTAAAAGTACGAGGCCCGTTCGATAAATAATGCGACACATTTTTTTCTCTAGCAATTTCGTTCGAAAAAAATGCGGAATTTATTGTGAGGCATCGTGAAATATCCCCATTTCAGCCCTATAGTTTTTTGAAGTTCCGATAGGTGGCGGCGTTATATGTGGCCTCCAAAATGGCGTCTGTACCGGAGGGGCGATCCTAGCAGACAACTGTCATTGAGTTTCTTCTGGCAGAAAACTAGACCACTGCTGACTGCACACGGTTGTGATTCCTACAACGTTTGAACGTGCGGACACTCTCATTCGAGGCGATCGACGGATCACAAACAAATACATCACTGTTCAGCTGGACGTCTCTGTTTGTAGTGCTGACACAATTGTTGACCCGCTGGGTTTCTCGCGGCCTAACAGAAAACAGTAAAGAGCGACGAAAGACCATCAGTGCGGAACTCCTTCCGTGATAATCTTTTGTCGCACATCGTCTCAGGCGATTAAACATGGGTTCATCTACATCTACATCTACATTTATACTCCGCAAGCCACCCAACGGTGTGTGGCGGAGGGCACTTTACGTGCCACTGTCATTACCCCCCTTTCCTGTTCCAGTCGCGTATGGTTCACGGGAAGAACGACTGCCGGAAAGCCTCCGTGCGCGCTCGAATCTCTCTGATTTTACATTCGTGATCTCCTCGGGAGGTATAAGTAGGGGGAAGCAATATATTCGACACCTCACCCAGAAACGCATCCTCTCGAAACCTGGACAGCAAGCTACACCGCGATGCAGAGCGCCTCTCTTGCACAGTCTGCCACTTGCCTTTGCTAAACATCTCCGTAACGCTGTCACGCTTACCAAATAACCCTGTGACGAAACGCGCCGCTCTTCTTTGGATCTTCTTTGTCTCCTCTGTCAACCCGATCTGGTACGGATCCCACACTGATGAGCAATACTCAAGTATAGGTCGAACGAGTTTTTTGTATGCTACCTCCTTTGTTGATGGACTACATTTTCTAAGGACTCTCCCAATGAATCTCAACCTGGTACCCGCCTTACCAACAATTAATTTTGTATGATCATTCCACTTCAAATCGTTCCGCACGCATAGTCCCAGATATTTTACCGAAGTAACTGCTACCAGTGTTTGTTCCGCTATCATATAATCATACAATAAAGGATCCTTCTTTCTATGTATTTGCAATACATTACATTCGTCTGTGTTAAGGGTCATTTGCCACTCCCTACACCAAGTGCCTATCCGCTGCAGATCTTCCTGCATTTCGCTACAATTTTCTAATGCTGCAACTTCTCTGTATTCTACAGCATCATCCGCGAAAAGCCGCATGGAACATCCGACACTATCTACTAGGTCATTTATATATATTGTGAAAAGCAATGGTCCCATAACACTCCCCTGTGGCACGCCAGAGGTTACTTTAACGTCTGTAGACGTCTTTCCATTGAGAACAACATGGTGTGTTCTGTTCGCTAAAAACTCTTCAATCCAGCCACACAGTTGGTCTGATATTCCGTAGGCTCTTACCTTGTTTATCAGGCGACAGTGCGGAACTGTATCGAACGCCGTCCGGAAGTCAAGGAAAATAGCATCTACCTGGGAGCCTGTATCTAATATTTTCTGGGTCTCATGAACAAATAAGGCGAGTTGGGTCTCACACGATCGCTGTTTCCGGAACCCATGTTGATTCCTACAGAGTAGAACAAGAAACAAAACGGCAGTCTATGGAGTGGCGCCGCACCATCTCTCCTCCGAAGGTAAAGGCATTGGGACGGTCTCCTGGACTCGGAAGGGGTAAAATGTAAATGAGCGTATGGCGTCAGTGGCCGGGGGTTCCCAGGCGGGAAGTTCGGCCGCCATGTGCAGGTCTTACTGAGTGCGACGGCACATTGGGCGACTTGCGCTTCGACAAGGGGGATGAAATGATGATGAGGACAGCACAACACCCAGTCCCCGAGGCAAGAAAATCTCCCTCCGCAGTCGGGAACCGAAGCCGGGCCCCCGTGCGTGGCAATCCAACGCGCTGACCGTTCAGCTATTGGGGCGGAGTCGGAAGGGGTTCTTCTGTTTGATGTCCTCTCTCATGGTGCAACTATCAACTCTGAAGCGTATTGTGCTACCCTCAGGAAATTAAAGGAACGACTGCAGTGTGTTCGTCGCCACAAAAATGCAAACGAGCTTCTCCAAGACAGTGCAAAGCCTCACACAAGTCTGCGCTTACGAGAGGAGCCCAGAAAACTTCACTGGATTGGTTCTTCTTCATCTTCCTTACAGTCAGGATCTCGCACTTCCCGGCTTCCATCTGTTTGGCCCAATGAAGGATGCACTCCGCGGGAAGTAGTACGTGGATAATGAGGAGGTTATTGATGCAGCAAGAAGCTTGCTCTGACGTAGACCAGTAGAGTGGTTCCATGCGAGCATACAGACTCTCCAAGTAAGGTGGCGTAAGGCCGCCGCATTGAGTGGAGATTATGTTCAAAAATAGTGTTTTGTAGCCAAAAGAGTGGGAATAATAACGTGTTTTTAAATCCTGAATAAAACCAACCTGCTTTCAGGAAAACGTATGTTGCATTACTTATAGAACGCCCCTCTTACTTTACATAGAGTTCAAAAGCATCTGAATACTCTGAGTTTTTTGCACCATATTCAAATGTATTTATTTAAATTACGTAAAGCAGCACTTGGGTACGTGCAAAATGCGATTGCTGCACCATACAAAGAAGCCTCAGATTAATTATTTTCCACATCTTAATCGTTCTGTGGTGATTATAAAGTGTCAGAGGGTAGGCAGGAAAGCATTGGCAAGACTGAATTACCAAAGTAAACAATATTACTTGCACGACAAAAACTACTCATTCAAAACAGGTAATTTTATGCGTATGTCGGGCGTTGAACTTCTGTGGAAAAGGGTAGGCAAATGTTGATTACAAAATTCTCACTGAATGGAGTTCTCAGTTCTATGTTAATATGTTAATTTCTGATGCAGGAGCATTAAATACAGATACTAAGCACGTGTTTTGACTGAAAACCTTTTGTAAAAAGATCTCTTGTATTACGAATGCCTTGCAAAAGTTAGATATATGAAATCAACCTCAGAAGCATTTTTTGACGGAAAGGTGAGCTGTAGAAACACAGGTCCAGCTACACCAAACTTCAAAAAATTGCAATGTTCTTTGTCTGAAATCGATATTAAGAAATTGTTAAGTAGAGTTCAGGTCAAGGAATGCACGGATCAAGTCGCTGAGTCTTGATACTTCAATTTTGTTCCAGGTACCACGAGAGAACAGCGACACAAAGAGAGATTTATATCGAATTTTCAGGATTAACTGAGATCTCTCTTGACGCACAATTTGGTGTTCTAGGTGCTATCTGTCATGCAAGGTAGATGGTGAAAACTGTTGTTTGAAAACGTCTGTGTTCTGTGATGAACTTCAGTAGTGACCACAAGCATATAACGATTGCCATTAACAACACCTTAGGCGGCCGGGGTGGCCAAGCGGATCTAGGCGCTACAGTCTGGAACCGCGCGTCCGCTACAGTCGCAGGTTCGAATCCTGCCTCGGGCATGGATGTGTGTGATGTTCTTAGGTTAGTTACGTTTAAGTAGTTCTAAGTTCTAGGAGACTGATGACCTTAGAAGTTAAGTCCCATAGTGCTCGGAGCCATTTGAACCATTTTTGAACAACACCCTATGTTCTGAAATAAGAGTTTCAGCTATTTCAGTATTCATCTATACATCTTCCAATTCTTGGAACGAGTATAAATCGTAGCCTACTCCCCATAACGAGTTAAAAACAACATTCACTTGCGCAATGTAATTAATGAATTAGAAATACATAGTTACCAAAGTTGAGTTTTACTTCAATTGCTGTCCTTCAAAATTCAAAATAAAATCAACTGCTGCTTTTTGATACTGCTGATTGTTGTCACCAACAGATGGCTGTACTTGTAAATATTCATACTTTACTCTATAAATCGGGCGCAACAGACCCTCAAATTAATTACTTTACACATCTAAACGGTTTTATGAGGCATTCCAAGTGCCACAATATTCTTTTCATGACAAAAAATGTTTTCAAAAAGGGATCAGCAACACAAAAACTCCAGTGTTTACATCAGGTGTCACTATCATTTTCCACACCTTGCACCACTCTTCGCAAGCACAATAAAGTCTTTATATTAAATATTTTCACATCTAAATTGTCTTTATTACTTATTAAAATATAAACAGCTCGCTTTGTTGCACTTCTGAAATAAATTATAGATTAGGCAACGAGCCTAATTCGATCTTTGTGCCGCGCATTAAATTCATCAAAATATGGAAAAATTGGTTGGGTGATAAAAGAATGAACAAGCTTTATGCCAATGAAAAGAGGTATAAAAAGTTCTGAGACGGCGTTTGCTGTACAGGCCCTACCGATTACAACTTGTGCAGGCTCTCAACCCAAATAAGAAAGAGAAGCGTCTCACATTTTGTAGTTATGTGCTAGCAAAGATGGAGGATGACGCGTTTCTACAGCATGTAATTTTTAGCGATGAAGCGATGTTTCACCTTAGAAAGAACTGTAACGGGAATCACGTGCCTTGGCATGTTGGAACAATGGCTGTTCCCTTAAGTTATGGAAGATTCCTAGCACTTCATTTTCCAACAGGATGAAGCTCCGCACCTTTGGCGCTGTGGCTTTTTGAATGACTCCTTTCCTCAGTGCTGGATCAGTCGCAGAGGACTTGAGGACCTGGCTCTGCACTTCTGGCCACCGATATCTCCTTATCTCGCATCGTGCGACCATTTCTTATCGGGTTATGTGAAGGAAGCTGCTTACATCCCGCCTCTGCCAACCACTCTGAACGATGCGTGGAACCGGATCACTGCTGCCGTGCCCTCAGTAACAGTAGATATGCTTTCGCATGTGTGGGACGAGTTTGGCTATGGCTTCGATGTTTGCCGTGCAGCCAATGGTGGCCACATTGAACATTTATAACATTTATCACATTTCTAATTATTAAATAATTAATAACTAATTAATCACAAATATTACAAATTATTAAATTTATTAACTTGAAGTCAAACATTATGAAAAAGCTTTGAAACTTTCTCTTTTCATTGGTATAAAGCTTGTTCATTTTGGATTTGTACTTGAATAAATACGAAGTTTTGAAAATGGGACCAATCACTTAGAATAACCCTCTACTAATATTGCTGATCGCAACAGCACTGCAACTGTACAAGCTGAAACACTTTAGTTGTCAATTATCTTCACTGCGAGTGCTAGCTATTATTATTTTTTCAAATAAGTTGGCGAACATAAGTTCTGAATCCACAATAATGTGTTTCTTTTAAGTAAGTCCAAGACTGATAAGTTTTTGTGTAGAATCGTAATTCCGTAGGACAATAAAAATGCAAGAAAGCTAATAACGTCGAAAGTCGAACACAAATGAGTGTGGTGGGATGTAGTAGCAAAAATCAATGAGAGTAGTTGTAATGGCGTCGCAAACTTGAAGCATACGTCCGCCATACTAGCTGCCCCAAACATTAGCTTCTGGTGGAAGTGTTTTTATCAGAAATGACAGCTTGCATCATTTACGTATGTACTAGTAGATCTGATTACATCCTAAAATGTAAATGAATCACATTTCATTCTTAAGTGGACTTGTTCGAAGGATGTGTTCTTTTATAAACATGAATTTTGGTGGCGATGTTCACTTTTAATGTAGCGGTTTTATTTCGCTCATTTGACTTTAGATTTCCTATGAGTCCAACTAGAAAAGCTCTCTGGGTGAACTCTGTGAGAAGGAAATATTGGAAACAGACCATATATAGGAAATTATGTTCTCATCATTTTCTGGAAAAGGATATAGACCGAATATCAGTTTCGCCAGTCTGTATTAAGGCAAATGCTGGATTACGGAAGCACCCTTTTCGTATCCCATTCTTCACTTCCTGGCTATTAGAGACGTACGTGTATAACAAAAATAAAGTTACATTGACGAGGAGAAATGTGTCATTTTTTCCTGAGTCTGACTGGTATAATGCCTGTGTCAACCGTTTCGTCTCAGAATAGCAATTGCAACCTACGTCCTCAATTTTTTGCTGGATATATTCCAATCTTCGATTTGCTTTTCAGTTTTTACCCTCTGCAGTTCCCCCTAGTACCATGGAAGTTATTCGCTGGTGTCTCATCATATGTGCTATCGTCTTGTCCCTTCTTCTTGTAAATAGTTTCCCTGTGTTTCACCGAGCGAGGTGGCGCAGTGGTTAGTATTCTGGACTCGCATTGGGTCATCCAAATTTAGGTTTTCCGTGATTTCCCTAAATCGTTTCACTCAAATGCCGGGATGGTTCCTTTGAAAGGGCACGGGCGACTTCCTTCCTGATCCTGCCCTAACCTGATGAGACCGATGACCTTGCTGTTTGGTCAGCTCCCCCAAACCAACGAAACTCTATGTTGCTTTCCTCGCCCATTCTGCGAAGAACATCCTCATTCCTTACCTTATCAGTCCATCTAATTTTTAACATTCTTCTGTAGCACCACATCTCACAGGCTCCGATTTTCTGCTATTCCTGTTTTCCCATGATCCGTGTCTCACTACCACACAATGCTGTGATCCAAAGGTATATTCTCAGAAATTTCTTCCTCAGATTAAGACCTATGTTTGATACTCGCCGACTTTTCTTGGTCATGAATGCCCTTTTTGCCAATGCTAGTCTGCTTTTTAAGTTCTCCTTGCTCTGTCAGTCATGGGTTGTTTTGGTGCCTAGGTAGCAGAATTCCTTAACTTCGTCTGCTTCATGATCTCCAATTCTAAAGTTAATTTCTCGCTGTTCTCATTTCTGCTGCTTTTCATTACTTTCATCTTTCTTCGATTTAGTCTCAGTCCGTATCTGTACTCATCTTGTATTTCTTCTTATCGTATTACTGGATCAAATATGCATTTAAGACCAGAAGAAGGTGTAAAAATCCTTCCCTAATGCTGAGTTATTTACGAAACCGCTGTAACAAAATGGTTCAAATGGCTCTGAGCACTATGGGACTTAACATCTGAGGTCATCAGTCCCCTAGAACTTAGAACTATTTAAACCTAACTAACCTAAGGACATCACACACATCCATGCCCGAGGCAGGATTCGAACCTGCGACCGTAGCAGGTGCACGGTTCCGGACTGAAGAGCCTAGAACCGCTCGGCTACCGATGTAACATTTTCTATTTAAAACATGTTGCGTGCGCACGAAAGAAATGAAGAACAAGAAGCTACAGTAATCTGCTAATGGGGCATCTAACAGGGCAGCACCGGATTCAAAGCAACGCTCAGCGTTAGAAAAATGTTCAAATGTGTGTGAAGTCTTACGGGACTTAACTGCTAAGGTCATCAGTCCCTAAGCTTACACACTACTTAACCTAAATTATTCTAAGGACAAACACACACACACCCATGCCCGAGGGAGGACTCGAACCTCCGCCGGGACCAGCCGCACAGTCCATGACTGCAGCGCCCTAGACCGCTTTTTTTTCTTTTTTTTTTTACTCTTTTTTTGTTCGATATAGTTCGTTGCGTTTGGTCGGGGCGGACGTCACAAGACATCCGTTCAAATTGATCGGGGGTCCTTGACTCAGTTCTTTTATTACAGAGAGCACGCAGCCCTCAGACTTTTTTTTGTTTTTTTTTCTTTTACCCCTCTTTTTTTTTTTTTTTTTTTTTTTACTTAAATGTCACACATCTACACAAATACATAAATAAGATTTACATACAACTTAAATGAAAGTGAAAATAAAAAAAGAAAAATCCGTATTCCAAGCGGATGGTTTTATCTTTTTTTTTTTTTTTTTTTTTTTTTTTTGACAGCAGGAAGGCAGGTTAAACAAACAATCTTTATTCGTACAATTGTACTATCTTAGGGAGAAGAAAAGGATCGAGACAGCAAAAACAAAGCAAAAACAATTTGGAAACCAGAAAATCGACGTAAAGGCCGCCCTTTTTTGTTTGTGTAACATGAAGAAAGTAAATGACAATCCTAGTCACGGGCGGGAGTGAAAATCAAGTTATCATCTGCATCACAATCCCTGCAGCACGCGGTGTCGCATCATAAATCTGGCAGACAGCCATATAATCTTGACCATTTCTGCCTTTGTGGGCGGCATATATTCATGTATTTCTCCTGCGTCGACCATGTAGGGGCCCGTTGTCTTCTCAGTGTGCTGTATGCCAATATAACTGAACCGCGCAGTATTGTTTCTAGTCGTTCTGCTGCAGGAGTCTTCTCAGGTCTGGGACTCCCCAGCTGTCGGGCGGATTGTGAAAAACACTTCCTAAAAAGTTGGAAAAGTAAGTCCTGTATTTCGTATGACTCCGTATGAGCTCGTGTTGTTCTTGTAAATACATCCAATAATCCATCACGGACTTAATATCGTACGAATACAAATATTTCGTCGCATGTCCAGCGATCCAATTGACCGCATACGTCTTTTGTTTGGGAAAAAAGGTCTTGTCCGGTAGAAAAAGTACATCCGATGTGATTTCTGTGTAGTTAGTGCGCCGAAGGAAGGCCAATATTCGACGCGTCAGCATCCAGACGTCCCTCGCTGCGCCACACACTAAACCATGTTCTTCCGTTGCTAACAGGCCACAGTTTGTGCAAAGAGGAGAATCGACCATATGAATTGTATGTAATCGACTCCTGGTCACAAGTTTGCGGTTTATAAGAATGTACCACATCGATCTCGCTGCTGTTGACAGTAATGGAGTATGCACTGCACACCAAATGTGGTTCCACGTTCTCGACGGGTATTTGAATTCCATTACGTTGCGGGCATGGTGATCCATCAAGCACCTATAGATCTCCCGAGTCGTGGGTAGTCTCGTCGAAGGCACTTGCAGACGAACATAACTGTAATCAACCAGAAATGAGGCAATGTGTGCAAGAGAAGGCGAAATATTGCCCACCGCAATAGGGGGTTCGTACGAAGGCGGAACAAGTACTTCTATCAGAGCTGACGTAATGGTGTGCTTTCGTTGTTGCCAATTTCGTATCATCGCTCGCATGTAAAGCGCCAGAGCTTTGTTTCGCACGTTTGTGAGGTTGAGGCCACCGTTCCGGAAGTGCAGCGTTAACGTGTCATATGTGATCTTAAACAACATCCCAGTACTAACATAGTAACCAAAGGCAGCCATGAGGCGGTCTGCAATACCCTTCGGTATTGGTAGGATCTGCGCTAAATGGGGCAGACGTGACGCTATGTGAACGTTAGTGTATGCCACACGCTGGATCATGTCAAAGGCTCTCAGTGAGTTGTTCCGTATCGCCAGACGAACATTTTGCAGAAGCCGCCGAGAACTCGCCGCCGCTGACCGCCGTAGTGAACGGGTAAATGTGATCCCCAGACATCTCAGCGATTCCACCGTCTGAAACGGTCCCGGTATGTCTTCCAGATCCCGTCCAATGTGCATAATTTTGGATTTCGTCATGTTAATGACACTGCCTGCTGCCGTCCCGTAAGAGTCTAGATATTCAACAGCCTGATGCACTTCATGACCTGATCTGACAAGAAGGATCAGGTCGTCCGCATATGCGCGACAAACGAAAGAGTTCTCATTAAGCGCTATCCCAGTAAGTGAGCGCGTCATAACACACATCAGCGGCTCAAGCGCTATCGCAAACAGCATCATGGAGAGTGGGCACCCTTGTCGGACGGAGCTGTTAATAGGAACCGTGCCCGCTTCCCGACCGTTTACAATCACCTTCGATGTAGCCCCTCGTATTAGCCTCATAATGATGGAGATGAAAACAGGTGGAATCTCCATTCGGCTCATGACTGACGCCAAGAAGTCATGGTTTATCCTGTCGAACGCACGGTCGAAGTCCACAGATATCATCGCTGCTCGCATTTTACAAGTTTCCGCAAGGGCGATAACGTCACGGTATTCACTTAACGCCGAGGAGATGTTGCTTCGCACCCCTAGGCAAGCCTGATCAGGGGATATTGTCCTGGATATCGCCAGCTTGAAACGAGACGCTAGTAGCCGTCCAAAAATTTTATAATCGGTGTTTAGCATAGTGAGAGGCCGATATTGAGTAACACTACGACTCCTCTCCATCTTCGGGATGGGAAGAAGAAAGCCCGTCACAAAATCCGACGGTAGGCGCATGTTCGGACTCATCGCCTCATTGTACATCGACACCAACTGTGGCATCATCATGTCCACGAATTCTCGATAAAACTCTAGCGTAATCCCATCTGGCCCCGGTGATTTATGGGCCGCTCCTTTTGTGAGTGCCACCTTTATATCGTCTTCTGTGAGTGGCTCCATAAGCGCTGCTTTATCCGTCTCTGTCAGTGTAGTTTGCAGATGTTGCAGTATCTCTTCCCCTACCTGACGGTCCGTCGGTGTACCGGCATAGAGATGGCGGAAATGCTCTAAAAATTCATTTGCAATGTCCCGTTGTGTTGTCAGTTGACGGCCATCTAAACCGTGGAGCACTGTTACCAATGCCCGGCGGTAACGTTTATGTTCCCGCGACACATGGTGCATCGAGGTACGTTCCCCAGTGATGGTGTCGAGACATCTTGCCCGTGTTGGGATGCCACCCAGTCGTCGTCGCGTGATCGATAGGATTTGTGCCTTGACACGATGAACTTCCGCATGATGTTCTGCAGACGGCACCTGGAAGGACAGCTCACGAAGCATGGTGTAATAATAATCAAGAGTGTCTCTCTGCCATCTCGCCTTATCCCGACCATACTGTATTAGAGCTCTTCTTATTGCCGGCTTAGTGCACTCGAGCCACCATTGAAGCACGGAGGTATACGTTGGTAGACGGCGTTGACATGTGGTCCATACCTCCTCGACTCTCTGACGACATTCGGGGTCCGCCAAAAGGGACGAATTGAGCTTCCATGTCCCGCGGCTTCTCCACACACTTTGCCTAGGGAGTGACATGGTACAAATGTAAGCCAGATGATCAGTAAATGCCGCAGGCCATCGTTCCGCGTCGACCACCTTATCCTGTAGGCCAACCGAAACATATATTCGATCGAGTCTGCTCACCGAGTGACTGGTAAAAAAAGTATATCCCTCACGGTTCCTATGGATCATGTCCCAGGTGTCGCTTAACTCCAGATCCCGGCATAGCACATGCAATTCACGACAAGTATTGTAATGTGGTGTCTGGTCTTTTTGGGCTAAAACACAATTGAAGTCACCACCTATAATGAAATGATCGAATCTGCTGGTAAATAAGGGCACAATCTCTTCCGAATAATATCTCGCACGCGCCCGTCTGTTGTCTGTGCCGGAAGGGGCATAAACATTGAGAATGCGAATTCCATTAACAGTTATCGCCAGTCCTCGTGCCGAAGGTAGATAAGCCAGGTCTCGGACCGGAATCCCGTCCCGGACCAATATCGCCGTTCCACTGTCGTTGTTCGAGTGCGGCGAGGTGTAGGAGATGTATCCATGTACGTCCTGGAACTCAGGAATGTAAATTTCCTGCACCATCAGTATATCCACATCCGACGCGTATATCATGTCCCTAAACAACTGCTGTTTCACGGGCGATCTAATGGTATTTACATTCACTGTCCCTATTCTGTATGCCTGGGGTCGAGTAGCTGTCATCTCCACATGATGTTAAAATGACAAAGTTTCACCGTGTCGACAGTCCCGTTGCACATCCGCCGAGGGTCGCCCGAGGAACGTGTCCCTGCGGCATTAGGTTTCTTGAGATGCGGACGGATGCAAGGCCCCATCAATAGAATGGTCTGCATCGGTGATGTCGTCGTCCTGCTCATACCAGCTGATACTATTGGTGTGCTCCAAATTTTCCTGTGCGGCATTGTTGTGTGACATCTGTTGTTCTTTCGCAGCTGTAGACTCCACCGCCGAAGGGGTAGCAGGCCCCTGAGCGGATGCGTCGTCTGAACGATATGACATCATTTCACTGTCCGAATTCATATGGTCTGCGACATCCGAAGCTTGTGGTTCCATGTCAGACAGGTCCATAGTGTTAGACTCATCAGGGCTCCCTAGAAGAGACGGGAGCGTCTCCGCAGAGTTTAGTCGGCGCTTCTTGCGGCGCTTTGGCGAGCGTTGTTTGCGGGCCCTAACCTCGGCCTCTGGTGTTGGCGCATCTTGCATCTCCTGCGTTCCCGCCGCCGCCACAATCCTCTGGGGCCGTTCCACTTCAGCTTCTATGCCTATTGTGATGCTCTCATCCTCTTTCTGCGCCACCTGTAGTGTCTGAGATTGGAGGTTGGTCGGAGCCATTCCTTCTTCAGTGGCGTCCGAAGGCGCCTCAATCAACTGCGGCGTCGGTTCGATGGTGCGCTCCGACCTCGGCGTCACCTCCCCGCGAAGTGCCGTCACGTAAGTCATCGGCAGTGACGTTGGTGTGGTCGGATTCTGGAAGTCTCCGCTGGGGAGTTGCGCGAGTCTCCTCTGCATACACGCTGATCGAAGATGTCCTTCACCACCACACCCGGAGCATGACCTGGGCTGTCCATCATAGATGACAATAGCTCTACAGCCGCCGATGTTTATGTACGATGGCACATGTTTTGTAAGGGCAATTCGCACCTGTCGGACACCATTGAGCACTGGATACGTGCTAAAACTTGCCCAGCGTTCGGCCGTATGACTAATAACTCTGCCATATGGCTGGAGTGATTCAGTGACCAATGATTCGGGTACCTCGAAAGGCAGCTCGAAGATTCGAATCGTACGCACGCCCAGGCCCGAATGAGCGACTAAAACTTCGCCAATATGACCATCGGAGTGTCGGAACTGGAATCCTCGTTTGGCGGCTTCAATGATCCTATCACATGCTGCGTCGTCAATCATCTTCACGTAAAGAGTGCTGCTCACGATTGATAAATGAATTCCAATAATCTCCGTGTCATTAAGATGCACTTCGTCCCTCAAGAAACGTTCGATTTCGAAAGCCTTCGGTCTTGCATACTCGTTGCAGAACGTGAACTGTATCGTGGTTTTTCGGAAATTGTGTGCCATTGCGTTCGATTTAAACAGTAACACACGCGAGTGACGACGGTGTAAACACCGCTTCTTCCGCGACCGTTCGCAGCCGAGACGTAAACAAGTCCGAGCTGCTCCGCGGCGAAAGGCGGACTGGACCGCTCGGCTAATCCCGCGCGGCTCAGCATTAGACGGTAGCATTATCTGCCCTTATGATACCTCCATGGCGCAAAATATCTGGTATACGGTGTCATAACATTTTATTCAGTATGAATTCGTAGCACTAAATATCGCAAGAGCACATAGACCATCATTATTAGGCCATGCCCACGTCATTTAATTCAATATTGAATACTCGTTAATGGAATTACAGTTGTTCCACGCAACTGTGGAGCCAGTTGACGCCATGCAGAAAATTGCCCCACTGCGGTAATAGACTCCGCATGTTTACCCGAGAAACCCGAGGCTCTGGGATGTAAACACAGTTAGTGAGATCAACGGGCGCTTTCAAGCACTGTTAACGCCGAAACAAAGGTGACCTTAGCGCCACTACCCGCCTGCCGTAAATTGTCGTACGTAATCTTCTGGGATATTACGTCTGTGGGGGGCAGACAAGGAGTTTTTCTCATCTGTGGGAGACAATGAGAACCTTTTTAGGACTCGGGTAAGCCGAGGGCCGTGCTGGCCGTACAACCGCTGTTGTCTCGGGTGCCCAGTAAGCGGCCGCCGTAAGTTAATCAGAGAGCATGGCGCCACGGCATCGGGTGATATCGCAGGGGGGGGGGGGCGTCAGGGCACAGAGATATCTTTATACGCGAAGGAGCCCGGCTAGATCTAAAAGAGGCGCTGACGCGAGCGCTAGCGGCGGACACGGCGAGAAACACAGGCAGCGCTCCTCTCTTGTCTCTGCCTTGTCACGGCACTCCATCATAACAGCGCGCGTCCCCCGCTGTCGGCTGTCTCTGTCACAGCGACGCTGACAAACGACTTATCTGCGCCTCGCGCGACAGCCGCTCTTCGCCCCGTGTTGACAGCCAACTATTACAGGAACACGTTAAAGTATTCTTTGTATATTTTTAACGAGACGCGAGGTGCTCGTTGACAGTCGGACCAAACGAAACCAACCGAAAGTGTCAGAGACAAGGGGAAAGGACGGGGGATTCGGTGACACGAAGGTAGCATTTCTTTCCTTTGCTGTCCGAAAGCGTTACAAATTGTTCTTAGATCTTGGACACTATTTCCACAAGCGTATGAGAGAGGCCGCCGAGCTTTCGTGTGCTCCGGATTTTCGTACAGCCCGGGTAGGGCTGCATCTAAGGCGCCGTATCCCGTCCAGACCCACTGGCTAAAATTGTGTTCATTCTTTTTTAGTGTGTATTAGCTGAAACAGAAATGTTTATCCTCTCTGGAAGCCTGATGTACACATCTGTGAATGTTCAATCTTTTCATCATGCCTAAGTTCTCCCACATGTTGGGCATCATTGCAAAAATACCAAGAAGTGAATGTAGGAATGCGCAGCAGGTTGCGACCGCCAGAATTCATGGAAGTTGCTGGTTAGTTATACTCCATTGTATAACTGAATAATATAATTGTTATTTTGTATGGTAACTATTGAATTCTCATTTTATTTGCTACAACGATGAAGTCAGGTGTACAAAGTTCGTATAAAAACGGGTAAATATATATGTATAAATCATGCACCTAGAATCATTAAAAAATCACCTGAGAGCGTTAGAGTATAAAGAAAAATTTTACTTCCGCTATAAAAGTTCAGGTCTGAAAGGGGTAGAGGCTGCGATCAGCACTTTCCTGAGGAAAGATCAGCACCTTAAGACAGGAAATTTGCACAAACAAGAATATAAATAGAAGTAACACGCTGTATTGTAGACCCACACCACTGACAACGATTTGCAGTAGGACTTCGTAACATATGCTGTGTTCGAACATTATGAATTGTGTCAAAGAAAAAAAATCTATTGACACGTTACCAGTGAAGTGCAGTGTTTATTTACACGTAGTGAAAATGACTTCGTTATGACTAATGAATATGTTAGTACTTTACTTTGATATTGCACTGTTACCTGTACGCTATGACTTCTTTAGACATTTAAATAATTTGCAGGTTTGTCTCTTTTTAGATGGAACAGGGCGAAAAATCGGACAAGCGCTCTGTGTATTGCGTATAAACCTATTACGTACGTACACAGTTCATCTAAAAAAAAATGGCTCTGAGCACTATGGGACTTAACATCTGAGGTCATCAGTCCCCTAAAACTTAGAACCACTTAAACCTAACCAACCTAAGGACATCACACACATCCATGCCCGAGGCAGGATTCGAACCTGCGGCCGTATCAGTCGCGTAGTTCCGGACTGAAGGGCCTAGAACCGCTTTTTTTTTGTTCGATATAGTTCGTTGTGTTTGGTCTGGGCGGACGCCACAAGACATCGGTTCAAGTTGATCGTTGATTTCTTGACTCAGTTTTTTTTATTACAGAGAGCACGCAGCCGTCTGATCGAACATGCTGAGCTACCGTGCCGGCTCATTTTGTTCGTTTTCGCTCGTTGTATCTGCTGGGGGCGGATGTCGCAAGACACCCGTTTCAGTTCGTCGTTGATCCATTAACTCAGTTTTTTATTACAGAGGGCGGCTAACCCTCTGACCGAACACGCTAAGCTACCGTGCCGGCTAACCGCTTGGTCACCGCGGCCGGCAGTTCATCTACAGACTTTGAGTGAGTTTGCGGGTATCAAAGCTTAAATTTTTACTACCGCAAAGAGGCCGTAGACTTTGATGTTTGACATAAATTTCGACTTCATACGTCCACACATTCCTGAGAGAAAGAGGTCTTAAAACTGACGGACACAAGTGGCAAAAAAAAATTATTTTACATAGTTATAATAGGCTAACCATTTTTGGATATTTTTTCCCTTTACTTGTACTGCGAAAACTTCCTTCTTGGCAAATTTCATGATTCAAGGCCAACGGGAAATACAGATTTTGATGAGTGAGTTTGCGAGTATGACATAAATGGTCGCATCTTTTGACTGCATTGACATAGAAGCTTAGATTTTTTATACCACCAAAGGACTGTAGATCGTAATATTTGGCATACATTTCAACTTGATACGCCTATACGTTCCTGAGAAAGAGAAGTCTTAACAGATGGGGAGGCAAACGAATAACAGAGTCATTGTATAAGGGTTCCCTTTTTACCGATTGAGGTATGGAATCCTCAAAAGCTTAGTGCTTCTGGTTAGAGTTTCCATCTAACGTCGTCGTAATTTAATTGCTCATTTCTGCACTGCTTAGACAAATAACGATAATACTTAATGCCGCGATCCTTTAAATTCACTATGTTTCGCATCTACTTGTGTAGCGACATACAAGCTTACATTGATTTGGCTGGTAGTTGTCATCATCCCGCATATTAGCTACTATGCTTTCTTGAAAAGTCATATATCCAACGCGAAGAGCGACAGAAGAAGCTAAGTGGTGCACAAAACAGGAAACGTACTTTTGGACGAACAACATACATCACGTTAAAGTTAACAAGATTTTATAAATATGTTTTAAGCCTGAAAATGCAAGTTTTAATCACGCAATCGGTAATAGGATGTCAACAGTCAAGCAGAAATTTTAACACCATTAAACCGTGGACAAAGGTAAAATTGTTTGCGACAATGCGGACAGAATTTGGAATGTAACCGAAACTATTGTTGGTGTTTATGGTGAAGGGGCATTAAGAGCTATGAGAACTTGTTTAATAGATAAGAGATGTGTTTCACAGTAGTGGGAATGAACAAGTGCTCATAGGTGTTCAGTTATGCACTTTGGAACCCATGTTTACTAGATATTTTTCTTTCTTTTGGTCCTTACTACCACTTCTCACAACACGGAAAGCAAAGGGCTTGCAGTGGAAGAGACTTGTTTCACCCCATCGAAGATGAAGAAGTGCTCATAGTTCTTAAGGAATGCATTTTAGAGCCCTTGTTTACTGGACTTTTTTGCGTCTAATGATCTTTCGGTCATATCCCTGAATATTGACGTTTCTCCTCGGATATCCTGTATAAAAAATGTTTATGTGGCTACGTATTAGCCATTTATAGGTTTTTATGTAAAAATGATTATTTCTAATCAGAAATTTCCCTGTGGTTAGGAGTTGTTAGAGAGAAACATCTTTAATGTACACTCCTGGAAATTGAAATAAGAACACCGTGAATTCATTGTCCCAGGAAGGGGAAACTTTATTGACACATTCCTGGGGTCAGATACATCACATGATCACACTGACAGAACCACAGGCACATAGACACAGGCAACAGAGCATGCACAATGTCGGCACTAGTACAGTGTATATCCACCTTTCGCAGCAATGCAGGCTGCTATTCTCCCATGGAGACGATCGTAGAGATGCTGGATGTAGTCCTGTGGAACGGCTTGCCATGCCATTTCCACCTGGCGCCTCAGTTGGACCAGCGTTCGTGCTGGACGTGCAGACCGCGTGAGACGACGCTTCATCCAGTCCCAAAGATGCTCAATGGGGGACAGATCCGGAGATCTTGCTGGCCAGGGTAGTTGACTTACACCTTCTAGAGCACGTTGGGTGGCACGGGATACATGCGGACGTGCATTGTCCTGTTGGAACAGCAAGTTCCCTTGCCGGTCTAGGAATGGTAGAACGATGGGTTCGATGACAGTTTGGATGTACCGTGCACTATTCAGTGTCCCCTCGACGATCACCAGTGGTGTACGGCCAGTGTAGGAGATCGCTCCCCACACCATGATGCCGGGTGTTGGCCCTGTGTGCCTCGGTCGTATGCAGTCCTGATTGTGGCGCTCACCTGCACGCATACGACCATCATTGGCACCAAGGCAGAAGCGACTCTCATCGCTGAAGACGACACGTCTCCATTCGTCCCTCCATTCACGCCTGTCGCGACACCACTGGAGGCGGGCTGCACGATGTTGGGGCCTGAGCGGAAGACGGCCTAACGGTGTGCGGGACCGTAGCCCAGCTTCATGGAGACGGTTGCGAATGGTCTTCGCCGATACCCCAGGAGCAACAGTGTCCCTAATTTGCTGGGAAGTGGCGGTGCGGTCCCCTACGGCACTGCGTAGGATCCTACGGTCTTGGCGTGCATCCGTGCGTCGCTGCGGTCCGGTCCCAGGTCGACGGGCACGTGCACCTTCCGCCGACCACTGGCGACAGCATCGATGTACTGTGGAGACCTCACGCCCCACGTGTTGAGCAATTCGGCGGTACGTCCACCCGGCCTCCCGCATGCCCACTATACGCCCTCGCTCAAAGTCCGTCAACTGCACATACGGTTCACGTCCACGCTGTCGCGGCATGCTACCAGTGTTAAAGACTGCGATGGAGCTCCGTATGCCACGGCAAACTGGCTGACACTGACGGCGGCGGTGCACAAATGCTGCGCAGCTAGCGCCATTCGACGGCCAACACCGCGGTTCCTGGTGAGTCCGCTGTGCCGTGCGTGTGATCATTGCTTGTACAGCCCTCTCGCAGTGTCCGGAGCAAGTATGGTGGGTCTGACACACCGGTGTCAATGTGTTCTTTTTTCCATTTCCAGGAGTGTATATTTGACAACGCTTCTGCTAATTAAACATTTTATTACCATGGGTAGACTTTCAAGGATTTTATAGCTGTATATTTCATCCTTTTTTCGTGTCACACTTATTTTCTTTAAAGGGTAATGCTAGTTATTTTTCCTTCTAGTGTTGTACTTCTGAATATATCTGTTACTCTCAGGGAGCGAAAGGCTATTTACAATTTGTACAGAAACCAGATGGCAGTTATAAGAGTCGAGGGGCATGAAAGGGAAGCAGTGGTTGGGAAAGGAGTGAGACAGGGTTGTAGCCTCTCCCCGATGTTATTCAATCTGTATATTGAGCAAGCAGTAAAGGAAACAAAAGAAAAATTCGGAGTAGGTATTAAAATTCATGGAGAAGAAGTAAAAACTTTGAGGTTCGCCGATGACATTGTAATTCTGTCAGAGACAGCAAAGGACTTGGAAGAGCAGTTGAACAGAATGGACAGTGTCTTGAAAGGAGGATATAAGATGAACATCAACAAAAGCAAAACGAGGGTAATGGAATGTAGTCAAATTAAGTCAGGTGATGCTGAGGGAATTAGATTAGGAAATGAGACACTTCAAGTAGTAAAGGAGTTTTGCTATTTAGGGAGCAAAATAACTGATGATGGTCGATGTAGAGAGGATATAAAATGTAGACTGGCAATGGGAAGGAAAGCGTTTCTGAAGAAGAGAAATTTGTTAACATCGAGTATAGATTTAATTGTCAGGAAGTCGTTTCTGAAAGAATTTGTATGTAGTATAGCCATGTACGGAAGTGAAACATGGACGATAACTAGTTTGGACAAGAAGAGAATATAAGCTTTCGAAATGTGGTGCTACAGAAGAATGCTGAAGATAAGGTGGGTAGATCACGTAACTAATGAGGAGGTATTGAATAGGATTGGGGAGAAGAGAAGTTTGTGGCACAACTTGACTAGAAGAAGGTATCGGTTGGTAGGACATGTTTTGAGGCATCAAGGGATCACAAATTTAGCATTGGAGGGCAGCGTGGAGGGTAAAAATCGTAGAGGGAGACCAAGAGATGAATACACTAAGCAGATTCAGAAGGATGTAGGTTGCAGTAGGTACTGGGAGATGAAGAAGCTTGCACAGGATAGAGGTGCATGGAGAGCTGCATCAAACCAGTTTCAGGACTGGAGACCACAACAACAACAACTCTCAGACTCAGGTAGGTTGTTCGTACAGACTTTCGTAAGTGAATGCATGTGCTGTGGCTCTGTTGTTACTAGCTCCATCTGCCTAAAGACACGCCTGTAAGATATACGTGTGTGAACCCCATATACAGTTCTAATTCCTACTTTTTTGCGCAATGTATACTTTTTGCCTAAGTGAGGAGTTACCACAGAACATTATCCCATAAGACATTAGCGAATGAAAGTATGCAAATTATGTTAACTCATTGTTTCCTATGTCCCAGAAGCTGGCAACCATTTAGGTGACATAAGTAGCCGAACCTAAACGTTTTAGCACAGTGGTTCCAAACCTTTCTGACATCATTATCCCAAAGTGCAATCGGGTAGCCATTATCTCTCACAATGAACAACGCAGTGGCTGAAGGCCTTCACTTATCCACCGAGAGTAACGGCGTTTGCGTAGAATTGTCGCTGCTAACAGACAAGCAAAACGGCGTGAAATAACCTCAGAAACGAATGCAGGACGTATGACGAATGTATCCGTTAGGACAGTGCGGCGAAATTTGGCGTTAATGGGCATGACCGACGCTAGTGCCTTTGCTAACAGCACAACTCGCCTGCAGCGCCTGTCCTGGCTCGTGACCATATCGAGTGGACCCTAGATGATCGGAAACCCTGGTTTGGTCAGATGATTCCCGATTTCAATCGGTAAGGTTCAATTGTGGCGCAGACCTCACGAAGTCATGGGCCCAAGTTGAGATCAAAGCACTGTGCAGGCTGGTAGTGGCTCCATAATGTTGGTTGTGTTTACATGGAATAGACTGGGCCCTCTGGTCCAACTGAATCGATTATTGACTGGAAGTGGTTATTTCCGGCTACTCGGAGACCATCTGCAGCCATTCATAGACTTCATGTTCCCGGGCAACGACGGGATTCTTATGAATTACAACGTGCCATGTCGCTGGGCCACAATTATTCGCGGTTGGTTAGATGTTGTTCATACATTCTTTTCGCAAGCAGTAACCTCCACAACATTGTGTCACGCATTAATGCTAGTATTTAGTATTTCGAAACGTTTTTTATTGGTGACTTTTGTAATCAGTATCACAGTCTTACAAAAAAGTGATAATGGTAGTGATCTTTTAAAAATAATTTAGTTTTGTAACCGAAACATAATTGGACGTTTTTGTTTTTCCCTCAAAAAATTACCTTTTACCCCTCAAGGGATGATTACCTCCAGGTCACTTGGCAAAATCGCATAGTAGATACGCTAAAGCGGTGGTTCAACCATATAGCAGACCCACTAGCTCAGTGGTTCCACCATTTTAGCAGGTCTACTACGCAGGTTTTCCAGTTTTTGTTTTCGTCAATACACACACTTAAGAACTTAGAACTTTCTGTTGATTTTTTTTTCTTGTTGGTATACTAGGTTAAAGGGGGTGGGATATTTTTGACAGCACAAAACTGGGTGAGCTGTGTTTATTCATAATTTAAAGATAACCTGTTTGTACAATACTAGTCAGCAACTTTCACAAAAGCATAATTTATTATTTTCTCTTTTGATACTTCTTTCCTCGGTTTCACAACAATGCTTGTAACATCTACAGACGGAACTAATTCTGCCTCCAGATTCAAATCAAATGGCAGACCTTTAACCTAAAGCAAGCAAAGAACCTCAGAAACCTGGTATAAACCCAAAACTTCTGTTAATGTTTTAGAATAGCGTGTATATCGACATACAAGGATGATAGAAAAATTTAAAGTGTAGTTTATACCGGTAGAAATTCTCCACAAAGATATTCTAAATTTTCAGATGGTAGCAGTCAGATGGACTGATCAGATAAGAAATGAGGTTCTCCACAGAATGGGTGAGGACAGAAATATGGGAAAAACACAGACAAGAAGAAGGGGCAGGATGATAGGGCATATGTTAAGAAGCCAGGGAATAGCTTCCATGGTAATAGAGGGAGACGCGAGGGTAAAAACTGTAAGGGGAGATCGAGACTGGAATATGTCCAACAAATAATTACAGACGTTTGATCTGAGTGCTACTTTGAGATGAAGTGATTAACACAGAAGAGAAATTAGTGGCGGGCCGCATCAAACCAGTCAGAAGACTGGTTAACCCAAAAAAAGTAGTCACAATAACATCTCCACACCAGGACATATTACTCGCATCCATCTACTGGAACCGAAAACCGTTATTCCTCCACCAGAATGAGAGACACTTACGCTGAGATACTTACACGACAACTGAAAGTAATTTATATATTTTTGCACAGATTTTAAGCACATAACAAATTGTGGGAGAGCGCGTATTAGGTATAATACAAACAATCCTGTTGGAGGAACATCCGCAACTGAGCATTATACTAGAGGTTGAAAATACTACCAGTTGTTCTTTTATTTAGAACAAAATCGGCTTTGGGCTCTTATACGCCAATCGTCAGGGGTCAGGTACGACACCTGAAGATGAGCGTATGAGAGACCGAAACCGGTCGTGTTCTGAATAAAAGAACCTTACAATTGTAGTAGTATTTTGAACCTCTAGTTAGATATAATAGATGAATTTCAACTTCATTATTTTAAACGATATATCACCAACTCTATGTCCAACACCAGGAAATGGAGCTTCAGCTGTATATTTGACACAACGTTCAGCAAATATATCCATGGACTTTGAGTGGAAAGTAATACCTTATCTAATGGGGACTGATCACTTAGCAGTCACCATCACAAGCCTTTCTCAGTATTCAGCCACAAATATCAAACCAGCCAACAAATGGAATATTAAAAATGCAGCCTGGAAAATATGTAGTAACATAACTAATTCCAAACCACATATTTTGATACCTAACTTGCGATCAACAACAAAAACTGTATCTTTTTTAATCATCTTAATAAAGCAGATGTCCCACAGAAAAAATTACAAACAACTGCCAGATGGAATCCGGCGTCGTTGAGGGATTATGAGTGCTCTGGAATGGTTTCCAAGAAAAACAGATATTTCCCTACTTGGAAAATTCCCTTAGCTTACAACAAGCTGTATGGTATCACCAAAAGATTTCTCAAAACACGAAAAAAGGAGCATTGGAAGTGATATTGCTTGACTGTAAGTTTGGAAGAATGGCGGCAAGAAGTCACTAGCTTTAAGTGAGAAATCTACGATTTTACTACAGTCCCATATGTATCACTCTCACAGAATCGCAAGGACAAGATTAGACGAATAATAGCGCATACAGACGTGTCTAAGCAATCATTCATCTCATGTTCCATAATGAATGGAACGAGAAGCAGCCCAAATGAATTGTACAATGGGAAGTACACTCTGCCATGCTCTTCGCAGTGGTTTGCAGAGTGTGGATGTAGATGTAGATGAAGACGTTGCCTCCTAGGACGCCAAAGAACATTATTGTCCAAATGCTGATATTATATCCACCCCTGCAATGCTGGAAGAATAAATTATATTCACATTACTGTGTAACATGGAATAATCTAATAGTATTCTAATTGAACCGTTTACGATCGATGAACGAAGAAACGTTCTGAAGCTGTCATCTGATGCAGTATTGGTTTACGATCAAATCCGTTATGCTGTCCCAGTAAATATATACATGGTGTCTGGATGAGCTTTTCAGCGCTATCTTGATGAAAGGAGCCATTCCAGAAGATAGGACGACGCAAATTATTGTGCCACTTCTAGAAACGGGAACCTGTGTAGACAACACAATGTAGGTCAATTACATTTTTGTCCACCATGACTAAAACTCCTGAACGACTGTTAAAACAACGTCTAGAATGGTGGCAAGAGCTCAGTAGACAATTACTGCAAACGCTGTCCGACATCTGTAAATCTGTATTCACTCTTGATATTCTCACAATACTAGCTACACATATAGAAGGAACATATTTACTAAATAGATATCTAACTGCCATATTCCAAGACACATCAGGGGCTTATGACAAGCCACCACATCAATCTTGATCCAGAAAGATCTAACTATTCTAAAATTATTTATACAATATATAAATGGGTAGCTGCGTTGTACACTGTGTACATTCGTAAACAGAATAATGCAATGTATGCGGAATACTAAGTCAAACAAATGCTACTTATGTTACCGATACAGAAAACAAATGCAGCTTTGCGAACATGCGGACGACCTAAGTGTTTATGCACAAAAACATGAGTCTGGATCACAAAGACATAGTAGAATGATGCCACTTATACAATCTCGTCCTGTAATATGGTTAATGGACTCACTGTGCACCCATAAAAGTAAGTAACAGTTATTTTTTCCAATGAAGAAAAGAGGCCAGGTCATGTGGAAACTGCTACTTGGGGCATACGAATTACCTGTTAATTCTTTTCATACTTTTTTAGACCTCTACTTTGATGGTAGACTTACATGTGAAAGCCACATAAAATGTAAGACTGAAAATGCATGAATATACTTCGTTTTGACACACCAGTATATTGAGGTATGAATCCACAAGTCACAATTTCGTTCAAATGGTTCAAATGGCTCTGAGCACTATGGGACTTAACTTCTGTGGTCATCAGTCCCCTAGAACTTAGAACTACTTAAACCTAACTAACCTAAGAACATCACACACATCCATGCCCGAGGCAGTGTTATGTATGTACACAGTTCATCTAAAAAAAAAAAAAAAATGGCTCTGAGCACTATGGAACTCAACTTCTGAGGTCATCAGTCCCCTAGTACTTAGAACTACTTAAACCTAACTAACCTAAGGATATCACACACATCCATGCCCGAGGCAGTATTCGAACCTGCGACCGTAACGGTCGCGCGGTTCCAGACTGTAGCGCCTAGAACCGCTCGGCCACCCCGGCGGGCCCACAATTTCGTATTTTATACAGGACAACGATCTTTCCGATTTTTTTATTGCGCTTGTGTAATACGCGTAAATGCTCCAAATTAAGTGCAAAATAAATTACGTATTGCCCAATGCAGGGCAATTTGAATAGCTCTTCGTCAATGAAATCAGCACCCAGATCTTAGCGCTGCTAGCTGAAGCTGAAAAAATATAGTTAAAGGACGACAATTCTTACCAGACATGTACTTACTACGACTTTCGATAGTGTCCAATGATATAATAATAAGCAAAGTGAAACAGTGAGCAACTGTTGAGAGTGTGGCAACCTACATATATACTATCGGTCATATTTGCCAGTAAGAAGTTATGTGAAATGGCGGCTCGTGACTCCATTGATTCTCCAGGATAGCATATTAGTTGCATTTCGATATTGTCATTTTTATGCCAAAAGATATAAAAAAAGGATCTGCCTACCAAGAGGCAAGTAAAAACATTGATGATAGCTGGCACCAATATGATTGTACATACAACGGTGGCTTGGAGACGGATGATTCTATAGCCTACACTTATCATATCTCTTCTACGGGAGTCTTCAAGATAAATGAAATACCGCTACGCAGGTGGTCAAAAACAGTTTGAAAAGTTTGTGAGGGTATTGCAGGCTAGGTTTTACTGAGAAAAAATGGTTAAAAAATTCGATACGTTGGACCGTTTCCGAGTTAATTATAATTGAAGTTAGCCAATTAGGTCGTTTCGCAAGCAAATTCAAGCGGTTAATCAGATAAAATTAGTGCCAGTTGTTCTCACAGCGTAGATGACAGCGTATGTGACTGTTGAACCTTTAGCTTGGCTTCGATTCTTACTACCAACACACGTCGAATTTTTATATCGATCTCTTTTTCGGTGTTAAAATACCACACTAAGAAGATGTTTAGCGACACCGTCTCTGGCGGGCCGTTTTAATTTGCGCATGGAACGGCCTGATTGGCTAACTTCAATGCTAATTAACTCGGAAACGCACGCCCATGTGACCGTGCGGTTCTAGGCGCTTCAGTCTGGAACCGCACGACCGCTACGGTCGCAGGTTCTATTCCTGCCTCGGGCATGGATGAGTGTGATGTCCTTAGGTTAGTTAGGTTTAAGTAGTTCTAAGTTCTAGGGGACTGATGACCTCAGAAGTTGAGTCCCACAGTGCTCATAGCCATTTTTTTTTTTAGATGAACTGTGTACGTACATAATACTGCCTCGGGCATGGATGTGTGTGATGTTCTTAGGTTAGTTAGGTTTAAGTAGTTCTAAGTTCTAGGGGGCTGATGACCTCAGATGTTAAGTCCCATAGTGCTCAGAGCCATTTGAACCATTAACTGGGAAATGGCTCATTGTATTTAATTTTTCCTCAACAATTATTTCTCAGCACAACCTACGCTGCAACACCCTTACAAACTTTTCAGACTATTTCTGACCATCCTGTACATCTAGGAGAGAAGAAGATTCAAGTAACGTCTCACAAAAATTATAAAATCAAGAATGGATTAGGGGAACGAATCATTATGTACAACAAGTATCTGAAGCTATCGAACCAATACAGATGTCCTCCTGTTACAGATAAAGGGTCATGTTGAAATAAGACATAAGAAAACTGTGGACCTACTTGCAAAGAGGAGCATCACAGAACGTCACTTTCGCCCAATAAGAATTTCTCATATATAATACGAATGAAATCGTGACATTATTGCTATCCACTGCATTTACAAAGAATAAAAGTCAGAACTTCAGGAAGCTGCACCCAAACGATAATAACCAAGTTAATCTGAACAATTTTATATTATCATGCATGTCCTAAAACCAAGCACTTATCACACAATACATCAGAATAGCTAGTATGCAAAGTCAGGAGTGCCACTATCTAAAAGCGTCCAATCATTTCCGTACAATTTTCAAGAGAAAAACTACCGTACAATGGCTTCAGTTGATAAAATAAACAGCTAACCAATTGCCAAAAAGTTTGTTTCTTAAACGTGACCTATGTTTCGAATCTACTATGAGTATCTTCTTCAGAAGTACATTCATTGGTTACATTACAACATGTTGCATGAATTACGAGCTAACCATCTCAAGTCAAATGCAGTAAATATAATTAAAATGTCGATTGAAACTGTAAAAATTAGATGAGTGTGCCTGTTGAACAGCAGTAACTATAATTAAAATGTCCTTTGAAACTGTAAAAATGGGATAGCTGTGGCTGCTGAACATAGGCAAACATCAAACTTTGACTGTAGAGTGGCGAAGTTTTCGAAAGAAGCAGATATGTGATTCTGAGATGGACAAAAATTAAACATAAGCTGATTGAATACTGATGTAAATATGATAGTGAAACGTCCCCTTAGAAAAATTAGGAATGACTGTGCTGGTAAACTTCTACATTATTTGATTTTCAAACAGCTGAGCAAAACTGAACGTAGTCAGACATTTCTCTCTTTACTTATTCTGATCATCACTAAACTGACACACAATATTCTTAGAGCAACGCAATGTGACTTTCAATAATCCCCACAAAAGAATGGCCCTGACTAACAATAACTTATACCTTTCATGAATCACGTACCTCACATAACTCTTCCTTACTCGAAGTACTGCAATACAGTGAGCGTCAATACTACCACTACTGAAAGCACTAACTACTGATAGGTATAGTTAGCAAATGAAATATTTTGATAGAGAACAGCTGGCCGGTGTGGCCGAGCGGTTCTAGGCGCTTCAGTCTGGAACCGCGCGACCACTACGGTCGCAGGTTCGAATCCTGCTTAGGGGATGGATGTGTGTGATGTCCTTAGGTTGGTTAGGTTTAAGTAGTTCTAAGTTCTAGGGGACTGATGACCTCAGATGTTAAGTCCCATAGTGCTCAGAGCCATTTTTTTTTAAACAGAACAAACAATGTATTTACCTTAATAATGTTCAAAAGTCATCATATATATATCTTTCAATTCATGACCTTCATCTTTACAAATTTCTTTTTTCTGGCAGACACACGTCCAAGTCGTCTGTTTATAGTAACCTCTCAAAACTCTAGCATCTCTCTCTCCACACTCACTACTGCTGGCGGCTCACCTCCAACTGCCGAACGCTACATGCTGTTCACATCCAACTGCCCAACACTACACAAGCGAATATTCCAACAATGAGCCCAACCAGCCACAGACTGCACACAGCACAGTCAGTGATTTTCATACAGAGCGTTACGTGGCGTTACCAACATAAAAACCTAAACAGCCTACTTACAGCAGTTCAGATAATATGTTGCCAATAATTTCTAAACTATAAATTATATTGCTAGCCATTCAAATTGCTACACTGTGAAAGATAGTAAATGAGAAATGTTAGTAATTGTGCTTATGCGCTACAGATGGTGAAATATATGATTAAATTTGTAGGTGACTTAGGGGAATGCTGAGCGCAAAATTTAGTATACAGGGCTGCCAACACTGGCAGCAGCAACGCTCTAACCTAGTTGGGCATTGAGGTGAACTAAATGTGGATGACGGGTATGATATGTGGTTCCAAGCTGCTTGAAGTTTGTATCACACTGCATCAATCACTGTAATTGATGAGTGAGGGCGTGGCAGTCTCTGGACAACCCACGACCAGATATTTTTATGGTGAGAGATATGGTGAGCACGCTGGCCAGGGTACTAATAGAATATCCTCCAAGTCAGGACAGCACGGGTGGCATAGCAGACTTGCATTATCTTGTTGAAAATTAATGTACAGAGATCGTGAAGATAGGGTTCAGCCACCGACCTTAACACGTCAGAAATGTAACACCTGTTGTTCTGATTATTTACTATGTGAACCAGGTGTAGTTGTGGTGTGTACTCAGTGTACTCCATAACATGAGAACAGGTGTCGAGCCCATTTGACAATGATGGATACAATATGGTAACGTTCATTAAAGCCTCCACAAGTGGATATGTCAATTGTGTTGTATGAAGAATTTGGACTCATCTGAAAGGACGATGAGGTTCCACTCACGTGCCCAATGTTACCCTTAGATGCACAACTATTTGCGTGGCTGTCTCTGCTGTCACATCCAGGAAAGCAGTAACATTTGTCGCCATTCTGCCAGTCTGTGGTGCTCCAATGTCTGCATGGTATTCATAACTCATCAATTCCATATTCACATGACAATCGTGGGAACCACAAAGAGCAGTATCACTTACTTCTTATTACATGAAGCGTGACATGATCTTCTGACAAACAACCTACATTCAAATGCCGTTTCTAAATGAGAAATCCACTGTGTAGCGGAATTACAGACGTTGGCTGCTTGTGGACATTGATTTAAATCAGTGGGGAAAGTTGAAAATTTGTGCCAGACCGGGATTCGAAACTGGGTCTCCTGCTTCACCAGACAGATGCTCTGACCACTGAGCCATCCAGACAGAGTGACAATTGCAACTGCACAGACTCCCCTAGCTCTCCTCCTACCAGAACCAAATTCTCAATTTATCTACACACTACTAATGTAGTGCCCTTTGCCCATTATCCTCATTATCGTGGCATACTGCTGATTCCCATAAGAGTTCGAGCCTGATGGGCATCCGCACTGAAGAGATCATTAGCCATCCACACCAGGCTCGAACTCTTACTGGAATCGGCGATATGCTGTGAATAATGAGGATAATGGGCAAGAGACACTATGTTAGTAGTGTGTGAATAAGTTGAGAATTTGGATCTGACAGGAGGAGTGCTGGGATGGTCTGTGCAGCTGTGATGACCAGTGTGTCCAGATGGCTCAGAGGCCAGAGCATGTGCCTAATACAGCAGGAGACTCGGGTTGAAATTCCAGTCTAGCACAAAGTTTCAAACTAAATATAGATATATAAAGGTTGTATACGGCGCTACTTCTACCTACTTTGTGCAATTTCACTGAAATACTAATCATTTGTGTACCCAGATGTGTAGTACACTTTATGCTAACTTGGCTATTGTTGCACGCTGTCTTTGAGGTGTTGCAATTTGAATGATCAGCAATGACCGTCTCAACATATTTTAGATAAGAAGCATCACATTGTGCAGTCAGTGTGCGCACCTGACACCTCCTTCATAATGTTGAAGAGGCTGTTCCTGCGGCCGTACTGACTCTAAGGAGATGCATAAATGTGCAGGCACTGATGTTTGGGTATGGTGTAAATTTAATGCTCACTTAAAATATGGACTCATATTGTGGGGAAATACACCAGCTGTTCTGGGGACCTCCCCAAATCCAAAAAGGAGCCATTAGGATTATGACAGGGAGTAGAATTAGACAGTCATGTAAACCAATACTTAAAACACTGAAAGTGCTACCACTACCATGCATGTTTGCTCTTGACACTCTACTGTATATTTAAAAAATGTAATTGAAAATGATAATAGTATTGGAAAAAATTGTGATTAATGTAATCACAACACTAGATTAAGAGGTAACTTGCGTTTACTTCCAACCAATACAAGTTTGTATCAGAAAGGTACAAGCTACATGGGAATAAAACTATTTAATAACTTCTTGATGCAGTAATTTACCAACAGCCATATGTATTGTAGAAATTTATTTTATTTTATGAACTTCTATGTGCTACCAGTTTCGGCATTACATTGAGGCCATCTTCAGGTCCCACTTGTCATAGTTGTAAAATCGTTATACACTGAAGGAGCCATGTAACTGGATCTGTGAATTAATCGTCCTGCAACAGCTCTTGGTGGCCAGGTGACACAGCCGTCATCCCACAATCCATAATGGATCAATGAAGATTATTTAATAACTTGCCAAATTATGTAAAAAGTATTCTAAATATTAATGCTGTTGAAAGATCTATAAGATATCAGCTACAGTATCACAGTTCTATTCAATAAGTAAATACTTAAACTACAGTAAATGTATACATCCATAACTTATAGAATGTAGAAATACATTGTTCTCTGTAAGAATTAGAATTAAGTCCAATATTGTCTTGCACATTGTACCACCAATGGACACAGTAGCAAATACATAAACAGGATGTAACCTGCTGCATATTATGGTGCACATTAAAACAAATAATGCCTCTTGTCCAGATTCTAAGGTCATACTTGGATCATTTCAGTGACTATTAGAAAAGAGCAGCACCTTTCCTGGAATTTCACTAAAACCCACAATCTGCGGCATTGTCTATAAAACTCATTGTGGTTCTCTGATGTTAAATCGACTGGGAGGCTTGAATTAGAAACTTCATTAAGCTAGGCTGTGACTTCCTAGACTTGTGCCATAGGGTTGATAACTGTAGGTTTCCTATAAATGACTCAGGAGTTCACTACACATCACTACCTAGATAGCTACATGTGTGTCTCTCCAAACAGTCTAGACAATGATATCTGTATGATGACCCAAAATGTTATTGCAATACTGTAAGAAATCCCCTTTACGTATGAGACTATTAAACTCCTAGTGAGAAAGTGCCGAAGTTTGAAGTACTGCTAAAAAGTAGTGAAGCTCACATAAAAATAGGTACCTACCGAAAGCTAGCTAATGTCCAGAATGGACATCAGTGAAATTTTTAGGGTGATTATAAGTAAACATTGAAAGGCTCTGCTAATGGGCATTGATAGTGATGTATTCACCACAACTACAACAGAGACTAAAATCCATGAAGATAGTAATTAAAGCTGCTTGTGGGATTGTTTGAGTAAGACTCAGTATCATGGGTGTACAAAATCTTTTGATTTGGTTCTCCTATCGACCACCCTGCTCAGCACGTATATAATCGAAAACTGTAGGGTAAACTTCAGCTCACTAGTACGTAATTATGTCCCCTAATCATACTGTCATCATTGTAGGAAACATTACTCATCCAACAATCGATTGAGACGTTTACAGTTTTGTAAGTGGTGGTCATGCCAAGATACCTAGCAAAACGATATTACATGCTTCCCTGAAAACTACTGGGAACGGAAAATTCTGAACAAAACATTTTGCATCAAATGGCGTCTAACAGGCCTGACTTCCCTGAAGATGTGCAAATTAAGGCTGGCGTCAGTGACCATGAGACAGTTGCAGCAATTATAAGTAGTAAAGTACAAAATGAAAGAAAGACAAATACAAAGATTTACATGTTCAATATACAAGATAAAGAGGCAAGTGTCTCATAACTCAAGAAGGAACTCTAAATATTTAGCTCTGGACAGGAGTGTGTAGAGGATCTGTGGCTCAAATTTAAAACAACAGTTGACCAATAACGGATGTTTCAGAAATAAGCACAGAATTTTTTTGGGATGATAGGCTGGATATAGGCAACTATTTTAAGTACACAAACACAGGGCCTCTGGCGCATATTTATGATGGTAGGCGATCTCAAAAAGTCATTGACGCACCTGGTAGAGCGGTAACTGGCGGTAAGTGTCAATAAGTTTGAATATCTTGTGTCATTTGTTTTCATTGATACTCACACCCTAATGAGGAAACTCTGTACCAGTACCCTTTTTCCTCATTCTGTGCTGTGTACCTGAAGTGAACTGTGTACATCGCTTTCACCTTAACGTAATTCGTAGTCAATTGTTTTACCAGATTTAAGGTAGTGTATTATGGAACAATGATATGCACTTACAAATGTAGATGGATTCTTTACCCTGTGTTATCAGGCATGACATGGGACGTTTCAAGTGGAATGAACTTACAAACATGCACTTGGCCTTTGGTGCAGCAGGAACTATGGAAGGAGCACAGCATTTGTATGCAGAACATTATCCAGACAGACAAATACAAAATTACAGAACGTCTGCTGCTGTGGACCTTCGTTTCCATGAAAGGGGCACATTGGAGGGAAATTTCTATGCTCGAGGTTGACCACAGAGTGTTCATAGTCCTGATTCTGAGGAACGAGTGCTACAGATGTTTTACAACAATCCTTCAGATAGCGTGCGCTCCATTGCTCGTGCTCTAAATGCTAATTCTAGCAGTGTCCAGAAAATTTGTCATGAGATCATCGTCATCCCTACAAGCTGTGCAAGGCACAAGAGATTCTTTCCACTGATTTTCCGATTCAGAACGACTCTGTCATATGGTTTCTGCAGCAAAGAATGCTAACTCCCGACTTTTCAAACACTTTTCTGTGGACTTTCACCTGTGAAGGAATCTTCACGGGTCACATTTCCCATGTTTTGCCTCGAGAAAATCCCCGAGATTCGGCTGTCCACCATTTTCAGGAACAATTTTCAGTTAATGTTTGGTCTGGAATTATTCACAACCAAGTTGTCAGGCATTGCGTTCTTCCAGGCATCATCCAACTGGGAACTAATTACATATGGGGTCCCACAAGGTTCCATTTTGGGGCCCTTACTTTTTCTTGTGTACATCAATGACCTTTCATCAGTAACATTACCAGATGCCAAGTTTGTTTTGTTTGTCGATGATACAAACATTGCAATAAATAGCAAATCAAGTGTAGTCTTAGAAAGATCACCCAATAAAATATTTGTGGACATTAATCACTGGTTCCTAGCCAATTCTTTGTCACTAAACTTTGAAAAATCACACTACATGCAGTTCAGAACTTGTAAGGGGTATCCCAAGAGTATATGTCTAACATACGATGACAAGAAGATAGAAGAAGTGGACAGTGTTAAATTCTTGGGATTACAGTTTGACAATAAATTCAACTGGGAGGAGCACACCACAGAACTGCTGAAGCGTCTTAACAAATCTCTGTTTGCAATGCGAATTTTGTCGGACATAGGGGATATAAAAATGAAAAAGCTGGCATACTATGCTTACTTTCATTCCATAATGTCATATGGGATTATTTTTTGGGGTAATTCATCAAGCCAAGCTAAAGTTTTCCGGGCACAAAAACGTGCAGTAAGAGTTATATGTGGTGTGAACTCAAGAACATCCTGCAGAAGCCTGTTTAGGCAACTAGGGATACTAACTACTGCTTCCCAATATATTTATTCCTTAATGATATTTGTCATTAAAAATATATCACTTTTTCAAACCAACAGCTCAATTCATGGAATCAATACTAGAAATAAGAATAATCTTCACAAGGATTTAAAGTCACTTAGTCTTGTACAAAAAGGTGTGCATTATTCAGGAACACACATTTTCAATAACTTGCCAGCAGCCATAAAAAGCTTAACAACCAATAAATTCAGTTTAAGAGAAGCCTAAAGGATTTATTGGTGGCCAACTCCTTCTACTCCATTGAAGAATTTCTTAGTAAAACCAACTGATTTGTATATAAGTACAACATAACTTCTGCACAATTTCAGCGCAGTAATGTGTTCATTGACAATTTGTGTGTGTGTGTGTGTGTGTGTGTGTGTGTGTGTGTGTGTGTGTGTGTGTGTGTGTAAGTATAATCTAACTTCTGCACCATTTCAGTGCAGTAATGTGTTCATTGTAAATAAGTATTGCAGTAGTTGTATTACATGTTTATTGCCTTATAAATAAATAAAAAACTTTTTTATTTTAAATTCACTGCATTAGTATTTGTAAAATGACTCTTAGTGTTCATTAAAAAATGATGATCATTCCACTTGGGACCTGTGAAATGGTACATTAGCTTATTTGTTTTAGTTGTAAATATTTGTCATGTATTGTTGTTTTTCTGACATGTTCCACATCCTGGAGGACCTCCTCACTATGGATCAATTGGAATGAAAGTAAATCTAATCTAATCTAATCAAACTGTGTAACTGGTCATGTTTACCACATATTTCTCGAACACATACTTCCCAGTATCTTGAAGAGAAGATAGAAGTTCTTCCAGCTTGATGGTGCACCTCCACATTTCACAAGTCGAGTGAGAAGATTCTTGGACAGACAATACTGTGGACGCAAGATTAGACATAATGGAACTGTTCACTCGTCTGCAAGATCCTCAGATAGCACATGACTTGTTTTTTATCTGTGGAGCCACTTGAAGGCTCTTGTATATCAAATTCGTATAAAATCTGTGGAAGAACTCGTAATTCGAACTGCTGTTGCTGCAAGAGACATCAGGCATCAAGCCAATGAAACATCATCCAGTATCCACCATTCCCTGATTCAATGGCTTGATGTATGCCAGTAAGTCAGCGGCGCACACTTTGAGTATTTAATGGAGTAATAAAAGCTACAGCGATGTTTCTTCCAGGCATAGTGACTGTGCTTTGGCGTTTTCTAGCACACAGACTATTGAGTCAGAGATTCCATGTTTGTATACTTATAACGGTTACCTATATCCAACCTGTCATCCCACAAAATTTCTGAACGTATTTCTGAAACATTCGGTGTGTATAGTAAGATGGTTCATGATGGGATGAACTCTTCATGTTACACAGAGAGATTACTGCAAGAGGTTACTGAAGAGACTGTGGCAAATGAAGTGTAAAATTAAACATAGGGCTCTACTTATACATATGATAAATGAAACGTGTTTGGTTGTCAAAAAGTCAATATGTGTAGCCTTCGACAGACCTCTCACAAAGAGGCTGATAGCTGTAATGAAGTTAGTGTCCAGCTCTAGAACTTATAGAAGGTACATTAACCGAAACTGAGGACGTCAGAGCAAAAGTATAAATGCTCAAGTCTGTTTTCAAATGATCTTTTATAAAGGAAGATCAAGGATTACTGCCCCAGTTCGATTCACACCAGTGTTAAGATGAGCACTGTATGGCATTAGTGTCAGTGGCATTGAGAAACAGCTGAAATCGCTAATATTTAACAAGGCCCCATATTCATGTATTGAACTGTTTGTCAAACAGATTATTATTTTTCCTAGTGTACATTACATTCCGAAAAATATACTGACAAGGGGTAGACAGAATTTGTAGCATTTTAAGTAACTCAACACAATGAGCTCTACTGCTGCTAGTTATCAAGATTTGTGTAGCGCTTTTCTGTACCTTGAGCAAATGATGCATAAATGTATCTAGTTAATCAAATATCATCTTATTAATGGTTCAGAATATGTTTGAACTATGTGTGATTGGCTCCAACAACAGAGAAAGCTTCTTACATAATTTAAAGAAATCAGTATTATTATGAGAGACAATATATTCCAAACTGAAGTTGATCTTTAAATTAAAGATCGAAAGTCAGCAATAGGAAATATTTTACAAACTTTAAATTAGATGGCATCTGTCAAGAACTAATACTTTTCAGTTTAGTTAATAGGTATGTTTCATGTAAAAAGTGTGGGCCTAATTTAAGAAAATTTTATACTGGGTGATTCAGCTGCCCCTATCTATGGCTTTTGTGCAACCCACAACGCCTTCATATATCATTTGCAAGATTTCCATACACTCTCGCTTGCTAAACGCAAACTATTAGCTTTCTCTAGAGATTGTAGTTTCCGTGTTATTCAAGAAAAACGTACAAAAGTGACCTTCAAAACGCGTTTTCCTTGAATAACTAGAAAACCAAGGCCTCCAGCGAGAACGTATCCTGCTACAAAATGTAAGTACCTTACATTTCCTACAGAAAGGTCATGTTCATTTTTTCTGTAGGACCAATAGTTGGCACTTAGCGAGCAAGAGGATATGAAAATCTCGAACGTGGTTTTTGAAGGCATTGCGGATTGCATAAAACATATATGCAGGGGCAGCTGAATCACCATGTATGTCTATGTTACGAGTCCCCTGCCATTAATAAAATTTCATTTGAATATTTTTCGCCCTCTAGGTAGAGCAGGCTGTTCAAGTAGAAAAAAGAGTTTGGGACTTTTCAACCAATTACATGCGAGCTGGTAGTGGGACAGCGTTTGACTTACAACCAAGGTAAATCCCTCGACTCAGAACTGGGAGTTGGGGACCATACTAATTTAATTCTGGAACAAAATTTGTATGTGAAAGTCTATTTGTTTGTAAATATGAAATGTCAGATATATTATTTGGACCATATTTTCAATGCAACTGACAAAGAACCTATGGTCCTTTAAGAAAAGTATCTCTCACACTATTTCATGTTGAACCATACTACGCCCTCTTGCAACTAGCAGAAAACTTGGCCATGTAACGATCTCGAAATAAATGATTGTCGATACACCTATCTGCGCAGAACAGCGACGAACAACTTGGAGGTAAGAACTTTGGCTTATACACTTCAACTCCAAGTCGATACTGCAAGTGCAAGAAAGAGGATGCGATTTGCGAGAAAATACGTTGTATGAATCAAGTCCACTACAATTCGTAAAACTATATAAATGAGAATAAAGTTACTTGTTTGAGTTTCTGTCCTAACGTAATCTGTCATAAAACTTGTTATGCGATTGATGATGAACTATGGCAAATAGGGTTTGGTATCAGAGCGCATGGTCTAAAGTGGCTGTGATAACTCAGGATTCTGAAAGTTCTTGTTCCTATAATTGGAAAGTAAGTCAATGGTTAGCACCTTCACTGATTTTTTTTTCCCAGCATATGTGTAACTTTATAAATTCCTAGGTAGTATTGAAAATGATTAACAAGTGTTTGATACGTAAGTCAGCCTATCAAGCCTAGGTCGTTGTCAGTTACGCGTTTTAGCATGTGCTAGCTGTTGCACATTACGACATGAGACATACATGACAGTAATGCGTAATAATAGCTCATGTGGCAGATCACGTATTGTGAATATCTACGGTGACTTGTAGCGATGTTGAAAATAACTCAGCAATAACATTAATAGGCCTAATTGAGTGTAAAGCTGTTGAATAATTACAGCAAACTTTTTCTGCTACTATTCTTCCTCGATTTCTGTTGAGAAAATCCTGTGCTACCCTAGAAGACATTTAATCTTAAATACACGTAGAATAGCCACTTTATCAATTCGTATATTCTTTGCCTATTTCCATTATAGTTGTCTGATTTCCCACACATGATCTTGCTAATATTAATAAAATAGTCAAATCCATGAGATTTAACATGTTTCATCATAATATTAATTTTCCCAAAGGATACAAACATCATTTCATCGTCCAGTGAGGTAACATTGCATTTTATTTTCTTGGACAAAGACAAAATGTAGAATTACTGTGTAGATATGTAGTTTTCTTATCGCCAGCTTTTTGGTCATAACACACGAAGAAAATGCAGACTTTTAATAAGTGAAGTACCTTACTATGTGATCCGGCTAACTTTTTAGTTCAGGTGTATAATACAAACGGCATGGAGAAAACTGGGTTAAGTGTGGTACAGGACACCCCCCCCCCCCCCCACACACACACACCACCACCACCACCACCACCACCACCACCACCACCACCACCAAAATCTGGGTTGTGGTGACAGATTACTCTGTAGCACAGCCAGAGGTCTAGGTTAGGTTGAAAGTTAGCAATTTTGTTGTGAGTTGAGGAGGCCAATGAATGTTAAATCCAAATAAAGATTGTGATAAGTAATAAATTGGCCACTAGTGAAACGTAATGTTTATGTCTGCACCATGCTGAAAAATGCAAGGGTTTCCTATACGTAACTTTTTACGGAAACAAAGTATTCTTGTTAAATTGGTTACAGAAATATAAATTGGGCTAACAGACACACAAAAGGCATTTGCAATAGTTATAACTGCAGTAGTAAGCTTGAAAGGCAAGCACATGTTTATGTGACACGTTTCAAGTTCTTTCATTTTCCTCTACCACATGCTGTATAATGCTTGCCTGATGGTTCTGAATATTTTATACTACTTAATCCACATACCACATTTTTTACCTGGTTTTATTTTAGTCTGGTAATTATTCATCTAAAATGTAGAGGTCTTATTTTGGGATGATGGCATAAATACTTCAGTTTTGGTGACTGATAAATATGCAGCTTCTACTGTCTTAGATACCATTTGCAGCACTTGGCTTTTTACTACTGTTTTTCCATCATAACGTGAAGATGATGATCACACTGACAAACTGCACCCTGGGAATAAATTGAGCATGGAATGGGAGATTTAAAGTGTAGAGTTGTACAAGATTTGGCATTGGGTCTGTGTCTGTTTTTGAAATGGGAAAAAACAATTCTCTTAAGTCTTTAAAGGAACATTCAGATTCTATTGTTTGTGATGACAAGAAGATACTAAACGAAGGTTCAAATTCAACCATAAAATACGCACCCCAAATTATTGATGAACAGGGCTAAAACTGGCTGGAAGCAATCAGTCTGCATGTCACAAAGATGTAACATGCAGTTATGTACAATTAACACTAGACTTGCTTACCACCAAGAGACAGACATTAATGTTCATACACTTAAGTGAAACTTTTGTGTAAAATTCCTTGGGGCCCAGCTCGATAACACACTGAAATGCCAACATATAGATTAATGTGTATATAAGTTCCATAAGAATTTTTTACACTTTTTGAAACTCTTATGATGTGACTTTAAGACCAGGGTACTAGCTGAATTTATATACTTTCACTCCATGTTGTTGTGTGGAGTTATCATCTGGAACCATACAGTTCAAGTGTTGAACACACATTTAGTAAAAGCAAGCAAAAAGAACATGGTGCAAAGGAGAAACCATAATTTTTGTAGAGACCTATTTAAGACATTCAGCATTTCTGTGAAATCAAAAGATATCTAAATTGTAATTAATGTGGCTAATAGTAAACTTGTTGCTTCAAGTGAAATTCTTTAGATTCAAGGATTCAATATTTGTGCTAGCTGCAATACAACAGCAATGCACCATTGGAACATCTGTTTAATCCACCAATGGTAAAAAATTGGGCTTCCTTAACAGGTCAAAAGCTGATGATGGGTTTCTCTCAGTTTGCTATTCAACAAATTGTGTTCCATAATATGCAAAGCAAAAGCTAATATCTGTGTTCAGTAGTGCATTTTTTGTTGCTTGACAGTCAGGTAAATGAAAATTTATTCAGCCAGTTAATTATGAGATTGTGTTAGATTATGAACAACTTACAACAAATTTTTGGAAAGAAGTAACAGTATTTTAAGCTTTGTGGCTCTGTAGCGCCCTCTAAATATTTATAGTCTGTAAAGACGTCACAGACTGAAATTACCCTCCCGACCTTGAGACAAATCTCCTGTGCCTTCTTTCTCCAGTCACCTATCAACTCCTACATATTCACTATCCAGCCACATCATGACTCAGTGCCATCCCAGACAGGATCAAATGACTCACATTCTCTGCCATGGTTTCAATCACCTCTCATTGTGTCCTGAAATGAGGAATTTCCCACCTACTATCTTTCCCACCCCTCACACTGTATATTCTGCTGCCCACTGACCTGTACAATATCCTTGTACATCGCTACTCTGCTCCCAACCCCTTGCCTGCAATAGACTTAGATCCAAGACCTGTCCCACAAATCCTCCCACCACGATCTGCTCCAGTACAGTCGCAGGGATCTCCTATGCGATCAGAGGCAGGGCTGCCTGCGAAAGCAGTCACGTGCTCTACAATCAGATTTGCAACCTCTGTGCTGCTCTCTACATGGGCCTAACAACTAGCAAACTGTCTGTCCACATAAATGACCACTGACAATCTGTGGCCCAGACACAGCTGGACCACCTAGTTGCTGAACATGCTGCCCAACACAATGTGCTTCAGCTCAGTGACTGCTCCACAGCCTGCACCATCTGGATACTGCCTACCAACACCAACTTATCTGAATTGCTCAGATGGGATCTCTCCCAGAAACATACCCTATGTTCCTGAAGGCCCCCTAGGCTCAAGCTTCACTAGCTCCTGTCCTTCACCTACCTATCCCCTTCCCAGCTCCCAGTCCAGCTCTACATAGCCTTCTATTCCACCAGTGCACCCACTAGTTGTTTTCCTCTTCTCTGGTTTTCTGCCCTTCCCCCTGCCCTCAAACATTCTGACGAACACTTAGCAGCCCTCCCCTGTTCCCACCATGTCCCTGCAAGCTCCAGCAAGCAGCACTACACCTTCCGCTGTCTCTACAATGCTATTACCTTCCTCCCCATCCCAGCCTCCCCCTTACCTCCATCACCCATGCCAGATTGTATCTCGCATAAGGCACAGTTATGGTCCACAGTCTGCTGGCCTCAGCAGCCAGAGACAGTGGCTGTGTGTGTATGCGCGCACGCATATGAGAGAGTGGGGGGCCAAAGAGAGAGAGAGAGAACACAAACGTTTGACTGAAAGCACTCTTTTCATTGTGCCATTCTGTGACTCAACATTCCTCTATTGGTGTATAGCAACTTGTCCTTTTATGAATATCCACTTTACTGATGATTACACTATATTTTTTACAGATATTTAGATTTTTTGCGTGTTTTATCATTTTTCTGTCTAGTCTACAAGTATATGGCCACACAAAATATCTTCCCATCTTCTTCTGGTGGTCTTCCAGTTTGGTTATCTTCAGCTGTTGATGAGTAACTCCACAACTTGTCATGACTTGTAGAACATTCTTTTCGAGCTGTGGTTTGTTGACTCTTCACCATATGAGGACGTATTATTTCTTGTCCTAATTCCTTGAGGAAAATTCTCCTTTAATCAGATCTGTTTTCCTCATAGTTGAGAAGTTCCTTTGAAAATGTGGGCACTCCATCCATTACATTTGTTCATCAGTGAGAAGGTTATCTTCTTGACTGTCTATTGCATCTGCATGTGCCTTATGGTTAAGAGAATCAACTCCTGATTTATTATTATTATTATTATTATTATTATTATTGTTGTTGTTGTTATTATTATTATTATTATTATTATTATTGTGTGTGTCTGGAATCTATTGGATCACACAAAGCTATTAGGCGTCTGTTTTTGGAGTTTCCAAGCAGCTCTCCCCCTCCCCCCCCTCTCCCCCCCCCCCCCACCTCTCTCTCTTTTCCAAGTCTTACTTCCTATTTGCTGTTTTTTTTTGTCTGTATAGGCTTCTTTTGAAAATGTTTGATGGACTTTTCTAAATTCTTATTGACCTGCTGGATCCATGGTACAGTTTGGAGTTTTTCTCTTTATGCAGCAATTTTGTGACTGAGCCTTCTTGTTGGGAATCTGTGGATATGCCCCTAAAATATTAATCTTCTTTTTCTGATGTTTACAATGAGATTTGATAGTTTCTTTTTGGGTTGTAGTGTGTACCCACCTTCTGTTCATTTGGGGCCAAGTATCACAGAAATTTGCATTCTTCTTTTCTGTGAAGTGTAAGTGATTTGCTAGCATATGAGACTTCAGGTGCAACTTTCTTATGGTGCATGATTTTTGGGTTGCAGATTTTTACCCTATGCGCTCCTAAAGTTTTGGCATTGAATTTTCTCTGTCATTTTCCCTGCCCCTATAGGTTCAAGGATTTCACCTACATACTGGAGGTATGGAACTCTTCTGATTTGTCCATATTTTTTGATCAGTTTTTAGCAGATTTACATGTTTTTTTTGTAAGTATATTTGAAAGCCAGCTCTTTTAGTACATACATTCAGAGCCTGTACCTGTTTAGTTGCTGTTGTCTCATTGTCTGCTAGTATTGCCAGATCATCTGTGAAAGTTAGGCAGGAAATTTGGATCTTGTTTTTATGTCTTGCTGGTTGTTTGGTTTGCAGTAGTTTCAGTTTTTAAGTTCTTTCTCCCACTCCTGGATGACTTTGTCCAAAACCAGGTGTGTGTGTGTGTGTGTGTGTGTGTGTGTGTGTGTGTGTAATAGTAGTAGTAGTAGTAGTAGTGGTGGTAAGATTTTATTGTCATTAAGCTTACAGAAGCAATAGACAACATCAAATTACAAAGTATAAACAAAGTTATATGCAGGAGTTATAAGTACAATATTACAATAGTTTTATAAATAGTCAATAGACAGGAGATAAAATATATAAAGTGAGGTAGTACAACCAAATCAATCAGAATGTACCAGTACAAAATACAGGAAAAGGTCAGAATACCAAGACAGGAAAACATATTATATACAAAGAAATATTACATCAGATTATAGTAACTGCCCTTTGCAACTGTGCAGAGAAAAATAGAATAATGCTTATTACTAGCTACTAACAAATAGGTAACTAGAACTGCTAATGAAATAATTAATATAGTATATCAGGAGCAGCTAAAGTTTATAATATTATTTGTTTTTGATTGCAATCAAGAAATTCATCAAGGGAATAAAAAGGATGCTCAACTAGCCACTCATACAGTTTTGGCTTGATCTTTTCAATAGGACAATCGAATTTACAAAGAGAAACTTTATTGCAACATTTGGAACCTATTACATGATAGCTTTTTAAAGACTTGTTAAATGTTGAAAAGGTACATCAATGCGTTTCCTGTTTCTCGTATTATACGAATGTATATTTTGTCTTAATTTCTGGTTTGGTAAATTGTTCATGGTATGTAGAACAACAGTGTGTGTGTGTGTGTGTGTGTGTGTGTGTGTGTGTGTGTGTGTGTGTGTGTGTGTATATATATATATATATATATATATATATATATATATATATATATATATATATATATATATATAATGGAAGGAAACATTCCACGTGGGAAAAATTATATATAAAAACAAAGATGAGGTGACTTACCGAACAAAAGCGCTGGCAGGTCGATAGACACACAAACAAACACAAACACACACACAAAATTCAAGCTTTCGCAACAAACTGTTGCCTCATCAGGAAAGAGGTAAGGAGAGGGGAAGACGAAAGGAAGTGGGTTTTAAAGGAGAGGGTAAGGAGTCATTCCAATCCCGGGAGCGGAAAGACTTACCTTAGGGGGAAAAAAGGACAGGTATACACTCGCACACACGCACATCTTTGTTTTTTTATATATATATATATATATATATATATATATATATATATATATATATATATATATATATATATATATATATTAACAACAGTCATAACTTTAAGTTTCACAAACAGTGGCTTGCAGGAATCTAGTCTACCAGAATCAGTGATAATTTTTTTTTTTTGCAGTAGAAGAATATCAGGTACATGGCTACAGTTTCCCCATAATAGTAAACCATAAGAAATAATACTTTGAAAGAAGGCAAAATATGCTGATCTAACATACTGATCTGATACACAACCTTTTGACCTTCTCATCAAATAGATTACTCTAGAAAGCCTAGCAGATATATAGTTAATATGGTAATTCCAATTAAGTTTACTATCTAAATATATACCAAGAAATTTAATATTATTTGAAACATTCAGAAATAAGGTATCTCTTAAGCTGAAAAACATGAACTGTGTTTTATTTTCTTTTAATAAAAAACTGTTTGCTCTGAACCATTTTGATGCTTCACTGATGGTATTTTCTGTTATATTTTTTAACAATTCAATGTCAGAGTCATTGTTGATAAAGGTTGTATCATCAGCATATAAGATTGAATGGGAACTTACATTAGATGGTAAATCATTAATCATAATCAGAAAAAGCAATGGGCCAAGCACTGAGCCCTGAGGCATACCACACAGGACATCGTCTACATTGGATCTATCTTCATTAATCCAAACAGTCTGTTTACGGTGCTCCAAAAAACCTAAGAATACCCAAGCCACTGTGTTGAAAACCTAAAATCTCTAATTTATGCAGAAGTAACTTGTGGTTCACACAATCAAATGCTTTACTCAGATCACAAAAGATGACCAGAGCAAACTCCTTATCTTCAAATACCTGGAGAACCTTTTTAACGCGCGAATCAATAGCATGAGTGGTCGATCTATTTTTCCTAAAACCAAATTGCTCATTGGAAATAATAGAATTATTATCTAGAAAGTTACACATTTGGTTATACATAAGTTTCTAATGCTTTAGAAAAAACAGGAGTGAGGGATATGGGGCGGTAACTAGATGAACATTTCCCATCTCCATTCTTATACACAGGAACAACTCTACATAACTTCAGTACATTGGGGAAAATTGCCTGTGTCAGACACTAATTTATAACATAACTTAGAGGGCCAACAATGCATTCAATAACATTTTTCAATATCTTATAGGATATGCCGTATATATCAGCACTGCTTGAAGACTTAGACTAATTTACATTACAAATATTTAAAACCTCCTGCTGTGTCTCTTCAGAGGACACAAAATTATGTCTGTCATGCCTAAACCCCAAATTACAATTTTCCATCATTTGAGCAGCAGTTTCCGTGGGTTTAATGATATTTTTCTGAATATCCCTGACTGACTGTATACAGAAATTGTTAAAATCATTTGCTGAGACAGCTACCTCCTTTAGTTTGTTATTTTTGGCGACTGAGTTTATTATATTCCAAGATTTTTTACATTTATTTTTTGATGCCTCGATACTTATAGTGTTTTGTTGTTTTTTTGCTCAATAATAGCTGCCCTATATTTTTTCTTAGCTTCTGCAAAGAAAAATTTGGATTGCTGAATATTAATCTTTTTATTTAGATCGAAAAACAACATAACTTTATTCTTTAAATTGGCTAATTCGGGAGTAAGCCACTCTTTATTTCTCTTTTTGATTTTAGATTCACTGGCGGTCAATTAAATTTTACATTTTCTTTGCGGAATAGTCATTTCAAACAAAGTATTGAATATTGAAAACAATTTCTCAAAAACACAATCAGCTGACAAATGTTTCATTTTAGCAAACATACCAAACCAATTGAAGAAACTAAGCTGGGATCTAAAATTAAACAATTTTGTGTCATCTATAGGTCTTGTTACAACTAATTTGGACTTATGAGATGTATTGTGGGTTACAAAAGAATTTTCAAAAGTGAGAAATACACCACCATGATCAGAAAAGGGAAAGTTGACTACACCACATGAAAAAGTTGATCTTAAGTAGTTTGTTAGGATGTTATCAAGACAGGCCAAGCCTCTGGTTGGTTTGGTATTGTGGTAGACAAAGTTAAATTGCCTAAGTAAATTTTTAAATTCTTGTACACTGGGTTTATCTTCCGTGACATCAAAGTCAGCATTTAGCCCCCACCCCCCCAATTAGTATCTCATAGTTTTTCCTCTTGTTACCATTAAAAAACTCTAATAATTCCTCCAATTTTTCAACAAACAAAGAGGGATCACCATCTGGGGATCTGTACAGAGATGAAAGTACTAACTTTGTGTCATTTATGCATATTCCTGATACCTCAAAATCAAATTCCTTACACAGAGAACTCACATCTAGCTTGCTACTATAACCCAGCAAAGAGTTTTTAACGTAGACTGCAGTACCACCGTGTATACACTTATCCCTGCCTGCAGAAGTTACTAATCAGTTTAAAGTCATCAAATTGAATAAAGCAAATATCATCATATTTACACCAATGCTCATTAACACATCACATCAAACTGATTTTCTAAGGCAAATTCATTCAATATTAGGGATTTACTACTCAGCCTGAGACTGTGGTTATTTTGTGAGGAATTAGAATCGGCACTGATATTACTATTCACTGCTAAATCAATGCGCTTGGTTAGACTAAAAAAGTACTATCAGAGTGTACAGGGTTGTTAACATTGTATTCTAAGGCTATTGCATTATGGTACTTAGCTTGATTCAGACATAATTTTTCTACTATGTCGACAGTAACATCTGAGACAAATCTTTTACCTAACCTATTTAGGTGAAAACCATGAGATGTATGAAACCTCCTACCAATGTTGTTGAGGTCAAAGAAAGTGACATTCTTAAAGCGTTTACACATCTTAAACATTTCCTGGTTAGGCTTCTTCACCTCTTGATTGATGGCTGACCATATAGGTAGATCATACCGTGTTGGAACAGAAAAAACACAGATAAGTTTGGCACTCCGAAGATCTTGCAGCCTGTCTCCAGTGAAGAGATAAGATTTGCCTTTCATTTCTCACCACATCGTTTGTTCCCGCCAGCAGTACAGTAACGTCGAGGTTTGACTTGACACTTCCCGCAGCAACATTGAGGTTGCTTTCTCCCTTATTCCAGCATACACATTCCTACCTTGGCTATCAGCATGAATTTGAATGTTTACGGATCTTCTAGGCCTAGGTACAAACTTTCTGGGGACTTGTTTAGTAGTCTTTGTTGTTGGCTTCAGTTGTAGGTTAGACCTTGAATTGGTTTGGTTGCAGACTGGGGTTATGCTCTCTGCCCCATCGATAGCTTCCAAAATACCATACTTATTTGAAAGGGTTAGATCACGTTTCGGGTTTTTCTGGTTATTAACAAATTTTGTGCTGTTTTTTAAAGGCACAATATTCCACTGTTCTACATGACTAGTATCAGGCCTGTTTCTAAGCGGCGGCAAGTTGGCGTCGATATTAGGCCTATAATCTATTTCTAATGATTCACTATTAACCAATCTTTTACGTAATTTCTGGTCGCTCTGCTCACAGCATTCTTTGAGTCATCTAATTTCTTCACACAGTAATTCGTTTTCTTCTCTCAGTTGCTGAAGAATAGCATCAGTATCACAGGAATTTGCATTCTTCTTTTAGGATCTCTTTAGGTTATCTTTTCTGTGAAGTGTAAGTGATTTGCTAGCATATGAAACTTCAGGTGCAACTTTCTTATAGTGCATGATTTTTGTATTGCAGATTTTTACACTATGCTCTCCTAAAGTTTTGGCACTGAATTTTTTCTGTCATTTTCCCTGCCCCTATAGGTTCAACGATTTCACCTACATACTGGAGGTATGGAACTCTTCTGATTTGTCCATATTTTTTGATCAGTTTTTAGCAGATTTACATGTTTTTTTTGTAAGTATATTTGAAAGCCAGCTCTTTTAGTACATACTTTCAGAGCCTGTACCTGTTTAGTTGCTGTTGTCTCATTGTCTGCTAATATTGCCAGATCACCTGTGAAAGTTAGGCAGGAAATTTGGATCTTATTTTTCTCTTGCTAGTTGTTTGGTTTGCAGTAGTTTCGGTTTTTAAGTTCTTTCTCCCACTCCTGGATGACTTTGTCCAAAACCAGGTTAAAGATGAAAGGGGTCAAAATGTCACTCTGCTGAATCGGAGGTTGTGTGTGTGTGTGTGTGTGTGTGTGTGTGTGTGTGTGTGTGTGTTTGTTTTAGGGTTCTTTGAGGCCGATAAAAAGGGAGCGATGGACTCGTACACCTTCTTCAATTCCACAAAGGAGCATATGATTGGGTTATACCTGAGCATTTTGTATTTTAATAGTGTTTTTAAACTGAATATTTGTTTGCAACTACAGCCAGCACAGTGTGCATGAACTCTTTGGAGGAAGAATGCTGACATAATTTTGTAAATAACTTGCAGATGATTATTAAAATCTATTTTGCACATAAACTACGGTTATCAAATTGTCTTCAGAACAATTTGATAAGGATAAAACTTCTCTGGTCTTAAACGTTGTCATTTCTGGTAGAATTACCTTGTTGTTTATCTCTAAGTTTGCATTGCTGTAATCTTTTGCTCCAATATTTCTTCAAATAATGGAATCCTTGGGGAAGAAATTATGATTTAATGTTTGTTGAGGTTATTCCCAATGACTTTGATAGTGTCCTTACTGTAGTAGAAGCAACAGTGATTTGTGTTCTCTGAGCAGAGTCCAAAAAAATGCATTCATTTCCTCAGGTGCAATATCCTGCCAATTTTTTCCTTGATACATGGAATGTGTCTACATTCTAAATTAGTATAGTGAATGATCTCTTCTAGCATTGTTTGTGAGATAAAATAGTCCCTACATTCTTAGTGACAGGTACATTACCAGTTACTGGTTCAAGTTGAATTTTCATAGTATTGTGGACTCAAATACTGCAGTGTGGTGGCGGTGTTTTATTCTGATGAGCTCCATCATGAAAAATACGGAAATCAGTACTTCTGTTGTTTGTAATCACTTGAAATGCTAGAAGACACAGATTCAATATCCTAGAGGCTGTCAGTATCTGAATCGCTGCCATCTTACCACTCAAAAAGATCTTCATCTTCAAGCCATTGAGGAACTATTGATTCAAAATTCTGATCACTTTGGTTACTTCAGATGATGATCTAGATGATTTCGTCTCAAATCATACAGATCAAGAGTGAATGTGTCACATCACTATTTCAAAGTTTACTGAAAAAATATATGTTGAAGTTGTACATGATACCTCTCAAAGCTGACAATATTTTGATTTTCTGATGATTTGCTAAAATGCAACACATCTCTCTAAATGAGAGTATTCGTGAACATGTAGTAACAAAAGGAAATTTGAAAAATTGTAATAAAGAAACCGAAAGTTGTAGAGGTCTGAGTTTATTTTCAATCAATACTTTATTCCCAATACTATGAGACATTATTAATACCTTCACAGTTCTGAGCTTTTCATTTTTATTTTTTTGGAAAAATAAACTGTGAAATTTGTAACTTTTTTGCGGATTTCTATATTATGTTTTGAAAATATGAATAGTCACAGGAATTAACTGTCTTGAGACATGATAATGTGGAAGAACATTATTATTATTATTGTTATTCTTTACTTTCTCAGACGTTAAGTCTGGTTAAAAATGGAAAGTGACGCGGACCTTGATCAAGCGTCACTTCCTTTTAACTGTATGGTATGTGTTATATTGCATTTAGGAACTTTCGGGTAATTGAACATGTATCAATAATTACTGATTTCTGTAGTTGTATATATAAGTTTGGATGTAGCTGTATTGCATTGATGTACTGGTGGATATTGTGTGGTATGACTCCTGTAGTTGATAGTATAATTGGTATAATGTCAACTTTATCCTGATGCCACATATCCTTGACTTCCTCAGCCAGTTGGATGTATTTTTCAATTTTTTCTCCTGTTTTCTTCTGTATATTTGTTGTATTGGGTATGGATATTTCGATTAGTTGTGTTAATTTCCTCTTTTTATTGGTGAGTATGATGTCAGGTTTGTTATGTGGTGTTGTTTTATCTGTTATAATGGTTCTGTTCCAGTATAATTTGAATTCATCATTCTCCAGTACACTTTGTGGTGCATACTTGTATGTGGGAACGTGTTGTTTTATAAGTTTATGTTGTAAGGCAAGCTGTTGATGTATTATTTTTGCTACATTGTCATGTCTTCTGGGGTATTCTGTATTTGCTAGTATTGTACATCCGCTTGTGATGTGATCTACTGTTTCTATTTGTTGTTTGCAAAGTCTGCATTTATCTGTTGTGGTATTGGGATCTTTAATAATATGCTTGCTGTAATATCTGGTGTTTATTATTTGATCCTGTATTGCAATCATGAATCCTTCCGTCTCACTGTATATATTGCCTTTTCTTAGCCATGTGTTGGATGCGTCTTGATCGATGTGTGGCTGTGTTAAATGATACGGGTGCTTGCCATGTAGTGTTTTCTTTTTCCAATTTATTTCCTTCGTGTCTGTTGATGTTATGTGATCTAAAGGGTTGTAGAAGTGGTTATGAAATTGCAATGGTGTAGCCGATGTATTTATATGAGTGATTGCTTTGTGTATTTTGCTAGTTTCTGCTCGTTCTATAAAGAATTTTCTTAAATTGTCTACCTGTCCATAATGTAGGTTTTTTTATGTCGATAAATCCCCTTCCTCCTTCATTTCTGCTTAATGTGAATCTTTCAGTTGCTGAATGTATGTGATGTATTCTATATTTGTGGCATTGTGATCGTGTAAGTGTATTGAGCACTTCTAGGTCTGTGTTACTCCATTTCACTACTCCAAATGAGTAGGTCAATATTGGTATAGCATAAGTATTTATAGCTTTTGTCTTGTTTCTTGCTGTCAATTCTGTTTTCAGTATTTTTGTTAGTCTTTGTCTATATTTTTCTTTTAGTTCTTCTTTAATATTTGTATTATCTATTCCTATTTTTTGTCTGTATCCTAGATATTTATAGGCATCTGTTTTTTCCATCACTTCTGTGCAGTCGCTGTGGTTATCCAGTATGTAATCTTCTTGTTTAGTGTGTTTTCCCTTGACTATGCTATTTTTCTTACATTTGTCTGTTCCAAAAGCCATATTTATATCATTGCTGAATTCTTCTGTTATCTTTAGTAATTGGTTGAGTTGTTGATTTGTTGCTGCCAGTAGTTTTAGATCATCCATGTATAGCAAATGTGTGATTTTGTGTGGGTATGTTCCAGTAATATTGTATCCATAATTTGTATTATTTAGCATGTTGGATAGTGGGTTCAGGGCAAGGCAGAACCAGAAAGGACTTAATGAGTCTCCTTGGTAAATTCCACGCTTAATCTGTATTGGCTGTGATGTGATATTATTTGAATTTGTTTGGATATTAAGCGTGGTTTTCCAATTTTTCATTACTATGTTTAGGAACTGTATCAATTTAGGATCTACTTTGTATATTTCCAATATTTGTAGTAACCATGAGTGGGGTACACTATCAAAAGCTTTTTGGTAATCAATGTATGCATAGTGTAGTGACCTTTGTTTAGTTTTAGCTTGATATGTCACCTCTACATCTATTATCAGTTGCTCTTTACATCCTCGTGTTCCTTTGCAGCAGCCTTTTTGTTCTTCATTTATAATTTTGTTCTGTGTTGTATGTGTCATTAATTTCTGTGTAATGACTGAAGTTAATATTTTGTATATTGTTGGTAGGCATGTTATGGGGCGATATTTTGCTGGGTTTGCTGTGTCTGCTTGATCTTTAGGTTTCAGATAAGTTATTCCATGTGTAAGTGTATCAGGGAATGTGTATGGGTCTGCAGTGTAACTGTTAAATAATTTATATATCCCACGTGGAATGTTTCCCTCTATTATATTGTTAAATAATTTAGTTAGATGTGAATGTGTTGAGGTGAACTTCTTTAGCCAGAAATTTGCTATTTTATCTTTTCCAGGGGCTTTCCAATTGTGAGTAGAATTAATTGCTTGGGTGACTTCATGTTTCAAAATTATCACTTCAGGCATTTGTGGTATCGTCTTGTATGTGTCTGTTTCTGCTTGTATCCACCGTGCATGCCTGTTATGTTGTACCGGGTTTGACCATATGTTGCTCCAGAAGTGTTCCATGTTTGTTATGTTTGGTGGATTGTCTATTGTCTGGTAAAATTTCTTTTGGTTTGTGTTGAATGTTTGGTTTTGTTTCCTTCTATTTTCACTTTTTTTGTATCTTCTAAGTTGTTTGGTCAATGCTTGTAATTTCTGTTTCTTTTCATCTAATTGCTCTATCGCTTCTTCTTGTGAGATTTTACCTAACCTTTTTCGTTTTTTTTCTGACATTTCATTTCTTATAAATTGTGTTAGCTGTCCGATGTCCTTTCTCAGTTTTTCTATTCTGATCTGTAGCCTGTGTTGCCATGCTGGTTTTGTGGGTTTCTTCTGTGTGTTGGTTGGTTCTGATCTCTGCCTAGTGTGTATATTTAGTGTAGTGAGTGCTCCTATATAAACCAGTAGTTGTAACTCTTCCATAGTTGTGTTTTCATTTATTTTGTTGTGTATGATTGTGTTGATAGTTTTTATTGTTGTTTCGACTTGTGGGTTATTTGGCGGTCTTTGCAAGAATGGTCTAATGTCTGTATTTGTGTCTTTGTATTCTATATATGTTAGCTGAAATTTTTCTTTTATATCTAACGTGTGTCACTTCGTGTTCTATTTGTGCTTGTTCTGGTGGCTATCTTAAGATTTCGTTTTCCTCTGATTGTTTATTTGATGCCTGTTGTTCTTTGTTTGTTTGCTCTGGGATGTTTGAGTCCATTACTGTATTTTCTTCTTCTTCTGATTGCACGTTATTTTGTTCCAGTATTTGTTGTACTTGTTGTTTGATGTTTTCTAATTCTGACTGGGGTATCCTGTTATTTTTTATTATTACACGGATCTGATCAGCTAGTCGTTGTTCTGTTAAAAATTTTAATTCTGGGTATCTGGTAATAAATGTTGTGTATACTTGTGATCTGTATCCAGTTGTGTTGGTTCCTAGGTTTATTGCTTGGTAATAACAGAACATGAGGTGTTGATTAACTTCATCTGACCATCTCATCCTCTGTCTTTGTTTTCCTTCTAGGGTGGTTGCAGGAAGCATATCCTGCAAAACACCTCTATTTGGATTTAAATCATTTTCCAGTTGGCTAGCAGTGTCGTTACCATTGTGGGCGGGCATAGGGTTCAAGCGTCGTCCCCGACCATGACGGCACTTGTCCGAGGCTTCTTTAGTTCTGTCCTGAACCAACTAATCACACTAAAAGGGGGGTTAGCCCTATTAGTGGTTTGTTCTTTTCGTCGCCTTTTACGAGTGGCAGAACATACCGGAGGCCTATTCTTTTCCCGGGCCTCCACGGGGTTTATTATTATTATTATTATTATTATTATTTCCCTTTCCTGTCTCAGACGTTACGTCTGGTTAAAAATGGAAAGTGACGCGGACCTTGATCAAGTGTAACTTCCTTTTAACTGTACGGTATATGTTACGTTGCATTTCGGAACTTTCGGGTAATTGAACATGTATCAATAATTACAGATTTCTGTAGTTGTATATATACGGTTGGATGTAGCTGTATTGTGCTGATGTACTGGTGGATATTGTGTGGTATGACTCCTGTAGTTGATAGTACAATTGGTATAATGTTATTATTATTATTATTATTATTATTATTATTATTATTTACATTTTATGGCCTTCATTGGACCATTCTAGCCATCTTTATACAAAGAATTTTTCAGTTTCCTGTCAGCCCAGTACTTCTTCATTCTCTTGGATCTCATCCTTCTTTCTTCATCCGAAATCCGAAATCACCCTTCCTATTGTCTGTTTGTTGATTCTCTTTTGCAGACTGATTTGTTTGTCTATGAGTTTCCTGATTTTGTGAGTTTTGTTTCGTAGGTCTTCCAATGTAATCTGTAGCTCATCCATATCTTCCTTGATTTCTGTAATCCGCTTAATGTTGCACTTACTATTCCACAATTTTTCTACTATTCTCCTGATGATCCTGTTCTCTGGTGTTCTGATGAGGTGTCTAAAAAAATAAAATGCTTTTCTTCCTGATTGTACTCATTACCAGTTCTATTTGCTTGTAGACTGTTTCATTTGTAGCCACTCTCCAGTCTCCATCTTTCTGGTACGATTTGTTGATGCACGTTCTGATAATTCTTCTCTCTATTTTGAGTATTTTGTCTATTTGTGCAGTGTTAGTTGTTTTGAAGATGGTTTCACTAGTGTAAGTTATTTCTGGTTGAGTGACTGTTTTGTAGTGTTTTAATCTTGTTGCTATTGACAGGCTTTTTTGTTGTAGGTGTTCTTGGTGATATATTTTGTTATAGTCAATTTGATATTCTGTTATACCATGTTGGCTTTTCATGGAGGTTATATGTTATGATTTCTCTCAGATATTTAAATTTATCTACAATTTTGATTTCTTGGTTTGCAGTGGCAATTTTGTTTATGAGTGATGGGTCAGTTAACATGAATGACTGTTTTTTCAAAGGATATTCCAAGACCAATTTTCTGTGCTATTTCCTGTAGTGAGATAACTTGTTGTTTGGTTTCCTGAATACTATTGGACAAGACAGTAAGGTCATCAGCGAATCCTAGGCAATTTAAACTTATGTTTAAATTATGTCATACTTACATTTAAACTTATGTTAAAACTGTCTTGGATTTGTTGATGACCTGGCAGTATTCAGGAAGCCAAACAGCAAGTTAATGTCACTACAGGAAATAGCACAGAAAATGGGTAGTGGAATATTCTTTGAAAAAACAGTCATCATGTTTAAACTGTCAAAGTATTCATATATAAAGATGAAAGAAACTGAAACTTTTTGGGTTGTTTGGAAAATGTTTTCTCCAAAACCTTCATCCTAAATGTTTTAAAAATTTCATGGTACATTAGTTGGTCATTGTACTTAGTGAATGCTATCAGACTAGGCAATACTTGTCTGTACAATATGTGAGAAATTTTTTAGGTAGATCTAGCTCTACTTGCAAGGTCAGAATCTCATGGATGCTTAAATATTTAAATTGATCGTTGATTTTAAGTAAATGTCATTCAAAACTGGTATTTCTGAAACAAAATACTTTACAACATTATAAGTTAGTGGGAAAACAATTCATAATTTTATTAGAAAGCATTTTATAACAAAAATGAGACATAGAATACTTATACCCATTTTTTATGATATTCACAAATTATTATAGTTTCTGTCATGATTTTCCTATTTCATGACTTTCCATGAATTAAAATTGCCTTCAATGTAACAATCAACACTGCACTGTTGAAAAGAGTTCATTTTTTTCCCCAACTGCTCATTGAACTTGTATAGCCAAGCTGAAATTGTAGACGGACAAAGATGATCCAACAACAGCAGTACTTGGGAAATGGGAGCTGCACACTGATCTTTTGATGATGGCCATTTGAAATCATTAGCAGGACCATGAGGTGTCATAAAGGAGATGATTATGTCTTGCAGGTCATGAGAGAGACTTATCTATGGTCTCTGCATTTCACACACAGTAACAGGCTGCACCATTCTTGCAATGTGTGTGCCACTCTGGGATGCAAACCAGTAGTTACTTGATTGAATTCCTACCACAGGCTTCACAGTAGACCACTCTTCCCCTTTTTTAATGGAATTCCCGTAAGGAGTACTTTCATTTAGAATTAAGTTTCATGTTTGTTACTAATGTCGATATGGTGTGTAAAAATCCATTAGCATCTCTTATAGCATCATCAGCTTCATGCTGGAGATTAAATTTTGTTGCAAGATGTTTACAGAGGCCTTCTGCCCTGTCATATGCACTTTTTCCATGGACTATTGCTGTAAATAACCATTTTTTGTTTTAATCCCTGCACTGCAGTGTTGGCAAAGCTCATATAGCTAAAAACGGTTCTTAAAATGAGATGTTGCACCCTCAGTCACACACACATGTTTAATAAATGCCTCTAGATGCTGTTTCATCAATTATCATTCTGACAGCGTAGCATGCATGTGTACTGTCATGAACGAGATCATCACTGACAATAGCAAAACAGTGTGATGTTCCTAGGAAGTAACACATGTGAATATTGATACCTGTGATATGTGCCAGTGGTAACTTTGAATTTTGTTCTGCATAGCAACAGACCAGTTCTCAGCAAAGTCAAAATGAAGACCTAATGTGTCAGTATTCTGGGATGTGGCTGATTTTACTTCTGCTATGGCCAGTCTGTTAATCCTCTTGATATGATGGTGAGCTATTCCCTTCATGGACAAAAACCTAACCTCTTTAACAAAGTTCTCTGGCTGTACTATCTTCTTTACCAACCCTCCTCCCTCCTACAATGCATAGTTGTATCATTGGCAGAATCCTGAAAGTGTAATGCTTCGTCAATCATCACTTCAGCACCAGGACACAGTGCACACTCCTGCAATCAACAAATACCTTGCAGCTCTTGACGTATACACAAAAGCATCAGGTCCATATCCGTGTACTTCTTTCCTGTGTCACTGCTTATGATGAAAAAATACAAGTTTCAAATTAGTGCAGTAAATACATGTGGATACTTCCTTCACTGGCTGGTATTTTACCCATTTTAGTCGTAAGGAGTAGAATTTTGTGAGACCAATTTTTAAATTTGGTTTCTGATTTTTCATTACAAGATATGCTTTTCCTATTAATCTTATCATACACTGTGTTATGAAAAGTATCGAGACACCTGGCTGAAAATGACTTAGAAGTTCGTGGTGCCGTCCATCGGTAATGTTGGAATTCAGTATGGTGTTGTCCCCCCACTTATAGCCTTGATGACAGCTTCCACTCTTGCAGGCATACGTTCAATCAGATGCTTGGGGAATGGCAGCCTATTCTTCATGGAGTGCTGCACTGGGGAAAGGTATCGATGTCGGTCGGTGAGACCTGGCACAAAGTCGGCGTTCCAAAACACCCCAAAGGTGTTCTATAGGATACAGTTAAGGACTGTGCAGGCCAGTCCATTATAGGGATGGTATTGTCATGTAACCACTCTACCACAGGCCGTGCATTATGAACAGGTGCTCAATCGTGTTGAAAGATGTAATCGCCTGCTTAAAACATCATAGTACGCTTGTGCTATGATAGTACCATGCAAAACAACAAGGAGTGCCAGCCACCTCCATGAAAAACACGACCACATCATAACACCTCCGCCTCCAAATTTTACTGTTGCCACTACACACGCTGGCAGATGACGTTCATCGGGTATTCACTGTACCCACACCCTGCCATCAGATCGCCACTTTGTGTACCATGATTCATCACTCTACACAATGTTTTTCCACTGTTCAATAGTCCCTCCACACAACATTTTTCCACTGTTCAATCGTCCAATATTTACGCTCCTTGCACCAAGTGAGGCATAGTTTGGCATTTACCGGCATGGTGTGTGGCTTATGAGCAGCTGTTTGACCATGAAATACAAGTTTTCTCACCTCCTGCCTAGCTGTTATAGTACTTGCAGTGTATCCTGATGTAGTTTGCAATTCGTGTATGATGGTCTGGATAGATGTCTGGCTATTATACATTAGGACCCTCTTCAATTGCCGGCGGTTTCTGTCAGTCAACAGACGAGGTCGGCCTGTACGCTCTTTTGTTGTACGTGTCCCTTCACGTTTCCACTTCATTATCAAGTCAGAAACAGTGGATCGATAGATGTTTAGGAGTGTGGAAATCTCGTGTACAGATGTATGACACAAGTGACCCCCAATCACCTGACTACATTCGAAGTCCATGAGTTCCGTGGAGCGCCCCATTCTGCTCTCTCATGATGTCTAATGGCTAGTGAGGTCGCTGATATTGAGTACCTGGCAGTAGGTGGGAGCTCAGTGCACCTAATGTGAAAAACATATGTTTTGAGGGTGTCTGGATACTTTTGATCACATAGTGTATCTCTTTTTACCTTTTTCACTATTTTCACTAAAGAGATAACATCATCCTGGTTAGGACTTTGCCTTCTGCAATCTTTGTCATCACTTAGGTAATATTCCAGAGCAACTGTAAGCGTATCATCTTGCAGTCGATGCCCACAGTAAGAATCTGGACATGTGCCAGTGGCTTTCTCATTCTTTATTTTATGAGCTTTTGAAAGTGGGTGTGTATTTCTGTATCTGCTGCTTAGAGTAGCTTCCTGGTGTCAGTGACACTAAATGTACCTTCTCAGTACAGGTGGCTGCTGAGACATCCGTATTTAGGTTCTGAAACCACACTTATATTTTGTGCACATATTACTATCTTCAGGTTCTGCACCTAGTGCATCTACATTATACACTTTACAAAATTTTGAAGATGTTGCTTGCCTAAAACTTGTTTCAATTTCTCCCACTTTTTTTCATACAGTTTTCTTCTTGTGTTTCTTACCTTTCCTGGATGTTTGAGGGGGGGGGGGGGGGATATAGTAGGGGCTACAGCAGAAATGCTAACATTCAGTGCATTAATAGTTTCACACCCAGGAAAATAAACATCACCACTATCTTCTTCAGTTTCACATTCGGGTGATGCTGATCGTTCATATGGGTTGTCACTAAATTTCTTCTTGTAGTGAGTGTAGCAATTCCTGCACAATGGATGTGATGCTAATACATTACTTGAGGACCAATATATTTCTGCAGTACCTCTGACTGATTTCCAACAACTGTGAAGTGTTTTTTTCACTTTCCTTAAACACCACTTCTTGTGTTTTTTCTCATAGTCCACACATATCACTCTTTCACTACTGTATTTCCCCACGGACATTGTATTGAACAAAAAGTTCTAACACAAAACGTGATGCAGAATTATTTATGTGCAACTTCTCACTCGTTTGTTATAAACAGAAGAGCATTGGAAACAGTGTTGCCAACATGCATATTTTACACTAGAAATTCAGTGATGCAAAATACCAAAATGTTGAAAAATTTTCAACACTTTACACACAAAAATATTGCCCACTGTGTTTGCACTGACTACCAACACATTATCCAAACAATAATTTGTGTAATTCTCAAAAGTTTTCTGATGGGGTTTTCGAGCAAATAATTGATAAAAACTTGTAAAAATGCAATTTTTTACATTTTTAGTAATAAATAGTTATATAATACAAATAGCTGGAGCAGAGAAGATACTGTTTATAATTACATCAGTAGTATCTGGTAATGTGACAGAAAAGGCAGTGTTTTGTGACTTTCCAAATTAGAAAGAAAATTAGGTGGAAAAATTAACTTAAATTTCATGTTTTAGCCTTAAATTTTGTAAGTTAAAGGAAGACCATAAGTGTGCGGATGTCAACTATATTTCAGCACACTGAGAGGGAGCTTTAATGCAAAACATCTGTCAGGTCTCCAATACTTTTGGTTTGTAAGTTATATTTTTTTGTTCTCTACTCTTTTAAGAGTTATTTACAACACATACGTTTTTCAAAGAACCATGCCATTTACAAAACTTAAGATAAAATGAAAATAGTATATTTTGTTTCTGACAGATAATGTATAATCCATGCTGTAAGTAGTAAACGAGAAAAGTATCTTGCCTGATTTTCTGTTTATGTAATTAAATTTATGCTCAACTGAAACAATTATGGCATAAAGAAATACACATACGTTCCTAAGGAATACGCAGCTGTAGCTTTTGCAGTACTTCTGATTTTTCAGTGTGGAGTATAGATGTGCCAAACTGTTATTAGTAATCTTGGCAACATAATTACCATTCAGACCAAATATAAGCAAACTTTTTGAAAGATGGCTTGTTTGCTAAGGTGTCTAAAAGATGCCTGCCATGCATTTGATGTATAGTACTACAAAATTAGTAAAGAAGTATAGTTAAGCGGACTTGGGCCAAATAATGTTTTAATTAAAGGAGGTTTGCAGGGTCCAAAGACTGCTGTTGTTCATCCAAGGGTTAACTGTGATCAGATCTTCTCTAAATTGTGTTCCACCTCTGACATAAATACATCATCCCCCATCCTTTAAGGTAATTCTAAAGTAGCATCTTGCACATTCATATGATGCTAGCACTATTGCTGTACTATAATTCGGTTTCAAGCTGGTGCACTTTATTTCTAATAGACTGCTCATTCTCAGCAAATTTCTGTGGCGTTTGTGCACTCTTGTGTGGTACATCCTATCTTTTGTGTACATGTTGAAGGAATCTCTAAACTGACTGAGATGCCTGTAGTTACTGGGGAGGGTAGCCTGGTGTCGTGAGGTATATATATATAAAAAAAAAAGGCCAAGTCATCCTACGTGCGACAACAGGTATTTGACCATGTACATCCCCTCACCCACCCGCTATACCCTCACTAATTACCTCTACCAATCTCCCTTCCCCAGTCCTGATGAGGAGCAGACCATGCATAGTGTAGCTCCATCTTCTGTTACACCCCATCAGCAGCAGTGCAATGTGTGCCCAATCAGCAGTCAGCAGTAGCATCCCCACCACATTGAATTGCCATACAGCACTGCCAAGACAAGACTGATCATGCTGTCGGAACAGCTAAATTGTGCTCACAGGAGTGCTACCACTGACGCATGCTATCTTACTCACCTATGTTGTACACCCTGTCCATATCCAAGCTGTTGCCTGCCTCACCCACCTTCATCAAGTGATCATCATTCATCAAATCTTTCCCCAAAGCTGATTTGACTGAGCTGTCAGCTTCAAAATGCGTGTGAACTGAGACTCCTCCCCTAACTTTTCTTGTGACTGAGGTCCTCCACAACAGACATAACTACTACCTAGCAGCAGTACTCTTCTTCCTGACATTTGTATTTTTTCTCTCCTTTCTACCCACAGGTAAAGTCTGCTGCACATTTCCTATTTCTATGCCATGTCTTATTATATTTAGTGACATTAATATGCGGAGCACTCTCAGCTCTGTGCCTGATACCCTCTTCAGTTCTTTACTGTCCTTCACAATAGTGTCCTTGGAACTCAGTGATAAAGTCCAGTGTCTGGGAAGCTTTATTATTGTGTTTAAGACACCGTCTCTTCTCATATGTTGAATGGCATGGATAATTGCATCCCTTCCAGGAAGGGTACACAAAGTACATACCTAGTTTTTTTTCCAAATTTGAAAATAAAGTTTGTTAGACTTTTGACTGGACTTCAAGGAGTGTAAGGTAACACTACGGGCAAGCATTGCCATGGAGTATAAATGGCCCAGTCCTAGGAAAATGAATTCAGGTTTTGTGCAGTTATTTTGCACAGTTTTTACCTGAAACTGTAATAATAAATTATTGTCCGTCATACTGAAATCTTGAGGATCATAAGCAAGGGTAATAAGTTTTTACACTCTGATTAAACTTTTTAGAGGTTTTTTTGTTGTGAGGAAGCTGGTTCATGGCACTCACTGGATTGTAATTCCAACTCTGACTCAATATTTCTAGTTCATGTTGCATCATCAGTGACAGTTTGATAGAATTATTCACCTTTAATATAGAACCTTGTTTCAGCAAGCCTCAAATGCCCTATTTCTGCTTCTGTTCAGCAGTCAGCTAATGTATGACCATTGTGCAGATATTTCTCTTTTGTTTCAATCATTTACCAAAATCCTGAGTACTGACAATTGTCTCAAAAAATTGTCATGTTTATACAACAATCTTCTTTGAAAGCATCTCTCATAAGTTGCACACTTTGATCATCTGCTGTTATTTTCATTTTCATTAACTGAATTTGATTTAGGAGACAATTAAGAAATAGGTACTAAACTGAAATATATCATACTTCTCTTGACTCTTGAAGGTGATTCACCTGAAGGATAACACAATACTGCAATTACACTTGAAAATACCAAGAAAGTGCACAATATGGTCTCCCCCACCTCCCTCCCCCACCCACTACAGTGTTGGGGGCTAGAATATATCCATGGCCATTCCTTGTCTGTCATAAGAGCTGGCTAATAAGATCCTCTTTATTTGGTCACATTTTTACCTTGGTATTTTTACTGTTCTTTGGATTTGTGAAGGTTTTCTCTCTTTTTGACCTTTTAAATGCTTTTTCCCCAAACCTTTTTTGGCTTTTTAAATTCTGGTCCCCATTTTGGGTTTGACCTCCACTTAACAAATTTTTGCAGAAGCACAGGCCATTTGGGGGAGGATACCTTACTGTGGTGCATTAACTCTTCACTGAGCACTGTTATCTTTTGTACCTACCAATCAAGTAGCTTTGCAACTGAAATTGAGCAAGGTAGCCAGTCTGTTGTGGTTGGGTTGTCATGTACTCTCTTGCTGGTAGCCCTTTGAAAACGAGGGAATCACACTGTCGATGCCTGAGCTGTAATCTCCCTGCATCAGCTAAGGACTACGTACCTATCCACTTCAGGGTATCAGTACTCTGGGCAATGGCTACTGTTCCAGGTGACCTTTGCCTTGACGGAGTGGTGCCCATGGGGAGAGCCTCTGGTTGGAGTGAGTGTGGTAGGGGCATATGATCTGCAATGAAAGGGATCAAACTTATTGGTGGCTGTGCCAACACTGCTGTCTCAACAGTCCAGGAACAGTGATTTTAATGCAGAAGTTTACAATCCTATGGCATTTCTGCCTTTGACCATGCCTCAAGACAAGAGCCAGATAAGGAGAAATGTAAGTGGACAGTTTGCTGAAATCTTAGTTTTTTCTCAAACTGATCATGAATCTTTTGCTAAACAAAGCCTCTGTTTTTCATTGAAAATATTGAAGATCAGTTTGGGGAGGTTGTTGCACCAGAGAAGATGAGAAATGGATCTTTGCTGATGAAAATATCGCATGCCAACCAATCCTGAGCACTTCAGGCCTGTGTCAAGGTAGGAGATATACCAGTCACTATTTTTCCTCATACCAAGCTCAGTAGAATTCAAGGTATCATATTCCATCGGGACCTAACACAAAAAACTGGTGAAGAGGTGCATACGAATCTGGTGCAGTGTGGAGTCCGTTTTGTTCACCACATCCAGAGGGGACCCAAGGATAATAGAATGAACACTGGAGCTTTTAGCCTAGTCTTCGAAGACAACATTTTTCATGAGAAGGTTAAGGTCATAGTATATACGTGTGACATCAGGCTTTATTTTCCTCCTACGATGACACATGTCCTCCCACTGCTCTAATGATGCTATGTATAGGACATGTGGACAGGTGTCCCATGAGGGCAGTCCTTTTAACCAATTCCCTCAATGTGTCAGGTGTCTGGAACTGCACCCTTCTTGTTCACCCCAATGCTCAGTGTTTAAGGTGGAGAAGAAAACTCGAGGGTATAAAACACTTACCTCCTGCCTTATAAAGATGCAAAGAAAAAGTTTGAAAGACTTTATCCAACTGATATGGTCTCAAATTTTGTGACTGTTGTGTTCATACCTCATGCGATGACAAGGTCTCTCACATGACACCTCCTGGCCCTGGTCATATTCCAAGGCCTGCCCTGCAGTTTGAGGAGAGGGAGAAAACAATAGGAAAATGGTCGCTGTCACAAATATCACCCTATCTGTGCAGAGGTCAAGCTTAAGCACACTGATGACAGATCACACTGTTAGGAGGACTACAACCTGGTAGCAAAATAATCATGTCCATCTTCAGTGCAACTGTAATGTCTGCTATTTCCATTTGACTAAACTCTGGAGTTTAATGGCTACTTCCTCTGTAATTGGTATAACACTTCAGGAAACACACTTCTCTGCTCTGAAAAACTACAAACTATACTGTACCAATCACATTAATGTCAAGAGAGCATCTGGTGGGCTCTGTGTCCTCATACATTCTAATACTTCCAGTGAGCAAGTGCACCTTCCCATTGCGCTAGATGCCATGGCTGTTAGTGTCTACCTGCCAGTTCAGATGACAATATGTAATTTTCTCTGCTCCCAGATGGACCTTTCCAGTATCATGAGCTGTTAGAATTAGTGGAGCTACCTCCCCCCTTTCTCTTATTGCCCATAATCCTCTGTGGGGCAGCTACACTCTCTCTCACAGAGGCTGAATAACAGAAGGCATCTTTTCGCGATTGGATGTTTGCCTACTCAACACTGGAGCTGGAACACATTTCATTGCGGCCTACAGAACATACTCAGCTATTGATCTCGCAGTTTGCAGCCCGAGTATCTTATCCCTGAGTCAGTGGTGCGTCCATGGCGACCGTTGTCTCCCCTCACAGATATCGGGGACATGCTCCATGTTGGTAGCTTCATAAAGCTGATTGGCAGGCTTTCTCGTCTAGAGCCACTTTCACAACCAGGCGTGTGACAGATATCGACAAAGTGGTACAGGATACTATTAATGCTATTATCCATGCTGCAACAGCAACAGTATCCTACTCTTCCAGCCCATCAGATGACTGCTGGTGCCATGGTGATCTCAAGATATAGTCACAGCTGTCAGGGAATGTCACAGGATGTTTCAACAACACAAGCACTGCCCCCTATGGATAATTTGATGGCATTCAAGAGGCACGGGGTGAAAGCACAGTTTTTAATAAAGAAGAGGTAACAGGAGTGTTAGGAGAAATATGTATCATCTATGCACTCCCACACTCCATTGTCCCAAGTATGGACTAAACTCCACCGCATTTGTGGCCATCCATCACCTATGGCGGTTCCTGGCTTCCTTGTCAGTGGTAACATCTGCTCTGATCCCATGGAACTTGCCTAATGTTTAGCGGCACATTTCACTGGTGTGTCCACTTGCAATTTTTACCGTCCTCATTTCCTGACCTGGAAGCACTTTATTGAGCACCATCTACTGTCCTTCCATGCACACAACTCTCTATCATACAGTGTACCTTTTAATGAATGGGAACTTTGCAGCACTTCGGCAGGTCCTGTATTTGACAAGATCCACAACCAAATGCTCGAACATCTTTGTGCTGACAGCATGAAACATATCTTCAGGCTTTTTAGTCGTATTTCACAAGAAGGAGAATTTTCCTATCAGTCAGTGGAAGGTGTAATTATTCCTGTTCTGAATCTGGAAAAGGACCCACATATTTTAACTAACTACTGATTAATCCCTCTAATGAATGGGCTGTATAAATTATTCAAACAAATGGTCAACTGCCGTCCATGTTGGTGCCTTGAAGCTGGAGGTCATATATCATGATTCCAAAGAGGCTTTCAGGCTTTCTAGTCCACCTCAGACCATCTGTGTTGTCTGGAATCTGCAGTGTGTAATGCTTTTGCACAATGCCAACATCTGATTGCTGTGTTCTTTGACCTATAGAAGGCATACGATACCACCTTGTGACATCATGCCCTGTCTACACTGCAATGTGAGGTTTCCAGGGCATTTTACCCATTTTTATCCAGTATTTCCTAGTGCTCTGTCTTTTTTTGATCTGGATAGTTTCCAATCTCAGCAACCAATGTGTACAGGAAACTGGAGTCTTCAAGGATCGGTTCTGAATGTAATACTGTTCGCCATTGCCATCAATGGTGTTTCTAGAATGAAATTTTCACTCTACAGCAGAGTGTGTGCTGATATGAAACTTCCTGGTTGATTAAAACTGTGTGCCGGGCTGAGACTTGAACTCAGGACTTTTGCCTTTCGCGGGCAAGTGCTCTACCGACTGAGCTACCCAAGCATGACTCACGCCCCGTCCTCACAGCTTTAATTCCGTCAATACCTCGTCTCCTACCTTCCAAACTTCACAGAAGCTCTCCTGCGAACCTTGCAGAACTAGCACTCCTGAAGAACGGATATTGCGGAGACATGGCTTAGTTACAGCCTGAGGGATGTTTCTAGAATGAAATTTTCACTCTACAGCAGTGTGTGCGCTGATATGAAATTTCCTGGCAGATTTCATCAATGGTGTTGTAAATGCAGTGGACCTCACAGTCTTTCTGTCACTGTATGGGGATGATCTTTGCCTCTACTACCCCTCTGAATCACTGCACATGGCTGAGTGCCAACTTCAAGGGGCTGTCTTGAGAGTATATGATTGGGCCTTGAATCACGGTTATCAATTTTCTCCTGCAGAATCACCAGTTGTGCTTTATTGTCGACTCGAGTGTGCACCCACATCCAGAAATTTATCTTCGTGACCAGTTACTTGAAGTCGCTGAAACTTTTCATTTCTTTGGTGTTTTATTTGACGACAAACTAATTTGGCTGCCACATGTCTGCTGGCTCAAGGCAACTGGTATGAAGAAGCTAAATGCTCTCCCTTTTCTTAGAAACTCCATGTGGGGTGTCGACTCCATAGTTATTCTGAGATTTAAAATGTGCTAATTTTATCCAGCTTGGGCTATGGATGTGTTGCTTATGGGTCAGCAGCACCATCTGTATTGAGCTTGCTGGATCCTGTTCACCACACTGGCGTGGGGTTGGCAATGGGGCCTTCCATACGTGCCCTGTTGACAGCCTCCTGGCTGAAGCCTTTGTCTGACACTGCAGGTTAGGCAACAGCAGCTTCTGGCAAATTATGCAGTCACAATCTGTCAGATGCATACTCACCCACATCACTCAACTCTGTTTTACCAACAACAGTTCAGACTGTTTGCGCATCACCCAAAACTGGGTAGACCTGGGATCTGACTTGATACTCTCCTGAAGGACCTCCAACAGCCTCCTTTAGTCTGTGTTCCGTGAGCTCCCTCTCGACACCCCCATCGTCTGTATCCTGTCCTGTGATATAGATGGACCTCTTTTGTGGCCCAAAGAAGGATGCCGATCCTACCCTTCTCTTATACCAGTTTCATACAATCCTCCATGATTATTCTAGTCCGGTATGTATCTGCATGAATGGATCGAAAGTCGATGACAGGGTTGGTTTCGCTTTTGCACATGCAAGGGGACATGAGAAGCACTCTCTTCTGAGTGCCTGCAGTGTATACACTGCAGAATTGTTTGCCATATCTCAGGCTTCATAGTACACCAAATCCCTGGCCACAACAAACTTTCTGGTCTGTAGTGATTCCAGGCCATGAAGAGCTTTCTGATCTGTAGCAATTCCATGAGTTGCTTGAAAGATGTATCCCTGTGCTATCCCCTAAAGTCTTTTGGTGGGTAACATCCAGGACCTACTGGTTGACCAATACAGTTCTGGAAAACAGTGACCTTCATCTGGACACCCACCTAGGCATTCCAGGAAATGAATTCACCGTCCATCTAACTAAAAGTGCAACTACAGGAGATCAACTTGACGTTGGAATACTGGGCACCGACCTATGGTTACAACTTCAACACAATATTTTGAGACTCTGGAAATCGGAAGAGCAGGCTACTGTGACGAAAACAATTTGAGAGTGATTAGAGGGTCCACTAAGATGTGCCATATAGCTTTCCAGGCCTCTCAGAAAAATGCCATTATGTTGTGCTGACTATACTTTGGCCACACAAAACTCACCCACGAGTTCCTTCTGCAGCAGGGCCAATCTGCAGCGCACTCTCAGCTTGCCCATCTCACTGACTCAGATTCTTGTGGATGACGAGACAGCCACTACCAAAGTGTTGCATTTCGTGAGGGAGAGCGGATAATACTCCTCCACTGGCAGTGTTAGGGTGACTGTATGGGAAGCCTGAGTTGCAATAGAAAAATAATCTTTCTTCTTGAAAATCTTCCTTCCTAGATAGGTGTTTTTCTCGTTTAGATTAGTTTAGACATTTGTTTTGTTCCATATGTGCCTAGTGAGTTGGTGAGGAGAGTGTCAAGGATGTAGAACATGTCATAAAGCACAATACTCAATACGTATTTATAAAGAAAAAGAGATAAGCTAATGTCTATCAACAGATCTGACATAAAATCTAATCCCTGTGCTTGGACCTCTTCCTCCTGGCCTCATTTTAACTAGACTGCGGAAGGGCACTGTCTTTTTAGCCATCGACATCTTTTAAGTGGCAATCCTCCCCTGCTTTGTCCCCACTGGTCTCAACCATGGACGCTGAGACACCTTTTACTTCAGTGCCCGTATTTTAATCTGCTACGTGCCTGTTTACAGCTGTCACCTGATCTATATTCCCTTTTAGCAGCCGATGGTGTCCTTGATTTTATCAGTGTCAGTGAGATGACATTGATCATTTGAAGCTCCTTTTTGGGGAAAGCCACCCCCTTTAATAGTAATTTTGTTTGATTTCCTTCTGTTTTTAGTTTCTCTCCTCCTTGAGTTTCACTCCCATTGCTGCTGATTTAACATTCGGTTTTTTACTGTTCCCTAAGCCACTGAATGGGCGCTTATGTTCGTAGCAGTTTTGTGCCCTAAAACCATAAAAAAAAAATCCCAAGTGAAATGATGCTCGTGGATTGGCAATAATTCATAAAGTATTAAATACATCCCCCATTTAAAAGGTAACAACAAACTTGTTGCAAAACATGTAAGTGTGCAATACACTGAGGTACATATAATATTTCTTAGGCTATCATAGCTACACAATATCAAAGAGAACATCAGTTTATAAAACTGATTTACATTGATGACATTTCTGCACTGAAGAAGTGTGGAAGCAAGTTCTTTTGCATAATCTTTGTAGGCTCTTTATAGTTATCTCATCTGATCTAGATGCCTTTCCACTACTAACAGATTGTAGGTTTCTTTTTTTTTTCTCCGTATTCTGCAATCGGTTATCTCAATATCTGCCATTTTGACATTCATACGACGATTAAAAGCAGGGACCTTGGTACGAACTGCAGTGGTGAAACAGTTTTGGAAGACCGAATTCAGTATTTTGGCCTTCTCTCTGTTATCTTCCATTTTGGTGTCAGAATGGTCACCGAGTGAGTGAATAGATCATTTTGACCCATTTTCTCATTTTACACATGACCAAAACCTGTTAGGGTTTTTACTCAGATTGGGTGACAAAGTTTTACTTTCAAAGTCATTGGATGTTTCTCTCATTGCTCTACTTATGCTCATTTTTGCCTCATTCAGCTTTTGTTTGTCAGCTAGTTTTTTTTTTACTTCTATTGAATCCGAGATGAGGTTCTCTTTGTTATAACACGGTTATTAAACTATGGTGGGCCTTACCCATTCCTTAAGACCGTACTCGGAACATACTTGTCTAGTACCTAATGCATGATTCCTTTGAATTTTTTCCATTTGTTTTCCACATCTTTGTCCTCATCTACAAATATTTGGTGCTAACTGCTCAGATACTCTGAAATTTGTATCGTGTTACTGTCACTAAGCAAAAATATGTTCCTACCTTTCTTAACATTCTTTTTCATCCCTGTTGTCATAGATATTATCACAGCCTTTTGATCACTGATACCTTCTATGTTAATTGATTCAATAAGTGCAGGTCTGTTTGTTGCCAGAAGGTCTAAGATGTTATCCTCCCAAGGTGGTTCTTTGTCTGCTGAAAGTAATTTTCGGACGAGACATCAAGAATAATGTCACACGAATTGCTGGCTCTGGTGCCCATTTTGGTAGCACGACACTCCCGATCTATATCTGGCAAGTTGAATGACTTCAACTTGCCCCCTATTACAAGGACAAGTTCAGGAAAATTATTAACGATATTCTCTAAATTTTGTCTGAAGCACTCTACTGCTAGAGCTCCTGACTCAGGCGATCTATAAAAGCATCCAATTTTACCATTATTGACTGAACTTTGATAGTTCACTTCACCCAGATTAATCTACAATCAGAATCGTGGTAACTTTGCTAAATTTTATCGAATTCCTTACTGCAATGAGCACACCAACACCATTAGTGACTAGCCTATCCTTCTGATAAATATTCCAATCTGAACTCAGGATTTTGTTGTCATTAATTTCTGGTTTTAACCAACTTTCTGTTCATAATATTATCTATACATTATAAACTTCGGTAAGTGATACTAATTCTGGGACCTTTCCTTGGATTTTCCTGCAATTTACTAATATTGTATTAAACTTTTCTAACTCTGATCTGCAACAATGAACGTTCTCTTAGACATTGTGACTAACTGGGAAATTTGCATCCGATACCATCACAGAGTTATCTGAGACTCTGGTTTAGACCATCCACTCTGCTCCAAACCAGAGGACTGTGATCAACCTGGGTACAATGCTACAAATAGACGGCATAGCCTGCACCCTGCATGCGATGCTTCAGCAAATCAGCCATCTGCTGAAAGGAGCTTAGGATGCACCCAGAATCCAAGCAGCAGAAAAAACTGCATGTAGTGTGTTTTTCAAAGTTTAGTGACAAAGAATTGGCTAGGACGCGTTTAGTAATGTCCATGAAAATTTCATTAACTGACATTTCTAATACTGTACTTGTGCTATTTATTACATTGTTTGTATCATTTGCAAACAAAACAAACTTGACATGTGGTAATGTCGCTGATGAAAGTTCACTGCTATAAACATGAAATCTTGTGACACACCCCATGTAATTAGTTCTCCTTTTGGATGATAACTGATACTTCAATATATGACTCTTTCGTGTTTATCACCTTTGCATCCAGTTTGAGATATACAATCTGAACATTTTATGGCATTTCCTCTTACCCGGTAATATTCTAATTTACTTAAAAGGATATTGTGACTTAAACAGTCAGATTTAGCAGAACACAGAATATGCCTGTAGCCTCTAATTTACTGTCTAATGAATTAAGTACATTTTTGCTGCATGTGTAAATAGGTTTCATAATTGGGAACCCTTTAGTAGTCTGAACTATGACTTTGACAATATATTATTTATATTCAAATGGTTAAAAAATTGATTTTATATTACCTTTTCCAAAATTTTTGAGACCTGCAGAAGTGAAATTGGATGGAAATTTGGTGGTATTTCTTTATCTCCTTTCTTGTACACAGAGGCTTAGCTACAGCATGTTTCAACCGTTCAGGAAATGTTCAACTTATAAATGAGTGGTTGCACATTTAAGTTAAAGTCAGAATACTCTTTAAATAATGTTGTTCATACTTTGCCATAATCACCAGTCTCTTTGTTTTAAAGATTTTTAGTGGATAATACTGCTATTGGTGTAGTGAGTGTCATATTCATATTCTTGGAGATACCACAGTTAATTTGTCTATCTTCACTTAACTCCTATATTCTCAGCCCACAGGCTTGAATTCTACCAGTAACTCATTGTGAAGATATCATGACAACACAGTAACAAATGTGGATATATTAGTGTGCTTTCTCAGTTGTCAACGAATAGAAATTTACAAGGTAGCACTAAATGCATCGCCACACAGAGAGAAAAACAGAAGGTAGAAGAATTAGAGATTGTTTCATATGGCCAAAAAGAGAAAATTGTTGGAGGAAATGAGATTTCTAAGGATTAAATAAGAGGGCAGGGCAGGGCAGGGCAGGGCAGGGCAGGGCAGGGCAGGGCAGGGCAGAAGTACAGGCCAAGACCAAGAAGGAGATTAATCAATTCTCTGCTTGCAGTGGAAAGGAAGAAGACAAGAACAGGGAGTGACTGAGTGATGAGAGTTTAGGCGGGTACTGGAAATCAAGCACGGTCCCCAATCTCTAGTTATAAAGTACTGTTAACAGGAGAGAAATCCACTTACATTTATTGTTGAGGTATGTAAGGACCTGTTTGATAAATGATAGTTCTTTAACGGTATAGCAATTTCCATGTCCATCTGTGTATTGTGTTGAGATTGAGGGAAAAGAAAATCTGAGTTCTCCTAATTAAATTTGTTAGAGAAAATAGAACTACAAAAGATGAATTAAATGGTCAAAAATTTGTTGAAAGAAAGAAATTGTCTCTTTTTCCAGATTCCACCTCCCCCCACCCCTCCCATCCCTCCTTTTTTGTGATTAATGACCCGAGAAAGGTCTGTCCCTACATGAACACCTGTTACATAATGTAAATGCTATATCCTCATGTCCATAGATGCTATGTCCTCATGTCTGCCATGAATGGTCCCTCAGGATCTGTTGTGCACACTACCAAGTAGATGGCATGGTGGTTAACACACTGGACTTGCATTCTGGAGCATTGAAGTTTTATATCTGTAAATTGAGCAAATAGAATGTAAAGACAGTTCCTTTGGAAAGGATTTGGCTGATATCCTTCACTATCCTTATTCTACCTGGGTTTCATCCATGTCATTGATAGGACATTAAATCATGATCTTCCTCCCCCCATCTTTTGTTTGTTCTAGAAAATTGGCAATAATGGCTGGGACTGTGGGCAGATGAATAGTGAGTGTGAGATATCGTGTGTGTGACGAAGGAGTACTCCTTTGTGTCTGGTTCTTTGGGGTGGTGAGAGGATCGGGTATGTGAGAAGAAACGGCGTGGGAGATTAGTTTGTGACTGGGTCTGGGGTAGTGCCTGCCTGTGAAGTTCCTGTGAGGACTTCACCATACTGGGTACAGGGAGTTTTTGTCACAGCAGATGCACTCTTCCCAGGTAACCAAGATGTATGGGAATGATTTTTTTGGTGTGTGTGGAATGATACCTTTTGAAATGCAGGTACTGTTCTGGGGTGGGTTCATTGTGGGCAGAGGTGCAGATAGAGCCATGAGAGAGGAGGTGGTCAATGCCCAGGAAGGTGGCACACTGGGTTGAGGGGGGGGATTGGCACAGGAAGGAGCAATACAGGTACCTATGGCTGTGCTACGGATTTGTTTGTATGCCTTCCATTCAAAGAAGCAGTAGTTATGAGTTAGGTTAACATTAGTAAGTTGTATGAGAAAAGAGATAGTGTCTTTTGAAACTGAA